>NC_086444.1:612549522-613749522 GCF_028390025.1 Pseudophryne corroboree | reverse complement strand
TATTTCTGATTACTTTACTGTTATCTTCATTGAAAAAAAGTGCTTTTCTTTAAAAAAAAAAAAAAAAAAAAAAGGAAATTTCTTAGTGACCCCAAACTTTTGAACAGGTGTGTGTGTATGTGATTTTTATTTATTTATTTATTTATTTGTTTCTGGTAATTCACTGGGTTAAAAATGTAGTAGAAACTGGAAAAATGAGTGCTCTAAAACTTTTGACCGGTAGTGTATATAATGGTTTTCCTCATTTACTGCTCATAATGTAAATGTTTTATTTCCAGATGCTGCTAAAACAGATGCTTTCTCTGTGCTAAGCATAGTATTCACATGGAAATAATTAGAATTCAAACTATTCCCTGTGCAATACATCTTAACACTTGGGACAGCTTGAAAAGGAAACACTTTCTCCCATATGATGTTCAATTACTTTTTCTCTAGGCTTTTTCTCTGTCATTGAATAGAATTTTTCTTATTATAACTGCTTTATAAGTAGGGATACGAAGTCTAAGCCATCTGTGAACTATGCCTTTCTCTTTCTGCCCAAAGTGTCAGCAAGGAGCTTGACCGTCACCCTGAACGACGATTAAAAGCTGCCTTCACAGCATTTGAGGAATTAAATCTGCCACGTCTGAAGCAAGAGAATCCTAATATGAGGCTGTCCCAGCTCAAACAACTTTTAAAGAAGGAATGGATGAAGTCTCCTGAGAATCCCATGAACCAACGACATGCCACCTACAATGCTCCCTAACCAGATGCTGTTTGGACTTGAGGCGCTTTCACCCTTCTTCATACCACTCCAAAGAGAGAAGACAGTAGCTGGACACACCTCTCAGGGAAGCTGGAGTATGTGTAGGATATGTAGATTGTACTTTGAACGGAAGACTTTTTTTTTTTTTTTTTTTTGGGGGGGGGGGGGGGGTGATATTTGTTCATGTTAACATAAAGCACCATGGAAAATGAGCTTTTAGAAAGAAAAAAAAAAGTTGTGTGTGCCACGTGGATGACAAAAACGGTGATGGAAAATTAATTATTGTTAATGTGATTTTGAAATGTATAAAATATTAGTTTTTCATACCAGGCTACCATTGGTATTGGAGTTGGTTAAAATGTCCAAGGCTCTCATGCAAAGAGAGCATGGCAAATTATTTAACAGACATAATTACAGAACTGATTTGTCAATAAATATCATGGTCAAAGCACTTATTTATTAGCACAGCTATAACCATTGATGCTTAGAAATAACTAATAATCTCATTCCATCTGACTTTTCTCTTTTATAAGCAATAGAAGTGTAGAAAAACTGCTGCTTTTTATATTCTGCAGAATATTTACAGCGTTTAAACTTTGTCAGAGGTGGTGTGTCCATTACCGCACTTTTCATCAAGTCAGTATAGAATTATTTGTTCATTTATTTCCTTTTTAGTTGGTCATTACCAACTGCCTGTGTTTCCCAATTGAAATAACTGAGGACTGGGATTGTATGATTATTAATTTGTCAGATTTATTTACAGTGCCTAGGGCAGTTAACTCGAACTAAAGCCCTACCTGGTTTTATCTTTCCCATACAGTTTAATCCCCTTTCACACTCACTTACAATTTATTGTGTGTATATGCAAAAGAAGGCTGTGCTAAGGGGGAAACACAAGAGGTAAGATAAGGTCAGAAACAAGTACGTTTCAGTAAGTATGGTGCCATACATGAAGACTACCTCACAACACTAGGCTTATTTTCTAGATACAAAAAACACTCTGTGTTTCACATACATTGACCTGTTTAAGTAAAATGAGGGAGGGGGTTGGGGTTGTGATAGCGTGCCATTAAAATGGATGTATACGCCACCATAAATGTGTTTTTATTTGATATTCTGCTTTCCCCTCACCTTACTGATCTTGACTATACTTTCATCTCTAAAATTGCTACCTGCTTTAGATAAATTATCTTCCTCTTTTTCTCAGTTCACCTAGACATTGGGGGTCATTCTGACCCGATCGCACGCTGCAGTTTATTGCAGCGGCGCGATCGGGTCAGAACTGCGTCGGCGCATGTCCGCTAAAGCTGCGCTGGCCGAGAGCTACTCCTAAAGTGCAATATCATCACCGCTGTGCAATGCTTTTGCACTTCTGCAGGGGGGGGGGCGGCACTGACATGTGGGGCGTCCCCCCGCATGTCTATGGACATGATCGTAGCTTGCAGGGCTACGATCAACTCGGAATGACCACCATTGTCTTAAGGAAACGGATAAATCAGATAATGTTTTGTTGAACCAAGACTTTTTAGCCAAGGAGTTGCTGAAGCGGTAATACTCTATTGCAGTGGTTCCTAAACTGTGTGCCTAGGCACCCTGGGGTGCCTCAGGACACTAGCAGGGGTGCCTTGGATTGGTAGTCCAAGACCAATTCAAACTATTTTTGAGCAAAGTAACAGACAAAACCAGTGCTGGTAGCTGCCAATAATAAAATATGAGGACATACAGAAGCAAATATTGTCCCGCAACGCACTAAGGAAACTGAGGATGACACACAAACATAATTTACTTATTATTTTCTAAAATTCTCAAAGAAACTTTTGACCTCAGGGTGCCATGAAAAAATGTTAATACTCTAGGGCGCCATGATTAAAAAAAAGTTTGGGAACCACTGCTCTATTGTAAGCTGCGGCATGTCTACAGCATCAGCAAATTACAGTTTTAAAAGCTGGAAAAATATTTTAAAAAAAGATGATTATGTGGTTGAAAAATCTGTAGGTTATCTGCAAAAAATATTTAAACATATTTGTAAATATTAAATTTCCATGACTGGTTACTAAAACATTTTTATGCTTATATTTGTGATCTCCAAACTTTTAATTAGGATGTTAGCTACTCGAGAAAAATCAATCTGCCTAAAAAGCTACTAAAATGTTTGGCAAAAAAAAAAAAAAGTTGGCTCATAATTGAAAAATTGAAGGTCATTTAATGAAAAACAACAATGGATTTAATTAGTACAGTGTTGTTGCTGTGCCCATGATACATTATGGGGTATATGCAATTGCGGTCGAATTCCGGCTGGAATTCGACCATTTTTAAATTCGACACAATTCGACAAGTCACATACCCTCCCGCCGGGACCCGAATTCGACATATTCAATAAAAAACGGATTCGACAGTCCCGCTGTCAGAAAAACGGAACAATTGCGTCCTGGATTCGACTTTTTGGACGGCACAAAAGTGTTTAAAAAACCCAGAAAAAAATTGCGTGGGGTCCCCCCTCCTAAGCATAACCTGCCTCGGGCTCTTTGAGCCGGTCCTGGTTGTAAAAATACGGGGGGGGAAATTGACAGGGGATCCCCCGTGTTTTTACGACCAGCACTGGGCTCTGCGTCTGGTCCTGGTGCAAAAAATACGGGGGACAAAAAGCATAGGGGTCCCCCGTATTTTTAACACCAGCACCGGGCTCCACTAGTCAGAGATAATGCCACATCCGGGGGACACTTTTATATCGGTCCCTGTGGCCGTGGCATTAAATCACTAACTAGTCACCCCTGGCCGGGGTACCCTGGAGGAGTGGGGACCCCATAAAAATCAAGGGGTCCCCCACCTCCAGCCACCCAAGGGCCAGGGGTGAAGCCCGAGGCTGTCCCCCCTCATCCAAGGGCTGCGGATGGGGGGCTGATAGCCTTGTGTCAAATAAAAGAATATTGTTTTTTGTAGCAGAACTACAAGTCCCAGCAAGCCTCCCCCGCAAGCTGGTACTTGGAGCATGCGGGGGGGAAACGGGCCCGCTGGTACTTGTAGTTCTACTGCAAAAAAATACCCAAATAAAAACAGTACACAGACACCGTGAAAGTAAAACTTTATTACATACATGCATGCCGACACACACATACTTACCTATGTTCACACGCCGACTCTGTCCACTTCTCCAAGTAGAATCCACGGGGTACCTGAAAATAAAATTATACTCGCCAAAATCCAGTGTAGATCTGTCCTCTTCTGTTTTGTAATCCACGTACTTGGCAAAAAAATACGATTTTAAACCTACCGGTAAATCTATTTCTCCTAGTCCGTAGAGGATGCTGGGGACTCCGTAAGGACCATGGGGTATAGACTGGCTCCGCAGGAGATAGGGCACCTAAAAAGAACTTTGACTATGGGTGTGCACTGGCTCCTCCCTCTATGCCCCTCCTCCAGACCTCAGTTAGAGAACTGTGCCCAGAGGAGATGGACAATACAAGGCAGGATTTAGCAATCCAAGGGCAAGATTCATACCAGCCCACACCAAACATACCATGTAACCTGGAACATACATAACCAGTTAACAGTATGAACAAACTACAGTAATTGTCCAAGACCGATGTCAACTGTAACATAACCCTTATGTAAGCAACAACTATATACAAGTCTTGGAGTTTCCGCACTGGGACGGGCGCCCAGCATCCTCTCCGGACTAGGAGAAATAGATTTACTGGTGGGTTTAAAATCTTATTTTCTCTTACGTCCTAGAGGATGCTGGGGACTCCGTAAGGACCATGGGGTTTATACCAAAGCATCCAATCGGGCGGGAGAGTGCGTATGACTCTGCAGCACCGACTGAGCAAACGCTAGGTCCTCATCAGCCAGGGTATCAAACTTGTAGAATTTAGCAAAAGTGTTTGACCCCGACCAAGTCGCCGCTCGGCAAAGTTGTAAAGCCGAGACGCCTCGGGCAGCCGCTCAAGAAGAGCCCACCTTCCTAGTGGAATGGGCCTTAACCGAATTTGGAACCGGCAATCCAGCCGTAGAGTGAGCCTGCTGAATCGTATTACAGATCCAGCGAGCAATAGTCTGCTTCGAAGCAGGAGCGCCAATCTTATTGGCCGCATACAGGATAAACAGAGCCTCTGTTTTCCTAATTCTAGCCGTCCTGGCTACATAAATTTTTTAGGCCCTGACTACGTCCAGGGATCTGGAATCCTCCAGGTCACTTGTAGCCACAGGCACCACAGCAGGTTGATTCATATGGAACGAAGAAATTACTTTAGGCAAAAATTGCGGACGTGTCCTCAATTCAGCTCGATCCACATGAAAAATCAAGTAGAGGCTCTTGTGTGACAAAGCCGCCAATTCTGACACTCGCCTTGCTGATGCGAAGGCCAACAACATGACCACCTTCCAGGTAAGAAATTTCAACTCAACCTTGTTAAGCGGTTTAAACCAGTGTGATTTTAGGAACTGCAACATCACGTTCAGGTCCCATGGTGCCACTGGAGGCACAAAAGGGGGCTGGATGTGCAGCACTCCCTTTACAAACGTCTGGACTTCTGGAAGAGAAGCCAATTCCTTCTGAAAGAAAATCGAGAGGGCCGAAATCTGTACCTTAACAGAGCCTAAATTCAGGCCCATATCCACTCCTGTCTGTAGGAAGTGGAGAAGACGACCCAGATGAAAATCTTCCGTAGGTGCATTCTTGGTCTCACACCAAGACACATACTTTCGCCAGATACGGTGATAATGTTTTACCGTCACCTCCTTCCTAGCTTTTATTAAAGTAGGGATGACCTCTTCCGGAATCCCCTTTTTCGATAGGATTCGGCGTTCAACCGCCATGCCGTCAAATGTAATCGCGGTACGTCTTGAAATACACAGGGCCCCTGCTGCAATAGGTCTTCCCTCAGAGGAAGAGGCCAGGGATCTCCTGTGAGCATCTCTTGTAGATCCGAGTACCAGGCTCTTCGAGGCCAGACTGGGACAACGAGTATCGTCTGTACTCTTCTTCGTCTTATGATCCTCAACACTTTTGTGATGAGAGGAAGAGGAGGAAACACGTAGACCGATTTGAACACCCACGGTGTTACCAGAGCGTCTACTGCTACTGCCTGAGGGTCCCGAGACCAGGCGCAATACCTCCGAAGTTTTTTGTTGAGGCGTGACGCCATCATGTCTATTTGAGGAGTTCCCCAAAGACGTGTTACGTCTGCAAAGACTTCTTGATGAAGTCCCCACTCTCCTGGATGGAGATCGTGTCTGCTGAGGAAGTCTGCTTCCCAGTTGTCCACTCCCGGAATGAAGACAGCTGACAGAGCGCTTACATGATTTTCCGCCCAGCAAAGGATCCTTGTGGCTTCCGCCATCGCGACTCTGCTTTTTGTCCCACCTTGGCGGTTCACATGAGCCACTGCTGTGACATTGTCTGATTGAATCAGAACCGGTAGGTTTCGAAGAAAACTCTCCGCTTGTCGAGGGCCGTTGTAAATGGCCCTGAGTTCCAACACATTGATGTGTAGACAGGACTCCTGGTCTGACCAAAGACCCTGAAAATGTTTTCCCTGTGTGACCGCTCCCCATCCTCGGAGGCTCGCGTCCGTGGTAACCAGGATCCAATCCTGAATTCCGAACCTGCGACCCTCCAGGAGGTGAGCACTTTGCAACCACCACAGGAGGGACACTCTGGTCCCTGGGGACAGAGTTATTTTCCGATGTAAGTGCAGATGGGACCCGGACCACTTGTCCAGAAGGTCCCATTGATAAGTCCTTGTATGGAACCTGCCGAAGGGAATGGCCTCGTAGGCCGCCACCATTTTCCCCAGAACTCGAGTGCATTGATGAACTGACACCCTTTTCGGTTTTAGCAGGTCTCTGACCATGTTCTGTATGTCTTGGGCTTTCTCTATTGGGAGGAAGACCTTCATTTGTTCCGTATCCAGTATCATACCTAGGAACGGTAGTCGAGTTGTCGGAATCAACTGTGACTTCGGTAGATTTAGAATCCAACCGTGTTGCTGGAGCACTCTCAACGAGAGCGCCACACTGTTCAGCAATTTCTCCCTTGATCTCGCTTTTATCAGGATAAAAGTATGGGATAATTGTGACTCCATGCTTGCGCAGGGCCACCATCATTTCCGCCATTATCTTGGTGAAAATCCTCGGGCCGTGGAGAGTCCAAACGGCAACGTCTGAAATTGGTAATGACAATCCTGTACAGCGAATCTCAGGTATTCCTGATGGGGGGCATATATGGGGACATGAAGGTACGCATCCTTTATGTCCAGAGACACCATAAACTCCCCCTCCTCCATGTTGGCTATTATCGCTCTGAGAGATTCCATTTTGAATTTGAATCTTCTTATGTACAGGTTTAGGGATTTCAGATTCAAAATAGGTCTGACCGAACCGTCTGGTTTCGGGACCACAAATAGGGTTGAATAGTAACCTCTTCCCTGCTGGTGCAGGGGAAGCTTGATTATCACTTGCTGTATACACAGCGTTTGAATTGCAGCTAACACTACGTCTCTTTCCGATGTGGAAGCTGGTAGGGCCGATTTGAAAAATTGGCGCGGGGGCACCTCCTCGAATTCCAATTTGTAACCCTGGGAAATTATTTCCAACACCCAGGGATTCAGGTCCGAACTGACCCAGGCCTGACTGAAAAGTCGAAGACGTGCCCCCACCGGTGCGGACTCCCTCAGGGGAGCCCCAGCGTCATGCTGTGGGTTTTGGAGCAGCCGGTGTGGACTTTTGTTCCTGGGCACCTGCCGCAGCAGGTGCTCTCTTGCCTCTGCCCTTACTTCTGGCGAGGAAAGAGGATCCCCGACCTCTTTTGGACTTGTGCGACCGAAAGGACTGCATCTGATAGGGTGTTACTTTCTTTTGCTGTTGGGGAATATATGGTAAAAAATTTGATTTACCTGCTGTAGCTGTGGAAACCAGGTCCGTCAGCCCATCCCCAAACAATACATCCCCCTTATAGGGTAGTACTTCCATATGTTTCTTGGAATCCGCATCACCCGTCCATTGGCGAGTCCATAAGGATCTTCTCGCTGAGACAGACATGGCATTGGCCCTAGAAGATAGCAATCCAATGTCCCTTTGAGCATCCCTCATAAATAAGACTGCGTCTTTAATATGGGCTAGAGTTAGGAATATAGTATCCTTATCCATATTATCAAATTGATCTGTCAGCTCATCTGTCCAAGCTGCAATTGCGCTACACACCCATGCCGACGCAATTGTCGGTCTTAGCACAGCACCCGTATGAGAATAAATACACTTTAAGGTAGTTTCCTGCGATCTGCAGGGTCCTTAAGGGCTGCTGTGTCAGGAGACGGTAGCGCCACTTTCTTGGACAAGCGCGTCAGAGCTTTGTCCACAGTGGGGGGTGATTCCCAAATCTCCCTGTCCTGCTTAGGGAAAGGGTATGCCATATAAATTCTTTTGGGGATCTGCGGTCTCTTATCTGGAGTCCCCCAAGCTTTTCCAAATAATTCATTTAATTCATGAGATGTGGGAAAGTTAATAATCTGTTTCTTTTCCTTAAACATGTGTACCCTTGTGTCGGGGACCGAGGGTTCATCCACAATATGCAACACATCCCTTATTGCCACAATCATACACTGAATGGTTTTAGTCACCCTAGGGTGCAATTTTACTTCGTCATAGTCGACACTGGAATCATGTGTTAAGGGACGCTTTTGAGACCCCGATGGGCCCTGTGAGTCGGTCCAATCTGAGGATTGACCCCCTGATGTCCCCCCTAAATCAGCCTTATCAAGCCTTTTATGTAAAGATGCCACACTTGCATTCAACATATGCCACATGTCCATCCAATCTGGAGTCGGCACAACCGACGGGGACACACCACTTATTTGCTCCACCTCCTCCTTGGAGAAGCCTTCTGCCTCAGACATGTCGACACACACAGGGATTAACCTATAAGGGGACAAAACCCCAACCAGGTCCTAAGGAGAGACAGAGAAAGAGTATGCCAGCACACACCAGCGCTTAAAAACACTGGAAAAAATATGTCCAGATAGCGCTTTTTTTATATATAATATACCAATTCCCACTCACTGCGTCGCTAATGTGCCCCCCTCTTTTTTCCAGCCTGTGAGTTCAGCAGGGAAGAGACCAGGGAGCCAGCGTTTTCCTCATGCAGCTTCTGTGGAGAAAATGGCGCTGGTTAGTGCTGAGGATCAAGCCCCGCCCACCCGACGGCGGGCTTCGGTCCCAGTGATTTTTTCATAAAATGGCGGGGATCATAGATTTACTGCCTCCGCAGTCTAATCCAACTGTATTTGTGCCAAAATGTGAGGTTTATTGCTGCCCAGGGCGCCTCCCCCCCCCCCCCCTGCGCCCTGCACCCTTCAGTGCTGCTCTGTGTGTGTGACTGGGAGCAATGGCGCGCAGCTTACCACTGCGCGCCTTACCTCATGAAGATCTGATGTCTTCTGCCGCCTAAGATGTCTTCTGCCTTCTCTATCCGGCTTCTATCTTCGGCATCTGTGAGGAGGACGGCGGCGCGGCTCCGGGACGAACCCCAGGTGAGACCTGTGTTCCGACTCCCTCTGGATTATTTAAATAATTATGAGAGTACAAAACATGCGGCCAGTAGAACTTTGGAACGATATGTCTATCTGCTAAGCAGAGGTTGAGAAAATCCGTGCGGTGAAGATCCACAGCGCTACCGCGACCCGGAAGTAATACAGGAAGTGACCGTCGCTATTGAG
Organism: Pseudophryne corroboree; assembly: GCF_028390025.1. Classification (NCBI taxonomy): domain Eukaryota; kingdom Metazoa; phylum Chordata; class Amphibia; order Anura; family Myobatrachidae; genus Pseudophryne; species Pseudophryne corroboree. Next base: position 613,740,066 of record NC_086444.1, on the reverse strand, counting down.
ATAAGCAAGCGCTAGACGGCGCGGAAGTGTCAGTCGCTATGGAAACAAAACAAGCGCTAGACGGATGATGCAGCCGGGAATCACAACAGAGCGTCACCCACCACAAAGGACCATGGGACTTTATAGAATCAGTTGTGTATAGGGTCCAGCTGAGTGGGTGACGTTCTGACTGGCTAATTGAAAGTTTAAATATCAGTACTGAGGCAGCAGTATTGTGAACACTACACCTTGAAAAAGACTCATGTTCGGAGTAGAAACGCGTCGGTGGAATGCTTAGAAGCCGTGGGACAGCATACTGGAGGACTTGCCATTTGGTTCCAGTCATACGAGGACTGAGGGGATTCCCGGGATCCTCCAAAACAAAAACCTGCATGCTGGTTTAGAACTGTTTTTACAGTTCTATACACATTGGTAATTATCCACCAGTCTTGTTTGCTCATGGGGATTTCTGTGCAATACATTTTAATTCAACTTTTTGCTGCTATGATTATGTGTTTGGATTTTATAAGTGTGTCATATGAATTTTATATGTATTAAATTGTGCTTCACTATATCCACTCTTTTTAATTCTTTTATGCTTCAACAAAATCTGCATTGAGCATCTGATTACTGTCAATGGAAACAAAGACAAGCGCAGGATAAGTTACATTTTTCACTTTTTCTTTTTATTGTAGTACATGCCTCACTGCCTACCCTGTTCTTTCCCTCTTGATCAGAGACTCCTCTGCCATCCAATTGGCTAAGGATAGAAATTGTGTTCTAATTTCAGAGGTAGGCAAGGAGTAGACGACAACATTGTAACATGCACTCTGACTGTTGCATTCTGTATACAAGGGGGCGATTTATGATCCTGCAGGGTGCACTGAAAAAGGGCAGGGTGCTTTTTCACATTTCAAAAATGGGCAGGGTGCAGCACCCTGCTGAAACAGCCTAGAAGGAACACTACCACACAACGCAATGCCTGTGATACATTATGCCACATACCGCAATGCCCATTATATATTATGCCCCACAGTAAGGCTTCTGATTTAAAATTATTGGCTTGTTGTCAAGGGTTTCATGCTCTGGTTTCCATGTTCTCACCCCACTCCACTGACTGCATCTTCCCGCAGTTGTCTTGGATGCGGGTTTTGTGTGTGTGTGTGTGTGTTGGGGTTATGTAAAAAAAAAAAAAAACTGCTGGGTTTTGGGTAGGTGAAGAGTACAGGGAAAGGAAGCGGGTGTTTTTATTAATACAATCAGGTAATTTTACATTTAGTTTTATATCTTTAATATTGCGTGTGTGGATTTCACTTGTCATTGTATCACGGTAGTAAAAAGTGTTTGAACCACTGCTCTAGACAATGTTGGTACTACTGTAAGGCAAGCCTATAGTGTTCCATTTGTTAGTGGTGCATACAACACTTAAGGGGGGTACTGACAGGAGAGATGTGTGGTGCAGGCTCAATCTAGCACCGGCGATAGCCCTGCACATCGCTATCGCTGGGGGCATACACACGGCAGATCCATGCTCAAAATCTAAGCAATCTAGTCAGATTGCTTAGATTTTAAACGCGGATCTCTCCGTGTGGAGTAACATAATATCCCTCATCCAGTGTTTCTAATGGCCCTGTGGCACCCTCATAAGGAAATCTGGCCACAGATATGAAGGATAATTAGCCAGCAGCTTCTCATGTGAAGTTGCTGGCTGCTGCCCCTCCATGTCAGTATTACGCTGGGATTATGGCGCGTCTATGATGTCGCACCGAAATGTACTATAGTTTAGTGGTACAAAGGTGCAGTTTGGCAAAAGTGAAGATTTTTTTATTTTATTTTTTTGTAATTCTGCAGGATTTAAAAAAAAATTTTTAAAGAAAAATCACTGAGACAATCAACGTTTTTGCCAAGTTGCACCCTATTAGTACATATGGCCCTCAGTCTGAGATAAGCATTCTGCCTGCTAAGGTAAGAAGTGCTGGTGGCAGTGGGGCACTGCTTACCATGTCCGTTGTAAATCCTACTCTATGCAATGTGTTTTCTTAATGACAGCAGCAAAATGGTAACCTAATAAAATCAATGAAAGGTCATCATAAAATATGCAGTATACAGATGTGTCCACATACACTTTTTCCGCAGTCACGCCAAGCAGCCCTTCTCAACATGCCAGGAGCCGTACAACTTGGCTTGTGCTGAGCATCTTTTTTGCTCAAATGTGCGTCTTGGTCGCAATGTGATGTAACAAAGCTGCTTCATGAATCTGCACTGATTAATTTGTTATGCAACACTTGAGAATCTGTGTCTGAATCTGTATACGTGCTACAATGCAGCCGCTGAAGTTTTTTTTTACTGCCAAGTTCGGATGTGTTTCATCTGATACTTTGTACATATTTAAAACTAATTCCTGTGTCTTAAGTCACAGCCCGGTGTCTCTGGTATGGGTGTGGTTCATCAAATCGACAGTATCTAGGTCGACAATGTTTAGGTCGACCACTATTGGTCGACAGTCACTAGGTCGACATGGATGGAAGGTTGACAGGGTTTCTAGGTCGACATGTGCTAGGTTGACAGGTCTAAAGGTCGACATGAGGGCTTTTGTTTTTTTTGGTGTCGTTTTCTTCGTAGAGTGACCGGGATCCCAAATTAGTGGACCGCGTCCCCTCGCATGGCTCGCTTCGCTCGCCATGCTTCGGGCATGGTGCCTTCGCTCAGCTACTGCTTCGCTCTGCACAGATTACCGTTCCAATCGTAGTCCACGTGGATCGTTAAGTATAAAAAAAAAAAAAAAAAAAGTGAAAAACTCATGTCGACCTTTAGACCTGTCGACCTAGCACATGTCGACCTAGAAACCCTGTCGACCTTCCATCCATGTTGACCTAGTGACTGTCGACCTATAGTGGTCGACCTAAACATTGTCGACCTAGATACTGTCGATCTTCAGACCGGATCCCCTCTGGTATAGAGTAAGTGATATTTCGCTACATCTGCAATGCAAATTTGAAGAAAGAGTCACTGCACTACACCATGCTGTGCAGTTTGCGCCTGGCACTTTTTGCGCCACATGCTATATTGAGGCTGCGTGCATGAGAACACATTTGTGTGTGTTTATATCGATCGGTCTAATTCCCCTTGCATACCTCGCACCTAAAATCCCTCAAGCTCCTAGCCAATATGCAGGATGGCTGATTGAGAGCTTTAGCAATCCTTTGCCAGTGTAACCAGTTTGTTTTCTCTGACGTCCTAGTGGATGCTGGGTACTCCGTAAGGACCATGGGGAATAGACGGGCTCCGCAGGAGACTGGGCACTCTTTAAAGAAAGATTAGGTACTACATCTGGTGTGCACTGGCTCCTCCCTCTATGCCCCTCCTCCAGACCGCAGTTAGAATCTGTGCCCGGCCAGAGCTGGATGCACTTAGTGGGCTCTCCTGAGTTCACTAAAAAGAAAGTATTTGTTAGGTTTTTTATTTTCAGTGAGATCTGCTGGCAACAGACTCACTGCTACGTGGGACTTAGGGGAGAGAAGCAAACCTACCTGCTTGCAGCTAGCTTGTGCTTCTAAGGCTACTGGACACCATTAGCTCCAGAGGGATCGAACACAGGGCCCGACCTCGATCGTCCGTTCCCGGAGCCGCGCCGCCGTCCCCCTTGCAGAGCCAGAAGACGGAAGATTCCGGAGAAAATCGGCGGCTGAAGACTCCGGTCTTCAATAAGGTAGCGCACAGCACTGCAGCTGTGCGCCATTGCTCCCACAGCACACCACTTGCTCCGGTCACTGGGCTGCAATTTGTATACCTTAAGTGGCAAAATGCACATAATACAGTTCTAAACTGTATATGTGCCTAATCCCCCGCCATTATTATTATTAAAAAAGCGGGAGAAGCCCGCCGCTGAAGGGGCGGGGCTATCTTCCTCAGCACAGCCAGCGCCATTTTCTCTTCACAGCTCCGCTGGAAGGACGCTCCCCAGGCTCTCCTCTGCAGTATACACTACGGAAAGGGTAAAAAAGAGAGGGGGGGGCACATAAATTTAGGCGCAAATTGTGATATAAGCAGCTATTGGGGGAAAATTCACTTTGTGTATAGTGTAAATCCCTCTGTTATATAGCGCTCTGGTGTGTGCTGGCATACTCTCTCTCTGTCTCCCCAAAGGACTTTGTGGGGTCCTGTCCTCAGTCTGAGCATTCCCTGTGCGTGTGTGCGGTGTGTCGGTACGGCTGTGTCGACATGTTTGATGAGGACGCTTACATGGGGGCGGAGCAGGTGCTGATAAGTGTGATGTCGCCCCCTGCGGGGCCGACACCAGAGTGGATGGATATGTGGAAGGTATTAACCGACAGTGTCAACTCCTTGCATAAAAGGTTCGATGACGCAGCTTTGGATCAGCCGGCATCTCAGCCCGCGCCTGCCCAGGCATCTCAGAGGCCATCAGGGGCTCAAAAACGCCCGCTACCTAAGATGGCAGACACAGATGTCGACACGGAGTCTGACTCCAGTGTCGACGAGGATGAGACAAATGTACAATCCACAAGGGCCATCCGATGCATGATTACGGCAATGAAAAATGTGTTGCACATTTCTGACATTAACCCGGTTACCACAAAAAAGGGTATTATGTTTGGGGAGAAAAAGCAGCCAGTGACTTTTCCCCCATCTGATGAGTTAAATGAATTGTGTGAAGAAGCGTGGGGTTCCCCAGATAAGAAACTAGTGATTTCTAAGCGGTTACTAATGGCGTACCCTTTCCCGCCAACGGATAGGTTACGCTGGGAGACATCCCTTAGGCTCACACGCTTATCAAAAAAGGTGGCACTGCCGTCTCAGGATACGGCCGCCTTAAAGGAGCCTGCAGATAGAAAGCAGGAGGCTATCCTGAAGTCTGTGTATACACACTCAGGTACTATACTGAGACCTGCTATTGCTTCAGCATGGATGTGTAGTGCTGCAGCAGCATGGTCTGATAACATTGATTCCCTTGACAGGGACACTATTTTGCTAACCATAGAGCATATTAAAGACGTAGTCTTATATATGAGGGATGCACAGAGGGACATTTGCCGGCTGGCATCTAGAATTAATGCAATGTCCATTTCTGCCAGGAGAGTATTATGGACTCGGCAGTGGACAGGTGATGCTGATTCTAAAAGGCACATGGAGGTTTTGCCTTATAAGGGTGAGGAATTGTTTGGGGACGGTCTCTCGGACCTCGTATTCACAGCAACAGCTGGGAAGTCGACTTTTTTACCTCAGGTTCCCTCACAGCCTAAGAAAGCACCGTATTATCAAGTACAGTCCTTTCGGCCTCAGAAAGGCAAGCGGGTCAAAGGTGCTTCCTTTCTGCCCAGAGGCAGGGGTAGAGGGAAAAAGCTGCACCAGACAGCCAGTTCCCAGGAACAAAAATCCTCCCCTGCTTCCACTAAGTCCACCGCATGACGCTGGCGCTCCACAGGTGGAGCCAGGTGCGGTGGGGGCCCGTCTCCGGAACGTCAGCGACCAGTGGGTTCGCTCACAGGTGGATCTCTGGGTTCTACAAGTGGTATCTCAGGGATACAAGCTGGAGTTTGAGACGTCTCCCCCTCGCCGTTACCTCAAATCAGCCTTGCCAGCTACTCCCAAGGACAGGGAGGTAGTACTGGCGGCAATTCACAAGCTGTACCTCCAGCAGGTGATAATCAAAGTTCCCCTCCAACAGGGACGGGGTTACTATTTCACAATGTTGTGGTACCGAAACCAGACGGTTCGGTGAGACCCATTCTAAATTTGAAATCCTTGAACACTTATATAAGGAAGTTTAAGTTCAAAATGGAATCGCTCAGGGCGGTTATTGCAAGCCTGGAAGAGGGGGATTATATGGTATCACTGGACATCAAGGATGCTTACCTACATGTCCCCATTTACCCACCTCACCAGGAGTACCTCCGATTTGTGGTACAGGACTGCCATTACCAATTCCAGATGTTGCCGTTTGGTCTGTCCACGGCACCGAGGGTATTTACCAAGGTAATGGCCGAAATGATGATACTCCTTCGAAAGAAGGGAGTTATAATTATCCCATACTTGGACGATCTCCTTATAAAGGCGAGATCCATGGAGCAGTTGTTGGTCGGAGTAGCACTATCTCAGGAAGTGCTACAACAGCACGGCTGGATTCTGAATATCCCAAAGTCGCAGCTGGTTCCTACGACGCGTCTGCTGTTCTTGGGTATGATTCTGGACACAGAACAGAAGAAGGTGTTTCTCCCGGAGGAGAAGGCCAAGGAGTTGTCATCTCTGGTCACAGACCTCCTGAACCCAAAACAGGTGTCGGTGCATCACTGCACGCGAGTCCTGGGAAAGATGGTAGCTTCTTACGAAGCAATTCCCTTCGGCAGGTTCCATGCAAGGATCTTTCAGTGGGATCTGTTAGACAAGTGGTCCGGATCGCATATTCAGATGCATCGGCTGATCACCCTGTCCCCGAGGGCCAGGGTGTCTCTGCTGTGGTGGCTGCAGAGTGCTCATCTTCTCGAGGGCCGCAGATTCGGCATACAGGACTGGGTCCTGGTGACCACGGATGCAAGCCTCCGAGGTTGGGGGGCAGTCACTCAGGGAAGAAACTTCCAAGGACAATGGTCGAGTCAGGAGACTTCCCTACACATAAATATTCTGGAACTAAGGGCCATTTACAATGCCCTAAGTCAAGCAAAACCCCTGCTTCAAAACCAGCCGGTGCTGATTCAGTCAGACAACATCACGGCGGTCGCCCATGTAAAACGACAGGGCGGCACAAGAAGCAGGATGGCAATGGCAGAAGCCACAAGGATTCTCCGATGGGCGGAGAATCACGTGATAGCACTGTCAGCAGTGTTCATTCCGGGAGTGGACAACTGGGAAGCAGACTTCCTCAGCAGGCACGACCTCCACCCGGGAGAGTGGGGACTTCATCCAGAAGTCTTCCAGCTGATTGTAAATCGTTGGGAAAGGCCACAAGTGGACATGATGGCGTCCCGCCTCAACAAAAAGCTAAAAAGATATTGCGCCAGGTCAAGGGACCCTCAGGCGATAGCTGTGGACGCTCTAGTGACACCGTGGGTGTACCAATCGGTTTATGTGTTCCCTCCTCTTCCTCTCATACCAAAGGTACTGAGGATAATAAGAAAGAGAGGAGTAAGAACTATACTCATCGTTCCGGATTGGCCAAGAAGAACTTGGTACCCGGAACTACAAGAAATGATCTCAGAGGACCCTTGGCCTCTGCCGCTCCGACAGGACCTGCTGCAGCAGGGGCCCTGTCTGTTCCAAGACTTACCGCGGCTGCGTTTGACGGCATGGCGGTTGAACGCCGGATCCTGATGGAAAAGGGCATTCCAGTTGAAGTCATTCCTACGCTGATAAAAGCTAGGAAGGATGTGACAGCAAAACATTATCACCGCATATGGCGAAAATATGTTGCTTGGTGTGAGGCTATGAAGGCCCCAACAGAGGAATTTCAGCTGGGTCGATTTCTGCACTTCCTACAGTCAGGAGTGACTATGGGCCTAAAATTGGGATCCATAAAAGTCCAGATTTCGGCCCTGTCTATTTTCTTTCAAAAAGAACTGGCTTCACTGCCTGAAGTTCAGACGTTTGTCAAGGGAGTGCTGCATATTCAGCCCCCTTTTGTGCCTCCAGTGGCACCTTGGGATCTCAACGTTGTGTTGGATTTCCTAAAATCACATTGGTTTGAGCCACTTCAGACCGTGGAGCTAAAATATCTCACGTGGAAAGTGGTCATGCTATTGGCCTTAGCTTCGGCTAGGCGTGTGTCAGAATTGGCGGCTTTGTCATGTAAAAGCCCCTATCTGATCTTCCATATGGACAGGGCAGAATTGAGGACTCTTCCCCAATTTCTCCCTAAGGTGATATCAGCGTTTCATTTGAACCAACCTATTGTGGTGCCTGCGGCTACTCTGGACTTGGAGGATTCCAAGTTGCTGGACGTAGTCCGGGCCCTGAAAATCTATGTTTCCAGGACGGCTAGAGTCAGAAAAACTGACTCGCTGTTTATCCTGCATGCACCCAACAAGCTGGGTGCTCCTGCTTCTAAGCAGACTATTGCTCGCTGGATCTGTAGCACGATTCAGCAGGCTCATTCTGCGGCTGGACTGCCGCATCCTAAATCAGTAAAAGCCCATTCCACGAGGAAGGTGGGCTCTTCTTGGGCGGCTGCCCGAGGGGTCTCGGCTTTACAACTTTGCAGAGCTGCTACCTGGTCGGGATCAAACACGTTTGCAAAATTCTACAAGTTTGATACCCTGGCTGAGGAGGACCTTGAGTTTGCTCATTCGGTGCTGCAGAGTCATCCACACTCTCCCGCCCGTTTGGGAGCTTTGGTATAATCCCCATGGTCCTTACGGAGTACCCAGCATCCACTAGGACGTCAGAGAAAATAAGAATTTACTCACCGGTAATTCTATTTCTCGTAGTCCGTAGTGGATGCTGGGAGCCTGTCCCAAGTGCGGACTTCTGCAATACTTGTATATAGTTATTGCTTAACTATAGGGTTATTGTTCTGAGCCATCTGTTGAATGAGGCTCAGCTGTTATTCATACTGTTAACTGGGTAAAGTTATCACAAGTTGTACGGTGTGATTGGTGTGGCTGGTATGAGTCTTACCCTGGATTCCAAATCCTTTCCTAGTAATGTCAGCTCTTCCGGGCACAGTTTCCCTAACTGAGGTCTGGAGGAGGGGCATAGAGGGAGGAGCCAGTGCACACCAGATGTAGTACCTAATCTTTCTTTAAAGAGTGCCCAGTCTCCTGCGGAGCCTGTCTATTCCCCATGGTCCTTACGGAGTACCCAGCATCCACTACGGACTACGAGAAATAGAATTACCGGTGAGTAAATTCTTATTTTTTTTCTTCTTCCCTTTTGGCAACACATAAGTACATTTATTAATTCATTGACCTAGGCCTACCTTTTAACAGCCCACCACCGTGGGCAGTTCTGGGTTAACGCACAGAGCAATCTGTGGTCTCTATACTAGAAAACTCTTCACTTCTTGCAGTATTGGGTAGGAAAACCATTTTACTGTGAAGGATCCATAATATTTCTACATCTTTAGAAATAGACATTTGTAGGCCCTTATTTCTCTTTAAATTGGATTGACTGGAGAAGTATCCACACCCTCCCCATGAAAACTAAAACCATACATAGTTACATAGTCAGTGAGGTTGAAAAGATGCAAACTGCCCATCAGGTTCAACCTGTATTCTGCGTTAATCTATTCATATTATGTGCCTGCTGAAGTAATGGCTTAGTACCAAATGAAAACACTGATTCTTACCACTCCCGGATAATGTAATGTCAATACGTTAAATGCTATAGCCCTGGATACATTTACCAGTCAGGAATTTGTCCAATTTGCTTTTAAATACATTTACAGAGTCTGCCATTAGTACTCTCTCCGGCAGGGAGTTCCAAATCTTTATTGCCCTTACCGTGAAGAACCCTTTCCTATGTTGTGTACGGAATTTCCTCTCCTCTAAGCGAGTTGCCCACGCATTCTATATAGAGTTCTTTTAATAAACAAATCCGCTGCTAGCTCCTTGTAATTACCCTTTACATATTTGAAGATATTAATAATGTCTCCTCTTAGACGCCGCTTTTCTAGTGTATACATATTTAACCTAGCATGCCTTTCCTCGTACTGCAGAGACTCTAACCCTTTTATCAGTTTAGTAGCTCTTCTTTGAACTCTTTCTAGTTCCCCGATATCTTTTTTTATAATACGGTGCCCAGAACTGAACACAATATTGCAGGTGCGGACGTACCAATGACTTGTACAGTGGCAGGATTACATCTTTGTCCCTTGTCTCTATGCCCCGTTTTATGCACGCAGGCACTTTACTTGCCTTCTTTGCTGCATTTTGACATTGTGTACAGTTATTAAGCCTATTATCTATGAGCAACCCCAAATCTTTTTCCACCATAGTTACCCCTATATTTTCCCCATCTAGAGTGTAGGAAGCATGTGTGGTTTTTTTTTCCAAAATGCACAACTTTGCATTTGTCTATATTAAACCTCATTCCCCATTTAGACGCCCAGGTTTCCAGTTTAACTAAAGAGGGGGTACTGACGGGAGAGATGTGTGCTGAGCGATCTTAACAGAGCGCTCAGCACAGCGCAATGTGCTGAGCGAGGGGACGGGGGGGACCCCACACAGTGCATGTTTTGCAGGTAACCCAGCAGGTGCACAGGTGTATTAATTACTCACTGACACATTTTAAAAGGTCCACAGGTGGAGATAATTATTTCACTTGCGATTCTGTGAGGAGACCTGCAAAACATGCAGTGTGTGTGCCCCCGAGGACCGAGTTTGAGAACCTTTGCCCTATAGCTATTGACTAAAGCTGAGCATACACTATACCACAGGTTCTCAAACTCGGTCCTCAGGACCCCACACAGTGCATGTTTTGCAGGTCTCCTCACAGAATCACAAGTGAAATAATTAGCTCCACCTGTGGACCTTTTAAAATGTGTCAGTGAGTAATTAATACACCTGTGCACATGCTGGGTTACCTGCAAAACATGCACCGTGTGGGGTCCTGAGGACCGAGTTTGAGAACCTGTGCACTATACCATACCTCCCAACATGACTCTCTCCAGGAGGGACAGAATGCTCTGCTCCTGGACTTCACTGTTAATATATGATTGTCATCACCTGTGCTGAACCACCTTTCTTATCCAGTAACCTGCTCAACACAGGTGATGGCAATCTTACATTAAGAGAAAAGTCCAGAATCAGAGCATAGTGTCCCTCCTAGAGAGGGTCATGTTGGGAGGTATGCTATACAATTATTTGGCAGATCATCTGCCAGATTTGTCTGGTTGGAATGAAAATCTGGTAATGGATAAGAGCAACTGACAAATCGACCAATTGCTCCCAAACACCAGAAAAATGGACAAAAACTGTCATTAATACAATGACAGGTTTTGTCCGTTTTCCAGTGTTTGGGAGCAAATGGTCGATTGTCAGTTGCTATCATCCATTACCAGATTTTCATTCCAACCAGACGAATCTGGCAGATGATCTGCCAAATAATTGTATAGTGTATGCCCAGCTTCACTCTTTATTTCCTATTTCTCATACGTCCTAGAGCAGTGATTTTCAACCTTTTTTTACTTGCGGCACACCAAACAATATTTTAAAATTGCCAAGGCACACCACCAGTTCCCCACAGAAAAAAACACACATTGGCCTACACAGAAAAAACAATCACACTGCTCGCCACATAAATCATGTTGCTCCCTACTTAAATCCTATTGCTCCCCACATAAATCAATCGCATTGCTCCCCACATAAATCATGTTGCTCACACATAAATCAATCACATTTCTCCCCACATAAATCCTATTGCTCCCCACATGAATTATTCACATTATTCCCTCAATAAATCCATAAATCCTTATTCTCCTCACATAAATCCTATTGCTCCCCACAGGAGAAATAAAATAACAAATATTAGTCCCTACCTTTCAGCTGTCCTCCTCCCTGTCCCTCAGTGGCGGGGGTTGTTCATAGTGGAGTTCTGCGAATACTGAGCAGTCGACGGTCGGGCAAGTGTGGACGTAGGTGGGCAAGGAAAGCTATGTATGCAGACAGGAACTGGAAGATGTGTATGCAGACGGGTGGGCTGGCTGGGTGGTGAGACACAGCGTCCGTGACCTATGATATCACACTGCCGCGTCTTCAAGGCATAGGTCACGGTCGAAGCATGACTGATCCTCTAAGAAGAGACTGGGCCAACAGTTCACTCTGAAGGTGCAGGAAGCTGCTCTGGCTCCGCGGCACACCTTGCAACTGGTCGCGGCACACTAGTGTGCCACGGCACACTGGTTGAAAAAGCCTGTCCTTGAGGATGCTGGGGATGACATCAAGACCATGGGGTATAGACGGGATCCGCAGGAGACATGGGCACTCTAAAGACTTTTCATTGGGTGTGAACTGGCTCCTCCTCTATGCCCCTCCTCCAGACCTCAGTTTTAGAAATGTGCCCAGGTCGACTGGATGCACTCTGAGGAGCTCTACTGAGTTTCTCTGAAAAGACTTACTGTATGTTAGGTTTTTTATTTTCAGGGAGATCTGCTGGCATCAGACTCCCTGCTTTGTGGGACTGAGGGGGCAGAAGCAGAACCAACTTCCTCAGAGTTTTATGGCTCTGCTTCTGGCTGACAGGACACCATTAGCTCCTGAAAGGAACTGAACGCTAGCCATGTCTAGGTGCTCACTCCCACAGCACGCCGTCACCCCCTCACAGAGCCAGAAGACAGGTGAGTATCAGAAGATTGAACTTCAATCAAGTAAGTGACGGCTGAGGTACGACGCGGCTGGCGGGAGCGCATCGCGCCATTGCTGCCCACACACACAGGCGGTGCGGGGGGGCGCTCTGGGCAGCAAAATACCACTATAAACTGGCTAATAGGGGGCATAAGATGCCCAGGCACAGCCCTACCCCCGCCAGTATAAATATTACAAACAGTCTCTGAGGTAAAAAGGGCGGAGCTTCTTCCTCAGGCAGCCAGCACACTGCTCAGCACCATTTTCTCTCAGGCTGCAGAGATATAGCTGGTCCTCCTCCACTTCTGACTACAAGTATTCAGGGTGTAAATAAGGGGGGCACAAAGCGATTTGGGTGCTTTACAAATGTGTTTTATTGTGTAAAGAGCGCTGCATGTCAGTGGGCATTCTGTGTTCACAGACATTAAATACAGGCGCTGGGGTTGTGAGCTGGCTGCTCCTATACTGTGTCCCTCTGACAGATTTTACTGTGGGTCTGTCCCCAAATAAGTCCCAGTGTGTCTGTGAGTGCTGTACAAGCGTGAGGCATGTCTGAGGCAGGGAGTTCCTCCCTGGAGGAAGCCATTTTAGGGACACAGAGTTGTAATGTGGTGGCGCTACCGGCACACCAAGAGCCTGCATGGATGAAAGAGCTACGTGACAGTATGCATCTGATTAACCATAGATTGGATAAGTCTGAATCTAAGGCTGCATGCTGGAGAAAATCTGTGGAAGATGTGATTTTTCAGGATACTGTTATTCCTTATGCGGGCGGCCCCTCTGGGTCACATAAGAGACCATTTGCAAATGTTGTAGACACTGATACCGACACGGATTCTGATCCTTGTGTCGACGATAGTGAATCCAGAGAGATAGATCATAAATTGGCAAAAAGTATACAATATATGATTGTGGCTATAAGGGACGTGTTGGAGGTTACAGAAAGCACTCCTGTACCTCAGGAGAAAGCTTATTTATGTAAGGAAAAGAAATCCAAAGTCACGTTCCCTCCTTCACACAAACTAAATGCTCTGTTTGAAGGGATGTGGGTGAATCCTGATAAAAAAAATCGTATTCCCAAAAGGATTCACATAGCTCATCCTTTCCCGGTTGAAGACAGGAAAAAATGGGAGTCACCCCCTGTATTAGACAGTGCACTTTCCAGGTTGACAAAGAAGGTAATTCTCCCTGCTCCTGGCACGGCTTCTCTTAAAGAGCCGGCAGACCGCAAAATGGAAACGACATTGAAATCCATTTATGTTACCAATGGTACACTGCTCAGGCCCACTATTGCCTGCGCATGGGTGAGTCGCGCTATTAAAAAATGGTCAGAAAGCGTGTCATCAGAAATTGACACGATTGATAAAGATGAGATACTCCTTAGGTTAGGGAATATCAAGGACGCTGCCGCCTACATGCTGGAAGCAATGAAGGATATTGGACTCGAGTTCACAAGCTGCTACCATGGCAGTATCGGCTAGGCAGGCCTTATGGATTCGCCAGTGGAACGCGGATGCAGATTCCAAAAGAAACATGGAGGCTCTCCCATATAAAGGTGAGGCCTTATTTGGCGATGGCCTAGATGAGTTAGTCTCGGCGGCTACCGCAGGTAAGTCAAAATTTTTGCCTGCAGCGGCAAAAAAGACCTATCACCCGCAAATGCAGTCCTTTCGGCCCAATAAATGCAAAAAGACGAGAGGTTCACCCTTCTTTGCAGGTAGGAGAAGGGGTAAGAAGCCCACACCGGCTCCAGGTTCCCAAGAGCAAAAGTCTACCCCTAATTCTGCCAAATCCCCAGCATGACGCTGGAACTCCCTTGCGGGAGGCCGCTCGGGTGGGGGCACGTCTCAAACTCTTCAGCCAGGATTGGATTCTATCTGGCCTGGACCCCTGGGTGTTGCAAATAGTATCCCAGGGATACAAACTAGAGTTTCAAGATGTTCCCCAATGCCGATTTTTCAAATCGACCTTGCCAGCTTCTCCGCCAGAGAGAGAAGCAGTAACAGCGGCAATCCAAAAATTATGTCAAGACTAGGTCATAGTCCTGGTACCGTTGTCACAACAAGGGCGGGGTTTTTTTATTCAAGCCTCTTTGTCGTTCCGAAGCCGGACGGCTCGGTCAGACCGATCTTAAATCTAAAAGATCTGAATTTCTTCCTGAAAAGGTTCAAGTTCAAGATGGAATCACTTCGGGCGGTGATTGCCAGTCTGGAGGAGGGGGACTACTTGGGGTTGGTGGACATAAAGGATGCTTACTTGCATGTTCCCATTTATCCTCCTCACCAGGCTTATCTGAGATTCGCGATTCAGGATTGCCATTACCAATTCCAGACGTTACCTTTCGGTCTCTCCGCGGCGCCGAGGGTATTCACCAAGGTGATGGCGGAGATGATGGTCCTCCGTCAGAAAGGAGTCAATATAATCCCTTATCTGGGCGACCTCCTGATAAAGGCGAGATCCAGGGAGCAGTTATTACAAAACATATCCCTCTCCCTGTCAATACTCCAACAACACGGGTGGATCATAAATTACCCAAAGTCACAGTTGGAACCGACGACAAGGTTGTCTTTCCTCAGGATGATTCTGAAGTTCAGAGAGTATTTCTTCCGCTGGAAAAGGCTCTGGAAATCCAGAAAATGGTAAAACAGATATTGAAACCATCAAGTGTGTCGATCCATCAGTGCATTCGGTTGTTGGGGAAGATGGTGGCGGCCTACGAGGCTATACAGTTTGGCAGGTTCCATGCAAGAGTATTCCAGTGGGACCTGTTGGACAAATGGTCGGGGTCACACCTACACATGCACAGAAAGATAATCCTGTCGTCAAAAACCAGGATTTCGCTTCTGTGGTGGTTGCACAGCTCTCACCTGCTAGAGGGACACAGGTTCGGGATTCAGGACTGGGTCTTAGTAACCACGGATGCAAGTCTCCGAGGCTGGGGAGCAGTCTCTCAGGGAGAAAACTTCCAGGGACGTTGGTCACAACAGGAAGCCTGCCTTCACATAAACGTTCTGGAGCTAACAGCCATTTACAACGGCCTTCAACAAGCGGTACATCTTCTTCAAGACCGTCCCGTGCAGATCCAGGCGGACAATGTAACAGCAGTCACATACATAAACAGGCAGGGCGGAATGAACAGTAGAGCGGCAATGGCAGAGGCAACAAAAATCCTCCGCTGGGCAGAAAAACATCTACAAGCTCTGTCTGCAATATTCATTCTGGGAGTAGACAACTGGGAAGCAAACATCCTCAGCAGACACGATCTCCATCCAGGAGAGTGGGGTCTCCACCAAGAAGTCTTCGCAGAGGTGACAAGTCTTTGGGGATTTCCTCAAATAGACATGATGGCGTCTCGTCTCAACAAGAAGCTTCAGAGATACTGTTCCAGGTCGAGAGACCCTCAAGCAGTAGCAGTGGATGCACTGGTGACCCAGTGGGTGTTTCCGGCAGTGTATGTTTTCCCTCCACTTCCGCTGATCCCAAAAGTACTCATAGGAGATCCTCGGCCTCTTCCTCCTCGGGAGGACCTGATGCAGCAGGGGCCGTGTGTGTATTTGGATAAAATATGTGTCTTGGTGTGAATCCAAGAAGGCTCCTTCGGAAGAGTTTCACTTAGGACGTTTTCTCCATTTTTTGCAGGATGGTGTGGAGGCGGGCCTACGATTGGGATCAATCAAGGTCCAGATTTCGGCCTTGTCAGTGTTCTTCCAAAAACAATTGGCCTCTCTTCCAGAGGTTCAGATCTTCGTGAAAGGGGTTCTGCACATCCAGCCTCCATTCGTGCCTCCAGTGGCACCATGGGACCTTAACGTGGTTTTGCAGTTCCTTCAGTCGGATTGGTTTGAGCCTTTACAAAAGACAGAGTTGAAGTTTCTCACTTGGAAAGTGGTGATGCTTTTGGCATTGGCATCCGCAAGGCGGCTGTCTGAATTGGGGGCCTTGTCTCACAAGAGGCCTTGTCTCACAAGAGGCCTTACCTGATTTTCCATGAAGATAGGGCAGAGTTGCGAACTCGACAACATTTTCTTCCTAAGGTGGTTTCTGCTTTTCACATAAACCAACCTACTGTGGTGCCAGTAGTTACTGACACATTCACTGATTCAAAGTCTCTAGATGTGGTTAGAGCTTTGAAAACCTATGTTGCTAGAACAGCTCGTATACGGAAAACAGAGGCTCTGTTTGTCCTGTATGATCACAACAAGATTGGCTGTCCTGCTTCCAAGCAGGCTATTGCACGTTGGATTATAAATACGATTCAGCAAGCTCATACTACGGCTGTATTGCCGTTATTGACGTTGGTAAAGGCCCACTCCACTAGGAAGGTGGGCTCATCCTGGGCGGCTGCCCGGGGGGTCTCGGCATTACAACTTTGCCGAGCAAGCTACTTGGTCAGGGTCAAACACATTTGCTAAGTTCTACAAGTTTGACACCTTGGCCGATTAGGACCTAAAGTTTGGTCAATCGGTGCTGCAGGGTCATCCGCACTCTCCCGCCCGTACTGGAGCTTTGGTATAGACCCCATGGTCTTGATGTCGTCCCCAGCATCCTCTAGGACGTATGAGAAAATAGGAGTTTGATAACCTACCGGTAAATCCTTTTCTCCTAGTCCGTAGAGGATGCTGGGCGCCCGTCCCAGTGCATACTTTACCTGCAGTTTAGTTATTACAGTTACACAAGTTGTGTTATCTTGGTTTCAGCATGTTGCTGCAATTAGTTCATGCCTGTTGGCGTGTGTTATGTTGAATGCCATGTGTGCGGCATGGTTGAGGGTGTGAGTTGGTAGATATCTCACCACTAGTTAAGTAATTCCTTTCCTCGAAATGTCAGTCTCCCTGGGCACAGTTCCTACAACTGAGGTCTGGAGGAGGGGCATAGGGGGAGGAGCTAGTTCACACCCAATGAAAAGTCTTTAGAGTGCCCATGTCTCCTGCGGATCCCGTCTATACCCCATGGTCTTGACGTCGTCCCCAGCATCCTCTACGGACTAGGAGAAAAGGATTTACCGGTAGGTTATCAAAATCCTATTTTTTTTCTTTCTAACCAATGCACACATTACCTTTATTCAGTACTGCAGATAGGCACCATTTAAACCAGCTGTGGCCAACCTGTGGCTCTTGAGCCGCATGCGGCTCTTTCTTTATTCAAAGGTGGCTCCCGACACGCTAAAGTCACTTGACCACAACAGATCTGGAAACCACTGCCCTCTAGACAGACATGCAGCAGCACTAAAGGGACTGAGAACTGAGGGTGCCAGATACTAAAGGTGAGACATACAGAAGACACACAAGTGGCTGCTGCAATGGCACAAGTTGGGTTGGGTGAGCTGTAGTGACAGAAGGGGGAGCTGGTTGGAGTGACACATGAGGGGGCTGGCTGGAGTGACATAGGAGGGTGCTAGCAGGATTGACACATGGGGCAGCTGGCTGGAGTGACAGAGCAGGGTGCTGGCTGAAGTGACAGGAGAATGCTGGCTGAAAGGTATTATGTGAATCTGGCTTCTTCAATATATTTTATGTGGACCTGTCTTTTTTTTATTCTTTTATGTAGAAGTGGCTTTCTCCTTCGTCCTAGAGGATGCTGGGGACTCCAAAAGGACCATGGGATCCGCAGGAGACATGGGCACTTTAAGACTTTAAATGGGTGTGAACTGGCTCCTCCCTCTATGCCCCTCCTCCAGACCTCAGTTAGATTCTGTGCCCAGAGGAGACTGGTCACACACTAGGGGAGCTCTACTGAGTTTCTCTAAAAAGACTTTTGTTAGGTTTTTTATTTTCAGGGAGCGCTGCTGGCAACAGGCTCCCTGCATCATGGGACTGAGGGGAGAGAAGCAGACCTACTTCTGTGAGTTGAAAGGCTCTGCTTCTTAGGCTACTGGACACCATTAGCTCCAGAGGGTCTGATCACTTGGGTCACCTAGCTGCTCGTTCCCGGAGCCGCGCCGCCGTCCCCCTCACAGAGCCTGAAGAAAGAAGACAGGTGAGTAACCGAAGCAAAGAAGACTTCAGTGAAGGCGGCAGAAGACTTCAGCCTTCCTGAGGTAACGTGCAGCGGTCGCGCTGCGTGCCATTGCTCCCGCACACACAGGCACTACATGGGTGTAGAGTGCAGGGGGGGCGCCCTGGGCAGCAATAAAAACCTCAAAAATAAGGACTGGCATGTATATACAGTGCGGAGGCACTGTTAGGAGACCCCCGCCAGTATAAAAAAATTGCGGGACATAAGCGTGCCATGTAGGGGGCGGGGCTTTGTCCTCCAGCTCTGACCAGCGCCATTTTCTCTACACAGCTTGCTGCAGAGACGCTGCTCCTGGCCCTTCACTGCTGTCACAAACAGGGTGTTAAAAACAAGGGGGGGGGGGGCACGAAAATTTGGTGTTGGTTATTAATGTTATTATTGTAAAACAGCGCTTATAGGTCTGGGGCATTGTTTAATTCTTGGGGCGCTGGGTGTGAGCTGGCAAACTCCTTCCCTGTCTCTCTGAAAGGCCTTACTGTGGGTCTGTCCCCTTTAGCCCAGTGTGTTTGGGGGTGTCGGTACGCGTGTGTCGGCATGTCAGAAGCTGAATGCTCTCCCCAGGAGGAGGCTCGCGTGTGGGCTGAACAGAATGAGGGAGTGACTCCGTCGGCACTGCCGACTGCTGATTGGGTTGAGATGTGTAGTGTTTTAAATAAAAGTGTGGCATTGTTGCATAAGAGGTTGGACAAATCGGAGTCTCAGAACCAAGCATGGAGACAATCGATGGGCGAGGTGGTGCCACACACTCAGACCCCCTCGGGGTCCCAAAAACGTTCTTTTACCCAGATAGCAGACACTGATACCGACACGGATTCCGACTCCAGTGTCGACTATAATGATGCAAAGTTGCACCCTAGGGTGGCTAAGAGTATTCAATACATGATTGTGGCGATAAAAGACATGTTACATATTACGGAAGACCCCGCTGTCCCTGAGACAAGGGTCTGTATGTTTAAGGGGAAGAAACCGGAGGTAACGTTTCCTCCCTCTCATGAACTGAACGCTCTTTTTGAAAGGGCCTGGGAAACTCCATACAGGAGGTGGCAGATTCCCAGGAGAATTGCTATGGCATATCCGTTTCCTAAAGTGGGCAGATACCTTGTCATCTGAAATGGACACCCTGGATAGGGATAGCGTGCTTTTGACACTAGGTCATATCAGGGACGCTTCAGTCTATCTAAATGAGACTGCGAGAGATATTGGCCTCTTGGGATCAAGGGCCAATGCCATGGCAATCTCGGCTAGGAGGCCGTTGTGGACTCATCAATGGAATGGTGATTCTGATTCTAAGAAGGCTATGGAGGCTCTGCCCTATAAGGATGGAGTTTGTTTGGTGAAGGCCTCGCGGACCTAGTTTCTACAGCTACCGCGGGTAAGTCCTTTTTTCTGCCTTTTGTTCCTCCACAGCAAAAGAAAATGCCTCAATACCAGATGCAGTCCTTTCGGTCACAAAAATTCCGGAAAGGACGTGGGTCATCCTTCCTTGCGGCAAGAGGTAAGGGAAAAGGAAAAAGATCGCCGGCTGTGGCAGGCTCCCAGGAGCAGAAGTCCTCCCCGACTTCTGCCAAGTACACCGAATGACGCTGGGCTCCCCTGCGGGAGTCCGCATCGGTGGGGGTGCGTCTTCAGCTCTTCAGTCAGGTCTGGGTTCTCTCGGGCCTGGATCCTTGGGTGCTGGAAATTGTGACCAAAGGATACAAACTGGAGTTTCAAGACGTGCCTCCACACCGATTTTTCAAATCGGCCTTGCCAGTTTCTCTTCCGGAAAGAGAGGTAGTGTGTGCGGCAATACAAAAGCTGTATCAGCAGCGAGTCATTGTCGAGGTAGCCCCGTCACAACGGGGAGAAGGGTTTTATTCAAGCCTGTTTGTGGTCCCGAAGCCGGATGGCTCGGTCAGACCGATTCTGAACTTAAAATCCCTCAATCTGTATTTGAAAAGTTTCAAATTCAATATGAAATCTCTCCGAGCAGTGATCTCCAGTCTGGAGGGAAGGGGGGGGGATTTTATGGTGTTAGTCGACATAAAGGATGCTTACCTACATGTCCCCATTTATCCTCCTCATCAGGCGTACCTGAGGTTCGCTGTTCAGGATTGTCACTACCAATTTCAGATGTTGCCGTTTGGTCTTTCCACGGCCCCGAGGATTTTCGCCAAGGTAATGGCAGAAATGATGGTGCTCTTGCGCAAGCAAGGGGTCACAATTATCCCATACTTGGACGATCTCCTGATAAAGGCAAGATCACAGGAGCAGTTAAGAAAAAACGTTGCGCTCTCCCTGACGGTTCTGCAGCAACATGGCTGGCTCCTAAATTTGCCAAAGTCACAGTTGATTCCGACAACACGGCTGTCGTTCTTGGGCATGATTCTGGACACGGATCTTCAGAGAGTTTTTCTTCCATTGGCAAAAGCTCTGGAAATCCAGAACATGGTCAAGGAACTTCTGAAACCGGCAAGAGTGTCGATTCATCAATGCACTCGAGTGCTGGGGAAAATGGTGGCGGCCTACGAGGCCATTCCGTTTGGCAGGTTTCATGCCAGGACTTTTCAGTGGGACCTGTTGGACAAGTGGTCCGGGTCCCATCTACACATGCACCGGAGGATAAGCCTGTCCCCCAGGGCCAGAATTTCTCTCCTGTGGTGGCTCCAAAGTTCTCACCTTCTAGAGGGTCGCAGGTTCGGGATCCAGGATTGGGTCCTGGTAACCATGGATGCGAGTCTCTGAGGTTGGGGAGCAGTCACACAGGGGGAAAATTTCCAGGGAAAATGGTCAAGCCAAGAAGCTTGTCTGCACATAAGCATTCTGGAATTAAGGGCCATTTACAACGGCCTCCTACAAGCAGAACATCTCCTTCACGGCCTACCCATCCTGATTCAGTCGGACAACATAACAGCGGTGGCGCACATAAACCGCCAGGGCAGAACAAGGAGCAGAGCGGCGATGGCGGAGGCCACAAGGATTCTTCGCTGGGCGGAAAAACATGCAAGGGCTCTGTAAGCGTTCTTCATTCCAGGCGTGGACAACTGGGAAGCAGACTTCCTCAGCAGACATGATCTCCATCCAGGAGAGTGGGGTCTTCATCAAGAGGTCTTTGCAGAAGTGACAAGTCGTTGGGGACTGCCTCAAATAGACATAATGGCGTCTCGCCTCAACAAGAAGCTTCAGACATATTGTTCCAGGTCGAGGGACCCTCAAGCAATAGCAGTGGACGCTCTGGTGACACCGTGGGTGTTTCAGTCGGTCTATGTGTTCCCTCCACTTCCACTCATCCAAAAGGTGTTAAGGATCATAAGAAGAACAAGGGTTCAGGCGATACTCGTTGTTCCAGATTGGCCACGGAGGGCCTGGTATCCGGATCTTCAGGAATTACTCATAGGAGAACCCTGGCTCTTCCTCTGAGAGAGGATCTATTACAGCAAGGACCGTGCGTGTTCCAAGACTTAGCGCGGTTCCGTTTGACGGCATGGCTGTTGAACGCCAAATCCTAGCTCGAAAGGGTATTCCCGGAGAGGTCATTCCGACTCTCCTGAAAGCTAGGAAGGAGGTAACGGCGAAGCATTACCACCGTATTTGGAGAAAATATGTGTCTTGGTGCGAATCCAAGAAGGCGCCTACGGAAGAATTTCAGCTGGGTCGTTTTCACCATTTTTTGCAAGCAGGTGTGGATGTGGGCCTAAAGTTAGGCTCCATTAAAGTGCAGATTTCAGCCTTATCTATTTTCTTTCAAAAGGAATTGGCCTCGCTTCCAGAAGTACAGACTTTCGTGAAAGGGGTACTGCACATACAACCTCCATTTGTGCACCCCGGTGGCTCCATGGGACCTTAACGTGGTGTTACAGTTCCTGACGTCACATTGGTTTGAACCTTTACAAAAGGTTGAGTTGAAATTTCTCACTTGGAAAGTGGTCATGCTATTGGCCTTGGCGTCCGCAAGGTTTTCCATGTTGATAGAGCGGAATTGAGGACTCGTCAACAATTTCTCCCAAAGGTGGTTTCTTCGTTTCACATGAACCAACCTATTGTGGTACCTGTGGCTACTGAAACCTTGGCTGATTCTAAGTCGCTCGATGTGGTCAGAGCTTTGAAAATTTATGTAGCCAGAACGGCTCGTATTAGGAAAACAGAGGCGCTGTTTATCCTGTATGCTTCCAACAAGGTTGTGGCTCCTGATTCTAAGCAGACTATTGCACGCTGGATCTGTAATACGATTCAGCATGCCCATTCTGTGGCTGGATTGCCGTTACCGAATTCAGTGAAGGCCCATTCCACTAGGAAGGTGGGCTCGTCTTGGGCGGCTGCACGGGGTGTATCGGCATCACAACTTTGCCGAGCAGCTACTTGGTCGGGTTCAAACACTTTTGCAAAATTCTACAAGTTTGATACCCTGGCTGATGAGGACCTCATGTTTGCTCAATCGGTGCTGCAGAGTCATCCGCACTCTCCCGCCCGGTCTGGAGCTTTGGTATAAACCCCATGGTCCTTTTGGAGTCCCCAGCATCCTCTAGGACGAAGGAGAAAATAAGATTTTAATACCTACCGGTAAATCCTTTTCTCTTAGTCCCTAGAGGATGCTGGGCGTCCGTCCCAGTGCGGACTCTATCTGCAGTACTTGCTTATGTTACACAATGGTTGTGTTTTGGTTTAGGTCAGCCTGTTGCTGATCGTTTTGGTTCATGCTGTTAACTGGTTGTAGTTACAGACCATGTTGTACGGTGTGAGCTGGTAGGTATCTCACCCTTAGTTTAACAAAATCCTTTTCCTCGAAATGTCCGTCTCCTCTAGGCACAGTTCCTATAACTGAGGTCTGGAGGAGGGGCATAGAGGGAGGAGCCAGTTCACACCCATTTAAAGTCCTAAAGTGCCCACAACTCCTGCGGATCCCATGGTCCTTTTGGAGTCCCCAGCATCCTCTACGGACTAAGAGAAAAGGATTTACTGGTAGGTATTAAAATCCTATTTTTTTCAATGTATTTTATGTTGGATCTATCTTTAAAGATTTATTTTATGGGGATCTTGTTTTTTAAATGTATTTTATACCAGGGGCAAGGCCTAGCAGGCACAAGGTCACACCCTATTTTTATATGCACGCCTTCGCCTCGATGTCGGCTCTTTGACATACCTAACATGATTTTTTGTCTCTTTGTCTCTGACTGGTTGGCCACCCCTGATTTAAGCCCTATAAAGGAAGCACTGACGGTAGTTCCAAGCATTCATAAATGACCCCCAGCTGAATCATGACTTTAGCATTTCCTATGGGTAAATTTACTAAGCATCTTTTGTGCGGTGGCTTGAAACATTGGGGGTCAATCCGAGTTGTTCGCTCATTGCCGATTTTAGCTATACTGCGATTAGTCGCTAACTGCGCATGCGCATGGTACGTAGAGCGCATGCGCTTAGTTATTTTACTAAAAACTTAGCTGTTTTGCTGTAGCGTCTGCGGCGCTTTTCAGTCGCACTGGTGTTCTGTAAATGATTGACAGGAAAGGGGCGTTTCTGGGCGGCAACTCGGCGTTTTCCCAGCGTTGGCTAAAAAACGCAGGCGTGTCAGGGAAAAACGCTGGAGTGTCTGGAGAAACGGGGGAGTGGCTGGCCGAACGCAGGGCGTGTTTGTGACGTCAAACCAGGAACGAAACGGGCTGAGCTGATCGCAGTGTAGGAGTAAGTCTGGAGCTACTCAAGAACTGCTAAGAAATTTCTATTCGCAATTCTGCTAATTTTTCATTCGCAATTCTGCTAAGCTAAGATACACTCCCAGAGGGCGGCGGCCTAGCGTGTGCAATGCTGCTAAAATGTGCTAGCGAGCGAACAACTCGGAATGACCCCCATTGTGCACCACCAGTGGTTTAGACTTCCACTCAAAATTGCTAGATTTACTAATTGAAGGCTTGCATGGTGTTTTGTAATCCGCAGGTGATGCATGTCAGATTTCCAATGGAAACACCAGTAGCTCTGAGTATAAGCCCGCTCCCTGTACTGTGATCACCTAAAAAGTCAAAGTAAACTACTTAATATTGTACTTTGTAATAATTTATACTATAGAGAGAGATACTCTGCAGCCACTGTAACCCATAATGTGCTTATAAAATGCTCATGCTGCACTGAAAACTGATTAAGTGTATGCTGCATATATTGTTTTGTAGCTTTTTCTTTATGCCTTAATTATAAAACTACCACAAAGTCTTGTTTTTAAAGGCCTGGTGGCAAAAGTAACATCTCTATGATTTCAGTTGCTGCATGCATTTGAATTATCTAACTCCATAAGAATACTTGTACATATCCTATGTGCTTGATTTAGCAATCCTAGAAATAATCCACAATATGTGTCCCTCCAGCTGTTGTAGAACTACACATCCCATCATAGCCCAACCTAGATCCCTCCTACCCAATGAAATTGGAAAGACAGGACATAATTATGCATGATTCTGTAAAAATAAGAATTTACTTACCGATAATTCTATTTCTCGTAGTCCGTAGTGGATGCTGGGGACTCCGTAAGGTCCATGGGGAACAGCGGCTCCGCAGGAGACCGGGCACAAAAGTAAAGCTTTAGAACTACCTGGTGTGCACTGGCTCCTCCCCCTATGACCCTCCTCCAAGCCTCAGTTAGGATACTGTGCCCGGACGAGCATACACAATAAGGAAGGATTTTGAATCCCGGGTAAGACTCATACCAGCCACACCAATCACACCATATAACTTGTGATCTAAACCCAGTTAACAGCATGATAACAGAGGAGCCTCTAGAAAAGATGGCTCACTACAGCAATAACCCGATTTTTTTTTTTTTTGGTAACAATAACTATGTACCAGTATTGCAGACAATCCGCACTTGGGATGGGCGCCCAGCATCCACTACGGACTACGAGAAATAGAATTATCGGTAAGTAAATTCTTATTTTCTCTGACATCCTAGTGGATGCTGGGGACTCCGTAAGGACCATGGGGATTATACCAAAGCTCCCAAACGGGCGGGAGAGTGCGGATGACTGCAGCACCAAATGAGAGAACTCCAGGTCCTCCTCAGCCAGGGTATCAAATTTGTAGAATTTTACAAACGTATTTGCTCCTGACCAAGTAGCTGCTCGGCAAAGTTGTAAAGCCGAGACCCCTCGGGCAGCCGCCCAAGATGAGCCCACCTTCCTTGTGGAATGGGCTTTTACAGATTTTGGCTGTGGCAGGCCTGCCACAGAATGTGCAAGCTGAATTGTACTACAAATCCAACGAGCAATAGTCTGCTTAGAAGCAGGAGCACCCAGCTTGTTGGGTGCATACAGAATAAACAACGAGTCAGATTTTCTGACTCCAGCCGTCCTGGAAACCTATATTTCCAGGGCCCTGACAACGTCTAGCAACTTGGAGTCCTCCAAGTCCCTAGTAGCCGCAGGCACCACAATAGGTTGATTCAGGTGAAACGCTGAAAACCACCTTAGGGAGAAACTGAGGACAAGTCCTCAATTCCGCCCTGTCCGAATGGAAAATCAGATGAGGGCTTTTACAGGATAAAGCCGCCAATTCTGACACGCACCTGGCCCAGGCCAGGGCCAACAGCATGACCACTTTCCATGTGAGATATTTTAACTCCACATATTTAAGTGGTTCAAACCAATGTGACTTTTGGAACCCAAAAACTACATTTAGATCCCAAGGTGCCACTGGAGGCACAAAAGGAGGCTGTATATACAGTACCCCTTTCACAAACGTCTGAACTTCAGGGACTGAAGCTAGTTCTTTTTGGAAGAAAATCGACAGGGCCGAAATTTGAACCTTAATGGACCCCCATTTCAGGCCCATAGACACTCCTGTTTGCAGGAAATGTAGGAATCGACCTAGTTGAAAATTCCTCCGTCGGGGCCTTACTGGCCTCGCACCACGCAACATATTTTCGCCAAATGCGGTGATAATGTTTTGCGGTTATATCTTTCATGGCTTTGATCAGGATAGGAATGACTTCATCCGGAATGCCTTTCTCCTTCAGGATCCGGCGTTCAACCGCCATGCCGTCAAACGCAGCCGCGGTAAGTCTTGGAACAGACAGGGTCCTTGCTGGAGCAGGTCCCTTCTTAGAGGTAGAGGCCACGGATCCTCTGTGAGCATCTCTTGAAGTTCCGGTTACCAAGTCCTTCTTGGCCAATCCGGAGCCACGAATATAGTGCTTACTCCTCTCCATCTTATAATTCTCAGTACCTTGGGTATGAGAGGCAGAGGAGGGAACACATACACTGACTGGTACACCCACTGTGTTACCAGAGCGTCTACAGCTATTGCCTGAGGGTCCCTTGACCTGGCGCAATACTTGTCGAGTTTTATAAACATGTGGAAGACTTCTGGGTGAAGTCCCCATTCTCCCGGGTGGGGGTCGTGTCTGCTGAGGAAGTCTGCTTCCCAGTTGTCCACTCCCGGAATGAATACTGCTGACAGTGCTATCACATGATTTTCCGCCCAGCGAAGAATCCTTGCAGCTTCTGCCTTGCCCTCCTGCTTCTTGTGTCACCCTGTCTGTTTACGTGGGTGACTGCCGTGATGTTGTCCGAATGGATCAACTCCGGGTGACCTTGAAGCAGAGGTCTTGCTGAGCTTAGAGCATTGTAAATGGCCCTTAGCTTCAGGATATTTATGTGAAGTGATGTCTCCAGGCTTGACCATAAGCTCTGGAAATTCCTTCCCTGTGTGACTGCTCCCCAGCCTTGCAGGCTGGCATCCGTGGTCACCAGGACCCAGTCCTGAATGTCGAATCTGCGGCCCTCTAGAAGATGAGCACTCTGCAACCACCACAGGAGAGACACCCTTGTGCTTGGTGACAGGGTTATCCGCTGATGCATCTGAAGATGCGACCCGGACCATTTGTCCAGCAGGTCCCACTGGAAAGTTCTTGCGTGGAATCTGCCGAATGGGATTGCTTCGTAGGAAGCCACTATTTTTCCCAGAACCCTTTCATTGATGTACTGAGACTTGGCTCGGTTATAGGAGGTTCCCGACTAGCTCGGATAACTCCCTGACTTTCTCCTCCGGGAGAAACACCTTTTTCTGGACTGTGTCCAGGATCATCCCTAGGAACAGAAGACGAGTCGTCGGAATCAGCTGCGATTTTGGCATATTGAGAATCCAATCGTGCTGCCGCAACACTACCTGAGATAGTGCTACACCGACCTCCAACTGTTCCCTGGATCTTACCCTTATCAGGGAATCGTCCAAGTAAGGGATAACTAAAAATAAGAATTTACTTACCGATAATTCTATTTCTCGGAGTCCGTAGTGGATGCTGGGGTTCCTGAAAGGACCATGGGGAATAGCGGCTCCGCAGGAGACAGGGCACAAAAGTAAAGCTTTCCGATCAGGTGGTGTGCACTGGCTCCTCCCCCTATGACCCTCCTCCAAGCCAGTTAGGTACTGTGCCCGGACGAGCGTACACAATAAGGGAGGAATTTTTGAATCCCGGGTAAGACTCATACCAGCCACACCAATCACACCGTACAACTTGTGATCTAAACCCAGTTAACAGTATGATAACAGCGGAGCCTCTGAAAAGATGGCTCACAACAATAATAACCCGATTTTTGTAACTATGTACAAGTATTGCAGATAATCCGCACTTGGGATGGGCGCCCAGCATCCACTACGGACTCCGAGAAATAGAATTATCGGTAAGTAAATTCTTATTTTCTCTATCGTCCTAGTGGATGCTGGGGTTCCTGAAAGGACCATGGGGATTATACCAAAGCTCCCAAACGGGCGGGAGAGTGCGGATGACTCTGCAGCACCGAATGAGAGAACTCCAGGTCCTCCTTAGCCAGGGTATCAAATTTGTAGAATTTAGCAAACGTGTTTGCCCCTGACCAAGTAGCTGCTCGGCAAAGTTGTAAAGCCGAGACCCCTCGGGCAGCCGCCCAAGATGAGCCCACCTTCCTTGTGGAATGGGCATTTACATATTTTGGCTGTGGCAGGCCTGCCACAGAATGTGCAAGCTGAATTGTATTACACATCCAACTAGCAATAGTCTGCTTAGAAGCAAGAGCACCCAGTTTGTTGGGTGCATACAGGATAACAGCAAGTCAGTTTTCCTGACTCCAGCCGTCCTGGAACATATTTTCAGGGCCCTGACAACATCTAGCAACTTGGAGTCCTCCAAGTCCCTAGTAGGTGCAAGGCACCACAATAAGCTGGTTCAGGTGAAACACTGACACCACCTTAGGGAGAGAACTGGGGACGAGTCCGCAGCTCTGCCCTGTCCGAATGGACAAACAGATATGGGCTTTTTTGAGAAAAAAACACCAATTTTGACACTCGCCTGGTCCAGGCCAGGGCCAAGAGCACGGTCACTTTTCATGTGAGATGCTTCAAATCCACAGATTTGACTGGTTTTAAACCAATGTGATTTGAGGAATCCCAGAACTACGTTGAGATCCCACAGTGCCACTGGAGGCACAAAAAGGGGGTTGTATATGCAATACTCCCTTGACAAACTTCTGGACTTCAGGAACTGAAGCCAATTCTTTCTGGAAGAAAATCGACAGGGCCGAAATTTGAACCTTAAGGGACCCCAATTTGAGGTCCATAGACACTCCTGTTTGCAGGAAATGCAGGAAACGACCGAGTTGAAATTTCTTTGTGGGGCCTTCCTGGCCTCACACCACGCAACATATTTTCGCCACATGTGGTGATAATGTTGTGCGGTCACCTCCTTTCTGGCTTTGACCAGGGTAGGAATGACCTCTTCCGGAATGCCTTTTTCCCTTAGGATCCGGCCTTCCACCGCCATGCCGACAAACGCAGCTGCGGTAAGTCTTGGAACAGACATGGTACTTGCTGAAGCAAGTCCCTTCTTAGCGGCAGAGGCCATAAGACCTCTGTAAGCATCTCTTGAAGTTCCAGGTACCAAGTCCTTCTTGGCCAATCCGGAGCCATGAGTATAGTTCTTACTCCTCTACGTCTTATAATTCTCAGCACCTTAGGTATGAGAAACAGAGGAGGGAACACATACACCGACTGGTACACCCACGGTGTTACCAGAACGTCCACAGCTATTGCCTGAGGGTCTCTTGACCTGGCGCAATACCTGTCCCGTTTTTTGTTCAGACGGGACGCCATCATGTCCACCTTTGGTATTTCCCAACGGTTTACAATCATGTGGAAAAAACTTCCCGATGAAGTTTCCACTCTCCCGGGTGGAGGTCGTGCCTGCTGAGGAAGTCTGCTTTCCAGTTTCCATTCCCGGGATGAAAAACTGCTGACAGTGCTATCACATGATTTTCCGCCCAGCGAAAAGTCCTTGCAGTTTTTGCCATTGCCCTCCTGCTTCTTGTGTCGCCCTGTCTGTTTACGTGGGCGACTGCCGTGATGTTTTTCCCACTGGATCAATACCGGCTGACCTTGAAGCAGAGGTCTTGCTAAGCTTAGAGCATTATAAATTTACCCTTAGCTCCAGTATATTTATGTGGAGAAAAGTCTCCAGACTTGATCACACTCCCTGGAAATTTTTTCCTTGTGTGACTGCTCCCCAGCCTCTCGGGCTGGGCTCCGTGGTTACCAGCATCCAATCCTGAATGCCGAATCTGCGGCCCTCTAGAAGATGAGCACTCTATAACCACCACAGGAGAGACACCCTTGTCCTTGGATATAGGGTTATCCGCTGATGCATCTGAAGATGCGATCCGGACCATTTGTCCAGCAGATCCCACTGAAAAGTTCTTGCGTGAAATCTGCCGAATGGAATTTGCTTCGTAGGAAGCCACCATTTTTACCAGGACTCTTGTGCAATGCTGCACTGTTTTTAGGAGGTTCCTGACTAGCTCGGATAACTCCCTGGCTTTCACTTCCGGGAGAAACACCTTTTTCTGGACTGTGTCCAGAATCATCCCTAGGCACAGCAGACGTGTCGTCGGGATCAGCTGCGATTTTGGAATATTTAGAATCCACCCGTGCTGTTGTAGCAGTATCCGAGATAGTGCTACTCCGAGCTCCAACTGTTCCCTGGACTATGCCCTTATCAGGAGATCGTCCAAGTAAGGGATAATTAAGACGCCTTTTCTTCGAAGAAGAATCATCATTTCGGCCATTACCTTGGTAAAGACCCGGGGTGCCGTGGACAATCCAAACGGCAGCGTCTGAAACTGATAGTGACAGTTCTGCACCACGAACCTGAGGTACCCTTAGTGAGAAGGACCAATTTGGGACATAGAGGTAAGCATCCCTGATGTCCCGGGACACTATATAGTCCCCTTCTTCCTGGTTCGTTATCACTGCTCTGAGTGACTCCATCTTGATTTGAACCTTTGTAAGTGTTCAAAAAAATTTTTTAGAATAAATCTCACCTAGCCTTCTGGCTTCAGTACCACAATATAGTGTGGAATAATACCCCTTTTCTTGTAGTAGGAGGGGTAATTTAATTATCACCTGCTGGGAATACAGCTTGTGAATTTTTTCCCATACTGCCTCCTTGTCGGAGGGAGACCTTGGTAAAGCAGACTTCAGGAGCCTGCGAAGGGGAAACGTCTCGACATTCCAATCTGTACCCCTGGGATACTACTTGTAGGATCCAGGGGTCCTGTACGGTCTCAGCGCCATGCTGAGAACTTGTCAGAAGCGGTGGAACGCTTCTGTTCCTGAGAATGGGCTGCCTGCTGCAGTCTTCTTCCCTTTCCTCTATCCCTGGGCAGATATGATCTTATAGGGACGAAAGGACTGAGGCTGAAAAGACGGTGTCTTTTTCTGCAGAGATGTGACTTAGGGTAAAAAACGGTGGATTTTCCAGCAGTTGCCGTGGCCACCAGGTCCGATGGACCGACCCCAAATAACTCCTCTTCCTTTATACGGCAATACACCTTTGTGCCGTTTGGAATCTGCATCACCTGACCACTGTCGTGTCCATAACATCTTCTGGCAGATATGGACATCGCACTTACTCTTGATGCCAGAGTGCAAATATCCCTCTGTGCATCTCGCATATATAGAAATGCATCCTTTAAATGCTCTATAGTCAATAAAATACTGTCCCTGTCAAGGATATCAATATTTTTAGTCAGGGAATCCGACCAAGCCACCCCAGCTCTGCACATCCAGGCTGAGGCGATCGCTGGTCGCAGTATAACACCAGTATGTGTGTATATACTTTTTATGATATTTTCCAGCCTCCTGTCAGCTGGTCCTTGAGGACGGCCCTATCTATAGACGGTACCGCCACTTGTTTTGATAAGCGTGTGAGCGCCTTATCCACCCTAAGGGGTGTTTCCCAACGCGCCCTAACTTCTGGCGGGAAAGGGTATACCGCCCATAATTTTCTATCGGGGGGAACCCACGCATCATCACACACTTTATTTAATTTATCTGATTCAGGAAAAACTATGGTAGTTTTTTCACATCCCACATAATACCCTCTTTTGTGGTACTTGTAGTATCAGAAATATGTAACACCTCCTTCATTGCCTTTAACGTGTGGCCCTAATAAGGAATACGTTTGTTTATTCACCGTCGACACTGGATTCAGTGTCCCTGTCTGTGTCTGTGTCGACCGACTAAAGTAAACGGGCGTTTTAAAACCCCTGACGGTGTTTTTGAGACGTCTGGACCGGTACTAATTGTTTGTCGGCCGTCTCATGTCGTCAACCGACCTTGCAGCGTGTTGACATTATCACGTAATTCCCTAAATAAGCCATCCATTCCGGTGTCGACTCCCTAGAGAGTGACATCACCATTACAGGCAATTGCTCCGCCTCCTCACCAACATCGTCCTCCTACATGTCGACACACACGTACCGACACACAGCACACACACAGGGAATGCTCTGATAGAGGACAGGACCCACTAGCCCTTTGGAGAGACAGAGGGAGAGTTTGCCAGCACACACCAAAAACGCTATAATTATATAGGGACAACCTTATATAAGTGTTTTCCCTTATAGCATCTTTTTTATATATTTCTAACGCCAAATTAGTGCCCCCCCTCTCTGTTTTAACCCTGTTTCTGTAGTGCAGTGCAGGGGAGAGCCTGGGAGCCTTCCCTCCAGCCTTTCTGTGAGGGAAAATGGCGCTGTGTGCTGAGGAGATAGGCCCCGCCCCTTTATCGGCGGCCTCGTCTCCCGCTCTTAACGGATTCTGGCAGGGGTTAAATATCTCCATATAGCCTCCGGAGGCTATATGTGAGGTATTTTTAGCCAAAATAGGTATTCATTTGCCTCCCAGGGCGCCCCCCTCCCAGCGCCCTGCACCCTCAGTGACTGCCGTGTGAAGTGTGCTGAGAGGAAAATGGCGCACAGCTGCAGTGCTGTGCGCTACCTTTAGAAGACTGAGGAGTCTTCTGCCGCCGATTCTGGACCTCTTCTTACTTCAGCATCTGCAAGGGGGCCGGCGGCAAGGCTCCGGTGACCATCCAGGCTGTACCTGTGATCGTCCCTCTGGAGCTGGTGTCCAGTAGCCAAGAAGCCAATCCATCCTGCACGCAGGTGAGTTCACTTCTTCTCCCCTAAGTCCCTCGTTGCAGTGATCCTGTTGCCAGCAGGACTCACTGTAAAATAAAAAACCTAAGCTAAACTTTTCTAAGCAGCTCTTTAGGAGAGCCACCTAGATTGCACCCTTCTCGGCCGGGCACAAAAATCTAACTGGCTTGGAGGAGGGTCATAGGGGGAGGAGCCAGTGCACACCACCTGATCGGAAAGCTTTACTTTTGTGCCCTGTCTCCTGCGGAGCCGCTATTCCCCATGGTCCTTTCAGGAACCCCAGCATCCACTAGGACGATAGAGAAATTCCCTTCCTTCGAAAGAGTATCATCATTTCGGCCATTACCTTGGTAAAGACCCGGGGTGCCGTGGACCATCCATACGGCAGCGTCTGAAACTGATAGTGACAGTTCTGTACCACAAACCTGAGGTACCCTTGGTGAGAAGGGTAAATTGGGACATGAAGGTAAGCATCCTTGATGTCCCGAGACATCATGTAGTCCCCTTCTTCCAGGTTCGCAATCACTGCTCTGAGTGACTCAATCTTGAATTTGAACCTCCGTATGTAAGTGTTCAAGATTTTAGATTTAGAATCGGTCTCACCGAGCCGTCCGGCTTCGGTACCACAACAGTGTGGAATAATACCCCGTTCCCTGTTGCAGGAGGGGTACCTTGATTATCACCTGCTGGGAATACAGCTTGTGAATGGCTTCCAAAACTGCCTCCCTGTCAGAGGGAGACATCGGTAAAGCCGACTTTAGGATAAACTTTTCACTAAGCAGCTCAGGAGAGCCACCTAGTGTGCACCCTTCTCGTTCGGGCACAAAAATCTAACTGAGGCTTGGAGGAGGGTCATAGGGAGAGGAGCCAGTGCACACCAGGTAGTTCTAAAGCTTTACTTTTGTGCCCGGTCTCCTGCGGAGCCGCTGTTCCCCATGGTCCTTACGGAGTCCCCAGCATCCACTAGGACGTCAGAGAAATGTGTATTATTATTATAAAATTTTTTGCAGTAGAGCGCAAGACCACAATGACTCAAATCTTCATGACCCCACAGCCACTCCACCCAAAATATTCCACTGTATCTTCCAGAGGGAAGCAGCAAAAAGTAGGTAAGTATAGCTACAGTATATATACCTCTGTTAAAGGGTGACTTACTGTAAAAGAGTCACCCTTTAACAGAGGTGTATATACTGTAATTCTATCCACATTAAGTCAGTGCCTAGACCTAATGGCATTCCCATCATAGTAACCCCCTTTCCATTACCTGGCAAGCGTATGAAGATGGTGACCAGCAGATACAGTAAACTGCGTATTGCAACTGCATACCTCCCAACATGACCCTCTCTAGGAGGGGGACAATGCTCTGCTTCTGGACTTTTCTTATAATTTATGATTGCCGGCACCTGTTTTGAACAGATAATAAGATGGATAAGAAAGGTGTTTCACTACAGGTGCCGGCAATCATAAATTAAAGGGGGGTACACACGGAGAGATCCGTTCTTAAAATCTAAGCAATCTGACTAGATTGCTGAGATGTTAAGCACGTATCTCTTGTGTGTATGCTCCCCAGCGATAGCTATGCGCGGCCTCACGTGTCACCATCGCCGGTGCTAGATTGGCACAATCTAGCAGGTTGCTCATTTCACCCGCTGGGTGAAATGAGCGCCACTCCCCTCGCTCAGCATACATCACGCTGTGCTGAGCAGGGGGAGAGATGTGTGCTGAGCGGTCTGTGACAGATCGCTCAGCACACATCTGCCAGTGTGTACTGGCCTTAAGAGGGAAGTCCAGGAGCAGAGCATTCTGTCCCTCCTGGAGAGGGTCATTTTGGGATGTATGCAACTGTCTTTTGTCCTCATTAATCTTGTCTGCTAACATTGCCAATGGGCCAATCAGTATGTGCATTTGTCATTTGATAGGGTGTGGCCGATACACATTGGGGACATGAACACAGGTCCAATAATATTTAATAACTGCCCCTTTTATTACCCCAGAACCTCGGTATGTCATTTGACAATGTAGAAGTTATAGGGCAATTGCAACTATAAGCACCTCTCTGCTATGTAGCTTACCTTGCAGGATGCTCCAATAGCTACATCTGTTGCAGGAATCTGACAATGCCATTGGTATGGGTTACTGGAACAGAACCACATTACATGTATGGTTTGCAAATTAAACAGGGCTCCAGATAAGTCTCTGCATATTAAAATGTACACAATGTATGGCAATACAAATTACAATGAATACGAGATAAGGCCATTGCACCTTACAAAAGGTGCTAGCTCTTTCTCAGCATATATTTTCAAACTACTTTGAAATGGATGCAGAGGGGCAGTGAGTGGGATGACCAATCCGAACTTGCAGGTCTCCATTAACAGCAGAGCCCCCTTCCACAAATGACTGCATGCATTGAGTAACCTCCTAGTACCGAGGAATGATGCCTTCAGTAGACTGATGTGTCACTTGGCCTGGGAGTTCAGCTTTTAGTGCTGGAATGATTTTTTATAACCTTTAGTGTAGTTGTTCCAGGCTTCTACATTAATCGACACTCAATGTAATTGTGTCTATTACAGGGGTACACACTGTAGTTCAAAAAGTGTGTTTGGTCCATTGCTGGTGGGCCACAAAAGTCTTTCTGCCTACAGGCACCAGGGAAACAAATTCTACTCTGGGGGACATTTATCAAATATCGGAGAGAGATAAAGTACCAACCAATCAGCTTCTTACTGCTGTGAAAGAAAAAGGACAGAATATTATTGGTTGGTACCTTATCTCTCCAAGATTTGATAAATCCTTCCATATTTCTTTTAAAAAGTTTTGTTAATTTTATCAGTATTATGCCCAGATAATTTGGAATTAGATCATGTAATTAGCAAAATGTATTGTGTCAGATGTCAAAAGGTTAAAGTTGTGCATATTCTGGCTTTCTCTAACGTGTTCTCTGCTGCAGTGCAATGTCTGGCTGTGAAAGGGGCTGATCGGGAACAGAGGGCTGATGAACAACAATTCTCGAGGGCTTAACGAGTAATTAACCTTTAAACTGCAGAGAAATGGGGCATTTCAGTGTCTGCAGCTGTTAAAGATAATGAATTAGTTACCACATTACACTGGCACAGCAAGAAAATGGGTGACTGGATTAGATTTTGAAGGTTTATATTGAAATGAGGTAACCTGGCACAGATTTGAAGGTTTATATTGAAATGAGGTAACCTGGCACAGATCTGGGCACAATGAGAACTCTAATCCCATGATGACCTTGCTAGAAGCATATCTAGCCCTTCACAGTCCCTTCTCTGCTGTCTCAGTGCTTCGCCTATCACTGTTTCCACAGTCTCTGATATTCTCCAATCATTCTCTGCATTGTGCTACTACATTTATGTTACACATTTTTGCACACTTCACCATCTTCTTCCTCCCTAATTCCCCCCAGTACTCATTTCACCGATGCCTCTTTTTCAGCTGTGTAGCTGCTTGCCACTTTTAACCCTTTCTTTTGACTAACTAATAACCCCAAAATGCTTATCTGTTTCATTTTAGGTATGTGAGGGTTAAATATTTTTACAAAGCTTTATTGACAAAACACCTGACAGACTGGCATACACGTCAGTGGAGGGAAGATGGCCAATCTCCATGGCAACCGTAGAGCCTGTGTGCAGTCTTTGATGTGGAAAAAAGGGAAGCTGAAGGAGGAAGGTGGGGAGAGGGGATTCCCTGAGTCTGCGGGGGAGGAAGGGGAACTGCACCATCATTAACCTCCTCACTGCTTTCCGCTTACTGTATCTTTTATCCTCGTCATTGCGATTCCCACACACTTTCCATGTCTCCCTACAATACCATTCAACATGCTTTCTTCTTTCCATGTACAAATATCTTGGATCTCTCCTTAGCCTTTATCTCGCCCCTACCAGTTACTGTCATGTTTCTCTGTGTACCTCTCTGATCTGCCTCCTTCACCATATCTCTGCTCTTATTGAGTTGCTGCTTCTTCTCTGTTCTCCTCTGATCTATTTCTCCCAGTCTGACCCCCTCCCCCACCCACTCCCCTTCTTTTCTCCCACTTATCGCCACATCTATATGTCTCCCCCAGCCACTGTTTACTCATTTCACTCTCTCCCTCCCCACTTCTGTAGATTGCATGCTTCACTTCGCCCCGCTCTCCTCCCCTCAGGCTGCCACTCTATAGCATCTTCCATTTGCTTCACCAGCGGGTATTCTTGTCACTCTGCGACTCATGTGCTGTGTTACCTATTCATTCACTCCTCATGTATTGTAACTCTTTGCTTTCACTACATACACACACGCACAACTTGAGGCATTCCCAATCTACTGTGAAATACATTAGTAGCAATTGATGTCCACTATCTAATAGTGCTGTGTCTGCAGTTAACATGCATGCTCTCTCTGTACAAGGTCACAATAAGATTGCACTGGATTGCTTCCACTGTGAAAGCACAATTGTTAAAACTATAACAATATTTGTTTTCTGAGGTCTCCCACACAAAATACGTATCCCCTTCTGCTTTCGATTGGAAAGTCAGCCTCCATCGGCTTCTGTGAGGGCTGCTAAATTATGAAATGTACCAAGCTTGACTGTGATAAGTAATGACATCTGTAGATGTTAGCCATTGTAGCCTACAAGTTACATTTCTGTACTCTGAGTCAATTCAAATTAATGTGTTAATAACAAATGATCATTTTCTGCTGTAAAATATGAGATTTAGGGGGACATTTACTAAGCAGTGATAAGAGCAGAGAAGTGAGCTAGTGGAGAAGTGCCCATGGCAACCAATCAGCACTGAAGTAACATCTATAATTTGCATACTATAAAATGATACAGAGCTGCTGATTGGTTGATGGGGCAACTGCTCCACTAGCTCACTTTTCTGCACTTATCACTGCTTAATAAATGTCCCCCTTAATAACTATGGGCCTGACTAATGTTTGTAAGTAAAGCAAGTAACTGGGCAAAACCATGTTGCACTGCAGGTGGGGTAGATGTAACATGTGCAGAGAGATTTAGATTTACTAATTATGATATTTCATTTTTTTGATAGAGATAAAGTACCAACCAACAGCTCTTAACTGTCAGTTTTTAAAACCCAGCCTGTGACATGGCAATTAGATGCTGGTTGGCTGGTACTTTATCACCAACCACTTTACAGCCATCCAAGGCATAGTAAAAAGACCCCAGCTTTCTGTAAAAGCATCCATGATGTCAGGTGATACACTGTTCTCACGAACGCCAAACTCCAAGTAATTCAACTTTTAGGATGGGATTTATGATTTAATAAGTCACTTGATAGAATTATACTATAATTTTATTACACTGGACTAAATGTGCTTATAAAATTCCATCCTATGCAAAGTATGCCTAGAAGGTGCAAAATGTCCCTTTCATAGTATAGGCAAAGTCATTATATCCATCACCTGCAAAAATCAAGTCCATTGGTCAGCAGATCAGGGAATATACCTATACTCACTTTTGCATGTGGCATGATCATTAGTGTACATAACTTACATTCAGTGATTAACGCTCAAATATCTAGTACAATGATATACATAGATAAGACAGTAGGCCAGAAACCTAGAAATTGGGGTATTTTCAATTGCTGTCGGGTCCTTTCCAACGGAAAGGACCCGACAGCTCCCTATTTAATGCCGGGCCAAACCCGACAGTGTCAATCCGACTTTTTTCGCGTGTATTCTGACAGTCTTCCGACGGCAGTTTACGACTTCAATTGAATATACCCCATTGTCTCAAGGCTGTATTTAAAGTTTCAATATTGAGTGCTTAATAGTCATTTCTCTCTGCCCATCCCCCCATCCTATATCAGTTTGACAGGATAACTGGATGCCTGACAGAGCCAATCGAGCAGAAAATAAATGCAGTCTGGGAGACCTGTGCCTTTCTAGGTCTGCGTGGTAATTCCCTGCAACTCACCTAGGATGAACTAGCTTCTGTCAGAGGTATAGTTGCTGCAATTGTTTTATCAGATTCTGACCAGAAGGCGGCACTGCAGAATACAAACTATAAGTCCTGACACACACATACAGTAGCGTGTTTGCAACATTGCTGCAATATATTTGTGCACAATACGCATACTGTATGTGTAATTTACTTTTACCACCTGTAAGGTTAAAATGCTTTATTTTGAGAAGTGAATACAAAAATAGCTAACATGTGTAGCCCTGTGGCATATGTACATTATAATGTGCATGACAGACACATTTTAGTAATGTTTAAAACACAACAGAATATTTTGGACTGTCTTATAAAATACTTTTAATTTAAGAATGTAGA
Source organism: Pseudophryne corroboree (assembly GCF_028390025.1). NCBI lineage: Eukaryota > Metazoa > Chordata > Amphibia > Anura > Myobatrachidae > Pseudophryne > Pseudophryne corroboree. The sequence continues at coordinate 613,701,049 of NC_086444.1, read as the reverse complement.
AAACCACTACTCGAACATGTACATTTTATCACATAGAAATCAATACATACTACCCTGCATTCTGGAAATACAATGTTACATATATATTTGTAAATTTGGAAGTCTCAATGGGCAGCTATTTTCTCCCAAAATATTATTTTTACTCCAATATAACCCCACTAAGTTCTTGGCGTAACTGTCAATAAACACACATCACTAACCTGTTCTTATAATCTATACAGCAGTCAATATTTTACAGAGAAATACACTCAAACATTATTATTATTTTATTTTTAAGCCTTATGTTTTAATTAAGTTGTGCCCTACCCTTATTTTTCTGGCTGCATAGTAGTTGTTCCATATCAGTATGTTAGATATAGGAGCTCAAAGACTCGTACAATTTTTTAATACTTTCAACCACGCAGAAGCAGTTGTGTCAATACCCTTAACAGAAATAGTTGGCAGCACCTTATCTTAATGGGGGACTGCTGAAAGTCTGTCTGAAATTTGAACAAGGCTTATATAGATTGGTAGTTCTGTTAGTGAGCCCATACATGATCTATGTACTGTACTGTACATGCCTCCAAGCAAATAATGCCTCAATACCTTGTATGCATGGGATACAGGACCCTGGAAAGGCCATTTGCACATGGTCAAGGTAGAAATTAAATTAAGTTCTTTTTTTTTTTAAGTCCATGTTCTTGATTAAACTGAGTATTTACTTATTCCTCCTTACAGTTGTCATTTTACTTTAACTTGGTGCTCCCACAGAATTGTAGGTACACTTAGTTATACAAAGAAATCAGGTATCCAAAGTAGTAGGAAGTTAGGCAACCAATTCATCTTTGATCTTATCAGAAAGACATTGCCAGAAGCAACTAGTGTTTTGCTGTTTCATTAAAGTTCAAGTCTGACCCACCGACTGAGCCATGCTAAAGTCGCAGGATATCTGACTCCAAGATTAATCAAATATTCTCTGAAAGAAGACTACAAAGGATGAATAATCTGACAGAATGGGGTCACTTCCCCAAAGCAGAGGTGCACATGCTAAGTGATGCCCGGTGAGGAAGGCTATCTTGGTCCTATCAGAGGGGAAGTTCCTTAGCTGTAACTCGAAGTGGATGCCTCATTGATTAAGGAAACCTCAAAAGATTTTGGGACCTCTGTCTGCCTATAGTTAGCAAGTGGAGGCCTGATGCCACAAGAAGAGAACTGGGTCCACCTTAATCATATATTGGAGGTATAGCTTGATTTGCTAGCAAAACCTAAATAGAGTCCATACAATTAGGCAGGTCTTGTAGCTACTGGATGTGTTAGTCTTAATCAGCTTTATGTCTCTCCAGTTTGCTAGTCAAATAATGGACCTGATCCACTCTTGGGGCTGGCTTCCATGTGGCCAGTGCAAACTATCATGGTACTAGGAGGATTGTGATTCAGGTCAGGTGCCCTTGGACTAGCTGTAGTGACTGGGATATTAGTGAAATTTGATGGTCATATTATTCCACTCATACAGACTAGAATTAGAAGCTAATCATCACAACTGATAGGAGATGGTAAAAACACAGTAATACTGCACAGATACGGTAGCAAGAGTTCATATGCTGTATGTACAATGTACTAGTGCAGGATACTCGGAGTAGAAAACAGTACAGAACAAAGGCACAGGTTTGTATCAGGCAGGGTAGCAGTAAATCACGTAGTACAGAACAAGATGAGATATCAAGATTCCACACTGTAGTTGGCAGTGGAACTGATGCCTCTAGGAAAGAAGTTATGCAGTCATCTATTTGCCAGCACCTGAGGAATTAAATAGGACACTGTTGCAGTCATATGGTCAGGACCTGCCTTCTCAGGATTGGCATGATATCTGAATGATGCCACTCCAACATGGTGCTGCCCACGAACCAGCAGCATGTGAAATACCGGAGAGGATGCCAAAACAAGTTGTATAGGTGACAGGAGTCTGGAGGACACAGCAGATCTGATAATGGGATCCCGGGGGCCATTGTGTGAAAGTGATTGTTATCCCAGCTCCTCTTTTCACTCGCTTTCCTTATAGTGAACCACACAGTTCCACTATGTGGGGATTAAAATCTCTCACAGAGAAGCTATTTATCCTTAAATATTGCCCTTATTTATTTAAAGACGAGAGGGTTTATTTACTAAACCCAGCACTACCAATTGTGTTTATGCCCGAAATTTAAAAGGGCAATGATTTTACTAGCAAAACATTGCCCTTTTAAATTGTGGATATAAAAGTGATTGGAAGCAGCGAGTTTTAACACACAACGCTTAAACCCCCAGATCTCATTTGCGGAAAATAAAACTACCATTTTCTGTCTTGGGTTGAGTGAATTTAGTGAAAATGATATTTCATTCTAAATTATTTCATGTCCTGCAGCATTCTGCAATTTAATTGCCACATCCCATTCTTGTTACATTAATTACTACATCTCTTTATTAGTTTGGTGTGACAATCATGCTAGGATAAGTTTTATGATTATATTTCATATTTGTATGGCTAAACACCTGTTCTGTTTATGTGCAGAATGGGTCTTGTGATGTCACCCTCAGCCCAATAAGCCGCTACAAGAATACCATGCTGCGGCATTTGGGGGGCAGCACAGCACCCAACACCGTTCTTCAAAATGGAGTGGTGTTGCCCCCTGTTTTGAGCGTGTGATGGGTCCAGGGACTGCATCCTCAGACATAGACTTCCTGCACCCTGGTGTCTGGATCCTTCAGCCAGTCTGAGTATGCTTCAGCTTACGCAGGCTGGCCGGTGCCTGTAACCATAGCAAATCGGTTCGCAATGGTGATCCGATTCCAAGGTGACTTCTGTCTCCTACAGACGCCTCCTGCTGCATTTACACAGAATTACACAGCCGCTTTCTCGTGGCTATGCAGTTTCATACAAACATGAATCGGGCCCTATGGGCAAGATTTATTGTGCCTTGGAGAGAGATAATGTACCAACCAATCAGCTCCTAACTGACATTTTCTAAACACAGCCTATAACATGACAGTTAGTAGCTGATTGGTTAGTACTTTTATCTCTCTCCACTTTATCTCTTGCCAATGCTTCATACACCCCTTCTTTGTATAAGGCTGCTAGTGGAATGGCTGACCTTTGGCTATACTATTTGGAAGCACAGCTGGCTCATCTAATACCATTTTCACACCATCTGAAGGCCGGTCGCACACGGGAGCCTGACACGGGAGCTCCCAGTGTGTGACCCGCCTCAATACCCCTTTCACACCGCAGACAGCAACCCGGCATATTGCCGGGTTGGTGACGCGGCGTGGCGGTGCTGGGAGATCACGTGATCTCCAAGCGACGCCTGTCCACATACTGTGAACGGGAAACAGGTCACACTGAACCGGCTCCCGTTCACACTGCACAGCGAGCCGAGTTGAACACGAGTTCAACCCTGCTCGCTAGCAGGGTTGAAATACTGGGTCACTCAACCTGGTATATTGCCCCTGGTACCTTTCACACCACACAGGAACACGGGTTATGTGCGCTCATGTGCCAATAACCCATGTTCAAAGCTGCTGGTGTGAAAGGGGTATAAGAGACTAGATATCTCGTACTCATTAGGGGCTCTTTGATTGGGTCTTGTTAGGTCAGGAAGCTTTCACTACACTCCCCTTCAGTTTTTGTTGCCTTTTGGCTGAGTTAGACATTGTTCCCCTTTATTGATACATGCTATGAGGGCTTCTATTAAATCCCCTTGTGAAACTATTGTCCCTGACAATGCATTTCCAATTTAAGATAATCCTAATTGTAAAGAACTTTCAAGGTTGGAGCCTGTGGCATCAATTTAACATTGTTGCCATGGGTCAGTTGTATGAGTTGGATAGACTTATCAGTTTTTAACAGTTGTGCTTGGTGCTAAGCCCCCAGCTCCTCCATCATGTTATGGTTTACCGCTATCTTTAGTTCCAAAATGTTTTCAAGGCACCCTGACAGTCCAGGTCTTAAGGATATCCATGATGCAGATGCTTAATTCAAAATAACATGGGTACTAATTAATTCACATGTGTTCAATCATGGCTATCCTTAAAACCTGGATCATTGGGGTGTCTTGAGGACCATGTTTTGGAACCCTGCCTTACAGCATAATTGTAAGGTGTCATTCCAGTATTTGTACTATGTCCTATGCTTCATTGTGTTCATTGAGTTCCCATGGCCTGATTTCTGCTAATTATTCTTATATCCCTCATGACCATTTTGGAGTTCTTATGTAGCTTACGAGTTAAATAGGAAAATGATCTTAGAATACTGACTGATGAGGATTTGGGACCCTGTTTTAGCTGTGCCTTGAAGGGCTATGTCCTTTGCAAAGTTTTGTCAGATACAGATTTATATTCTGCATAGAGTTTATTGGACACTGGTTAGGATGTCTAAGATTGAGAGTTATACCATACCTATTGTCCTAAATGTGGAACCCCAGGGGCTGATTTCTGCCACTTATTATGGACCTGTCTTGCTCTCTCCTCATTTCAGTCTGACATCACAAACTGCATAATACATACAGGTATAAGGCTTCTGCTGATAAGCAGAACGACTTAACTAAACTGGAAGCATGGGCAGCAAAATGGAAAATGAGGTTCAACATAGACAAGTGTAAGGTAATGCACTGTGGGGGCAAGACCAAAAATAACACCTAAATACTAAATGGGGTAATATTAGGGGATTCTGTACTGGAAAAAGACCTAGGGGTTCACATAGATAACAAATTAAGCAGCAGTACCCAAAGTAGGAGTGCAGCAAAGAAGGCTAATAAGATATTAGCATGCATAAAACGGGGAATTGATGCAAGGGACGAGAGTATTATACTCCCATTATATAAATCGCTAGTGAGGCCACATCTTGAATACTGTGTGCAATTTTGGGCACCATATTACAAAAAGGATATCCTGGAGCTAGAAAAGGTTCAGAGGCGGGCGACCAAACTAATCAAGGGCATGGAGACGCTGGAATACGAGGAAAGGCTTGCAAGGCTAGGCATGTTTACATTGGAAAAGAGGAGACTAAGAGGGGACATGATCAACATCTACAAATATATAAGGGGTCAATACACAGAGCTTGGGAGGGACCTGTTTTCTATAAGATCAGCACAGAGGACACGTGGTCACTCGCTTAGGTTAGAGGAGAGGAGTTTCCGCACATTGAGGCGAAAAGGTTTTTTCACAGTAAGGACAACACGTGTTTGGATTTCCCTGCCTGAGAGAGTAGAAACAGCGGACTCAGTCAACACCTTTAAGAATGCGTTAGATAAATTCAGGGTTATGGTGCGTAGGCACGCATTATAGTTAATATACTAGTCCTAACATAAAAATAACTAGTCCAACAATGAGACTGCATAGGAGACCACAAATAGGTTGAACTCGATGGACAATTGTCTTTTTTCAACCTTAGTTACTATGTTACTATGTTAGCTCAGGAACTTGTGTATTTGAACTTTATGGACTCCTTTCCTACTACACTCTTCATTTATGTTAACAATTTATGTATGTTGGCTAAGGTGTGTGTCAGTAGGTATTGGGTGGCTTCTCAATCCCCATCTTTTCCTGAATGGCTTGCTTTTGTCAAATCTACCATAGCACATAAATGTTTTGTCTATGATAGCAGGAAATGCCTGCGTCAATTTGAAAAATCTGGTCTATATAGATAGTCAGGAGCCCCCTAATTGCTGGGACCCCCTTCCCTCCTCTGTGAGCCCTAGAGCCTTTATATATATACATTGCTCAAAAAAATAAAGGGAACACTTAAACAACACATCCTAGATTTGAATGAATGAAATATTCTTATTGAATACTTTGTTCTTTACATAGTTGAATGTACTGACAACAAAATCACACAAAAATTATCAATGGAAATCAAATTTATTAACCTATGGAGGTCAGGATTTGGAGTCACACTCAAAATTAAAGTGCAAAAACACACTACAGGCTGATCCAACTTTGATGTAATGTCCTTAAAACAAGTCAAAATGAGGCTCAGTAGTGTGTGTGGCCTCCACGTGCCTGTATGACCTCCCTACAATGCCTGGGCATGCTCCTGATGAGGTGGCAGATGGTCTCCTGAGGGATCTCCTCCCAGACCTGGACTAAAGCATCCGCCAACTCCTGGACAGTCTGTGGTGCAACGTGGCATTGGTGGATGGAGCGAGACATGATGTCCCAGATGTGCTCAATTGGATTCAGGTCTGGGGAACGGGCGGGCCAGTCTATAGCATCAATGCCTTCGTCTTGCAGGAACTGCTGACACACTCCAGCCACATGAAGTCTAGCATTGTCTTGCATTAGGAGAACCCAGGGCCAACCGCACCAGCATAATGTCTCACAAGGGGTCTGAGGATCTCATCTCGGTACCTAATGGCAGTCAGGCTACCTCTGGCGAGCACATGGAGGGCTGTGCGGCCCCCCAAAGAAATGCCACCCCACACCATTACTGACCCACTGCCAAACCGGTCATGCTTGAGGATGTTGCAGGCAGCAGAATGTTCTCGTTGGCGTCTCCAGACTCTGTCACGTCTGTCACCTGTGCTCAGTGAGAACCTGCTTTCATCTGTGAAGAGCACAGGGCGCCAGTGGCGAAGTTGCCAATCTTGGTGTTCTCTGGCAAATGCCAAACATCCTGCACGGTGTTGGGCTGTAAGCACAACCCCCACCTGTGGACGTCGGGCCCTCATACCACCCTCATGGAGTCTCTTTCTGATCGTTTGAGTAGACACATGCACATTTGTGGCTTGCTGGAGGTCATTTTGCAGGGCTCTGGCAGTGCTCCTCCTGTTCCTCCTTGCACAAAGGCGGAGGTAGCGGTCCTGCTGCTGGGTTGTTGCCCTCCTACGGCCTCCTCCACGTCTCCTGATGTACTGGCCTGTCTCCTGGTAGCGCCTCCATGCTCTGGACACTACGCTGACAGACACAGCAAACCTTCTTGTCACAGCTCGCATTGATGTGCCATCCTGGATGAGCTGCACTACCTGAGCCACTTGTGTGGGTTGTAGACTCCGTCTCATGCTACCACTAGAGTGAAAGCACCACCAGCTTTCAAAAGTGACCAAAACATCAGCCAGAAAGCATAGGAGCTGAGAAGTGGTCTGTGGTCACCACCTGCAGAACAACTCCTTTATTGGGGGGTGTCTTGCTAATTGCCTATAATTTCCACCTGTTGTCTATTCCATTTGCACAACAGCATGTGAAATTGATTGTCAATCAGTGTTGCTTCCTAAGTGGACAGTTTGATTTCACAGACGTGTGATTGACTTGGAGTTACATTGTGTTGTTTAAGTAACATAGTAACATAGTAACATAGTATCTGAGGTTGAAAAAAGACAATTGTCCATCGAGTTCAACCTATTTGTGGTCTCCTATGCATGATGATTTGACTAAAATTTCTGACTGATGCTGCTGTCAGCCGTTACATTTTATCCCTATTTATAGTAACTATAATGCATGACTATGCACCATACCCCTGGATATCCTTATCCATTAGGAATTTATCTAACCCATTCTTAAAGGTGTTGACAGATTCCGCCATTACAACTCCCTCGGGCAGGGAATTCCAAACACGTATTGTCCTTACTGTGAAAAATCCTTTACGCCGTATTGTGTGGAATCTCCTCTCCTCTAACCTGAGCGAGTGTCCACGAGTCCTCTGTGTTGATCAACCAAAAACAGGTCCCGCGCAAGCTCTGTGTATTGTCCCCTTATATATTTGTAGATGTTGATCATATCCCCTCTTAGTCTCCGCTTTTCCAATGTAAACATGCCTAGTCTTTCAAGCCTTTCCTTGTATTCCATCGTCTCCATGCCCTTAATTAGTTTGGTCGCCCTCCTCTGTACCTTTTCAAGCTCCAGGATATCCTTTTTGTAGTACAGTGCCCAGAATTGTACACAGTATTCAAGGTGTGGCCTCACTGGTGATTTTTATAACGGGAGTATAATACTCTCGTCCCTAGCATCAATACCCCGTTTTATGCATGCTAATATCTTATTAGCCTTCTTTGCTGCAGTCCTACTTTGGGTACTACTGCTTAGCTTGCTATCTATGAGGACACCTAAGTCCTTTTCAAGTACAGAATCCCCTAATTTTACCCCATTTAGTAGGTAGGTGTAATTTATGTTCTTGTTACCACAGTGCATTACCTTACACTTGTCTGTGTTGAAGCGCATTCTCCATTTGGCTGCCCATGCTTCTAATTTAACTAAGTCGTTCTGAAGAGACTCGGCATCCTCCTCTGTATTTATAGCCTTACACAATTTGGTATCATCTGCAAAAATTGACACCATGCTCTCTAGACCTTCTGTTAGGTCGTTAATGAAAATATTGAACAATAGCGGTCCTAATACTGAGCCTCGCGGCACACCACTTAGCACTTCAGTCCAAGTTGAAAAAGATCCATTAACCACAACGCGCTGCTTCCTATTATCTAACCAGTTTTTGACCCAAGTGCATATTGTGCTTCCTAGCCCTGATTCTTGTAGCTTGTAGATAAGTCTCATGTGTGGTACAGTATCTAACGCTTTGGCAAAGTCTAAAAAGATTACATCCACGTCTTTACCCTGATCTAGGTTTGCGCTTACTGTTTCATAAAAGCCAAGTAAGTTGGTTTGACAGGATCTGTCCTTCATAAACCCATGTTGATTCCTTTTAATGACCTTATTGGTTTCAAGGAACTTCTGAATACTATCTCTTAGAATACCTTCCAATACTTTCCCCACTATAGATGTAAGACTAACTGGTCTATAATTACCTGGTTCAGCTTTACTTCCCTTTTTGAATATAGGCACTACTTCCGCTATACGCCAGTCTTTGGGAACCATACCTGATATAACTGAATCCTTAAAGATCAAAGATAGCGGTTTTGCCAGTTCAGAGTGAAGCTCCATTAGAACCCTTGGATGAATACCATCGGGCCCTGGTGATTTATTAATCTTTAAATGTTTTAATCGGTCACAGACTACTTCCTCGCTTAAATAAGTACCTATCAGTGTGATATTCTCATTATTGAGATTGTGCGTTAGTCCCTGAATTGGGTCCTCACGAGTGAATACTGTTGAAAAAAAACTAATTTAGTGTGTCCGCTATGTCATTATCATTTTTGCTTAAGACTCCTAACTTGTCTTTTAAAGGGCCTATACTCTCCTTCTTTAATCTCTTGCTATTAATGTATTTAAAGATTTTTTTGGGATTCGCTTTGCTTTCCTTTGCTACTAGTTTTTCAGTTTCTACTTTAGCCGCTCTTATTTCCTTTTTGCAAATTTTGTTACATTCCTTATAGTGCTGAAATGACTCTGCTTCCCCGTCAGATTTGTATTTTTTAAATGCTCGCCTTTTCTTGCCCATAAGTTCCTTAATCTTTTTGTTAAGCCACATCGGTTTATGATTTTTATTCCTTTTTTTGCTACTCATAGGAATACATTTGAGTGTATTTTTAGCTAGCAGGAATTTTAGTACCTCCCATTTCTCCGTAGTATTTTTTCCTAAAAACAAACCTTCCCATTCAATATCCCTGAAAAATACCCTCATCTTTTCAAAATTTGCTTTGCTAAAGTTTAAAGTCCTAGTTGAGCCAGTATAGGGCTGTTTATAGAAACTGATATTGAATGTGACCATATTGTGGTCGCTGTTTCCTATGGGTTCCCCTACTATAATACCTGATACCAAATCCCCATTGTTTGTTAATACCAGGTCTAAGATTGCATTGTACCTAGTTGGTTCCTCAATTAGTTGGACTAAGTAGTTATCATTAAGTGTGTTTAAAAACATATTGCCCCTAGCAATATCACATGAATCGTTTTTCCAGTTTATCTCTGGATAGTTAAAATCTCCCATCACTACTATGTCTCCTACTCCTGCTGCTCTTTCAGTTTGCTTTAGTAACAATTCATCATCAGATGCGTTGATACCAGGCGGCCTATAGCATACACCCAATACTAACTTTTTTATTCCTTTTTCCCCGCATGCAATTTCTACCCATAATGTCTCGACAGTGTCTACAGTCCCCTCCTGAATATCTTCCCATATATTAGGTTTTAAAAACGGCTTTACGTAAAGACACACCCCTCCACCCTTTTTATTTAGTCTGTCTCTCCTAAACAGTGTATAGCCCTCTAGATTGACTGTCCAATCATGAGATTCATCCCACCAAGTTTCAGTAATGCCTATAATATCATACTGTTTGCTTGCTGCAAGTATTTCTAGTTCACCCTTTTTACCAGTAATGCTTCTGGCGTGTACATACATACAACTAAGATAAGTATTTTCCCTTGCGTTAGGGACATCTTTCACCTTATGTAGCAAGGATGACCTGTAATCGTCATTGGTTAGTGCTTTGGTAAAATCCCTTTTAGTACCCATGTTAGTAACCTTACCGCCTGCTCTTACCCTCCCCCCAACTTCTCCCCCATTTCGTTTTCTACCGCCATCCCCACTATTCTCACTGCATGACCCGTAGTTTCTAGCTAAACCCTCCCCCCAGGCTCCTAGTTTAAAATCTCCTCCAACCTTCTAACCATCCTTCCCCCCCAGCACCGCTGCCCACTCCTCAGTCAGGTGCAATCCGTCACGACAAAAGAGATGGCGCCTGACTGAGAAGTCCGCCCAGTGTTCCAGGAACACAAACCCCTCTTTCCTGCACCAATCCCTAAGCCACACATTTACCTCCCTAATCTCCCTCTGCCTCCCTGGACTAGCGCGTGGCATGGGTAATAATTCCGAGAATATTACCTTAGATGTCCTTGCCTTCAGTTTCTTTCCTAAGTCCCTATAGTCTTTCTTAAGGACATCCCACCTTCCGCTAACTTTGTCATTGGTGCCAACGTGCACCAAGACCGCCGGATCTTTGCCAGCCCCTCCCAACAATCTATCTACCCGGTCCGCGATGTGCCGTACCCGAGCACCCGGGAGACAACAGACTGTACGGCGATCACGGTCCCGGTAGCAGATTGCCCTATCTGCCTTCCTGATGATAGAATCCCCTACCACCACCATCTGACTAGGTACCTCTCTATCTTTTATCCCAACCGCGCCAGAGGGACCGCACCTCTGGATGCTAGAGGGAGCAGTCTCCTCCGGCACCGTCATTTCTTCACTATCATCCTCCGATTCCTCGTCCAATCGGGCAAATTTGTTCGGGTTTGATAGTTCGGAGATGTCGAGCCTCCCCCTCTTTTTCTTCCTTCTAACTGTGACCCAACTGGCTACCTGATCATCATCCTCTTCTACCAGTGACCCCTCCCACAACTCCTCCACCGTTCTGTCTAAACTACGCTCGAGATTGTGAATCTCCCTCAGTCGCGTAACGGTTTGCTCTAGATCAGTTACCTGGGCTTCCAGGGCAACAGTTCGCACACACCTCGTGCAGATGTAATCACACTGGGCCGGTAGCTCCAGGTGTGCATACATCTTGCACGACATGCACTGAGTGAGGTCCCCAATCACAGCCCCTCCCATATTGTTTGTGAGGTCTAACTCCCTGTTACTCTCAAAGAAAAAGCAGCAAAAATAAAAAGTAGAAGACAAACAATCTCACTTATACAATAAATTAAGCTGGCTTATACTTATCTATCTTTGTACGGTTCTTGGTCCTTCACTTTTATGCAGCCGTAGTACTCTCTCCTGCGGCACCTATACTCCACGTAGCAGTTGCAGTTGTTCCAGCTCACTGCACCTCCTTTTCACTCGGCTTCCAGCTCCTGCTAATAAAAAAAGAGAAAAAAAAGCCCCTCACACCCGCACAATCACAGCCCCTCTGCTACTCCAAGTAAGAGACCCTCTCACTCAGCCCCTTGCAGCCTCACCAGAAGTTTAATGGTACTGCAAATGTGTGTTCCTGATTGTGTATTATAAAACTCACCTTTTTCTGTATTCTAACTCACCTTTTTGCTGTTTAAAACTGACACTTAGAAGTCCAAGCAGCACTTGGAAGAGACAAGTCCACAGAGCAAGTGTTCCCTTTATTTTTTTGAGCAGTGTCACACTCTGGACTTTTAAAAGTACTTCCTTCCTATGCGATGTCTGTCCTGGCTGGCGCAAAGGTCTGTGAGCGCTGTATCCACACATCGCTTCCAGAGGTCTGCCAGCGCTGTTCCAGCATGAAGTCTTCTGCAGCGGCTGCTGCTTCTGTGTATAGTACTTAACAGCGCTGTCTTCCATTGTTTCAGTATTTATTTCTCATTGTGCCCACTTCTTGGTGTTTGGGCCTAGTCAGAGTTTCCCCCCAAGTCCGGACATGGCCGTTGCCATCTTGGATTCCATCAGCTGATCCTCCACTGTCCTATCCTGCAGCTCCTTTCGTCAGCTGACTGCAACACCCAATGAATACATACTACAAGGTATAAAGGTAACTTCCCGGGATTACCAATTCATCAGTACAACAGTCTCTATCCAGGAAGTAACAGCTCTGTGCTGAGCTCCTTCATTCCAGTGACTTTGTATGATCCTGTCCGTTCCGATTCCACTCCGGCTACCATTGTTATATGGACTTTGTCTTTCTTCAATGCTATCAATGTTAATATTCTGGATCAAGACCGGTGAGCACTCCAGTCCGTTCCCATTCCATTCTTGATGCTATTATATTTGAACTGTGTCTTTTTTCAATGCTATCAGTGTTAATATTCTGGATCAAGTCCGGTCAGCACTCCAGCCCGTTCCAGTTCCATTCCAGATATTATTGTTATTTGAACTGTGTCTTTCTTCAATGCTGTCAGTGTTAATATACCGCAGGGATGGGGAACCTTCGGCCCTCCAGCTGTTGTTGAACTACACATCCCAGCATGCCCTGCAACAGTTTTAGCATGGCCAAATAGCAAAACTGTAGCAAGGCATGCTGGTATGTGTAGTTCAACAACAGCTGGAGGGCCAAAGGTTCCCCATCCCTGATATACCGGATCAAGCCCAGTCAGCACTCCAGCCCGTTCCGGTTCCACTCCAGATATTATTGTTATTTGAATTTTGTCTTTTTCAGTCCAATCCAGTTCCATTCTGGTCATCATTTCTGTAGCTAACCTGGTATCTTTTGTCAGCATACAGCATCTGCAGTGAATCATGGATGTTGTTCTTTGATAAAAACTTCATTTATTACTATATCAACCTCTGGGGTTGTCACTGCTAGAACACCAACGATTCTTTCAAGTACATGCACCATACCTGGTTAAAACCTCCTCAACTCATTTATACTCCCTCTGTGTCAGCTCCATCTACAAACGCCTGTCCAAACCCAACCCTCAGGCGTGACAATATATATATCAGTGACGTGCGGTGGGGTGAGGCAGAGCCATTCCTGTCATACTTACGTTTAAACCAGAGTTTTGACTGAATAAAATATATGAAAAATACTGATAATTTGTTTAAATTATCTTCTTTGCATTATTCTAATAATTTTTATAGCCCAAACTCTGGAGTAAAAAGTCTATGACAGGTGAGGCAGTTCCTCACCTGTGTATCCTTTCCACACATCTCTAATCAAAACTCACCAGATTTCCATGAGTTTATACTGCTGCAGCTGTGTATAATTCCCAGATATACCCTTTGGCTCATATATTGCATGTAAATCTGGCTCTGGAGTTAGCCAGTGCCTCCTGAGCCATTTAGCTCACCGCACGTCCCTGATAGATAGATATATATATATCTATGTGTGTGTGTGTATACTGTGTGTATATGTGTATATATATATATATATAAGAAAATATTTTTACTTATTTGACTGATAGGTCCATGACCTGCCTATATGGTTCATTATTTCATTGATTTATTATTCTGACCTTTTAGCATTTTGGTATTTGTTTATATTGTATTTGGAAAAATTTAATAAAAACTATGCAAGGTCAAAAATATAAATAAAGGTATAGTCTGTAGATGTTGCTGCCTCCATCATCTGTATAATATTGGGGTTTTAATGATAGAGGGCAAATAACTTTTGCTAGTTATCTCGGCATGGAACGTATTGGTGAAATAGACTCTGAATCTCTGTTACAGTATGGAGAGAAAGATAAATAGAAAAAGTGGACTGTAACCCTGTTGTGTTCACAATTACCGGAAAACTGTGGGTTAACAGCAGAGACTGCTGGCAAAATATGTAAGAGGGAACAAAGGCAAGCTGACTTGGAGAATAAACTACTGTACACATGAATAGTTGGTGCCTAACTAATCTCTTTGCACTCCACTCCAACCTCCTAAACATTCCTGTTTTTAACACAATATCAGCCTTTAACTCCCAACGACCTAAAGCAAACCAACCAACCAATCAGCCTTCAAAACCTTTTGAAATGTAATTGGAATTTCCTCCCAGTAACAGAAAATAACCTTCAGTTACACTATAACAATGGCAACTCATTAATGAACTCTTGTTTGAGGCAGTGGAGTTTGCAGTTTGGCTGTGCATTACACCACATGGCACAATGAACATTGCATTGCTGCTGAGATCCAGAGAGCTTGAATCAAAACTAAAAAGGTGGTGTATTGGTTTAGGTGAAAATCATGATTTAAGTAACATGTCGGTTTAACAGATTCCTATTACAGTAGATATCATATTAAACCTATAGCACGGCCCTAATGGGATTGATGTACTTTTTTTTAGAAGGTGTATCTTCTGTGGGTTCTGGATTCCTGGCATACCTCCCAACTTTAGAGCTCAGGCATTTAAGACTGTGGGCGTGACTGTATTACCATTACAATATCCAAGGCCAGCCTTTTCATTTTGAAGCATTAGGTTTTGTCTTAAGGGGGGTACACACGGAGAGATCCATTCTTAAAATCTAAGCAATCTGACTAGATTGCTTAGATTTTAAGCATGGATCTCTCGTGTGTATGCCCCACAGCGATAGCGATGCGCAGCCCCGCGCGTCGCAATCGTTGGTGCTAGATTGGCCAGCATGCAGGCACAATCTGTCACGAACCGGTCTCTTACCTCTGCGGGTTCTGGGGTTCATCCGTTGCCAGTGTGGTTGCTCGCGGTGCTGTGCGCCCGTGTGGGGACACGGCGTGATCAATGGCACAGGTAATGCAGAGTCTGGGAACTGTGAGTGCGGGGACCAAATGGCCTAAGGCACTGCCTTTTTTTGTATAGGAGGTGGCCATGTTGGAGACCAAATAGCTAATACAGAGCACTTGTGAAAACACCTGTGGGCAGGTGTAAGCCAATCCCGTGCTTGTGCTGCCTTTAAGTAGGCTGGGATTATGTTACTCTGGGCCAGTGCTTTGTTGTATCAAAGCTGTGCTCTAGCTCTGAGCTCTCTCCGTGCATTCCTGTGTGATTCCCGTGGTCCAGATATCGCCTCCGTTCCCAGAGGTCCGTCTGCAGCCTTCACTGCTGAAAGATCCACCGGCTCTCTGCTGTGCTGTCAGTTAATTGCACTCCTATTGGAAATAGTTGGATTCCCAGTGTCCTGCATGAGGTTACCTTGTCAGTCTGCCTATCATTCAAAGTCTGGAGGATTCTGTTTCTCTCAGCTGTTCGTTTGTTCAACTCTGCATTTAACCCATTCATCACCTTGTCTTCTACTACAGTTTCACAGTGATCTCCGGAACCCGCAAGTAACCCAATTCAGTACTTTTATTTGCTATGTTGTCATTACAAGGATAATTCATCACAGTCTCTCAGTTAACTCTCAAAGCTCCATTGCAAATCCTTACAGTTATCTCTTCATGTCTGCATTATCCAGTTAATAACATTCTGCAGTTCAGCATCAAAGCTTGTTTATATTTGCTATGTTGTCATAACAAGGATAATTCTTCACAGTCTCTCAGTTAACTCTCAAAACTCCATTGCAAATCCTTACAGTTATCTCTTCATGTCTGCATTATCCAGTTAATCATATTCTGCAGTTCAGCATCAAAGCTCGTTTATATTTGGACAATCCAACATTTATTCATCAGCTTGTTTTGCATATGTTTCCATGAACATTTCTTTTATGTATTTTTGAGTTTTCTCTTGCATATTATTCCTGCAATACTTCAGTATAATATGATGATTAACAACTTGTCAGTTAACTCTTTACTGAATTGTTATTTTGAATAAATATATGAATCGGAACTTTCTTCGTCCTCCCTGCTTTCTTCATAGCCCAGCACCTACACCTGTGGTTGGTCCCGGGTTAACGGATTCACAAAAACACCCGGACCTGACAGTAAGCACTGGCCACATGGATCCGTCAAGTGACCAATTCGCAGGAGGCGGTGCTACGTCAGATATCCTTTCCCGTCTGGAAAACCAGGAGTCTATACAGACACAAATAGTGCAGTTTATGCAAACTATGGCAGACCGTTTAGAGACTCTTCATACGGCTATTAAAACGTTCCAAGTCCAGATTCCAACCCCAGATGTCCCAGTTACCACTACAGCTTCTCCTGTGACGCTGCCTACGTCCCGCTTGCAGTTACCCTCTCCGAGTAAGTTTGACGGAACTCCAAAACTTTGCAGAGGATTCCTGAATCAATGCGAGATCCAGTTTGAACTGATGTCTGCCAGTTTCCCATCAGCTCGTTCTAAGGTTGCATATATTATTGCCCTCCTCTCCGGTCAGGCTCTGGAGTGGGCATCACCATTATGGGAGAGAGGTGATCCTATCCTCTCTAATTACAAAGAGTTCGTATCTTCCTTCCGGAGAATCTTTGACGAACCAGGCAGGACCACCTCAGCATCCTTGGAGATTCTCCGTCTACGTCAAGGTTTACGTCCTGTCAGTCAATATATTATTCAGTTTCGCACGTTGTCTTCAGAGTTAAACTGGAATGAGGAGGCCCTGATCGCCGCGTTTTGGAATGGACTTTCAGAAAGAATCAAGGATGATTTAACTATCCGGGATGTGCCAATTAAACTGGATGAATTGATTTCTCTCTGTAACAAACTTGATCTACGTTACAGGGAGCGATGTTTAGAGAAATCCAGGGCAGAGCGATCCAGTCCACGTGATCATCCTAGACCTCGACAAGATTCTTCATCACAGTCTCCAGTAATGACTGAAGAACCTATGCAGATTGGGCACTCTCGCCTCACAGAGGAGGAACGACTTCGTCGTCGACAGGGTAACCTCTGCATGTACTGTGGGTCCTCCGAACATTTAGTTAAATTCTGCAAACTCCGACCGGGAAACTCTCGCCTCCTAGCTTATTCAAGAGAGGTTAAGCTAGGAGTTACTTTAGAATCACGTTCTGGGAAAGAGCCAACCTTGTCTATTCAATTAGAAGTTCCAAGTTCTACAGTGAAAGTTTCAGCCCTCCTAGATTCCGGGGCAGCCAAGAACTTCATCTCCTCAGCCTTTGTCATACGGTCTAAAGTTCAAACCATGCCCCTGGAAGCAGCAGTTGCTGTTACAGCAGTGGATGGAAGTCGAATTCCAGATGGTATAATTACTCATCGAACCGTATGTCTCAAGATGAAAGTTGGTGAGCTCCATTCCGAATACCTCTCCTTCTACGTGATTCCCAAAGCCTCTCAAGATGTGATACTTGGTTTACCTTGGCTGCAGAAACATAATCCTCAACTTAATTGGCAAACCATGGAAGTCCTTTCATGGGGTAAATCTTGTACCAAGGACTGTGTAGCTACAATTGTACCTCTTCGGTCAATTAGCCTTTCCGATCTACCTCCGGTGTATCAATCCCTTGCGGATGTTTCCAGTAAGCAAGCAGCAGACTCTCTACCTCCTCATCGTGAATGGGACTGCCCAGTCGTCCTGGTTCCGGGCAAGACCCCTCCTAGGGGACAAATTCATCCGCTATCCATCCCAGAGACGCGAGCTATCCGGGATTGGTCCACTCCTACAACTCTCAAGGGGATTCAGCGATTTCTTGGCTTTGCTAATTTCTATAGGAGATTCATTAAGAATTATTCTACGTTAGCTGCTCCTATCACAGCCCTAACTCGCAAGGGAGCAAATCCTACGAACTGGTCTTCTGAAGCAATCAAAGCCTTCTCTGATTTAAAGCAAGCCTTTGTGTCAGCCCCCATTCTTCGACAGCCTGATTTGAATCGTCCCTTTCTACTAGAGGTGCATGCATCTACAGAAGCAGTAGGAGCTGTGTTGTCACAAGTCTTTGAAGATAAAAAGGTCCATCCCTGCGGATATTTCTCCCGTAAGTTCCTCCCGGCAGAACGTAATTATGCAATCGGTGAGCAAGAGTTACTTGCCATCAAGTTGGCATTTGAGGAGTGGAGATACCTTCTAGAAGGAGCTCAACATCGCATTACAGTTTATACTGATCATAAGAATCTTCTGTATCTGCAGTCAGCTCAGTGTTTGAATCCACGACAAGCTCGATGGGCGCTTTTCTTCTCACGATTTGATTTCAAACTCGCCTATCGTCCAGGGTCTCAGAACAAAAAGGCAGATGCCCTTTCCCGGTCCTTTGCTTCTTCTGAATTAAATGATGCTACCACGAATCAAGCCATTGTGAATCCTACGTCCTTCTTAATGACTCGAACCTCTCCAGTTCCTCCGCCTGGCAAGACCTTTGTCGCCACAAGTCTTCGAAAACGGCTGCTTACCTGGGCTCACTCCTCTTCCTTCATGGGTCATCCTGGGGTTCTAAAGACTCTCAAATTTATTCAACAGTCTTATTGGTGGCCACGTCTCAAAGCCGATGTCCAAGAGTTTATAGCAGCATGTCCTAAATGTGCCCAACATAAGAGTCCAAGAAGTTCTCCACCAGAGTTTCATCCATTGCCAGCCCTAGAGGTTCCAGCAGCAGATCAAGAGCTTCAACGTCTATCTAGCATCTGGAGTTGTGTACGTAAGTCCTTGGTCAAAACTTCCGCTCGTTATAAATCTTTTGCAGATAGAAAACGTAAAGCTGTACCGAGTTACAAAGTGGGAGACCAAGTTTGGATTTCTACGCGCAATCTCAAGTTCAAAGTTCCTTCTAAGAAATTTGCTCCCAAGTTTATTGGTCCATTTCCCATTGTTAAGGTACTCAACCCTGTGTCATACAAAGTCAAGTTGCCACCGTCTTTGAGAATTCCTAACGCCTTTCATACATCTTTACTGAAGCCTTTGATTCTCAATAAGTTCCGTACTACCCAGTCCAAATCTCCTAAAGTTCACTCTTTGCAGAATGAGGAATTTGAAGTTAAAGAGATTGTGGACTCACGTTCCCGATATGGACGTTTACAGTTTCTGGTCGACTGGAAGGGTTACGGTCCAGAGGAAAGATCCTGGGTTTTCTCTGAAGATGTTCATGCTCCAAGACTGGTACAGAAATACTTCTCCAAAAATCCTGATAAGGTTCAAAGGTGTTCGGAGACCACCCTTAGAGGAGGGGGTACTGTCACGAACCGGTCTCTAACCTCTGCGGGTTCTGGGGTTCATCCGTTGCCAGTGCGGTTGCTCGCGGTGCTGTGCGCCCGTGTGGGGACACGGCGTGATCAATGGCACAGGTAATGCAGAGTCTGGGAACTGTGAGTGCGGGGACCAAATGGCCTAAGGCACTGCCTTTTTTTGTATAGGAGGTGGCCATGTTGGAGACCAAATAGCTAATACAGAGCACTTGTGAAAACACCTGTGGGCAGGTGTAAGCCAATCCCGTGCTTGTGCTGCCTTTAAGTAGGCTGGGATTATGTTACTCTGGGCCAGTGCTTTGTTGTATCAAAGCTGTGCTCTAGCTCTGAGCTCTCTCCGTGCATTCCTGTGTGATTCCCGTGGTCCAGATATCGCCTCCGTTCCCAGAGGTCCGTCTGCAGCCTTCACTGCTGAAAGATCCACCGGCTCTCTGCTGTGCTGTCAGTTAATTGCACTCCTATTGGAAATAGTTGGATTCCCAGTGTCCTGCATGAGGTTACCTTGTCAGTCTGCCTATCATTCAAAGTCTGGAGGATTCTGTTTCTCTCAGCTGTTCGTTTGTTCAACTCTGCATTTAACCCATTCATCACCTTGTCTTCTACTACAGTTTCACAGTGATCTCCGGAACCCGCAAGTAACCCAATTCAGTACTTTTATTTGCTATGTTGTCATTACAAGGATAATTCATCACAGTCTCTCAGTTAACTCTCAAAGCTCCATTGCAAATCCTTACAGTTATCTCTTCATGTCTGCATTATCCAGTTAATAACATTCTGCAGTTCAGCATCAAAGCTTGTTTATATTTGCTATGTTGTCATAACAAGGATAATTCTTCACAGTCTCTCAGTTAACTCTCAAAACTCCATTGCAAATCCTTACAGTTATCTCTTCATGTCTGCATTATCCAGTTAATCATATTCTGCAGTTCAGCATCAAAGCTCGTTTATATTTGGACAATCCAACATTTATTCATCAGCTTGTTTTGCATATGTTTCCATGAACATTTCTTTTATGTATTTTTGAGTTTTCTCTTGCATATTATTCCTGCAATACTTCAGTATAATATGATGATTAACAACTTGTCAGTTAACTCTTTACTGAATTGTTATTTTGAATAAATATATGAATCGGAACTTTCTTCGTCCTCCCTGCTTTCTTCATAGCCCAGCACCTACACCTGTGGTTGGTCCCGGGTTAACGGATTCACAAAAACACCCGGACCTGACACAATCTAGCACATCGCTCATTTCACCGCTGGGTGAAATGAGCGGCTTCCCCAGCTTCACTCAGCACACATCGTGCTGTGCTGAGTGGGGGGAGAAATGTCTGCTGAGCGGTCACTGATCTCTGGATGTGTGTACTGGCCTTTACACCTTCTCCTACCCTCATGGCACCCAGTCATTGCTGTGCACATCAGTTGCAGGAGAGACTTCTCATCTTTCTTACCCAAGGAACAAACATGTTCTGATAAGGAATGCAGGGCAGATCCCTAAGATCAACTCTGTCTAGTCTAAATTGGTACAGTTGGGGAGCATGCTAATGTAAAGCTACATGATGATAACACCAGCAACACTTCTAATTGGCTCTTTGCATATTGACCTCTTGAATTAATAGTATTCACTATTTCCAGTACTTACTCTCCAGTTGGACTTCTTGCAGAAAAGAACAATACTATTTGATTTTCAAATTGGCAATCAATGAATATGGAGATTTTGTAGTAAGTTACATTTTTGGTTTTGGTTCATATTCACCAATAATGCTATTCACACTATTCTCTCCTGTATATGGCACTTAGGTGATGTGACTGTTGTACTTGAAACACTGTTAAGCTACATGTTATGTTATTGTTGGGCATAAGTATACACATATGTATACCTCATGTCTATAGGGTTTTTGTGGACTAGCCCGAAGGAGCTTCCTTTTTTGGATCACTCTTTTACTATGTATGTTGTTTTATCTTTTTCAATATGATTATTTACATTTAAACATAACCTTTATTTCTTTCTTATAAAAATATAGGGGCAAAAGAATACAAGAAAGAGGCATCTTTTGCATGTGACTAGTAAATGATATCTATGACTGCCACCCCTAGATTATGTGCAACAAGATTTCTCTTACGTCCTAGAGTATGCTTGGGTCCACATTAGTACCATGGGTAAAGACGGGTCCACTAGGAGCCACTGGCACTTTAAGAGTTTGAGAGTGTGGGCTGGCTCCTCCCTCTATGCCCCTCCTACCAGACTCAGTTTAGAAAATGTGCCCGGAGGAGCCGGTCACAGCTAGGGGAGCTCCATAGGAGTTCTTTTAGTTTTGCTATTTTAAATAGAGTTTAGGCACAGGGAGGGTGCTGGCAACAGCCTCCCTGCTTCGAGGGACTAAGGGGGGGGGGGGAGTAGTGTCCGCCCAGTGGGGTCTGAGCCACTATCTCCACTGACAGGACACTGAGCTCCTGAGGGGTTCAAACGTTCCCCGCCACAGGGGATCGCTCAGCCAGCAGCATGCCGCCACCCCCTTATAGAGCCAGAAGATCAGTGGCAAGTTAGTCACCGGCTCCCCGCTTGCCAATGTGAAGATGTCGGCAACAGGGTATGGAGCAGAGTACTAACTGCCCTCCGGGGCTCAGTGGTACATAGTGCGGCGCTGTGAGGGGCACCCTAAGCCAGCACCTACACTGACCAACAAGCCTGTCAGAATCGCTGCCAGCACTTTTCCTCAGGCCAGTATAATCTTCAGAAGAGCAGGAAGCCGCGCCATGAAAGGGGGTGGAGCTTCTTCTCAGAGCAGACCCAGCAGCGTTCAGCACCCTTTTCCTGCCTGCAGAAGAGCTGTCAGTAAGAGCTGTCTCTCCATATCAACTCCAGCTTTACGATACCAGGGGGTTGTAGAAGGGAGGGGGAGGCTGTGTAAAGTCTGCGTAGTCTATTAAGGTACACAGACAGCGCTGGTAGTTTTTATTAGTTCTACCTTAAAAAGCGCTGTGTGTGGGATGGCTCCAAGCTCTGTGTCTCTCTGTGGCATGCTTGGGGGGAAACTGTGTCTGACATTTCCCTGTGTGTGTGTGTGTGGGGGGGGGGTGTTTACTATCTCACATAGCCAGGTCTAGGGACTCTGTGTCATATGCTGCAGAAGAGATTTCCTCTCAGGAGGGATCCATTCCATGTACACAGGATTGTAATGCATTGTCTCATATCCCTATTGTTGAAGCTAATACTTATACTGAAACTCAGGTGTTGAAGAAGTCTACGGCAGTTTGGTCAGGCTCTGTCCCTATTCCTGCAAAACCCCCTAGCATGTTCCCACAGAAACGTGCACTTGCCCAAATTATGCAAGATGACACGGATACCGATTCTGACGGTGATGGGGACGTGCTGAAAGGAGCGGCATCCCTTGCAAAGGAGGTGCAGCTCATGATTGAGGCCATTAGAGATGTGTTGAACATTAATGACACTACATCTGAGCAGGTTGAGGAGGCTTACTTCACTGATAATAAGAAAGCCCTGCTAACCTTTCCTACGTCTAAAGAATTAAACGCTATATTTGAAAAATCCTGGGAAAACCCGGAGAAAAAATTCCAGATCCCAAAAAGAGTTCTGGTTGCTGTTCCCTTCCCTGAGGGAGATTGGGAAAACCCACCAACTGTTGACGCATCTGTCTCCAGACTGTCTAAAAGGGTGGTTTTATCTGTCCCTGGTTCTACCACGTTGAAAGAACCGGCTGATCGTAAGATTGACACTACGCTCCAATCCATATACACTGCTTCAGGAGTGGCCTTAAGGCACACTATTGCCCGTGCATCGATTTCTAAAGCCATAGTAAAGTGGTCAGGCACATTACTAGAGGATTTGGATGCAATGGATAGAAGTGACATTGAATTGTTTTCACGTCACGTACAGGATTCTGCGGGGTTCATGGTAGAGTCCATGAAAGACCTGGGTACGCTGACTGCACGGATATCCTCCATGTCGGTATCAGCTCGCAGGGGACTCTGGCTACGCCAATGGTCTGCAGACGCGGAATCCAGAAAAGGTGTGGAGAACCTACCCTATACAGGTCAGGCTCTATTTGGGGAAGCGTTGGATGTGTGGATTTCCACGGCAATCGCGGGTAAGTCACCTTTCCTTCCCTCTGTTACTCCTTCTACGAAGAAACCGTTTCTTCAGCTGTGCAGCAGTCCTTTCGGACCGCTAAGACGAAAAAGCCCAAGCCTTCTACCACTTTCTTTAGAGGTGGTCGGGCAAAATCCAAAAAGCCTGCACCCGCAGGCTCCCAGGACCAGAGACCTGCTTCTGGTTCCTCAAAATCCTCAGCATGACGGTGGACCTCAAAGCCTGGAGGACGGGCTGGTGGGTGCGAGGCTCAGACGTTTCAGCCACGTCTAGGTGTCATCCGGCCTGGATCCCTGGGTACAGGATATTGTGTCCCATGGGGTACAGACTGGAGTTTCAAGAACTCCCACTTTACCGATTCTTCAAATCAGGCTTGCCAGCTTTGCTGACAGACAGGGCTATCCTACAGGAAGCCATCCTAAAATTGGGAAAATCATAGGTCATTGTCCTAGTTCCACCTCATATGCAAAACAAAGATTATTATTCAAACCTTTTTGTGGTACCGAAACCGGATGGTTCAGTCAGACCAATTTTGAAATTCAAAATGGAGTCTCTCAGAGCAGTGATTTCCTGTCTGGAGGAGAGAGAGTTTTTGATATCCCTGTATATCAAGGATGCGTGCCACCACAAGACGATTTGGGGCACTACCATTCGGCCTCTCCACAGAATCGAGGGTGTTCACCAAGGTGATGGCAGAGATGATGGTTCTCCGTATACTGGGGGTGAACATAATCCCATATCTGGATGATCTGCTGATAAAGGCAGCATCCAGGGAGAGGTTGTTGCAGTCCATTGTTCTCACGACTCATATGCTCAGGGAACACGGTTGGATCCTGATTTTTCCAAAATCACATTTGGAGCCGAGCAGGAGGTTGTCTTTTCTGGGAATGAGCCTCGACACAGAAGTACAGATGGTGTGTCTTCCAGGGGAAAAAGCGTTTGTGATACAAACAATGGTCCAGGATGTCCTGAAGCCATCATGGGTTTCGGGTCATCAGTGCATTCGCCTTCTGGGTAGATGGTGGCCTCTTACGAGGCTCTACAGGTACGGAAGGTTTCATGCTCGGCCCTTCCAACTGGATCTCCTGGACAAGTGGTCGGGATCTCGTCTACACATACACCAGAGAATATGTCTGTCTCCAAAAGCCAGGATTTCACTCCTCTGGTGGCTACAACTACCTCACCTTCTAGAGGGCCGCAGGTTCGGGATTCAGGACTGGATACTTCTAACCATGGATGCAAATCTCCGGGGCAGGGGGAAACCTTCCAAGTAAGGTGGTCAAGCCTGGAATCCAGCCTACCAATAAACATTCTGGAACTAAGAGCCATCTACAACAGTCTTCTCCAAGCGGCCCATCTTCTGCGAGATTGAGCCATTCAAGTGCAGTCGGACAGTGTAACGACAGTGGCTTACATAAACCGACAGGGTGGAACGAAGAGCAGAGCTGCAATGTCAGAGGTAACGAGAATCATCCTCTGGGCAGAAAAACATGCGTTGGCGCTGTCAGCAATCTTCATTCCAGGAGTAGATAACTGGGAAGCGGACTTCCTCAGCAGACACGATCTCCATCTAGGAGAGTGGGGACTCCATACGGAAGTGTTCACGAAGGTAACAGATCTTTGGGGTGTACCTCAAATAGACATGATGGCCTCTCATCTCAACAAGAAGCTTCAGCGGTATTGTTCCAGGTCGAGGGACCCGCAAGCCGAGGCAGTGGACGCCCTAGTGACCCCCGTTGGGGTTCCAGTCATTGTACGTGTTTCCTCCGCTTCCACTCTTTCCAAGGGTTCTAAAACTCATAAGGAGAACAAGTGTTCAGGCGATCCTCATTGCTCCGGACTGGCCAAAAAGGGATTGGTACGCGGATCTTCTGGATCTACTGCTAGAAGAGCCAAGGCCTCTTACTCTTCGGGAGTACCTGCTGCAGCAGGGGCCGTTCGCTTATCAAGACTTACCGCGGCTACGTTTGACGGCATGGAGGTTGAACGCCAGATATTAGCTAGGAAGGGCATTCCGAAGAAGGTTATTCCTACCCTGATACAGGCTAGGAAAGGAGTAACGTCTAAACATTACCATCGTATTTGGAAAAAATATGTATCTTGGTGTGAGTCCAAGAAGTTTCCTACAGTGGAGTTTCAACTGGGACGGTTTAGCCTCTTCCTGCAAGCAGGTGTGAATATGGGCCTGAGGTTGGGATCCGTAAAGGTCCAGTTTTCGGCCCTATCGATTTTCTTCCAGAAACAGTTGGCTTCCCTCCCGGAGGATCAGACTTTTTTGAAAGGTGTTCTGCACATCCAGCCTCCCTTTGTGCCGCCTAGAGCACCATGGGATCTTAACGTGGTGCTGCAGTTTCTCCAATCGGATTGGTTCGAGCCTCTGCAGGAGGTTGAGGTCAAGTTTCTCACATGGAAGGCTGTCCCTTTGTTGGCCTTAGCTTCTGCTAGACATGTGTCAGAGCAGGGGGCTTTGTCTTGTAAGAGCCCCTACTTGATCTTCCATGAAGATAGAGCTGAGCTCCAGATACGTCAGCAGTTCCTTCCGAAGGTTGTGTCGGCATTTCATATCAACCTACCTATTGTGGTGCCAGTTGCTACTGACTCCTCAATTTCATCAAAGTCCTTGAATGTTGTAAAGGCTCTGAAAATCTATGTGAAGAGGACTACTCGTCACAGAAAATCGGACTCTGTTTGTTTGTCCTGTATGATCCCAAGAAACTTTGGTGTCCTGCTTCTAAGCAGACGATCTCTCACTGGATCAGGTTCGCAATCCAGCATGCGTATTCTACGGCAGGATTGCCGTGTCCTCCGTCTGTTAAGGCCCACTCTACTCGGAAGGTGGGTTCTTCCTGGGCGGCTGCCCAGGATGTCCCGGCTATACAGCTTTGCCGAGCGGCTACTTGGTCGGGGTCGAACACGTTTGCAAAGTTCTACAAGTTCGATACTTTGGCCGCTGAGGACCTGAAGTTTAGTCAATCAGTTCTGCAGGGGCCTCCATGCTCTCCCTCCCGTTCTGGGAGCTTTGGTACATCCCCATGGTACTAATGTGGACCCCAGCAACCTCTAGGATGTAAGAGAAAATAGGATTTCTCTTACGTCCTAGAGGATGCTGGGGACTCCGTAAGGACCATGGGGTATAGACGGGCTCCGCAGGAGATAGGGCACCTAAAAAGAACTTTGACTATGGGTGTGCACTGGCTCCTCCCTCTATGCCCCTCCTCCAGACCTCAGTTAGATCTTGTGCCCAGAGGAGAATGGGTGCACTGCAGAGAGCTCTCCAGAGTTTTCTGTGGAAAAATAATTTTGTTAGGTTCTTTATTTTCAGGGAGTCCTGTTGGCAACAGGCTCCCTGCATCGTGGGACCGAGGAGAGAGAAGCAGAGCTAGCTTGTCAAGTTGGGCACTGCTTCTAAGGCTACTGGACACCATTAGCTCCAGAGGGAGTCGGAACACAGGTCTCACCTGGGGTTCGTCCCGGAGCCGCGCCGCCGTCCTCCTCACAGATGCCGAAGATAGAAGCCGGATAGAGAAGGCAGAAGACATCTTAGGCGGCAGAAGACATCAGATCTTCATGAGGTAACGCTGCGCGCCATTGCTCCCAGTCACACACACACAGAGCAGCACTGAAGGGTGCAGGGCGCAGGGGGGGGGGGGCGCCCTGGGCAGCAATAAACCTCACATTTTGGCACAAATACAGTTGGAGGCAGTAAATCTATGATCCCCCGCCATTTTATTGAAAAATCACTGGGACCGAAGCCCGCCGTCGGGTGGGCGGGGCTTGATCCTCAGCACTAACCAGCGCCATTATCTCCACAGAAGCTGCATGAGGAAAACGCTAGCTCCCTGGTCTCTCCCCTGCTGAACTCACAGGCTGGAAAAAAGAGGAGGGGGCACATTAGCGACACAGTGGGGTATATTTACTAAGGTCCCGATTTTGACCTAGATGCCGTTTTTTCATCAAAGTGTCATCTCGGTAATTTACTAAGCAATAATCACGGCAGTGATGAGGGCATTCGTAATTTTTTGTAAGTCCAACAAAAAAAATACGAATGAATACACCATCGGTCAAAACGCGGCTGTTTAAGTATGAATCTCGGTAATTTACTAAGAAGTGCAAAGCAAAAAAAAAAAAAACACTGCCGTGAAAAACTACAACTCGTAAAAAAGTGCTAAAAAAAAACAGACCTGCTTTTTTAATCCGTGATTGTATAGGCATGCAGGGACCCATGAGATCCGTGCATGTATATCAGTGGGAAGGGGTGGGAAAGTGGTTATTTTCTTTAAAAAAATTGCGTGGGGTCCCCCCTCCTAAGCATAACCAGCTTCGGGCTCTTTGAGCCGATCCTGGTTGCAGAAATATGGTGAAAAAATTGACAGGGGTTCCCCCATATTTAAGCAACCAGCATCGGGCTCTGCGCCTGGTCCTGGTTCCAAAAATACGGGGGACAAAAAGAGTAGGGGTCCCCCGTATGTTTAAAACCAGCACCGGGCTCCACTAGCTGGACAGATAATGCCACAGCCGGGGGTCACTTTTATATAGTGCCCTGCGGCCGTGGCATCAAAAATCCAACTAGTCACCCCTGGCCGGGGTACCCTGGGGGAGTGGGGACCCCTTCAATCAAGGGGTCCCCCCCCCCCAGCCACCCAAGGGCCAGGGGTGAAGCCCGAGGCTGTCCCCCCCATCCAATTGGCGGCGGATGGGGGGCTGATAGCCTTTTGTGAAAATGAAAAGATATTGTTTTTAGTAGCAGTACTACAAGGCCCAGCAAGCCTCCCCCGCATGCTGGTACTTGGAGAACCACAAGTACCAGCATGCGGCGGAAAAACGGGCCCGCTGGTACCTGTAGTAGTAGTAGTACTACTACTAAAAAAATACCCAAAAAAAGACAAGACACACACACCTTGAAAGTAAAGATTTATTACATACATCTACACAAACATATATACATACTTACCTTATGTTCACACGAGGATCGGTCCTCTTCTCCAGAAGAATCCAAGGGGTACCTGTTGAATAAATTATACTCACCAGCTCCAGGGTCCCAGGCTCCTCGTAGCATCCATTTGTAATCCACGTACTTGATTAAAAAAAAAAAACGGAGAGCCGAGCCACGCACTGAAAGGGGACCCATGTTTTCACATGGGCCCCCTTTCCCCGAATGCCAGAAACCCACTCTGACTGATGTCTAAGTGGGGTTCTTCAGCCAATCAGGGAGCGCCACGTTGTAGCACCCTCCTGATCGGCTGTGTGCTCCTGTACTGTCTGACAGGCGGCACACGGCAGTGTTACAATGTAGCGCCTATGCGCTCCATTGTAACCAATTATGGGAACTTTGTAGTCAGCGGTTGACCGAAAGTGACCTCACCGCTGACCACAAAGTTCCCACTATTGGTTACAATGGAGCGCATAGGCGCTACATTGTAACACTGCCGTGTGCCGCCTGTCAGACAGTACAGGAGCACACAGCCGATCAGGAGGGTGCTACAACGTGGCGCTCCCTGATTGGCTGAAGAAACCCACTTAGACATCAGTCAGAGTGGGTTTCTGGCATTCGGGGAAAGGGGACCCATGTGAAAACATGGGTCCCCTTTCAGTGCGTGGCTCGGGTCTCCGTTTTTTTTTTTTAATCAAGTACGTGGATTACAAAAGGATTATCCGAGGAGCCTGGTACCCTGGATCTGGTGAGTAGAATTTATTCAACAGGTACCCCATGGATTCTACTGGAGAAGAGGACCGACCCTCGTGTGAACATAAGGTAAGTATGTATGTATGTTTGTGTGGATGCATGTAATAAAACTTTACTTTCAAGGTGTGTGTGTATTGTCTTTTTTGGGGTATTTTTTTAGTAGTAGTACTACAGGTACCAGCGGGCCCGTTTTTCCGCCGCATGCTGGTACTTGTGGTTCTCCAAGTACCAGCATGCGGGGGAGGCTTGCTGGGCCTTGTAGTACTGCTACTAAAAACAATATCTTTTCATTTTCACAAAAGGCTATCAGCCCCCCATCCGCAGCCAATTGGATGGGGAGGACAGCCTCGGGCTTCACCCCTGGCCCTTGGGTGGCTGGGGGGGGGACCCCTTGATTGAAGGGGTCCCCACTCCCCCAGGGTACCCCTGCCAGGGGTGACTAGTTGGATTTTTGATGCCACGGCCGCAGGGCACTATATAAAAGTGACCCCCGGCTGTGGCATTATCTGTCCAGCTAGTGGAGCCCGGTGCTGGTTTTAGAAATATGGGGGACCCCTACTCTTTTTGTCCCCCGTATTTTTGGAACCAGGACCAGGCGCAGAGCCCGATGCTGGTTTCTTAAATATGGGGGAACCCCTGTCATTTTTTCCCCCATATTTCTGCAACCAGGGTCGGCTCAAAGAGCCCGAGACTGGTTATGCTTAGGAGGGGGGACCCCACGCATTTTTTTTCTCCGTTTTACAGTGTTTATTTAAAAAAAAAAAAAAAATGAACCCCAGCACGGATCACACAGATCCGGCCGAGATTCATTGTGATAAAGTCGGCAGTGTTTTGCTAATCACTGCCGTAAAAAACGGGAAAAAAACACGAATGACATCGACATCGGAACAAATGAAAAATCCGAATACGACAGCTTAGTAAATTAGGCGTAATAAATTCAAAAAGTTGCAGTTTTACACTTTCGATGTCATTCGTGATTGAACTTTGACCTTTTTCCGAAAATTACGAATGTTAGTAAATATACCCCAGTGAGTGGGAATTGGCATAATATATAAAAAAGCGCTATCTGGACATATTTTTCCCAGTGTTTTTAAGCGCTGGTGTGTGCTGGCATACTCTTTCTCTGTCTCTCCTTAGGACCTGGTTGGGGTTTTGTCCCCTTATAGGTTAATCCCTGTGTGTGGGGGGTGTCGGTACGTGTGTGTCGACATGTCTGATGCGGAAGGCTTCTCCAAGGAGGAGGTGGAGCACATGAGTGGTGTGTCCCCGTCGGTTGTGCCGACTCCAGATTGGATGGACATGTGGCATATGTTGAATGCAAGTGTGGCGTCTTTACATAAAAGGCTTGATAAGGCTGATTTAGGGGGGACATCAGGGGGTCAATCCTCAGATTGGACCGACTCACAGGGCCCGTCGGGGTCTCAAAAGCGTCCCTTAACACAAGACACTACTACCGACACGGATTCTGATTCCAGTGTCGACTATGACGAAGTAAAATTGCACCCTAGGGTGACTAAAACCATTCAGTGTATGATTGTGGCAATAAGGGATGTGTTGCATATTGTGGATGAACCCTTGGTCCCCGACACAAGGGTACACATGTTTAAGGAAAAGAAACAGATTATTAACTTTCCCACATCTCATGAATTAAATGAATTCTTTGGAAAAGCTTGGGAGACTCCGGATAAGAGACCGCAGATCCCCAAAAGAATTTATATGGCATACCGTTTCCCTAAGCAGGACAGGGACATTTGGGAATCACCCCCCACTGTGGACAAGGCCCTGACGCGCTTGTCCAAGAAAGTGGCGCTACCGTCTCCTGACACAGCGGCCCTTAAGGACCCTGCAGATCGCAGGCAAGAAACTACCTTAAAGTGTATTTATTCTCATACGGGTGCTGTGCTAAGACCGACAATTGCGTCGGCATGGGTGTGTAGCGCAATTGCAGCTTGGACAGATGAGCTGACAGATCAATTTGATAATATGGATAAGGATACTATATTCCTAACTCTAGCCCACATTAAAGACGCAGTCTTATTTATGAGGGATGCTCAAAGGGACATTGGATTGCTAGCTTCTAGGGTCAATGCCATGTCTGTCTCAGCGAGAAGATCCTTATGGACTCGCCAATGGACGGGTGATGCGGATTCCAAGAAACATATGGAAGTACTACCCTATAAGGGGGATGTATTGTTTAGGGATGGGCTGACGGACCTGGTTTCCACAGCTACAGCAGGTAAATCAAATTTTTTACCATATATTCCCCAACAGCAAAAGAAAGTAACACCCTATCAGATGCAGTCCTTTCGGTCGCACAGGTCCAAAAGAGGTCGGGGATCCTCTTTCCTCGCCAGAGGTAAGGGCAGAGGCAAGAGAGCACCTGCTGCGGCAGGTGCCCAGGAACAAAAGTCCTCCCCGGCTGCTCCAAAACCCACAGCATGACGCTGGGGCTCCCCTGAGGGAGTCCGCACCGGTGGGGGCACGTCTTCGACTTTTCAGTCAGGCCTGGGTCAGTTCGGACCTGAATCCCTGGGTGTTGGAAATAGTTTCCCAGGGTTACAAATTGGAATTCGAGGAGGTGCCCCAGCGCCGATTTTTCAAATCGGCCCTACTAGCTTCCACATCGGAAAGGGATGTAGTGTTAGCTGCAATTCAAACGCTGTGTATACAGCAAGTGATAATCAAGGTTTCCCTGCACCAGCAGGGAAGAGGTTACTACTCAACCCTATTTGTGGTCCTGAAACCGGACGGTTCGGTCAGACCTATTTTGAATCTGAAATCCCTAAACCTGTACATAAAAAGATTCAAATTCAAAATGGAATCTCTCAGAGCGATAATAGCCAACATGGAGGAGGGGGAGTTTATGGTGTCTCTGGACATAAGGGATGCGTACCTTCATGTCCCCATATATGCCCCCCATCAGGAATACCTGAGATTCGCTGTACAGGATTGTCATTACCAATTTCAGACGTTGCCGTTTGGACTCTCCACGGCCCCGAGGATTTTCACCAAGATAATGGCGAAAATGATGGTGCTCCTGCGCAAGCATGGAGTCACAATTATCCCATACTTGGACGATCTCCTGATAAAAGCGAGATCAAGGGAGAAATTGCTGAGCAGTGTGGCGCTCTCTCTGAGAGTGCTCCAGCAACATGGTTGGATTCTAAATCTACCGAAGTCACAGTTGATTCCGACAACTCGACTACCGTTCCTAGGTATGATACTGGATACGGAACAAGTGAAGGTCTTCCTCCCAATAGAGAAAGCCCAAGACATCCAGAACATGGTTAGAGACCTGCTAAAACCGAAAAGGGTGTCAGTCCACCAATGCACTCGAGTTCTGGGGAAAAATGGTGGCGGCCTACGAGGCCATTCCCTTCGGAAGGTTCCATGCAAGGACTTTTCAATGGGACCTTCTGGACAAGTGGTCCGGGTCCCATCTGCACTTACATCGGAAAATAACTCTGTCCCCAGGGACCAGAGTGTCCCTCCTGTGGTGGTTGCAAAGTGCTCACCTCCTGGAGGGTCGCAGGTTCGGAATTCAGGATTGGATCCTGGTTACCACGGACGCGAGCCTCCGAGGATGGGGAGCGGTCACACAGGGAAAAAAAATTTCAGGGTCTTTGGTCAGACCAGGAGTCCTGTCTACGCATCAATGTGTTGGAACTCAGGGCCATTTACAACGGCCTTCGACAAGCTGAGAGTTTTCTTCGAAACCTACAGGTTCTGATTCAATCAGACAATGTCACAGCAGTGGCTCATGTGAACCGCCAAGGCGGGACAAGAAGCAGAGTCCCGATGGCGGAAGCCACAAGGATCCTTCGCTGGGCGGAAAATCATGTAAGCGCTCTGTCGGCTGTCTTCATTCCGGGAGTGGACAACTGGGAAGCAGACTTCCTTAGCAGACACGATCTCCATCCAGGAGAGTGGGGACTTCATCAAGAAGTCTTTGCAGACATAACACGTCTTTGGGGAACTCCTCAAATAGACATGATGGCGTCACGCCTCAACAAAAAACTTCGGAGGTATTGCGCCAGGTCTCGGGACCCTCAGGCAGTAGCAGTAGACGCTCTGGTAACAGCGTGGGTGTTCAAATCGGTCTACGTGTTTCCTCCTCTTCCTCTCATCACAAAAGTGTTGAGGATCATAAGACGAAGAAGAGTACAGACGATACTCGTTGTCCCAAACTGGTGTTATGAGCCACGGCTGTGGCTCATTCCTATGTTTCATTTTGGTTATGTATTTTATGTTATACTTCTGTTTATGTTCCCCGTGGGTGTCATGGGGTGCTCGGAGCTCACCCTTAAGGAGAGGATACTGTTATGAACCACAGGTAGTGGTTCATTCCTATTTTATGTTTATAGTTCTCTTGCAGGCCAGGATTTTCTTTTGCTCTGGTTTAGAAGATATTTGTTTGCTGTCAGTGGTGAGTCTGTGTAATTGCAGCCTGTTTCCATGTGGTTGGTCTCACCTGTCTGCTAATTGCATCTTGTCAGTTTGGAGTCATGCAACGGGGCAGCTGCACAACATAATTAATTAGGCCTCTCTGTTATATGCTGGCTGAGTGCAATTCACAGACGCTGGTGATATTTCTAGGTTTCCAGTCTTCCAGAGTGCTTGAGTTCTGAGCTTGTTCCTGCCAGTTCCTGAGCTCCTGTCTAGCAGTGTCTGTCTAGCTGCTTCCTGTGTCGATTCCTGTGTCAGTCCCTGTGTTGATTCCTGTGTCTGATCCCGTGTCCTGCCGGGAAGCTTTCCTGTCCAGAAGTCCTGTGGCTTTGCCTATGCCTGGTCGAGTTTCTGGCTTCTTGGTGTCCACCGGTCTGTCGTTTGGGATTCTGCCTGTCCTCCAGTTCTGAGAGTCTGTGTCGGCAGCATTGGGGGTTCCTGTCCGTTTGCCAGTATTTGTACCGGTTCCGTGAGTAGCGGCTTTGCCGCGTCCGTCGGCCTAGGCCGCTGTATTCCTTGGTTGTATCTGTCACTGGTGTTTTGCAGAGGGTTCTGCTTATGCTGTCACCGCCGGTACACAAAAGTATTGTGTCGGCGTGTGGTCAGCATTTCCTTTGTTGTTCTTTTCCTTTGGCGGCAAGCCGCACATACATTTAGTTTTAGCCTAGTTAGTAGCCCCTGGCTTTGGTTGTTTCAGTTAGAGGGCCCCTTGTTATTACCCTGTCTCAGTTCACGCTTTGTCTCTCTTTAAGACCTGAGGGGGCATCGGAGTTGGGCAGACCTAATCCGCCCTTCAAACGCGGCTGCCATGGGCCCAAGAAACCATAGTCCTGCAAGCGTGAATTGACAACACGGGTAAAACAACGGAGGTAGGTTGCCAGGGGCTATTCCCGTTCCATTTCACCAAATCCAGTATTACGCCCTGGTGCTCTGGACTCACTTCATAACATCTCCCTTGTTCTGAGCACCAGGAACCTCGAAGGGCCTGGTACTCAGATCTACAAGAGATGCTCACAGGAGATCCCTGGCCTCTTCCTCTGAGGGAAGACCTGTTGCAGCAGGGGCCCTGTGTATTTCAAGACTTACCGCGGTTACGTTTGACGGCATGGCGGTTGAACGCCGAATCCTATCGAAAAAGGGGATTCCGGAAGAGGTCATCCCTACTTTAATAAAAGCTAGGAAGGAGGTGACGGTAAAACATTATCACCGTATCTGGCGAAAGTATGTGTCTTGGTGTGAGACCAAGAATGCACCTACGGAAGATTTTCATCTGGGTCGTCTTCTCCACTTCCTACAGACAGGAGTGGATATGGGCCTGAAATTAGGCTCTGTTAAGGTACAGATTTCGGCCCTCTCGATTTTCTTTCATAAGGAATTGGCTTCTCTTCCAGAAGTCCAGACGTTTGTAAAGGGAGTGCTGCAAATCCAGCCTCCTTTTGTGCCTCCAGTGGCACCATGGGACCTGAACGTGGTGTTGCAGTTCCTAAAATCACACTGGTTTGAACCGCTTAACAAGGTTGAGTTGAAATTTCTTACCTGGAAGGTGGTCATGTTGTTGGCCTTAGCATCAGCAAGGCGAGTGTCAGAATTGGCGGCTTTGTCACACAAGAGCCCCTACTTGATTTTTCATGTGGATCGAGCTGAATTGAGGACACGTCCGCAATTTTTGCCTAAAGTGGTTTCTTCGTTCCATATGAATCAACCTATTGTGGTGCCTGTGGCTACAAGTGACCTGGAGGATTCCAGATCCCTGGACGTAGTCAGGGCCTTAAAAATTTATGTAGCCAGGACGGCTAGAATTAGGACAACAGAGGCTCTGTTTGTCCTGTATGCGGCCAATAAGATTGGCGCTCCTGCTTCAAAGCAGACTATTGCTCGCTGGATCTGTAATACGATTCAGCAGGCTCATTCTACGGCTGGATTGCCGGTACCAAATTCGGTTAAGGCCCATTCCACTAGGAAGGTGGGCTCTTCTTAAGCGGCTGCCCGAGGCGTCTCGGCATTACAACTTTGCCGAGCGGCGACTTGGTCGGGGTCAAACACTTTTGCTAAATTCTACAAGTTTGATACCCTGGCTGATGAGGACCTAGCGTTTGCTCAGTCGGTGCTGCAGAGTCATACGCACTCTCCCGCCCGAGTGGATGCTTTGGTATAAACCCCATGGTCCTTTTAGAGTCCCCAGCATCCTCTAGGACGTAATAGAAAATAAGATTTTAAACCTACCGGTAAATCTATTTCTCCTAGTCCGTAGAGGATGCTGGGCGCCCGTCCCAGTGCGGAAACTCTGCAAGACTTGTATATAGTTGTTGCTTACATAAGGGTTATGTTACAGTTGACATCGGTCTTGGACCGTTACTGTCGTTTGTTCATACTGTTAACTGGTTATGTATGTTCCAAGTTACATGGTATGATTGGTGTGGGCTGTTATGAATCTTGCCCTTGGATTGCGAAATCCTGCCTTGTATTGTCCATCTCCTCTGGGCACAGTTCTCTTACTGAGGTCTGGAGGAGGGGCATAGAGGGAGGAGCCAGTGCACAGCCATAGTCAAAGTTCTTTTTAGGTGCCCTATCTCCTGTGGAGCCCGTCTATACCCCATGGTCCTTACGGAGTCCCCAGCATCCTCTACGGACTAGGAGAAATAGATTTACCGGTAGGTTTAAAATCTTATTTTTAACTACCTACCAGTAAATCCTTTTCTCGTAGTCCGTAGAGGATGCTGGGCGCCCGCCCAGCGCTTCATGATCCTGCAGTGGTTACTTTGTTCAGTACTGCTGGTTTGGTACTGTTTTGTTACTTGGTTAAGTAATATTGTTCAGCCATTGCTGATGTTTCAAGCTAGTTACCTTGGTTTGCCTTGTATGTGTGAGCTGGTGTGAATTTCGCCACTATCTGTGTAAAAAATCCTTCTCTCGAAGTTGTCCGTCTCCTCTGGCGGGTGTGGTTCATCAAATCGACAGTGTCTAGGTCGACAATGTTTAGGTCGACCACTATAGGTCGACAGTCACTAGGTCGACATGGATGGAAGGTCGACAGGGTTTCTAGGTCGACATGTGCTAGGTCGACAGGTCTAAAGGTCGACATGAGGATTTTTTTGTGTGTGCCGTTTTCTTCGTAGAGTGACCGGGATCCCAAATTAGTGCACTGCGTCCCCTCGCATGGCTCGCTTCGCTCGCCATGCTTCGGGCATGGTGCCTTCGCTCCGCTACCGCTTCGCTCGGCACACTTTACCGTTCCAATCGTAGTCCACGTGGATCGTTAAGTATGAAAAAATTCAAAAAAAGAAAAAAATTTGAAAAACTCATGTTGACCTTTAGACCTGTCGACCTAGCACATGTCGACCTAGAAACCCTGTCGACCTTCCATCCATGTCGACCTAGTGACTGTCGACCTATAGTGGTCGACCTAAACATTGTCGACCTAAACATTGTCGACCTAGACACTGTCGATCTTCAGACCGGATCCCCCTCTGGCTCAGTTTCTAGACTGAGTCTGGTAGGAGGGGCATAGAGGGAGGAACCAGCCCACACTCTACTATGTCTTGAGAAACCTCGAAACGTCGATTGAATAGACCCGTTTTCTGAAACTTCAACTGCCTCCCGAGTGCCATTCATTATTCCTGTGGGTGAGATAAGTTATGATTGGACTTGGGCATCGAGGCGATAAGACACTGTTTCTATTGAGTGCCGGCTGATATGGATTTTTATATATATATTTATTTTATTTTTTTCCTGGAGGAAGGTGGCTGTTGCCATTGAAACAAATTTGTCGACTGATGTATGGGAACCTTTTTAATACCCTGAAAAAATTAAGAAATGGGTGATTATACTATACCCTGATTACTGACTGCATTTTACTATTTTGGCAGTTATGCCAAGGTATTGTTTCTTATGACTCGATGCTATTAAAAAAAAATTGATATTCAATTGGTGTGCTGGCTACCCATGTTTGGGCTGTACGTTCATTGGCTCAGGTTACTATTTAACCAGCACCCTCAACTACAAATGAAAACGCGTGCAGTACATGCAAGCTTTGTGTGTGTGTGTGTGTGTGTGTGTGTGTGTGTGTGTGTGTGTGTGTGTGTGTATATATATATATATATATATATATATATATATATATATATATATTTGAATGATCAAAATGAAGCCTGTATAGGATGTTGTAGCATATCATTTGTCTACCACAAGACATTTAAACAAGTAAAACCTTGGGGGGGCAAAAGTATTAAAATATGGTTGCATAAGGGAGCGGAGCCTTGGCTGTGTTTCCATCAGCCATAAGTGTTAACTTGTACCAGGTAGTCAAACAAATGGAGCCCGGAGGGGTGGATAACTTGTGAATATACCGGAGAGTTTATCAGCTTTTCTCTGACGTCCTAGTGGATGCTGGGAACTCCGAAAGGACCATGGGGAATAGCGGCTCCGCAGGAGACTGGGCACAACTAAAGAAAGCTTTTAGGTCACCTGGTGTGCACTGGCTCCTCCCACTATGACCCTCCTCCAAGCCTCAGTTAGATTTTGTGCCCGGCCGAGGTTGGATGCACACTAGGGG
The DNA here is from genome assembly GCF_028390025.1 of Pseudophryne corroboree. Lineage (NCBI taxonomy): Eukaryota > Metazoa > Chordata > Amphibia > Anura > Myobatrachidae > Pseudophryne > Pseudophryne corroboree. Next base: position 613,662,990 of record NC_086444.1, on the reverse strand, counting down.
CTCTCCTGAGCTTCTAAAAAGAAAGTATATAATCAGGTTTTTTATTTTACAGTGAGACCTGCTGGCAACAGGCTCACTGCAGCGAGGGACTAAGGGGAGAAGAAGTGAACCTACCTGCTTGCAGCTAGCTTGGGCTTCTTAGGCTACTGGACACCATTAGCTCCAGAGGGATCGACCGCATGGAACTGGCCTTGGTGTTCGGTCCCGGAGCCGCGCCGCCGTCCCCCTTACAGAGCCAGAAGCAAGAAGAGGTCCAGAAAATCGGCGGCAGAAGACATTAGTCTTCACCAAGGTAGCGCACAGCACTGCAGCTGTGCGCCATTGCTCCTCATACACACTTCACACTCCGGTCACTGAGGGTGCAGGGCGCTAGGGGGGGGGCGCCCTGAGCAGCAATAAAAACACCTTGGCTGGCAAAAATACCACAATATATAGCCCCAGAGGCTATATATGTGATAATTACCCCTGCCAGAATCCATAAAAAAGCGGGAGAATAGTCCGCGAAAAAGGGGCGGAGCTATCTCCTTCAGCACACTGGCGCCATTTCTCCCTCACAGCTCCGCTGGAAGGAAGCTCCCTGGCTCTCCCCTGCAGTCTACACTACAGAAAAGGGTAAAAAAGAGAGGGGGGGCATTAAATTTAGGCGCAGTATATATAACAGCAGCTATAGGGGACATAATTCAGTTAGTCCCTGCATTATATAGCGCTCTGGTGTGTGCTGGCATACTCTCACTCTGTCTCCCCAAAGGGCTTTTGTGGGTCCTGTCCTCTGTTAGAGCATTCCCTGTGTGTGTGCGGTGTGTCGGTACGGCTGTGTCGACATGTTTGATGAGGATAATGATGTGGAGGCGGAGCAGATGCCTATAGAAGGGATGTCACCCCCTGCGGGGCAGACACCTGAGTGGATGGACTTATGGAAGGAATTGCATGCACGTGTCGACTCCTTACACAAAAAATTTGACGACATGCCAAATGCGGGACAGCCGGCTTCTCAGCTCGTGCCTGTCCAGGCGTCTCAAAGGCCATCGGGGGCTCTAAAACGCCCGCTACCTCAGATGGCAGACGCGGATGTCGACACGGATACTGACACCAGTGTCGACGACGATGAGTCTAGTCTAATGTCCACTAAGGCCATTCGTTGCATGATTGAAGCAATGAAAGAGGTGTTACAAATTTCTGATATAAACCCAGGTACCACTAAAAAGGGTATTATGTTTGGGGAGAAAAAACTACCCGTAGTTTTTCCCCCATCAGAAGAATTAAATGAAGTGTGTGAAGAAGCGTGGGCTTTCCCTGATAAAAGATTGGTAATCTCTAAGAAGTTACTAATGGCGTTCCCTTTCCCGCCAGAGGATAGGTCACGTTGGGAGACACCCCCTAGGGTGGATAAAGCGCTCACACGTTTGTCTAAAAAGGTGGCACTACCGTCTCCGGATACGGCCGCCCTCAAGGAACCTGCTGATAGAAAGCAGGAGGCGATCCTGAAGTCTGTATATACACACTCAGGCATTATACTTAGACCAGCTATTGCGTCAGCATGGATGTGCAGTGCTGCCGCTGCGTGGTCAGATTCCCTGTCAGAAAATATTGACACCCTCGACAGGGACACTATTCTGCTAACCATAGAGCATATAAAAGACTCAGTCTTATACATGAGAGATGCACAGAGGGAGATCTGCCGGCTGGCATCTAAAATAAGTGCATTGTCCATTTCTGCTAGGAGAGGCTTATGGACTCGCCAGTGGACAGGGGATGCAGATTCAAAAAGGCACATGGAAGTTTTGCCTTATAAGGGTAAGGAGTTATTTGGGGATGGTCTCTCGGACCTAGTTTCCACAGCAACTGCTGGGAAGTCAGCATTTTTACCCCATGTTCCCTCACAGCCTAAAAAGGCGCCGTTTTATCAGGTACAGTCCTTTCGGACTCAGAAAAACAGGCGTGGAAAAGGCGGGTCCTTTCTGTCCAGAGGCAGAGGTAGGGGAAAAAGGCTGCAACAAACAGCAGGTTTCCAGGAGCAAAAGTCCTCCCCCGCTTCTTCCAAGTCCGCCGCATGACGGTGGGGCTCCACAGGCGGAGCCAGGTACGGTGGGGGGCCGCCTCAAAAATTTCAGCGATCAGTGGGCTCGCTCACAGGTGGATCCCTGGATCCTGCAAATAGTATCTCAAGGGTACAAACTGGAATTCGAGGCGTCTCCACCCCACCGGTTCCTAAAATCTGCCTTGCCGATTACTCCTTCAGACAGGGAGGCTGTGCTAGCGGCAATTCACAAGCTGTATTCCCAGCAGGTGATAATCAAGGTGCCCCTACTTCAACAAGGACGGGGTTACTATTCCACACTGTTTGTGGTACCGAAACCGGACGGTTCGGTGAGACCCATTTTAAATTTGAAATCCTTGAACACATACATAAAAAAATTCAAGTTCAAGATGGAATCGCTCAGGGCGGTTATTGCAAGCCTGGACGAGGGGGATTACATGGTATCCCTGGACATCAAGGATGCTTACCTGCATGTCCCCATTTACTATCCTCACCAGGAGTACCTCAGATTTGTGGTACAGGATTGCCATTACCAATTCCAGACGCTGCCGTTTGGACTCTCCACGGCACCGAGGGTGTTTACCAAGGTAATGGCGGAAATGATGATACTCCTTCGAAGAAAGGGAGTTTTAATTATCCCGTACTTGGACGATCTCCTAATAAAGGCGAGGTCCAAGGAGCAGTTGTTGGTGGGAGTAGCACTATCTCAGGAGGTGCTACACCAGCACGGTTGGATTCTGAATATTCCAAAATCACAGCTGGTTCCGACGACACATCTACTGTTCCTGGGTATGATTCTGGATACAGTCCAGAAAAAAGTGTTTCTCCCGGAGGAGAAAGCCAAGGAGCTGTCATTTCTAGTCAGAGACCTCCTGAAACCAAAACGGGTATCGGTGCATCACTGCACGCGGGTCCTGGGAAAGATGGTGGCTTCTTACGAAGCAATTCCTTTCGGCAGGTTCCATGCCAGAATCTTTCAGTGGGACCTGTTGGACCAATGGTCCGGATCGCATCTTCAGATGCATCGCCTAATAACCCTGTCTCCAAGAACCAGGGTGTCTCTGCTGTGGTGGCTGCAGAGTGCTCATCTTCTAGAGGGCCGCAGATTCGGCATACAGGACTGGGTCTTGGTGACCACGGATGCCAGCCTTAGAGGCTGGGGGGCAGTCACACAGGGAAGAAACTTCCAAGGACTATGGTCGAGTCAGGAGACTTCCCTACACATAAATATTCTGGAACTAAGGGCCATTTACAATGCCCTAAGTCAGGCAAAATCCCTGCTTCTACACCAGCCGGTACTGATCCAGTCGGACAACATCACGGCAGTCGCCCATGTAAATCGACAGGGCGGCACAAGAAGCAGGATGGCAATGGCAGAAGCCACAAGGATTCTCCGATGGGCGGAAAATCACGTACTAGCACTGTCAGCAGTGTTCATTCCGGGAGTGGACAACTGGAAGCAGACTTTCTCGGCAGGCACGACCTCCACCCGGGAGAGTGGGGACTTCATCCAGAAGTCTTCACGCTGATTGTAAATCGATGGGAACGGCCACAGGTGGACATGATGGCGTCCCGCCTAAACAAAAAACTAGAGAGATATTGCGCCAGGTCAAGGGACCCTCAGGCGATAGCTGTGGACGCTCTAGTGACACCGTGGGTGTACCAGTCAGTTTATGTGTTCCCTCCTCTGCCTCTCATACCAAGGGTACTGAGAATAATAAGAAAACGAGGAGTAAGAACAATACTCGTGGTTCCGGATTGGCCAAGACGAGCGTGGTACCCGGAACTTCAAGAGATGATCTCAGAGGACCCATGGCCTCTGCCGCTCAGACAGGACCTGCTGCAGCAGGGGCCCTGTCTGTTCCAAGACTTACCGCGGCTGCGTTTGACGGCATGGCGGTTGAACGCCGGATCCTGAAGGAAAAGGGCATTCCTACGCTGATTAAAGCCAGGAAAGATGTAACTGCAAAGCATTATCACCGCATATGGCGGAAATATGTTGCTTGGTGTGAGGCCAAAAAGGCCCCAACAGAGGAATTTCAACTAGGTCGATTTCTGCATTTCCTACAAGCAGGAGTGACTATGGGCCTGAAATTAGGCTCCATTAAGGTACAGATCTCGGCTCTGTCGATTTTCTTCCAGAAAGAACTAGCTTCACTACCTGAAGTTCAGACGTTTGTGAAAGGAGTGCTGCATATTCAGCCCCCGTTTGTGCCTCCAGTGGCACCTTGGGATCTCAACGTGGTGTTGAGTTTCTTAAAATCACATTGGTTTGAGCCACTTGAAACCGTGGATCTAAAATATCTCACGTTTGTTATTTTCAGTGAGACCTGCTGGCAACAGGCTCACTGCATCGAGGGACTAAGGGGAGAAGAAGCGAACTCACCTGCGTGCAGTGTGGATTGGGCTTCTTGGCTACTGGACATTAGCTCCAGAGGGACGATCACAGGTCCAGCCTGGATGGGTCCCGGAGCCGCGCCGCCGGCCCCCTTACAGAGCCAGAAGAGCGAAGAGGTCCGGAAAAATCGGCGGCAGAAGACGTTCCTGTCTTCAATAAGGTAGCGCACAGCACTGCAGCTGTGCGCCATTGCTCTCAGCACACTTCATACTCCGGTCACTGAGGGTGCAGGGCGCTGGGGGGGCGCCCTGAGACGCAATAAAACATGACAGAAATACCTTACATGGCAAAAAATACATCACATATAGCTCCTGGGCTATATGGATGCATTTAACCCCTGCCAGAATATACAAAAAACCGGGAGATAAGGCCGCCGAAAAGGGGGCGGAGCCTATCTCCTCAGCACACTGGCGCCATTTTCCCTCACAGCTCAGTTGGAGGGAAGCTCCCTGGCTCTTCCCTGCAGTCACTACACTACAGAAAGGGTTAAAAAAAGAGAGGGGGGCACTAATTAGGCGCAGTATTAAAACATACAGCAGCTATAAGGGGAAAAACACTTATATAAGGTTATCCCTGTATATATATAGCGCTCTGGTGTGTGCTGGCATACTCTCCCTCTGTCTCCCCAAAGGGCTAGTGGGGTCCTGTCCTCTATCAGAGCATTCCCTGTGCGTGTGCTGTGTGTCGGTACGTTTGTGTCGACATGTATGAGGAGAAAAATGATGTGGAGACGGAGCAGAGTGTCTGTAACAGTGATGTCACCCCCTAGGGGGTCGACACCTGAGTGGATGTACTGTTGAAAATTACGTGACAGTGTCAGCTCTATATAAAAAAACAGTGGTTGACATGAGACAGCCGGCTACTCAGCTTGTGCCTGTCCAGACGTCTCATAGGCCGTCAGGGGCCCTAAAGCGGCCGTTACCTCAGATGGCAGATACAGACGCCGACACGGATACTGACTCCTGTGTCGACGGTGAAGAGACAACCGTGATTTCCAGTAGGGCCACACGTTACATGATTGAGTCAATGGAAAAATGTTTTTATACATTTCTGATAATACGAGTACCACCAAAAAGGGGTATTATGTTCGGTGAGGGAAAAACTACCTGTAGTTTTCCTGAATCTGAGAAATAAAATGAGGTGTGTGATGATGCGTGGGTTTCCCCCCGATAACAATTGATAATTTCTTAAAAAGTATTGGCTGCATACCCTTTCCCGCCAGAGGTTAGGGTGCGTTGGGAAACACCCCCTAGGGGGGATAAGGCGCTCACACGCTTGTAAGAACAAGGGCTCTACCCTCTCATGAGATGGCCGCCCTTAAGGATCCTGCTGATAGAAAGCAGGAGGGTATCCAAAAAGGTATTTACACACATACTGGTGTTATACTGCGACCAGCTATCGCCTCAGCCTGGAGGTGCAGTGCTGGGTTGGCATGGTCGGATTCCCTGACTGGAAATATTGCCTATAGAGCATTTAAAAGATGCATTTCTATATATGCATGATGCACAGCGGAATAATTGCCGACTGGCATCAAGTATAAGTGCGTTGTCCAATACTACCAGTAAAATGGTCAGGTGATGCGGATTCCAAACGGCATTTGGAAGTATTGCCTTTGAAAGGGTGGCCACGGCAACAGCTGGGAAATCCACGTTTGTACCCCAGGTCGCCTCTCAAAATAAGACGCCGTATTATCAGGCGCAGTCCTTTGTTGGCAAGCGGACAAAAGGTTCCTCTTTTCTGCTCGTGACAGAGGGAGAGGAAAAAGGCTGCAGAGATCAGCCAGTTCCCAGGAACAGAAACCCTTTCCCGCCTCTGCCAAGCCCTCAGTATGCTGCTAGGGCTTTACAAGCTCAGGCACGGTGGGGGCCCGTTCTCAATGAATTTCAGTGCGCAGTGGGCTCACTCGCAAGTAGACCCCTGGATCCTTCAGGTAATATCTCAGGGGTACATATTGGAATTCGAGACGTCTCCCCCTCGCCGTTTCCAAAAGTCGGCTTTACCGACGTCTCCCTCTGACAGGGAGGCAGTTTTGGAAGCCATTCACAAGCTGTATTCCCAGCAGGTGATAATCAAGGTACCCCTCCTGCAACAGGGAACGGGGTATTATTCCACACTATTGTGGTACCGAAGCCAGACGGCTCGGTGAGACCGATTCTAAAATCTAAAATCTTTGAACACTTACATACAGAGGTTCAAATTCAAGATTGAGTCACTCAGAGCAGTGATTGCGAACCTGGAAGAAGGGGACTACATGATGTCTCGGGACATCAAGGATGCTTACCTTCATGTCAAAATTTACCCTTCTCACCAAGGGTACCTCAGGTTATGGTACAGAACTGTCACTATCAGTTCAGACGCTGCCGTAGGGATGGTCCACGGCACCCCAGGTCTTTACCAAGGTAATGGACGAAATGATATCCCTTCGAAGGAAGGGAATTTTAGTTATCCCTTACTTGGACGATTCCCTGATAAGGGTAAGATCCAGGGAACAGTTGGAGGTCGGTGTAGCACTATCTCAGGTAGTGTTGCGGCAGCACGATTGGATTCTCAATATTCCAAAATCGCAGCTGGTTCCGACGACTTGTCTTCTGTTTCCTAGGGATGATCCTGGACACAGTCCAGAAAAAAGGTGTTTCTCCCGGAAGAGAAAGCCAGGGAGTTATCCGAGCTAATCAGGAACCTCCTAAAACCGAACCAAGTCTCAGTGCATCAATGCACAAGGGTTCTGGGTAAAAATGGTGGCTTCCTACGAAGCAATCCCATTCGTTAGATTCCACGCAAGAACTTTCCAGTGGAACCTACTGGACAAATGGTCCGGGTCGCATTTTCAGATGCATCAGCGGATAACCCTGTCACCAAGGACAAGGGTATCCATCCTGTGGTGGTTGCAGAGTGCTCATCTTCTAGAGGGCCGCAGATTCGGCATTCAGGACTGGGTCCTGGTGACCACGGATGTCAGCCTGCGAGGCTGGGGAGCAGTCACACAGGGAAGGAATATCCAGGGCTTAGGGTCAAGCCTGGATACATCACTTCACATAAATATCCTGAAGCTAAGGGCCATTTACAATGCTCTAAGCTTAGCGAGACCTCTGCTTCAAGGTCAGCCGGTGTTGATCCAGTCGGACAACATCATGGCAGTCACCCACGTAAACAGACAGGGTGGCACAAGATGCAGGAGGGCAATGGCAGAAGCTGCAAGGATTCTTCGCTGGGCGGAAAATCATGTCATAGCACTGTCAACAGTATTCATTCCGGGAGTGGACAACTGGGAAGCAGACTTCCTCAGCACGACCTCCACCCGGGAGAGTGGGGACTTCACCCAGAAGTCGTCCACATGATTAAAAAACTCGACAGGTATTGCGCCAGGTCAAGAGACCCTCAGGCAATAGTTGTAGACGCTCTGGTAACACCGTGGGTGTACCAGTCAGTGTATGTGTTCCCTCCTCTGCCTCTCATACCCAAGGTACTGAGATTGATAAGATGGAGAGGAGAAAGCACTATATTCGTGGCTCCGGATTGGCCAAGAAGGACTTGGTAACCGGAACTTCAAGAGAGGCTCACGGAGGATCCGTGGCCTCTACCTCTAAGAAGGGACCTGCTCCAGCAAGGACCCTGTCTGTTCCAAGACTTACCGCGGCTGCGTTTGACGGCATGGCGGTTGAACACCGGATCCTGAAGGAAAAAAGGCATTCCGGATGAAGTCATGCCTATCCTGATCAAAAGCCAGGAAGGATGTAACCGCAAAAACTTTATCACCGCAATTGGCGAAAATATGTTGCGTAGTGCGAGGCCAGTAAGGCCCGACGGAGGAAATTCAACTGGGTCGATTCCTACATTTCCTGCAAACAGGAGTGTCTATGGGCCTGAAATTGGGGTCCATTAAGGTTCAGATTTCGGCCCTGTCAATTTTCTTCCAAAAAAGAACTAGCTTCAGTCCCTGAAGTTTAGACGTTTGTAAAAGGGGTACTGCATATACAGCCTCCTTTTGTGCCTCCAGTGGCAATTTGGGATCTCAATGTAGTTTGGGTTCCAAAAGTCACATTGGTTTGAACCACTTAAATCTGTGGAGTTAAAATATCTCACATGGAAAGTGGTCATGCTGTTGGCCCTGGCCTGGGCCAGGCGCGTGTCAGAATTGGCGGCTTTATCCTGTAAAAGCCCTTATCTGATTTTCCATTCGGACAGGGCGGAATTGAGGACTCGTCCTCAGTTTCTCCCTAAGGTGGTTCCAGCGTTTTCACCTGAACCAACCTATTGTGGTGCCTGCGGCTACTAGGGACTTGGAGGAATCCAAGTTGCTGGATGTTGTCAGGGCCCTGAAAATATGTTTCCAGGACGGCTGGAGTCAGGAAATCTGACTCGCTATTTATCCTGTATGCACCCAACATGCTGGGTGCTCCTGCTTCTAAGCAGACTATTGCTCGTTGGATTTGTAGTACAATTCAGCTTGCACATTCTGTGGCAGGCCTGCCACAGCTAAAATCTGTAAAAGCCCGTTCCACAAGGAAAGTGGGCTCATCTTGGGCGGCTGCCCGAGGGGTCTCGGCTTTACAACTTTGCCGAGCAGCTACTTGGTCAGGGGCAAACACGTTTGCTAAATTCTACAAATTTGATACCCTGGCTGAGGAGGACCTGGAGTTCTCTCATTCGGTGCTGCAGAGTCATCCGCACTCTCCCGCCCGTTTGGGAGCTTTGGTATAATCCCCATGGTCCTTACGGAGTCCCCAGCATCCACTTAGGACGTTAGAGAAAATAAGAATTTACTTACCGATAATTCTATTTCTCATAGTCCGTAGTGGATGCTGGGCGCCCATCCCAAGTGCGGATTGTCTGCAATACTTGTACATAGTTATTGTTACAAAAATCGGGTTATTATTGTTGGGAGCCATCTTTTCAGAGGCTCCTCTGTTATCGTACTGTTAACTGGGTTCAGATCACAAGTTATACGGTGTGATTGGTGTGGCTGGTATGAGTCTTACCCGGGATTCAAAATCCTTCCTTATTGTGTACGCTCGTCCGGGCACAGTATCCTAACTGAGGCTTGGAGGGGGGTCACGGGGGGAGGAGCCAGTGCACACCAGTTAATCCTAAAGCTTTCTTTGGATGTGCCCAGTCTCCTGCGGAGCCGCTGTTCCCCATGGTCCTTACGGAGTCCCCAGCATCCACTACGGACTATGAGAAATAGAATTATCGGTAAGTAAATTCTTATTTTCTTTATCTATGGATATCTCCGTCCAATCCATATTAAAGAGGTGACATACTGTCTGGGCAGCAGAAGAGAGATACCTGGCACATCTGGAGAAACCCATTGGGAGAGGATATTTTTTTTTTTTTTTACTGTTGCTGCTTATTTAGCCAAAAGGAGTTTGGTCTACTGGGGTTAGGTTATTATGAGGGGAGAATCAGTGAAAAATCCACAATGCCCATTTATCAGTCATGTCAAAAACAACTCCCAGGTTGCATTTAATCTAATAATGCAGCCAATCAAAAACGGCTGTACTTTGCAGTAAGACTGGTTGTGTGCTTTTAAAATAATTAAAATCAGAGGCAGCTATGAGGAACCTCAACCTAGGGGTTAGTTATGAATGATGCAACAATTTATAGTGCATCTCGGCATATGATGCAGAAACCAACTGAGAGTTGAGCCTGAGACAGGACTGTGAAGTGTCACTTGAAGACAAATTGGGGAACTCATCATTCCAGTTAGCCATGCCACCCGTTAAGTTGTCTAAATCTATTTGACGGCTTGTGTGTTTGTATATTTAAGACTCAGTGAAAACATCAGAGGGGCGATGACGCAAGGCGTCATCAGGCACATAGTCCCTGTTAGCTTCCGACAAGGCGGATACCACCTTGGAGATATAACTAGAAACTTGAAGATAAGTGAACAGTGGGATATATAATGCAAGATATCAAGTTTGCAATTGGAAGTATGTATAAAGGATTAATCTGGATGGATCCACAAACCGGTAAACCAATTGCATACCTTAAAGGTAGCTAGTGCCAACCAACCCAGGGGAGTGTAAAAGCTCAGATTTCTTGTTAAAGAAGATATTGTTAAATGCTGACAGGAACAACGGTGGTCATTCCGAGTTGTTCGCTCGCTAGTAGTTTTAGCAGTCATGCAAACGCTATGCCGCCTCCCACTGGGAGTGTATTTTAGCTTAGCAGAAGTGCGAACGAAAGGATCGCAGAGCGGCGGCAAAGTTTTTTTGTGCAGTTTTAGAGTAGCTCAAAACCTACTCAGCGCTTGCGATCACTTCAGGCTGTTCAGTTCCTGTTTTGACTTCACGAATACGCCCTGCGTTCGCCCAGCCACGCCTGCGTTTTTCCTGGCACACCTGCGTTTTTCCGAACACTCCCTGAAAACGGTCAGTGGACACCCAGAAATGCCCTCTTCCTGTCAATCACTCTGCGGCCAGCAGTGCGACTGAAAAGCTTTGCTAGACCTTGTGTGAAACTACATAGTTTGTTGCAATAGTACGACGCGCGTGCGCATTGCGCCGCATACGCATGCGCAGAAGTGCCATTTTTTTGCCTCAGCGAACGAATGCAGCTAGCGATCAACTCAGAATGACCACCCAAGTACGTGCAGACATCACATGTGTAGTGGATCAGTAAATCATCCTGCAGAGGGAAGGGGTGACCTGAAGTATGGATGTGAAGGAAGCTGTATCAACTAATATCTGGGCTAAAGGCCTGGCTTATTGAGGAATCAGTGTAAATAACCCCCCCCCCCCCCCTCCTTCCCCCTATTGCATATATGTCATTAGCCGGTTCTTGATACAGTGGAGATTCACCCCCCTCCCCCCCCCCCCTTAGGAAGATTGCTACAGCTTAAAATATATTTAATTTTTAACTAAGCCTTGACTTTCAGCTCTACAATGCATGCATAAATCTGCTAGATGGAGCTCAAATCTATATATCCACCATGACTGGACTGGCCAAGCAGCAATTTAAGCTCCTGGTTGAAAGTTTCCTGATATCATAATTTAAGGTACATTTCTGTTGTTATGGTAAATGGCATTGGAAAACCATCACTACGAGGGGTGTGTAATAAGTTTCCGGATGCACAAAAAGTGCTATATTTACAAACAAAGTGGACATTACATTTTTTTCAAAGTATTCGCCAGAGGAGTCTATGCAAAGTTTCATGTGCTCAAACCACTTGGTGAAGCAGCTGGGCCAGTCTGAAGCAGGAAACACAAAGAAGTTGCACAAGGCCAGGTGTGGACTGGACTGTACAGCAGATGACCAAGCTCCTGAATGCATTTATGGGCCAGAAAATTTACCACTTTCCTGGACTTGCGGGCAGGTGCATTGTCATGATATAGAAGTGCACCATGAGTGCACATTGTTGGATGGCACTTGGAAATAGCTTCCAGCACTTGGGTCAGGCTTTGGTTGGCATACCAGTTCCAAGTGATGCTGTGCTGCTGGACAAGTGGTACATTAGCTACATGATCAGTATCGGTCACACAAAAAAAAAACACAGTCTGCTTGACCACGCCACACTGCACTCATGTTTGAACTTCTGTGGCGACGAGCCTCCAAGTTGGAACCACTGGGCCTACTGTTGTTTGTTCTCAGGGTCAAAACTGTAGATCCTGGATTCATCATCCTTGATGGTCTCCCAGACAGAATTTGAGCAACTGCCATCAAACCTGGCCAGCATGTTGTGGCACTAAGTCATCTGAGTCGATTTCTGCTCTCGAGTTAGCTGATACCCAGTGAGCAGAAACTTTGACCAGGCCCAAGCTTTTTGTGGAGTATCAAGCAGAAGGATCCTGATGAGATGACTATCTCCTTCTCTAACTGTGCCACCTCGGAGGGTTCCACCTCAACTATTGGTCGCACAGCAGCAACGTGATCCTAAAATGTTACTGGAAAGCTCAGCATACAAACGTTATGGAGTAAATTTCTGTTTTTTATGTCATGCAGTAGAGTCTACAGTGTTCCTGTGAGCATTTCAATCTTTACCCTTTGGGCCTGATTCATGGCAGTATGCTAATGCTGCTGCAGATGCGATTAATGACTCAGAGGATGTGTGATAATATGCTAATGTAACAGCCACCAGGATCTGTATAGAGACGCCCACTGGAGCCATCACAGCTGCTCGCACCTGCATACACATTCACAGCATCGATGCAGATCCAGTAAACATTGGCTTCTCTAGTAAATCTGCGATCACTCAGAATGGCAACCATAACTGAGATGCCAAAGACGTGATTCCTGTGTACAGGTTCGCAGTCAGTGGCTGATACACGCCTCAATTCATCCTGAGGTGCCTGCACTTCTGCTGCCTCTTCCTGTTATCTCCCACAAAATGGCTGCTTCCTGACAATCACTTGCAAACTAATCCTCACTGCGAGCATAATCACAAATCATTCACTGTGTGTGCACATTACGGCAGTGATGCATGCGCAGGCTATCGATAATCACTGTCAATCAGGCCCTGTGTTTGTACGCAACATTCCAAACCAACTATTAAATAACTCTGGGTTATATTGGCATTTTATAAATAGTAATAATATAATAGTAAATATATTATAAGTAGAAATGTGTGGGTTTGGATTTACCTGAATAAACTCGGTTCTCAAAACTGCATCTTATTGGTTGTCCAGCTGCCACGTGTTTTGAATAGCCAATCAGAAAAATCTGGATAAATCTGAACTTGCGCTAATTTGGTTTTAAGAAACAAGTAAACAAAAACGGCTATTAACAAAAAAGTCTCCAGTATCCAATCCATGGGTCACAGTGCAGGCCTAGGCTTACTACATGCAAACATATAGTACTATTATGGTTTATATAAAGGGAATGTATCAAATTTGGGGCATATATAGGGATGTACCTATTTCTTATTATGGGCATACACTGTCCAATTATCATCCTATAATCAGCTAAGCGTGTTGAAAAGCGAACAGTGTATTTTCAGTATTGATCAGTTATTATCGGTCTGTCAGACACGATGCTATGGGGCTCAGAGCTGAGAGGGCCCACCCTCTTGTCAAAGTTTATGTACATGTTATATATTTTGTTCACCATTGGGTGGTGCATAGGGGTCCTTATGATCTTTTGCCTTAGGGCCTGCTATAATATCTGGGAATGCCCCCGGACCTGCTCATTGTAATCTGCTATAAAATGAACTGGAGAGCATTATAATGGTTTTTTTGGGGACAGTGTAATGTGGCACGATATGAAATAAAGGCACTATAGTGTGGCATAATATGAACTTGGGGAGACTGTAAGTCATAATGTGAATTGGGGATACTGTATTTTATAATGTGTGACATAACGTGAACTAAGGCACTACTTTGCTTCATAAAGTAAACTAGGGCACTACTATGGGGCATAACATTAACTAAGGCACTTTTATGGTTCAGATTAACGTTTAGAGAAACAGAGGTCGTCACCACCCCCAAACAGCATCAGCCTGTCAATAAACTAATGCTGCAGAGACTTGTTGGACATGGGCCCCTTCAAAATGTTGCTATGGGGTACGCAACGTTCTGGCTATGACCCTGGATCCAATCATTGGTCAGTAGCACCTGGCAGTATATGCACTGCTGCTGCAGACCACCTGACATTTCCCCTGTTTCTTTACATGGTAGGAACAGGAAAATGTCTCCTTCCCAGGGCAGGTTTTGGATATGGATTTTATTTAAAAAAGCAAAAAAAAAAGCTAAAATAACAGAATTTGGGGGTGTTTTTGTTACTACAGTATTATTTACCTCAATAACATTCATTTCCCTTCATTTCCAGTCTATTCTGAACACCTCACAGCTCACAATATTGTTTTTATCCAGTTTAGGCCAAAAGCTTGCATCGAGTTAGCTGGATGACTTTGCTAAGCGACAGCAGTGGGCAGCAAACACCTGGCAGTTAACAATATATTTTTAAATGCTGTAATCATCTGTTACAATTATTTTAAAATTAGGATCAAGTTCTTCTGTTACTCAAAGATATCTTTGCTATGCAGAAGGTTTGCTATACAAGTGTGGAGAGGTTAGTTATAGTAATTCTATTTAAATTTAGTTAATTTATAATTATTATTATTTTTTATTTATTTTTTACCAGTCATTTATATAGTGCACACATATTCTGCAGCACTTTACAGAGAATATTTGCTCATTCACATCAGTCCCTGACCCAGTGGAGCTTACATTCTATATTCCCTATCACATGTACACGCAGACACATTCACACTAGGGTTACATTTTTTGTTGGGACCCAATTAACCTACCAGTATATATTTTTTGGATTGTGGGAGAAAACCGGAGTACCCGGAGGAAACACAAGTATGGGGGGAATATACAAACTCCATGCAGTTAGGGCCATGGTGGGAATTGAACCCATGGCCTCAGTGCTGTGAGGCAGTAATGCTAACCATTACACCATCTGTACTGTCCATTAATTAATAATATTAATTTGAATTAATCACAATGTGGTGATAAGAAGAATTATGAAAATAGGACAATAAGTTATAACATAAGAATGTGCACTACGGTCACAGCACCCTGAAATAGACGGAGCATGCCTGGATGTATACTGGAAGGATACAGCACAAAATATTTTAAAAAAGAATGTATTTAAAAAAAACAATGCATTAGGCAAGGCTCAAGATTTCAGTTCACAAAAAAATGATTAAGGCAAAGAAGAATAAAAAAGACAATAATTTAGATGCTATAATCATGATATTCATTTATTTTGAATTAAGTTCTTCTGTTCCTCAAAGATATATTTGACATGCAGAAGGTTCACTATACAAGTGTGGAGAGTTTAGTTATATTACTTTAATTTAAATGTAGTTAATTCATAATTGTTATTAATAATATTAATTTGAATTAATCGCAATGTGGGTATAAGAAGAATTATGAAAATAGGACAATAATTTATAACATAAAAATAGGAGCTACAGACACAGCACCCTAAAAATGGACGGAGCACACCTGGATGTATTCTGGAAGGATACAGCACAAAATATATATATAAAAAAAAAGATGTCCTTTATTAGTGGACTGACAGAACACCCCTAGATGGACAGAGAAGCTGCAGTCCCTGTATGTATTGTATACTGATATGATACAGTACAAAATATTAATTTAAATCAAAATATATAAATTATTTTTTATATATCACACTGGCGGTTACAGTGTCACACAAATGAGTCAGCAATATATATAATTACACACTGCGGTTGACCTTTGCAGACAGCATCACACAATACGTGTATGAGTAGGAAATAATATACTGCGATCTGACCGGCAGTGTCACAGTACTTATGAAAATAAAATAAAAATTGTATAGTACACTGGGGTACAGCAGAAACAAAAAAATATATATCTTTTTTATAATTATTTTAGGCTTTTTGTTTTTAGGTTTTATTATTTTAATTTTACACTGGGGCGGAGCCCCTGGATGGATGGACAGATCACCCCTTTCAGATACAGCAGAGAGCAACCCTTTTTCATATACAGCAGACAGAGAGAGCACTCCTTTTTCAGATACAGCAGACAGAGAGAGCACCCCTTTCGGATACAGCAGACCGAGAGAGCACCCCTTTTTCAGATACAGCAGACAGAGAGAGCACCCCTTTTTCAGATACAGCAGACAGAGAGAGCACTCCTTTTTCAGATACAGCAGACAGAGAGAGCACCCCTTTCGGATACAGCAGACAGAGAGAGCACCCCTTTTTCAGATACAGCAGACAGATAGAGCACCCCTTTTTCAGATACAGCAGACAGAGAGAGCACCCCTTTTTCAGATACAGCAGACAGAGAGAGCACCCCTTTCGGATACAGCAGACAGAGAGAGCACCCCTTTTTCAGATACAGCAGAGACAGACAGCACCCCTTTTTCAGATACAGCAGACAGAGAGAGCACACCTTTCAGATACAGCAGACCGAGAGAGCACACCTTTCAGATACAGCAGACAGAGAGAGCACACCTTTCAGATACAGCAGACAGAGAGAGCACCCCTTTCAGATACAGCAGACAGAGAGAGCACACCTTTCAGATACAGCAGACAGAGAGAGCACCCCTTTTTCAGATACAGCAGACAGAGAGAGCACCCCTTTCGGATACAGCAGACAGAGAGAGCACCACTTTTTCAGATACAGCAGAGACAGACAGCACCCCTTTTTCAGATACAGCAGACAGAGAGAGCACCCCTTTCAGATACAGCAGACAGAGAGAGCACACCTTTCAGATACAGCAGACAGAGAGAGCACACCTTTCAGATACAGCAGACAGAGAGAGCACCCCTTTCAGATGGGTTCACTACGGGTGGCCGGCGGTCGGGCTCCCGGCGACCAGCATCCCGGCGCCGGGAGCCCGACCGCCGGCTTACCGACAGCTTGGCGAGCACAAATGAGCCCCTTGCGGGCTCGCTGCGCTCGCCACGCTACGGGCACGGTGGCGCGCTACGCGCGCCACACTATTTTATTCTCCCTCTATGGGGGTCGTGGACCCCCACGAGGGAAAATAATTGTCGGTATGCCGGCTGTCGGGCTCCCGGCGCCGGTATACTGAGCGCCGGGAGCCCGACCGCCGGCAAACAGAAGACCACCCCTTTCAGATACAGCAGACAGAGAGAGCACCCCTTTCAGATACAGCAGACAGAGAGAGCACCCCTTTCAGATACAGCAGACAGAGAGAGCACCCCTTTCAGATACAGCAGACAGAGAGAGCACACCTTTCAGATACAGCAGACAGAGCACCCACCCCATGCCAGACAACACAGTACTGGAGACGGACATGTCTGTCCAGTACAATCTCCACAGCCGGAGTGACTAGCAATAGTCTCTAGTCAAATAAAAGTTCTGGGCTATTGCAAAGTGTTGCAAATGATGTTACTGATTTTTACATAAAGAATAATGTTGAATTTTCTCGCTGGCAAAGTAGGATTTTATGTCACTCTCACATTGCTCTTTCCCATAGTCAGTCACTGTCCACTCAATATAATGTATAGTTCCTATTAGTATAGACATTTCTCCATGTCTTTGTATGTCATTTCTCCATGTCTTTGTATGTGTATGACACCTGTCATTTAATTGTCCATTCTTAGCTTTCTATTTTTCTACTTGTTGTGTTTGTTTTTGTCTCTTGCAACCTCTTCATCATGGGTTATTCTGCTTTTTCCACCCTGTTCATTTATTCTCTTCTGCGTCATGCTGCCTCTCTCTGTCATTATCCCCTATCTGTACACTCACAATTCCATACTGTTGCTCTCCTGCACTGTATTCTTTCTGCTTTTTCTTTCTATTTGCACATTCACTCGTCATGTTATCTATCCATTGCCACACAGTTTTGTCACAGTTGGCTGCCTTAATTCCCAATAACAGGTAAGGATAAAATGGATTTTTCCAAGGTCATGCTGAGCTGGGTGTGACCAATATGTTCCATTTTGGTAAACAAATATCTTTGGCACTGAGTTCAGGGGCAAGCACAGGATTTTAAACGAGGCTGTTACCAGGCTTTGCTTTAGGCACACATTCTGAAAATTCTATATACTCTATATACTTTATAAAAAACATCGTATGTGGGTCCTACTTTGTCTATCACTTTAGTCTGCAATAAGGAGCAGATTTATTACTACAGTATCCTTTCTGCAGATTAGCTCTGTTCTGGAGAGAGAATTCCGTGCTCCTGTAATCACGCCCAGAGATTAACTGTGGGCTGTTTAAGAATTCCCTTCCATTTCTGCACACAGTTTAATTTAATATCTTATATACAGTATTAGGATTTGTGTTTCCTTAAAGCATGCTAGAGGTTATTAACACTCCGTGTGCCTATATGTAATTATAAATACTGTATGCGGCATGGAGTAAGTGATTTGAATTACATACAAGTAGAGATATCGTTATATACAATCAGATTGCAGTGGTATTTATGGGCAGCTGTTTATTTCATTTAATAGATGAATTGTGCTACAATCTTACCTTTTACATGTGTGCATGTTTATGTAGATAAAGATTCCAACAGAATCTGCGGGATTTCCTGCATTAATGGAGAGTTCCGATTACTGTGCACTTCTCACATGTGTTTCTCAATAATAATTGCCAAAGGAGTATTTCATTATTTCAATAATTGTTGTCAGTTCTTCAATCAGTTGTAATAGTAGAAGGGGTATTGAGCGGCGAGCCTACTATTACTAGTGCATTTCCAATTAATAATATTTTATTGTCAATTTCAAGGCTTCAACATAACTATTTTGAGGAAAACCAAACAGGGTTGATGTGGATTCCTAAAGATTTGGGCTTTCTGACACCTTCACAGCCAGCCATACTATAGATTTTATATGTTTTTTTTTTTTCCTTAATTAATCAATTTACTTAATTTATAGATTTGTATTTTCAATTCTTATATTTAGCAGCCTAATTACATGGTATTTTTATCCCTTCATGTTTATTTCTTTCTCACTTAGCCTTGTAGATTTACCTGCTATTCCCTCTCTGTATCCATCCCCCCTGCCCTCCCCCCTGTTATCATCTCTGCTGGCTGGGTATTTCCTTGCTGTCTCAGTTTGATGTGGAGGAAAATTGATGCTAAAAATAGTTTGTTGTGATGTATTTGATTGGGGACTGGGAAATCAGACCTTCCGGGTATCCCAGACAGAACAGTACATTACTGCATGTATTCAGCAAGGAGAGGGTGCTGAAACCACTTCTGTAGAATTTAATATGGATTATAAGGAAAAATGCAGGTATTGTATATAGAATGAGGTTTATGCAAAGTTGGTCACAATGTGGGTGTAATTTATCCTACCTAAACCACAACCATCAAAAAGACAGAAATGAAAAAAAAATATGCATATAAAAATAGCATAATTCTGCCCATATACTTAGCCATATGTCTACTTATTGGCAACATATGCACCTGGTTTACAACAGGCATACGTCACATATACTTTTGCCCATGTTTTTAGAAATTTGAAATAAATGTAAAAAGGCATTCACTATTAAGTATAAATAAAACATTAAGGAGTCTATTTATTAACATTATTTGTACTAAAATAATGTTAAAAAATAGGATTTTGGTACCTACCGGTAAATCCTTTTCTCGTAGTCCGTAGAGGATGCTGGGGTCCACATTAGTACCATGGGGGTATAGATGGGTCCACCAGGAGCCATTGGCACTTTAAGAGTTTGAGAGTGTGGGCTGGCTCCTCCCTCTGTGCCCCTTCTACCAGACTCAGTCTAGAAACTGTGCCCGAGGAGACTGACATCTTCGAGAGAAGGATTATACACAGATAGTGGTGAGATTCGTACCAGCTCACACATACAAGGCACGTCAAGCCAAGTAAGCTTGAACACTCAGCAACAGCTGAAGCATTACTTACCAAGTAACACTGCAGTACTCAACTAAACGAAGTGGTACTGAACCAAATAACATTTGCAGGAAAACGAAGTGCTGGGCCGGCGCCCAGCATCCTCTACAGACTACGAGAAAAGGATTTACCGGTAGGTACCAAAATCCTATTTTCTCTTACGTCCTAGAGGATGCTGGGGTCCACATTAGTACCATGGGGATGTACCAAAGCTCCCAGTATGGGAGGGAGAGCGCGGAGGCTCCTGCAGAACTGATTGACTGAACTTCAGATCATCAGAGGCCAAAGTACCGAACTTGTAAAACTTTCCAAACATGTTCGACCCAGACCAAGTTGCAGCTCGGCAAAGTTGCAATGCCGAGACACCCTGTGCAGCCGCCCAGGAAGACCCCACCTTACGAGTAGAGTGGGCCTTCACAGATTTTAGACACGGCAGTCCTGCCATAGAATAAGCATGCTGGATAGTGAACCTGATCCAGCAAGAGATCGTCTGCTTAGAAGCAGGACACCCAATTTTCTTGGGATCATACAGGACAAACAGAGAGTCCGACTTTCTGTGACGAGAAGTTCTCTTCACATATATCTTCAGAGCCCTTACGACATCCAAGGACTTTGAAGTAATTGAGGAGTCAGTAGCCACTGGCACCACAATAGGTTGGTTGATATGAAATGCCCACACAACCTTTGGAAGAATCTGCTGACGTGTCCGGAGCTCAGCTTTATCTTTGTGGAAGATCAAGTAAGGGCTTTTACAGGATAAAACCCCCAGCTCAGACACACGTCTAGCAGAAGCTAAGGCCAACAACGTGACCGCCTTCCATGTAAGAGGCTCAAACAAATCCGACTGGAGGAACTGCAACACCACGTTAAGGTACCAGGGCACCGTAGGCGGTACAAAGGGAGGTTGGATATGCAGAACTCCCTTCAAATAGGTCTGAACCTCAGGGAGGGCAGCCAATTGTTTCTGAAAGAAAATGGATAGGGCCGAAATCTGGACCTTTACAGAACCCAACCTCAGGCCCATACCCACTCCTGCTTGCAGGAATAGGCGGAAACGTCCCAGTTGAAACTCCACCGTAGGAAATTTCTTGGATTCACACCAAGAGACATATTTCTTCCAAATACGATGGTAATGTTTTGACGTTACCCCTTTCCTAGCCTGTATAAGGGTAGGAATAACCTTCCGAGCAAGTGTCAGGCGCTCAACTTCCATGCCGTCAGACGTAGCCACGGTAAGTCTTGATAGCCGAATGGCCCCTGCTGCAGCAGGTCCTCCCATAGAGGAAGAGGCCTCGGCTCTTCTTGCAGTAGATTCAGGAGGTCCGCGTACCAAGCCCTTCTTGGCCAGTCTGGGGCAGTGAGGATCGCTTGAACCCTTGTTCTCCTTATGAGCTTTAGGATTCTTGGGATGAGTGGGAGTGGTGGAAACGCGTACACTGACTGGAACACCCACGGAGACACCAGGTCGTCCACTGCCACTGCCTGTGGGTCCCTCAACCTGGAACAATAATGCAGAAGCATCTTGTTGAGATGAGAGGCCATCTTGTCTATTTGGGGCAAACCCTAAAGATCTGTTATTTTCGTGAACACCTCCAGATGGAGACTCCACTCCCCTAGATGGAGATCGTGTCTGCTGAGGAAGGCTGCTTCCCAGTTGTCTACTCCCGGAATGAAGATGGCTGACAGCGCCAACGCGTGCCTTTCTGTCCAGAGGAGTATTCTTGTCACCTCTGACATTGCCGCTCTGCTCTTTGTTCCGCCTTGTTGGTTTACGTAAGCCACTGTCGTTACGTTATCCGCCTGTACTTGAATGGCCCGATTTCTTAGAAGAGGGGCCGCCTGAAGAAGACTGTTGTAGACGGCTCTTAGTTCCAGGATGTTGATGGGCAGGCTGGCTTCCAGGCTTGACCACCGTCCTTGGAAGGTTACTCCTTGACTGACTGCTCCCCAGCCCCGGAGGCTCGCATCCATGGTTAGAAGGACCCAGTCCTGAATCCCGAACCTGCAGCCTTCCAGTAGCTGAGGCAATTGGAGCCACCAGAGGAGTGAAATCCTTGCCCTTGGTGACAGACGAATTCTCTGGTGCATGTGGAGGTGAGATCCCGACCACTTATCCAGGAGATCCAGTTGGAAGGTCCGAGCATGGAACCTCCCGTACTGGAGAGCCTCGTAAGAGGCCACCATCTTTCCAAATAAGTGAATGCATTGATGAACCGACACCCGGGGTGGCTTCAGGACATCCCGGACCATAGCTTGTATCACCAACGCCTTTTCCTGCGGAAGAAACACCCGCTGCACTTCCGTATCCAGGATTATTCCCAGAAATGACAACCTCCGGGTTGGTTCCAAATGTGACTTTGGAAGGTTCAGAATCCAGACTTGACTCTGGAGCAGTCGTGTTGTGAGAACAATGGACTGCAGTAGCTTCTCCTTGGACGATGCCTTTGTCAGCAGATTGTCCAGATATGGAATGATGTTCACCCTTGCATGCGGAGAATCATAATTTCCGCCATCAACATGGTAAACACCCTCGGTGCTGTGGAGAGGCTGAATGGCAGGGCCTGGAACTGGAAATGACAGTCCAGCAATGTGAAGCGGAGATAAGCCTGATGCAGCAGCCAGATAGGAATGTGGAGGTACGCATCCTTGATATCCAGAAAGATTTCTTTGGAGCAGGTGCTGCTGAGGGAAGAAACGGAGACTTACCCGTTGTAGCGGTGGATATCCACGCGTCTAGAGCTTCCCCAAAGAGAGCCTGACCTGTATAGGGTAGGGAGTCCACACTCCTTCTGGATTCTGCGTCGGCGATTCCCGCAGCCATGGAACCCAGGTCTTTCATGGATTCTACCATTAAAACCTGCAGAATCATGTATGTTGCGTAAATACAAAGCAACGTCATCCCTATCCATAGTATCCAAATCCTCAGGTAAGGTAGCCGACCACTTTACTATTGCCTTTACAATCCATGCTGTAGCAATAGTGGGATGTAAAATGGCCCCAAAGCAGTATACATTGATTTAAGAATGTTATCAATTTTCCTATCAGCCGCCTCCTTTTAAGGCGATAGATCCTGGAAAAGGTAAAACCACCTTCTTTGAGAGTCTGGACACAGAGGCGTCAACAATCGGCGGGTTTTCCCATTTTTTCCTATCGTCCTCAGGGAAAGAGGAAATGCCACCTGGACCCTTTTAGGGACCTGGAATTTTTTCTCTGGGTTTACCCATGCTTTTTTCAAATATAGCATTCAATTCCTTTGATGCAGGGAAGGGTAGCGAGGGTTTTTTATTTTCAGTGAGAAAAGCCTCCTCAACCTGCTCAGGTGTGGTATCATTAACATTTAACACATCCCTGATAGCCTCTATCAACAATTGCACCCCCTTTGCAAGAGATGTGGACCCCCGCAACACATCACCATCTGTAGTGTCAGAATCGGTATCCGTGTCGTCTTGTGTGACATGCACAAGCGCATGTTTGTGGGGGTATATAGCGGGGCGTCCTGCGGTACCAGAAACAGGCCATACTGCCATAGAGCTCTGTAATACCTGGGTTGCAGATTCATTACTTGCAACCCTGTCAGAAATCTGAGAAATCCAAGATTTGATAGAGGAAAACCACTCTGGTTCCCTTGCTGGTATCTGTGCTAAACCAGTGCTATCCTGATTAAATGGAATGGGATCATCCTGGGAGGATAAATCCTCTGCAGCATATGACACAGTGTCCCTGGACATAGCTAAAGGAGACCACCAAACATTCCACACACACACACACACACACACACACACACACACACACGGGGGCAGACAGAGTTTCCCCCCCAAGAATGGCAAGAGAGACACAGAGATCAGAGCCAACCCACACCACAGCGCTTTTAGTAAAGGGAGACCCCTTACCAGCGCAGACTGTATCCCTTAATAGGAGACACAATCGTTTTACAGCCTCCCCTCCCTTCTACAACCCCTTGGTACCGTGTACTGATAGCTGGAGTTGCTGTGGAGGGACCTGTTCTTCCATCCAGCGCTGTGCAGGCAGGAAAATGGCACTGGAACGCTGCTGGGTCCACTCTGAGGAGAAGCTCCGCCCCCTTAATGGCGCTGTTTTCCCGCTCTTTACAGATTATACTGGCCTGAGGAGAAATGTGCTGGCTGAGATCCGCGGACCCCGACAGACTTGCTGACCAGTGTGGGGGTAAGCGCTGGCACAAGGCGCCCCTTACAGCGTCACACCATGTGCCTCTGGACCTTCATAGGAGCACAGTTAGTACTGCACTCCCTCCCCTGTGCCGCCATCTTCACACCGCCCCTCCCCCCCCCCCGCTTGCTATGGGGTCGGTGTCTCACTCACCACTCTTCAGCTCTGTAAGGGGTTGGCGGCATGCTGCTGGGGCGAGCGGTCCCCTGTGGCAGAGAACGATCCGACCCCTCCGGAGCTCAGTGTCCAGTCAGCATAGTCAGTAGCTCAGACCCTGCAGGGCGGACACTGCTCCCTCCCCTTAGTCCCACGCTGCAGGCAGGCTGTTGCCAACAGCCTCCTGTAAAAATATAAACTCTAAACTAGAGATGAGCGGGTTCGGTTTGTCGAGATCCGAACCTCCCCGAACTTCACGTGGTTTACACGGGTCCAAGGCAGCATCGGTTCTTCCCGCCTTACACGCAAAACCCGAATGGGGGAAAACGTCATCATCCCGCTGTCAGATTCTCGCGAGATTCGGATTTCATATAAAGAGCCGCACGTCGCCGCCATTTTCACTCGTGCATTGTCGAGATAGCAAGAGGACGTGGCTACTTTCTCTGCCTGAATAACCCAATATCAGCTCAATATCAGCTCAATATCTGTGCTCAGTATCAGTGCTGCATTGTGGTGACCAGTATATAGTAGTACAGTACAGTAGTCCATTGCTGTATTTTGCTGCTGTGTCAGTTCTATTATCCTGAACAGTGCTCAATATCTGTGCTCATTATCATTGCTGCATTGTGGTGACCAGTATATAGTAGTACAGTACAGTAGACCAGTGCTGTTCTCGCTGCCCAGTGTCAGTTCTGTTATCCTGAACAGTGCTCAATATCTGTGCTCATTATTATCATTGCTGCATTGTGGTGACCACTGACCAGTATATGGTAGTACAGTACAGTAGTACAGTGCTGTTTTCGCTGCCCAGTGTCAGTTCTATTAGCCCGAACAGTGCTCAGTATCTGTGCTCATTATTATCATTGCTGCATTGTGGTGACCACTGACCAGTATATAGTAGTACAGTACAGTAGTCCATTGCTGTATTTTGCTGCCCTGTGTCAGTTCTATTATCCTGAATAGTGCTCAGTATCTGTGCTCATTATTATCATTGCTGCATTGTGGTGACCACTGACCAGTATATAGTAGTACAGTACAGTAGTCCAGTGCTGTTCTCGCTGCCCAGTGTCAGTTCTATTATCCTGAACAGTGCTCAATATCTGTGCTCATTATTATCATTGCTGCATTGTGGTGACCACTGACCAGTATATAGTAGTACAGTACAGTAGTCCAGTGCTGTTCTCGCTGCCCAGTGTCAGTTCTATTATCCTGAACAGTGCTCAATATCTGTGCTCATTATTATCATTGCTGCATTGTGGTGACCACTGACCAGTATATGGTAGTACAGTATAGTAGTCCAGTGCTGTATTTTGCTGCTCCGTGTCAGTTCTATTATCCTGAACAGTGCTCAATATCTGTGCTCATTATTATCATTGCTGCATTGTGGTGACCACTGACCAGTATATAGTAGTACAGTACAGTAGCCCATTGCTGTATCTTGCTGCTCCGTGTCACTTCTAGTATCCTGAACAGTGCTCAGTATCACTGGTCAGTGTCATGTCAGAACAAAATGTTTTGGAGGTTGTGGAGGTGTCTTCCTCAGAGGAGTCTGTACCAGGTACTCAGGATTGCCTTGAGTGGTTTCATCCCATTAGGATGGAGACAGAATGGCTGGATAGCCTAGGAAATAAGATTCCTCAGAGTTCAGTAGGGCATACTCTATTAAGTTGCTGGAAAAAAGCTACGAAGAATGCTCTAGATATGGATCAGTCCATTTCATCTAGGACCCCCTCTGCTCCTGATAGACAGGTCTTGCAGGCCAACGTGAACATCGATGCCGACACAGGGATCGACACAGAAGTTAGAGGGGGGCACTATGATAGATTGGAATATAAATTCAGCAATTTATCAATGCCATTAGGATGTGTTAGAAATACCTATACAAATAGAGGAAAATTCTTGTATGCTAACTGCAAAATCATTAGTGACATTCCCGGTTTTGGAAGAGTTGAATACCCTATTTGAAAGATCCTGGTTAAACCCAGAAGAGGTTTTTCACATCCCCAATAAAGTACTTAAGACATATCCCTTTCCTGAGGAGGATAGAAGGAGATGGGAGATTCCTCCCATAATGGACATTTCGGTGTCCAGGCCATCAGAGGTAATTACATTACCTGTACCAGGCTCGGCCTCGTTAACGGAGCCGACTGACCGCAAGATAGAGACAACTCTAAAATCCATTTACACGGCTACTGGAGCCGCCCTTAGGCCCACTATTGTATGCACTTGGGTAGCTAGGGCTATGTTAAAATGGTCAGACAATTTAATAGAAGACCTTGATACAATCCATAGGGATGATGTTGTCTTGATTCTAGGTCACATAAAGGATTCGGCTAAATTCCTGGTGAAAGCCATGAGGGATATTGGGCTGATGAATTCTAGAGCATCCTCCATGGCAGTAGCGGCTCACAGAGGTCTCTGGATCTGCCAATGGAACGCAGACGCCGAATCCAAGAAGTACCTCCCCTTCGCAGGTGAGACACCGCTTGGGGACACTCTGAATACAAATCCTTCCGCAGAACCACCTGTGAGAAGACGTAACTCTGCTTCTCTGGTGCAGTCCCCTTGGGCTGCCAGATCGAGAAAATTCGGGAGGGCCTACTTCTGCACGAGGCTAGGCCATAGAAAGAGCAGAAAGTCTGCACCCTCTACAGGTGCACGGGTTCAGAGGTTGGATTCTACTCCCTTAGCGTCCTCAGCGTGACGCGGAAGGACTCCCATGTGGGGGTCCACTGGGGGGGGTCTACTACATCACTATAGGGGAGCCTTAGTGATTATTATTATATCCCGGGTAATAAAAATAACTACCCAGGGTTAGAAACTGGATTCAGGAGTTTCCCCCTGGCTGTTTGTTTAATCAGCCCTGCCAATTGTTAGGACAGTGGGTTTGTCCATGTCATATAAAAAAAAAAGTTTTTTTTAAAGTGCCATCATGTCTGACACTTCCGTATATGTCCAGTGGTACTGCCATTTGATATAATTCCCGACATTACTGCCGTTCCAGTGATTTTGTCATTTTCTTCCAGCAGTGGCGGAACTAGCGAGCGGTGGGCCCAGGTGCGACAAAATGCTTTGCCCCCCCCAAGTCCACCCCCTTACCCCTGGAGAGGATCTGGTGAGGGGACCTGCTCAGGGCCAGAGAAATGGATACCTAGCAACAGTGCCGTAACTAGACATTTTAGCACTGTGTGCAAGAAACGGCATTGGAGCCCCACCCCTGCATGCAAAACAGGGGCAGTGCGCGGCGTAGGCGCGCGCAAAAATACATAGTGGCGTGGCTTCGTGGGGAAGGGGTGTGGCCACAAAATAATACCAATTCATAAAACCGTGCACATTAGTCTCCATTATTCAAATTACGCCGCACAGTAGCACCACTACACCAGGTAGAGACCCTTGTTACACATTACGGCAGACAGCGTGCCCTTGTTACACATTACGAGACAGAGAGAGAGACTGACTTACTCTCTCCGCTGGCTCAGGCTCCTCTGTGCAGCTCCTCGGTGCAGCTTCTGACGATTCCTGGGCAGGATAGAAGGAAGAGGAGGGAGGTGGAGGAGGGAGCCGCAGCAGCACTGTGTCATTGGTGGAGGAGCTGCTGCCCCTCTGCTTCACTATAGGCTGTTCTCGGAAGACAGCCTATAGTGAAGCAGAGGGACAGCAGCAGCGCCTCAACCAGTAACAAAGCGCTGCTGCGGCTCCCTCCTCCACCTCCCTCCTCCTCCTTCTCCCCCGTGCCGCTGCAGTGCGCTCCTCTCCTCTCTGGGCGGCTGTGTGCTGCGGGCAGCGGTTGCCCGCAGCACACAGCAGCATGTAATGAGTCAGTTTGACTCATTACATGCTGTGGGCCCCTGGACAGAGGCAGGCCCCAGTGCAACGCACTGGGTGCACTGGCGGTAGTTCCACCTCTGTCTTCCAGAGATTTGGCCCAATAATACCGTTGATTAGAGCGAATAATTCCTGTGATACTGGCTTTTAATTCCAGTGATTTTGTCATTTTCTTCCAGTGATTTGGACCAAAAATTCCATTGATTAGAACGAATAATTCCTGTGATAATGAGGTGTTTGTGTCGCTTAGCTTAGCCATCCAGCGACCGCCATCCAGTGACCTTGGTGCACCTCTTTTTTCTTTGCATCATGTGCTGTTTGGGGACTTTTTTTTTAAGTGCCATCCTGTCTGACACTGCAGTGCCACTCCTAGATGGGTCAGGTGTTTGTGCCGCCCACTTGGGTCGCTTAGCTTAGTCATCCAGCGACCTCGGTGCAAATTTTAGCACTAAAAATAATATTGTGAGGTGTTCAGAATAGACTGGAAATGAGTGGAAATTATGGTTATTGAGGTTAATAATACTAATAGGATCAAAATGACCCCCAAATTCTATGGTTTAAGCTGTTTTTGAGGGGTTTTTGAAAAAAAAACACCTGAATCCAAAAGACACCAGAGTCCAACAAAAATTCTTAAGGAAGGTTTTGCCAAAACACGTCCGAATCCAAATCATGACCACGGAACCGAATCCAAAACCAAAACGCAAAACCCGAAAAATGTCCGGTGCACATCTTTACTCTAAACTAACTATAACTAGAAAAGCTCAGTAGAGCTCCCCTAGCTGTGACCGGCTCCTCCAGGCACATTTTCTAAACTGAGTCTGGTAGGAGGGGCATAGAGGGAGGAGCCAGCCCACACTCTCAAACTCTTAAAGTGCCAATGGCTCCTGGTGTTTTCACACCCTTTTCACATTATTTTAGTATCACCTGAATGTCTTAAGGGGCATTTGGAGCAGTTTTCATGAAAAACTGCTCCAAACCCTTTAATTAACTTTTTTTTTCGTAACCCACATCGCATTTCCCATACTTATAATGGGAAATGTGATGTAGCAAATATATTTTAAAAAAAATGTGAAAAAATACTGCAGTGTGCCCTGTGATAATCTCGCCAGCTCAGGCTGGCAAGATCACAGAGCAGCACTGCGATAGGTAGGCATTTGCCCAGCTTTCTCTGCCCCTGGCAGAGAAAGCTGAGTGGGACCCGGCTCCAGCGATCAGCTCTGTGTGTCCGATGGACGCACAAGCTGATCAAAGTGTAAAAAGGAAAAAAAAAAAAACCCCACCATACTCACCTGTCCAGGAAGCCGGTGTCTGCTGCTCCGCTGAGCGCTGCCGGGCGCCGGGTCCCTCTTGTGCTGCAATGTGACCCTGGTGCAGTAAAGTGACACTGCAAAGCAGCAGCGCACTTTACAGCACCGTGGGTCACCGCAGCACACGGGATACGGCAGCACAGCAGGAGCAGCACAGACCGACTCCCTGGACTGGTAAGTATATTGATCTGCTGGGGGGTCCGTGGTGCGTGGGGGTTGTCGCACCAGGGGGGGTCGACTGGGCGGCGGTGGTAGCGGCGATGTCGGCGGGGGCGGCATATGTGCAGCAGGACATCGGGGTATTATCTTCTGAAAAATACCCCGATGATGGTGCGGAGTGTCATCGCAGGGACAGGGCTTGACCATAAGTTCTGTCCCTGCATGTGATAATTGATACATCCCTGCGATATAATCAATTATCACAGTGCGAGTTTGGGCGCTTTTATTACCTGTCATCTACATTGTGGATGCGGATGGTGATAAATAGACCCCTAAATCCCTCTAATACGGCAGAAAAATCTATGTCATAAATGATATGCAGGGTGGTCCATAAGTGTGAAAACACCCTTATGAAAAGGAAATGAGTAAGGGAATAACTAATCCAGTGTCTACACATGTGTGAAAATTGGGAATAGATAGATAGATATGTAAGAGGTGCGGCTGCGCGTGTGGTGGTGCCTGCTGCCGTGCAGGTGTAGTCTCGGTACTCACCAGGCGCCGCTCTCTCTCACCTTCAGGTACCGGAACCTTCAACGGACCTGGCAATCTTCAATCGGATCCGGACACGGCGATTCCCTCTCGGAGCTGACCGACGACCGAGCTGAGGAGAGAATAGTTTACCTTAAAGGGGGTATCAACTAGAGATGAGCGCCTGAAATTTTTCGGGTTTTGTGTTTTGGTTTTGGGTTCGGTTCCGCGGCCGTGTTTTGGGTTCGAACGCGTTTTGGCAAAACCTCACCGAATTTTTTTTGTCGGATTCGGGTGTGTTTTGGATTCGGGTGTTTTTTTCAAAAAACACTAAAAAACAGCTTAAATCATAGAATTTGGGGGTCATTTTGATCCCAAAGTATTATTAACCTCAAAAACCATAATTTACACTCATTTTCAGTCTATTCTGAATACCTCACACCTCACAATATTATTTTTAGTCCTAAAATTTGCACCGAGGTCGCTGTGTGAGTAAGATAAGCGACCCTAGTGGCCGACACAAACACCGGGCCCATCTAGGAGTGGCACTGCAGTGTCACGCAGGATGTCCCTTCCAAAAAACCCTCCCCAAACAGCACATGACGCAAAGAAAAAAAGAGGCGCAATGAGGTAGCTGTGTGAGTAAGATTAGCGACCCTAGTGGCCGACACAAACACCGGGCCCATCTAGGAGTGGCACTGCAGTGTCACGCAGGATGTCCCTTCCAAAAAACCCTCCCCAAACAGCACATGACGCAAAGAAAAAAAGAGGCGCAATGAGGTAGCTGACTGTGTGAGTAAGATTAGCGACCCTAGTGGTCGACACAAACACCGGGCCCATCTAGGAGTGGCACTGCAGTGTCACGCAGGATGTCCCTTCCAAAAAACCCTCCCCAATCAGCACATGATGCAAAGAAAAAGAAAAGAAAAAAGAGGTGCAAGATGGAATTGTCCTTGGGCCCTCCCACCCACCCTTATGTTGTATAAACAAAACAGGACATGCACACTTTAACCAACCCATCATTTCAGTGACAGGGTCTGCCACACGACTGTGACTGATATGACGGGTTGGTTTGGACCCCCCCCAAAAAAGAAGCAATTAATCTCTCCTTGCACAAACTGGCTCTACAGAGGCAAGATGTCCACCTCATCTTCACCCTCCGATATATCACCGTGTACATCCCCCTCCTCACAGATTATCAATTCGTCCCCACTGGAATCCACCATCTCAGCTCCCTGTGTACTTTGTGGAGGCAATTGCTGCTGGTCAATGTCTCCGCGGAGGAATTGATTATAATTCATTTTAATGAACATCATCTTCTCCACATTTTCTGGATGTAACCTCGTACGCCGATTGCTGACAAGGTGAGCGGCGGCACTAAACACTCTTTCGGAGTACACACTTGTGGGAGGGCAACTTAGGTAGAATAAAGCCAGTTTGTGCAAGGGCCTCCAAATTGCCTCTTTTTCCTGCCAGTATAAGTACGGACTGTGTGACGTGCCTACTTGGATGCGGTCACTCATATAATCCTCCACCATTCTATCAATGTTGAGAGAATCATATGCAGTGACAGTAGACGACATGTCCGTAATCGTTGTCAGGTCCTTCAGTCCGGACCAGATGTCAGCATCAGCAGTCGCTCCAGACTGCCCTGCATCACCGCCAGCGGGTGGGCTCGGAATTCTGAGCCTTTTCCTCGCACCCCCAGTTGCGGGAGAATGTGAAGGAGGAGATGTTGACAGGTCGCGTTCCGCTTGACTTGACAATTTTGTCACCAGCAGGTCTTTCAACCCCAGCAGACCTGTGTCTGCCGGAAAGAGAGATCCAAGGTAGGCTTTAAATCTAGGATCGAGCACGGTGGCCAAAATGTAGTGCTCTGATTTCAACAGATTGACCACCCGTGAATCCTTGTTAAGCGAATTAAGGGCTGCATCCACAAGTCCCACATGCCTAGCGGAATCGCTCCCTTTTAGCTCCTTCTTCAATGCCTCCAGCTTCTTCTGCAAAAGCCTGATGAGGGGAATGACCTGACTCAGGCTGGCAGTGTCTGAACTGACTTCACGTGTGGCAAGTTCAAAGGGCATCAGAACCTTGCACAACGTTGAAATCATTCTCCACTGCACTTGAGACAGGTGCATTCCACCTACTATATCGTGCTCAATTGTATAGGCTTGAATGGCCTTTTGCTGCTCCTCCAACCTCTGAAGCATATAGAGGGTTGAATTCCACCTCGTTACCACTTCTTGCTTCAGATGATGGCAGGGCAGGTTCAGTAGTTTTTGGTGGTGCTCCAGTCTTCTGTACGTGGTGCCTGTACGCCGAAAGTGTCCCGCAATTTTTCTGGCCACCGACAGCATCTCTTGCACGCCCCTGTCGTTTTTTAAAAAATTCTGCACCACCAAATTCAAGGTATGTGCAAAACATGGGACGTGCTGGAATTTGCCCATATTTAATGCACACACAATATTGCTGGCGTTGTCCGATGCCACAAATCCACAGGAGAGTCCAATTGGGGTAAGCCATTCCGCGATGATCTTCCTCAGTTGCCGTAAGAGGTTTTCAGCTGTGTGCGTATTCTGGAAAGCGGTGATACAAAGCGTAGCCTGCCTAGGAAAGAGTTGGCGTTTGCGAGATGCTGCTACTGGTGCCGCCGCTGCTGTTCTTGCGGCGGGAGTCCATACATCTACCCAGTGGGCTGTCACAGTCATATAGTCCTGACCCTGCCCTGCTCCACTTGTCCACATGTCCGTGGTTAAGTGGACATTGGGTACAACTGCATTTTTTAGGACACTGGTGAGTCTTTTTCTGACGTCCGTGTACATTCTCGGTATCGCCTGCCTAGAGAAGTGGAACCTAGATGGTATTTGGTAACGGGGGCACACTGCCTCAATAAATTGTCTAGTTCCCTGTGAACTAACGGCGGATACCGGACGCACGTCTAACACCAACATAGTTGTCAAGGACTCAGTTATCCGCTTTGCAACAGGATGACTGCTGTGATATTTTATCTTCCTCGCAAAGGACTGTTGAACAGTCAATTGCTTACTGGAAGTAGTACAAGTGGGCTTACGACTTCCCCTCTGGGATGACCATCGACTCCCAGCGGCAACAACAGCAGCGCCAGCAGCAGTAGGCGTTACACGCAAGGATGCATCGGAGGAATCCCAGGCAGGAGAGGACTCGTCAGAATTGCCAGTGACATGGCCTGCAGGACTATTGGCATTCCTGGGGAAGGAGGAAATTGACACTGAGGGAGTTGGTGGGGTGGTTTGCGTGAGCTTGGTTACAAGAGGAAGGGATTTACTGGTCAGTGGACTGCTTCCGCTGTCACCCAAAGTTTTTGAACTTGTCACTGACTTATTATGAATGCGCTGCAGGTGACGTATAAGGGAGGATGTTCCGAGGTGGTTAACGTCCTTACCCCTACTTATTACAGCTTGACAAAGGGAACACACGGCTTGACACCTGTTGTCCGCATTTCTGGTGAAATACCTCCACACCGAAGAGCTGATTTTTTTGGTATTTTCACCTGGCATGTCAACGGCCATATTCCTCCCACGGACAACAGGTGTCTCCCCGGGTGCCTGACTTAAACAAACCACCTCACCATCAGAATCCTCCTGGTCAATTTCCTCCCCAGCGCCAGCAACACCCATATCCTCCTCATCCTGGTGTACTTCAACACTGACATCTTCAATCTGACTATCAGGAACTGGACTGCGGGTGCTCCTTCCAGCACTTGCAGGGGGCGTGCAAATGGTGGAAGGCGCATGCTCTTCACGTCCAGTGTTGGGAAGGTCAGGCATCGCAACCGACACAATTGGACTCTCCTTGTGGATTTGGGATTTCGAAGAATGCACAGTTCTTTGCTGTGCTGCTTTTGCCAGCTTGAGTCTTTTCATTTTTCTAGCGAGAGGCTGAGTGCTTCCATCCTCATGTGAAGCTGAACCACTAGCCATGAACATAGGCCAGGGCCTCAGCCGTTCCTTGCCACTCCGTGTGGTAAATGGCATATTGGCAAGTTTACGCTTCTCCTCCGACAATTTTATTTTAGGTTTTGGAGTCCTTTTTTTACTGATATTTGGTGTTTTGGATTTGACATGCTCTGTACTATGACATTGGGCATCGGCCTTGGCAGACGACGTTGCTGGCATTTCATCGTCTCGGCCATGACTAGTGGCAGCAGCTTCAGCACGAGGTGGAAGTGGATCTTGATCTTTCCCTAATTTTGGAACCTCAACATTTTTGTTCTCCATATTTTAATAGGCACAACTAAAAGGCACCTCAGGTAAACAATGGAGATGGATGGATTGGATACTAGTATACAATTATGGACGGGCTGCCGAGTGCCGACACAGAGGTAGCCACAGCCGTGAACTACCGCACTGTACTGTGTCTGCTGCTAATATATAGACTGGTTGATAAAGAGATAGTATACTCGTAACTAGTATGTATGTATAAAGAAAGAAAAAAAAACCACGGTTAGGTGGTATATACAATTATGGACGGGCTGCCGAGTGCCGACACAGAGGTAGCCACAGCCGTGAACTACCGCACTGTACTGTGTCTGCTGCTAATATATAGACTGGTTGATAAAGAGATAGTATACTCGTAACTAGTATGTATGTATAAAGAAAGAAAGAAAAACCACGGTTAGGTGGTATATACAATTATGGACGGGCTGCCGAGTGCCGACACAGAGGTAGCCACAGCCGTGAACTACCGCACTGTACTGTGTCTGCTGCTAATATAGACTGGTTGATAAAGAGATAGTATACTCGTAACTAGTATGTATGTATAAAGAAAGAAAAAAAAACCACGGTTAGGTGGTATATACAATTATGGACGGGCTGCCGAGTGCCGACACAGAGGTAGCCACAGCCGTGAACTACCGCACTGTACTGTGTCTGCTGCTAATATATAGACTGGTTGATAAAGAGATAGTATACTCGTAACTAGTATGTATGTATAAAGAAAGAAAAAAAACCACGGTTAGGTGGTATATACAATTATGGACGGGCTGCCGAGTGCCGACACAGAGGTAGCCACAGCCGTGAACTACCGCACTGTACTGTGTCTGCTGCTAATATAGACTGGTTGATAAAGAGATAGTATACTCGTAACTAGTATGTATGTATAAAGAAAGAAAAAAAAAACACGGTTAGGTGGTATATACAATTATGGACGGGCTGCTGAGTGCCGACACAGAGGTAGCCACAGCCGTGAACTACCGCACTGTACTGTGTCTGCTGCTAATATATAGACTGGTTGATAAAGAGATAGTATACTCGTAACTAGTATGTATGTATAAAGAAAGAAAAAAAAACCACGGTTAGGTGGTATATACAATTATGGACGGGCTGCCGAGTGCCGACACAGAGGTAGCCACAGCCGTGAACTACCGCACTGTACTGTGTCTGCTGCTAATATATAGACTGGTTGATAAAGAGATAGTATACTCGTAACTAGTATGTATGTATAAAGAAAGAAAAAAAAACCACGGTTAGGTGGTATATACAATTATGGACGGGCTGCCGAGTGCCGACACAGAGGTAGCCACAGCCGTGAACTACCGCACTGTACTGTGTCTGCTGCTAATATATAGACTGGTTGATAAAGAGATAGTATACTCGTAACTAGTATGTATGTATAAAGAAAGAAAAAAAAACCACGGTTAGGTGGTATATACAATTATGGACGGGCTGCCGAGTGCCGACACAGAGGTAGCCACAGCCGTGAACTACCGCACTGTACTGTGTCTGCTGCTAATATATAGACTGGTTGATAAAGAGATAGTATACTCGTAACTAGTATGTATGTATAAAGAAAGAAAAAAAAACCACGGTTAGGTGGTATATACAATTATGGACGGGCTGCCGAGTGCCGACACAGAGGTAGCCACAGCCGTGAACTACCGCACTGTACTGTGTCTGCTGCTAATATATAGACTGGTTGATAAAGAGATAGTATACTCGTAACTAGTATGTATGTATAAAGAAAGAAAAAAAAACCACGGTTAGGTGGTATATACAATTATGGACGGGCTGCCGAGTGCCGACACAGAGGTAGCCACAGCCGTGAACTACCGCACTGTACTGTGTCTGCTGCTAATATAGACTGGTTGATAAAGAGATAGTATACTCGTAACTAGTATGTATGTATAAAGAAAGAAAAAAAAACCACGGTTAGGTGGTATATACAATTATGGACGTGCTGCCGAGTGCCGACACAGAGGTAGCCACAGCCGTGAACTACCGCACTGTACTGTGTCTGCTGCTAATATATAGACTGGTTGATAAAGAGATAGTATACTCGTAACTAGTATGTATGTATAAAGAAAGAAAAAAAAACCACGGTTAGGTGGTATATACAATTATGGACGGGCTGCCGAGTGCCGACACAGAGGTAGCCACAGCCGTGAACTACCGCACTGTACTGTGTCTGCTGCTAATATAGACTGGTTGATAAAGAGATAGTATACTCGTAACTAGTATGTATGTATAAAGAAAGAAAAAAAAAACACGGTTAGGTGGTATATACAATTATGGACGGGCTGCCGAGTGCCGACACAGAGGTAGCCACAGCCGTGAACTACCGCACTGTACTGTGTCTGCTGCTAATATATAGACTGGTTGATAAAGAGATAGTATACTCGTAACTAGTATGTATGTATAAAGAAAGAAAAAAAAACCACGGTTAGGTGGTATATACAATTATGGACGGGCTGCCGAGTGCCGACACAGAGGTAGCCACAGCCGTGAACTACCGCACTGTACTGTGTCTGCTGCTAATATATAGACTGGTTGATAAAGAGATAGTATACTCGTAACTAGTATGTATGTATAAAGAAAGAAAAAAAAAACACGGTTAGGTGGTATATACAATTATGGACGGGCTGCCGAGTGCCGACACAGAGGTAGCCACAGCCGTGAACTACCGCACTGTACTGTGTCTGCTGCTAATATATAGACTGGTTGATAAAGAGATAGTATACTCGTAACTAGTATGTATGTATAAAGAAAGAAAAAAAACCCACGGTTAGGTGGTATATACAATTATGGACGGGCTGCCGAGTGCCGACACAGAGGTAGCCACAGCCGTGAACTACCGCACTGTACTGTGTCTGCTGCTAATATATAGACTGGTTGATAAAGAGATAGTATACTCGTAACTAGTATGTATGTATAAAGAAAGAAAAAAAAACCACGGTTAGGTGGTATATACAATTATGGACGGGCTGCCGAGTGCCGACACAGAGGTAGCCACAGCCGTGAACTACCGCACTGTACTGTGTCTGCTGCTAATATATAGACTGGTTGATAAAGAGATAGTATACTCGTAACTAGTATGTATGTATAAAAGAAAAAAAAACCACGGTTAGGTGGTATATACAATTATGGACGGGCTGCCGAGTGCCGACACAGAGGTAGCCACAGCCGTGAACTACCGCACTGTACTGTGTCTGCTGCTAATATATAGACTGGTTGATAAAGAGATAGTATACTCGTAACTAGTATGTATGTATAAAGAAAGAAAAAAAAAACCACGGTTAGGTGGTATATACAATTATGGACGGGCTGCCGAGTGCCGACACAGAGGTAGCCACAGCCGTGAACTACCGCACTGTACTGTGTCTGCTGCTAATATAGACTGGTTGATAAAGAGATAGTATACTCGTAACTAGTATGTATGTATAAAGAAAGAAAAAAAAACCACGGTTAGGTGGTATATACAATTATGGACGGGCTGCCGAGTGCCGACACAGAGGTAGCCACAGCCGTGAACTACCGCACTGTACTGTGTCTGCTGCTAATATATAGACTGGTTGATAAAGAGATAGTATACTCGTAACTAGTATGTATGTATAAAGAAAGAAAAAAAAACCACGGTTAGGTGGTATATACAATTATGGACGGGCTGCCGAGTGCCGACACAGAGGTAGCCACAGCCGTGAACTACCGCACTGTACTGTGTCTGCTGCTAATATATAGACTGGTTGATAAAGAGATAGTATACTCGTAACTAGTATGTATGTATAAAGAAAGAAAGAAAAACCACGGTTAGGTGGTATATACAATTATGGACGGGCTGCCGAGTGCCGACACAGAGGTAGCTACAGCCGTGAACTACCGCACTGTACTGTGTCTGCTGCTAATATAGACTGGTTGATAAAGAGATAGTATACTCGTAACTAGTATGTATGTATAAAGAAAGAAAAAAAAACCACGGTTAGGTGGTATATACAATTATGGACGGGCTGCCGAGTGCCAAAACAGAGGTAGCCACAGCCGTGAACTACCGCACTGTACTGTGTCTGCTGCTAATATAGACTGGTTGATAAAGAGATAGTATACTACTAATATTATATATACTGGTGGTCAGGTCACTGGTCACTAGTCACACTGGCAGTGGCACTCCTGCAGCAAAAGTGTGCACTGTTTAATTTTAATATAATATTATGTACTCCTGGCTCCTGCTATAACCTATAACTGGCACTGCAGTAGTGCTCCCCAGTCTCCCCCACAATTATAAGCTGTGTGAGCTGAGCAGTCAGACAGATATATAATATATATAGATGATGCAGCACACTGGCCTGAGCCTGAGCAGTGCACACAGATATGGTATGTGACTGACTGAGTCACTGTGTGTATCGCTTTTTTCAGGCAGAGAACGGATATATTAAATAAACTGCACTGTGTGTCTGGTGGTCACTCACTATATAATATATTATGTACTCCTGGCTCCTGCTATAACCTATAACTGGCACTGCAGTAGTGCTCCCCAGTCTCCCCCACAATTATAAGCTGTGTGAGCTGAGCAGTCAGACAGATATATATAATATTATATATAGATAATAGATGATGCAGCACACTGGCCTGAGCCTGAGCAGTGCACACAGATATGGTATGTGACTGAGTCACTGTGTGCTGTGTATCGCTTTTTTCAGGCAGAGAACGGATTATAAATAAAACTGGTGGTCACTATCAGCAAAACTCTGCACTGTACTGAGTACTCCTAATGCTCCCCAAAATTAGTAAATCAAGTGTCTCTCTAATCTATTCTAAACGGAGAGGACGCCAGCCACGTCCTCTCCCTATCAATCTCAATGCACGTGTGAAAATGGCGGCGACGCGCGGCTCCTTATATAGAATCCGAGTCTCGCGATAGAATCCGAGCCTCGCGAGAATCCGACAGCGTCATGATGACGTTCGGGCGCGCTCGGGTTAACCGAGCAAGGCGGGAAGATCCGAGTCGCTCGGACCCGTGAAAAAAAACATGAAGTTCTGGCGGGTTCGGATTCAGAGAAACCGAACCCGCTCATCTCTAGTATCAACCCTTCTTCCACTGGAAAAGGGGATACCCCAGGGGTGACCGCGACCTTCACCGGTTGGGTGAAAGGTCATCACAGGCACAAAGCCTCAGCCACCCAGATTTCACACACTCGCGCTCTCGCACGTAGTGTGATGAAGGGGATTCTCACGTCCGTGAGCAATCCCTATTCCGGCGCTCGGGGACAGACAAAGGGACAAACATACACGGATGCTACTCACCGTCACAAGTCTTGCACTCCGATCTTCTCCACTTACAGGTCCCTGTAAGGAGGCAAACAAACAAACAGCCGTGCAGGGCCAAGAACTACCCTAGTGTGCGTCCGCTACACTAGCTACATAAACAGAGCCCTCAAACTAGCTCGTGTGAGGGGTGCAACACAACTATGCACAACTTAAACAAACAGAAACTTTGCCCTGCACGGTAACAACACACATCACAATATCGGAATACAAGAACACACGGTACTGTCCCTTTAAATCCCTACCTGCTGCTGAAAGAGGGTGGGCGCCACACAGCCTGCCCACCTCCTGTACACTTCCCTTATGTGGGCCTCAGGCCTGCCTACCTAAATACCTCAGGGTGGCCTGGGCCTTGCGCCCAGCGCCACCTTTAGTCACCCCGGGGCAATTATCTACTGGGCCTAGCGCCCCCTATTTGCGCACGGACCCGAGGCCCGACTGTACCCACGGGCCTAATGCCCGCCTAACTCGTCCCTCGTGGGGTGACCTGGGCCTGGTGCCCAGGGTCACCTTATATTCCCTAACTGGCCAAAATACCCTGGGGCCTAATGCCCTCTAACGTCTCACAGGCCTATTGCCTGATGTGCCCCCGGGCCTAGTGCCCGCCTACTGCGCTGGGAGAGGGTGGCTTGGGCCTAACGCCGAACCCCCTAATTAATGTGTGGTCGGGTCTGGATGCTTGGGCCACGGGCCGGGGGGAACCCCGACTGCGCGTGGCCTTGGACCCAGAGAGCCCGACTCACTCGTGCCCACGGGCCGGGAGGGCCCGACTGTATGCCCACAGGCCGGAAGGGCCTGACTCTGCCCACGGGCCTAATGCCCGAACACCTGGTGGTCTAGGGAGGAAAAGGGAGGGGGTGAAAGTTGCCTCACTGAGGCCTCACCTGATCCGTGGGGTCTCCGGCACTCTCTTCTGCCGCTGATCCGTCCTGGCCAGCGGCGCCGCCGTCTCTCCTCCGCGTCCAGCCGCCGCTGGACATCTTCCTCCTGCAGGCCGACGTCTTCCGGTCTCTTCAGCGGCCACCGGAGCTCTTCTCCCCACGGACGCCGTCTTCCTCTCCGCGCCGGACTCTCTTCTCCGCTCCGGCGCGCCGACTCTCTTCTCCAGCACCCGGCTGCATTCTCCTTCGCGCTCTTCCGCGCGCGCGGTGTCTTTGGCTCCTGCCCGGCGTCTGACGTCAGGGGGCGGGGCCTATGATGCGGCGAGCGCCGATTGGCTCGCCGCGCCCCTCTCCGATTGGCTGCCGCTCCGGGAGCCGCGATTGGCTCCCGGAGGGCGCCAACATTCAAATGCCCCCGCAGCCTCTGGTCCGGTGCAGGGAAAAGGGTAATCCCTGCACCGGACACCCGCCGCCGCCACGCAACCAGCGCTGGGGACAGACAAGCTGCCCCAGCGCTGTCCCCAGCCAGGGACAGCACCACTGATGTGCCCACAGGGCACATCTCTACAGATAGATAGATAGATAGATAGATAGATAGATAGATAGATAGATAGATAGATATCTCAAAGGCATTGATCTACAGCACTCACAACTCCTAGATTTGGCATGCAAAATGGTATGTAACCACATCCATACATATAATAAAACTGTAAGGGTTGTGTCTGAACATAGCAATTTTTTGAGAAATATACTTCTATGGTCTGTTAGTGAACTATGGAGATGAAAAAAAAAAATCGGAATTTTTATTAGCATGTTCCTTCCAGCATCAGCCAAGACCTATTGGATGAATTTGGATCGCATTTTTACTACTGTATGGCTTAATGACATATAAAGAAACTAAGGTATGTATGATCTCGATGTGACTTCAGGGAGAGGAACAATAAAGAAAAAAACAGATGCTTTACACTCGGCAAACTGAAAGTTCAGGAAAATTTTCCCTCACTCCCATATAATATGTGTAGAAACTGGATTAATATTTCCTTACTCATTTCCTTTTTATAAGGTAATTGAGGGAGAGATTCTAACGGGATATGGCGCAGGTTAGACTGTGTTTGTTTATACCACGAATATCCCTTATCCCCAACAATTTTCATTTTCAATTCAAGCGCCTGAAGTTTCCTGTAAGTATCTGCTTAGCTATGACAATCAACAAGTCGCAGGGGCAAATGCTCAGGACTGCAGACGTAGATCTCAGGGCCAGCTGCTTTTCCCATGGGCAGCTTTAAGTGGCTTGCTTTCAAGTTAGTAGCTCCAAGCATCTTTTTGTGTTAATCTCTGAAGGAAAAACTCCACATATTGTTTACAAATACATTTTGTGATCAATGTGTACAATATAAAATAGACATCACAATATTAGGTGGCTCTACCTCCTTTATAAAATTAGGTCCACTGAGCAGTAACAGACATCCACGCGAGTAAAGCTGCGTTCCAACACTATTTATTCAATAAAAATCACAGAGGCTCAGCACTCACCATAATAATAAACAATTGGGGTTTGGTTTGTATATTGTTCAATACATTTAAGCTTACAGCCCCTGTCAAGGGACCCCATTTCTCTACACGTTCCCATTCTATCACTCAGAATTATAAACATGGAAACTGCTATCACATCAGAATTAGGCTTTAGGTACAGTATGATAACTGGTTTAAAACCCATCTGCACACAGGGTAATTCAGAGTCCTTAGCAGTTTTTGATAAAATTGGCAAAAACTACTAAGGATGAAATTGCATGCTGAGGGCCGCCCAGCACAGGGCAATGCCGTACAGCATGTATGGCGCCGCCCTGCACTGCGATTGCAGTTACATTGTGATTGCATCGCAGATTCGGGTAATAGAGGGTGAACCCTGTATACGCGTATACAGGAGCACTGCCGCCATGTTTCCTGTTGCAGGAAGCGCACTCCCCCCCCGTTTCCGGCTACACTCCCCCCCTCCCCCATGCTGCATCACCACCCCCGAATGCCCGTCACCTGACAATCAGAATACGATCGCATCCTTCCAGGATGCAATCGCATAATGGAAGCCTGTGCATGTGCAATGTGGTTCCGGTG
Source organism: Pseudophryne corroboree (assembly GCF_028390025.1). Lineage (NCBI taxonomy): Eukaryota > Metazoa > Chordata > Amphibia > Anura > Myobatrachidae > Pseudophryne > Pseudophryne corroboree. The sequence goes on along the minus strand of NC_086444.1, from coordinate 613,620,498 downwards.
CATGTGCAGATGGCCAAAAAGCGTCCGTTTGTAAATTTCGCTACACTGCATCCATCTATGAATAGCCCCCACTGGCTTTTAAAAGGTGAGACAATAACCAAGCACACCTGCTGTAAAACAGCTTCCTGCCAGACTCTGATCCCAAAACGAGGCAAAACGTCATCATCCTGCTGTAGGATTCTCGTAGGGTTTTGGATTCTATAAATGTCCCTGTGGTCAGCGCCATTTTCACTCCGGCTGTGGAGAGAGCACTGAACAGACGTGTCTGTCTCAATGCTGAGGTTGTGGGGCTGCTGTAGGGCTGGTGTATCAGTCCAGGGGTGCGAATGGCCAAATATTCTATGAAAGCGATGTGGAATATGTGTGTGCTACATAAAAAAACTGGTAATAAATAAATAAATAAATGTATCAGTATCAGTCCTGGGGTGCTCTGCCTGTAGTCTGGTGGCAGGGGCGGATCCAGAAGAAAATGAAAGGGGGGGCACCATGGAAGGGGCAAGTACATTTGTGTGCGGCTTCGGTGCATGTGAGGTGGCGCTTCTTATACAATGCCCACAGTTGTAGCGCTCATTATGCAATGTCCACTGTACTGGTAGTGCCCCTTATATAAACCCCATAGTAGTGGTGCCCCTTATGCAATGCCCGTATTGCCCCCATTAGTAATGTTACCTGTAGTAATGCCCCCAGTCATTTAGCGCCCTAGTAGTTAGGCCCCCAGTGGTAATGCCCCTGCAGTTATGACCCCAGTAGTTTACCCCCGCCCCCTTTAGTTTAGCCTTCCAGTGGTAATGCCCCCAGTAGTTTGCCTGCTTGTAGTTTAGCCACCAGTAGTAATGCCCCCCTGTAGTTTGCCCCATTGTGGTTTAGCCCCTGTAGTTATGCCCCCCTTGTAGTTTAGCCCCCAGTAGTAATGCCCCCAGTAGTTTGGCCCCTGTAATTATCCCCCAGTAGTTTGGCCCCTGTAGTTATGCCCCCAGTAGTTTGGCCCCCCTGTAGTTTAGCCCCCAAGTAGTAATGCCCCTGTAGTTAAGCCACCAGTAGTAATGCCCCTGTAGTTACGCCGCCAGTAGTAATGCCCTCCTGTAGTATGCCCCCAGTAGTTAGCCCCTTTGTAGTTGGCCCCCAGTAATAATGTCCCCCAGTAGTTTGCCCCCAGTAGATGCACCCCAGTAATAATGTCCCCCAGTAGTTTGCCCCCAGTAGATGCCCCCCAGTAATAATGTCCTCAAGTAGTTTGCCCCCAGTAGTAATGCCCCCTAGGAGTTTGCCCCCAATATATGACCCCCCGCAGTAGTAATGCCCCCAGTAGATGCCCCCCAGTAATAATGCCCCCAGTAGATGGCCCCCAGTAAAAATGTCCCCCAGTAGATGGCCCCAGTAGTAATGCCCCCAATAGATGAACCTCCAGTAGTGATGTCCCCCAGGAATAATGCCCCCAGTAGTTTGCCCCCAGTAATAATGCCCCCCAGTAGTAATGCCCCTTGTTGATGCCCCCCAGTAGTAATGTCCCCCCGTAGTTTGCCCCCAGTAGATGCCCCCGCTGCACTAAAGGAGAAAAACCATCATACTTACCGAGCCCCGTTCCCGCTTCCAGACCGCTGCAGTCCTCCTCTTGGTGTCCGCTCCTCAGCACTATGAGAGAGACGTCATGACTGACGTCTCTCCCATAGCACACACCGCACAGTGACAGCGCCGGAAGCCAGAGCTCAGTACTGAGCTCCTGCCTCCGGCTGCCGCTGTGCAGGGAGACGGGCGCCCGCTGGTAACACAATCTCAGCGGGCGCCCGTCATCTCCCTGTGCGGTGCCGGCGCTGGGAGGGGACGGGGGACGGAGGCCACAAATGACAGGGTGGGCACGGGCCCGAGTGCCCCCCCCCCCCTGGATCCGCCACTGTCTGGTGGTGTATCTGACAACAAGAGGTGATCTGTCCATATATATCCAGGGGCTCCGCCCCAGTGTTAAAAAAAAATCCCAGTATACCGTGTGTGTACATCCAGGGGCTGATGTGTCCTATGTATCAGAATCAGTCCATTGGCGTAATTCAGACCTGATCGCAGCTGCAAAATCTTTCTCTAATGGGCAAAACCATGTGCACTGCAGGTGGGGCAGATATAACATGTGCAGAGAGAGTTAGATTTGGGTGGGTTATTTTGTTTCTGTGCAGGGTAAATACTGGCTGCTTTATTTTTAAACTGCAATTTAGATTTCAGTTTGAACACACCCCACCCAAATCTAACACTCTGCACATGTTATATCTGCCCTACCAGCATGGTTTTGCCCATTAGAGAAAAATTTTGCAGCTGCGATCAGATCTGAATTAGGCCCCATGTGTGCTCCGTCTGTCGTCTGGTGGTGTATCTGACAACAAGGGGTGATCTGTCTGTCTATCCAGGGGCTCCACCCCAGTGTAAAATTAATATAATAAAAGCTAAAATGCCTAAAATATAATTATAATAAAATATATATTATTTGTTTGTTTGTGCTGTACCCCAGTGTAATATACAAGTTTTATTTTATTTTCATAAGTACTGTGACACTGCCGGTCAGACCACAGTATTATTTCTGACTCATGCACGTATTGTGCGACACTGTTGGTGAAATTAAACCGCAGTGTTTAATTACCATTTCTGACTCATACACATTTTGTGCGAAGGCGGGTTCGGGTCTCAGAGAACCGAACCGTACCGAACTTCATGCTCTGAACTCGGTTACGAGCCCGGCTCGGGTTTTCCCGCCTGTCTCGGAAACCCGAACGAGGCAAAACATCATCATCCCGCTGTCGGATTCTCGTGGGATTTGGATTCCATATAAGGAGCCGCGCGTCCCCGTCATTTTCACTCCGGCATTGGAGAGTGTACAGAGAGGACGTGTCTCTGTTCTCTCAGTGTCCTCAGTGTCCGTGGCTTGTGCTGAATGTGTCCAGTCACAGTGCTTGTGTCCTCTGCTGCCATATGTCCAGTGCTGCTGTATAGGGTGCTCTGTTGTTCTGCATCAGTTCAGGGTTGTGTATTGTGCTGCATCAGTCCAGTCACAGTGGTGATGTCCTCTGCTGCCATATGTCCAGTGCTGCTGTGTAATAAGTCCCTTACAGTGTTGCTGTGTTGTCCTGCATCAGACCAGTGGTAGTGTCCTGGGCATCAGTCACTCCAGTGACCATTCACAGTGGTGGTGTCCTCTGCTGCCATATGTCCAGTGCTGCTGTATAATAAAAGTCCCTTACAGTGTTGCTGTGTTGTGCTGCATCAGACGAGTGGTAGTGTCCTGGCCATCAGTCCTTCCAGTGACCAGGCAGTCACAGTGGTATATGCTGCTGCTATATGTCCACTGCTACAGTATTATAATGTAACCCTACCCTGAATACCTTGAACGAGAGCTGTCTATGTATTCTATTAAGGGATGGTTACCTAATAGTTGTGCCTCCACTCAAGCTATGTGTAGTATTTAACTACCGTTAAGGCTTGCTTGAGTAAGCCTGATCTCTATCCTTAGGGGATGATTCCCTTATATCATAGATATATTATCTAATATACCTGTCTCTTTCTTCCAAGATCTTCAGATCAACTTCCAGACGGACCAGACACACATGGCAAGTATAACACTTTAATGACCAGCACCAAATGGATTAAGTATACATTAACATTTCATCAATTACACATTCCCCTTTAAGTCATTAATCCATGCTAACCCCCTGTCAATTAGGCCTATACACAGTACCTGCATGCAATACAACAAATCCTTTTTCTTGTCAAGACACCCTTAGGTGTTAGAGTGACCCGGGTACTCTTAATATGATAGTGCACTATAAGGGCCCATAAACTTCCTAAAAATAACAGCAGTTGATACAGAATGTCTGACACTATGTTTTAGTATCAACTATCAGTTCTCCCTTCAGTTAAAGAGAAAGATGTTTAGCTCAGTCTACTTATGGTAGCGATTACTTTCTCCTATAAGGTTACTTATAGTTCCTCATTGGTAGATAACAGAAAGTATCTATTTAGCTCATAGATAGTAACATCAACAGTTGATTACCAAGGAATCTGTATCCTTTCCTCAGTAAAAATGTTACCGTAGTTGTCCAGTATTAAACTAAACTCCTAAGAAGCTGGTATGATAAACCTTTGTTATGCTGCGTCCTTGTGTCCATTTGAAGTAGCTGATGCTTTCTAAGGCCCTCATTCCGAGTTGGTCGGTCGCAAGGCGAATTTAGCAGAGTTGCTCACGCTAAGCCGCCGCCTACTGGGAGTGAATCTTAGCTTCTTAAAATTGCGACCGATGTATTCGCAATATTGCTATTACAAACTACTTCGCAGTTTCAGAGTAGCTCCAGACTTACTCTGCCTGTGCGATCAGTTCAGTGCTTGTCGTTCCTGGTTGACGTCACAAACACACCCAGCGTTCGCCCAGGCACTCCCACCGTTTCTCCAGCCACTCCTGCGTTTTTTCCGGAAACGGTAGCGTTTTCAGCCACACGCCCCTAAAACGCCGTGTTTCCGCCCAGTAACACCCATTTCCTGTCAATCACATTACGTTCGCCGGAGCGAAGAAAAAGCCGTGAGTAAAAATACTTTCTTCATAGTAAAGTTACTTGGCGCAGTCGCAGTGCGAACTTTGCGCATGCGTACTAAGCGGATTTTCACTGCGATGCGATGAAAAAGAACGAGCGAACAACTCGGAATGAGGGCCTATATTTCAGAGCATATATAGCTTTTCGATTCCTGTATGCCTCAAATTATTGTTGTCTCTGTCACGATCCGGGTATCTGGACGCCATTTCTTACCCATCAGATGCCTCCTAAGGCTGGCTCAGCGCTCCAGGACCGGATCCCATCTGTTATCCTAATGTTCACATTCCTGCATCCTCTCCTGTCTCTCTGAGACGCTGTCACAGTAACGCCTTATTACATCTGGCATGGCGTCTCCCGCGGCCTCCGCCGCCGTCCCTGAGCTTCTGCATGCAGAGTGTCAGAGTGGCGATTACGTCAGCCGCGGCCTCCGCTGTGTCCGCGTGGTTGGATGTGCACTTGTCAGCCTGGCGTCTCCTGTCTCCAGTGGCCGGCGCCGCCATTACTGTTTTCATTACCACATGGATTACAAACCAAACTTCCCTCCAAGTGTCTGCATGGGCGCAGCCATCTTGGATTCTGTCAGCTGATCATTTCCTCCAATCTGTTGTCAGTATTGTTAATCTGCATAATTGCCTAGCCAATCCCTTCCTTGCTGCAGGTATAAATACACTGTGCCTGAGCAAGGAAGGCGTCAGTGCTTTGGTTGTCAAACCTAGTTCCTGTTTGTCTCTCTCCTGTGATTGTCTTCCAGGTTCCAGCTCCTGTCTCAAGACTTCCACCATAGAGACCCGCACCAGCATTCCACCTGCGGTGTAGCCTGACTCTCCAATCCATTGTGGATTCATCTGTTTCCAGCTACAACATTACCTGCTTCCAGCTCAGCTTCCAGCAGAGTACAGCTTCCCTTAAAGGGCCGGTGTCCTTTCTACACTTTACCACTCTCCACCGGTATTATTATTTCTCCGCTCTCAAGTTCTACATTTCAGTTCATATTTCATCGCTCCCAAGTTCATTTATTATTTAACTGGTTCCAGCCAGTATCCACTCCGTGCTAACAACAGTCTGGTTCCAGCCAGTATCCACAGCAGCTGTTTTACCTTCAGCAACCCAGCTTTTCCTGGAACACCAGCTGGCACAATCCTGGGTTATCTCCATTGCTACAGTCGGGCCTGGTAAGGACTTTCCATCTAGAAGATCATAAGAACTATCTCACACTACCAGTGCCCTGTGGCTCCTGCCATCCTGTAGTACCCAGGAACTGTATTTATTATTTGCTGACTTTTACGTTTTCTTTTACTGCTGCTGTGTTGCGGAGTTGTCATAATAAACATCATTGACTTTTATCCAAGTTGTCATGGTCACGCCTTCGGGCAGTTATTATTCATGTTACTTACATGTCCAGGGGTCTGATACAACCTCCCAGGTTCCGGTACATCTCAGCCCCTACAACTGAGGCTGCCTCCCGTCAGCTCAGGCCCTCAGTTGTGACAGTCTCTTAGGATGAGTCTATATTAAATATATCTGCAAGAGATGGTTTCTCTTATCATAGTCACAGCGAGCTCAAATCCTTTAACTTTAAAACTAATAGTCTCTTACGTGTCAGTCCTTCTTACGGGTTCACGAATATACATATAACACCGTTGTATTAAAGTGCCACAAACTAGTCCTTGAATCGGGATGATATTCTAATCCTTTGTGGCTAAGAGGCTTTAACATCCATCCAATGTCACTGTAGTATGGCTACCTTTAATGTCCTTGACTCTAATTCTGCTAATTCAGGGGCATAAATACACACATTAGGTGGCAGCTTTAGGGTGTTACTTTCTATTTAGCGCTGCGGAACAATGTCTCTGGCTCTCCTTTGACTGATGTGATGCTGATATATGGGGGAGCTTTAAAACTATTTATGAAGCGTTAAACAGTTCAAGTTTCACTCCACTCCTCCTGTTACATATATATATCCAGTGCTTTCTACCTTCTCCTTAGCACTATGATTAAGCCATACATGGAACTGTAATTATAGGTCACTCTGACTACTGTGACCCATTACTATCCTCCTGCTTAATAGCCATTATTGTGGCCTAGCCCTGGAGTCCTTAGTCCCAATATGAAATTGACTATGTACCATAGTCACCTATGGCTTGCTGTGCTTAGTGTAGGGGTAATATAAATGGCTGGATTATACACTCACACTTCTACGATCTAGTGATGCTGCTGCAGGCTGCTCCCCCGACTCCTCCCTTACACTTACAGCCACACAGAATGGAGCCTCTGCTGCTGGTCCTGGCTTCTTTGTTGTGGCTGTCAGAGTCTGTGCCGGTAATAGGTAGGAAGGAACCCTCTCTGTCTCCCTGTCACAGATGTGCCCTTCCAATACTGCTGGGTGAGTTGACTAGCGCTGATCTTGGGTTCTATGAACAGTTCTGAGTCTCAATGCTGCTGTCACCACCTTTACAGTAAGGAAGCCCTGTTCTGGCTACACACACTAAGCCCCCTCCGGCCGCCGCAATGTGTACCGCTCAGCTCTAATGCGGGCGACGGCCGGAGCAGCAAAAAAACGATGTCCTCTCACCAAGGGATATGCAGTCTCTCCCCCAGCTACACTCACAGCACCTCTCCACCACTCTCTAGTAGTCACATGACCCACTCTGAGGTGATGCCCCACCCACTGGCAATCACCCCACTAGGTGATTGACAGTTAGGAGCACAAGGACATTAACCCTTTAGATACACTGTGAAACCATAAAATAAGCCTTAATTGTATTCACCACTACATTTACATCAATGTACATACAATTACATATATGTGAACTGTATTATTTACCTCAAAACATGCATACAGTATTACAACATCCATTAACTTTTATATGAATAATATATATGCTTATACTCCATTTTAGTCACCATATTATAACTACCTCAGTATAAGTGTTGTTTAAACCCTAAATCAGGGTTACAATAATAATAATAATAACAACAACCACAAGTCCCTCACAGTGTTGCTGTGTTGTGCTGCATCAGACCAGTGGTAGTGTCCAGGCCATCAGCCGTTTCTGTGCCGCATATTGGGGGTCATTCCGAGTTGATCGCTAGCTGAATTTGTTCGCAGCGATCGGGCTAAAAATCGGGCACAACAAACGATGTAGTTTTGCAAAGGGTCTAGCGATGCATTTCAGTCGCACTGCTTGGCGCAGAGTGATTGACATGAAGTGGGCATTTCTAGGTGGTAACTGACCGTTTTCAGGGAGTGTGCTGAAAAATGCAGGCGTGGCTGGGCGAACGCTGGGCGGGTTTGTGACGTCAAATCTGGAACTGAATAGTCTGAAGTGATCGCAAGTGCTGAGTAGCTTTTGAGCTACTCTGAAACTACACAAAAAAAATTTGTAGCCGCTCTGTGATACAATCATTCGCCAGCTAGCGAGCGATCAACTCTGAATGAGGCCCATTGTGTTATATAACTCCAGAAACATAGGGGGTGATTCCGAGTTGTTCGCTCGCTAGCTGCTTTTAGCAGCATTGCACACGCTAAGCCGCCGCCCTCTGGGAGTGTATCTTAGCTTAGCAGAATTGCGAACGAAAGATTAGCAGAATTGCGAATAGAAATTTCTTAGCAGTTTCTGAGTAGCTCCAGACTTACTCAGCCATTGCGACCAGCTCAGTCCTTTTCGTTCCTGGTTTGACGTCACAAACACACCCAGCATTTGCCCAACCACTCCCCCGTTTCTCCAGCCACTCCTGCGTTTTGCAACTCGAACGCCTGCTTTTTTCCGCACACTCCCATAAAACGGCCAGTTTCCGCCCAGAAACACCCACTTCCTGTCAATCACACTACGATCAGCACAGCGATGAAAAAGCTTAGTTATGCCGTGAGTAAAATACCTAACTTTTGTGTAAAATAACTAAGCGCATGCGCTCTGCGAACCTTGCGCATGCGCAGTAAGCAACTAATCGCAGTATAGCGAAAATCAGCAACGAGCGAACAACTCGGAATGACCCCCATAATCAAAAATTTGAGGATAAAATAGAGAAAGATCAAGAACCACTTCCTCCTAGTACTGAAGCTGCTGCCACTAGCCATGACATAGATGATGAAATGCCATTGTCGTCTGCCAAGGCCAATGCCCAATGTGATAGTAGAGGGCATGTCAAATCCAAAAAGCCAAAGTTCAGTAAAAAGACCCAAAAAAAGAAATTTAAATGGTCTGAGGAGAAACGTAAACTTGCCAATATGCCATTTACAACACGGGGTGGCAAGGAACGGCTCAGGCCCTGGCCTATGTTCATGACTAGTGGTTCAGCTTCACATGACGATGGAAGCTCTCATAACTGAGGTCTTGACACTTATGTTGGTGTTAGACGTGTGTCCGATATCCGCCATTAGTGCAGTGGGATTTTAACTATTGATGGAGGTATTGTGCCCCCGGTACCAAATCCCATCTAGATTCCACTTCACTAGGCAGGCGATACCGAGATGTTGCCATTTAATTCCAGTGATTTGACGTATAATTATTAATTCCAGTGATTTTGCCAATTAATTCCAGTGATTTGTACGTATAATTACAGTGATTTTGCAGGATAATTACAGTGATTTGGACGTATCATTTATTAATTACAGTGATTTTGCCAATTAATTCCAGTGATTTGGATGTATAATTATTAATTACAGTGATTTGGACATATAATTATTAATTACAGTGATTTTGCCAATTAATTCTAGTGATTTGGACGTAAAATTATTAATTACAGTGATCTTGCCAATTATTTCCAGTGATTTGGATGTATAATTACAGTGATCATGCCAATTAGTTCCAGTGATTTGGACGTATAATTCCAGTGATCTGGACGTATAATTCCAGTGATTTTGCCAATTCATTCCAGTGAGTTGGACATATAATTCCAGTGATTTGGACGTATAATTCCAGTTGGAATTGATTGTGTTGCTTGGCTTAGTCATACAGCTACCTCATTGCACCTCTTCGACATCTTTGCATGAGGTGCTGTTTGGGGCCTAGTTTTTGAAAAGTGCCATCCTGTGTGACACTGCCGTATGAGACCAGGGGTACTGCTGTATTAGTCCTGGGGTACTGCCGTATAAGCCCACCAATTGCAGAATTTAAAAAAAATGACTGGAGCATGCTGGAGATGCTGTCAGTGGACCGAACAATTGCGGCCCACTCTCGACATTCAGCCACTGCGTGACACTACTAGATGGTCCAGGTGGTTGTGTCGCTTAGCATAGTCATATAGCAACCTCGGTGCACCTTTTTTTCTTCTTTGCATCATGTGCTGTTAGGGGCCTTTTTTTTTATATATGCCCTCCTGTCTGCCACTGCAGTGCCACTCCTAGATGGGCCAATTGTTTGTGTCGCTTGGCTTAGTCATACAGCTACCTCATTGCACCTCTTCTACATCTTTGCATGATGTGCTGTCTGGGGCCTTTTTTTATATCTGCCCTCCTGTCTGCCACTGCAGTGCCACGCCTAGATGGGCCAATTGTTTGTGTCGCTTGGCTTAGTCATACAACTACCTCATTGCAATTCTTTTTCTTCTTTGCATGATGTGCTGTTAGGGGCCTTTTTTTTTATATCTGCCATCCTGTCTGCCACTGCAGTGCCACTCCTAGATGGGCCAATTGTTTGTGTCGCTTGACTTAGTCATACAACTACCTCATTGCAATTCTTTTTCTTCTTTGCATGATGTGCTGTTAGGGGCCTTTTTTTATATCTGCCCTCCTGTCTGACACTGCAGTGCCACTCCTAGATGGGCCAGGTGTTTGTGTTGTCCACTTGTGTCGCTTAACTTAGTCATCCAGCAACATTGGTGCAACCTTTTGGCCTAAAAACAATATTGTAAGGTGTGAGGTGTTCAGAATAGACTGGAAATGAGTGGAAATGATTGTTATTGAGGTTAATAATACTGTAGGAGCAAAATTACTTCCAAATTCTGTGATTTTAGCTGTTTTTATGTTTTTTTCAAAAATCATCCAGATCCAAAACCAAAACACGAAAGGGTGGTTTTGTCAAAACCAAAACACGAAAAGTGCAATTATAACCAAAACACGAAAAGTGCCAGCCGCACATCTCTAATTGTGTGACACTGTTGGTGAAATTAAACCACAGTGTTTGATTACTATTTCTGACTCATACACTCATACACCTATTGTGCAACACTGTTGGTGAAATTAAACCACAGTGTTTGATTACTATTTCTTACAAATTACATTTTTTTGTACACATTGTGGTGTGTGCTGTATCCCACTTCATTCATGTTTGTGGATAGATATGGAAGACAAACAATTGAGAGGAGAGCTGGAAGCACATACTAGTGGTGCAGGTACTGCCACCATTCATGACGATACAAGTCTGTCAATTTCATCTAGTAAGGCCGATGCCCAGCAGCATAGATGGCTTAAGTCAGGGCTTGTAAAATCATTTATTTTAACAGAAAAAAAATCAAATCAATTACAGATCCAAAACACGAAGAAGATACAGATCCAAAACAAGAACCCAAAACCCAATGTTTGGATCGGTGCACATCTCTAATTCACAATTGCTGTGCTCTGCCTTCTTTAAAATGCTGCTTCCCTTTTGTTGTCTAGAATTTAGATTTTTGTTGCTGAGAATACAGTCAAAGCATGTACAAGTGGCTTCTCATTGCTGGGTGGACAGTTTAGGTAAATTGGAATAATAGCTTTTACATCTGTGTTTCATAAATAATACCATTTTCAAATTTGATGTTTAAAGAAACTCAGTAGTTTTCTTTATAGAGTGGCTATTGCTTTAGAGTTAGGAAACTCATAAATTATTTCCTTTCAGGGCAAATTATTAAATTCAGCCTTAAGGGCCTGATTCAGATGTGGTTGGAGGTGCTATCACTGCAGTTTACATTGAAGCAGCAGCAATAGCACTAATATGGTAATGCAGTAGGAGGTGTCACACCGCCTGCTACATCACTGATCCAAGCTGTGTCCTAGGACACAGTATCAGATCATCTCCGACACCATCAGCTGGCTGCGTGACCCATTGGGTCGCACAAGCAGGCCGCTGCAAGTTCTGCCAAGGGGCCAGGAAAGAAATCTCCATCCTCTGACAGAGATCATGGCCTCGTCCCTCCCTCGCAACAGTGGCGACATGTCTGCGTTCGGAGAAACGTACGCTATCGCCATCCCCTCTCTGCTCCAAACTGCATCAGACAGTCAATCACTGACTGTCTGATTCCATAGTGTAACCGACGTTGCAGACCTGTACTGCACATGCGCAATACAGGCCCGTTGCATGTGTAAAGTACCAAACATACGTGCTTTGCGGCATGCGCCGCTTCTGCAACCTAACCTGAATCAGGCTCAAAGTGCTGTGCTTTTGATAATATAGAAGGCCATGCCAACTCTGAGATCTTTGGGAACAAAGGGCACAAGTCATCCTCACAAATGTTCCTATTCCAGGCAGTATAAAAGGAGTGACCAGTGTAAATATAAGCACCTCTGTGATACATGTGGGGAGGGCCCACAGCCAAGGAGTGAATCAAAATCCATAGCTGACATCTGGGAGAAAAGTCAATGGGTGAGGGGTTCATTCATAATACAGTGTGCCAGTTAATATGCACAAAATGGCTTAAGATGTATCTTGATAGGTCAGGCCCAGAATTCCGAGCCAGTGGTTTGAAAGGGGGGCTTGTGATCACAGTTCCCCCACATAGTGCGAGGCAAGATTAGAAGGACCCACAACAAATATTTTTTCAGTGTTCTGAATTTGTAAGTTGGAAGAAAGGGGTCTATTTACTAAGCCTTGGATGGAGATAAAGTGAACGGAGATAAAGTACCAGCCAATCAGCTCCTAAATGTCATTCAACCAGTGGCATGGCAGTTAGGAGCTGATTGATTGGTACTTTATCTCCATCCACTTCATCTCCATCCAAGGCTTAGTAAATAGATCCCAAAGTCCCCAGTTACTAGGGACAAAACGTGTCAACTTGACATCCAGCAAACTGACCCTGCATATGGCAAAAAGCACTTTAACCTTCCCCGGGTGTTGCAATGGAGCATATGCCTAAGGTGTACTTGATATGGGTCAAAAAAGACCCGAACATCCTAGGAAGGTTAAGAGAAGTGGAAACTATTTCCACTGCTAATTAAGTGTAACACTGATTTCAAATGTCTAGCTCTGCATACAGTAAATTAGTGTGCCCTGTTCCAACCATGTCTGTGGCCGGCTTTAGAGATGTACATTGAAATAAAAAATTGCTAGTACAGGTTGAGTATCCCTTATCCAAAATGCTTGGGACCAGAGGCATTTTGGATATCGGATTATTCCGTATTTTGGAATAATTGGATATGGGATACTCAACCTGTACTGATGTTTTTTTGACATTGGTCAGGAAACATTGCTTAGTCCTAAACATTGGTTTGGAAATACCAAAGGTTTCTGATGTTTCTTCTTTGAGGTAAACTAGCTACTTCTCACTCCAAGCAAGGGATTTGAACATGAAACCTTCTATACCCTATTCATTCACTTAACTTGTGTGATTTGTGTGCACCTTGTCATTCAGTTAAATTCCCCTGTATTTAAAACACACATTGCTCAGCATGCCATATGTGGGTCTTGAACTCTCAACCTCATATACTACAGTCAGACACCTAACATATGGAACTATACATCCCTGTGAAGTAATTCTAACTATATGAAGCTAGTTGTTATTATCAGTTTAAACAATTACCCTCTCCCCAAATACATCTGCAGAACATCAGGAAAAAAATAGGTTGCAGTTAAGAAACTGGTGTTTGGCATCCCGGCAGTTGGGATGCCAACGCCAGGAACCCGACACTGATTGGAATGCATATACTGGCATCCCGACATCAATTGAAATGCCGGTGCCGTGATGGCAAACGTCGAAATCCCGATTGAGCCGGTGCTGGACTTAACTACTGCTAAACCACAGATGAGGAGACTTAGGCTTAGACTGAGGTGGGAGGGTTAGGATTAGGTTTTGGGGGACTGTCAGGATTTTCATCTCTGGGATGTTGGTATAATGACAGCCAGCATCCCGGACTCCGGGATATCGTATGTATACCGAAGAAACATCGGGTCTTCACCATTGCAGGGTCAGCCATTAATTGTAGGTCTTCTGAGAGCTCTTTTCTGTTAGGCATGGTTCACATCAGGCAATGCTTCTTGAGAATTGCAAACTCAAAACTGGTGTGTGTTTTTTTTATAGGGCAGGGCAGCTTTAACCAACACCTCCAATCTCGTCTCATTGATTGGACTCCAGGTTGGCTGACTCCTGACTCAAATTAGCTCTTGGAGAAGTCATTAGTCTAGAGGTTCACATACTTTGTCCACCCTGCACTGTGAATGTTTACATGGTGTGTTCAATAAAAACATGAGAACATATAATTGTTTGTGTGGTATTAGTTTCAGCAGACTGTGTTTGTCTATTGTGACTTAGATGAAGATCAGAACACATTTTATGACCAATTTATGCACAAATCCAGGAAATTCCAAAGGGTTCACATACTTTTTCTTGCAACTGTATTAATCAGACCTCTGATGAGCTGCTACTAATCAATACTTATATAACTGATTATATTAGCATAAGGTAAACTTACTTCAAGATATATTTGGTGCATTTAAGTACAATGGAAGGAGTCAGTTACAATGTTTTGCTTTATTTATTTGGTCATATTGATACATTTAAGTGCAACATTTTACTTTTGATATTATTAATGGGAAAAGTCTCCTCCTTATTTTCATGTTAAAAAAAAAACACAACAAAATTATTTTGTGTGTGTCTACCATTTTTTTTTATGAGACATTAGCAATGGCTTTTTAGAATAATTCCATTTAAAAAAAATGTTTTATCTGTAAGGTTAGAAGGATTTTGCACTTTGCTGCATGATAGGGCCTTCATTTACATATTTACATATTTTTATTGAAGCAATTAGTGATACTTTTAGTACAAAAAACAGTGCAGAGTAAGACATAGTGGAATGACCATAAAAGAAAGGGCCCATCAATATTATACGTTAGCCATACCATACAGCGAGCTATATAGTAAAAGTAATGCATGGTGGACAGTGCAAAACAATAGACAGAGAGTGCACATGTATTTGCAAAGCAGGAAAATACATATACACAAAGAAATGATAGAGCCCTTTAATAAACCTCTATTGCAAAATCATCTCCCCACTACGAGTACTACTCAAAAAAGGCTCCAGGCTAGTTCTGCATCTAACATACCTAAAAGGAGGGTTAGTCATTGACACTATGAATCAAGATCAGTGCAGTGTTTAATACAATTACTTTGCAAAAAAAAAAAAAATGCTTGAGATTGCAAGTGGCTGCAGCAAGGATGCGGGAATGGCTGAGCTTGACATCAAGTCTGTGTTTAGACTAGCTGCCATTGTGTCAGAAAGTTTCACGTTCATGAGGGTATATTTACTCAGGTCCCGATTTTGACCGAGATGCCGTTTTTTCTTCAAAGTGTCATCTCGGTAATTTACTAAGCAAAAATCACGGCAGTGATGAGGGCATTCGTAATATTTTGGAAGTCCTTGGAAAAAATCACGAATCAATACACCATCGGTCAAATACGCCTGCAATTTGGCAGAAATCGGTCATTTACTAAAAAGTGCATAACACAAACACTGCCGACAATAGCCAAACACTGCTGTGCTAAAATACAAATCGTGAAAAAGTGCTAAAAAAAAACAGACCTGCTTTTTTATCCCGTGTTTGTATAGGCATGCACGGATCCATGAGATCCGTGCATGTTTTTCAGTGGGAAGGGGGGGGAAATGTTATAAATTTAAAAAAAAAATGCGTGGGGTCCCCCCTCCTAAACCAAACCAGCCTCGGGCTCTTTGAGCCGGCCCTGGTTGCAAAAATATGGGAAAAAAATTGACAGGGGTTCCCCCATATTTAAGCAACCAGCACCGGGCTCTGCGCCTGGTCCTGGTTCCAAAAATACGGGGAACAAAAAGAGTAGGGGTCCCCCGTATTTTTGAAACCAGCACCGGGCTCCACTAGCTGGACAGATAATGCCACAGCCGGGGGTCACTTTTATACAGTGCCTTGCGGCCGTGGCATCAAATATCCAACTAGTCACCCCTGGCCGGGGTACCCTGGGGGAGTGGGGACCCCTTCAATCAAGGGGTCCCCCCCCAGCCACCCAAGGGCCAGGGGTGAAGCCCGAGGCTGTCCCCCCATCCAATGGGCTGCGGATGGGAGGCTGATAGCCTTTGTTCAAAGTGATTGATATTGTTTTTAGTAGCAGTACTACAAGGCCCAGCAAGCCTCCCCCGCAAGCTGGTACTTGGAGAACCACAAGTACCAGCATGCGGCGGAAAAATGGGCCCGCTGGTACCTGTAGTACTACTACTAAAAAAATACCCCAATAAAGACAACACACACACACCTTGAAAGTATAACTTTAATACATCCATCCACACCTCCATATACACATACTTACCTTATGTTCCCACGCAGGTCGGTCCTCTTCTCCAGTAGAATCCATGGTGTACCTGTAGAAAAAATTATACTCACATAATCCATGGTTGAAGGCTCCTCTGCTTGTAATCCTTTTGTAATCCACGTACTTGAAAAAATAAAAAAACGGATACCCGACCTCGCACTGAAAGGGGACCCATGTTTTCACATGGGACCCCTTTCCCCGAATGCCAGAAACCCACTCTGACTGATGTCTAAGTGGGTTTCTTCAGCCAATCAGGGAGCGCCACGTTGTGGCACCCACCTGATCGGCTGTGTGCTCCTGTACTGTCTGACAGGCGGCACACGGCAGTGTTACAATGTAGCGCCTATGCGCTCCATTGTAACCAATGGTGGGAACTTTCAGGTCAGCGGTTGACCGAAAGTGACCTCACCGCTGACCTGAAAGTTCCCACCATTGGTTACAATGGAGCGCATAGGCGCTACATTGTAACACTGCCGTGTGCCGCCTGTCATACAGTACAGGAGCTTACAGCCGATCAGGAGGGTGCCACAACGTGGCGCTCCCTGATTGGCTGAAGAAACCCACTTAGACATCAGTCAGAGTGGGTTTCTGGCATTCGGGGAAAGGGGTCCCATGTGAAAACATGGGTCCCCTTTCAGTGCGAGGTCGGGTATCCGTTTTTTTATTTTTTCAAGTACGTGGATTACAAAAGGATTACAAGCAGAGGAGCCTTCAACCATGGATTATGTGAGTATAATTTTTTCTACAGGTACACCATGGATTCTACTGGAGAAGAGGACCGAACTGCGTGGGAACATAAGGTAAGTATGTGTATATGGAGGTGTGGATGGATGTATTAAAGTTATACTTTCAAGGTGTGTGTGTGTTGTCTTTATTGGGATATTTTTTTAGTAGTAGTACTACAGGTACCAGCGGGCCCATTTTTCCGCCGCATGCTGGTACTTGTGGTTCTCCAAGTACCAGCTTGCGGGGGAGGCTTGCTGGGCCTTGTAGTACTGCTACTAAAAACAATATCAATCACTTTGAACAAAGGCTATCAGCCCCCCATCCGCAGCCCATTGGATGGGGGGGACAGCCTCGGGCTTCACCCCTGGCCCTTGGGTGGATTGGGGGGGGGACCCCTTGATTGAAGGGGTCCCCACTCCCCCAGGGTACCCCGGCCAGGGGTGACTAGTTGGATATTTGATGCCACGGCCGCAAGGCACTGTATAAAAGTGACCCCCGGCTGTGGCATTATCTGTCCAGCTAGTGGAGCCCGGTGCTGGTTTCAAAAATACGGGGGACCCCTACGCTTTTTGTCCCCCGTATTTTTGGAACCAGGACCAGGCGCAGAGCCCGATGCTGGTTGTTTAAATATGGGGGAACCCCTGTCCATTTTTTCCCCATATTTCTGCAACCAGGATCGGCTCAAAGAGCCCGAGGCTGGTTTGCCTTAGGAGGGGGGACCCCACGCAATTTGTTTTTTTACATTTAAACATTTTTTATTTTTTTTACAAGGTGCACAATGAAGCCCAGCACGGATCTCTCAGATCCGGCCGAGATTCATTGTGTTAAAGTCGGCAGTGTTTTACAAGTCACTCACGTAAAACACTGCCAAAAAAAACGAATGACATCGACATCGGAAAACCCGAAAATGCAGAATACGGCAGCTTAGTAAATTAGTCGTAATCAATTCAGAAAGTTGCATATTTACACTTTCGATGTAATTCGTGATTGAACTTTGACCTCAAACGGGAAAATACGAATCTTAGTAAATTTACCCCATGGTCTTTTAATTGACATATTTTTACTGATGGGTTGTTCAATTGTAGCTCAGTCTTACATTTGAGTCTAGAATCAGGGATGAAGTGTAAATCCATTGTGCACATTCATAGTGAGGGCATTTAGCGGACATTCAGGATACCCAAGCCAAAACAAAAACATAAACCAGAAAGTCTGGACAGAAGAATGGTTTGCCTATGAATAGAAATGTATAACAAGGATAGGCCATATAGATTGTGTGTGTATGTGTATGTTTGTGTATATATATATATATATATATATATATATACAGGTTGAGTATCCCATATCCAAATATTCCGAAATACGGAATATTCCAAAATACGGACTTTTTTGAGGGAGAGTGAGATAGTGAAACTTTTGTTTTCTGATGGCTCAATGTACACAAACTTTGTTTAATACACAAAGCTATTAAAAATATTGTATTAAATGACCTTCAGGCTGTGTGTATAAGGGCCCTCATTCCGAGTTGTTCGCTCGGAGTTTTTCATAGCATCGCAGTGAGAATTCTCTTAGTGCGCATGCGCAATGTTCGCACTGCGACTGCGCCAAGTAACTTTACTATGAAGAAAGTAAGTTTACTCACGGCATTTCTCTATCGTCCTAGTGGATGCTGGGGTTCCTGAAAGGACCATGGGGGGATAGCGGCTCCGCAGGAGACAGGGCACAAAAAGTAAAGCTTTAGGATCAGGTGGTGTGCACTGGCTCCTCCCCCTATGACCCTCCTCCAAGCCAGTTAGATTTTTGTGCCCGGCCGAGAAGGGTGCAATCTAGGTGGCTCTCCTAAAGAGCTGCTTAGGAAAGTTTAGCTTAGGTTTTTTATTTTACAGTGAGTCCTGCTGGCAACAGGATCACTGCAACGAGGGACTTAGGGGAGAAGAAGTGAACTCACCTGCGTGCAGGATGGATTGGCTTCTTGGCTACTGGACATCAGCTCCAGAGGGACGATCACAGGTACAGCCTGGATGGTCACCGGAGCCTTGCCGCCGGCCCCCTTGCAGATGCTGAAGTAAGAAGAGGTCCAGAATCGGCGGCAGAAGACTCCTCAGTCTTCTAAAGGTAGCGCACAGCACTGCAGCTGTGCGCCATTTTCCTCTCAGCACACTTCACACGGCAGTCACTGAGGGTGCAGGGCGCTGGGAGGGGGGCGCCCTGGGAGGCAAATGAATACCTATTTTGGCTAAAAATACCTCACATATAGCCTCCGGAGGCTATATGGAGATATTTAACCCCTGCCAGAATCCGTTAAGAGCGGGAGACGAGGCCGCCGAAAAAGGGGCGGGGCCTATCTCCTCAGCACACAGCGCCATTTTCCCTCACAGAAAGGCTGGAGGGAAGGCTCCCAGGCTCTCCCCTGCACTGCACTACAGAAACAGGGTTAAAACAGAGAGGGGGGGGCACTAATTTGGCGATATGCTTATATATATATATTAAGATGCTATAAGGGAAAACACTTATATAAGGTTGTCCCTATATAATTATAGCGTTTTTGGTGTGTGCTGGCAAACTCTCCCTCTGTCTCTCCAAAGGGCTAGTGGGTCCTGTCCTCTATCAGAGCATTCCCTGTGTGTGTGCTGTGTGTCGGTACGTGTGTGTCGACAGGTAGGAGGACGATGTTGGTGAGGAGGCGGAGCAATTGCCTGTAATGGTGATGTCACTCTCTAGGGAGTCGACACCGGAATGGATGGCTTATTTAGGAAATTACGTGATAATGTCAACACGCTGCAAAGTCGGTTGACGACATGAGACGGCCGACAAACAATTAGTACGGTCCAGACGTCTCAAAAACACCGTCAAGGGTTTTAAAACGCCCGTTTACTTTAGTCGGTCGACACAGACACAGACAGGGACACTGAATCCAGTGTCGACGGTGAATAAACAAACGTATTCCTTATTAGGGCCACACGTTAAAGGCAATGAAGGAGGTGTTACGTATTTCTGATACTACAAGTACCACAAAAGAGGGTATTATGTGGGATGTGAAAAAACTACCATAGTTTTTCCTGAATCAGATAAATTAAATAAAGTGTGTGATGATGCGTGGGTTCCCCCCGATAGAAAATTATGGGCGGTATACCCTTTCCCGCCAGAAGTTAGGGCGCGTTGGGAAACACCCCTTAAGGTGGATAAGGCGCTCACACGCTTATCAAAACAAGTGGCGGTACCGTCTATAGATAGGGCCGTCCTCAAGGACCAGCTGACAAGGCTGGAAAATATAATAAAAAGTATATACACACATACTGGTGTTATACTGCGGCCAGCGATCGCCTCAGCCTGGATGTGCAGAGCTAGGGTGGCTTGGTCGGATTCCCTGACTAAAAATATTGATACCCTTGACAGGGACAGTATTTTATTGACTATAGAGCATTTCTATATATGCGAGATGCACAGAGGGATATTTGCACTCTGGCATCATGAATAAACGCGATGTCCATAACTGCCAGAAGATGTTATGGACACGACAGTGGTCAGGTGATGCAGATTCCAAACGGCACAGTATGGCCGTATAAAGGAAGAGGACTTGTTTGGGGTCGGTCCATCGGACCTGGTGGTCACGGCAACTGCTGGAAAATCCACCGTTTTTTACCCTAAGTCACATCTCTGCAGAAAAAGACACCGTCTTTTCAGCCTCAGTCCTCTCGTCCCTATAAGATCATATCTGCCCAGGGATAGAGGAAAGGGAAGAAGACTGCAGCAGGCAGCCCATTCCCAGGAACAGAAGCGTTCCACCGCGTCTGACAAGTTCTCAGCATGGCGCTGAGACCGTACAGGACCCCTGGATCCTACAAGTAGTATCCCGGGGGTACAGATGGGAATGTCGAGACGTTTCCCCTTCGCAGGCTCCTGAAGTCTGCTTTACCAAGTCTCCCTCCGACAAGGAGGTAGTATGGGAAAAAATTCACAAGCTGTATTCCCAGCAGGTGATAATTAAATTACCCCTCCTACTACAGAAAAGGGGTATTATTCCACACTATATTGTGGTACTGAAGCCAGAAGGCTAGGTGAGACTTATTCTAAAAAAATTTTTTTGAACACTTACAAAGGTTCAAATTAAGATGAAGTCACTCAGAGCAGTGATAACGAACCAGGAAGAAGGGGACTATATAGTGTCCCGGGACATCAGGGATGCTTACCTCTATGTCCCAAATTTGCCCTTCTCACTAAGGGTACCTCAGGTTCGTGGTGCAGAACTGTCACTATCAGTTTCAGACGCTGCCGTTTGGATTGTCCACGGCACCCCGGGGTCTTTACCAAGGTAATGGCCGAATTGATGATTCTTCTTCGAAGAAAAGGCGTCTTGGTTATCCCTTACTTGGACGATCTCCTGATGGGGGCATAGTCCAGGGAACAGTTGAAGGTCGGAGTAGCACTATCTCGGATACTGCTACAATCAGCACGGGTGGATTCTAAATATTCCAAAATCGCAGCTGATCCCGACGACACGTCTGCTGTGCCTAGGGATGATTCTGGACACAGTCCAGAAAAAGGTGTTTCTCCCGGAAGAGAAAGCCAGGGAGTTATCCGAGCAAGTCAGGAACCTCCTAAAAACAGTGCATCATTGCACAAGGGTCCTGGTAAAAATGGTGGCTTCCTACGAAGCAATTCCATTCGGCAGATTTCACGTAAGAACTTTTCAGTGGGATCTGCTGGACAAATGGTCCGGATCGCATCTTCAGATGCATCAGCGGATAACCCAATATCCAAGGACAAGGGTGTCTCTCCTGTGGTGGTTATAGAGTGCTCATCTTCTAGAGGGCCGCAGATTCGGCATTCAGGATTGGATGCTGGTAACCACGGAGCCCAGCCTGAGAGGCTGGGGAGCAGTCACACAAGGGAAAAATTTCCAGGGAGTGTGATCAAGTATGGAGACTTTCTCCACATAAATATACTGGAGCTAAGGGTAAATTTATAATGCTCTAAGCTTAGCAAGACCTCTGCTTCAAGGTCAGCCGGTATTGATCCAGTGGGAAAAACATCACGGCAGTCGCCCACGTAAACAGACAGGGCGACACAAGAAGCAGGAGGGCAATGGCAGAAACTGCAAGGACTTTTCGCTGGGCGGAAAATCATGTGATAACACTGTCAGCAGTTTTTCATCCCGGGAATGGAAACTGGGAAGCAGACTTCCTCAGCACGACCTCCACCCGGGAGAGTGGAAACTTCATTGAGAAGTTTTTTCCACATGATTGTAAACCGTTGGGAAATACCAAAGGTGGACATGATGGCGTCCCGTCTGAACAAAAAACGGGACAGGTATTGCGCCAGGTCAAGAGACCCTCAGGCAATAGATGTGGACGTTCTGGTAACACCGTGGGTGTGCCAGTCGGTGTATGTGTTCCCTCCTCTGCTTCTCATACCTAAGGTGCTGAGAATTATAAGACGTAGAGGAGTAAGAACTATACTCATGGCTCCGGATTGGCCAAGAAGGACTTGGTACCCGGAACTTCAAGAGATGCTTACAGAGGTCTTATGGCCTCTGCCGCTAAGAAGGGACTTGCTTCAGCAAGTACCATGTCTGTTCCAAGACTTACCGCGGCTGCGTTTGTCGGCATGGCGATGGAAAGCCGGATCCTAAGGGAAAAAGGCATTCCGGAAGAGGTCATTCCTACCCTGGTCAAAGCCAGAAAGGAGGTGACCGCACAACATTATCACCACGTGTGGCGAAAATATGTTGCGTGGTGTGAGGCCAGGAAGGCCCCACAAAGAAATTTCAACTCGGTCGTTTCCTGCATTTCCTGCAAACAGGAGTGTCTATGGGCCTCAAATTGGGGTCCATTAAGGTTCAAATTCGGCCCTGTAAATTTTCTTCCAGAAAGAATTGGCTTCAGTTCCTGAAGTCCAGAAGTTTGTCAAGGGAGTATTGCATATACAAACCCCTTTTTTTTTTTGTGCCTCCAGTGGCACTGTGGGATCTCAACGTAGTTCTGGGATTCCTCAAATCACATTGGTTTAAAACCAGTCAAATATGTGGATTTGAAGCATCTCACATAAAAAGTGACCATGCTCTTGGCCCTGGCCTGGACCAGGCGAGTGTCAAATTGGTGGTTTTTTCTCAAAAAAGCCCATATCTGTTTGTCCATTCGGACAGGGCAGAGCTGCGGACTCGTCCCCAGTTCTCTCCCTAAGGTGGTGTCAGTGTTTCGCCTGAACCAGCTTATTGTGGTGCCTTGCACCTACTAGGGACTTGGAGGACTCCAAGTTGCTAGAAGTTGTCAGGGCCCTGAAAATATGTTCCAGGACAGCTGGAGTCAGAAAATCTGACTTGCTGTTTATACTGTATGCACCCAACAAGTTGGGTGCGCCTGCTTCTAAGCAGTCGATTGCTCGTTGGATTTGTAACACAATTCAACTTGCACATTCTGAGGCAGGCCTGCCACAGTCTAAATCGGTTAAGGCCCATTCCACAAGGAAGGTGGGCTCATCTTGGGCGGCTGCCCGAGAGGTCTCGGCATTACAACTCTGCCGAGCAGCTACGTGGTCAGGGGAGAACACGTTTGTAAAATTCTACAAATTTGATATCCTGGCAAAAGAGGACCTGGAGTTCTCTCATTCGGTGCTGCAGAGTCATCCGCACTCTCCCGCCCGTTTGGGAGCTTTGGTATAATCCCCATGGTCCTTTCAGGAACCCCAGCATCCACTAGGACGATAGAGAAAATAAGAATTTACTTACCGATAATTCTATTTCTCGGAGTCCGTAGTGGATGCTGGGCGCCCATCCCAAGTGCGGATTATCTGCAATACTTGTACATAGTTACAAAAATCGGGTTATTATTGTTGTGAGCCATCTTTTCAGAGGCTCCGCTGTTATCATACTGTTAACTGGGTTTAGATCACAAGTTGTACGGTGTGATTGGTGTGGCTGGTATGAGTCTTACCCGGGATTCAAAATTCCTCCCTTATTGTGTACGCTCGTCCGGGCACAGTACCTAACTGGCTTGGAGGAGGGTCATAGGGGGAGGAGCCAGTGCACACCACCTGATCCTAAAGCTTTACTTTTTGTGCCCTGTCTCCTGCGGAGCCGCTATCCCCCCATGGTCCTTTCAGGAACCCCAGCATCCACTACGGACTCCGAGAAATAGAATTATCGGTAAGTAAATTCTTATTTTTCATCGCTCCGACGTTCGCATTGTGATTGACAGGAAATGGGTGTTACTGGGCGGATGCACGGCGTTTTAGGGGCGTGTGGCAGGAAACGCTACCGTTTCCGGAAAAAACGCAGGAGTGGCCGGAGAAACGGTGGGAGTGCCTGGGCGAACGCTGGGTGTGTTTATGACGTCAGCCAGGAACGAAAAGCACTGAACTGATCGCACAGGCAGAGTAAGTCTGAAGCTACTCAGAAACTGCTATCTCGTTTGTAATCGCAATATTGCGCCTACGTCGGTCGCAATTTTAAGAAGCTAAGATTCACTCCCAGTAGGCGGCGGCTTAGCGTGTGTAACTCTGCTACATTCGCCTTGCGAGCGAACAACTCGGAATGAGGGCCAAGGTGTATATGAAACATAAATTAATTGTGTGAATGTACACACACTTTGTTTAATGCACAAAGTTATAAAAAAATTTGGCTAAAATTACCTTCAGGCTGTGTGTATAAGGTGTATATGTAACATAAATGCATTCTGTGCTTAGATTTAGGTCCCATCACCATGATATCTCATTATGGTATGCAATTATTCCAAAATACGGAAAAATCCCATATCCAAAATACCTCTGGTCCCAAGCATTTTGGATAAGGGAGACACAACCTGTATATAAAATGTGTGATATGCCCTAAGATACTAGCCAACAACAACAACATGTTGGGCTGGGTGTAATTCCTTCATTTGTGTGTAAAATACTCATTGCCATACTGTTCAGTGGTATTCAGTTTTGTGAATAACCTTAATTATAACCTTAATTATCCTTATGCCTAAAGAAGTGAAATGGGGAGAGAAGGGTGGCTGAGCATAGGCCCCCAGTGCATTAAGGACGTATTGCAGCACCACTAAAGATGGAGGGATCCACAGATATGCAAGTCATCAGCCTTACTGATTGTGGGTATTTTACCCTTTTTTTCTAATGTAAAAAAATAAAGAATTAAAGCATACCTCTATCAGGACCACCTGCAGTGGACAACCAGGTCATGGGACAGGTAGGGAAAGCATATAGGGTAAGATTCCAAACGCATAGGCAGCACCTTTCCTGAATCTGTCTGCGAGACTCTTTTCTTAATCACCCACATCAATCCACAAATTAATTATATAATTTATTCCAGTATTTAAGGTTTGTGTCCTATTATTACCTTCACATTTGTACTGGTACTCAAACATCTGCATTATCTACCATATACATTACTTAACTATTTTAAATTTATACACATCTATCATGCACTCCATTTAGGGCTTAATTCAGACCTGATCGCAGCAGCAAAATCTCTCTCTAATGGGCAAAAGCATGTGCACTGCAGGTGGGGCAGATATAACATGTGCAGAGAGAGTTAGATTTGAGTGGGTTATTTTGTTTCTGTGCAGAGTAAATACTGGCTGCTTTATTTTTACACTGCAATTTAGATTTCAGTTTGAACACCCCCCCACCCAAATCTAACTCTCTCTGCACATGTTATATCTGCCCCACCTGCACTGCACATGTTTTTGCCCATTAGAGAACAGTTTTGCTGCTGCGATCAGGTCTGAATTAAGCCCTTAATCCTTACTATTTATAACCTTGATTTATTTGTATTAATCCAATTTTTTTCATTGTTATTTTTACTTTTTCTTTCTAATTATTCACTACATTTATAGAAATATTCATTAATCCTAAGTATATTCATGTATTGATTATCTATTTGCTATTTGTGCTTCATATTCCTCTCAGTTTATGATATTTTAATTGGAGCAGAACTCCATACTTATTTTACTCTATTGGCAGAAGTGCCTGTATGTATTTCTGCTTAATAAATAATAGCACATTCAATATGTTTTTATTGAAAATACAGTTTTCAATTATTTTAAAAAGGGATGGGATACAGAAAGAAAAAGGGGGATAGATTGGGGAGATACAGATACGGGGACATGGGATGTAGACATATTAGCAGACATAATAAATGTACATGAACAACAAATTCAAAGAAGCCGAGAAAATTGCAGTATAACAGAAAGAATACTCAAATATACATAGGTCAATCAGCTAACAGTGTTGGTAGACACCACATGCAATAGAACTATAGGTCTGTAGTGGGCAGGAGATAAATCTAGATGAAAATATTGTTAATTAAGATGGGAGGAGGCACCTCCACCATCTGTCATATACTCCATGCCATGACATCCATTTTACCATTGTAGAGGAAGCTGAAGGGAAATAAGGCATGAACTCAGTTTCCGTGGTGAAGTGGAATTGGATCTTATTAATAACCAGAGTTACGGGGGCAGGCGGGGTAAAGGTTGCGTCCAGCTTTGGGCTACTGCCGCCCTACCTGCTATTCAGATATGTCCCAACAAATATCTTTAATGAGGCAACTCAGCAGCAGGAAATAATAAGATTTTACTCACCGGTAAATCTATTTCTCGTAGTCCGTAGTGGATGCTGGGGACTCCGTAAGGACCATGGGGAATAGACGGGCTCCGCAGGAGACTGGGCACTCTAAAGAAAGAGTTAGGAATACTGGTGTGCACTGGCTCCTCCCTCTATGCCCCTCCTCCAGACCCCAGTTAAGGAAACGGTGCCCGGAAGATCTGACATTACAAGGAAAGGATTTTGGAATCCAGGGTAAGACTCATACCAGCCACACCAATCACACCGTATAACTTGTGATAACATACCCACTCAACAGTATGAACAACAACAGAGCATCAGACAAACCTGATGCAACCATAACATAACCCTTATTTAAGCAATAACTATATACAAGTATTGCAGAAGAAGTCCGCACTTGGGACGGGCGCCCAGCATCCACTACGGACTACGAGAAATAGATTTACCGGTGAGTAAAATCTTATTTTCTCTAACGTCCTAGTGGATGCTGGGGACTCCGTAAGGACCATGGCGATTATACCAAAGCTCCCAAACGGGCGGGAGAGTGCGGATGACTCTGCAGCACCGAATGGGCAAACTCAAGGTCCTCCTCAGCCAGGGTATCAAACTTGTAGAACTTTGCAAATGTGTTTGAACCCGACCAAGTAGCAGCTCGGCAAAGCTGTAATGCCGAGACCCCTCGGGCAGCCGCCCAAGAAGAGCCCACCTTTCTTGTGGAATGGGCTTTCACTGATTTTGGATGCGGCAATCCAGCCGCAGAATGAGCCTGCTGAATCGTGCCACAGATCCAGCGAGCAATAGTTTGCTTTGAAGCAGTAGCACCCAGCTTGTTGGATGCATACAGGACAAACAGCGAGTCAGTCTTCCTGACTCCAGCCGTTCTGGTCACATAAATCTTCAAAGCCCGGACTACGTCAAGCAACTTGGAATCCTCCAAGTCACCAGTAGCCGCAGGCACCACAATAGGTTGGTTCAAATGAAAGGATGACACCACCTTTGGCAGAAATTGCGGACGAGTCCGCAATTCTGCCCTATCCATATGGAAAACCAGATAGGGGCTTTTACATGGCAAAGCCGCCAATTCTGACACACGCCTAGCTGAAGCTAAGGTCAACAGCATGACCACTTTCCACGTGAGATACTTTAGCTCCACGGTCTTAAGTGGCTCACACCAGTGGGATTTCAGGAAACTCAACACCACGTTAAGATCCCAAGGTGCCACTGGTGGCACAAAAAAAAGGGGGCTGAATATGCAGCACTCCCTTAACAAACGTCTGAACCTCAGGCAGTGAAGCCAGTTCTTTTTGGAAGAAAATGAATAGGGCCGAAATCTGGACTATTATGGACCCTAATTTCAGGCCCATAGTCACTCCTGACTGTAGGAAGTGCAGGAATCGACCCAGCTGGAATTACTCTGTAGGGGCCTTCCTGGCCTCACACCAAGCAACATATTTTCGCCATATACGGTGATAATGCTTTGCTGTCACATCCTCCCTAGCCTTTATCACCGTAGGAATAACTTCATCCGGAATGCCTTTTTCCGCTAGGACCCGGTGTTCAACCGCCATGCCGTTAAACGCAGCCGCGGTAAGTCTTGGAACAGACAGGGCCCTTGTTGTAACAGGTCCTGTCTGAGAGGCAGAGGCCACGGGTCCTCTGTGAGCATTTCTTGCAATTCCGGGTACCAAGTCCTTCTTGGCCAATCCGGAACAATGAGTATTGTTCTCACTCCTCTTTTTCTTACAATTCTCAGCACCTTTGGTATGAGAGGAAGAGGAGGAAACACATAGACCGACTGGAACACCCACTGTGTTACTAGTGCGTCCACAGCTATCGCCTGGGGGTCCCTTGACCTGGCGCAATATCTTTTTAGCTTTTTGTTGAGACGGGACGCCATCATGTCCACCTGTGGCAGTTCCCATCGATTTGCAATCTGCGTGAAGACTTCTTGATGAAGTCCCCACTCTCCCGGGTGGAGGTCATGCCTGCTGAGGAAGTCTGCTTCCCAGTTGTCCACTCCCGGAATGAACACTGCTGACAGTGCTAGTACGTGATTCTCCGCCCAACGAAGAATCCTGGTGGCTTCTGCCATTGCCACCCTGCTTCTTGTGCCGCCCTGGCAGTTCACATGGGCCACTGCCAGGATATTGATGTGCAGACAAGTCTCCTGACTTGACCACAGCCCCTGGAAGTTTCTTCCTTGAGTGACTGCCCCCCATCCTCGGAGGCTTGCATCCGTGGTCACCAGGACCCAGTCCTGTATGCCGAACCTGCGGCCCTCGAGGAGGTGAGCACTTTGCAGCCACCACAGAAGAGACACCCTGGCCCTGGGGGACAGGGTGATCAGCCGATGCATCTGAAGATGTGATCCGGACCACTTGTCCAACAGATCCCACTGAAAGATCCTCGCATGGAACCTGCCGAAGGGAATGGCTTCGTATGACGCCACCATCTTTCCCAGGACACGCGTGCAGTGATGCACCGATACCTGTTTTGGTTTTAGGAGGCCTCTGACCAGAGTCACGAGCTCCTGAGCCTTCTCCTCTGGGAGAAACACCCTTTTCTGGTTTGTGTCCAGAATCATGCCCAGGAAGGGCAGACGCGTCGTAGGAATCAGCTGCGACTTTGGAATATTCAGAATCCAGCCGTGCTGTTGCAACACTTCCTGAGAGAATGCTACGCTGATCAGTAACCGCTCCCTGGACCTCGCCTTTATGAGGAGATCGTCCAAGTATGGGATAATCGTAACCCCTTGCTTCCGAAGGAGCACCATCATTTCCGCCATCACCTTGGTAAATATTCTCGGTGCCGTGGACAGGCCAAACGGCAACGTCTGGAATTGGTAATGACAGTCCTGTACCACAAACCTGAGGTACTCCTGATGAGGTGGATAAATGGGGACATGCAAGTACGCATCCTTGATGTCCAGAGACACCATAAAATCCCCCTCTTCCAGGCTTGCAATGACCGCTCTGAGCGATTCCATTTTGAACTTGAATCTTTTCAGATAAATGTTCAGGGATTTTAAATTCAATATGGGTCTGACCGAACCGTCCGGTTTCGGTACCACAAACATTGTGGAATAGTATCCTCTTCCTTGTTGAAGGAGGGGAACCTTTACCACCACCTGCTGGAGATTTAACTTGTGAATTGCCGCTAACACTACTTCCCTTTCTATGGGAGAAGCTGGCAGGGCCGATTTGAGGTAACGGTGAGGGGGCATCACTTCGAATTCCAGCTTGTATCCCTGAGACACAATCTGTATAGCCCAGGGATCCACCTGTGAGCGAACCCACTGGTGGCTGAAATTTCGGAGACGCGCCCCCACCGCTCCTGGCTCCTGTGGAGCCCCAGCGTCATGCGGTGGATTTAGTGGAAGCCGGGGAGGACTTCTGTTCCTGGGAACTAGCTGTGTTGTGCAGCTTCTTTCCTCTACCCCTGCCTCTGGCCAGAAAGGATGCACCTCTGACCTTCTTGCTTCTCTGTGATCGAAAGGACTGCATTTGGTAATACGGTGCTTTCTTAGGCTGTGAGGGAATATATGGCAAAAAGTTTGACTTCCCAGCTGTAGCTGTGGAAACTAGGTCCGAGAGACCGTCCCCAAACAATTCCTCACCCTTGTAAGGTAACACCTCCATGTGCTTTTTGGAGTCTGCATCACCTGTCCATTGCCGAGTCCACAGGACCTTTCTGGCAGAAATTGACATTGCATTTATTCTAGAGCCCAGTAGGCAAATGTCCCTCTGGGCATCCCTCATATATAGGAGAGCGTCTTTTATATGCCCCAGGGTCAGTAAAATGGTATCCTTGTCTAAGATATCCATTTCCTCAGACAGATTATCTGTCCATGCTGCTACAGCACTACACATCCAGGCCGACGCAATAGCCGGCTTCAGGATAGTACCTGAGTGTGCATAAACAGACTTCAGGATACTTTCCTGCTTCCTATCTGCAGGATCCTTTAGGGCGGCCGTATCCTGTGACGGCAGGGCCACCTTTTTAGATAAGCGTGTCAGAGCTTTATCTACCCTAGGGGAGGATTCCCAGCGCATCCTGTCCGTTGGCGGGAAAGGGTACGCCATAAGTAACCTTTTGGAAATCAGCACTTTCTTATCGGGGGAATCCCATGCTTTTTCACATAATTCATTTAACTCATGTGAAGGGGAAAAGTCACCTCTTGCTTTTTCTCCCCATACATATACACCCTTTTGTCAGGGACAGGGTTTTCCTCCGGTATGTGCAATACATCCTTCATTGCTATAATCATGTATCGGATGGCTTTAGTCATTTTAGGCTGCAACTTTGCCTCATCGTCATCGACACTGGAGTCAGAATCCGTGTCGACATCTGTGTCAACCAACTGGGATAGTGGGCGCTTTTGAGACCCTGACGGCCTCTGAGCTGCAGAATCAGACACGGGTTGAGACCCTGACTGATTATCCAACCTTTTATGCAAGGAGCTTACGTTATCATTTAACACCTTCTACATATCCATCCAATCAGGTGTCGGCGCCGTCGGCGGCGACACCACAGTCACTTGCACTTGTTCTGCCTCTACGTAACCGTCCTCGTCAAACATGTCGACACAAACGTACCGACACACCGCACACACACAGGGAATGCTCTAATTGAGGACAGGACCCTACAAGGCCTTTTGGGGAGACAGAGAGAAAGTATGCCAGCACACACCCCAGCGCTATATAACCCAGGGATTACACAGTAACTTAGTGTTTACCCAGTAGCTGCTGTTTATGATAATTTTGCGCCTAAATTTATGTGCCCCCCCTCTCTTTTTACCCTTTTTCTACCTTGATACTGCAGGGGAGAGCCTGGGGAGCTTCCTCTCAGCGGAGCTGTGAAGAGAAAATGGCGCTGGTTAGTGCTGAGGAAGAAGGCCCCGCCCCCTCAGCGGCGGGCTTCAGTCCCGGGTCTGTGTAATAAAATGGCGGGGGCTCGTACATATATATACAGTGCCCAGCTGTATATATGTGTCTTTTTGCCAAGAGGTATCCTAATTGCTGCCCAGGCCCCCCCCCCCCCCCCTGCGCCCTGCACCCTACAGTGATCGGAGTGTGTGGGTAGTGTGGGCGCAATGGCGCACAGCTGCAGTGCTGTGCGCTACCTCATGTGAAGACAGGAGTCTTCTGCCACCGATTTCGGTGTCTTCTTGCTTCTGCCGGCTTCTGACTTCTGGATCTGCGAGGGGGACGGCGGCGCGGCTCCGGGAACGGACGACAAGGTCAGGTCCTGTGTTCGATCCCTCTGGAGCTAATGGTGTCCAGTAGCCTAAGAAGCGCAACCTAGCCGCAGTTAGTAGGTTTGCTTCTCTACCCTCAGTCCCACGTAGCAGAGAGTCTGTTGCCAGCAGAAGCTCTCTGAAAATAAAAAAACCTAACTAAAATACTTTCTTATTAGCAAGCTCAGGAGAGCTCACTAAAAGCACCCAGCTCTGGCCGGGCACATATTCTAACTGGGGTCTGGAGGAGGGGCATAGAGGGAGAAGCCAGTGCACACCAGGTAGTACTAAATCTTTCTTTAGAGTGCCCAGTCTCCTGCGGAGCCCGTCTATTCCCCATGGTCCTTACGGAGTCCCCAGCATCCACTAGGACGTTAGAGAAAAGTGTAATAGAGCCAGAGCCGGGGTTGGGGTTAAAGACAAATTTAGCACTTTACTAATCAGTTTAAATATCTCAGCCCGGAAATTTTGAATATAGGTGCCGGAAAATATTACCCACTTCACCACAATTACGCCAGCAATACTTCGAACAGGATTGCCAATAAGTGTGCAGTCTATCAGGAGTTAAATATAATCTGTGTAGAAGTTTGATATGCATCTCTGTATGGTTCAAACATCTCGACATACGATAGGATGAGGCAAATATCAGTTCCCACTGAGCATCAGACAGTGAGAGTCCCAAGTCCTGCTCCCATTTCAATTGTGCATTGGATTTCGAGGTAGGAATCAAGCTTGAGAGAGTCTTATACCAAAAAGATGTATCTTTCTTAGTTATATTGAGATAAATGTGCTACAATAGACTGGGATACCGGACTCGGGACACCCACAAGTTTAGGTAAACCCTTGTACCTATGTTGAACCTCGAAATAATGAAATAATTCCCTACTCAGGAGGTTGTAACGGGATTGAAGTAGATAGAAGGGGAGCATAACATCACCATACAAAAGGTCACCTAAAACAGTCATATTACTACCATACCAGGCAGAAAGATTAAGATTAGGAATTAATTTAGTTACAGCTCGCAATGACAGCGAAGCATAGGAATATAAATGAGTAGGGATACGGTTGACCAATTTGTCCCAAATATGCAAAGAGGTTTTCATGGATGGGAGAAGGTTTAGAGAAGATGGTCGTAAGCTTGGTCGTATTTTAAGAAGATCATCACCCCACCTCATGTCATGTTCCATTCATAATCGGAAACATATCAGACAGGAAGCCATTGCTAAATACTCGTGCTGAGGGGAAGCTGTATAAAGCCAGCACCAAGGAAAAAATTTGACCCTTAAAACCAAATTTGTCCAATACCAAATGCATGTAAAGCCAATTCAGCCTATCAAACGCCTTATCTGCGTCTAATGAAAGCAGAAGGAGGCCAGTATCAGGATTAATAGTATCAATAATATCAAACACTCTGCGGGTATTGTCAGAGGCCTGTTTTCCAGGCACAAACCCAACCTGATCAGGATGAATCAGGGACGGTAGCTAGTCATTTAAATGCATAGCTATAAGTTTAGCGAGATTTTAACGCCGCCATTCAAAAGTGCAAAAGCCCAGCGCATTACCTGGTTTAGGAATGGTTATTACTCGAGCATCTAACATCTCCCTCTAGAAGGCGCTAAGAGCAGCAGTCACCTTATTATATAGTGATGTTAATGTGGGAGAAAGATGATCGCTTAAAGAAACATAAAACTCATTAATGAAGCCATCTGGGCCAGGGGCCTTACTACGTGGAAGTGATTTAATCACCTGCTCTACCTCCTGAGAAGTCCATGGGGCGTTCAATAATTCTAATTGTTCAGCCGTGAGAGCAGGGAGATTAATATCTGCCAGAAAGGATTGCACAGAATCAAGGGTGGGTTGAAAAGTGAGAGGGTCAGATGACAGATTAAATATACTAGCATAGCATTTGGCGAATTGGTTTGGTTTATTGTATGGATTGGACAACTTAGTACCTTGGGGGGAGATCAAGTGTTTGATCCTATTCCTAGCCTGGAGGGCATGGAGTTTGCGGGCCAACATTCTAACTGGTCTGTTACCAGTCATATAAAATTTCTGTTTTCACCTATTTAAAGCAAATTGGGTCTGTCTCATGAGGAGTTTCTGGAGCTGACCTCTAATAACATCCAATTCCCTACGGAGGGATCTAGAGGGGAGGAGCTTGTTTTAGTGCTCGACTTCTTTAAGCTTAGACTCTAAGTCTTGTTGTAGTTGTATAGCTTGCCGCTTGATTCTAGCGCCCACTTGAATCGCAATTCCCTGCACCACTGCTTTAAGGGCACACCAAAAGGTGGTGATGGAGGTGTCGGAGGGGGAGTTGGTATCCATATAAGTGGAGACACTATCAATAATCGCCTTTTTAGAAATAAGGTCTTATAGGAGATGAGGGGATAAACGCCATGACCTAGGGGGGATGAATTGGCAAGAGGAGATTCCAGGACCAGAGAAGTGGGGCGTGATCTGACCAAGAAAGAGGTAAAATATCAACTAGGTTTGAAAGTTGTAGAGTCCATTTATCACACAATATGATATCTATGCGAGAGTAGGAACCATGGACTGGTGAGAAGTATAATCTCATCCAGAAGGATTCTGAACTCTCCATAGATCATATAAGTCATACTCTACAAGTAAATTACGAAAGGCTGTGGATGGGCCAATCTGGGAGTTAGCTGTCTGGCGGGCATGCTGGGAAGACCTATCAAATTTCGGATCCAACACGAAGTTAAAATCCCCCACAATGAGCAGAGCACCTTGACGAACTCTTGAAATAAATGAACATAGTCGTCGTAGAAACGGAACTTGATTGGAATTAGGAGCGTATAGGGAGACTAATGTAACCGGCTTATCTTCCAATTTTCCAGTTAAGACAAGATAGCGACCATTTTTTCGGCTATTTTGGAATGCAGTTCAAATGAAACGGAGCTCCGAAAAGAATGGCTACTCCATTTCTCTTGAAGGGGCCATTTGCGAAAAAACCAACTGGGTACCGTTGATCTTTAAAAATGGGGGTACCTATGGATGAAAAATGGGTCTCTTGCAAGGCCACTATATCAGCTTTATGTTTATAAAAAGTAGAAAGGGCCAACCTATGTTTATTTGGGGAATTTAACCCCTTAACATTTAGTGAATAAACTCGTACCATTTAAAGTAAACAAAATAGAACATTTTTGAAACTGACTGACACTCCAGGTCATAAAAAATTTGAAAACATCTAACATCCCAAGGGGAAACAAACTAGAAAAAACCGAGTGGTAAACAGGAGAAAAAAAACCAAAAGTGCCCAGTGTATTTGGTACAACAAAAGTTTTGCCAGGCGGAGGGACCGGGACCGGAGAAGTTTGAGTCGCTAAAAAGGACGTAGGACTCATGATGGCTTGATTCGTGGTAGCATCATTTGATTTGGAAGAATTGGAGTACCGAGAAAGGGCATCCGCTTTTTTGTTTTAAGACCCTGGACGAAAGGTGAGCTTAAAATTAAATCGGGTGAAGAAAAAGGCCCATTGAGCTTGTCGTGGATTCAAACACTGAGCCGACCAGTGGCGGAACTACCGCCAGTGCAAGCAGTGCCTTCACTGGGGCCAGCCACTGTCCAGGGGCCCAAAGCCAGCGGTATGTAATGAGTCAAACTGACTCATTACATGCCGCCTGCCGCCAGTGGCGGATTTACCGCAAGGCCCCGCCGACAGGGTACGGCTGAACTGGACGAGTGCTGGGCTTTTCATGGTCCCGGCACGCTGTCCGTTATTAGACAGCTGCCGGGTGCCGGCTCCTCTAGTGCTCACCTGTCATTGTACATTAAATGTGTTGTGCGTGTGACATCATGATGCACGTGCGCATGATGTCACACGCATGCAGAGAGGAGCCGGCCGGGAGTCGGGACGCAGTGTAACCGCCACGCTGAGACTGTGACTGCGCCGCTCTCCAGAGCCTAGGAGAAGGGGGAGCTCTGAAGGTGCCGCTCTGTCTATCCTGTGCAAGGTGAGAGTGAGAGGAATCTTTTTACCCGTGCCTTCCCCCACGACTGGTCACTAAAGCCCGCAGCATACAGCCATAGCAAATACCTGCTGCTGGCTGGAGTATATGTGCCTGGGGAGGGGAGGAGAGGAGACCCCTAGATGCAGTATAGACGGGCAGAGGGGAGGCACATAGTGAGAAACATGACTTTATTTGTGGTTGTAGTCGGGTGACAGTGTGGGTGAGTGAAAATGTGTTGCAGCGAGTGGTCATGTGTGACAGTGCAAGGTGAGTAGTCATGTGTGACAGTGCGGAGTGAGTGGTCATGTGTGAAAGTGCAAGGTGAGTGGGTATGTGTGACAGTGCAGCGTGAGTAATGTGTAAAAAGGAAATGCTGTCTGCCGCAATGTGTAAAAAGGGGACGCTGTCTGCGCAATGTTTAAAAAGGGGACGCTGTCTGCCATAATGTGTAAAAAGGGGACGCTGTCTGCGCAATGTGTAAAAAGGGGACGCTGTCTGCCGTAATGTGTAAACAGGGGGACGCTGTCTGCCGTAATGTGTAAAAAGGGGAATCTGTCTGCCGTAATGTGTAAAAAGGGGAATCTGTCCGCCGTAATGTGTAAAAGGGTCTCTACCTGGTGTAGTGGCGCTACTGTGCGGCGTAATTTGAATAATGGAGACTACTGTGCACCGCTATATGAATTGGTATTATTTTGTGGCCACACCCCTTCACCATGAAACCACGCCCCCATATTTTTGCGCGTACCTGCGGCGCGCACTGCACCTGTTTTACATGCAGGAGGAGGTGCCAATGCCGTTTCTTCCACACAGTGCTAAAATGTGTAGTTATGGCAATGTTGCTAGGTATCCATTTCTCTGGCCCTGAGCAGGTCCCCCTCACCAAATCCTCTCCAGGGGTGAGGGGGTGGACTTGGACGGGATGAGGGGGGGCCCGAAGCATTTTGTTGCACCTGGGCCCACCGCTCGCTAGTTCCGCCACTGGAGCCGACTGCAGATAAAGAAGATTCTTATGGTCAATATATACTGTGATGGGATGTTGTGCTCCCTCTAGGACATAGGTCTGCAAACTCTGTCCTCATTACCCCACACAGTGCATGTTTTGCAGGTAACCCAGCAGGTGCACAGGTGTATTAATTACTCACAGACACATTTTAAAAGGTCCACAGGTGGAGTTAATTATTTCACTTGTGATTTTGTGAGGAGACCTGCAAAACATGCACTGTGTGGGGAATGAGGGCCGAGTTTGCAGACCTATGCTCTAGCAGGTACCTCCACTCCTCAAACGCCAATTTGATAGCAAGTAATTCCTGCTCCCCAATAGCATAATTAGGTTCAGCTGGTAGAAACTTACGGGAGAAATATCCACAGCGATGGATTTTTTTTATCTTCAAAGACTTACAACAATATGACTCCCACTGCTTCCATGGATGCGTCTACCTCCACAAGAAAGGGACGGTTTAAATCTGGCTGTCGAAGAATGGGAGCTGACACAAAAGCTTGCTTTAAATCAGAGAAGGCTTTAGTTGCTTCAGGAGACCAATTTGAAGGATTTGCTCCTTTGCGTGTCAAAGCTGTGATGGGAGCGACCAACGTAGAATAATTTTTAATGAATTTTCTATAGAAATTGGCAAAGCCAAGGAATTGCTGAATCCCCCTAAGCGTCGTAGGAGCGGACCAGTCTCAGATAGCTTGTACCTTAACGGGATCCATACGTAACTCTGATCTGGAAATGATATAACCCAGGAACAGTATAGAAGATACTTCAAATGTACACTTCTCCAACTTAAAATATATTCAATTCTTCCTCAGACGGGTCAGTACCTCTTTAACTTGAAGACGGCGAGAGTTCAGATCCTTGGCGAATATTAAGATATCATCCAAGTACACTACTAGACACTTGTAAAGAAGATCTCGAAAAAGTTTGTTCACACAGCTTTGGAAAACTGCTGGGGCATTACAAAGACTGGGGAGGGGGGGGGGGGCTAGTTTTCACACCATAATTAGGTAATGAGGTGCTACTCTGCTTGAGACTTAATACAATATACGGAGTGGAAAAGATGCAGGTGCACTATCTCACACTGACTCAACCTGTAATAACCAGAGGCATTTAGCATAATCCTGGCCAGGGCTATGAGGTTATCCACCGCACCAAGAACCAAGGTAGCCTCTCATTGGGTAAGTCCCTAACACTAACTAAAGAGGTTTAGGTCCGGGGGGGAAGGACACACCAAAGCCACCCAGCCAGACAACCCCAGGGCACTGTAAGAGTGATACAAGTAAAGAATTAGATAGGTAGGAGCAGCTACTGCTGCATGTGTGAATAATGTGAAGAGTGAAAAAGAATGGTGTGAAAGTGTTACACATATATAAGACAAATTATAAGTGCCATAGTGTATTAAAATTAGAGATGAGCGGATTCGGTTTTACTCGGATTTACTCGGTTCTCAAAACGGCATCTTATTGGCTATTGAAAACACGTGACATCCGTGAGCCAATAGAATGCCGTTTTGAGAACCGAGTAAATCTGAGTAAAACCGAATCCGCTCATCTCTAATTAAAATAAGTGTTAGCTTGCAATGCCCTGAGGGTGTCCAG
Organism: Pseudophryne corroboree; assembly: GCF_028390025.1. Lineage (NCBI taxonomy): Eukaryota > Metazoa > Chordata > Amphibia > Anura > Myobatrachidae > Pseudophryne > Pseudophryne corroboree. The sequence goes on along the minus strand of NC_086444.1, from coordinate 613,582,377 downwards.
CCACGGCAGGTCCAGGAAGCCCCGCGCCCCAGAGAATCCCCCCAATATTGACTGCCACAATAAACAAATGTAGGAGTCTTACCTCAGTGTGCTTATTCCACATATGAAAGCCGGAGTGGGTAAGCTCATAACCCTGGCCAGGATTATGCTAAATGCCTCTGGTTATTACAGGTTGAGCTAGTGTGAGATAGTGCACCTGCATCTTTTTCCCTCTGTATATTAGAGATGAGCGCCTGAAATTTTTCGGGTTTTGTGTTTTGGTTTTGGGTTCGGTTCCGCGGCCGTGTTTTGGGTTCGAACGCGTTTTGGCAAAACCTCACCGAATTATTTTTGTCGGATTCGGGTGTGTTTTGGATTCGGGTGTTTTTTTCCAAAAACACTAAAAAACAGCTTAAATCATAGAATTTGGGGGTCATTTTGATCCCAAAGTATTATTAACCTCAAAAACCATAATTTACACTCATTTTCAGTCTATTCTGAATACCTCACACCTCACAATATTATTTTTAGTCCTAAAATTTGCACCGAGGTCGCTGTGTGAGTAAGATAAGCGACCCTAGTGGCCAACACAAACACCGGGCCCATCTAGGAGTGGCACTGCAGTGTCACGCAGGATGTCCCTTCCAAAAAACCCTCCCCAAACAGCACATGACGCAAAGAAAAAAAGAGGCGCAATGAGGTAGCTGTGTGAGTAAGATTAGCGACCCTAGTGGCCGACACAAACACCGGGCCCATCTAGGAGTGGCACTGCAGTGTCACGCAGGATGGCCCTTCCAAAAAACCCTCCCCAAACAGCACATGACGCAAAGAAAAAAAGAGGCGCAATGAGGTAGCTGTGTGAGTAAGATTAGCGACCCTAGTGGCCGACACAAACACCGGGCCCATCTAGGAGTGGCACTGCAGTGTCACGCAGGATGGCCCGTCCAAAAAACCCTCCCCAAACAGCACATGACGCAAAGACAAAAAGAGGCGCAATGAGGTAGCTGACTGTGTGAGTAAGATTAGCGACCCTAGTGGCCGACACAAACACCGGGCCCATCTGGGAGTGGCACTGCAGTGTCACGCAGGATGTCCCTTCCAAAAAACCCTCCCCAAACAGCACATGACGCAAAGAAAAAAAGAGGCGCAATGAGGTAGCTGTGTGAGTAAGATTAGCGACCCTAGTGGCCGACACAAACACCGGGCACATCTAGGAGTGGCACTGCAGTGTCACGCAGGATGTCCCTTCCAAAAAACCCTCCCCAAACAGCACATGACGCAAAGAAAAAAAGAGGCGCAATGAGGTAGCTGTGTGAGTAAGATTAGCGACCCTAGTGGCCGACACAAACACCGGGCCCATCTAGGAGTGGCACTGCAGTGTCACGCAGGATGTCCCTTCCAAAAAACCCTCCCCAATCAGCACATGATGCAAAGAAAAAGAAAAGAAAAAAGAGGTGCAAGATGGAATTATCCTTGGGCCCTCCCACCCACCCTTATGTTGTATAAACAAAACAGGACATGCACACTTTAACCAACCCATCATTTCAGTGACAGGGTCTGCCACACGACTGTGACTGATATGACGGGTTGGTTTGGACCCCCCCCAAAAAAGAAGCAATTAATCTCTCCTTGCACAAACTGGCTCTACAGAGGCAAGATGTCCACCTCATCTTCACCCTCCGATATATCACCGTGTACATCCCCCTCCTCACAGATTATCAATTCGTCCCCACTGGAATCCACCATCTCAGCTCCCTGTGTACTTTGTGGAGGCAATTGCTGCTGGTCAATGTCTCCGCGGAGGAATTGATTATAATTCATTTTAATGAACATCATCTTCTCCACATTTTCTGGATGTAACCTCGTACGCCGATTGCTGACAAGGTGAGCGGCGGCACTAAACACTCTTTCGGAGTACACACTTGTGGGAGGGCAACTTAGGTAGAATAAAGCCAGTTTGTGCAAGGGCCTCCAAATTGCCTCTTTTTCCTGCCAGTCTAAGTACGGACTGTGTGACGTGCCTACTTGGATGCGGTCACTCATATAATCCTCCACCATTCTATCAATGTTGAGAGAATCATATGCAGTGACAGTAGACGACATGTCCGTAATCGTTGTCAGGTCCTTCAGTCCGGACCAGATGTCAGCATCAGCAGTCGCTCCAGACTGCCCTGCATCACCGCCAGCGGGTGGGCTCGGAATTCTGAGCCTTTTCCTCGCACCCCCAGTTGCGGGAGAATGTGAAGGAGGAGATGTTGACAGGTCGCGTTCCGCTTGACTTGACAATTTTGTCACCAGCAGGTCTTTCAACCCCAGCAGACCTGTGTCTGCCGGAAAGAGAGATCCAAGGTAGGCTTTAAATCTAGGATCGAGCACGGTGGCCAAAATGTAGTGCTCTGATTTCAACAGATTGACCACCCGTGAATCCTTGTTAAGCGAATTAAGGGCTGCATCCACAAGTCCCACATGCCTAGCGGAATCGCTCCGTGTTAGCTCCTCCTTCAATGCCCCCAGCTTCTTCTGCAAAAGCCTGATGAGGGGAATGACCTGACTCAGGCTGGCAGTGTCTGAACTGACTTCACGTGTGGCAAGTTCAAAGGGCATCAGAACCTTGCACAACGTTGAAATCATTCTCCACTGCACTTGAGACAGGTGCATTCCACCTACTATATCGTGCTCAATTGTATAGGCTTGAATGGCCTTTTGCTGCTCCTCCAACCTCTGAAGCATATAGAGGGTTGAATTCCACCTCGTTACCACTTCTTGCTTCAGATGATGGCAGGGCAGGTTCAGTAGTTTTTGGTGGTGCTCCAGTTTTCTGTACGTGGTGCCTGTACGCCGAAAGTGTCCCGCAATTCTTCTGGCCACCGACAGCATCTCTTGCACGCCCCTGTCGTTTTTTAAAAAATTCTGCACCACCAAATTCAAGGTATGTGCAAAACATGGGACGTGCTGGAATTGGCCCAGATTTAATGCACACACAATATTGCTGGCGTTGTCCGATGCCACAAATCCACAGGAGAGTCCAATTGGGGTAAGCCATTCCGCGATGATCTTCCTCAGTTGCCGTAAGAGGTTTTCAGCTGTGTGCGTATTCTGGAAAGCGGTGATACAAAGCGTAGCCTGCCTAGGAAAGAGTTGGCGTTTGCGAGATGCTGCTACTGGTGCCGCCGCTGCTGTTCTTGCGGCGGGAGTCCATACATCTACCCAGTGGGCTGTCACAGTCATATAGTCCTGACCCTGCCCTGCTCCACTTGTCCACATGTCCGTGGTTAAGTGGACATTGGGTACAGCTGCATTTTTTAGGACACTGGTGACTCTTTTTCTGAGGTCTGTGTACATTTTCGGTATCGCCTGCCTAGAGAAATGGAACCTAGATGGTATTTGGTACCGGGGACACAGTACCTCCAACAAGTCTCTAGTTGGCTCTGCAGTAATGATGGATACCGGAACCACGTTTCTCACCACCCAGGATGCCAAGGCCTCAGTTATCCGCTTTGCAGTAGGATGACTGCTGTGATATTTCATCTTCCTCGCAAAGGACTGTTGAACAGTCAATTGCTTACTGGAAGTAGTACAAGTGGGCTTACGACTTCCCCTCTGGGATGACCATCGACTCCCAGCGGCAACAACAGCAGCGCCAGCAGCAGTAGGCGTTACACGCAAGGATGCATCGGAGGAATCCCAGGCAGGAGAGGACTCGTCAGAATTGCCAGTGACATGGCCTGCAGGACTATTGGCATTCCTGGGGAAGGAGGAAATTGACACTGAGGGAGTTGGTGGGGTGGTTTGCGTGAGCTTGGTTACAAGAGGAAGGGATTTACTGGTCAGTGGACTGCTTCCGCTGTCACCCAAAGTTTTTGAACTTGTCACTGACTTATTATGAATGCGCTGCAGGTGACGTATAAGGGAGGATGTTCCGAGGTGGTTAACGTCCTTACCCCTACTTATTACAGCTTGACAAAGGGAACACACGGCTTGACACCTGTTGTCTGCATTTCTGGTGAAATACCTCCACACCGAACTGACCGAAGAGCTGATTTTTTTGGTATTTTCACCTGGCATGTCAACGGCCATATTCCTCCCACGGACAACAGGTGTCTCCCCGGGTGCCTGACTTAAACAAACCACCTCACCATCAGAATCCTCCTGGTCAATTTCCTCCCCAGCGCCAGCAACACCCATATCCTCCTCATCCTGGTGTACTTCAACACTGACATCTTCAATCTGACTATCAGGAACTGGACTGCGGGTGCTCCTTCCAGCACTTGCAGGGGGCGTGCAAATGGTGGAAGGCGCATGCTCTTCACGTCCAGTGTTGGGAAGGTCAGGCATCGCAACCGACACAATTGGACTCTCCTTGTGGATTTGGGATTTCGAAGAATGCACAGTTCTTTGCTGTGCTGCTTTTGCCAGCTTGAGTCTTTTCATTTTTCTAGCGAGAGGCTGAGTGCTTCCATCCTCATGTGAAGCTGAACCACTAGCCATGAACATAGGCCAGGGCCTCAGCCGTTCCTTGCCACTCCGTGTGGTAAATGGCATATTGGCAAGTTTACGCTTCTCCTCCGACAATTTTATTTTAGGTTTTGGAGTCCTTTTTTTACTGATATTTGGTGTTTTGGATTTGACATGCTCTGTACTATGACATTGGGCATCGGCCTTGGCAGACGACGTTGCTGGCATTTCATCGTCTCGGCCATGACTAGTGGCAGCAGCTTCAGCACGAGGTGGAAGTGGATCTTGATCTTTCCCTAATTTTGGAACCTCAACATTTTTGTTCTCCATATTTTAATAGGCACAACTAAAAGGCACCTCAGGTAAACAATGGAGATGGATGGATTGGATACTAGTATACAATTATGGACGGGCTGCCGAGTGCCGACACAGAGGTAGCCACAGCCGTGAACTACCGCACTGTACTGTGTCTGCTGCTAATATATAGACTGGTTGATAAAGAGATAGTATACTCGTAACTAGTATGTATGTATAAAGAAAGAAAAAAAAACCACGGTTAGGTCACTGGTATATACAATTATGGACGGGCTGCCGAGTGCCGACACAGAGGTAGCCACAGCCGTGAACTACCGCACTGTACTGTGTCTGCTGCTAATATATAGACTGGTTGATAAAGAGATAGTATACTCGTAACTAGTATGTATGTATAAAGAAAGAAAAAAAAACCACGGTTAGGTCACTGGTATATACAATTATGGACGGGCTGCCGAGTGCCGACACAGAGGTAGCCACAGCCGTGAACTACCGCACTGTACTGTGTCTGCTGCTAATATATAGACTGGTTGATAAAGAGATAGTATACTCGTAACTAGTATGTATGTATAAAGAAAGAAAAAAAAACCACGGTTAGGTCACTGGTATATACAATTATGGACGGGCTGCCGAGTGCCGACACAGAGGTAGCCACAGCCGTGAACTACCGCACTGTACTGTGTCTGCTGCTAATATATAGACTGGTTGATAAAGAGATAGTATACTCGTAACTAGTATGTATGTATAAAGAAAGAAAAAAAAACCACGGTTAGGTCACTGGTATATACAATTATGGACGGGCTGCCGAGTGCCGACACAGAGGTAGCCACAGCCGTGAACTACCGCACTGTACTGTGTCTGCTGCTAATATATAGACTGGTTGATAAAGAGATAGTATACTCGTAACTAGTATGTATGTATAAAGAAAGAAAAAAAAACCACGGTTAGGTCACTGGTATATACAATTATGGACGGGCTGCCGAGTGCCGACACAGAGGTAGCCACAGCCGTGAACTACCGCACTGTACTGTGTCTGCTGCTAATATATAGACTGGTTGATAAAGAGATAGTATACTCGTAACTAGTATGTATGTATAAAGAAAGAAAAAAAAACCACGGTTAGGTCACTGGTATATACAATTATGGACGGGCTGCCGAGTGCCGACACAGAGGTAGCCACAGCCGTGAACTACCGCACTGTACTGTGTCTGCTGCTAATATATAGACTGGTTGATAAAGAGATAGTATACTCGTAACTAGTATGTATGTATAAAGTAAGAAAAAAAAACCACGGTTAGGTCACTGGTATATACAATTATGGACGGGCTGCCGAGTGCCGACACAGAGGTAGCCACAGCCGTGAACTACCGCACTGTACTGTGTCTGCTGCTAATATATAGACTGGTTGATAAAGAGATAGTATACTCGTAACTAGTATGTATGTATAAAGAAAGAAAAAAAAACCACGGTTAGGTCACTGGTATATACAATTATGGACGGGCTGCCGAGTGCCGACACAGAGGTAGCCACAGCCGTGAACTACCGCACTGTACTGTGTCTGCTGCTAATATATAGACTGGTTGATAAAGAGATAGTATACTCGTAACTAGTATGTATGTATAAAGAAAGAAAAAAAAACCACGGTTAGGTCACTGGTATATACAATTATGGACGGGCTGCCGAGTGCCGACACAGAGGTAGCCACAGCCGTGAACTACCGCACTGTACTGTGTCTGCTGCTAATATATAGACTGGTTGATAAAGAGATAGTATACTCGTAACTAGTATGTATGTATAAAGAAAGAAAAAAAAACCACGGTTAGGTCACTGGTATATACAATTATGGACGGGCTGCCGAGTGCCGACACAGAGGTAGCCACAGCCGTGAACTACCGCACTGTACTGTGTCTGCTGCTAATATATAGACTGGTTGATAAAGAGATAGTATACTCGTAACTAGTATGTATGTATAAAGAAAGAAAAAAAAACCACGGTTAGGTCACTGGTATATACAATTATGGACGGGCTGCCGAGTGCCGACACAGAGGTAGCCACAGCCGTGAACTACCGCACTGTACTGTGTCTGCTGCTAATATATAGACTGGTTGATAAAGAGATAGTATACTCGTAACTAGTATGTATGTATAAAGAAAGAAAAAAAAACCACGGTTAGGTCACTGGTATATACAATTATGGACGGGCTGCCGAGTGCCGACACAGAGGTAGCCACAGCCGTGAACTACCGCACTGTACTGTGTCTGCTGCTAATATATAGACTGGTTGATAAAGAGATAGTATACTCGTAACTAGTATGTATGTATAAAGAAAGAAAAAAAAACCACGGTTAGGTCACTGGTATATACAATTATGGACGGGCTGCCGAGTGCCGACACAGAGGTAGCCACAGCCGTGAACTACCGCACTGTACTGTGTCTGCTGCTAATATATAGACTGGTTGATAAAGAGATAGTATACTCGTAACTAGTATGTATGTATAAAGTAAGAAAAAAAAACCACGGTTAGGTCACTGGTATATACAATTATGGACGGGCTGCCGAGTGCCATACACAGAGGTAGCCACAGCCGTGAACTACCGCACTGTACTGTGTCTGCTGCTAATATATAGACTGGTTGATAAAGAGATAGTATACTCGTAACTAGTATGTATGTATAAAGAAAGAAAAAAAAACCACGGTTAGGTCACTGGTATATACAATTATGGACGGGCTGCCGAGTGCCGACACAGAGGTAGCCACAGCCGTGAACTACCGCACTGTACTGTGTCTGCTGCTAATATATAGACTGGTTGATAAAGAGATAGTATACTCGTAACTAGTATGTATGTATAAAGAAAGAAAAAAAACCCACGGTTAGGTCACTGGTATATACAATTATGGACGGGCTGCCGAGTGCCGACACAGAGGTAGCCACAGCCGTGAACTACCGCACTGTACTGTGTCTGCTGCTAATATATAGACTGGTTGATAAAGAGATAGTATACTCGTAACTAGTATGTATGTATAAAGAAAGAAAAAAAAACCACGGTTAGGTCACTGGTATATACAATTATGGACGGGCTGCCGAGTGCCGACACAGAGGTAGCCACAGCCGTGAACTACCGCACTGTACTGTGTCTGCTGCTAATATAGACTGGTTGATAAAGAGATAGTATACTACTAATATTATATACTGGTGGTCAGGTCACTGGTCACTAGTCACACTGGCAGTGGCACTCCTGCAGCAAAAGTGTGCACTGTTTAATTTTAATATAATATTATGTACTCCTGGCTCCTGCTATAACCTATAACTGGCACTGCAGTAGTGCTCCCCTGTCTCCCCCACAATTATAAGCTGTGTGAGCTGAGCAGTCAGACAGATATATAATATATATAGATGATGCAGCACACTGGCCTGAGCCTGAGCAGTGCACACAGATATGGTATGTATGTGACTGAGTCACTGTGTGCTGTGTATCGCTTTTTTCAGGCAGAGAACGGATTATAAATAAAAGTGGTGGTCACTGGTCACTATCAGCAAAACTCTGCACTGTACACTACTGAGTACTCCTAATGCTCCCCAAAATTAGTAAATCAAGTGTCTAAACGGAGAGGACGCCAGCCACGTCCTCTCCCTATCAATCTCAATGCACGTGTGAAAATGGCGGCGACGCGCGGCTCCTTATATAGAATCCGAGTCTCGCGATAGAATCCGAGCCTCGCGAGAATCCGACAGCGTCATGATGACGTTCGGGCGCGCTCGGGTTAACCGAGCAAGGCGGGAAGATCCGAGTCGCTCGGACTCGTGAAAAAAAACATGAAGTTCTGGCGGGTTCGGATTCAGAGAAACCGAACCCGCTCATCTCTACTGTATATTGCATTACAAAGACCAAAAGGCATTACAAGGTATTCGTAATGCCCATCCCGGGTATTAAAGGCTGTCTTCCATTCATCACCTGCACGGATTAAATTATAGGCTCCACGAAGATCTAATTTCGTAAAAACTGTAGCTCCCTTTATCCGGTCAAATAGTACTGGAATTAAGGGCAGTGGGTACCTGTTCTTCACAGTGGTCTCATTAAGTCCGCAATAATCTATGCTCGGTCATAAGCCACCGTCTTTCTTCTTAACGAAAAAGAATCCGGCTCCTGCAGGTGATTAATATGTTCTAATAAACCCTTCAGATAAGTTCTCTTGTATATAATCAGACATAGCTTGTGTCTCCGGAATGGACAGCGGATAAATTCGACCCCTAGGAGGTGTTTTGCCCAGCACCAAATCGATTGGGCAGTCCCATTCGCGATGAGGAGGCAAGGTTGGTAGACCAAAGGTAACTCGGGAAGACTGACTGACCAAAGGTTTTTAACTGAAGCTAAACAATCCTTGGTACAAGATTCACCCCACGAAAGAATCTCCAACTGAGCTGTGGATTATGTTTTTGCAACCTCGGTAATCTAAGTATCACATCATGAGAGGCTTTGGAAATCACGGGGAAAGAAATGTATTCAGAATGAAGCACACCAACTTTCATCTTAAGACATACGGTTCGATGAGTAATTATGCCCTCAGGAATTCGACTTCCATCCACCGCTGTAACAGAAACTGCAACCTCCAAAGGCACGGTTTGTACTTTAGACTGTATGACAAAGGCTGAAGTGATGAAGTTCTCGGCTGCACCAGAATCTAAGAGAGCTGAAACAGTAGCTGTAGAACTCGTAACTTCGAAACAGATAGAGTTGGCTCCTTTCCCGAACGTGATTCCAAGGTAACTCCTAGTTTAACCTCTCTTGTATAAGCTAGGAGCGAGAGTTTCCCGGCCGGAGTTTGCAAGACTTAACTAAATGTTGGGAGGACCCGCAGTACATGCAGAGGTTACCCTGACGATGACTAATTTGTTCCTCTTCTGTAAGGGGAGAGTGTCTGCTCTGCATAGGCTCTTCTGTCGTCACAGGAGACTGAGTCAAAGAAGAATCTTGCCGAGGTCTGGGTCGAAAATGAGGGTCAGATCGCTCAACCTTGGATTTCTCTAAACACTCTCTGTAATGTAGATCAAGTTTATTGCAGATGGAAATTAATTCATCCAGCTTAGTTGGCACATCACGAATGGTTAAATCATCCTTGATTCTATCTGAAAGTCCATTCCAAAATGCTTCGACCAGGGCCTCCTCGTTCCAGTTTAATTCTGAAGACAAAGTGCGAAATTGGATAATATATTGATTAACAGGACGTGAGCCTTAACGTAAACAGAGAATCTCCAAAGACACTGAGGTGGTTCTTCCTGGTTCATCAAAGATTTTCTGGAAAGATGATACAAATTAATTATAATTAGAAAGAATAGGGTCTCCCCTCTCCCATACATGTCCCTGACCGGACAGGAAGGCAATGATATATGTGATATTAGAATGGGCTGATGGAAAACTAACAGACAATAGTTCAAACTGAATCTCGCATTGATTCAGAAATCCTCTGCAAAGCTTTGGAGTCCCGTCAAACTTGCTTGGCAAAGGTAACTGCAGACGAGACATAGGCACAGACACTGGAGGAACCACTGTGGAACCAGAGACCACTGGAGTTGGAACTTGAACTGGTGGTGTCATTATAGCTGTATGAAGAGCATCCAGACGATCCGCCGTAGTTTGCATGAACTGAACTATTTGTGTTTGTATGGACTCCTGATTATCCAGACCGGAAAGAATATTTGCTGTAGCACCGCCTCCTGCGATTTGGTCACCCGACGGATCCATGGGGCCAGTGCTTACTGTCAGGACCGACTGATTTTGTGGAGTATGGTGGAAACAGGGAGGACGAAAATAGTTCCATTTCATATATTTCTTAATAGACAACAGTTCCAGTAAGGAGTTAAATGACATTCATTAGTCACCATATATAAACTGACGTATTGCAATGAATGGCATAAAGATAAGCAGGTTCAGTATTGAAGATGCATTGAAGAAATGTTCATATGAATAAGATAAAAAGTGCCTGAAGATTAATTAAGAATTGTCCAATATAAAGCAATGTTTGGTGCCAAACTGTAAGAAATGTTAACTGGGTATTGTACACATAGATGAATAACTGAGAAGACTTGTTACCGATGCTTAAAGGCTGAACTGAAGAACTGTGTAGAGCTGTCTTAGAATGATGCAAAAATGAAGATACAGTTCTGAAAGGAATACTTGCTTGTTTTGAAGATAAAACTCGTGACACAGTGAAAAGCTGCTGCAGATGACAATGGTGAGGAATGGGTTAAGCTGCAGTGGCAAACGCAGGATTTGCATGGGGGGGGGGGTTTCCAGAACTGGGCGGAGCCAATCACGGGGGTGGTGACTGAGGTGACCCAGTATATGCTGGGTCCGTAAAACTAGTGTGTGTGTGTGTGTGTGTGTGTGTGTGTGTGTGTGTATGTATGTATATATATATATATATATACACATACATGTGTATATATATATGTGTGTACTGTACATATATATATATATATATATATATATGTATGCATGTTTAATATGCTATGTATATGTGTATATGTATGTGTGCTTCTGGTCTCAGAAGAGATGCATGTCCATTGCATCAGATATCGGAGCGTCCATTTTGTGGGGGCTGAGACCAGAAGCACGTCTGCTGCCACCCTGGACGTTGGACACATGCGCAGTGCACATGAATCGCCGCCGGCGCATGCGCACGAATGAACCGGAAGTGGGGCGGAAGTATCCAAGGTCACATGACGCGCTACCTCCGTCACCGGAAGTGTGGCGGAAGTGCCGCAATTTACTTTCTAAAGCTTCTCTGAACAATTCTACTAAATGTAAACACTCGTTTTCCACTATTCACTGGCTACTGTGACCCATACTACCTGGGGCCAGGCTATAATGAAATGTCCTGATTGTTCTTATGTCAAAACACCTTTGAATGATTTTCTATTGGTCACGTGATCTATGATGTCATCACACACCCACAGCATTGACTGCTAGGGCTATAAATAGGCATGCCATCGCACTCTGTCCCTACCCTTTGAAGAAGTCTGATGTGACGAAACGCGTTTGGTTCCCTGCAGTGACCCCCTTGCCTATTTTGAAAAGCTAAGTTTTTACCCTTCTACCTTTTACCTTTTTACCTGATTTGGATATTTTATGACCTTTTATGTATCTTATCCATATGTACTATTAAAACTGTTTGTTCGATTTTATATTTTTTGGCTCATGAATCACAAGCTTTTAACATTAACCTTTTGCACATTTGCACAACAATAGTCGCCGGTACCCTTATCCCTCCACTATATATCTCTCTGGCAGCACCGTACTAGGGTTGCAATCTTAAGGGGTGGCTGACACCTCTAACAAGGTGGTTGTGTTTTTAATATCTTTTTATTATATTATATATACAAAGTTACTACTGAGACTATACCCCACAAGTGGCGCTGTATCACCCATTGCAATATATATATATATATATATATATATACATACTGTACATATATCTACACATATATATATATATATACATGTGTGTGTGTATATATATATATATATATACATACACACACACACACACACATACACACACATACATATACACATATACATAGCATATTAAACATGCATACATATATATATATGTACAGTACACATATATATATACACATGTATGTGTGTATATATATATATATATATATATCATATGTGTGTGTGTGTGTGTGTGTGTGTGTGTGTGTGTGTTTATATGTATGTATGTATGTATGTATATACATATGTATGTATGCACATGGATATATATGTACTATAATTAAAATAAAGTAAACTTTTATTGCACTTACAAGTGCCACCAGGAAGACAGCAGGCTGCAGAGGACGCTAGACAGCCATTAATAATACTCATGCAGCTAAAAAAAAAAATATATTTTTTTTTTTTTTTAGTGGAGGGGGGTTTCTGGGTGCTCGTAAATCCCCCCTGGGTGTGCCACTGAGCTGAGAGCTGAGTAAACGAAGACCAGGATTAAGAAGAAACTTCCACAGGATGTGTGATTGAAGCAGGCAGTCACTGAACAGGGTAACCTCTCAAAGAACTCCGGAAATCCACTTGTTGCCACTTGGAGAGCGATTGACTGATAGCACAGCAGGGAGCTGGTGGATCTCTTGCAGTGAAGGCTGCAGGCAGACCTCCGGGAGTGGAGGCGATATCAGGACCACTGGAATCACACAGAAATCCACGGAGAGAGCACAGAGCTAGGGTACAGAGTAGCTACAACAAAGCACTGGCCAAGAGTGAAATAATCCCAGCCTACATATAGGCAGCACAAGCATGGGATTTTCTGACACTTACCCACAGGTGCTCACAGGTGCTACATTTGGACTCCAACTTGGCCACCTCCTGAACTGCAGACACAGAGGTGCCTCTGACCATTCGGTCCCCGAACTCCAGACTCTGAGAACCTGCATCAGCTCTGACACCGACCATGCCGCGTCCCCACATGGCCGCACAGCGAGCAACAGCGCCAGCAACAGACAGACTCCAGAACCCGCAGCGGTGAGTGATCGGTTCGTGACACCTACCTCTACTTACTGTGGTTCCACAAAGGCTACAGATGGCTTGACAAAAGTTGTCAGGATTTGGGGAAAAATAATTCCACACAAAAGAGGTGGATTTGGTGGTCCCATGACAATTGCCTGCTTCTTATAATGGTCAAGAGATGCTTCCACTGATGCCTGACTAACATAAATAGCATCTTCATCCTCAACATGCTCATTAGTGCGGTGCCATCATCAGCTACACAAATCTCCCCCTCATCCTCTTGCAATCCCATGGTGGCATCCTCAATTTCTATGTCATCAGCAACACTTATGCTGCTCATTTCCACATATGCAGAGGGAGCAGAAATGGTGGAAGGTAGTTTATCTGTGAGTAAAGTCTCTGAAAGGTCAGACAAACACATAGCACTCGGGGACAAACTTGGACTCTCCTCAGGTATTTGTGACATTTCTGTTTCTGATTGAACAGTTTGATCTACTGCCTTAGTGGTTTTCAGTTTTTTTTACACCTCTTCTAGACTCCGAGTGTGAGGCATCATGAGAGGCAGAAGAAGATGCCTCACTAACAGGTGCAAAACCACCACTCAGAACTAAAGGCCAAGTCCTGAGCCTTTCCATGCCACTGCGTATGGTGAATGGCATGTTGGCAATTATATGTTTTTCTGCACCAACCTTTCCCTTTATAAGAGGTGTTTTTTCTAGAGATGTGCACTTGAAATTTTTCGGGTTTTGTGTTTTGGTTTTGGGTTCGGTTCCGCGGCCGTGTTTTGGGTTCGACCGCGTTTTGGCAAAACCTCACCGAATTTTTTTTGTCGGATTCGGGTGTGTTTTGGATTCGGGTGTTTTTTTTAAAAAACACTAAAAAACAGCTTAAATCATAGAATTTGGGGGTCATTTTGATCTTAAAGTATTATTAACCTCAAAAACCATAATTTCCACTCATTTTCAGTCTATTCTGAATACCTCACACCTCACAATATTATTTTTAGTCCTAAAATTTGCACCGAGGTCACTGGATGACTAAGCTAAGCGACCCTAGTGGCCGACACAAACACCGTGCCCATCTAGGAGTGGCACTGCAGTGTCACGCAGGATGGCCCTTCCAAAAAACCCTCCCCAAACAGCACATGACGCAAAGAAAAAAAGAGGCGCAATGAGGTAGCTGTGTGAGTAAGATAAGCGACCCTAGTGGCCGACACAAACCCCGGGCCCATCTAGGAGTGGCACTGCAGTGTCACGCAGGATGGCCCTTCCAAAAAACCCTCCCCAAACAGCACATGACGCAAAGAAAAAAAGAGGCGCAATGAGGTAGCTGTGTGAGTAAGATAAGCGACCCTAGTGGCCGACACAAACACCGGGCCCATCTAGGAGTGGCACTGCAGTGGCACGCAGGATGGCCCTTCCAAAAAACCCTCCCCAAACAGCACATGACGCAAAGAAAAAAAGAGGCGCAATGAGGTAGCTGTGTGAGTAAGATAAGCGACCCTAGTGGCCGACACAAACACCGTGCCCATCTAGGAGTGGCACTGCAGTGTCACGCAGGATGGCCCTTCCAAAAAACCCTCCCCAAACAGCACATGACGCAAAGAAAAAAAGAGGCGCAATGAGGTAGCTGTGTGAGTAAGATAAGCGACCCTAGTGGCCGACACAAACACCGGGCCCATCTAGGAGTGGCACTGCAGTGTCACGCAGGATGGCCCTTCCAAAAAACCCTCCCCAAACAGCACATGACGCAAAGAAAAAAAGAGGCGCAATGAGGTAGCTGTGTGAGTAAGATAAGCGACCCTAGTGGCCGACACAAACACCGGGCCCATCTAGGAGTGGCACTGCAGTGTCACGCAGGATGGCCCTTCCAAAAAACCCTCCCCAAACAGCACATGACGCAAAGAAAAAAAGAGGCGCAATGAGGTAGCTGTGTGAGTAAGATAAGCGACCCTAGTGGCCGACACAAACACCGGGCCCATCTAGGAGTGGCACTGCAGTGTCACGCAGGATGGCCCTTCCAAAAAACCCTCCCCAAACAGCACATGACGCAAAGAAAAAAAGAGGCGCAATGAGGTAGCTGTGTGAGTAAGATAAGCGACCCTAGTGGCCGACACAAACACCGGGCCCATCTAGGAGTGGCACTGCAGTGTCACGCAGGATGGCCCTTCCAAAAAACCCTCCCCAAACAGCACATGACGCAAAGAAAAAAAGAGGCGCAATGAGGTAGCTGTGTGAGTAAGATAAGCGACCCTAGTGGCCGACACAAACACCGTGCCCATCTAGGAGTGGCACTGCAGTGTCACGCAGGATGGCCCTTCCAAAAAACCCTCCCCAAACAGCACATGACGCAAAGAAAAAAAGATGAGGTAGCTGTGTGAGTAAGATAAGCGACCCTAGTGGCCGACACAAACACCGGGCCCATCTAGGAGTGGCACTGCAGTGTCACGCAGGATGGCCCTTCCAAAAAACCCTCCCCAAACAGCACATGACGCAAAGAAAAAAAGAGGCGCAATGAGGTAGCTGTGTGAGTAAGATAAGCGACCCTAGTGGCCGACACAAACACCGGGCCCATCTAGGAGTGGCACTGCAGTGTCACGCAGGATGGCCCTTCCAAAAAACCCTCCCCAAACAGCACATGACGCAAAGAAAAAAAGAGGCGCAATGAGGTAGCTGTGTGAGTAAGATAAGCGACCCTAGTGGCCGACACAAACACCGGGCCCATCTAGGAGTGGCACTGCAGTGTCACGCAGGATGGCCCTTCCAAAAAACATTCCACAAACAGCACATGACGCAAAGAAAAATTAAAGAAAAAAGAGGTGCAAGATGGAATTGTCCTTGGGCCCTCCCACCCACCCTTATGTTGTATAAACAGGACATGCACACTTTAACCAACCCATCATTTCAGTGACAGGGTCTGCCACACGACTGTGACTGAAATGACGGGTTGGTTTGGACCCCCACCAAAAAAGAAGCAATTAATCTCTCCTTGCACAAACTGGCTCTACAGAGGCAAGATGTCCACCTCATCATCATCCTCCGATATATCACCGTGTACATCCCCCTCCTCACAGATTATCAATTCGTCCCCACTGGAATCCACCATCTCAGCTCCCTGTGTACTTTGTGGAGGCAATTGCTGCTGGTCAATGTCTCCACGGAGGAATTGATTATAATTCATTTTAATGAACATCATCTTCTCCACATTTTCTGGATGTAACCTCGTACGCCGATTGCTGACAAGGTGAGCGGCGGCACTAAACACTCTTTCGGAGTACACACTTGTGGGAGGGCAACTTAGGTAGAATAAAGCCAGTTTGTGCAAGGGCCTCCAAATTGCCTCTTTTTCCTGCCAGTATAAGTACGGACTGTGTGACGTGCCTACTTGGATGCGGTCACTCATATAATCCTCCACCATTCTTTCAATGGTGAGAGAATCATATGCAGTGACAGTAGACGACATGTCCGTAATCGTTGTCAGGTCCTTCAGTCCGGACCAGATGTCAGCATCAGCAGTCGCTCCAGACTGCCCTGCATCACCGCCAGCGGGTGGGCTCGGAATTCTGAGCCTTTTCCTCGCACCCCCAGTTGCGGGAGAATGTGAAGGAGGAAATGTTGACAGGTCGCGTTCCGCTTGACTTGACAATTTTCTCACCAGCAGGTCTTTCAACCCCAGCAGACTTGTGTCTGCCGGAAAGAGAGATCCAAGGTAGGCTTTAAATCTAGGATCGAGCACGGTGGCCAAAATGTAGTGCTCTGATTTCAACAGATTGACCACCCGTGAATCCTTGTTAAGCGAATTAAGGGCTCCATCCACAAGTCCCACATGCCTAGCGGAATCGCTCCGTGTTAGCTCCTCCTTCAATGTCTCCAGCTTCTTCTGCAAAAGCCTGATGAGGGGAATGACCTGACTCAGGCTGGCAGTGTCTGAACTGACTTCACGTGTGGCAAGTTCAAAGGGCATCAGAACCTTGCACAACGTTGAAATCATTCTCCACTGCACTTGAGACAGGTGCATTCCACCTCCTATATCGTGCTCAATTGTATAGGCTTGAATGGCCTTTTGCTGCTCCTCCAACCTCTGAAGCATATAGAGGGTTGAATTCCACCTCGTTACCACTTCTTGCTTCAGATGATGGCAGGGCAGGTTCAGTAGTTTTTGGTGGTGCTCCAGTCTTCTGTACGTGGTGCCTGTACGCCGAAAGTGTCCCGCAATTCTTCTGGCCACCAACAGCATCTCTTGCACGCCCCTGTCGTTTTTAAAAAAATTCTGCACCACCAAATTCAAGGTATGTGCAAAACATGGGACGTGCTGGAATTTGCCCATATTTAATGCACACACAATATTGCTGGCGTTGTCCGATGCCACAAATCCACAGGAGAGTCCAATTGGGGTAAGCCATTCCGCAATGATCTTCCTCAGTTGCCGTAAGAGGTTTTCAGCTGTGTGCGTATTCTGGAAACCGGTGATACAAAGCGTAGCCTGCCTAGGAAAGAGTTGGCGTTTGCGAGATGCTGCTACTGGTGCCGCCGCTGCTGTTCTTGCGGCGGGAGTCCATACATCTACCCAGTGGGCTGTCACAGTCATATAGTCCTGACCCTGCCCTGCTCCACTTGTCCACATGTCCGTGGTTAAGTGGACATTGGGTACAACTGCATTTTTTAGGACACTGGTGAGTCTTTTTCTGACGTCCGTGTACATTCTCGGTATCGCCTGCCTAGAGAAGTGGAACCTAGATGGTATTTGGTAACGGGGGCACACTGCCTCAATAAATTGTCTAGTTCCCTGTGAACTAACGGCGGATACCGGACGCACGTCTAGAACCAACATAGTTGTCAAGGCCTCAGTTATCCGCTTTGCAGCAGGATGACTGCTGTGATATTTCATCTTCCTCGCAAAGGACTGTTGGACAGTCAATTGCTTACTGGAAGTAGTACAAGTGGGCTTACGACTTCCCCTCTGGGATGACGATCGACTCCCAGCAGCAACAACAGCAGCGCCAGCAGCAGTAGGCATTACACTCAAGGATGCATCGGAGGAATCCCAGGCAGGAGAGGACTCGTCAGAATTGCCAGTGACATGGCCTGCAGGACTATTGGCATTCCTGGGTAAGGAGGAAATTGACACTGAGGGAGTTGGTGGGGTGGTTTGCGTGAGCTTGGTTACAAGAGGAAGGGATTTACTGGTCAGTGGACTGCTTCCGCTGTCACCCAAAGTTTTTGAACTTGTCACTGACTTATTATGAATGCGCTGCAGGTGACGTATAAGGGAGGATGTTCCGAGGTGGTTAACGTCCTTACCCCTACTTATTACAGCTTGACAAAGGCAACACACGGCTTGACACCTGTTGTCCGCTTTTCTGTTGAAATACCTCCACACTGAAGAGCTGATTTTTTTGGTATTTTCACCAGGCATGTCAACGGCCATATTCCTCCCACGGACAACAGGTGTCTCCCCGGGTGCCTGACTTAAACAAACCACCTCACCATCAGAATCCTCCTGGTCAGTTTCCTCCCCAGCGCCAGCAACACCCATATCCTCCTCATCCTGGTGTACTTCAACACTGACATCTTCAATCTGACTATCAGGAACTGGACTGCGGGTGCTCCTTCCAGCACTTGCAGGGGGCGTGCAAAAGGTGGAAGGCGCATGCTCTTCACGTCCAGTGTTGGGAAGGTCAGGCATCGCAACCAACACAATTGGACTCTCCTTGTGGATTTGGGATTTCGAAGAACGCACAGTTCTTTGCGGTGCTTTTGCCAGCTTGAGTCTTTTCAGTTTTCTAGCGAGAGGCTGAGTGCTTCCATCCTCATGTGAAGCTGAACCACTAGCCATGAACATAGGCCAGGGCCTCAGCCGTTCCTTGCCACTCCGTGTGGTAAATGGCATATTGGCAAGTTTACGCTTCTCCTCCGACAATTTTATTTTAGGTTTTGGAGTCCTTTTTTTACTGATATTTGGTGTTTTGGATTTGACATGCTCTGTACTATGACATTGGGCATCGGCCTTGGCAGACGACGGTGCTGGCATTTCATCGTCTCGGCCATGACTAGTGGCAGCAGCTTCAGCACGAGGTGGAAGTGGATCTTGATCTTTCCCTAATTTTGGAACCTCAACATTTTTGTTCTCCATATTTTAATAGGCACAACTAAAAGGCACCTCAGGTAAACAATGGAGATGGATGGATACTAGTATACAATTATGGATGGACTGCCGAGTGCCGACACAGAGGTAGCTACAGCCGCGGACTACCGTACTGTGTCTGCTGCTAATATAGACTGGATGATAATGAGATGAAATCAATATATATATATGTATGTATATATAATATCACTAGTACTGCAGCCGGACAGGTAGATAATATATTTATTAGGTAATGATGACTGATGACGGACCTGCTGGACACTGTCAGCTCAGCAGCACCGCAGACTGCTACAGTAAGCTACTATACTATAGTAGTATGTACAAAGAAGAAAGAAAAAAAAAAAACACGGGTAGGTGGTATACAATTATGGATGGACTGCCGAGTGCCGACACAGAGGTAGCTACAGCCGTGGACTAACGTACTGTGTCTGCTGCTAATATAGACTGGATGATTGATAATGAGATGAAATCAATATATATATGTATGTATATATAATATCACTAGTACTGCAGCCGGACAGGTAGATAATATATTTATTAGGTAATGATGACTGATGACGGACCTGCTGGACACTGTCAGCTCAGCAGCACCGCAGACTGCTACAGTAAGCTACTATACTCTATAGTAGTGTGTACAAAGAAGAAAGAAAAAAAAAACCACGGGTAGGTGGTATACAATTATGGATGGACTGCCGAGTGCCGACACAGAGGTAGCTACAGCCGTGGACTAACGTACTGTGTCTGCTGCTAATATAGACTGGATGATAATGAGATGAAATCAATATATATATATATGTATGTATATATAATATCACTAGTACTGCAGCCGGACAGGTAGATAATATATTTATTAGGTAATGATGACTGATGACGGACCTGCTGGACACTGTCAGCTCAGCAGCACCGCAGACTGCTACAGTAAGCTACTATACTCTATAGTAGTATGTACAAAGAAGAAAGAAAAAAAAAAACCACGGGTAGGTGGTATACAATTATGGATGGACTGCCGAGTGCCGACACAGAGGTAGCTACAGCCGTGGACTAACGTACTGTGTCTGCTGCTAATATAGACTGGATGATTGATAATGAGAAGAAATCAATATATATATGTATGTATATATAATATCACTAGTACTGCAGCCGGACAGGTAGATAATATATTTATTAGGTAATGATGACTGATGACGGACCTGCTGGACACTGTCAGCTCAGCAGCACCGCAGACTGCTACAGTAAGCTACTATACTCTATAGTAGTATGTACAAAGAAGAAAGAAAAAAAAAAAACACGGGTGTGGTATACAATTATGGATGGACTGCCGAGTGCCGACACAGAGGTAGCTACAGCCGTGGACTAACGTACTGTGTCTGCTGCTAATATAGAGTCTAGACTGGATGATAAATTATTGATAATGAGATGAAATCAATATAATATCACTAGTACTGCAGCCGGACAGGTACTATATATATTTATTATGTAATGACTGATGACGGACCTGCTGGACACTGTCAGGTCAGCACAGCACCGCAGACTGCTACAGTAAGCTACTATAGTAGTATGTATAAAGAAGAATGAAAAAAAAAAAACCACGGGTAGGTGGTATACAATATTATATATATATATATATATATATATTATATACAATTATATATATATATATATATATATATATAATTCTTGGATACGGACCGGCACTCCTCCTGATGAACAATGATGTCCCCGGTGCCTTCTGGTAATAGATTTGCAGTATCCCAGTAGAAGAAGACAGCGGCACTCAGGGTTTAGTCAAAGTACAAAAAGTGTATTCAATACATGAATAAGTGAGCCGACGTTTCGGGGCTTACCCGCCCCTTTGTCAAGGTGTGTTACATATATATATATTAAACTGGTGGTGATTGATTATTAAACTGGTGGTCACTTCAGGTCACGTTGCAACTTGCAACTAGTACTCCGAGGCCTAAGCAGACAATCACAAAATATATTATTATACTGGTGGTCAGTGTGGTCACAACAATGGCAGTGTGGCACTGACTCTGGCAGCAAAAGTGTGCACTGTACGTTATATGTACTCCTGAGTCCTGCTCTCAGACTCTAACTGCTCCCCACTGTCAGTGTCTCCCCCACAAGTCAGATAATACACTTACAGTCACACTATCTAATCTATAAATATCACTTCAGCAAGTAGTATAGTAGTATACAGTATAGTAGTACTCCTCCTAATAATGCTCCCCAAAATACTGTGTCTCTCTCTTCTCTAAACGGAGAGGACGTCAGCCACGTCCTCTCCCTATGACTCTCAATGCACGTGTGAAAATGGCGGCGACGCGCGGCTCCTTATATAGAATTCGAGCCTCGCGAGAATCCGACAGCGTGATGATGACGTTCGGGCGCGCTCGGGTTAGCCGAGCAAGGCGGGAAGATCCGAGCCTGCTCGGACCCGTGTAAAAAACCTGAAGTTCGGGCGGGTTCGGATTCAGAGGAACCGAACCCGCTCATCTCTAGTTTTTTCTTTACTACTGTATATTGGGTTTTGGATGCCCGGACTTAGATCCACTATGCTCTTCAGCATCAACTTAGTAGACGCTGGACTATTGTCATCATCGTGACTTGTGGCAGCAGGTTGGTGTTCTCTAAACTGACTGTTACCCATTTTAATTGTGTTAATCACAAGATTTGGATGCACTTGAGGAAAGCGCACCAAATAGTACAAACATTAGAAATTAACAATGTATTTAAAAAAAAATTAAATAACTTGCAGCTCCTTTCAAACTGCATGAATCACAGAGTTAGATGCACATGAGGAAAGTGCACTAGAGTACAGCGCACCAAATCGTACAAACCATAGAAATGAACAATATATTTTTTAAATAACTTGCAGCTCCTTTCAAACTGTGGGAATCACACGGTAAAATCCACATGAGGAAAGCGCACTAGTCTAAGCCCACAGCCAGGGTGCGAGTGAATGGTAAAGACTCCGACTGTTTTGTAATAAGCAATGGTACTAGACAGGGGTTCACCTTTAATTTTTGTCCTCACTGAGCCCCTAGCACAATTGATCTGCTTGATATTAAGGGGATTCCCTTAGGGGAGGTGGACTATAAGTTATCTGTATTTGAAGACAATGTCCTTCTTACCCTTTCCACCCCACTTACCTCTATTCCCAACCTTTTTCAGGTCTTATCAGCATACTCATCCCTGTCTGGTTATAACATCAATTATTCAAAGTCGGAGGCTCTGCCATTACACCTGTCCTCTGCTGCTAAATCATTATTGGCCTGTAATTTAAATTTTACCTGGCGCTCTAAATAACTTTGATATCTAGTCATATTCATCACAGACTCATATAAGACCCTGTACAAGGAGAACTTCCCAAGTTTATTTGCTTCCATAATGTCTGACCTTCGGACCTGGCAAAAACAAAATATCTTGTGGTTTGGAAGAATGGTAGATGTTAAGATGAATATACTGCCTAGAATTCTATATCTTATACAAACCATCCCTGTTCGCATTCCAGCTGATGCGTTAACCCATGTACAGAAAGAAGTATGTAACTTTTTCTGGTTGGATAAGCCTCACTTGGTTTGCTCTCCCCGTTAGTTACCTTGGGTGCAAATAGAGTTGGCTGAAGCTAACCTCTCCTCCCTAGTTTCACTCCTGCTACCTACCGGTTTGGGCCAGGTGCACGAGGTTTCCAACCCATCTACCTCTTGTACCCATTCTATCTGGCTTCTCTGCTCCTGCCAATTTTGTCTTACCATGTACCCTTCTCTACTCACCCCTTTATGGGATAACCCGGCTTTTCTCCCTGGTTTCTCTACAGCACACTTACACCCGTGGTACCAGATCCCTACTCATCCTAGATTTGGTATGGACCTTATTGAGGGTTCCTCTTGGTGTACATTAGATACCATATCCCAGAAATTCCAAATTCACCATCCCAGACCTTTTTTAATATTTCCAATTGCACTCTTTTGTAAATTCCCTGCCTAAACCATCTGTCTTTAGATGTCTGACACCTTTTGAGAGGATTTGTTATTATTCACCCCTTCATAGGAGCATTATTTCTATTTTATATTCCATGCTCCGCTCCTCAGGTCCAGACCATGTATTGCCACATGAATGAAAGTCGCTGGGAGAGGGACTTGGGCCCTCCATCAGGAGACAAAGCTTGGCAGACTATAAGACTAAATGTCGCTCAGTCGTCCATGCCCTCTCTCATCAACAAAAATGCTCCATAAAATTTTCCTGACATCCTCACATTTGTGTTGGCATGGTTGTTGCTTACCGGGAGACTTCATTCACATTTGGTGGAAGTGTCCCATCATACATCCTTATTGGTTTAAAATCAAATCTCTTCTGAGAGATTTTTCAATCCCGAATTGCTCTTACCCCATGGACAGCTTTACTGGGGCTCCCGATAGTAGGTCTTATCCACTCACTTTTGAAGGTTATCTCCATGTTTCTAAACTATTGGATTCGCTCCTTGTCTCTGACATTGATTTTGGTGTTCTTTGTAATCAGAAGATCTGTTTTTTCTCCTGTGCCTGGCTCTCTGTGCTCAGTGGTCCTCCTTCTTCTTCTTCCTTTTCCTCTTCTTCTTCTTCTTCTCTCTTCTTTATTTTCCAATCTTTCTCTCTCTCCTTTCCTTTCCCCTTTTCTCTTTTTCTGGTTCTTAATTTTTTTGACATACAGTGGGGATCGAAAGTTTGGGCACCCCAGGCAAAAATTCATTTTAATGTGCAAAAAGAAGCAAAGGAAAGATGGAAAAATCTCAAAAAAAGGCATCAAATTACAGATTAGACATTCTTATAACATGTCAAAAAAAGTTTGATTTTATTTCCATCATTTACACTATCAAAAGAGCAGAAAACAAAAAATGGTGTCTGCAAAAGTTTGGGCACCCTGCAGAGTTAATACCTTGTACTGCCCCCTTTGGACAGCTGAGACCTGGCAGTGTCATGGATTGTTCTCAATCATCGTCTGGAAAGACCAGGTGATGTCAATCTCAAAGGTTTTAAAAGCCCAGACTCATCTGACCTTGCTCCAACAATCGGCACCATGGGTTCCTCTAAGCAGTTGTGTAGAACACTGAAACTGAGACTAGTTGACGCTCACAAAGCAGGAGAAGGCTATAAGAAGATAGCAAAGGGTTATCAGATGCCCATATCCTCTGTTTTGAATGTGTCACTGGCCTAGACTGAGGGTGTTGTGAACTCGGGGATTCTTCCAATGGTTGGGAAGAGGAACCACAACTGAGCCGGAAAAGGGAAGGCCTAATATAGGATTTCCTCATACAGGACGCTGACAGTGGAGTTTGATGAAGTATTGAAGAGCTTTATTGCAGGGAAAAATAACTTAAAGTCAAATGTCAAAAAGGGATAAATGAGGGAAATGTCCAGACACACTGAAGGGTTTTGTGAGCAGTATTAGAGATGCTGGTAACTGAAGAAACTGTGGGTGGTGTTTAAAAGTCACTGATAACTTGAGGAACTTATAAATGATGATTAAAGGCACAGATGGATAAAGAACTTGTGAGCGGTGACAGAGACGCTGATAATGTGAAGAACTGAAGTGCAGGGGTTTAAGACGCTGTTGATTTGTAGAACTTGTGAACGGTGACTGAGACGCTGATGATGGGAAGTACTGAAGTGCAGGGGTTTTAGACGCTGTTGATTTGTAGAACTTGAGAACGGTGACTGAGACGCTGATGATGTGAGGAACTGAAGTGCAGGGGTTTTAGACGCTGTTGATTTGTAGAACTTGAGAACGGTGACTGAGACGCTGACGATGTGAGGAGCTGAAGTGCAGGGGTTTAAGACGCTGTTGATTCGCAGAACTTGAGAACGGTGATTTAGGCCCGCAGCTACGCTGATTCCTAGGAGCACTGGTGACTGGACCGCAGAGAGATATACCGGCCGCTGAATACACTGGAACCGGTGTAGCGAACTGGCAGCTGGAAATGCCGGAGACACTGGAGTACAACTGCAGAGATCCTTGCCGGGAACAAGAGCGCTGGCATCTACGTCAGGGAAAGACGATACACAGGCACTGAGGCTCTGTCCGGCGTCTGACTTTGAATTCCCCGCTACCGCTGGATTGGCGGAGCAGTCTGATGACGTCACCTGCCCCCCGTCCACGTGATGCTGGGTGTCATGGCAGCGCCCATGCCCCGGAGAACCACCGGGAGCCGCGCCAGCCAGATGCCGGAGCCCGTGGTCCACCGAAGGCAGAGGCCGCAACACCGACCAGCAGACACGCAGGGGTAAGCGCGGCGAATGCCGCCTCTGGTGTGTGACAGTACCCCCTCCTCCAGGAGTGGCCCCTGGACACTTTCCAGGTTTTGTTGGATGTCTGGAATAGAACATTCGCATCAGTCGGGGAGCCGTAACCTCAGTAGCTTTGACCCAGCTCCTTTCCTCGGGGCCAAAACCTTTCCATTCCACCAAATACTGCAGATTCTTGTGAAGATAGCGAGAATCAAGAATAGCTTTGATCTCAAAGTCCGTACCCTCTTCAGCCTCTGCAGAGGTTGGCCTTGGGGACTTGGAATGAAACTGGTTCAAAACAAGAGGGCGAAGAAGAGAGACATGGAAGGAATTTGGTATCCGGAGATGGGAAGGCAATCCCAATTTGCAGGCAACCGGATTCAAGACTCGTAACACGGGATAAGGACCAATGAACCTTGGAGCGAACTTCATAGTGGGCACCTTTAAACGGAGATTGCGGGTAGAGAGCCATACCCTGTCACCAACCTTGTATTGAGGAGCTGCCCGTCGCTTCCTATCCGCAAAGAACTTATAGCGACCGGAAACTCTCTTGAGGTTGGCATGAACTCGACTCCAGATTTGACTGAAATGCCGGAGAGTAGAGGCTGCAACAGGAACTTCTTCTGGAGGACAAATGGGTAATTCTGGAACTTGGGGATGAAATCCGTAATTAATGAAAAATGGAGACTCACCAGTCGAGGAGTGATATAGATGATTATGGGCGAACTTGGCCCAAGGCAACAACTCCACCCAATTATCTTGTGAGGGGGAGAGGTAAACACGGAGAAAAGTCTCTAAATCTTGATTGACGCGTTCAGTTTGCCCATTTGTCTGTGGATGGTAAGCAGATGAAAACTTGAGTTTTATTTGTAGAGCCGTGCAGAGGGCTCTCCAGAATCTTGCCGTAAACTGTACCCCTCGATCCGAGACTATTTCCAGAGGTAACCCGTGCAGGCGGAAGTGTTCCCGAATGAATAACAAAGCCAACTTAGAAGCTGATGGTAATCCGGTCAACTGAACAAAATTTGCCATCTTAGAGAATCGGTCGATAATCACCCAGACGGTGTTATGACCCTTAGAGAGAGGCAGTTCAGTAACAAAGTCCATAAAGATATGAGTCCAAGGCCTCTTAGGAATGGACAATGGGTGCAACAACCCCGCAGGAGGCAGACGAAGAATTTTGTGCTGAGCACATTGAGGACACGAGTTGACATACTCTTGAACGTCCTTCTTCATAGTTTCCCACCAGTAAGATCTTCGTAGCAATTCCCACATCTTTTGAACTCCCGGATGGCCAGAAAACTTGGAAATGTGAGCCCACTGCAACAATCTTGGTTGAAATTTAGCTGGCACAGACATTCTTCCCGGGGGAGGACCCAACGCAGTGGGAGCCGCAGAGATAGAGACAGGACTGAGGATCAACGCCTTTTCAACGGAATTCTCCTCATCCGAAGCCATTAAGGAACAGGATAGGGCATCCGCCTTGGTGTTAAGAGTTCCAGCCCGGTACCTAATGACAAACGAAAATCGGGCAAAGAAGAGTGCCCATCTTGCTTGACGGGGATTCAAGCACTGGGCCGTCTTGAGATACAGTAAATTCTTGCGATCCGTGAAAATCGTAATTAGGTGTTTAGCACCTTCCAAAAGATATCTCCATTCTTCTAAGGCAGATTTTATTGCCAACAGCTCTTTGTCCCCAATGGTGTAATTTAATTCAGCAAGGGAGAACTTGCGAGAATGGAAACCACATGGATTTAACTTCCCATCTGGAGCGTACTGCGAAAGTACGGCACCTATGCCTACCGTAGACGCATCAACCTCCAGAAAGAATGGTTTTAGAAAGTCTGGTTGCTGAAGTACCGGAGCGGTCATAAAGGCTGCCTTCAACTGGGTGAACCCTGCTACAGCTTCAGAGGACCAATGGCTTGGGTCAGCCCCCTTCTTGGTTAGGGCAGTAATAGGCGCCACAATAGTAGAGAAACCCCTTATGAATTTCCGGTAGTAATTTGCGAACCCTAGAAATCGTTGCACTGCTTTCAAGGAAAGAGGCTGAGTCCAGTCCCGAATAGCAGAAAGTTTCTCCGGATCCATACGCAACTCCGTATCTGAAATAATGTAGCCCAGAAATGGAATAGAGGGGACCTCAAAGGTGCACTTGGAAATCTTGCCGTAAAGATGGTTCTCTCGCAACCGAAGGAGTACCTCCTTAACTTGTATTCTGTGCTCAGTGAGATTCTTCGAAAATATCAGGATGTCATCCAAATATACCACCACATTTAGGTATAACATGTCCCGAAAGACTTCATTAATGAATCCCTGGAAGATGGCGGGGGCGTTGCTGAGGCCAAACGGCATTACCAGGTACTCATAATGCCCGTCCCTAGTATTGAAGGCCGTCTTCCATTCGTCCCCTTGTCGGATACGTATCAGGTTATAAGCTCCCCTTAAATCGAGCTTAGTGAAGACTCGAGCTCCGCGAACTCTATCGAAAAGCTCCGTGATGAGCGGCAGAGGATACTTATTCTTAATGGTGACTTCATTTAGACCACGATAATCGATACATGGCCTCAGGCCTCCGTCTTTTTTCTTCACAAAGAAGAAGCCTACTCCCGCTGGGGAAGTAGAGGGGCGGATGAATCCCTTCTGCAGATTAGACTTGATATATTCTGACATGGCTTGAGTCTCGAGTACTGACAAAGGATAGGTACGACCTCGAGGTGGCATTTTCCCCGGAATGAGCTCAATAGGACAGTCCCAGGGTCTATGCGGTGGTAACTTATCGGCCGCCTGTTCCGAGAAGACATCTGTAAACTCCCGATAAGCCTCTGGAATAAGCTCTACGTCCGACTTGGACGATGCACGAAGCGGGTAGACAGGAGTAAGACAATTCGAGTGACAGAATGGACTCCATGAAATTATCTGTGTCGACCTACAGTCGACGTGAGGGTTGTGAAGCTTGAGCCAGGGAAGACCAAGGACGAGATCGTGAGACATCTCCTGAATCACAAGGAACTCCAGATGTTCTTGGTGCAAAGCTCCCACTTGCAGCTTGATTGGCATAGTACGACTTGTAATCAGAGCATTAGGAATTTGGGTACCATTAATAGCAGTTATCGTAATAGGTCGTTCGACTGACTGTAACTTCAAACCCAGATTCTGGGCGCAGGAAAGGGAAATAAAATTCCCCGCAGCTCCTGAGTCCAACAGTGCCTTAACGGTTTTGACTTCAGACTCAGAAAACAGAGATACAGAAAGTAGACAGTCCACTGCCGGAGAAGATTGAGAAACAACCCCTAGCTTGACTTCTCCAGAACAAGCTAGGACTGCCCGTTTCCCGGGCGAGACTTGCAAGACTTGAGGAAATGAGCCGCGGCTCCACAGTAGAGGCAAAGTCTACCTTCACGCCGACGCTGACGCTCTTCTGGGGACAGCCGAGACCGATTAATCTGCATGGGTTCATCTGGACTGGAATTAACTATTTGCTTAGAAGGAAGAGATCGGAGTCTCAACCGGTCTAACCGACTACGTTCACCACCTCGTTCCTGCATACGAAGATCCACCTTTACACAGAGTGAGATCAACTGTTCCAAGGAATCTGGCAGATCTCTAGTAATCAATTCGTCTTTTAAACGATCCGAGAGCCCGTTCCAAAAAGCAGCCTGAAGGGCATCATTATTCCAGCTCAGTTCAGAAGCTATAGTTTGAAAGTGAATTACATACTGTCCCACTGTACGAGAGTCTTGTCGAACTCGGAGCAAGTCAGCTGAGGCAGCAGTCGTCCTGCCAGGCTCATCAAAGATCCTTCGGAACGATGCAATGAAGTTGGTATAACTAGAAACTAACGGATCTGATCGCTCCCACAACGGTGACACCCACTCCAACGCTGAACCCTCAAGCAAAGAGATAATGTATGCCACTTTAGACCGATCAGTAGGGAAGTTATGTGAGAGGAGTTCGAAATGTACCTCACACTGATTTAGGAATCCACGGCAATTTTTTGGATTCCCGTTATAACGAGGAGGAGTGGGAAGCTGAAGGCATGACCTGGTTCCAGACACGGAGGGAACATTGCCAGAGACAACCACTGGAGCGGATACTGGAACTGGAGCTGGAACCACTGAAGCCAGCGAAGTCTGTATTTGATCCAGCCGGCCAGATAACTCCTGGAGATAATGCATCACCTGATTCTGTGCTGCTTCCTGACTCTGTACTCGGGAAACCAGGTCCTGCATGGCGCTTGCCTCTGGGTTCCGATTCCCCGGGTCCGTGGGGCCTGAGTATACTGTCACTGGCCTAGACTGAGGGTGTTGTGAACTCGGGGATTCTTCCAATGGTTGGGAAGAGGAACCACAACTGAGCCGGAAAAGGGGAGGCCTAATAGAGGATTTCCTCATATAGGACGCTGACAGTGGAGTTTGATGAAGTATTGAGCTTTATTGCAGGGAAAAACAACTTAAAGTCAAATGTCAAAAAGGGATAAATGAGGGAAATGTCCAGACACACTGAAGGGTTTTGTGAGCAGTATTAGAGATGCTGGTAACTGAAGAAACTGTGGGTGGTGTTTAAAAGTCACTGATAACTTGAGGAACTTATAAATGATGATTAAAGGCACAGATGGATGAAGAACTTGTGAGCGGTGACAGAGACGCTGATAATGTGAAGAACTGAAGTGCAGGGGTTTAAGACGCTGTTGATTTGAAGAACTTGTGAACGGTGACTGAGACGCTGATGATGTGAAGAACTGAAGTGCAGGGGTTTTAGACGCTGTTGATTTGTAGAACTTGAGAACAGTGACTGAGACGCTGATGATGTGAGGAACTGAAGTGCAGGGGTTTTAGACGCTGTTGATTTGTAGAACTTGAGAACGGTGACTGAGACACTGATGATGTGAAGAACTGAAGTGCAGGGGTTTTAGACGCTGTTGATTTGTAGAACTTGAGAACGGTGACTGAGACGCTGACGATGTGAGGAGCTGAAGTGCAGGGGTTTAAGACGCTGTTGATTCGCAGAACTTGAGAACGGTGATTTAGGCCCGCAGCCACGCTGATTCCTAGGAGCACTGGTGACTGGACCGCAGAGAGATATACCGGCCGCTGAATACACTGGAACCGGTGCAGCGAACTGGCAGCTGGAAATACCGGAGACACTGGAGTACAACTGCAGAGATCCTTGCCGGGAACAAGAGCGCTGGCATCTACGTCAGGGAAAGACGATACTCAGGCACTGAGGCTCTGTCCGGCGTCTGACTTTGAATTCCCCGCCACCGCTGGATTGGCGGAGCAGTCTGATGACGTCATCTGCCCCCCGTCCACGTGATGCCGGGTGTCATGGCGGCGCCCATGCCCCGGAGAACCGCCGGGAGCCGCGCCAGCCAGACACCGGAGCCCGTGGCCCACTGAAGGCAGAGGCCGCAACCCCGACCAGCAGACACGCAGGGGTAAGCGCGGCGAACGCCGCCTCTGGTGTGTGACAGAATGTAATTAAGAAATGGCAGTCATCAGGAACAGTGGAAGTTAAAGCAAGATCTGGAAGACCAAGAAAAATATCAGACAGAACAGCTCGCAGGATTGTGAGAAAAGCAAGTCAAAATCCACGTTTGACTGCACGATCCCTCCAGGAAGATCTGGCAGACACTGGAGTTGTGGTACACTATTCCACTATAAAGAGATACTTGTACAAATATGGTCTTCATGGAGGAGTCATCAGAAGAAAACCTCTTCTACATCCTCACCACAAAAATCAGCGTTTGAAGTTTGCAAATGAACATATAGACAAGCCTAATGCATTTTGGAATAAAGTTCTGTGGACCGATGAGGTTAAAATCGAACTTTTTGGCCGGAATGAGCAAAGGTACGTTTGGAGAAGGAAGGGCACAGAATTTAATGAAAAGAACCTCTGTCCAACTGTTAAGCATGGGGGTGGATCAATCATGCTTTGGGGTTGTATAGCAGCCAGTGGCACAGGGAACATTTCACGAGTAGAAGGAAAAATGGATTCAATAAGATTCCAACAAATTTTGGACGCTAACTTGATGCCATCTGTGAAAAAGCTGAAGTTAAAGAGAGGCTGGCTTCTACAAATGGATAATGATCCTAAACACACCTCAAAATCCACGGTGGATTACATCAAGAGGCGTAAACTGAAGGTTTTGCCATGGCCTTCACAATCTCCTGACCTCAACATAATTGAAAATCTATGGATAGACCTTAAAAGAGCAGTGCGTCACAGACAGCCCAGGAATCTCAAAAAACTGGAAGACTTTTGTAAGGAAGAATGGGCGAAGATACCTCAAACAAGAATTGAAAGACTCTTTGCTGGCTACAAAAAGCATTTACAAGCTGTGATACTTGCCAAAGGGGGCAGTACAAGGTATTAACTCTGCAGGGTGCCCAAACTTTTGCAGACGCCATTTTTTGTTTTCTGTTCTTTTGAAAGTATAAATGATGGAAATAAAATCAAACTTTTTTTGACATGTTATAAGAATGTCTAATCTGTAATTTGATGCCTTTTGGAGATTTTTCCATCTTTCCTTGGCTTCTTTTTGCACATTAAAATGAATTTTTTGCCTGGGGTGCCCAAACTTTCAATCCCCACTGTATGTTAAAATTGTGTCTCAATTACAATGTCAGTCTATTCTGTTTTACCATATCTTGACGAACATGTATCATGCTTTATACTATTGTTGGATATCTACGCTTCACCACTTATTTTCTGTATGGTTCGGTTTGATGCTTTGCAATAAAAATTACTCTTTAAACAAAAACAAAAAAAGAAACTGTTTATAAATAAAACAAATGTTTTCCATGTTTCCCAGCTTAAACCTCTGGTAATAAATCTTGCAAACTTAATCACTATATTGTAGAGATCTCTTGTGAAGAGTCCACATTTCAGGAAGCATCCATCACTAATGGGTCCACATCTGGCATGCACCATGATGGTAACATGTAATGTCACATGTGTGTGTATGCAATCCTGCATGTCTTCCGGCAAAGGTTTGTATCATGTTAAGTTTGTCAGTTTACCTTTTTTTCTGTTGTGTTTTTTTTTTGGCTTGCTCACACTGCAACTGCTTGGCAAGTGCATTTGTGATCTGGGTGCTCATATGCCTTCCCATTGAGAATTCCATACAGCCTGAAAAGCCTCTGAGTCCACTCACAGACTTTCTTTTTGGTTCAGTTAAACATATAGCTTGCAGTTTTATTTTGAGATTTTGTATGCCTATTATACAGCACTGTTCAGCATGTTTCTGAATGCAGACAGATTGATGTAAAAAAGGCACAGGAACATCTTTTCTACTAGGCTGCTCTGTATTTGCTCATCATAAATGACACATTTAGTATGTTGTATCTGGTTTGTTGTTTACAATAAAGTAATCCTAAAATATATTAATGTGATCTCTACTTTCTTTGACACTTCTCTGCTGCTTGTTTCCTACAGTCTTGGCAGCTGCTATCTCGCCTGCTCCCCAGATGGGAGGTGAGGGATCAGTAAATTATTTAGGTGTCCCAACAGATAGCATGTGGAGCTGATACAGTGCACTCTGTCTGCCCCCCCTCTCCTCTTACCTGCACTTCTAATGTTACTCCAAAAGTAAGTGAAAGACATGTACCCCCTAACCTGAATGATCAAGATGCCTCTTTTCTGCTGTATGTTTAAGCATTTATTAAGTGCTCATATATTAAACCTTAAATTACAATATGACTGACACGTTGCAAATAGTAATGGAGTTTTGAAAACACTGGTTAAACTATGAAAACCAAGTGCTCTGCCAAGTTTGGCTATAATGGTTTGCATGTACAAATGTAAGATGAGTGATGATAGTAGAATGCATTGGTTTTTTTTAATTAAATCGGAAATGTATTCGTGGTACCAATGATGCCTAACCTACAGTATGTGATATTAATAAGAAGATTTTATTTTACTAATATTTTTGTTAAATGGACAAAAAATATACTGAACTGTTCACATATAAATATATGAGATGTAGGATATGAGAAACTGAAAGCGAAGTAAGGGGGGGTGAATAACAAATCATTTGCTATACAGTGAACAGCCCTGTTTATAAAAAAAACAACAAAAAAACAACAACAACACCACATAACACTGTTACATTATTTACTTTTTCATAAGTAATACATTTTGTTAATATTACCCCACCTTCTGTAAAGCAGTAGAATCAGAGAACTTTATAAGAAAAGTGTAGCATAATATAAATTATTTATGCTAATTATTAATAAGGAGATATCTATAAACCAAAGTACATTGTACTAAGATATAGGGATATTAATGTGCTTTGCAATATAAATAATACCAAAATTATCATATTATCAGTATACAAGCAATAACTCTTTCACATCTTATATTGTAACATTGTTCAACCACATTGCATTAGAGGCCACATAGGGGTTAATTCAGAGATGATCGTAGCAGGAAATTAGTTAGTAGCTGGGCAAAACCATATGCACTGCAAGTGTGGCAGATGTAACATGTGCAGAGAGCGTTAGATTTGGGTGGGGTGTGTTCAAACTGAAATCTAAATTGCAGTATAAAAATAAAGCAGCCAGTATTTACCCTGCACAGAAACAAAATAACCCACCCAAATCTAACTCTCTCTGCAAATGTTATATCTGCCTCCCCTGCAGTGCACATGGTTTTGCCCAACTGCTAACAAATTTGTTGCTGCGATCAACTCTGAATTAGCCCCACAGTCAAGTGTAGAATACCAAATAAATATGGTTCACTGCCTACTACACAGATTTGTTGGAACCTTGTGTATATATGGTGTTTTGGAAACGTTAATGTACACACCAGGGGAATGTGATTTGACCCATGGGCAAATCCAGTGTAGCTTAAACAGGCTGTGTCAGTGGCATAAGTTTGCCCCAGTAGCCCGGAGGCAAGATAAATGTTGGTGCCCCCCATAGATACATAGCTAGATAGAGAGATAAAAAAGATAGGGGGGGGCGGGGTGAAAGAGTGAAGGAGAAAAAGAAGAATGAGAGAGAGATAGGGTATCAGAAGCGAGAGAGAGAAAGGGCGTGTTAGAGAGAGAGAAAGAATGTCAGGGAGAGAGAAAGACGGGGAGGAAGAGAGGAAATTAGAGAGGAAAAAGAGCAAGTCAAGGATAGAGAGAGGGTGTCAGGGAGAGAGAGAGAGAGAGGTGAGAGAGATAAGATGGCAGAATGAGAGACAGAGAGAGGAGTGAGAGAGGGTGTCAAAGAAAGTGAGAGAATGTGAAAGAGAGGGGGGAGCATGAGAATGTCAGGGATAGAAAGAGGTGTGTGAGAGAGAGGGGGTATCAGAGAGAAGAGAGAGAGAGGAGAGAGAGAGAGAGAGAGAGAGAGAGAGAGAGAGAGAGAGAGAGAGAGAGAGAGAGAGAAATAAAGAGAGTGTCAGGGAAAGTGAAGTAATGAAAGAAAGAAAGAGAGAGGAGAGAGCCAGAGAGTGTCAGGAATAGAGAGAGAGAGATGGAGTTGAGACAGAGGGTGTCAGGGATAAAGAAGGGGGGGGAGACGGTGTCAGGAAGAGACAGAGAGAAGTGAGAGGATGTCAGGGAAAGTGAGGGAATTAGAGAAAGACCCTGTCAGGGAACATGAGGGAATGAAAGAGAGGGGAGAGTGAGAGTGTCAGAGATAGAGATGGGGAAGTGTCAGGAAGAGAGAGACAGAGAGAGGAGCAAGAGAGAAAGAGGATGGCAGGGAAAGTGAGGGAATGAAAGACAACAGAGCACAAGGGTTTCAGGGACAGACAGAGAGGGGGTGAGAGAAAGGGTGTCAGGAGGAGAGACAGAGAGAGGAGTGATTCTGAAGTCTCAAAAACTTGCTGCTGTATAACTTGGTATATCACCTATGTCAAAATCGAAAGATAAGCTCCCAAACTGACTTCCAGGGTGGGTAGGCGAGTCTTGAAAAGGTGGGGGTGGGTACCAGTGGGGGGTGGACTTAATATTCCTTATTTTCTTGGCGGGGGTGTCAATTCTACTGGGGATAGCTATGCAGCCTGCGGGTTTACAAATTTTCACTGGTTCCTGAAACTAGAGAGTCCCAGCTTTCGGATGGTACCTGGGTCAAGCGGATCCAGAGATATTAGGGGTCAAGGTCAAAAAACACTACTCAGGAAGCTGGATTTAGGTTCTGGCGTGGAGCTGGGATGTGGTGCTTAAAGCTGGATATCTCAGAATCTATTAGGACACTTAATTCCGAGGTTCCCTGGAAGCTGAGAGTCCCCTTTAAATTTTGAGGATCTCAGCTAAATTCAAAGTTTTACAGAACCGGAGATATCTGGCCAAAAAGCGGGATTAATGGTCCCTGGGCAGAGAACTAATTTCCTGCATAGGCCCACCATCCATGCTTTGCAGTCAAATATCTCTGCAACCCCTGGTCTTATCGACAGCAGACAATGGTTCCAGAAAGCTGGGATTCTCCTTTTACAGGGAACACCTTCAGGATCAGGCCCCCCCTAAAATGGGAAGAAACCGCCACTCTACATCATGTGTAATGATGGCTGTGGCACTGAAGGGGTTAACCCTCAGTGCCCGGCGCCATTTTGAGAGACAATGGGCGCTTGGCGCCACTTTTTAAACAGACACTAGCGCTAGGAACCATCTTTAAATGTATCCTCGGTGCTAGGTGCAGAGAGGGTTAATGTGTAAAAACATGTATTTTTCAAATGGTGTTCTGCCGTGGCCCGGGCTTTCTCCGGCAGCCACGGTAGTGAGTGGTAACCCCCTGGTGTGCTGCGTTGGGGGAAGAAAGGGGAGCCACTGCAGCCGGGAGACCTGCTCTGGACCTCAGCGCTCAGTGCTGACTGCCATCTGCATATAAGATAGAACAGCATACATTTAAAATAAAAATAAAAAATAAATAAACAAATACAAATTATTATTATTATTATTATTATTTTTAAGAAAAAAATGTATTATACTCATCCAGTTGCCGATGTTCCTGGAGTCAGGGTCTGTGCATAAGGTCCTTGACCCCCAAAAAGAGGGAGACGTGTTTCGCCTACTGAGTCTTGTTCACCCATTTTTTTTTTATTTTAAATGTATGCTGTTCTGTCTTATAAGCAGATGATGGCTATATCAGGGTGTGTCTTGGTAACACACTTGTGAGATACCAGAGCTAACTGTTTACAAACCCCTATTATTTAAACTGTCTGAATTTTCTGCTACTAGGGGTTATCTTTATTGACAGTATATATCCGATTCTCACATTCACCACCTAACTCGGAGGGACTCTCACTGTGTGGTACTCATTTAACTCCCCTGCGCTGGTTACTTACCAACAGGGGTGTTAGTGCTGGCCTCCCCACAGCAGTAGATCCTTCCCCTGTTCTATACTCTCTCACGTCTGGCCCATCTTCCCACGCTCTCATCCTTACGTTCACTGTCCTTTAGGACATACGGGAGGACAGTAGAAGTGGGGGTGGTCCATATGAGTCTTTGCCTCCTCCATACATAAATATATCTACATTAATCCTAAAACATACCACCAGTGATTATTTAATTTGCCGTATGCGCCACAACATTTGGACACATTGTAATACATAATTAACAGTGTATAGGCATACACAGACAATATATGTGAGTGCAGAGCTAAAAAAATATACAATATTCATTGAGCATCTTTCTGCCCATTGTACCATACACCTATATTTACTGCCACCACCCACAGATGTCAATGTTCCTTAACACTCTATCTCAATTGTGCAAACTAGACCTCAGTTAGTTGGTTTCTCTCTGCTTCTGTTAGGTGCCGCGGTCCTCGGCGCCGCTCGGTCTGCTTCCGAGCGACGCTCACGGCCGCCGCACCTCCCTCCCTGCCCGCCCGGCACCTAGCAACGCCAGGACGCCGTGCGTACTGTAGCCGCCGGGTCCCTGGCAACGCTAGGACGCCGGGCGTCCTCAGCCGCTGGGTCCATAGCAACGGGGACGCCATTGGCGGACCGCGTTCCCCGTTGCCAGATAGGATTGATTAGTTGCTCGTGCAGCAGGGCAGCTGCACGGCAACTAGTAATTAGGGTCTGGAGGCTGGTCTTGCTGGCCCTCCTGTCATTGGCCAGCAGGGTCTTTTTATGAGAGCCAGCACACTGCAGCCTCGCCGGTGATAGCTTCCTGTATGCTGTTCCTGCCTTGTAACGTTTGTTCCTGGTCAGCTGTATCTGGTCGATCCTGCTCCCTGTGCTCCTGAGTTCTGGAGTTCTGAAGCCGGTCCTGGGAATCCTTCCTGTCCAAGTGAACCTGTTGCAGTCATCTGGGGGTTCTTGCTTGTTGGGGTTCTCTCCCGGTTTCGTGAGTAGCGGCTTCTGCCGCGTGTTGCGGCCTAGGCCGCTTAGTCCTTGTGTTAATTTTGTATTGGTGGTTTTTGCGGAGGTTTCCGCTTTTCACTGTCCTCCCCGGAACTCGGCGGTGCCGTGTGGGGGAGTGGACAGTGGTATCTTTTGTTGTTCTTTTCCTTTGGCGGCGTGCCGCACATATATTTAGTTTTAGGGTAGTTAGTAGCCCCTAGCTTTCTGTTTGCTTTAGTTAGAGGTCCCCTTGTTATTATCCTGTCTCGGTTCATGCCTTGTCTCACTCTAAGACCTGGGGGCATCGGAGTTGGGCAGACCTAATCCGCCCTTCAAACGCGGCTGCCGTGGGCCCAAGAAACCATAGTTACTCAGGCGTGAACTGACCACACAGGTTAAACAATGAAGGTAGGGTGCTAGGGGCTATTCCCGTACCACCCCTTATTTCAGCGTCACGTCCTGGTGCTCTGGACTCACTACGCAACATCTCTCTAGTTCTCAGCATCAGGAACGTAACATTATCACCGGCCAAAAAACAAACAAAAAAAGAATAATATAAAGAGTTATTTGTTTTTGGTAGGCCTTGAAATTCGGCCTCATGAATCCGGCAGTATTAGGACCGAATCCCAGCCAGCTTTTGGCCAACCAGATTCAGGAACTAACTCAGATGGTTCAGGATCTTACTCTTCGGGTGAGATCGCAGGAAGATCTTTTGCGAGCCTCCCCGAGTATGATTCCAGAACCAAAGATGCACCTTCCTGACCGTTTTTCAGGTAACCGAAAGGATTTTTTTAATTTCAAGGAAGCTTGTAAGCTTTATTTTCGTTTAAGGCCCCGATCCTCTGGTACTGAGTCTCAACGGGTCGGGATTGTGATGTCTTTGCTACAAGGCGATCCGCAAACCTGGGCTTTTGGGCTAAAAGCCGATGATGTTGCCTTGCTTTCTGTAGATGCCTTTTTTAAGTCTCTAGGCCTTCTGTACGATGACCCTGATAGAGAAGCGTCGGATGAGAGCCACCTGCGTGCACTTAAGCAAGGGAAAAATCCAGCAGAGGCGTATTGTACCGAGTTTCGCCGTTGGTCGAACGACTGTGGCTGGAATGACCCGGCCCTGCGCAGTCAGTTTCGCCTCGGTTTGTCTGAAGTTATTAAAGACAGTCTCCTTCAGTACCCCGCTCCAGAGACTTTAGACAAACTCATGGAGCTTGCTATTAAAATTGATTGTCGTCTCCGGGAGCAGAGGGCTGAAAGAGGAGCTAGTTTCAGGCCTAGTCCATGTGTGTATACTTTCCCTGAGGACGTCGAGGAGCCCATGCAAATGGGTCTCTCCCGGCTGTCCCCAGAGGAAAGAACCAGAAGGCTAAATTCTGGTCTTTGCTTGTATTGTGGTGGCAAGGGACATATCGCACGTAATTGCCCGAATAAGCAGGGAAACGCTCTGACCAAGTGAACTGTGAGGGGGTTCACTTGGGTCTGCAATTGATCTCCTCTACTGATTCCTTATTATTTCCTGTAAAAATTTCCTTTGGTAGTCTCAGTTCGTTGGTGTCGGCCTTCGTCGACAGTGGAGCTGCGGGAAATTTCATGGATCTTGGTTGGGCTCAGGCTTTGGGCGTTCCACAGATACCTTTGGATAAACGTATCACCATGCATGGCTTGGATAGGTGGTCTGCTTTCTAATGGGGTAATCACTCACCGCACACCTCCAGTACAACTGACAGTGGGGGCCCTACATTCGGAGAAAATCGAATTTTACCTTACCCATTGTCCGGCTGCCCCCGTAGTTTTGGGTCACCCCTGGCTTGCCTTTCATAATCCCACCATAGATTGGCGGTCTGGGGAGATTTCCCGATGGGGTCCCTTTTGTATTAAGGAATGTATTTCCCGTCCAGTCCGGATTGCGGCAGTCACCCCAGAACTTATTCCTTTGGCATATCAGGACTTTGCCGATGTTTTCTCCAAGGGTAATGCGGATATTCTGCCTCCTCATCGGTCCTATGACTGCGCTATTGACTTAGTTCCCGGTGCCTCTTTGCCTAAAGGGAGACTATATGCCCTGTCTGGGCCTGAAACTACGGCAATGAATGATTATGTACAGGAGAGCCTAAAAAAAGGCTTCATTAGGCCCTCGAAATCTCCATTGAGTGCAGGGTTCTTTTTTGTTGAGAAAAAAGATGGGTCGCTCAGACCATGTATTGATTATCGGGCTCTGAATAAAATTTCTGTTAAAAACACCTACCCCTTGCCACTGATTTCAGTACTATTTGATCAGCTCCGGACTGCCGTTATCTTTTCCAAGATCGATCTTAGAGGGGCTTACAATCTCATCCGAATAAAATCTGGGGATGAGTGGAAGACGGCTTTCAGCACACAGTCGGGATATTATGAATACCTGGTGATGCCGTTTGGGCTGTCTAATGCTCCTGCTGTATTTCAAGATCTCATTAACGACGTCCTTCGCGACTTTCTAGGAAAGTTCGTAGTCGTTTATTTAGACGACATTTTGATTTACTCTGAGTCTTTTGAACAACATATTACCCATGTGCGACTGGTCCTTCAGAAGTTACGGGAAAATCATTTATACGCCAAACTGGAGAAATGTGATTTCCACATCACAGAAGTGTCCTTCCTGGGGTATATTATTTCTCCTAAGGGGTTTTTCATGGAACCAAAAAAACTCCAGGCCATCCTAAATTGGGCGCAACCCACGAACTTAAAAGCAATTCAGCGCTTTTTAGGGTTTGCAAATTACTATAGGCGTTTTATTCATACCTTCTCAGATTTGGTTGCTCCTATTGTGGCATTGACTAAAAAAGGAGCGGACCCTTCCAATTGGTCGCCTGAAGCCAAGTCTGCCTTCCTGGCCTTAAAGCAGGCCTTTGTCTCAGCTCCAGTACTCAG
The DNA here is from genome assembly GCF_028390025.1 of Pseudophryne corroboree. NCBI lineage: Eukaryota > Metazoa > Chordata > Amphibia > Anura > Myobatrachidae > Pseudophryne > Pseudophryne corroboree. Next base: position 613,541,532 of record NC_086444.1, on the reverse strand, counting down.
ACACCTTAACCCGGATCTCCCCTTTATTGTCGAGGTAGATGCCTCAGAGGTTGGAGTGGGGGCTATCCTTTCTCAGGAAGACCCGGAGTCTCAGGAATTACACCCATGTGCCTTCATGTCCAGAAAATTCTCCTCCGCAGAATCCAACTATGATGTTGGTAATCGAGAATTGTTGGCAGTTAAATGGGCTTTCGAGGAGTGGAGGCACTGGCTGGAAGGAGCAAGGCATACCATTACGGTGTTTACTGACCACAAGAACCTGCAGTATATTGAGTCAGCTAAACAGCTTAATGCTCGACAGGCACGTTGGGCTCTGTTTTTTACTCGTTTCAGGTTTGTTATCACCTTCAGGCCCGGTTCCAAGAATACAAAAGCCGATGCCCTGTCACGTTGTTTTCTTCCGGTTCACAATAACCACCCGGCTACTACCCCCATAGTCCCATCGTCTGTCATCCGGGCTGGCCTCACACAGGATTTATTTACACAGCTAGTCCAGCTTCAGCAGCAGGCTCCCAAAGTCACTCCTGCAGATCGTCTCTTCGTCCCTGAATTTCTGAGAGGCACTGTTCTAGCTGAGTTTCATGATAATAAGGTTTCTGGTCATCCGGGTATCACTAAGACCTTGGAGTTAATCTCTCGCTCAGTGTGGTGGCCTAATCTTTCTAAAGATGTAAGGGAATTTGTCCGTTCCTGTCAGGTTTGTGCTCAGTACAAGGTATCTCGATCGTTGCCGGTCGGGCAACTCATGCCTCTAGCCGTTCCTCTCAGGCCACTGTCACATATATCCATGGATTTCGTGGTGGACCTTCCTCTTTCAGCTGGATTTCGAGTCATTTGGGTGGTAGTAGACCGTTTTAGTAATATGGCCCACTTCATTGCTCTCCCCCGATTACCCTCTGCTCAAGGGTTGGCAGTTTTGTTTCTCCGCCATGTGTTCAGGCTCCATGGTTTACCCAGGGATATTGTCTCTGATCGGGGACCGCAATTCATCGCCCGTTTCTGGAAACGTTTTTGTGCCTCATTAAATATGAAACTCTCTTTAACATCTGGGTACCATCCACAGTCTAACGAACAAACTGAACCTGTTAATCAGTCGTTAAAACAGTATTTACGGCTGTATTCGGCCAAACTTCAGAATGATTGGTCTGAATTTCTTCCTTTGGCCGAGTTTGCCTATAATAACTCTTGTCATTCTTCCACCAAGGAGTCCCCATTCTTTTCGGTCTTGGGCTTTCATCCTAGAGCCAATTCTTTTTACCCTCATTTTCCAGTCTCCTCGTTGACCTTAACTTCCCATCTCAGAATGATTTGGAAAAAGGTGCACCTTGCCCTTAAGAAGGCTGCCTTCCGAGAAAAAAAAATTCTGATAGGTTCCGACGCCCATGCACTTTTAAGGTGGGAGATAAGGTGTGGTTGTCAACCCGCAACATCAAGCTCCGACAACCCTCGGCTAGATTGGGACCCAAATTTATTGGACCGTTCCTTATCGTTAAGAAGGTCAACCCAGTTGCTTTTCGGCTACGCTTGCCTAAATCACTCAAAATTGGCAATACTTTTCACTGTTCCCTTCTGAAGCAGTATTTTTCTTCCAGGAGATTCCCTCGGAAGACTTCCCAGGTTAGACCTCCGGTGGATGTTCAGGGTCAACAAGAGTTCTTGGTGGAGAAGGTTTTAGATTCCAAAGTTTCTCGGGGCCGGCTTTATTTTTTGGTTCACTGGAAAGGCTATGGCCCGGAAGAAAGGTCTTGGGTCCTGGACAACAATTTACATGCCCCTAAATTTAAGAGATTATTCTTTCAGGAATTTCCTCAGAAACCCGGCTTTAGGGGTTCTTTAACCCCTATTCAAGGGGGGGTACTGTTAGGTGCCGCGGTCCTCGGCGCCGCTCGGTCTGCTTCCGAGCGACGCTCACGGCCGCCGCACCTCCCTCCCTGCCCGCTCGGCGCTTAGCAACGCCAGGACGCTGTGCGTACTGTAGCCGCCGGGTCCCTGGCAACGCTAGGACGCCGGGCGTCCTCAGCCGCTGGGTCCATAGCAACGGGGACGCCATTGGCGGACCGCGTTCCCCGTTGCCAGATAGGATTGATTAGTTGCTCGTGCAGCAGGGCAGCTGCACGGCAACTAGTAATTAGGGTCTGGAGGCTGGTCTTGCTGGCCCTCCTGTCATTGGCCAGCAGGGTCTTTTTATGGGAGCCAGCACACTGCAGCCTCGCCGGTGATAGCTTCCTGTATGCTGTTCCTGCCTTGCAACGTCTGTTCCTAGTCAGCTGTATCTGGTCGATCCTGCTCCCTGTGCTCCTGATTTCTGGAGTTCTGAAGCCGGTCCTGGGAATCCTTCCTGTCCAAGTGAACCTGTTGCAGTCATCTGGGGGTTCTCGCTTGTTGTGGTTCTCTCCCGGTTTCGTGAGTAGCGGCTTCTGCCGCGTGTTGCGGCCTAGGCCGCTTAGTCCTTGTGTTAATTTTGTATTGGTGGTTTTTGCGGAGGTTTCCGCTTTTCACTGTCCTCCCCGGAACTCGGCGGTGCCGTGTGGGGGAGTGGACAGTGGTATCTTTTGTTGTTCTTTTCCTTTGGCGGCGTGCCACACATATATTTAGTTTTAGGGTAGTTAGTAGCCCCTAGCTTTCTGTTTGCTTTAGTTAGAGGTCCCCTTGTTATTATCCTGTCTCGGTTCACGCCTTGTCTCACTCTAAGACCTGGGGGCATCGGAGTTGGATAGACCTAATCCGCCCTTCAAACGCGGCTGTCGTGGGCCCAAGAAACCATAGTCACTCAGGCGTGAACTGACCACACGGGTAAAACAATGGAGGTAGGGTGCTAGGGGCTATTCCCGTACCATCCCTTATTTCAGCGTCACGTACTGGTGCTCTGGACTCACTACGCAACATCTCTCTAGTTCTGAGCATCGGGAACGTAACAGCTTCTATCAATGAATAATAGTTATAGCAAAACCTTGGCGATTTATTAGCTTTCTCAAAGACTGGAGCATATATGTAATAGACTAATGCCTAATTACAAAAATAATATAAATAAAAAATATTACAGATTACATTGACATGTCACAAAATAAAAATAAAAGGGGAAAACTTAAACAGAATTACATGTGGCTTATTCTGACCGAGGGGCACGACAGGAGGAGGAAGGTCCAGGATTTAACTTAGAATTGATCTCCTAAGTCTAACAAAGACCAAAAGGCCCCCATACCTTTTATCAAGTGTTCCCCAACCCAATCATGAGGTCAGTGTATATACCAGGAGCACCCACATAACTTTTAACCTAAGTAATAGTTTCTCAAACTTTGTTACTGCAGTCCAGGTTTTATGAATATCCATCCTTTAGTCTAGATTGTTAAAACAAATTGACTGCGATACTAATGAAGTCACTTGTCCTCAAGCATGGATATCCTTAAGCCTGGACTGTAATAGCAGAATTTAGAAAACTCTGACCCAAGTATAAATAGCTACATAATTTCCCCTATGTAATAGCTACATGAAATATGGTATGTTCCCATTGAGACCTATTATTTAACCTATAATGTGAATGTAAAAGAGATTTTGGGGTGGCGTATTATTGACTCCCAAATCACATCACACCAGCATACCGACTTCAGATATATTTCTGTGATTTTTAGCTGTGGTGGAAATGTCATTTGTTAGTCAGAAACAGATAAAATATGGTGAGGTTTGACCTTTGTTTATAGTGTGAATACCATTTAGCCAGATGGCTATTTGAACACCTCCCTGCTGTTTTTGGTGCCAAAGGTGTCTTCCATGTACCAGCTAACTAGCTTCCAAGTCATCTATATTCAGACAAGGATGAAATGGCATGTTTACCCATCTCCCTTCAGGTTATTGCCTTTTTCAGCTCACAGGACATCATAAGGGATGTACATTTTGTCATGATCCGGGTAACTGGACGCCATTTCCTACCAGTTAGGTGTCTCCTGAGATTGGCTCTGCGTGCCAGGGCCGGGTCATAACTATGTTTTGTCTTACATTTCATTTTTGTGTTACCCGCAGCGCTGGCTCAGCGGCCTTCTTAGTGTTTTCACTTAGCTTAGTATGGCGCTCTCAGCCCCATCGCGGCTGTCACCGCCGCACCCGTGATCTTGCCGCATGGAAGACGGGTGTGGCGTCTTCTATGTGCCGCAGCCGCCGCCACCCCTTTGGACGCTGTGCATGTGTGGGAGAGTGTGGAGTCTTCTGCTGCTGCGGCCTCCGCCGCCATTTTTGTTTGGCACATGGTTCTTCCCCTTCAAACTCTGTCATGGGCGCAGCCATGTTGGATAAAGACACATGTCATTCTTTTCACCAATCTGCAGTGCTGCTGGTGCCTCTGTCTAATTGTCAGCCAATGCCTGCTCACCAGCAGGTATAAATATCCTATCCCAGCACCCAGGAAATTGTCAGTGCTTCAATTGTCTTTTCAGTGATTCCAGTCTTCAACTTCACTAGAGACTCTCCTGTAACTAGACTCTGCGGTGCAGCCTGCTTCTCCTGTGGTTACACTCTGCGGTACAGCCTAACTCCCCTGTGACTATACTCTGCGGTGCAGCCTGCTTCTCCTGTGATTACCCCTGTGGTGCAGTCTGACTTTCTTGCCATTGTACCCAGCGTTGGCAGAGTATATGCCTTGGCTTCCAGTAGCTTTCCTCCAGCGGTATTCTGTTCTCAAATATCTACTATGACAGCTAAGGGCTGTCCCTGCGATCCCTAGCATCACTTAACCCCTCACCTACTATCTCAAGCATTATAACACACCTTGACAGCTAAGTGCTGTCTCTGCGATCTCTAGCATCACTTTAACCCTTCACCTACGATCTCAAGCATCATAATACACCTTGAACCAATTCCTAAGTTACTGGTCTCCAACCAGTAGGAATTCAGAGACTCTCTTTGATGGTTATTGTTTTGTTGCACCTTCTATGACTTTTATTATTTCATAAAAACCGTAAAGTCACTTCCAGTTGTCGTGGTCATGCCTTCGGGCATTGGTGTTGCAGTTCCCACGCTTGTCTAGGAGTCCCATCTCACCTCCTAAGTTCAAGTACCGTCAGCCCCTACAACTGAGGCTTCTCGCTACCAACACCAGCCCTCAGTTGTGACAGTAAGCACTGACCTAATGGAGCCGGTCGAAGATCAAGTCTAAGGGACTAGGCCAATGCAAGAACTGGCAGCCCGCCTTGAACATCAGGAGGCTGCACAAGGCCATGTCATCTGATGTCTTCAGGACCTCTCCTCCCGGCTGAATGAAATTAAAGCAACCCTCCATGGGTCAGGGGCGTCCAGTGTGCCGACTGCAGTACCTACGGTGGTATCCCCACCCGCCATACCCATTTCTGCTCCACGTCTCCACTTGCCAACACCTGCTAAATATGATGGATCCCCAAAAGCCTGTAGGGGTTTCTTGAACTAGTGTGAGATCCACTTTGAGTTGCAACCTGGCAGTTTTCCTACAGACCGCACTAAAGTTGCTTATATCATCTCTCTTCTCAGTGGCTCCGCCCTCGACTGGGCATCACCCTTATGGGAAAGATCAGATACGCTGTTGTCATCCTATTCTGACTTCGTGGCAACATTTAGACGCATCTTTGATGAGCCAGGTCGAGTGTCATCAGCTTCTTCTGAAATCCTCCGGCTATGCCAGGGGACACGAACTGTCGGCCAGTATTTAGTTCAATTCCAGACTTTGGCATCTGAAGTCTCCTGGAATGAGGAAGCCCTCTATGCAGCTTTCTGGCAAGGCCTGTCTGAACGTATTAAAGATGAGCTCGCTACTAGAGACTTGCCCTCGAAATTGAATGAGCTCGTATCGCTCTGCACCAAGTTTGACCTAAGGTTCCGTGAAAGGGCTATAGAGCGAGGCAGGTCAACAGTTCATAAGACTCCTTCTGCTCCTCCTCCTCGCCAGCCGTCTCCGCCCAACGACGAACCTATGCAGCTAGGTCACTCACGATTGTCTCCAGCTGAGCGTAGAAGACGTCTATCTCATCATCTTTGCCTGTATTGTGCTGCACCGTGCCACCTCATTAACGCCTGTCCAGAGCGTCCGGGAAACTCCAAGTCCTAGCCCGCCAAGGAGAGGGTCGGCTAGGAGCAATGAATTCCTCTCCGTCTTCAAGTGACTGTAACCTCTCAGTTTCTCTTCAGGTGGCTCAACGTACTAAGAATCTTTTTGCCTTGTTGGATTCTGGAGCAGCCGGTAACTTTATAACTGAGAAGTTTAAGCAGTGGTCTCTATCCACTGGGAGACTGTCATCTCCTATATCTTTAACTGCCGTGGATGGTAGTAAGATTTCTGATGCTGTGATTACCTCCAAGACCCTACCTATCCGTCTGAAGGTAGGGGTTCTGCACACCGAACTGATTTCCTTCCTGGTAATCCCAAGGGCCACGCATCCTGTGGTTCTAGGTCTCCCATGGCTTCGTTTGCATAAACCTCAAGTTGATTGGAGGACTACCCATATCCTGGCATGGGATCCTTCTTGCTCTGAGACATGTCTACGTAAAGTGCTTCCAGTTTGCAAATCTTCTTCTAAGTCTCCTGATGTTCCACCTTCTCCATATCAGGATTTCACCAATGTATTCAGCAAGTCCTCAGCCGATATTCTTCCTCCCCATAGAGAATGGGATTGCCCTATCGATCTCATCCCAGGGAAAACTCCTCCGCGTGGACGCACGTATCCATTATCATTGCCTGAGACCCACTCCATGGAAGAGTATATTAAGGAAAATCTGGCTTAAGGGGTTATCCGGTCTTCGTCTTCTCCAACTGGTGCAGGCTTCTTCTTCGTAAAGAAGAAAGATGGTGGCCTGCGGCCTTGTATCGACTACCGGGGTCTGAATGACATCACAGTGAAAAATCGGTACCCTCTGCCGCTTATCACCGAGCTGTTTGACCGCGTCAGTGGAGCCACCATTTTTACAAAGTAAGATTTGAGGGGTGCTTATAATCTCATCCGAATCCAGAAGGGTGACGAGTGGAAGACCGCTTTTAACACCCGTGACCGACATTACGAGTACCTCGTCATGCCTTTCGGACTCAGCCATGCTCCAGTGGTATTTCAACACTTTGTGAATAAAATTTTCAGGGACATTCTCTATCGACATGTTGTGGTCTATCTCGATGATATCCTTATCTTTGCGAATGACCTGGAGGAACATCGGTTCTGGGTGAAAGAAGTTTTGTCCCGTCTCCGTACCAATCATCTGTATTGCAACTGGAAAAATGCGTCTTTGAAGTTAAATCCATCCCATTCCTGGGGTATATTGTGTCCGGTTCTGGCCTGGAGATGGATCCCGAGAAACTTCAAGCTATTCAAGATTGGCCGATTCCTGTAACCCTCAAAAGCATCCAGAAATTTCTAGGTTTCGCCAACTATTACAGGAAATTTATTAGAGACTTCTCCACTATCGCAGCACCTATTACTGCGCTTACGAAGAAAGGTGCTTATCCTTCCAAGTGGTCAGAAGAAGTCGTTCAAGCTTTCCATCAGTTGAAACAGAGGTTCATCACTGCTCCAGTATTAAAACAGCCAGATACTAGCTCACCCTTTACCCTGGAGGTGGATGCCTCTTCTGTCGGAGTGGGCGAAGTCCTGTCTCAAAGAGCCAATGATGGTCATCTACATCTCTGTGTTTTTTTCTCTTGGAAGTTTTCTCCGACCGAGCGTAACTATGCCATTGGTGATCAAGAGCTTTTGGCTATCAAACTTGCACTGGAAGAGTGGAGATATTTGTTAGAAGGCGCTTCTCATACCATTACCATTCTGACGGATGACAAGAACCTTTTGTATTTAAAAAACGCTCAATGTCTCAATCCTCGTCAAGCCAGATTTGACTTCAAACTTCAGTTTTGTCCTAGGTCACAGAATCGTAAGGCTGATGCCCTTTCCCGCTCTTGGGAGCAAGAAAATGAGTCTGAGTCTACTGACAAGCGTTATATTATTGATCCAGTGGCGTTCTTCGCAGTGAGGATGGACTCTATGCCCCCATCAGGGAAAAGTTTCGTAAAGCCGGCTCTCAGAAGGAAGCTCTTCCATTGGGCACATTCCGCTCGCTTCGCCAGACACGCAGGCATTCTGAAGACATTAGAGTTTGTTTCCAGATCATACTGGTGGCCGACCCTGAAGAAGGGCATTACTGAGTTTGTTGCATCATGCCCAAAATGTGCTCAACACAAAGTGCCTCGCCAGTCACCCGTTGGGCAACTGGTACCGTTATCTGTTCCTCATCATCCGTGGACTCATTTATCTATGGATTTCATCACGGATCTTCCTATGTGTAATAAATTCAACACTATCTGGGTGGTAGTTGATCGATTCACCAAGATGGCTCACTTCATTCCTCTCACCGGTCTTCCGTCAGCTTCCAAGTTGGCACAAGTCTTCATTCAAGAGATCTTCACATTACACGGTCTTCTGAAAGAGAGAATTTCTGACAAAGGTGTTCAGTTTGTGGCCAAGTTCTGGCGAAATCTTTGCCAGGCTCTCCAAGTCAAGTTGAAATGCTCTACAGCCTATCACCCTCAAACCAATGGGCAAACTGAGAGGGTGAATCAGGACTTGGAGGCCTTCCTCCGTATCTATGTATCATCTTCCCAAGATGATTGGGTTCAACTCCTCCCATGGGCTGAATTTTGCCACATCAATCAGTACCATTCTTCATCTTCCTCCACACCATTCTTCACCAACTATGGGTTCCACCCAAAAGTTCCAGAGTTCCAACCGCTTCCAATGACATTGGTGCCTGCAGCTGATATCACGCTTCGGCAGTTTTCAGATAACTGGAAGAATGTTCGAGCAGCTCTTCTGAAAATGTCCTCCAGGTACAAGAGATTTGCGGATAAGAAGAGTAAGGCAATTCCTGTTCTTAAAGTTGGTGATCGTGTCTGGTTGTCTACAAAGAATCTAAGATTGAGGGTCCCAAGCATGAAGTTCGCTCCCCGCTTTATCGGACCTTTCTTGATTGAACAAGTCATTAACCCAGTGGCCTACAAGCTCCAGCTACCTCCATTTCTGAAAGTTCCTAAGACATTCCATGTTTCACTCCTCAAGCCTGTAATTCTGAATCGCTTTCATTCAGCGCTTCCCTCTGCTCCCAAAGTCCAGACGCAATGTGGTGTTGAGTATGAGGTCGCCAAGATCCTAGATTCACGCCTCAGATATGGTCATCTTCAATATCTGATTGATTGGAAGGGCTATGGTCCTGAGGTATGTTCCTGGACGAATGCATCAGATGTCCATGCTCCTATATTGGTCCTGGATTTCCATGCAGATTTCCTCGGAAACCTAAGAAGTGTCCTGGGGCCACTCCTAAAGGGGAGGGTGCTGTCACGATCCGGGTAACTGGATGCCATTTCCTACCAGTTAGGTGTCTCCTGAGATTGGCTCAGCGTGCCAGGGCCGGGTCATAACTATGTTTTGTCTTACATTTCATTTTTGTGTTACCTGCAGCGCTGGCTCAGCGGCCTTCTTAGTGTTTTCACTTAGCTTAGTACGGCGCTCTCAGCCCCCCTGCGGCCGTCACCGCCGCACCCGTGATCTTGCCGCATGGAAGCTGGGTGTGGCGTCTTCTGTGTGCTGCGGCCGCCGCCGTCATCCCTGTGGCCACTGTGCATGTGTGGGAGAGTGTGGAGTCTTCTGCTGCTGCGGCCTCCGCCGCCATTTTTGTTTGGCACATGGTTCTTTCCCCTTCAAACTCTGTCATGGGCGCAGCCATGTTGGATAAAGTCACATGTCATTCTTCTCACCAATCTGCAGTGCTGCTGGTGCCTCTGTCTAATTGTCAGCCAATGCCTGTTCACCGTATATAAATATCCTGTCCCAGCACCCAGGAAATTGTCAGTGCTTCAATTGTCTTTTCAGTGATTCCAGTCTTCAGCTTCACTAGAGACTCTCCTGCAATTAGACTCTGCGTTGCAGCCTGCTTCTCCTGTGATTACCCCTGTGGTGCAGTCTGACTTTCTTGCCATTGTACCCAGCGTTGGCAGAGTATATGCCTTGGCTTCCAGTAGCTTTCCTCCAGCGGTATTCTGTTCTCAAATATCTACTATGACAGCTAAGTGCTGTCCCTGCGATCCCTAGCATCACTTAACCCCTCACCTACGATCTCAAGCATTATAACACACCTTGACAGCTAAGTGCTGTCTCTGCGATCTCTAGCATCACTTTAACCCTTCACCTACGATCTCAAGCATCATAATACACCTTGAACCAATTCCTAAGTTACTGGTCTCCAACCAGTAGGAATTCAGAGACTCTCTTTGATGGTTATTGTTTTGTTGCACCTTCTATGACTTTTATTATTTCATAAAAACCGTAAAGTCACTTCCAGTTGTCGTGGTCACGCCTTCGGGCATTGGTGTTGCAGTTCCTGCGAATTGTCTAGGAGTCCCATCTCACCTCCTAAGTTCAAATACCGTCAGCCCCTACAACTGAGGCTTCCCGCTACCAACACCAGCCCTCAGTTGTGACACATTTTAATTGACACTACACAAGACCACATTAGGACTTCTTATTGACCTGCATGGAGCAGAGTTATAACCTGATTTATAAGAACATAATTTTCTTATAATGTTCATAAGTATGCCATAATATATTCATAATCACTACAGTTCGCATAAGCCTTTTTATTTAATTTAATTCTTGTGAAATTATAGAACTGCTTTTGCACTTTTACATTCATCTTTTTGGTATAACTTGCCTTTCACAAAAAAATAAATACTTGCTTAGATCATGGGGGAATCAAGGTCTTTATGCAAAATAAGGAGATTTATGGTAAGAACTTACCATTGTTAAATATTTTTCTGCGAGGTACACTGGGTTCCACAGAGATAACATCGGGGTGTAGAGTTGGATCTTGATCCGAGGCACCAACAGGCTAAAAGCTTTGACTAATCCCAGGATGCCTTGCACCGCCTCCTCTATAACCCCGCCTCCGTGCACAGGAGCTCAGTTTTGTTAACCAGTCCAATGCAGTAGCAGGTAGAAAAGAGACGATAACAGTTAGTAGCCACACAGCACCACATTCTCACAATAGGAGAAGGTACCAGCAGCTAATGCCATACAAACCCAAAGAAGCTAAGTGCGTCAGAGTGGGCGCCCTGTGGAATCCAGTGTACCTCGCAGAAAGAGAATTAACAAAGGTAAGTTCTTACCATAAATCTCCTTTTCTGCAGCAGGGTACACTGTATTCCACAGGGAATAACATTGGGGATGTCCTAAAGCAGTTCCTCATGGGAGGGGACGCACTATAGCGGGCACAAGAACCCGGCGTCCAAAGGAAGCATCCTGGGAGGCGGAAGTATCGAAGGCATAGAACCTTATGAACGTGTTCACTGAGGACCACGTAGCCGCCTTGCACAACTGTTCAAGGGTCGCACCACGGCGGATCGCCCAAGAAGGTCCAACAGACCGAGTAGAATGGGCTTTGATGGTAGCAGGAGCTGGAAGACCAACTTGTACATAAGCTTGTGCAATCACCATTCTAATCCATCTGGCCAGGGTCTGCTTATTCGCAGGCCAGCCACGTTTGTGAAAACCAAAATGTACAAAGAGAGAATCAGACTTCCTAAAAGAGGCTGTCCTCTTCACATATATACGGAGAGCCCGTACCACATCCAAAAATCGTTCTTTGGAGGACAACTCAGGAGAGATAAAGGCCGGAACCACAATCTCTTGATTAAGGTGGAAAGAAGACACCACCTTAGGAAGATAACCAGGGCGTGCCCGAAGAACCGCCCGGTCATGGTGAAAAATCAGAAAAGGTGACGGACAGGACAAGGCACCCAAATCTGAAACCCGTCTAGCAGAGGCAATAGCCAGCAGAAACAAAACCTTAAGAGTAAGCCACTTAAGGTCTGCAGATTCAAGAGGTTCAAACGGAGACTCTTGTAAGGCCTCCAGAACCACCGACAAATCCCAAGGAGCCACAGGCGGGACATAGGGAGGTTGAATCCGTAAAATACTCAGAGTGAATATATGAACATCAGGCAGAGTCGCAATTTTTCTCTGAAATCATACTGACAAGGCAGAAATATGAATCTTGATGGAGGCCAGACGAAGGCCTAAATCCAGGCCCCGTTGTAGTAAGGCCAAAAGCTTTGCCGTACTAAACTTGTAAGCGTCATGATTGTTAGATGCGCACCAAGCAAAGTAAGAATTCCAGACCCTATGATAAATCCGAGCCGAAGCTGGCTTACGGGCCTTCAACATGGTTTGAATGACCGCCTCAGAAAATCCTTTGGCCCTCAGAATGGAAGTTTCAAGAGCCACACTGTCAAAGCCAGGGAAGATTTCTTCCAGTTGATGAGCCACCCGTGGGCTTGCAGAAACTGGACCGTCAGATCCAGATGACGGAGGAGAATTTCTGGGGAATTGGCCAGGATCAGCAAGTCGTCCAGATACGATAGGATCCTGACACCCTGACGGCGGAGTAGGGCCGTCATTACCGCAATGACCTTTGTGAATACACGCAGAGCTGTGGTCAATCCAAAAGGTAAGGCCCGAAATTGATAATGGACGTTGCCAATAGCAAACCGCAGGTATTGCTGATGCGACATGGCAATAGGAATATGGAGGTAAGTATCCTGTATGTCCAGGGATACCATATAGTCCCCGAGCTCCAAAGCCAGAACAATAGAGCGAAGAGTTTCCATATGAAACTTGGAGACCCTCACAAATTTGTTCAAGGACTTGAGGTTGAGAATGGGCTGGGAGGAACCATTCGGTTTCGGGACTAGAAACAGCAGTGGATAGTACCCTTTGCCTCTCTGAGCCAGAGGCACTGGCACTACCACTCCTGTATCCAGGAGGGACTGTACCACCAAATTAAGAGTTTTTGCCTTCACCTGATCAGAAGGGATGTTTGTCAGGCAAAATTGATGAGGGGGACGATTCTTGAAGGATATGGCTTATTCGTGAGTGACGACTTCCCTTACCCAGGTGTCGGAAATGGTCTTCACCCATACCTGGGTAAACCCTAGAAGTCGGCCTTCCACCCTGGGATCCCCAATGGGGAGGCTCATCCCGTCATGCAGAAGGTTTGTCTGATTTGGAAGCAGGCTGACGGGCAGCCCAGGCACGTTAGGTTTGGGCTTAGTGGTTTTGGAAGTGCAAGCCTGTTTTGGGTATGCCTGACCCTTTGTTTTACCTGGAGGTCGAAAGGAAGTACTCTTAACCTTCGGGACCGAAGGAGCAGTACTCTGTAGACACACAGTCTTAGCTGAAGCTAAGTCAGCAACAATCTTATTGAGATCCTCACCAAAAAGGATGTTCCCCTTAAAATGGAGCACCTCCAGGGTTTTCTTAGAGTCCAGATCCACAGACCACGACCGTAACCATAGAATCCGGTGAGCCAGAATGGACGTAGTAGAAGCCTTGGCTGCCAGAACACCAGTATCAGAAGCCGCCTCCTTAATGTAATGAGAAGCTGTGACAATATACGAAAGACATTGTCTAGCATTATCAGAAAAATTGGATGGCAGCTCTGCTTCCACCACCTGAGCCCATGCTTCAATAGCTTCTGCATCCCAAGTAGCCGCAATAGTGGGCCGATGCACAGCTCCCGCAAGGGTATAAATAGATTTCAAGCAACCCTCCTCACGCTCATTCATCGGTTCTTTCAGAGAGGTGACGGTAGTTACAGGCAGAGCAGAGGACACCACCAGCCGAGAGCAGTGGCGTAAGTTTGTCCCAGTTGCCCGGAGGCAAGAAAAATATTGGTGCCCCCCAAAATATAAATATATATATAAATAAATATATAAATATTTATTTGCTCCTACATAGCAAGCCTGCGGATTCTAACTACATGAAGCTACTACAAAACCGTTGCAACTAGGCAGATCTATGTGGTGTGCAGCCAAACACTACATAGATCTGCTCAGTCACTCACAATGCTGATCATTTCTCTGACAATTAATTTGCAAGTGTCATACCCAGGATTAGAACCCACAACCTATTAGACTGGAAGCATGCACCTTACTGATGGAGATATCTGCTATTGCATAGGAAGTATGAGAATTCTAACTATATGAAGTTACTTGTAATTGTCAGAGGAATAACTTCATATAGTTAGAATTCTCATGCTTCCATTATAGGAGCAAATAGCTTCATCAGTAAGGTGTCTGCTTCCTGTGTATCTATAATAAAAAGGGTGTTGTGATTTGTAAGGTGTAGTGACTAGTGGGGAAGTCAGCTACGGAAGAGGTACCGGCTGCTGTCAATTAACTTAATTGATTAATGTAGCTGAACACATGGAACAGGTGGAGAGGTGCCCCCCTTCAAAGCAGGAGCCCGGCGGCAGCTGACTCTGTTGCCTCCCAGAGCTCTGCCTCTGGCCGAGAGACTTGCAAATCCACCGGCGGTGGCGTTTCCCAATTTTTTACTTAACTCCACAGCGAGGGGATAGTGAGCATGCATCTTTTTGTGAGGTGTGAATTTCTTTCCTGGATTTTCCCAGGATTCCTGACGTATGTCAACTAAATGGTCAGAATTAGGTAAAACTACTTTAGTAACCTTCTGATGTTTAAATCTATCAGGTTTCTTAGAGGTAACGACAGGTTCTGGGTCATCATCAATTTGAAGAATCAGCCTGATAGCCTCTAATACAGGGATGGGGAACCTTTGGCCCTCCAGCTGTTGTTGAACTACACATCTCAGCATGCCCTGTAACAGTTTTAGCATGGCCAAATAGCAAAACTGTAGCAAGGCATGCTGGTATGTCTAGTTCAGCAACAGCTGGAGGGCCGAAGGTTCCCCATCCCTGCTCTAATAGGTCATGAACATCCACCTGTGAACAGATTCCCCATCAGAAGCATCTGGATCAGTGTCTGAGGGGTCAGTATACACGCCATCTTCATCAGACGAAGTGTCTGAAACGTGTGTGGATTGCGAGGAAGTAATGGCCGCTTAGCGGATCCCTTGGTCTTAGACGGGCGAGGGTTAGGTTTCTGTTTGTTCAGTGAGTGATTCAATTGCTGTAACTGAGTGGACAGGAGATCTGCCCATGGCCGATTAACTGCAGGGACAATATGTGCATACCTCCCAACTTTCTTTAACTGGGGAGCGGGACACTCGCGCGGCAAAGCCGCGCGCGCCCCAAAAGGGGGCGTGGCTTCTGAAATGGGGGCGTGGCTTCGCGGGAGGACCCACAATCACGAGCCACGCCCCCGTTTTCATCACTGAGGGGGCATGCCCAGCGCTCTGTGAGCCGCTGGTATGCTCCCTCTCCCTCTGACTCCACTGAATAGACGCTGTGCGCATGCGCACAGCGTCTATTCACCGCTGCTCTGCTAAGCAGAGCAGCGATTGACAGAGCCTCCCAACTGATCCCCCCACCGCGGGACACTGTGGCCCGCGGGTGGGACAGCGGGACAGTCCCCAAAAAACGGGACTGTCCCGCGAAAATCGGGACAGTTGGGAGGTATGTATGTGGCTGTACAGGCACGTGAGGTCCCATAGGGGGCGTAAGTCTAGTTACCAGCGTATTTAGTAAAGTAGAGAAAGTAGCCCAAGGCGGGTCATTAGGTACCCCCGTTGCTACAGACCTACTGGGGGGATAGGGAACCCCCAGAACCTGAACCCTCCGCTGCTATGTTTTCCTCTAATGTGTCTGCGGCGTCATCACCGCGTATAGGGAGATCAGCCACAGAACCGTCGCCCCTTGAAGCTGACATAATATGAAAGCGTGAACCAGGGGCAACACAGTACAATATCAGCAGTATAATACCTGACCAAGAACCCCCTGTGCAGTGTGATAGCACAAATAGAGGATTCAAGAGGTATACAGTGAAAAATAGACAATAAGTATATCCTGTGAAATACCTATATCAAATAATAACCCTGACGCACTTAGCCCCCATCAGGGTACAGAATATAGGGATAGCAATCTGAGTGAGATACATGAAGTAGAAATCACACAGCAGCTATATGCACACACACACAGTCACATGAACAATGCAGAAATGATGACAAACAATAAATCTGACCTGCACTAGCAATACTAAGTAATACTAAGTTAAGCCAGGGGTTAAAGTGAGCCGGAACAGGGCGGAACTACGTTCCGTCAGTTCCATTTGGAGACATTGGTGGTCAGTCCGAGTTGCTCGCTAGCTACTTTTAGCAGCAATGCAAACACAAAGCCGCCGCCCTCTGGGAGTGTATCTTAGCATAGCAGAATTGTTAATGAAAGATTAGCAATTCTGCTATTAAGTATTTCCTTGCAGTTTCTAAGTAGCTCCAGACCTACTCCTAGATTGCGATCACCTCAGTCCGTTTAGTTCCTGGTTTGACGTCACAAACACGCCCAGCATCCGGCCAGCCACTCCCCCGTTTCTCCAGCCACTGCTACGTTTTCTGCTGGCACGCCTGCGTTTTTTAGCACACTCCCGGAAAACGCTCAGTTACCACCCAGAAACACCCACTTCCTGTTAATCATTCTCCGATCAGCAGAGCGACTGAAAAGCTTTGTTCGCCCGTGAGTAAAATTGCATAGTTTTGTGTGAAATTGCTTAGCGCGTGCGCCCTGCGTTGCATACGCATGCGCAGAACTGCCAGATTTTAGCCTATTAGCAATTCTGCTAAAAATAGCAGTGAGCAAACAACTCGGAATGACCACCATTGTGAGATATAGAGTACTAATCAATCAGGTTTTACCATACATTTTACAGGCTGTGTTTTAAAAATAACAGGAGCTGATTGGATGGTACTTTATCTCTCACAATTTTATCACTCGTCAAATATTGATAAATACCCACCTCAATGGGTATTTATCAATGCTTGATGTCAGGGGGGGTATTTATCAATGCTTGATGAGTGATACAATTGTGAGAGATAAAGTACCAACCAATCAGCTCCTGTTATTTTTAAAACACACCCTGTAAAATGTAAGGTAGCTGATTGGCTAGTACTCTATCTTTCACAATTTTCTCTCTCTCTGAGCTTTGATAAATACCCTAATGTTAAGTTTGGAGTCATTGATGTTGAATTCACAATGTCTTAAATAATAGGATTTTAATTACCTACCGGTAAATCCTTTTCTCGTAGTCCGTAGAGGATACTGGGGTCCACATTAGTACCATGGGGTATAGACGGGTCCACTAGGAGTCTTGGGCACTTTAAGAAATCAATAGTGTGCACTGGCTCCTCCCTCTATGCCCCTCCTACCAGACGCAGTCTAGAAACTGTGCCCAAGGAGACGGACATATCTTGAGAGAAGGATTCAGAAAGGAAAATGGTGAGATTCGAACCAGCACACACAAACAATAAGAAAATCATGTTAACCCAACAGGAACAGCAACAGCTGAACCAACAACAATACTTAACCAAGTAACCATGCAGGAAACACAAAGCACTGGGCGGGCGCCCAGTATCCTCTACGGACTACGAGAAAAGGATTTACAGATAGGTAATTAAAATCCTATTTTCTCTTACATCCTAGAGGATACTGGGGTCCACATTAGTACCATGGGGATGTACCGAAGTTCCCAAACCGGGTGGGAGAGTGCTGAGGTTCCAGCAAAACTGATTGACCAAACTGAAGGTCCTCAGAGGCCAAAGTATCGAACTTGTAGAACTTAGCAAACGTGTTCCAACCAGACCAAGTGGCTGCTCGGCAGAGCTGTAAGGCCGAGACACCCCGGGCAGCTGCCCAGGAAGAACCCACCGACTGAGTAGAGTGGGCATGAACAGATTTAGGCACCGGTAAACCTGCCGTAGAGTAATCATGCTGGATAGTAAGTGTGATAGACTGCTTCGAAGCAGGACACCCAATTTTCTTGGGATCATAAAGCACAAACAGTGAGTCGGATTTTCTGTGACGAGCTGTCCGTTTGACATAGATCTTCAAAGCCCGCACAACATCCAGGGACTTTGAAGTAGAAGAGGTGCCAGTAAGCACCGGAACCACAATAGGCTGGTTGATATGAAACTCAGACACCACCTTTGGAAGAAACTGCTGATGAGTTCTGAGTTCAGCTCTATCTTCATGAAAAATCAAATAAGTGCTCTTGTGAGACAATGCCCCCAATCACGACACACGTCTTGCCGAAGCCAAGGCCAACAGTGTGACGGTCTTCCACGTAAGAAACTTTACATCAACCTCCTGTAAAGGCTCAAACCATTCAGATTGTAGAAACTGCAACACCACGTTGAGATCCCAAGGTAACGTAGGAGCCACAAAAGGCGGCTGGATGTGCACAACACCTTTCAAGAACGTCTGAACCTAAGGAAGGGAAGCCAACTGTTTCTGGAAGAAAATGGATAAGGCTTAAATCTGGATATTTACTGATCCAAGGCGTAGTCCCACATCCACCCCAGACTGCAGAAAAAGTAGAAAACGACCCAGCTGAAATTCCACCACAGGAAATTTCCTGTTTTCACACCAAGAGACGTATTTTCTCCAAATCCGATGGTAATGTTTATACGTTACCCCTTTTCTGGCTTGGATCAAGGTAGGAATTACCCTGTCCAGAATCCATTTCAGGGCTAGAATTAGATTGCTCAACTTCCATGCCGTCAAACGTAGCCGCGGTAAGTCTTAATAGATGAATGGCCCCTGTTGCAGAAGATCCTCCCGAAGAGGTAGACGCCACGGATCCTCCAGAAGCATTTCCAGTTGCTCTGCGTACCAAGCCCTTCTTGGCCAATCCGGAGCAATGAGAATTGCTTGAACCTCTCCCTTTTTATCCTTTTGAGAATTCTTTTGATCAATGGAAGTGGGGGAAAGACATACACCTGATAGACCTACGGAGTCACCAGAGCGTCCACCGCCACTACCTTCTTCTTGAGATGAGAGGCTATCATGTCGACCGTAGGAGTCCTCCACCGACGAGTCAAGCACCCGAACACCTCCGGGTGAAGGCCCCACTCTCCTGGGTGGAGGTCGTGTCTGCTGAGGAAGTCTGCTTCCCAGTTGTCCACGCCCGGAATGAAGATCGCGGACAGTGCCAACGCATGTCTCTCTGCCCAGAGGAGGATCGTTGTCACCTCTGACATTGCTGCTCTGCTCTTCGTTCCGCCCTGTCGGTTTATGTACATCACCGCCATCACATTGTCCGGCTAAACCTGGATGGCTCGATTGCGAAGAAGATGAGATGCCTGCAGAAGGGCGTTGTATATGGCCCTTAGTTCCAGAACGTTGATCGGAAGAATGTCTTCCTGACTTGACCATTTTCCTTGGAAGTGTTCCCCTTGGGTGACTGCTCCCTAACCTCTGAGGCTTGCGTCTGTGGTTAGCAGAATCCAATTTTGAATCCCAAACCTTCGGCCCTCAGTCAGGTGAGAAGTCTGTAGCTACCACAGAAGAGAAATCCTGGCTTTTGGTGACAGATATATCCTCTGGTGCATGTGTAGATGCGAGAAGGACCATTTGCCCAGCAGATCCAGCTGGAAGGACCTTGATTGAATGACCAATGCCTTTTCCAGAGGAAGGAATACCTTCTGTACCTCCGTATCCAGTATCATCCCCAGGAACGGAAGCCTCCGTGTTGGTTCCAGGTGAGATTTTGGCAGATTTAGAATCCACCCGTGATCCTGGAGTATTCGTGTGGAGAGGGAAATGCTGTGTAACAACCTCTCCCTGGACGACGCTTTTATCAGCAGATAGTCCACGTACGGTATTATGTTCACTCCCTGCTTGCAGAGGAGAAACATCATTTCCGCCATTACCTTAGTAAACACCCTCGGTGCCGTGGCTAGCCCAAAGGGCAGGGCCTGGAACTGGTAGTGATGGTCCTGTAACGCAAACCTTAGATAAGCCTGATGAGGTGGCCAAATCAGAATATGAAGGTACGCATCCTTGATATCCAGAGACACCAGGAATTCTCCCTCCTCCAGCGACTCCATCTTGAATTTGAACACCCGTAAATACGGGTTCAGTGACTTGAGGTTTAAAATGGGCCTCACCGAACCGTCCGGTTTCGATACCACTAACAGGTTGGAATAGAAACCCTTGTTTTGTAGATGAAGATGAACTGGAACAATGACCTGAGTCTGTACCAGTTTTTGAATTGCTGCTTGTAAGGTCATACTTGCTTCCGGTGAAGCTGGTAAGCTGGATTTGAACAATCTGTGAGGTGGGATTTCCTGAAACTCCAGCCTGTAGCCCTGGATGATAAGATCTTTTACCCATGGATCCAGGCATGATGTGGTCCATACGTGACTTTATTTATTTATTTTCAAATAATTTTATTCATGGGATCACAAATACAAACAGATACCAACAGAGAGTGGTTTCAACAAATTACATTGCAAATATAGCATGACGTTTGGTGATTATACAGATGACTGAAAAAAACCAGTGACCCATTTTTGACCCAGAGAGCGGGTGGTATAAAATAGAAAAAAAGCCAGTCAGTAGCGTAGCTAACTGACTAACATTAAAGAGTAAGGGGTATATGCAATTGCGGTCGAATTCCCGAAAATGTCGCAAAACGGGACATTTTCGCCAAAAAAAAAATTCGACAATGCAATTCAGTACTTTTCGCCCAAAAAACGGACTTTCCAAATTCGACTTTTTGAAATTCGACATTTGTCAAATTCGACATTTCTGCAATGGTACAAATGCGGCAATTCGACAAAAGTATATTCAATTGAAGTTTGTAAATTCGACAACAGTGCTTTTAGACAGTAAATTCGTCATTTTCAATCCGCCACACTTTGGTGGCGGAATCTAATTAAAAAATTTAAAAACATGTTTTTTTTGGTGTTTTTTTATTGGTAATAGCATATCTATTTATATTAGAAGGGATTAGGTACTTGGTTTGTCTATTTTGGAGGCACAAGTATTATTTAGATATTTAAAAAAAAAAAAAAAAAATATATATATATATATATATATATATTTATTTTTTTTTAAATGGAAAGGTAAAAATCAGAAAAAAAATTGCGTGGGGTCCCCCCTCCAAAGCATAACCAGCCTCGGGCTCTTCGAGACGGTCCTGGTTCTAAAGATCCGGGGAAAAAACTGACAGGGGATCCCCCGTATTTTTAAAACCAGCACCGGGCTCTGCGCCTGGTGCTGGTGCAAAAAATACGGGGGACAAAAAGAGTAGGGGTCCCCCGTATTTTTTACACCAGCATCGGGCTCCACTAGCTGGACAGATAATGCCACAGCCGGGGGTCACTTTTATACAGCGCCCTGCGGCCGTGACATTACATATCCAACTAGTCACTCCTGGCCGGGGTACCCTGGGGGAGTGGGGACCCCTTCAATCAAGGGGTCCCCCGCCCAGCCACCCAAGGGCCAGGGGTGAAGCCGAGGCTGTCCCCCCCCATCCAAGGGCTGCAGATGGGGGGCTGATAGCCTTGAGAAAATTGAAAGAATATTGTTTTTTCCAGTAGTACTACAAGTCCCAGCAAGCCTCCCCCGCAAGCTGGTACTTGGAGAACCACAAGTACCAGCATGCGGGAGAAAAACGGGCCCGCTGGTACATGTAGTTCTACTGGAAAAAAATACCCAAATAAAAACAGGACACGCACACCGTGAGAGTAAAACTTTATTTCACACATGTCGACACACACATACTTACCTATGTTCACACGCCGACCTCTGTCCACTTGTCCAAGTAGAATCCATGGTGTACCTGTGAATAAAATTATACTCACCTGATCCAGTGTCCTGTGGTCTTTTATTATAATCCACGTACTTGGCAAAAAAAAAAAACGAACACCCGGACCAGGCAGACTGAAAGGGGTCCCATGTTTATACATGGGACCCCTTTCCCCGAATGCAGAGACACCCCCCCCCCCCGTGACTGCTGTCACAGAAAGGTCTCTTCAGCCAATCAGGATTGGCTGTATGCGCGTCTGCTGGCAGACAGCGCATCGCACAGCTCCCTCCATTAGTTTCAATGGTGGGAACTTTGCGGTCAGCGGTGGGGTTACCCGCGGTCAGCCGCTGACCGCGGGTGACCTCACCGCTGACCGCAAAGTTCCCACCATTGAATATAATGGAGAGGCTTTGCGATGCGCTATCTGACAGCTCAGACGCGCATAGCCAATCAGCAGAGTGCCAGGACGTTGCGCTCGCTGATTGGCTGAAGAGACCTTTCTGTGACAGCAGTCACGGGGGGGTCTCTGCATTCGGGGAAAGGGGTCCCATGTGTAAACATGGGACCCCTTTCAGTCCGCCTGGTCCGGGTGTTCGTTTTTTTTTTTGCCAAGTACGTGGATTATAATCTGGACACTGGATCAGGTGAGTATAATTTTTTTCACAGGTACCCCGGATTCTTCAGTGACGAGGGGGGCGTGGCAGTCGGCAGGTCAACATAGGTAAGTATGTATGTGTCGGCATGTATGAAATAAAGTTTTACTTTCACGGTGTGTGTCTCCTGTTTTTATTTGGGTATTTTTTTCCAGTAGAACTACAGGTACCAGCGGGCCCGTTTTTCTCCCGCATGCTGGTACTTGTGGTTCTCCAAGTACCAGCTTGCGGGGGAGGCTTGCTGGGACTTGTAGTACTACTGGAAAAAACAATATTCTTTCATTTTTCTCAAGGCTATCAGCCCCCCATCCGCAGCCCTTGGATGGGGGGGGACAGCCTCGGGCTTCAACCCTGGCCCTTGGGTGGCTGGGGGGGACCCCTTGATTGAAGGGGTCCCCACTCCCCCAGGGTACCCCGGCCGGGGGTGACTAGTTGGATATTTAATGCCACGGCCGCAGGGCGCTGTATAAAAGTGACCCCCGGCTGTGGCATTATCTGTCCAGCTAGTGGAGCCCGATGCTGGTGTAAAAAATACGGGGGACCCCTACTCTTTTTGTCCCCTGTATTTTTTGCACCAGCACCAGGCGCAGAGCCCGGTGCTGGTTTTAAAAATACGGGGGATCCCCTGTCAGTTTTTTCCCCGGATTTTTAGAACCAGGACCGGCTCGAAGAGCCCGAGGCTGGTTATGCTTTGGAGGGGGGACCCCACGCAAATTTTTTTCGGGTTTTTTACCGTTTTTTCCCGTTTTTTAAAAATCGGATCAAAATCCGTCAAATTGGCCGTTTTTCGACAGCGGGACTGTCGAATCCGTTTTTTATTGAATATGTTGAATTTCAGCACCCACTTGCCGGAATTCAACGGTCGAATTGTGTTGAATTAAAAAACAGGCGAAAAATTGCCGCGATTCGCCGGCAATTGCATATACCCCTAAGAGTAGAAGAAGGTCGGAAAGAGAAAAGACAGGAAAGAAGAGAAAAAAGAAGAGAAATGGACAAAATAGAATAGAATAGAATCCCCGGGAGGGTCTCATCAAATATGGTGCAGGGTATCACAAATTAAAGGGTGAAGGGGCATGTTGGGTAGCCAGCCATGGACTCCAAATTTTTTCGAATGATTTAGGGGAGTAGTTTATGATATTAGTCATGTAGTCCATGCGATAAACGTACCATATACGGGCAATTATAGATTGCAAGGAAGGCGAGATAGGGTTTTTCCAGTCTTCAGCTAGCTGACATGTTGTTGCGGATACTATATGACGGAACAATTTATTTTGAAATTTTGTTTGTGTTGGTAGGTTTAAGGGGAGGAGAATGTATTTACGGTCAGAAGGAATAGAAATCTGCAAAAAACTAGATATAAAGTTAATCACTTCCCTCCACATAAGCACTATTTTAGGACATGACCACCATATGTGTAGGAACGAGCCCACATCCTCTCCAGCATCTAACCGACGTATCTGGGTACATTTTGCTCAAGCGAGATGGTACATAATACCATCTATATAATAATTTATAGACATTCTCTTTGATTCTAACGCAGATGGAACTAGACGCCGCGTCACCCCAGGCCTCAGACCATTCCTCATCATCCAAAGCCGAGCCTAGGTCCGTTTCCCATGCTCTTTCGTGAGGATCTCGCTGAGAGGGAGCATCCCCAGTGAGAGTAGTATATAAGAGGGAGATTAGGCCTTTGGTTGAGTGACGTCTGAAACATATAGTCTCAAACGTGGTCAGGGGTCTACTAGATAGGACGCGGCCCACTGAGGAATGAAAATGTCTGAGTTGTAAAAATTGATAAAAATATCTAGAGGGAATATCAATAGTTTCTTGAATCTGAGTAAACTGTGGAAAACTAATATCCCTGGTAATATCATTCAGATATAAGATACCTCTATCTTGCCAAGGAGCAAACAGTGATTTATTTGTACCAGGAGGGAATGCAGGGTTGTGTAATATTGGGATGACAGGGGATGGGGCGGGGGCCAAGCCATATTTCCTATTGGCAAAGTCCCAAATCGTTAGTGAGCGGGAGACTACGGGGTGGGATGCTATAGTTCTGGGGCGGCCGGATTTCAAAAGCCAGAGAAGAGAAGAGAGAGAAGAGAGACCCACTTCAGCGGCTTCTATAGATACCCAGACCCTTCTAGATTCGGGGTTGCACCATTGTACACAGTGTGAGAGCTGTGTGGCTAAATAATATCTTCTAAAATCTGGGATGCCTAGGCCGCCACTAAATGTGGGGCGCTGTAAAAGTTTCAATCGGACACGGTGGCGTTTATTCGCCCATATGAATTGTGACGTATGGAACTATAAGAATTTAAAAACAGATGGAGGAATAAATATCGGTAGGGTCTGGAACAGGTAAAGTATCCGAGGGAGCACGTTCATCTTCACCGAGTTTACCCTACCTATCCAGGAGATAAAGAGGCTAGACCAAGAAGACAAGTCCGATTTAGTTCGGTCTAAAAGCCTAGGAAAATTAGCTTGGTAAAGTTGATGATGGCTATGCGTTAGAAAAATACCTAGGTATTTAATCTTTTGGTTGTGCCATTGAAATGGAAAGGAATTTTCCAAAGAGAGCTTAATCGGGCCGGGGATATAAAAGTTCAATACTTCAGTCTTACTCGTATTAAGTTTATAACCTGAATGTTTAGAGTAGAGGTCTATCTCAGAAAGGAGTGGCTGTAACGACTGAGATGGGGATCCCAGAGATATTAGTGTCACGATCCGGGTATCTGGACGCCATTACTTACCCTTCAGATGCCTCCTAAGGCTGGCTCAGCATTCCAGGACCGGATCCCGCTGTTTCTGAGTTTCCACATGCAGAATGTCAGAGTGGTGATTTCATCAGCCGCGGCCTCCGCTGTGCCCGCGTGGTTAAATGTGCGCTTGTCAGTCTGGCGTCTCCTGTCTCCTGTGGCCGGCGTCGCCATTACTGTTTCAATTCTCACATGGATTACAAACCAAACTTCCCTCCAAGTGTCTGCATGGGCGCAGCCATCTTGGTTTTTGTCATCTGATCATTTCCACCAATCTGCTGTCTGTATTGTTGATTTGCATAATTGCCTAGCCAACCCCTTCCTTGCTGCAGGTATAAGTAAGCTGTGCCTGAACAAGGAAGGCGTCAGTGCTTTGGTTGTCTAACCTAGTTCCAGTTTGTCTCTCTCCTGTGGTTGTCTTCCAGGTTCCAGCTCCTGTCTCCAGACTTCTGCTATAGAGACCCGCACCAGCATTCCATCTGCGGTGTAGCCTGACTCTCCGATCCATTTTGGACTCACCTGTTTCCAGCTACAGCAATCACCTGCTTCCAGCAGTGTACAACTTCTCTTAAAGGGCCGGTGTCCTTTCTGCAGTTTACCACTCTCCACCGGTATTATTATTTCATCGCTCTCAAGTCAATCACCTGCTTCCAGCCCAGCTTCCAGCAGTGTACAGCTTCCCTTAAAGGGCCGGTGTCCTTTCTGCAGTTTACCACTCTCCACCGGTATTATTATTTCATCGCTCTCAAGTTCGTTTATTATTTAACTGGTTCCAGCCAGTATCCACTCCGTACCAACAACAGTCTGGTTCCAGCCAGTATCCACAGCAGCCGTTTTACCTTCAGCAGCCCAGCCTTTCCTGGAACACCAGCTGGTACGATCCTGGGTTCTCTCCATTGCTACAGTCAGGCCTGGTAAGGACTTTCCAACTAGAAGATTATTAGAACTGTCTCACACTACCAGTGCCTGTGGCCCTTGCCACCCTGTAGTACCCAGGAACTGTATTATTGCCCTGCTGACTTTTATGTTTTCTTATTTTCTGCTGTGTTACGGAGTTTGTCATAATAAACATCATTGACTTTTATCCTGGTTGTCGTGGTCACGCCTTCGGGCAGTTATTCTACATGTTACTTACATGTCTAGGGGTCTGATACAACCTCCCAGGTTCCGTTACATCTCAGCCCCTACAACTGAGGTTGCCTCCCGTCAACTCAGGCCCTCAGTTGTGACAGTAAGCACTGACCTAATGAATCCAGCCGGAGACCAGGATCAAGCGGCCAGGCCGATGCAAGAACTGGCAGCCCGACTTGAACATCAGGAGGCTGCACAGGGCCACATCATCCGCTGTCTCCAGGATCTCTCCACACAGCTGGATGGGATTCAAACGACCCTCCGTGGACCTGGCACGTCCGGTGCGTCCACTACAGTGACACCAGCTGTAACCCCACTCACCTTACCCATTTCCAGTCCACATCTTCATCTTCCAACGCCAGCAAAATTTGATGGATCTCCAAGGTTCTGCAGGGGATTTCTCAATCAATGTGAAATCCACTTTGAGCTTCTACCTGGCAATTTCTTCAGTGACCGTACCAAAATTGCCTATATCATCTCCCTTCTCAGTGGCTCAGCCCTTGACTGGGCATCACCTTTATGGGAGAAGTCTGATCCCCTGCTATCCTCCTATACTGACTTTGTAGCTACATTCAGGCGCATCTTCGACGAGCCAGGCCGGATAACATCTGCTTCATCTGAGATTCTTCGTTTACGCCAGGGAACACGTACCGTGGGACAGTATCTTATACAGTTTAAAATCCTGGCATCCGAACTGGCATGGAACGACGAGGCCCTGTATGCTGCATTCTGGCATGGCTTATCAGAACGCATCAAGGATGAGTTAGCTACCAGAGACTTGCCCTCTAAGTTGGATGAGCTAATTTCTCTTTGCACGAAGGTTGATCTACGTTTTAGAGAGAGAGCAACCGAGCGAGGAAGATCATCTACTCCTAAATCTTCTGCTCCTCCTTCTCGTCAACCATCTCCATCCAAGGATGAGCCTATGCAAATTAGTCGTTCCCGTCTATCTCCTGCTGAGCGCCGAAAACGTCTCTCTGAGTCTCTCTGTCTCTACTGTGCAGCTCCGTCGCACACTATCAATGCCTGTCCCAAACGTCCGGGACTCCAGATCCTAGTTCGCCAAGGAGAGGGCCGGCTAGGAGTGATGATCTCCTCTCCATCTCCTCATGACTGTAACCTCCCAGTGTCGCTCCAAATTGCTCAACGTTACAGGAACGTCATTGCCCTCCTTGATTCCGGAGCAGCTGGGAATTTCATAACCGAAGCTTATGTTAAACGGTGGTCCCTACCCACCGAGAGACTGTCCTCGTCCATCTCTTTGACTGCCGTGGATGGCAGCAAGATTTTTGACGCAGTCATTTCCTTAAGGACTCTTCCAGTTCGTCTGAGAGTGGGAGTTCTTCATTCTGAGTATATTTCTTTTTTAGTGATTCCAAGAGCCACACATCCAGTGGTTTTAGGCCTTCCATGGCTCCGTCTCCACAACCCATCAATTGACTGGACGACTACGCAAATACTGGCATGGGGTCCCTCCTGTGCTGAGACTTGTTTAGCCAAAGTTCTTCCTGTTTGTTCTTCCTTCCCCAGGTCAACTGATGTTCCGCCTCCTCCATATCAAGACTTCACGGATGTGTTCAGTAAAGCCTCTGCTGATATCCTTCCTCCTCATAGAGAATGGGACTGCCCAATCGACCTCATTCCAGGGAAGGTTCCACCGCGAGGCCGAACTTATCCGTTGTCTCTGCCCGAGACACACTCCATGGAAGAGTACATCAAAGAGAACCTGGCGAAGGGTTTCATCCGACCATCTTCTTCTCCAGCCGGCGCAGGCTTCTTCTTCGTTAAGAAGAAAGACGGTGGTCTGCGTCCGTGCATCGACTACAGGGGTCTGAACGACATTACCGTCAAGAACCGATACCCTTTACCCCTGATTACTGAGCTCTTTGATAGAGTTAGTGGTGCAACCATTTTCACAAAGCTGGACTTGAGGGGTGCCTACAATCTCATCCGAATCCGTGAGGGTGACGAGTGGAAGACCGCCTTTAACACCCGTGACGGACATTATGAGTACCTCGTCATGCCCTTCGGATTGAGCAACGCTCCAGCAGTCTTCCAGCACTTCGTGAATGAGATCTTCAGGGACATCTTGTACCGCCATGTCGTGGTTTATCTAGACGACATCCTCATCTTTGCTAATAATCTCGAAGATCATCGTTTCTGGGTAAAAGAGGTTCTTTCCCGTCTCCGTGTCAATCACCTCTATTGTAAATTGGAGAAGTGTGTGTTTGAAGTTAAAACCATTCCGTTTCTAGGTTACATTGTGTCCGGTTCCGGACTAGAGATGGATCCTGAGAAACTCCAAGCAATCCAGAATTGGCCTATACCCTTAAGCCTCAAAGGGGTCCAGAGGTTCTTAGGGTTCGCCAATTATTATAGAAAATTTATACGAGACTTTTCCACCATTGTGGCGCCTATCACTGCATTAACCAAGAAAGGTGCTAATCCGTCCAAGTGGTCCGAGGAAGCTACACAGGCCTTTCACCTTCTGAAGCAACGGTTCATCTCTGCACCAGTTCTGAAACAGCCTGACACCGACTCTCCTTTTATCTTAGAGGTAGATGCCTCCTCCGTTGGAGTAGGAGCAGTGTTATCCCAGAGGGCCAAAGATGGACATCTACATCCTTGCAGTTTCTTCTCCCGGAAGTTCTCCCCAGCTGAGCGCAACTATGCCATTGGCGATCAGGAGTTGCTAGCCATCAAGCTCGCTCTGGAGGAGTGGAGATACCTGTTGGAGGGAGCTTCCCACTCAATCACCATACTTACCGACCACAAAAATCTTTTATATCTCAAAGGCGCACAATGTCTCAACCCTCGTCAGGCCAGATGGGCACTTTTCTTTTCCAGATTTGACTTTAAACTCCAGTTCTGTCCGGGTTCTCAGAATCGTAAGGCCGATGCCCTTTCCCGCTCATGGGAGCAAGAAAATGAGTCCGAGTCTGCAGACAAGCATCCTATTATTAATCCGTTGGCATTCTCCACGGTAGGGATGGACTCTACGCCTCCACCAGGGAAAAGTTTTGTTAAGCCAGTTCTAAGGAAGAAGCTCATGCATTGGGCCCATGCTTCCCGTTTTGCTGGACATACAGGCATTCAGAAAACCCTTGAATTTATTTCTAGGTCCTACTGGTGGCCAACTCTGAAAAAGGACGTTATGGAATTTATTGCCTCCTGCCCAAAGTGTGCCCAACACAAAGTCTCCCGCCAGTCGCCTGCGGGGCAACTGGTTCCATTATCTGTTCCCCGTCGACCATGGACCCATTTGTCGATGGACTTTGTTTCCGATCTACCTATCTGCAACAAGTTTAATACCATCTGGGTGGTAGTTGACCGGTTCACCAAGATGGCACATTTCATCCCTCTCACCGGTCTTCCGTCAGCTTCCAAGTTGGCTCAAGTGTTTATACAAGAGATCTTCCGACTTCACGGTCTTCCTGAAGAGATCATCTCGGATCGTGGAGTACAATTTGTAGCCAAATTTTGGCGAAGTTTGTGTCAAGCCCTCCAAGTCAAGTTAAAGTTTTCCACGGCTTACCATCCTCAGACCAATGGTCAAACCGAGAGGGTGAATCAGGACTTGGAGGCCTTCCTCCGTATATATGTGTCTTCCTCTCAAGATGACTGGGTTCAACTCCTTCCTTGGGCCGAGTTCAGCCACAACAATCAATACCATTCCTCATCTTCTTCTACACCATTCTTCATTAATTATGGATTCCACCCTAAAGTCCCAGAATTCCAACCGCTTCCCGCAACTTCTGTTCCAGCAGTGGATGTCACCTTGCGTCAGTTTTCAAATAACTGGAAGAACGTCCGCGCAGCCCTGCTTAAAGCCTCATTCAGGTATAAAAAGTTTGCCGATAGGAAGCGTAGAGCGGTTCCTGCTCTCAAGGTGGGTGATCGTGTGTGGTTGTCCACGAAGAATTTGAGGTTGAGAGTTCCCAGCATGAAATTTGCACCTCGCTACATCGGACCCTTCAAGATTGAACAAGTCATCAATCCTGTTGCCTACAGGTTACAGTTACCATCCTTCTTGAAAATACCCAGGACATTTCATGTTTCTTTGTTGAAACCGCTGATCCTGAATCGGTTTCATTCCGCACTTCCTCCAGCTCCCAAAGTTCAGACTCAACGGGGAGTCGAGTACGAGGTGGCCAAGATTTTGGACTCACGTTTCCGTTACGGTCAGTTACAATACCTCATTGACTGGAAGGGCTATGGTCCTGAAGAACGCTCTTGGACCAATGCCTCAGACGTCCATGCTCCTGCTTTGGTCCGAAATTTCCACGCAAAGTTTCCTTTAAAGCCTAAGAAGTGTCCTGGGGCCACTCCTAAAGGGGGGGGTGCTGTCACGATCCGGGTATCTGGACGCCATTACTTACCCTTCAGATGCCTCCTAAGGCTGGCTCAGCATTCCAGGACCGGATCCCGCTGTTTCTGAGTTTCCACATGCAGAATGTCAGAGTGGTGATTTCATCAGCCGCGGCCTCCGCTGTGCCCGCGTGGTTAAATGTGCGCTTGTCAGTCTGGCGTCTCCTGTCTCCTGTGGCCGGCGTCGCCATTACTGTTTCAATTCTCACATGGATTACAAACCAAACTTCCCTCCAAGTGTCTGCATGGGCGCAGCCATCTTGGTTTTTGTCATCTGATCATTTCCACCAATCTGCTGTCTGTATTGTTGATTTGCATAATTGCCTAGCCAACCCCTTCCTTGCTGCAGGTATAAGTAAGCTGTGCCTGAACAAGGAAGGCGTCAGTGCTTTGGTTGTCTAACCTAGTTCCAGTTTGTCTCTCTCCTGTGGTTGTCTTCCAGGTTCCAGCTCCTGTCTCCAGACTTCTGCTATAGAGACCCGCACCAGCATTCCATCTGCGGTGTAGCCTGACTCTCCGATCCATTTTGGACTCACCTGTTTCCAGCTACAGCAATCACCTGCTTCCAGCAGTGTACAACTTCTCTTAAAGGGCCGGTGTCCTTTCTGCAGTTTACCACTCTCCACCGGTATTATTATTTCATCGCTCTCAAGTCAATCACCTGCTTCCAGCCCAGCTTCCAGCAGTGTACAGCTTCCCTTAAAGGGCCGGTGTCCTTTCTGCAGTTTACCACTCTCCACCGGTATTATTATTTCATCGCTCTCAAGTTCGTTTATTATTTAACTGGTTCCAGCCAGTATCCACTCCGTACCAACAACAGTCTGGTTCCAGCCAGTATCCACAGCAGCCGTTTTACCTTCAGCAGCCCAGCCTTTCCTGGAACACCAGCTGGTACGATCCTGGGTTCTCTCCATTGCTACAGTCAGGCCTGGTAAGGACTTTCCAACTAGAAGATTATTAGAACTGTCTCACACTACCAGTGCCTGTGGCCCTTGCCACCCTGTAGTACCCAGGAACTGTATTATTGCCCTGCTGACTTTTATGTTTTCTTATTTTCTGCTGTGTTACGGAGTTTGTCATAATAAACATCATTGACTTTTATCCTGGTTGTCGTGGTCACGCCTTCGGGCAGTTATTCTACATGTTACTTACATGTCTAGGGGTCTGATACAACCTCCCAGGTTCCGTTACATCTCAGCCCCTACAACTGAGGTTGCCTCCCGTCAACTCAGGCCCTCAGTTGTGACAATTAGGACATCATCAGTGTATAACGCAATTTTATGTTCAGTAGGGCCCACCCGCACTCCAGCTATATCAATATTAGCTCGGATCCGTGCTGCCAGTGGTTCCATAACCAGGGCAAATAGCAATGGGGAAAGCGGGCATCCCTGTCTGGTGCCGTTAGTGATATTGAATGCGGAAGAGGTGAGGCGATTATCAGAAATCGTGGCAGTAGGGGATCTGTAAAGCGCCGAAACACCTTCTAGGAACTTGCCAGAAAAACCCATCCTCCGAAGTACAGAGAAAGCAAAGGGCCAGGAAATTCTGTCAAAAGCCGTCTCGGCATCTAATGCCAGCAACAACGAGGGTAGTTTCTGTTTATGGATAGAGTGGATCAAATCTATGGCTCTCCTGGTATTATCGGAAGCCTGGCGGCCAGAAATTAAGCCCACTTGGTCCGGGTGTATCAGTTGTGTAAGTAGGGGAGCTAAGCGGTTGGCCAAGATTTTAGCGTATATATTAAGATCTACGTTCAGCAAAG
The DNA here is from genome assembly GCF_028390025.1 of Pseudophryne corroboree. NCBI lineage: Eukaryota > Metazoa > Chordata > Amphibia > Anura > Myobatrachidae > Pseudophryne > Pseudophryne corroboree. The sequence continues at coordinate 613,509,312 of NC_086444.1, read as the reverse complement.
AAATCGGGCGATAGTTGGAACATCGCGTTGAATCCCTCTCTAGCTTTGGAATCACAACAATGTCAGCCTGTACAGTCGCTGGCGCAAATGATGCTCCCTCTAGAACATTATTAAAGAGCGAGGTAAGGTATGGAGCCAATTCCGAATGAAATGTTTTGTAATACTGAGCGGTAAAGCCATCTGGACCAGGGGCAGCTGACGACCGCATTGATTTGATAGCGGCAACCGTCTCTTCTAGCGATATATCCGCATTAAGAAGATAAATCTGTTGCTCTGTCAAACACGGCAAGGTGTCACCCAACAAATATGAACATGCTCCCTCCGGACCATCGGAGGGAAGAGGGGGGGCAGGGAGATTATATAAGGAGCTATAATTGTTTCGAAATTCCTCCACCATCAATTTAGGATCATAAGTGAGTGCGTCTAACGCAGAAGAATGTAGTTTATCTATCAGTCCCATAGCTTGCTTACTTCTTAACTTATTAGCTAAAAGGCTATCTATTTTATCCGCTTTATCGTAAAATTTTTGACGGAGCTTCTGTAGTATAGCTGCCGCTCTCCGCGATAAAAGGGTGTTCAACTGACCTCTGAGGTTATTTATCTGGGAGAGTAGGGAGTTGCATGGGGCAATTTTGTGTTGGGCTAAAAGCGCAGAAATTTGAGATTCCAATGAGGAAACTTCCTGTGCTGCTTTCTTACATATAGCTGAGGCCTTAGACATAAATTGGCCGCGAATAGTGACTTTATGCGCTTCCCAAACTAGTCTAGGAGAGACTTCTGGGGAGGCGTTTTCCTCCAAAAAAAAATTCAGGTTCAATTTAGTGTCTGAAAGAGTGGAGGGGTGTGAAAGAAGAGTATCATCAAGACGCCATTTACGGGACTTATTAGGGGTTCCATAAAGGTCGATCAGGATATATACTCCTGCATGGTCCGTCCAGGAACAGGGAGTGATGCCCGAATCAGATATCAACATCGAGAGTGAGCGAGAGACATGTATCATATCTATTCGAGAGTAATGCTGATGAGGTGCAGAGAAGTGGGTATAGTCTCTAGCGCTGGAGTGTTTAAGACGCCAGGTGTCTTGTAAATCAAGTTGTGTGAGGGAGGATGTCAATGTAAGGGCAGCATCAGACAGAGACGCTTCCGTCTTAGTTTTAGGAGGATTAGATTTATCTAAGAAGGGATCAAGCACAGTGTTAAAGTCCCCACCTAGAATAATGTGGTCTTGCGCTACTCTATTAAGACGCAAAAAGAGCGTGCGAAAAAAACGGGATTGGTCTTGATTGGGGGCGTATACAGACACGAGCGTTAGAATATCAGTGCGGAGCGTACCAATCACTATCAGGTATCGGCCATCAGGATCAGCTATGGTTGTAGTGTGGACAAACGGGATATTTCGGTGGATCAATATAGCTACCCCCCTTTTTTACAGGCAGCAGAGGCAAAAAAGGTCTGGGTAAATTGCTTACCATGAAGTTGAGAGTGTGTACCGATGAATGGGTCTCTTGGAGGAAAACTATGTCAGCCTTCTCTCTCCGACAGGTGGATAACATCTCTGTACGTTTCTTGGGAGAATTAAGCCCGTTAACATTTATAGAAAACAGTTTAAGCGCCATGTGACACCAAAGAACAAAAGAGGAGCAGCAGAAACCCGTTCCGGGGAGGAAGAAAAAGGAAAGAAGAAGAACAACAAAAAACAAGAGTCAGAAATATAGAAGAAAAGAAAGCGATAGAGAACCCATATGGGAGAAAACCCTGACTTATAGGGTCCCAATCAAGGACCACTACACAAATATAAAACATCATACTTTGAAATAACAAATAAAGGGAGCACGGGAGTGGTGGGAACAGCAAACTAATGCAGGAGAACCGGGTCCCTCTGGACAGCGATAGTTGAGTCGGCTAGAGACGAAAATACAATAATGTAACCCAAAATATGAAAAAACAATAAACAAAAACGTACTTTGTCATAACCAAAAAATAAAAAAAAATAAAAAAGGGAGAGGGGAGAGAGGGGGGGGGGGGGGGACAAGGGGGGACAAGGCAAACGGGATAAGCCCAGCGTAATATTACCAGGCTAGGCGTAACTCATGGCCAACTTTAGACCTTGGTGAGCAATATCAGAGCTCATGGCAAGCACATTAAAAGATGGAAGATGATAGCAAGAGTCTCCTCTTATCAGGAGACACATTTCTAAAAGTGTTGAGAACTATTCAAATATATTCAAAAAAGAGTTCGCCAAAATCAAGGAGGGTCATTGGTGTCGTTACGGTGACGAGTTACCCTCGTCCATTCAGGCGGAGGGATTTGGGAGTGTCGTGGCCCAGAGGAAGAGGCAGTCCCACCATCGGGTGACGGTGCAGGGAGGAGACCAAGTTTAGCCAACAGATCCTGACCTTGATTTAAGGTTTTGACAGAGTGAGTAGAATTGTTCGCTGTAACTTGTAACATGAAAGGAAATCCCCACCTATATTGTATTTGTTGTTGGCGTAGTATACGAGTAACGGGCTGCAAGTCCCGTATCTTTTGGATGGTGGAGGGGGCCAGATCTTGAAAAACTTGCAGTTGCATATCCCGGAAGTTGACCACTGGAGAATCTCGTACGGACATTAGAATACGTTCCTTTGAGCGAAAATAATGTAGCCGAACTATAACATCCCTAGGCGGCTGTGTCGGGGTCGGTTTCGCTCGGAGCGCTCTGTAGGCTCTATCACAAAGGCAATCAGCATCTGAAAGGTCAGGTAAGACGTGGTGAAAGAAGTCTATCAGGAAGGACGGTAGTGCAGAGCTAAGGACTGATTCCGCCACAGTTATAACTGCTTGGATCTGTGGGTCAATACCCGTTTCCGATGAGCAGGGGGAGGAAGGAGAATCCGTGAGCAATGCAGGAGTTGGGGGGCCCTTAGATTTTTGTCCAAAAAACTTTGTGGGGGCCTGCGTGTTTTTCTTGTTTCTTTGCGCCATTATGGGGAAGTGAAGAGGGTAGGCGGGGTATCACAAATAGTAAAGCAAAATAGACAATCCTAATTGCGCTTATAATTAGGTAGCAGCCCTTGGTCACACAAAAAACCTTCATCGTGGTTTTAATTAAGAATCATGCACCCAAAATTAGTGAAACCAGGTGGCGCAACCTTATCACAACAGGATTTGAGTGGTCAAAGAAAGGCTTACACAATAAATATGATGGAATGGTTCCAGCTCCAGATTGATTAACAATGGGCTAAAAAAATAATGAGAAAATACAACACATAGTGTATTCCGCTTGAATGAAAGTGTGATTTTATTACTCAATGGTCCCACTCACATAGTATAGCTGATAAATTTGCATGTAGTAGGCAGAATCTCATTCTGGCTGGTTTTACTTCTTAAATGTGTTACGATACCGTTCCCTTAAGGAGCTTGAATAGAGAATAATGATAGTGCAATATCGTCTGTGTATTTGATTTAAAATAAATTTAATACAAGACACACTCACAAACAAAGGTTAAAAAATAGCATGTATCAGAAGGCATCCAGAAAACTGCAGCGGACAGTGTGGAGATATAGTCACCCAAAGTCCCGGTTACTGAAGGTGTCCCAAAACTGCCGAGTATGTCCTCCGGATCCTCCGTCAATGCCGCACAGATAGGACCTATCTGTGCGGCATTGACGGAGGATCCGGAGGACATACTCGGCAGTTTTGGGACACCTTCAGTAACCGGGACTTTGGGTGACTATATCTCCACACTGTCCGCTGCAGTTTTCTGGATGCCTTCTGATACATGCTGTTTTTTAACCTTTGTTTGTGAGTGTGTCTTGTATTAAATTTATTTTAAATCAAATACACAGACGATATTGCACTATCATTATTCTCTATTCAAGCTCCTTATGGGAACGGTATCGTAACACATTTAAGAAGTAAAACCAGCCAGAATGAGATTCTGCCTACTACATGCAAATTTATCAGCTATACTATGTGAGTGGGACCATTGAGTAATAAAATCACACTTTCATTCAAGCGGAATACACTATGTGTTGTATTTTCTCATTATTTTTTTAGCCCATTGTTAATCAATCTGGAGCTGGAACCATTCCATCATATTTATTGTGTAAGCCTTTCTTTGACCACTCAAATCCTGTTGTGATAAGGTTGCGCCACCTGGTTTCACTAATTTTGGGGGTATCACAAATGTAAAAAGAGACACAGACGTTGTTTGTTGGATATATGTTAAGTAAAAAAGTGAAAGGTATAAAGAAAACTATCACGGTCCAGGTAGGACAAATTGTGTTGCTAGGTCAGCATCTTAGACAGCACAGAGGGGGAGATGAGGGCCGGTGACCCTATTATTATCTTCGTAGGGCAGCTGACAAATGATGAGCGACACTTGTAGCAATAGATAGAAGCGTGACAGCAGAATCGGGGAGAGCAAGGACCAGGCAGCGTCGGGGGGAGAGACAAGGGTCCCACAATTGTACCTGGTCGTCCGTACGCGAGGGTCCCCAGGAGCTGTCTATTGCGATGTGACACCGGAGCTTGTCTTCTGACAGGTCTGTCAGCAGGCAGTGCGCAACGTCGGGAGCCGGCGGGTATAGCACGACCCCAAAGGCCCTCCTCTCTCACAGGGCGGCTGGCAGATATATAGTAATATAAGCTGGGGCCGCACTGTGGCTCCGGGGAAAGCAGGGCTATGCAGCACCTAAACAATGGCCATTCAGTGTTGAGATGAATCTCGCCTGCCACCCCCAAGATGGCCTCCGTCACTGAGCTCCAGCAGGGCTATAGTGATGAACAAACTAGCCCAGGAGTCCCCCTCACCTCCAAGTCCTCCCCCCTCCTCCCCCAGGTCCAGCAGGTGATATACGCAGGGGGAGAGAGGTGCAGGGAAGGTGCTGCCGCTTCTGAGGGAGTCCGCGACAGGCAGGGGCAGAGTCGTGTAGGCGCAGCGCCGGAAGTGCGTCCCCGCGGCTCTCCCCGGCTGCGACCGCCGGGTCCCGAATCCCGCTCCACGGTGCACTGGCAACGGCGCAGGGGGGGTCCCAGAGGTCAATCAGTAAGCCCTGAGGTGGATGAAGGAGCTCCAACAATCGCGGGCGGCGGCGGTGACAGCGCGCCCCACGGAGCTTCTCAGCGGGCTGGATGTGGAAATTTAGTCCGCTGCTCCGGCCCCCCGGTGCAGGCCACAACCCGCAGATACCGAACAAACGGTCTCCCGGCTCCGCAGCCAAGCACACAGGTACCCAGAGCCACAGGGGGGACAGTATGGGCAATAAGGGGCCAAAATCTCCAGCAGCAGCTGTTATAAGAATATTAAGGAGCAGGAGCGCTGAACTCCTGCATCCAGCTGCTTCTCCAGTCAGGCCACGCCCCGTCCATACGTGACTTTAATATCGTAACCGGGCTCCCACTTGCCTGTTGACTAGGCAGTGCTGTCCACCGTCATGCTGAAGGCTTTGCGGAAGTAGATCCGGAGGTCTGATCCTGTGAGACTGTATTTGCAGGCTTTCTGGGCTTACCTCTATTGCCTTTGAAGGCAGTAGAAGTACCCTTGGCCTTACCTTTACATTTTGCTGTCCGAAAGGACTGCAAAGTAGGTGCAGAGTAGGATTCTCTAGCCGGGGTGCTGCAGAAGGAAGGTATGTAGACTTACTCGCCGTAGCCTTTGATATCCACGTATCCAGTTCATCTCCAAAAAGGGCTTCACCTTTCACTGTGACAGGAAGGCTTTCCACGCCTTTCCTGGAATCCGCATCCACAGTCCACTGGTGTAGCCACAAGCCCCTGCGTGCTGACACTGCCATGGCAGTGGTGCGTGCGTTGAGCAGTCCAATCTTCTTTATGGCCTCCACCATAAAGTTAGCAGAATCCTGTTTATGCTGTAGGAGTAAAATAATCTCCCCCCTGGACAAGGAATCTAATCCGTCAATTCGATTACCAGACCATTTTGCAATGGCCCTAGTGATCCATGCACAAGCTATAGTGGGTCTTTGAGCCACCTCCGCCGCTGTGTACAGAGACTTGAGAGTGGTCTCTTTCTTGCGGTCTGCAGCATCCTTCAACGAAGCTGCCCTAGGAACAGTTAAAACTATCTTACGTGGCAGCCTGGAAACCGAAGCGTCCACTATTGGTGGGTTTTCCCATTTTTTTCTGTCATCCTGAGGGAACGGAAAGGATGTAATTAACCTTTTTGGAATCTCAAACTTCCTGTCAGTATTAACCCAAGTTGCTTCAAAGAGGGAATTTAATTCCTTAGAAGCAGGAAAAGTAGCAGAGGATTTCTTTTTCACATTAAAAAAAGGATTCCTCCTCATCCTCTGACACCTTGTCAGGAATGTGTAAGACCTCTTTAATAGCTTCAGTCAGGGCCTGTATTCCCTGTGCTAAAGCTGCATCCCCTTCACCAAGTCCACCTCCCCCTCCTCTGGGTCTGATACATCATCATCGGTATCAGCCTGCATGATTTGGGCCAGAGTACGCTTCTGTGGACAAATAGCAGGGGTCTGAGACGCTGGGATGACCACTGAATCTCTATTCATCAGGTCATCTACAGATATATAGAATATTGCATCTCCTTTTCATTTTAGGATAATTTGTTTGAAATATTTGAAATCATCCCCTTTAATGAATCTAACCATATAGGTTCAGATCCACTAGCCTGAGAATGTGTACTATCCTGAGTACACTGTAATGATCCCCCTGATTGAGAAAAGCACTCTGCTGTGCATGATACACACTCCTTTGACATTCATCAGGTCATCTACAGATTGCCTTAAATATTGTGTCTCCTTTTCATTTTGGGACAGTTTGTTTGAAAAATTTGAAATCATCCCCTTTAATGAATCTAACCATATAGGTTCATATCCACTAGCCTGAGAATGTGTACTATCCTGAGTACACTGTAATGATCCCCCCGATTGAGAAAAACACTCTGCTGTGCATGATACACACTCCTTTGACATAATTTAAAAGAACACACACACACACACACACACACACACACACACACACACACACACACACGGATAGGTTAAAAGCACAGTTAACCCACACAGAGCCCTTCTAGGGAGACACAGAGTATTGGAGCCAGCCACACAGCGCCCCTATAGCTAAAGTATAGTCTTGGCTGGGTCACAAACTGAGTAATAGGGCTCAGTACACCAGATTATTTCTCCCCCCCCCCCCCTCTTTGCTATGACCCCCTGGTACCGTTGAGGTGCTCTGGAGTCCGTGTGAAGGAGCTGCGCTCTCCTGTCAGGCTGCAGAAGGGAAAATAGCGCTGGTGAGCTACTGGATCCGCTCATAGTGAAGTCCCTGCCCCCTTAATGGTGCGCCTTCCCGCTTTTTATACTGGCTGAGGTGACAGAATAAGGGTTACAGTGGGTTAAAACCCCTGCAATATGTGCCAGTACTGGGTAATAACATTGGCTCCAGCCACCCCTCACAGCGGTCACACAATGCCCCTGAAGCCTGGAGCACAGCGTGCATGCAGTGCTGCGCTCCTATCCTGATGCCGCCATTACTGCCGGCGACCCGCTAACCAGGACGCCGGCCACCTACTCACCACTCTTCAGTCTTCTGGCTCTGTTAGCGGTGGCGACGTCCTGCGGGTCTGTACGCTTGCCGTGGTGGGGCTTGCGAATAGGACCCTCAGGAGCTCAGTGTCCTGTCAGCGGGGAACGGGACCATTAACCCTAGGGAGGTTGGGCCGTTCCCCTCCCTAAGTCCCATGAAGCAGGCAGTCTGGTGCCAGCCAGACCTGCCTGAAAATAATAAAATAGAAAATAAATGCAGAAAATTCTTCAGAGCTTCCCAAGCGGGACCGGCTCCTCCGGGCACATTTTCTAAACTAAGTCTGGTAGGAGGGGCATAGAGGGAGAAGCCAGTGCACACTATTGATTTCTTAAAGTGCCCAAGGCTCCTAGTGGACCCATCTATACCCCATGGTACTAATGTGGACCCCAGTATCCTCTAGGACGTTAGAGAAATTATATTATATTCAGATAAGTAATACAGCACTCACTCACTCAACTCACTCACTGTGCCATACAAAGTGCCATAAATTACAACAGCATCATAAATTATTAATTGGGCTTCCATATAAATACTATCATGAATTGTAAATCAAAATGCCACAAATGTTACATAATACAGACACTTGGAGAAACAAATTCTGTTTTATTTTACAGCCAGCCACAGAAATTAATATTTAATTTGGCAATCAATAACAATAGAGTTGTTTGGCCAATTGGCAGTCCGCAGGGGATTTTTGAGGCCACAATTGTCAGTAAGAATATTAAATAAAATATTGGTAGCCCTTCCTAAGAAAACCTGAACTGCACTGACACTTATAACAGTAATGTTTCACAAACATTATCTGAAAGTACAAGTAGTGCCATACGAATCATTAACAAAAAACAAACCTCTTTACAAACTAGCATGTTATGCAATTATTTTTCTTTGAACTTTGTATATATATATTTACATGCACAGTGTCGGACTGGGGCATGAAGGGCCCACCGGGGGAATGCTGTTGTAGGGGCCCATGCTTAAGGGTGTGGCCAGGCTCCACTGGGGTGTGGCCAGCCACCACAGAAGTTTGGCTAACCATTACAGAGTACATGTTCTGTTCCCCTTGGTAAATATATAATAAACCATATTCTTGTGAAGTATAATGTAACATATGTATAATGCATAAATCCAGTGCACTGGGATAGTCTGGAACTTGATCCCTAGAGGAGGAGGAGGGCCCACAGGCAGTGGGGCCTACCGGTGGTTTCCCCTGTTCCCCTGTGGGCCAGTCCAACCCTGTACATGCATCCAAATTGTCTTTTATTCACATGCATGACTTCAAATAAGCTGTGGTATGCAATGTTCTCCACGGAGGTCATTCCAAGTTGATCGCTCGCTAGCTATTTTTAGCAGCCGTGCAAACGCTATGCCGCCACCCACTGGGAGTGTATTGTAGCTTAGCAGAAGTGCGAATGTTTGTATCGCAGAGCAGCTACAAAAATTTTTGGTGTAGTTTCAGAGTAGGTCAAAACCTACTCGACGCTTGCGATCACTTCAGACTATTCAGTTCCGGATTTGACGTCACAAACCCGCCCAGCGTTCGCCCAGCCACGCCTGCGTTTTTCCGCACACTCCCTGAAAATGGTCAGTTGCCACCCAGAAACGCCCACTTCATGTCAATCACTCAGTGGCAAGCAGTGCGACTGAAATGCTTCGCTAAACCCTGTGCAAAACGTCATCGTTTGTTGTGCCCGTACATCGCGTGTGTGCATTGCGCCGCATAAGCATGCGCAGAACTGCCGATTTTTAGCCTGATCGCTGTGCTGCGAACAAATAAGATTTTACTCACCAGTAAATCTATTTCTCGTAGTCCGTAGTGGATGCTGGGGACTCCGTAAGGACCATGGGGAATAGCGGCTCCGCAGGAGACTGGGCACAACTAAAGAAAGCTTTAGGACTACCTGGTGTGCACTGGCTCCTCCCACTATGACCCTCCTCCAGACCTCAGTTAGGATACTGTGCCCGGAAGAGCTGACACAATAAGGAAGGATTTTGAATCCCGGGTAAGACTCATACCAGCCACACCAATCACACCGTATAACTCGTGATACAATACCCAGTTAACAGTATGATAACAACTGAGCCTCTCAACAGATGGCTCAACAATAACCCTTTAGTTAGGCAATAACTATATACAAGTATTGCAGGCAATCCGCACTTGGGATGGGCGCCCAGCATCCACTACGGACTACGAGAAATAGATTTACCGGTGAGTAAAATCTTATTTTCTCTGACGTCCTAAGTGGATGCTGGGGACTCCGTAAGGACCATGGGGATTATACCAAAGCTCCCAAACGGGCGGGAGAGTGCGGATGACTCTGCAGCACCGAATGAGCAAACTCTAGGTCCTCCTCAGCCAGGGTATCAAACTTGTAGACTCTTGCAAAAGTGTTTGAACCCGACCAAGTAACAGCTCGGCAAATTTGTAAAGCCGAGACCCCTCGGGCAGCCGCCCAAGACGAGCCCACTTTCCTCGTGGAATGGGCTTTTACAGATTTAGGGTGCGGCAGTCCAGCCGCCGAATGTGCAAGTTGAATCGTGCTACAGATCCAGCGAGCAATAGTCTACTTAGAAGCAGGAGCACCCAGTTTGTTGGGTGCATACAGGATAAATAGCGAGTCAGTTTTCCTGACTCCAGCCGTCCTGGAAACATATACTTTTCAGGGCCCTGACTACGTCCAGTAACTTGGAATCCTCCAAGTCCCAAGTAGCCGCAGGCACCACAATAAGTTGGTTCACATGAAAAACTGATACCACCTTAGGAAGGAATTGGGAACGAGTCCTCAATTCCGCCTTATCCATATAGAATACAGATAAGGGCTTTTGTATGACAAAGCCGCCAATTCTGATACACGCCTGGCCGACGCCAAGGCCCACCGCATGACCACTTTTCACGTGAGGTATTGTAGCTCCACGGATTTAAGTGGCTCAACCCAATGCGACTTCAGGAAATCCAACACCACGTTGAGATCCCACGGTGCCACTGGAGGCACAAACGGGGGCTGACTATGCAGCACTCCCTTAACAAAAGTCTGAACTTCAGGCAGTGAAGCCAGTTCTATTTTGGAAGAAAATCGATAGAGCCGAAATCTGGACCTTAATGGAACCCAATTTTAGGCCCATAGTCACCCCTGACTATAGGAAGTGCAGAAATCGACCCAGCTGAAATTCCTCCTTTGGGGCCTTCCTGGCCTCACAGCACGCAACATATTTCCGCCATATGCGGTGATAATGGTTTGCGTTCACTTCTTTCCTAGCTTTAATTAGCGTAGGGATAACTTCCTCCGGAATGCCCTTTTCCTTCAGGATCCGGCGTTCAACCGCCATGCCGTCAAATGCAGCCGCGGTACGTCTTGGAACAGACAGGCCCCCTGCTGCAGCAGGTCCTGTCTGAGCGGCAGAGGCCATGGGTCCTCTGAGATAATTTCTTGGAGTTCTGGGTACCAAGCTCTTCTTGGCCAATCCGGAACAATGAGTATAGTTCTTACTCCTCTCCTTCTTCTTATTCTCATTACCCTGGGTAAGAGAGGCAGAGAAGGGAACCCATACACCAACTGGTACACCCACGGTGTTACCAGAGCGTCCACAGCTATCGCCTGAGGGTCCCTTGACCTGGCGCTATATCTTTGTAGCTTTTTGTTGAGGCGGGACGCCATCATGTCCACCTGTGGCCTTTCCCAACGGTGTACAATCATTTGGAAGACTTCTGGATGAAGTCCCCACTCTCCCGGGTGGAGGTCGTGTCTGCTGAGAAAGTCTGCTTCTCAGTTGTCCACTCCGGGAATGAACACTGCTGACAGTGCTAACACGTGATTTTCCGCCCATCGGAGAATCCTTGTGGCTTCTGCCATCGCCATCCTGGTTCTTGTGCCGCCCTGTCGGTTTACATGAGCGACCGCCGTGATGTTGTCTGACTGGATCAGCACCGGCCGGTGTTGAAGCAGGGATCTAGCCTGACTTAGGGCATTGTAAATGGCCCTTAGTTCCAGATCATTTATGTGTAGGGAAGTCTCCTGACTTTTCCATAGGCCTTGGAAGTTTCTTCCCTGTGTGACTGCCCCCCAGCCTCGAAGGCTGGCATCCGTAGTCACCAGGACCCAGTCCTGTATGCCGAATCTGCGGCCCCCTAGAAGATGAGCACTCTGCAGCCACCACAACAGCGACACCCTGGCCCTTGGAGACAGGGTTATCCGCCGATGCATCTGAAGATGCGACCCGGACCACTTGTCCCACAGATCCCACTGGAAGATCCTTGCATGGGACCTGGCGAATGGAATTTCTTCGTAAGAAGCTACCATCTTTCCCAGGGCTCGCGTGCATTGATGCACCGACACCTGTATTTGTATTAGGAGGTCTCTGTCTAGAGACGACAACTCCTTGGACTTCTCCTCCGGGAGAAACCCTTTTTTATCCTGTTCTGTGTCCAGAACCATACCCAGGAACAGTAGACGCGTCGTAGGAACCAGCTGCGACTTTGGAATATTCAGGATCCAGCCGTGCTGTTGTAGCACTTCCCGAGATAGTGCTACTCCGACGAACAACTGCTCCCTGGACCTCGCCTTTATAAGGAGATCGTCCAAGTACGGGATAATTATTTCGGCCATTACCTTGGTAAATACCCTCGGTGCCGGGGACAGACCAACGGCAACGTCTGGAATTGGTAATGACAATCCTGTACCACAATTTTGAGGTACTCCTGGTGAAGAGGGTAAATAGGGACATGCAGGTAAGCATCCTTGATGTCCAGTGATACCCTGAAATTCTTCAGGCTTGCAATAATCGCCCTGAGCGATTCCATTTTGAACTTGAACCTTCGTATATAAGTGTTCAAGGATTTCAATTTTAGAATGGGTCTCACCGAACCGTCTGGTTTCGGTACCACAACATTTTGGAATAGTAACCCCGGCCTTGTTGAAGGAGGGGTACCTTGATTTCACCTGCTGGAAGTACAGCTTGTGAATTGCCGCCAGTACTACCTTTTCCGAGGGCAGCCGGCAAGGCTGATGTGAGGTAACGGCGAGGGGGAGTCGCCTCGAACTCCAGCCTGTATCCCTGTGATACTACTTGCAGAACCTAGGGATCCACCTGTGGGCAAGCCCATTGGTCCCTGAAGTTCCCGAGACGCGCCCCCACCGCACCTGTCTCCACCTGTGGAGCCCCAGCGTCATGCGGTGGACTCAGAGGAAACGGGGGAAGGTTTTTGATTCTGGGAACTGGCTGTCTGGTGCAGCTTTTTCCTTCTTCCCTTGTCTCTGTGCAGAAAGGAAGCGCCTTTGACCCGCTTGCTTTTCTGAAGCCGAAAGGACTGTACCTGAAAATACGGTGCTTTCTTAGGCTTTTGTGAGGAAACCTGAGGTAAAAAATTTTCTTCCCAGCTGTTGCTGTGGATACGAGGTCCCAGAGACCATCCCCAAACAATTCCTCACCTTTATAAGGCAGAATCTCCATGTGCCTTTTAAAGGCAGCATCACCTGTCCACTGCCGGGTTTCTAATACCCTCCTGGCAGAATGGACATTGCATTAATTCTGGATGCCAGCCGGCAAATATCCCTCTGTGCATCCTTCATATATAAGACGACGTCTTTAAAATGCTCTATTAGCAAAATATTATCCCTGTCTAGGGTATTAATATTATCTGACAGGGTATCAGACCACGCTGCAGCAGCACTATTTATGCTGAGGCAATTGCAGGTCTCAGTATAGAACCTGAGTGTGTATATACAGACTTCAGGATAGCCTCCTGCTTTTTATCAGCAGGCTCCTTCAAGGTGGCCGTATCCTAAGACGGCAGTGCCACCTTTTTTGACAAACGTGTGAGCGCCTTATCCACCCTAGGGGATATCTCCCAACGTGACCTATCCTCTGGCGGGAAAGGGTACGCCATCAGTAACTGTTTAGAAATTACCAGTTTCTTATCGGGGGAACCCACGCTTCTTTACACACTTCATTCACTCATCTGATGGGGGAACAAAACACTGGCTGCTTTTTCTCCCCAAAAATAAAACTCCTTTTATGTGGTACTTGGGTTCATGTCAGAAATGTGTAACACATTTTTCATTGCCGAGATCATGTAACGGATGTTCCTAGTGGATTGTGTATATATCTCAACCTCGTCGACACTGGAGTCAGACTCCGTGTCGACATCTGTGTCTGCCATCTGAGGTAACGGGCGTTTTTTGAGCCCCTGATGGCCTTTGAGACGCCTGGGCAGGCGCGGGCTGAGAAGCCGGGTGTCCCACAGCTGTTACGTCATCCAGCCTTTTATGTAAGGAGTTGACATTGTCGGTTAATACCTTCCACCTATCCATCCACTCTGGTGTCGGCCCCACAGGGGGCGACATCCCATTTATCGACCTCTGCTCCGCCTCCACGTAACCTTCCTCATCCAACATGTCGACACAGCCGTACCGACACACCGCACACACACAGGGAATGCTCTGACTGAGGACAGGACCCCACAAAGTCCTTTGGGGAGACAGAGAGAGAGTATGCCAGCACACAGCAGAGCGCTATATAATGCAGGGATTAACACTATAACTGAGTGATTTTTCCCCCAATAGCTATTTGTATACATATATTGCGCCTAAATTTAGTGCCCCCCCTCTCTTTTTAACCCTTTGAGCCTCAAAACTACAGGGGAGAGCCTGGGGAGCTGTCTTCCAGCTGCAATGTGAAGAAAAAATGGCGCCAGTGTGCTGAGGGAGATAGCCCCGCCCCTTTTTCGGCTGACTTTTCTCCCGCTTTTTTATGGATTCTGGCAGGGGTAATTTATCACATATATAGCCCTGGGACTATGTATTGTGATGATTTGCCAGCCAAGGTGTCTTATATTGCCCTCAGGCCGCCCCCCCCCCCCCCCCCAGCGCCCTGCACCCATCAGTGACCGGAGTTTGAGGTGTGCATGAGGAGCAATGGCGCACAGCTGCAGTGCTGTGCGCTACCTTGTTGAAGACAGAAGTCTTCTGCCGCCGATTTTCCGGAACACTTCTTGCTTCTGGCTCTGTAAGGGGGCCGGCGGCGCGGCTCCGGGAACGAACACCAAGGTCAGGTCCTGCGGTCGATCCCTCTGGAGCTAATGGTGTCCAGTAGCCTAAGAAGCCCAAACTACCACCTGTTAGGTAGGTTCGCTTCTTCTCCCCTTAGTCCCTCGCTGCAGTGAGTCTGTTGCCAGCAGATCTCACTGTAAAATAAAAAACCTAAATATACTTTCTTTCTAGGAGCTCAGGAGAGCCCCTAGTGTGCATCCAGATCAGCCGGGCACAAGATTCTAACTGAGGTCTGGAGGAGGGTTATAGTGGGAGGAGCCAGTGCACACCAGGTAGTCCTAAAGCTTTCTTTAGTTGTGCCCAGTCTCCTGCGGAGCCGCTATTCCCCATGGTCCTTACGGAGTCCCCAGCATCCACTTAGGACGTTAGAGAAAATTCAGCTAGCGATCAACTTGGAATGACCCCCACATGACACAACCATGCAGTTTCACAAAACTCCCACACCAGTGAGGCATAGCACAGAACTAATCCAAAGCAGGGTGCCATTACATGACCGGGGGCATTTGGTTGGTTGCAATCCCCACATATCTTTATAGTGTAGATTTTAACCCTCAACTGGAAGAAGAGCAGTAAGTGACTACTGGAGAGGAAGCTTGCTCGCAGTACCGCTGCAGAATATGTGTGTAGGGGGAGTGTTAATGACCATTCATGTTCTCCTGCGACGATTTCTCTTTAAATATGGGTGGAGCAAGTAGTACACAGAAGACATCATGAGGGTAGTTGTGGCGTAAACAGCCAATGAGAGCGGGTCCATTGGAGTCCAACGTACCCCAAGAGGAGCAGACTGAGCTAGCAGCAGAGCAGAGAGGGAATGCTGCAGCAGCACAGGGCTGTCCCACTGCAGAACAGCTGCAGAGCACAGGGAGCTGGAACTATCCCTTCGTCAGGACCAGTTGACAGGTAAAGGGATCTGAGAACTGACCTCTATCCCTATGGAAGGAGAGTTATCCTCCGTGACCACACATATGGAAGTGACACTTCTTAAGTGTTTTGTCCATTGCTCTGCGGGCACAGGGAACTGTGCTTCAGCAGCTCACAGCATTGCTAAGTAGTAGCTCCTGTATGCTTCCTCAGCCCATAGAGAGGAGTTATCCTCCCTCCCAGCAGTAGCACAACATAAGGTAATAGAACAGACACACACACACAAATCATCTGGCAGTAAATGAGCCGTCCCTCTCAGGTAGAGCTGTGCGTGTGCCCGGTCTCCTGCGCATTGTGTAGTCTGTAACATTCCACATTACAGCAACGTGCTATACATTACCTGCAGTATCAAATCTGCAGGAATAGGGGGTGTCTACCAAATCCCTCACATGATGCTCAAGTAGCAGAGAGAGCAGAGCAAGCCAAAGCCTCCCCCAGCTCCCCACCCATGCCAGGCACGGCATGTCTGCAGCCAGGTTACCCCTTGCCCCCAGCCGCAGCATATAGAGTCATCCTCCTCTGTCTGGCCCGCTGGATCGCTCAGCGTTACCCGTTCTAATAGTGGGGGGGAGGGACTCGGGCTGGAGAGAGGAGACATTGCAGCATTGACCAATCTACAAGACCAGGGTGGGCTCCTCGGCTGCGGCAGTGCGGCGAATGACACGGAAACTTCTCTCGTTTCCACCCAAGATGAGGCACCAGAAAGAGATGTGATTGTAAGGCAATTAGCATCCCATGTCCTGGAGAAGTGTGCCTGCATACTGCTATACCAGAAGATTAACCCTATGTGGCTTGGTTTCCAGTTCGCAGCATGGGTGAGTGGGTGGATAATGGGGTATTGGCATCTTTCCTACGGGGGGTGTACAGGTACCAATTAGTGGTTTAACCCTTCACTTTGCCCATGGGGCCTCAATATCTTTACAGAACACAGTTTGTCCTATAGCCAGCAAATTGCGTCAGTGGCACCAGCTAGCAGGTTGTGACTTTCCGTCTGTCCAACATCAGGCTGGGCTTGTGTGCAGTAGCGGGTAATTATGTCTGGTTGCCACAGGAGGAATGAATGGTATTGCAGGGGATGAGACTATTGTCATGGTGTAAATGGACTAGTGATATTCCGCATACAATAATGTCGTAGACATACATTCTGCCGGGTTCTTTATACTTATTAACACGTTCGGCGCTAGAACGTATCTGTTTGTCTGCAGAAAGTTGTGGCTTGCTAAGGGGAAGACGGGTCTGTGCATCATGTCATACATTGGTACCTTGTGCATCATGCCATACTCTGGTACCTTGTGCAGACCTGGAATGGATTGGTACCTTGTGCATCATACCATACACTGGTACCTTGTGCAGACCTGGAATGCATTGGTACCTTGTGCATCATACCATACACTGGTACCTTGTGCAGACCTGGAATGCATTGGTACCTTGTGCATCATGCTGTACACTGGTACCTTGTGCAGACCTGGAATGCATTGGTACCTTGTGCATCATGCTGTACACTGGTACCTTGTGCAGACCTGGAATGCATTGGTACCTTGTGCATCATGCTATACACTGGTACCTTGTGCAGAACTGGAATGCATTGGATCTCCTCTGCACCGGAAGACTCGGGGGCTTCACTAGGGCTCTAAATAATTAGAGAAGAAATCTGAGGACAAGACATGAAACTCTGTTTCAGAGATGAAGATGATGACATGAATAATGCATGGGTTATAAGGAAAGATAGTATTACTTTGAGGGAGGTTGTCTAGCAGAATGGAAGGAAGGTGTTTGCAATTGAGGGCGAGGGGCAGTAGAATGAAAATGTAGTCATTTCTTAGATTTGTGCAATGTATTTCTCTGTGTGATGTATCACTGCTGCATAATTGTATAATGGATATCTAAGCTACACAGTTCTATTAATGTATGGCAATGCAGTTTAATGCAGATCACTAATGCGTTTGTGTATATGCCTTGGAACATGCCTATGTCATTCCATTTGCGTTTGTGTATGTCTGGGGTCGGGATTTTAATTGACAGCTGTCTGGTTTTGTCACCGATAACGCTCCTCCCGTGTGTATAATGTATATACTTTCACCAAATGTTATCCCTAGCCCTCCACTCCCACAATGACCTTTATCTTGTCAATCTTCAGTTTGAAATGCGGTTGTCCACCCAGAGGTTGTCATCAAGAGTTACAGGTGCCACACCAAGCAGGTTGTGTTTAATCCCCAGGGTTGGAGAGATGATTAGATTACCAGGTGATTTTACGGAGAGGACAAACTAGCAGTAGATAAGAATCTGTGTGCCTGTATTCTGTTGAGAGCTATTTGAAGGACATGACTTGCTATTAGAAAATACAGTTCTCTTACCATAACCTCAATTTATTCTAGTTTCATGTGGCATCTAATTATACCTGTACTATGTACTTAGTTATCCCTGCCATGTGATTCCATTCAACAGAATGTTCTGTCCTCACCCAATCATAGCCTATGACTTTTTCACCTTCAACTTGCTCCATTCACTTGTTTTTTTATTCCGAACTGATCTTCCTATATAGGCATTCTCACAATTTATTTTGCTTGAATTCCTTCTTCTTTTGTTCCTCCCCCTTGAGTCTTTAGTTTCAACTATATGCCCTTTACCTGCCTCAGCCATACAATTTGCTGTTCAGCCTATTTTCTTAAAATGTGTTCCCCCAGCCCTGTGATTCTCTCTTGTTATGGCAAAAAGCTCTATAATGCTTCTCTCAAGTTCTGGTTATTCCAGGCAAATGTATCACCTTGATGAAGGCAGTTTGGTATGAAGTGAGCTGATACCCTTCCAGGTATCCTCAGCAGTGCTTGTGTACAGACTCCTGCCACTGATTTGTATATCCTTCTATGTGTTAAATCGTATTATATTCTTTGGGTTAGTATTTCTGTTTAGCAAATTGTAATATTATGCAGATCCTTGACCTTTTTTTGTTTTGGTGGCCTTATTTCCAGTTTTCTGATCTCCAGACAGCAAGTTCTATAATCTTAATGCTGATTTCCCTCTAAGCTTAAAAGCTTACTTCACTGGGGGCTTATTATGCGGCCCTGTGCATCTTTCTTTACTTCGTTATAAAACGGATTGTGTTCTTGAACACATCATACATGTGTCAGATATTCTGCTGATTGTATTTAAATAATGTGTGGAAAAAAAAGAGAAAACAGGGGCAGTGGTAGGTAAAGGTACAAAGGAATTCATTGGGTCACTGTGTAAAGAGGAGATGATCAGGGGCCTCTTAAGCTGGATACACACCCAGCAAAATGGCAATGCTATGTAATGATACATCATATCCACTACACACACTCAACGATCCGCTGTACGACGGTGCAATGTATTGTTACATTCTGCATGCAGCCCCGTAACTGGGTGACAGCACACCCTGTGCAGACACTGCCTATGTCCCTGAGCGCATGCCGTCATAAGATTGCACTGTTTGGGTGAATGGGTCATAACTGACACACTACTGCCCTGTTCCGATCATCCTAAGGGTGTGTGGCCGGAATGTCCAAAGGACACAAAAGCCGGCGTTGCAGAAATGAAGTTGGCTACAGGCTGAGCGAGGGTGCAGCACCCAGGGCACTATGCACTGTACGACGGCACCGGCCGCACCGCCCTTCTTATGGCCCTGGCTGCATGTAACAACACTGTCTGCAATGGAATTGTCCCATTGGATGTGCAGCACATCCAGTGGGACAATTAAATTAATGACGACTGGGAACGAAGGATCGGAGTTATACACTATGTGATGTGTATGGTATATAGTTCCGATCTACGTCGGAATGATATCGTACAATTGCACTTATTTATCAATGAGTGATACATTTCACTGTGAGTGATAAATTGCACCAGCCAGTCCACTCCTGTCATTTTTTAAACACAGTCTGTAACATGGCAGTTAGGAGCTGATTGGCTGGAGCAGTTTATCACTCACAGTGAAATGTATCACTCATTAATAAATAAGGGCAAATATATCTTATAGTTTGTACCCAGCTATTGCGCCTTGGTCCCATAATGCTTTATAACACTATAACATATTATTATAACACAAGTGAGTATATTTAACATTGTTGGCAGTTATTATCTCTTTTGTTTTCTTTTTTTGTGTGAGGGATTTAACAGAAAGACCTTGCAGTGATGTAGCTGTCGTTATCACTTTACTGGTGGCTCTGAATCTGCGCATGTCCAGCCATGATACCATGAATGCACAGCATCATTTTGCCATCACAGGGGTAAGAGGAACAGGGACTTTGGGGCCTATTTATTTAGCCTTTTGTAGCTAATAATCCTGAATTTATCGGTGATATCTCCTAAATAGGCTAACTAACACCAAGATAGTATTAGGCTCTTTATCCCTATGGAAACATCTTCTGCTCTTTCTCCGGCAGTCTCCACCCACCATTGTGGCCATTTTCACAAAATGGCGATGCTCACGTGTGACCTTATGGCTGCTCGTGCGCAGTTTCAGAAATTGCAGTGAAGCGATAGCTATTACTTCACTTTTAAGCTCTTTGCTGGGAGAGCCTCTTGTCCTGGCTTGAACGAGTTGATAGCAATGAAAGATCATTTATTATTGCCGCAATATGCAGTGATAAGGAATGTAATTAACGGAGTGCCACTGCATTTTTTTTTAATAAACAGGCCCCATGTGGACAGAGCTATGAGGGTAAAACTCTGAAAAGCTAAGGTTTTTGGAGCTTGGTAAATTTCCCAGGCTGCTGTCATAGAGAATAGTGAGGACTACAACGCAGTGTTATTTTGCCTAATGCAGTTATCTGCTGCATTAGGCTATCCTTAAATAGTAGGGAAACAGCTGTTTTGCATGATTTTCACTAAAATAGATTCCTGCAATCAAGTCTCATGAAAAGCATGCAAAAACTAACATATAACACTACAGCACAAGTGAAAGGGGTTCAGGCCGTCCAAGCAGCAGATGATGTATGATTGTCTGCTCAGATCATGAATTACCCAGCTGTAAAGGAGGTCTCCATGACAAAGGAAATTATTGCTGATCAGGGATTCCTTAGAACACTCCGTGCAGACAGAGGACACTGAAACAACCTTAAAGAACCACAAAACTATTGTGCCTATTTATTAAGCTCTTTCTCTGGCGTTTACATTGGATAAAGACAATTTCTCTGCTTTTCTTAAATTTCTGAAAAGGTAAACACTGGAGAGAGGTCTCTGGTGCTCGATTACTAACGACTAACAACGCTTCCATCTTTACCCATCAATCTCTATGGAGATAGAGGCATATGTCACTTCATCAAGCAACAGCATCTTCAGATGGCATTACCCTTATACCCAGCAATGGCAGCCTGCAAATGTGGTGCGTGTCGGCTGACCGTGCGTGCGCATTTTGTTGTAACACTTAGCATTAGGCTGCTAATGAAGGGAAGATACCCTTTCAGGGAGCCACGTATTGATAAATTGTGGTGCAACTAACATCTGTATATTTTTTAGATCTATCTATCTATCTATCTATCTATCTATCTATCTATCTATCTATCTATCTATCTATCTATTATATATATTGCCAGTGGGCTGATATAAATTATTGTAACCCTCAAGGACAAAAGTTTAAGACACAATTTGTTTTTGGTACTGTTGAAATTCTAATTAAGGATATCGCCTAGTGTTCACGCTAGGCAGCTTTAGCAGCACGGCCCGATTTTTTAAGGGCAAAACCCGCCCTACTCTTTCTGCGGCGCCCTGCTAAAACTGACGCTCGCTTCCTGCCCTCGCAGCGCGTAAAGATGCCGTGCGCATGCGCGCGGCATCCATTCACGTTGAGAGAGCGCTTGGGGGAAGCCCAGCACCTCCGTAGGTGCTGGGCACGCCCCCAACAGTGACGTCGCCGGCCGCCAACGCCCCCTTTTTTTACCCGCAATGACCCCGCCCCCTATTTTGCATGGCCGAGCCCCCTTTTTGGCGCACGCTAGTGCCCCTCTAGATCCGGCGCCCTGCCCGGATTCTAGAGTGAACACTATTGCCACATGGTGCTTTTCTAAGTCGGGCTTTTCCAGTGACATCATTTGTTCAGTTGAAACACTCTTTTGTGTAAAGGTATATAAAATTATAAATACACAATTTATTTATTTTGAAATTAACTTTTCATTGGGCAATTTGTACACACACAACACAGAATAATCCTATGGGACCCATGCACCAGGTAGTTATCAGGGCAATTCCCTGTTCAGGGTTTGGGGAAATCCCACATGTTGGAAATCCTCGATTTGCAGATTCTGACCAAAAATGATCGGGATTGGCAAGTCAAGAATTTTTAACATGCTGTTAATGCTGATTCCCTGACAGATTGCTGATCATTGATGTCCACTGATCAGTGCATCAGTTTGGCAGAATGGGGAATCAGTCCATAAATGTATGTCCCGCATTAGAGCTTAAGGGCAGTACACACGGGAAGAGATGTGTGTCTGTTACAGACCGCTCAGCACACATCTCCCCCCCCCGCTCAGCACAGCGTGTTGTGTGCTGAGCGAGGGGAGGGACGGGGGTGAAATGAGCGATGTGCTAGATTGTGCCTGCATTCAGGCCAATCTAGCACCGGTGATAGCGACGCGCGGGGCCGCACATTGTTATCGCTGTGGGGCATATACACGAGAGATCCGTGCTTAAAATCTAAGAAATCTAGTCAGATTGCTTAGATTTTAAGAACGGATCTCTCCGTGTGTACCCCTTTAATTATATAAATGTTTTCATCTTATATGATCTCATAGTAAGTAGCTGTTTAACTCAGAAGATATATCCCGTTATAACCATGTACCACTGAATACCGCCGTTCCCTTACTTTATTAACAGTTGTGTATAGACCACAGATATTCCGCAGCGCTTTATAGACCATATTTAGTCATTCACATCAGTACATGTCCCAGTGGAGCTTACAATCTATATTACCTATTACATGGACACATTGACAAACTAGGGTTAAGAAGACAATTTACCTATGTTTTTGGAATGTGAGAGGAAACCGGAGCACCTGGAGGAAAGCCACACAAACATAGGGGAAACAAATAAACTCCCTCAGCTCTCTCCGCATCTGTTTTTGTCAACTTTTGCCACTGTGACCAGCGGTCACAGTTCAGGTTTTATTATTTGTATGGCAAATGCTTATTGGAGCAACTGTCCCAGAATTAATACATTGATAAATTGGCCTAAGAAATCATTCCTTGTCGCTGCAATATATTGCCTTAAGAAATGAGAATCCTATTGGCACCAATGATAACGCCCTGAGTCAGAGATGTATATTAATGCCACCGCAGCTGCCAATGTGTACGCAGCAACTGTGCATAAAACATGGAAGTGTTGCAGCCGCCTGGATTTGTACGCCGGCGGCTATGCAAGTCCCAGTGACTGTGTACAGAGACGCAGCGTCGGCTGCAGATCAGGCAGTTATGAAAGGCCTTGTCCCTGCATGAGCTGAATGATACAGGCCGTTATTAGGATCGCATATTGCAATGCGATCCCGGGCAGTAAGATCCCGCGATCTATGATAAATGCCCCCCTAAGTCTGATAAACTGCATGCAGTGGTTTTGCAGCTTGAAATACTCGTGTGACAAAGCTGTAGCATTTCATGTTGAATGTAATGTCAGCATGAAGTGTGTGTGTGTGTGTGTGTGTGTGTGTATGGGTAGGGGTTGCTGCAAAGGTGCAAAGGAGACATTTCAGCATTGACTAATATACAAGGCCAGGGTGGGTATGGTCCCCCATCACACTCCACCCAAAAGCTTACCATTGCCAATTAGCTGATTACACCTCTATGTATGACTCAAAGCAAATATTTCTGTGCTTACGTTATGACCTAGAAGAAAAAACTGATAATACTGACACTCGAGTCTCTGTGTCCTACTCCTGGAGGCAAAAACATCATTCAGCATCAGCCGATTTACCCCTGTTGTTATTCATACTAAAACCGTGAGCTATAGAGGAAACAAAGACATATTTTCAGTTTGCTCTGATGCAGTTTTCAATAATGCAGGAAAGAAAATCTATAGCATATAGAGTAATAGAGGAATGACGGGTGCTCTCCTGAGAAGGGATGTTACTGGGTGAGATCCCTGCATTGTGTGTTTTATCTTAAGCAAATACTCTGCAGACTGTATATGCACATAAACATCCTACAGTATTTTCTCTGTACCTCGTCTCTGGTGTGTGTGATCAGCAGTATGACGTGCGTTTGATAATCTTTCAGGGCTCAGTGCTGCAATACTCTGCATTAAGGCTTTATTATTATTTGTCCACATGTTTTTAACATCAATACATTCAGTTGTATAATTTGCACAGCTATCTAAACTGGTTTATATTACAATGAGTACTGTGCAGGGGCGTATTAAGAGAGAAGGGGACCTGCGTGCAGTCTCCGTTACGGGCCCCCTCCTCTCTGGCAGCTAGTAGACTCTGGCATAATGCACAGGTCTCTGTGAACATGGCGCCCTTGCCTTGTTCCCAGGAACATCTCCAGTGCGCATGCGCAAATCACTCGGAAATGGCAGTGGTGGACATTTTCTAAATGATATGTGCCCGCACTGGAGGTCCACCACCGTGGTAATCCGGAGGGGTAAGTGTACTATATAGGTTTCGCCCCCCCCCCCCCCCCGGACTTAAGGGCCCGTGTGCACCGCACACACTGCACCCATTAGAGAAACGCCTATGGTACTGTGACTGGATGTGTTACACTGCCTACACCAAGCGGTCACAGATTGGTTTTGGGTCTCACGGGACCTGGCAAATAGGGGATTCCCTCTTACGGTCAGTAACCACCTGTTACCTGCGCAGCGGGCGGGTATTTTGCTGTCACCACCAGGCTCCTACCATCAGCACCTGAGACCGCTTGCTGCTGTGTATGCGTAGACACGATGCTGCCACACTTCCTGGTTGGCGTTGGCTGGTTCCTTACTAGTCACTGACCATTGACCAGGCCCTGCATCTGTAGCTGGCAGAGGGTGGAACTTGGAGACACTGGGCAGGATATGGATGCATTCGTCTTGTTGTAAAGGCAAAATGGTAATTGCTTAAAAAGACTAAAGCCAGGTACACACCGGGCGACCTCTCCTAGGCCCAGATTTATTAAGCCTTAGAGAGTGATAAATAGCACAGTAATAAATGACCAGCCAACCAGCTCCTAACTGTCATTTTTCAAACACAGCCTGTGACATGGAAGTTAGGAGCTGATTGGCTGGTACTTTATCACCGTGCTATTATCGCTCTCCAAGGCTTGATAAATGGGGGCCCTAGTTAGCAACCACCACTATATCGCTGATTGCTAATTAGGGGAGATTGCCAGTGCATACACACTGAACAATATCGATGAACGACGTTCAGTTCAGTGATGTCATCCCGTGCACTCCTCGAACATGCAGCTCAATGGTATAGTTAAAGTTGAGCTGCATGCTCAATAGATAATGCCTGAATGAGAATGACCCGCATATGCGCGTATTGTTCATCGTTCAGGCATACACACTAGACGATATGAACAATAGATCTTTTAAAAAAAAGATTGTTATCATTCATATCGTCTAGTGTGTCACTCAGTGCGTACAGGGCTTATGTCCATGGCTAAAGGTGCTAAGGACCATTCACTGCATACAAGATGTTTACAGCAGGTATCTCTCTTCTCAGTCAGAAGAGATCTCTCTCTAACTCAGGGCTCACAGCCCTCTTTCTTTAGTCAGAAAACACAATAGCATGGTGAAATCCTCCGCGATACACCTTTTAGGATTCGTATATCCAGGGCCGTAACTAGCTGTGTGCCAGTGGTGCCTTGCCCACAGCCCAGTCAGTGCTGTGAGAATGATCCCGACAAGATCTCAACTGCACTTTGAAAAAGACAACTTTGTTCCAACTGATGTAGGAAGACATTCTTGTTGTTTGTTGCAAAAAACATGAGGAACTCTTCACTCCAAGGGTTATATTTATTAAACTTCATTTTTAATTTGATTTTAAGTTTGATTTAAATGGACTGAAATCAAATCAAATCAACGTTCTTTTCTCTAACGTCCTAAGTGGATGCTGGGGACACCGTCAGGACCATGGGGTTTAGCGGCTCCGCAGGAGACAGGGCACAATAATAAAAGCTTTAGGATCAGGTGGTGTGCACTGGCTCCTCCCCCTATGACCCTCCTCCAAGCCTCAGTTAGATTCTTGTGCCCGGCCGAGAAGGGTGCAATCTAGGTGGCTCTCCTGAGCTGCTTAGAATAAAAGTTTAAGTTAGGTTTTTTATTTTCAGTGAGTCCTGCTGGCAACAGGCTCACTGCTACGAGGGACTTAGGGGAGAGAAGTAAACTCACCTGCGTGCAGGATGGATTTGCTTCTTAGGCTACTGGACACCATTAGCTCCAGAGGGAGTCGGAACACAGGTCTCACCCTGGGGTTCGTCCTGGGGTTCGTCCCGGAGCCGTGCCGCCGACCCCCCTTGCAGATGCCGAAGTTGAAGAGGTCCAGAGGTCCAGAAACAGGCGGCAGAAGACTTTCAGTCTTCATAAGGTAGCGCACAGCACTGCAGCTGTGCGCCATTGTTGTCAGCACACTTCATACCAGCGGTCACTGAGGGTGCAGGGCGCTGGGGGGGGGCGCCCTGGGCAGCAATGTATTATACCTTTTTTATGGCTAAAATACATCACATATAGCCCTTGAGGCTATATGGATGTATTTAACCCCTGCCAGATCTCACAAACTCCGGGAGAAGAGCCCGCCATTTTAGGGGGCAGGGCCTATTCTCCTCAGCACACGGCGCCATTTTCCTGCTCAGCTCTGCTGTGAGGAAGGCTCCCAGGCTCTCCCCTGCACTGCACTACAGAAACAGGGTTAAAACAGAGAGGGGGGGCACTTATTTGGCGATATGATTACATATGTGAAAATGCTATAAGGGAAAACACTTGTATAAGGGGTTGTCCCTGTATAATTATAGCGTTTTTGGTGTGTGCTGGCAAACTCTCCCTCTGTCTCCCCAAAGGGCTAGTGGGGTCCTGTCCTCTATCAGAGCATTCCCTGTGTGTGTGCTGTGTGTCGGTACGTGTGTGTCGACATGTAGGAGGACGATGTTGGTGAGGAGGCGGAGCAAATTGCCTGTATTGGTGATGTCACTCTCTAGGGAGTCGACACCGGAATGGATGGCTTATTTAGGAATTACGTGATAATGTCAACACGATGCAAGGTCGGTTGACGACATGAGACGGCCGGCAAACAAATTAGTACCTGTCCAGGCGTCTCAGACACCGTCAGGGGCTTGTAAAAACGCCCATTTACCTCAGTTGGTCGACACGGACACAGAAACGGACACTGACTTCAGTGTCGACGGTGAAGAAACAAACGTATTTTCCTTTAGGGCCACACGTTACATGTTAAGGGCAATGAAGGAGGTGTTACATATTTCTGATACTACAAGTACCACAAATAAGGGTATTATGTAGGGTGGGAATAATCTACTTGTAGTTTTTCCTGAATCAGATAAATTAAAGTGTGTGATGATACGTGGGTTTCCTCCGATAGAAAATTATTGGAGGTATACCCTTTCCCGCCAGAAGTGAGGGCGAGTTGGGAAACACACCTTAGGGTGGATAAGGCGCTCACACGCTTATAAAAACAAGTGGCGTTACCATCTCCAGATACGGCCGCCCTCAAGGAGCCAGCTGATAGGAAGCTGAAACATATCCAAAAAAGTATATACACACATACTGGTGTTATACTACGACCAGCAATCGCCTCAGCCTGGATGTGCAGCGCTGGGGGGGCTTGGTCGGATTTCCTGACTGAAAATATTGATACCCTTGACAGGAACAATATTTTATTGACTATAGAGCATTTTAAGGATGCATTTCTATATATGCGAGATGCGCAGAGGGATATTTGCATTCTGGCATCAAGAGTAGATGTGATGTCCATATCTGCCAGACGATGTTTATAGACACGACAGTGGTCAGGTGATGCAGATTCCAGACGGCACATGGAAGTATTGCCGTATAAAGGGGCGGTCCATCGGACCTGGTGGCCATGGCAACAGCTGGAAAATCCACTTTTGTTACCCCAAGTCACATCTCAGCAGAAAAGGACACAGTCTTTTCAGTCTCAGTCCTTTCGTACCCATAAAGGCAGGCGGGCAAAAGGCCAGTCATATCTGCCCAGGGTTAGAGGAAAGGGAAGAAGACTGCAGCAGGCAGCCCATTCCCAGGAACAGAAGTCCTCCACAGCTTCTGCCAAGTCCGCAGCATGACGCTGGGGCCATACAAGCGGACTCAGGTGCGGTGGGGGGTCATCTCAAGAGTTTCAGCACGCAGTGGGCTCACTCGCAAGTGGACTCCTGGATCCTACACGTAGTATCCCAGGTGTACATTGGAAATTCGAGACGTCTTCCCCTCACAAGTTCCTGAAGTCTGCTTTACCAACGTCTCCCTCCGACAGGGAGGCAGTATTGGGAAAAAATTCACAGGCTGTATTCCCAGCAGGTGATAATCAAAGTACCCCTCCTACAACAAGGGAAGGGGTATTATTCCACACTATATTGTGGTACTGAAGCCAAACGGCTCGGTGAGATCTAAAAGATTTGAACAATTACATACAAGGGTTCAAATCAAGATGGAGTCACTCAGAGCAGTGATAGCGAACCAGGACGATATGGTGTCACTGGATATCAGGGACGCTTACCTACATGTCCAAATTTTGCCCTTCTCACCAAGGGTATCTCAGGTTCGTGGTACAGAACTGTCACTATCAGTTCAGACGCTGCCGTTTGGATTGTCCACGGCACCCCGGGTCTTTACCATGGTAATGGCCGAAATGATGATTCTTCCTAAAAGAAATATGGACGCTTTCCTGATAAGGGCAAGGTCCAGAGAACAGTTGGCGGTCGGAGTAGCACTATCTCAAGTAGTTCTACGACAGCACGAGTGGTTTCTAAATATTCCAAAATCGCAGCTTTTCCGACGACACGTCTAATGTTCCTAGGAATGATTCTGGACACAGTCCAGAAAAGGATGTTTTCTCCCGGAGAAGAAGGCCAGGGAGTTATCCGAGCTAGTCAGGAACCTCCTAAAACCAGGAAAAGTATCAGTGCATCATTGCACAAGGGTCCTGTGAAAAATGGTGGTTTCTTACAAAGCGATCCCATTCGGTAGATTTCACGCAAGAACCTTTCAGTGGAATCTGCTGGGAAAATGGTCCGGATAGCATCTTCAGATGCATCAGCGGATAACCCTGTCTCCAAGGACAAGGGTGTTTTCTTCTGCGGTGGCTGCAGAGTGCTCATCTATGAAAGGGCCGCAGATTCGACATTCAGGACTGGGTCCTGGTGACCACGGATGCCAGCCTGAGTGGCTGGGGAGCAGTCACACAAGGAAAAAATTTCCAGGGAGTGTGATCAAGTCTGGAGACTTCTCTCCACATAAATATACTGGAGCTAAGGCCAATTTACAAGGCTCTAAGCTTAGCAAGACCTCTGCTTCAAGGTCAGCCGGTATTGATCCAGTGGGACAACATCACGGCAGTCGCCCACGTAAACAGACAGGGCGGCACATGAAGCAGGAGGGAAATGGCAGAAACTGCAAGGATTCTTCGCTGGGCGAAAAATCATGTGATAACACTCTCGGCAGTGTTAATTCCGGGAGTGGAAAACTTGGAAGCAGACTTCCTCAGCAGGCTTAACCTCCACCCGGGAGAGTGGGGACTTCAGCGGGAAGTCTTCCACATGATTGTAAACCGTTGGGAAAAACCAAAGGTGGACATGATGGCGTCCCGCCTGAACAAAAAACTAGACAGATATTGCGCCAGGTCAAGGGACCCTCAGGCAATAGCGGTGGACGCTCTGGTAACACTGTGGGTGTACCAGTCAGGGTATGTGTTCCCTCCTATGCATCTCATACCAAAAGTACTGAGAATCATAAGAAGGAGATGAGTAAGAACGATACTCGTGGTTCCGGATGGGTCAAGAAGGACTTGGTACCCGGAACTTCAAGAGATGCTCACGGAAGAACCGTGGCCTCTACCTTTAAGAGAGGACCTGCTCCAGCAGGGGCCTTGTCTGTTCCAAGACTTACCGCGGCTGCGTTTGACGGCATGGCAGTTGAACGCCGGATCCTGAAAGGGCATTCCAGATGAAGTCATCCCTACCCTGGTCGAAGCCAGGAAGGATGTAATCGCAAAACATTTTCACCGCATTGGGCGAAAATATGTTGCGTGGTGTGAGGCCAAGAAGGTCCCTACAGAGGAATTCCAACTGGGTCGTTTCCTACATTTCCTGAAAACAGGACTGTCTATGGGCCTAAAATTAGGGTCCATTAAGGTTCAAATTTCGACCCTGTCGAATTTCTTCCAGAAAGAACTGGCTTCAGTGCCTGAAGTTCAGACGTTTGTAAAAGGGGTACTGCATATACAGCCTCCTTTTGTGCCCCCAGTGGCACCTTGGGATCTCAATGTTGTTTTGAGTTTCCTAAAGTCACATTGGTTGGATCCACTCACCACTGTGGAATTAAAATATTTCACATGGAAGGTGAAGATTCTATTAGCCCTGGCTTCAGCCAGGCGTGTGTCAGAATGGGCGGCTTTATCATATAAAAGCCCTTACTTAATTTTTTATTCTGACAGGGCAGAATTGAGGACTCGTCCTCAATTTCTCCTTAAGGTGTTTTCTGTTTTTCACATGAACCAACCTATTGTGGTACCTGCGGCTACTAGGGACTTGGAGGACTCCAAGTTACTTGACGTTGTCAGGGCCCTGAAAATATATGTTTCCAGGACGACTGGAGTCAGAAAATCTGACTCGCTGTTTAGCCTGTATGCACCCAACAAGATGGGTGTTCCTGCTTCTAAGCAGACGATTGCTCGCTGGATTTGTAGTACAATTCAGCTTGCACATTCTGTGGCAGGCTTGCCACAGCCAAAATCAGTAAAAGCCCATTCCACAAGGAAGTGGGCTCATCTTGGGCGGCTGCCCGAGGGGTCTCGGCTTTACAACTTTGCCGAGCTGCTACTTGGTCAGGGGCACACTCTGACTGAGGAGGACCTGGAGTTTTCTCATTCGGTGCTGCAGAGTCATCCGCACTCTCCCGCCCGTTTGGGAGCTTTGGTATAATCCCCATGGTCCTGACGGAGTCCCCAGCATCCATTTAGGACGTTAGAGAAAATAAGAATTTACTTACCGATAATTCTATTTCTCGTAGTCCGTAGTGGATGCTGGGCGCCCATCCCAAGTGCGGATTGTCTGCAATACTTGTACATAGTTATTGTTACAAAAATCGGGTTATTCTTGTGAGCCATCTTTTCAGAGGCTCCTTCGTTGTTATCATACTGTTAACTGGGTTCAGATCACAGGTTGTACGGTGTGATTGGTGTGGCTGGTATGAGTCTTACCCGGGATTCAATATCCTTCCTTATTATGCACGCTCGTCCGGGCACAGTATCCTAACTGAGGCTTGGAGGAGGGTCATAGGGGGAGGAGCCAGTGCACACCACCTGATCCTAAAGCTTTTATTATTGTGCCCTGTCTCCTGCGGAGCCGCTAAACCCCATGGTCCTGACGGAGTCCCCAGCATCCACTACGGACTACGAGAAATAGAATTATCGGTAAGTAAATTCTTATTTTTCACTCATAAAATCACATATTTACTGAGATTCGATTTTGAAATTGATTTCAAAATTAAATTCAATGTTCGATTTTGACTAGTGATTTCCGAGTACCTGGAAACCCCCCATGCTCGCGATCCATCAGGGCAGTTGACAGATATATATTTTTTTGTGACGGCGTTCGGAGCGGTGTGCAGGGACAAGGAAGGCATAAGAAGGCAGAGCTGCCTCCTTATATTGAGAGGAAGCTACAGTGCGCTGCTCCTCTCAGGCATTTCCGAGCTGGGCTGGCGGTGAAGCAGTGAGTGGTGAGTGACTGACACTGCAAGTGTATGTCGCATGTCGGGGGGGTGGCCGTGGAGAGGGGGAGGAGGGGAGTTTTTAATAAATGATGCTGGCCGGGTGGGCTGAGCACTCTCTGACCCATTATCCGGGGGGAGGGGGGATAGGGTTGTGGAAGGGGGGCAGCATCTATACTAAGATATGGTGGCTTATGTACTTTAATAAATTATAGTGGCTGTTTTTGATTTTTATGTGAAAGAGGTGTGTGCATACTATGGGGTATATTCAAATGTTTGAAAAGTCAGTTGGGTGTCTGTTTCTTCCTATCTAATAGACAGGAAAAACAGACACCCAACCGACTGCAATAACTGTCGGAAGCTGCCGTCTTGTCAGAAAGACGGCAGCTTTCCGACAGTTTTAGGCCGGAAGGGGTTCCGACCTATTCATTACGGCCCCATTTATTAGTCAGGTTTCCCGACTTGTCGGAATTCTGTCGGAATGCACGTTGATCGGCGGCTTCAGACGCCGATCAGCGTGCATTGTCGGAAGCGGGGCCAAACCCGACATGTTTTAGCCCCGTTTCCGACAATCTCAATCCGACTTTAAAAAAAGTCGGATTGAGATGAGTGAGCTGAGAGCAGGAGACGGGGGAGCAGCGGAGAGATCAGGAACCCAGCGGCAGCGTCCACCCGGCTCCAGCAAGCGAAGTCCCGCTCACCCGTCTCCTCCCCCGTCCGTTCTGTCTCCTCCGCTGCTCTCCCCCCCCCCCCAGCGCCGCAGACATCACCTCCTCCCGGCGCTGCAGACAGTTCCCTTCCCCAGGCGCCGCAGACAGCTCCCTTCCCCCGGCGCTGCTGACAGCAGCAGGACAGGACACCGGAAGCGGCCAAATCCGACAGTCGGATTTGGCCACTCTTTTGAATAGGGGTTGTCGGGTCCAT
Source organism: Pseudophryne corroboree (assembly GCF_028390025.1). Classification (NCBI taxonomy): domain Eukaryota; kingdom Metazoa; phylum Chordata; class Amphibia; order Anura; family Myobatrachidae; genus Pseudophryne; species Pseudophryne corroboree. Next base: position 613,476,993 of record NC_086444.1, on the reverse strand, counting down.
TCCGACAACTGCATGTCGGAATGGACCGGACTCTTATTGAATATACCCCTATGTGTGTGTTTGTGTGTGTGTTTGCTGTGTCTATGTACTGTATGTTTTGTGTATGTGTGTATGTATGCTATGTCTATGTGTGTGTGTGTATGCTGTGTGTATGTAAGCTATGTATGTATTTGCTACTGTATGTGTGTATGTATGTCTATGTGTATGTATGTATGTATGTATGTATGTATGTATGTATGTATATATACCAACTAGGCAACATGCTGTGATGTGATTTCATTACTAAGATCTTCTTGAAGTGCCGACCACTGTTTTTGCACACACACGCACACAAACACACAACCCAAACATTTATTTATATATTCAAATCCTGCGTTTGCTCCTGAGAATCTTGTCTAGAATCTAAAATCGCCTATCTGCTATTAGCCTATTATTTTGGGGATTTGTAGTTTGATTTTTGGTTTGCTTTGTAAACCAAATTTTCAATTTGAATGTTATTAAATCAGGAGATTATATTTTCGTCCATGTAAAAGTACCAATGTTTTGCCAATATTCGATTTTAAGTGGGATTTGGTTATTTGATTTACATTCGATTTTGTCTTTAGTAAATCTACAGATTGCAAAATCAAATGCAAAATCACCAAAAAACCCAAATCGAACATTATTAAATATACCCCTAGTTTCTAATGAAACAGTGAACTCAAAAATGTTCTTAAGGAGAAATTAAATGATTCGCACTCCACACTAAGTGTCCCCCTTGCTATGGCATTATCCCCCTTGCTGGTTCAGTCTGGTGCTGGTTATTGTTTAATAAGGGGATCCCTGCTCTTGTTTTAAAGGGGGGACAGGGTTTAATTAGCCAGTGCCTCCCCAGCCATTGACTTCACCGCACGTCACTGCTTCACATGTCCCTCAGACCGCCTCATGTGCGACTATTAGGCCATCATGCCCTTCCAAATGCCCTTTATGACCCCTCCAGATGCCCCTTATGTGCTACTGAACCACTCCATGTGCCCCTTGTGTGCTATCAGATCTCCCCATAAGCACCTTATGTGCCATGAGACCGCTCTTCATGCTCTTTATGTGTCATCAATCCCTACCATATGCCCCTTTATAAGCAGCTTCTCTTGAATAATATTCCCTGTGCCGAAAAAATGGGCAAAAGCACCCGCAAATTCCCCAAATCACGTGTATCGCCAGCAAATTTGCCAATACATGTGGTTTTCGCCAGTGCCATACAAAGTGCCAGGGCAGAAAGGAGGGTCACATAAGGGAGAGAGAGAGAAGAAAGGAGACAAAGTGAGAGAGGAAAGGAGAGCAAGTGCCAGGACAGAGATGAGGTGTCCCAGGAGAGAGAGAGAGATGAAAGGGGACAAAGTGCCCAGTTATTAAAGGAGGAGTCCCAGGAGAGAGAGAGAGAGAGAGAGAGAGAGAGAGAGAGAGGGGACAAAGTGAGAAAGAAAAAGGATACCAAGTGCCAGGGCAGAGAGGATGAGTACCAGGAGAGAGAGAGAGAGAGAGAGAGAGAGAGAGAGAGAGATGAAAGGGGACAAAGTGCCCAGTTATTAAAGGAGGAGTCCCTGGAGAGAGAGAGGAAAGGGGACAAAGTGAGAGAGAGAAAGGATACCAAGTGCCAGGGCAGAGAGGATGAGTAGAGAGAGAGAGAGAGTAAAGGAGACAAAGTGAGAGAGGAAAGGAGAGCAAGTGCCAGGACAGAGATTAGGAGTCCCAGGAGAGAGAGATGAAAGGGGACAAAGTGCCCAGTTATTAAAGGAGGAGTCCCAGGAGAGAGAGAGGAAAGGGGACAAAGTGAGAGAGGAAAAGGATACCAAGTGCCAGGGCAGAAAGGATGAGTACCAGGAGAGAGAGAAAGAGAGAGAGTAAGGGGGACAAAGTGAGAGAGGAAAGGAGGCCAAGTGCTAGGGCAGAGAGCATGAGTCCCTAGGATAGAGAATAGGGGGAAATGGGTTAGGGAGATGGGATGGCATGGAAGAAAAATATTGTACTGCACAATAGTTGGCAACTTGGTAAGAATGATGGGGTCCAAAATAACAGTATTACATATTTGTCTTCAAATTCTTAAATATCATATTCCATCAAACAGATTAATTTATATCAGTTGAAAAGTTTTCCTCTCAAGAATACTTGCTGCATCTTTCTTTGTGATACAGTTGAAACTGTTATAATGATGGCTTCTATGATTACCATTTTCCAACCAACAGTAAACTCTAAATTCAACAAGGATTTCCTTATGCTTAGCTTTACAGTAGTTACTGTATCGCAAGAGCGCTGAAAAGGACACAATATACCTCTATCTGTCATCAGATCTCACCATGCCACAGTGACAAATCTAAAGATAAAGAGGACCTTATTCAGGTTTGTTAGCGCACCAAAAAAACAAGCAACTGGTCAAAACCATGTTGCATTGCAGGTGGGGCACACACGGAGAGATCCGTGCTTAAAATCTGACTAGATTGCTTAGAAGTTAAGCACGGATCTCTCTGTGTGTATGCCGCACAGCGATAGCGATGCGCGGCCCCACTTGTCGCTATCGCCGGTGCTAGCAGGTCGCTCATTTCACCGCTGGATGAAATGAGCGGCCCCCCTCGCTCATCACATATTGCGCTGTGTGCTGAGCGGGGGAGAGATGTGTGCTGAGCGGTCTGTACTGTAAAAATGCCCTTGTCTCCTCCATTCATAAAACTCACCCTTGATCCTGACACTCTCACTAATGAACGCATCATCTCTTCTCCAATTTGCCTTCCAAACTCCTGGAATGTATTGTGAACAATTGCCTTACCGTCTTTCTTTTCTCCCACTCCCTACTTGACCAATTTCAGTCTAGCTTTCGTCCTCGCCACTCCACAGAAACTGCGCTCACTAAAGTCAGCAATGATCTCCTTTTTGCCAAATCCAAGGGCTGTTACTCTCTCACTCACCTCGACCTCTGCTTCTTTTGACACTGTGGACCACCCTCTTCTTCTGCAAACCCTTCACTCCATCGGTCTGTGTGATACTGCCCTCCTGGCTGTCCTCCGATGTCTCTGTTCTCTTTCTGGGATGTATTGGGTATCCCGATGGACGGGATCTCAGTGTGGTGAAGACCAACGCCAGATTCCCAGAACGTAAGTATGTCAAGGTGGGTTAGGCTGCGGGACGAGGGTTAGACTTAGGCTGCGGGAGAGCGGGGTTAGAGTTAGACTGTGCGAAGGGAGGGTTAGTTTAGTCTAGCGCACCTGTCAGGATTTTAGGCAGTTGGGATTCCGGTGTCGTTACTCTGACTGCCAGCATCCTCACTGCCGGTATCCTGTACCGAAAACCTTTTTTTGTCTGCTCTTTTTTGTCTGCTCTCTTGATTCCACTCTCCCCCTCCCCTCCACACTCAAGGTTCCGTTCTGGGACCACAACTATTCTCCCTCTATACATCCTCAGTAGGTGACCTCATCCTCTGCCGTGACCTCCAGAATCATCACTATACTGACCACACTCAGATCTGTCTATGTCTATTACTGAGCTAATCATCTTTCTCTGACGTCCTAGTGGATGCTGGGAACTCCGTAAGGACCATGGGGAATAGACGGGCTCCGCAGGAGACTGGGCACTCTAAAAGAAAGATTATTAGGTACTATCTGGTGTGCACTGGCTCCTCCCTCTATGCCCCTCCTCCAGACCTCAGTTAGATTTCTGTGCCCGGCCGAGCTGGATGCACACTAGGGGCTCTCCTGAGCTCCTAGAAAGAAAGTATATTTTAGTTTTTTTATTTTACAGTGAGACCTGCTGGCAACAGGCTCACTGCAACGAGGGACTAAGGGGAGAAGAAGCGAACCTACCTGCTTGCAGCTAGCTTGGGCTTCTTAGGCTACTGGATACCCTTAGCTCCAGAGGGATCGACCGCAGGACCCGTCCTTGGTGTTCGTTCCCGGAGCCGCGCCGCCGTCCCCCTTACAGAGCCAGAAGCATGAAGATGGTCCGGAAAATCGGCGGCAGAAGACTTCAAAGTCTTCACCAAGGTAGCGCACAGCACTGCAGCTGTGCGCCACTGCTCCTCATGCACACCTCACACTCCGGTCACTGATGGGTGCAGGGCGCTGGGGGGGGGGGGGGGGGGGGGGCGCGGGCGCCCTGAGGGCAATATAAACACCTTGGCTGGCAAAATAATCACAATATATAGCCCCAGAGGCTATATATGTGATAAATACCCCTGCCAGAATCCATAAAAAAGCGGGAGAAAAGTCCGCGAAAAAGGGGCGGAGCTATCTCCCTCAGCACACTGGCGCCATTTTCTCTTCACAGTGCAGCTGGAAGACAGCTCCCCAGGCTCTCCCCTGTAGTTTTCAGGCTCAAAGGGTTAAAAAGAGAGGGGGGCACTAAATTTAGGTGCAATATTGTATATACAAGCAGCTATTGGGGAAAATTCACTCAGTTATAGTGTTAATCCCCACATTATATAGTGCTCTGGTGTGTGCTGGCATACTCTCTCTCTGTCTCCCCAAAGGGCTTTGTGGGGTCCTGTCCTCAGTCAGAGCATTCCCTGTGTGTGTGCGGTGTGTCGGTACGGCTGTGTCGACATGTTTTGATGAGGAGGCTTTTGTGGTGACGGAGCAGATGCCGATAAATGTGATGTCGCACCCTGTGGGGCCGACACCAGAGTGGATGGATAGGTGGAAGGTATTAACCGACAGTGTCAACTCCTTACATAAAAGGCTGGATGACGTAACAGCTATGGGACAGCCGGCTTTTCAGCCCGCGCCTGCCCAGGCGTCTCAAAGGCCATCAGGGGCTCAAAAACGCCCGCTCCCTCAGATGGCAGACACAGATGTCGACACGGAGTCTGACTCCAGTGTCGACGAGGTTGAGACATATACACAATCCACTAGGAACATCCGTGACTTGATCCCGGCAATAAAAAATGTGTTACACATTTCTGACATTAACCCAAGTACCACTAAAAAAGGGTTTTATGTTTGGGGAGAAAAAGCAGGCAGTGTTTTGTTCCCCCATCAGATGAGTGAATGAAGTGTGTGAAAAAGCGTGGGTTCCCCCGATAAGAAACTGGTAATTTCTAAAAAGTTACTGTTGGCGTACCCTTTCCCGCCAGAGGATAAGTTACGCTGGGAGATATCCCCTAGGGTGGATAAGGCGCTCACACGTTTGTCAAAAAAGGTGGCACTGCCGTCTTAGGATACGGCCACTTTGAAGGTACCTGTTGATAAAAAGCAGGAGGCTATCCTGAAGTCTGTATTTACACACTCAGGTACTAGACTGAGACCTGCAGATATTGCTGCTGCAGCGTGGTCTGTGACCCTGTCAAACAGGGATACTAGTTTGCTAACATAAGAGCATATTAAAGACGTCGTCTTATATATGAAGGATGCACAGAGGGATATTTTACCGGCTGGCATCCAGAATTAATGTAATGTCCATTCTGTCAGGAGTGTATTAGAGACCCGACACTGGACAGGTGATGCTGACTTTAAAAGGCACATAGATCTGCCTTATAAGGGTGAGGAATTGTTTGGGGATGGTATCTGGGACCTCGTATCCACAGCAACAGCTGGGAAGAGAAATTTTTACCTCCGGTTTCCTCACAGCCTAAGAAAGCACTGTATTATCAGGTACAGTCCTTTCGGCTTCAGAAAAGCAAGCGGGTCAAAGGCGCTTCCTTTCTGCACAGAGACAAGGGAAGAGGGAAACAGCTGCTCCAGTCAGCCAGTTCCCAGAATCAAAATTCTTCCCCCGCTTCCTCTGAGCCCACCGCATGACGCGGGGGCTCCACAGGCGTAGCCAAGTACGGTGGGGGGCCGCCTCAAAAATTTCAGCGATCAGTGGGCTCGCTCACAGGATCCCTGGATCCTTCAAGTAGTACCACAGGGGTACAAGCTGGAATTCGAGATGTCTCCCCCCCCCCCCCCCCGCCGTTTTCCTCAAATCTGCCTTGCCGACAACTCCCTCGGGCAGGGAGGCTGTGCTAGAGGCAATTCACACGCTGTATTCCCAGCAGGTGATAGTCAAGGTGCCCCTACTTCAACAAGGAGGGGGTTACTATTCCACACTGTTTGTGGTACCGAAACCGGACGGTTCGGTGAGACCCATTTTAAATTTGAAATCCTTGAACACATACATAAAAAAATTCAAGTTCAAGATGGAATCGCTCGGGGCGGTTATTGCAAGCCTGGACGAGGGGGATTACATGGTATCCCTGGACATCAAGGATGCTTACCTGCATGTCCCCATTTACCATCCTCACCAGGAGTACCTCAGATTTGTGGTACAGGATTGCCATTACCAATTCCAGACACTTCCGTTTGGACTGTCCACGGCACCGAGGGTGTTTACCAAGGTAATGGCAGAAATGATGATACTCCTTCGAAAAAAGGGAGTTTTTAATTATCCCGTACTTGGACGTTCTCCTTATAAGGGCGAGGTCCAAGGAGCAGTTGTTGGTCGGAATAGCACTATCTCGGGAAGTGCTACAACAGCACGGATGGATTCTAAACATTCCACAGCTGGTTCCTTCCACACGCCTACTGTTCCTGGGGATGGTTCTGGACACAGAACAGAAAAAAGTGTTTCTCCCGCAGGAGAAAGCCAAGGAGCTGTCATCTCTAGTCAGAGACCTCCTGAAACCAAAACAGGTATCGGTGCATCACTGCACACGAATCCTCAGAAAAATGGTAGCTTCATACGAAGCAATTCCATTCGGCAGGTTCCATGCAAGAACCTTTCAGTGGGACCTCTTGAACAAGTGGTCGGGATCGCATCTTCAGATGCATCGGCTGATAACCCTGTCTCCAAGGACCAGGGTGTCTCTGCTGTGGTGGCTGCAGAGTGCTCTTCTTCTAGAGGGCCGCAGATTCGGCATACAGGACTGGGTCCTGGTGACCACGGATGCCAGCCTTCGAGGCTGGGGGGCAGTCACACAGGGAAGAAATTTCCAAGGACTTTGGTCAAGTCAGGAGTCGTCCCTACACATAAATATTCTGGAACTGAGAACTATTTACAATGCCCTAAGTCAGGCAAGGCCCCTGCTTCAAAACCAGCCGGTACTGATCCAATCAGACAACATCACGGCAGTCGCCCATGTAAAACGACAGGGTGGCACAAGAAGCAGGATGGCGATGGCAGAAGCCACAAGGATTCTCCGATGGGCGGAAAATCACGTCTTAGCACTGTCAGCAGTGTTCATTCCGGGAGTGAACAACTGGGAAGCAGACTTCCTCAGCAGACGCGACCTCCACCCGGGAAAGTGGGGACTTCATCCAGAAGTCTTCCAACTGTTGGTAAACCGTTGGGAAAGGCCACAGGTGGACATGATGGCGTCCCGCCTCAACAAAAAGCTAAAGAGATATTGCGCCAGGTCAAGGGACCCTCAGGCGATAGCTGTGGACGCTCTAGTGACACCGTGGGTGTACCAGTCGGTTTATGTGTTCCCTCCTCTGCCTCTCATACCAAAGGTACTGAGAATAATAAGAAGGCGAGGAGTAAGAACGATACTCGTGGTTCCGGATTGGCCAAGAAGAGCTTGGTACCCAGAACTTCAAGAAATGATATCAGAGGACCCATGGCCTCTACCGCTCAGACAGGATCTGCTACAACAGGGGCCCTGTCTGTTCCAAGAGTTACCGCGGCTGCGTTTGACGGCATGGCGGTTGAATTCCGGATCCTAAAGGAAAAGGGCATTCCGGAGGAAGTCATTCCTACGCTGATAAAAGCTAGGAAAGAAGTAACCGCAAACCATTATCACCGTATTTGGCGAAAATATGTTGTGTGATGTGAGGCCAGGAAGGCCCCTACTGAGGAATTTCAGCTGGGTCGTTTTCTGCACTTCCTACAGTCGGGAGTGACTATGGGCCTAAAATTGGGTTCCATTAAGGTCCAGATTTTCGGCTCTGTCGATTTTCTTCCAGAAAGAACTGGCTTCACTGCCTGAAGTTCAGACATTGTAAAGGGAGTGCTACATGTTCAGCCCCCTTTTGTGCCTCCTGTGGCACCTTGGGATCTCAACGTGGTGTTGAGTTTCCTGAAATCACATTGGTTTGAGCCACTTAAAACTGTGGATTTGAAATATCTCACGTGGAAAGTGGTCATGTTATTGGCCTTGGCTTTGGCCAGGCGTGTGTCAGAATTGGCGGCTTTGTCATGTAAAAGCCCTTATCTGAGTTTCCATATGGATAGGGCAGAATTGAGGACTCGTCCCCAGTTTCTCCCTAAGGTGGTATCAGCTTTTCACTTGAACCAACCTATTGTAGGGCCTGCGGCTACTAGGGACTTGGAAGATTCCAAGTTACTGGACGTAGTCAGGGCCTTAAAAATTTATGTTTCCAGGACGGCTGGAGTCAGGAAAACTGACTCGCTTTTTATCCTGTATGCACCCAACAAACTAGGTGCTCCTGCTTCTAAGCAGACTATTGCTCGCTGGATTTGTAGCACAATTCAGCTGGCGCATTCTGCGGCTGGATTGCCGCATCCTAAATCAGTAAAAGCCCATTCCACAAGGAAAGTGGGCTCATCTTGGGCGGCTGCCCGAGGGGTCTCGGCTTTACAACTTTGCCGAGCTGCAACTTGGTCGGGGCAAACACGTTTGCTAAATTTTACAAATTTGATACCCTGGCTGAGGAGGACCTTGAGTTCTCTCATTCGGTGCTGCAGAGTCATCCGCACTCTCCCGCCCGTTTGGGAGCTTTGGTATAATCCCCATGGTCCTTACGGAGTTCCCAGCATCCACTAGGACGTCAGAGAAAATAAGATTTTACTCACTGGTAAATCTATTTCTCGTAGTCCGTAGTGGATGCTGGGCGCCCATCCCAAGTGCGGATTGTCTGCAATACTTGTATATAGTTATTGCCTAACTAAAGGTTTATTGTTGAGCCATCTGTTGAGAGGCTCAGTTATATTTCATACTGTTAACTGGGTATAGTATCACGAATTATACGGTGTGATTGGTGTGGCTGGTATGAGTCTTACCCGGGATTCAAAATCCTTCCTTATTGTGTCAGCTCTTCCGGGCACAGTGTCCTAACTGAGGTCTGGAGGAGGGGCATAGAGGGAGGAGCCAGTGCACACCAGATAGTACCTAATCTTTCTTTTAGAGTGCCCAGTCTCCTGCGGAGCCCGTCTATTCCCCATGGTCCTTACGGAGTTCCCAGCATCCACTACGGACTACGAGAAATAGATTTACCGGTGAGTAAAATCTTATTTTACACCCTCCCAAATAACCTAATGTCCCAGAATTATATTATCTTTCTCTGACGTCCTAAGTGGATGCTGGGACTCCGTAAGTACCATGGGGAATAGCGGCTCCGCAGGAGACTGGGCACAACTAAAGAAAGCTTTAGGACTACCTGGTGTGCACTGGCTCCTCCCACTATGACCCTCCTCCAGACCTCAGTTAGAATCTTGTGCCCGGCTGAGCTGGATGCACACTAGGGGCTCTCCTGAGCTCCTAGAAAGAAAGTATATTTTAGGTTTTTTATTTTACAGTGAGATCTGCTGGCAACAGACTCACTGCAGCGAGGGACTAAGGGGAGAAGAAGCGAACCTACCTAACTGGTGGTAGTTTGGGCTTCTTAGGCTACTGGACACCATTAGCTCCAGAGGGATCGACCGCAGGACCCGACCTTGGTGTTCGTTCCCGGAGCCGCGCCGCCGGCCCCCTTGCAGAGCCAGAAGCAAGAAGTGTTCCGGAAAATCGGCGGCAGAAGACTTCTGTCTTCAACAAGGTAGCGCACAGCACTGCAGCTGTGCGCCATTGCTCCTCATGCACACCTCACACTCCGGTCACTGATGGGTGCAGGGCGCTGGGGGGGGCGCCCTGAGGGCAATATAATACACCTTGGCTGGCAAATCATCACAATATATAGTCCCAGGGCTATATATGTGATAAATTACCCCTGCCAGAATCCATGAAAAAAGCGGGAGAAAAGTCCTCCGAAAAAGGGGCGGGGCTATCTCCCTCAGCACACTGGCGCCATTTTTTCTTCACAGTGCAGCTGGAAGATAGCTCCCCATGCTCTCCCCTGTAGTTTTCAGGCTCAAAGGGTTAAAAAGAGAGGGGGGCCACTAAATTTAGGCGCAATATGTGTATACAAGCAGCTATTGGGGGAAAAATCACTCAGTTATAGTGTTAATCCCTGCATTATATAGCGCTCTGGTGTGTGCTGGCATACTCTCTCTGTGTCTCCCCAAAGGACTTTGTGGGGTCCTGTCCTCAGTCAGAGCATTCCCTGTGTGTGTGCGGTGTGTCGGTACGGCTGTGTCGACATGTTGGATGAGGAAGGTTACGTGGAGGCGGAGCAGAGGCCGATAAATGTGATGTCGCCCCCTGTGGGGCCGACACCAGAGTGGATGGATAGGTGGAAGGTATTAACCGACAATGTCAACTCCTTACATAAAAGGCTGGATGACGTAACAGCTGTGGGACAGCCGGCTTCTCAGCCCGCGCCTGCCCAGGCGTCTCAATGGCCATCAGGGGCTCAAAAAACGCCCGTTACCTCAGATGGCAGACACAGATATCGACACGGAGTCTGACTCCAGTGTCGACGAGGTTGAGACATATACACAATCCACTAGGAACATCCGTTGCATGATCTCGGCAATGAAAAATGTGTTACACATTTCTGACATGAACCCAAGTACCACATAAAAGGGGTTTTATTTTTGGGGAGAAAAAGCAGCCAGTGTTTTGTTCCCCCATCAGATGAGTGAATGAAGTGTGTAAAGAAGCGTGGGTTCCCCCGATAAGAAACTGGTAATTTCTAAAAAGTTACTGATGGCGTACCCTTTCCCGCCAGAGGATAGGTCACGTTGGGAGATATCCCCTAGGGTGGATAAGGCGCTCACACGTTTGTCAAAAAAGGTGGCACTGCCGTCTTAGGATACGGCCACCTTGAAGAAGCCTGCTGATAATAAGCAGGAGGCTATCCTGAAGTCTGTATATACACACTCAGTTACTATACTGAGACCTGCAATTGCCTCAGCATAAATAGTGCTGCTGCAGCGTGGTCTGATACCCTGTCAGATAATATTAATACCCTAGACAGAGATAATATTTTGCTAACATAGAGCATATTAAAGACGTCGTCTTATATATGAAGGATGCACAGAGGGATATTTGCCGGCTGGCATCCAGAATTAATGCAATGTCCATTCTGCCAGGAGGGTATTAGAGACCCGGCAGTGGACAGGTGATGCTGCCTTTAAAAGGCACATAGAGATTCTGCCTTATAAGGGTGAGGAATTGTTTGGGGATGGTCTCTGGGACCTCGTATCCACAGCAACAGCTGGGAAAAATAAAATTTTACCTCAGGTTTCCTCACAGCCTAAGAAAGCACCGTATTTTCAGGTACAGTCCTTTCGGCTTCAGAAAAGCAAGCGGGTCAAAGGCGCTTCCTTTCTGCACAGAGACAAGGGAAGAAGGAAAAAGCTGCACCAGACAGCCAGTTCCCAGGATCAAAAATCTTCCCCCGCTTCCTCTGAGTCCACCGCATGACGCTGGGGCTCCACAGGTGGAGACAGGTGCGGTGGGGGCGCGTCTCGGGAACTTCAGGGACCAGTGGGCTTGCCCACAGGTGGATCCCTAGGTTCTGCAAGTAGTATCACAGGGATACAGACTGGAGTTCGAGGCGACTCCCCCTCGCCGTTACCTCACATCAGCCTTGCCTGCTGCCCTCGGAGAAAGGGAGGTAGTACTGGCGGCAATTCACAAGCTGTACTTCCAGCAGGTGAAATCAAGGTACCCCTCCTTCAACAAGGCCGGGGTTACTATTCCAAAATGTTGTGGTACCGAAACCAGACGGTTCGGTGAGACCCATTCTAAAATTGAAATCCTTGAACGCTTATATACGAAGGTTCAAGTTCAAAATGGAATCGCTCAGGGCTATTATTGCAAGCCTGGAGAATTTCATGGTATCACTGGACATCAAGGATGCTTACCTGCATGTCCCTATTTACCCTCTTCACCAGGAATACCTCAAAATTGTGGTACAGGATTGTCATTACCAATTCCAGACGTTGCCGTTGGTCTGTCCCCGGCACCGAGGGTATTTACCAAGGTAATGGCCGAAATAATTATCCCTTACTTGGACGATCTCCTTATAAAGGCGAGGTCCAGGGAGCAGTTGTTCGTCGGAGTAGCACTATCTCGGGAAGTGCTACAACAGCACGGCTGGATTCTGAATATTCCAAAGTTGCAGCTGGTTCCTACGACGCGTCTACTGTTCCTGGGTATGGTTCTGGACACAGAACAGGATAAAAAGGGTTTCTCCCGGAGGAGAAGTCCAAGGAGTGGTCGTCTTTAGACAGAGACCTCCTAATACAAATACAGGTGTCGGTGCATCAATGCACGCGAGCCCTGGGAAAGATGGTAGCTTCTTACGAAGAAATTCCATTCGCCAGGTCCCCTGCAAGGATCTTCCAGTGGGATCTGTTGGACAAGTGGTCCGGGTCGCATCTTCAGATGCATCGGCGGATAACCCTGTCTCCAAGGGCCAGGGTGTCGCTGTTGTGGTGGCTGCAGAGTGCTCATCTTCTAGGGGGCCGCAGATTCGGCATACAGGACTGGGTCCTGGTGACCACGGATGCCAGCCTTCGAGGCTGGGGGCAGTCACACAGGGAAGAAACTTCCAAGGCCTATGGAAATGTCAGGAGACTTCCCTACACATAAATATTCTGGAACTAAGGGCCATTTACAATGCCCTAAGTCAGGCTAGACCCCTGCTTCAACACCGGCCGGTGCTCATCCAGTCAGACAACATCACGGCGGTCGCTCATGTAAACCGACAGGGCGGCACAAGAAGCAGGATGGCGATGGCAGAAGCCACAAGGATTCTCCGATGGGCGGAAAATCATGTGTTAGCACTGTCAGCAGTGTTCATTCCCGGTGTGGACAACTGAGAAGCAGACTTTCTCAGCAGACACGACCTCCACCCGGGAAAGTGGGGACTTCATCCAGAAGTCTTCCAAATGATTGTACACCGTTGGGAAAGGCCACAGGTGGACATGATGGCGTCCCGCCTCAACAAAAAGCTACAAAGATATTGCGCCAGGTCAAGGGACCCTCAGGCGATAGCTGTGGACGCTCTGGTAACACCGTGGGTGTACCAGTCGGTGTATGTGTTCCCTTCTCTGCCTCTTTTACCCAGGGTAATGAGAATAATAAGAAGGAGAGGAGTAAGAACTATACTCATTGTTCCGGATTGGCCAAGAAGAGCTTGGTACCCAGAACTCCAAGATATGATCTCAGAGGACCCATGGCCTCTGCCGCTCAGACAGGACCTGCTGCAGCAGGGTGCCTGTCTGTTCCAAGACGTACCGCGGCTGCGTTTGACGGCATGGCGGTTGAACGCCGGATCCTGAAGGAAAAGGGCATTCCGGAGGAAGTTATCCCTACGCTAATTAAAGCTAGGAAAGAAGTGAACGCAAACCATTATCACCGCATATGGCGGAAATATGTTGCGTGCTGTGAGGCCAGGAAGGCCCCAAAGGAGGAATTTCAGCTAGGTTGATTTCTGCACTTCCTACAGTCAGAGGTGACTATGGGCCTAAAATTGGGTTCCATTAAGGTCCAGATTTCGGCTCTATCGATTTTCTTCCAAAATAGAACTGGCTTCACTGCCTGAAGTTCAGACTTTTGTTAAGGGAGTGCTGCATAGTCAGCCCCCGTTTGTGCCTCCAGTGGCACCGTGGGATCTCAACGTGGTGTTGGATTTCCTGAAGTCGCATTGGGTTGAGCCACTTAAATCCGTGGAGCTACAATACCTCACGTGGAAAGTGGTCATGCTGTGGGCCTTGGCGACGGCCAGGCGTGTATCAGAATTGGCGGCTTTTTCATGCAAAAGCCCTTATCTGTTTTTTTTATATGGATAAGGAGGAATTGAGGACTCGTTCCCAATTCCTTCCTAAGGTGGTATCAGTTCTTCATGTGAACCAACCTATTGTGGTGCCTGCGGCTACTTGGGACTTGGAGGATTCCAAGTTACTGGACGTAGTCAGGGCCCTGAAAAGTATATGTTTCCAGGACGGCTGGAGTCGGGAAAACTGACTCGCTATTTATCCTGTATGCACCCAACAAGCTGGGTGATCCTGCTTCTAAGCAGACTATTGCTCGCTGGATCTGTAGCACGATTCAACTTGCACATTCTGCGGCTGGACTGCCGCATCCTAAATCTGTAAAAGCCCATTCCACGAGGAAAGTGGGCTCTTCTTGGGCGGCTGCCCGAGGGGTCTCGGCTTTACAAATTTGCCGAGCTGTTACTTGGTCGGGTTCAAACATTTTTGCAAGAGTCTACAAGTTTGATACCCTTGCTGAGGAGGACCTAGAGTTTGCTCATTCGGTGCTGCAGAGTCATCCGCACTCTCCTGCCCGTTTGGGAGCTTTGGTATAATCCCCATGGTCCTTACGGAGTCCCAGCATCCACTTAGGACGTCAGAGAAAATAAGATTTTACTCACCGGTAAATCTATTTCTCGTAGTCCGTAGTGGATGCTGGGCACCCATCCCAAGTGCGGATTGTCTGCAATACTTGTTTATAGTTATTGCCTAACTAAAGGGTTATTGTTGAGCCATCTGTTGAGAGGCTCAGTTTTGTTTCATACTGTTAACTGGGTATAGTATCACGAGTTATACGGTGTGATTGGTGTGGCTGGTATGAGTCTTACCCGGGATTCAAAATCCTTCCTTATTGTGTCAGCTCTTCCGGGCACAGTATCCTAACTGAGGTCTGGAGGAGGGTCATAGTGGGAGGAGCCAGTGCACACCAGGTAGTCCTAAAGCTTTCTTTAGTTGTGCCCAGTCTCCTGCGGAGCCGCTATTCCCCATGGTCATTACGGAGTCCCAGCATCCACTACGGACTACGAGAAATAGATTTACCGGTGAGTAAAATCTTATTATTAACAGCAGCAACATCTCCTCTTGCCTGCAAGTGTACTGTCTTGGAGTTATCCTTGACTCCACCCTCTCCTTAAACCACACATTCAGTACCGCCTTTCTCCACTCCAATCTTTTCTCCATGCTGCTGCCCAGCTCGTTTTCCTGGATCTATCAGAACCCAATTCAGGCTTGTCTTACTCACTTAAGCCCTCACCCATTCCTGTCCAATTTACATCTATGACCTCATCTCCCTTCACATTCCTGCCCCCCCTGTTTGCTCCACAAATGAATGCTGCCTGTGACAGGGGGAAGGGGGAGACGACAGTTGGGAAGGCGGAGAAGATGGTGGATAAAAACCCTGCAACTTGTCTTGTGGCATGATAGCTAATGAACCAGCAAATTAAAAGTTCAAATACTACTATAATAAAAAGAATAACAAATGTGTGTAACATTAAATGTTCAAAGGTTGTTTGTGTTTACATGTTTTTTCTGCCCCAAACAGATCAATCGAATATTACTCTCATTCAGGAAGCCTGAAGGGTAGTTTGTGTAGTCAGTAGTATGAACATTTATTATGCCCCTGTGAACAGGTAAGCAGTTACCTGTGCAGACCGGTTTCCCCAGGGAGAGGAGACAGACAAGCATAAGTCCTTTGTCTAATCTGCATATAGAGTACTTGAAGATGCTTAGCTGAACTAATATAGAGTGTTGTATTCAAAGAGCCATCTAACCACCAGGTGTGACTGCATATAAACAGGGTTGAAAGACCTCGCCATGCTGCTTAGTTGTGATTTGGGGATTTATGGTTTGGCAGAAATTAGGTAACTAACCAATCGCAAATCAAAAACAATAGAGTTTAATGTGAACATACCATCAGCAGGATGTAATGCCGCCCAAATCCGGCGGCTATGCGGGGTGCCAGCCGAACTCAGATATTTTTTTAAAGGGGCAAGGATTGCCCCTTTATAAAACATCCCGCACGGCCGCCAGTTGCGGACGGCATTACATCCCATTGTATATCTCATGTAGCTATTACACAGGTTATTTCATGTACAGTTACTTGTACTTAGGTTAAGAGTTATGTGGGCAGTCTTGGTATGGATGCTGATTTAATTAACAAGCCAACCAGTCATTGGTCATGACCTCATGATGGGGTGAGGAAACAGTTGATAAAAGGTATGACAGCCTTTTGGTATATGTCAGGCTTGGATCAATTCCAAATTGAAGCCTAGACCTGCATTTTACTTCCATGCCCGCCGTCCAGAATAAGCTGTGTGTAATTTTGTGTAAATTTTCCCTTTTATTTTGAAACTGACACATTTGTCAACATAATCTTTATCCCTTTTTATTTAGATGATTTATGTAACTAAGCATTGTGCTTTTTTAATGTTCTGTTATTAGTCTATTTTTATATATGCCCCAGTTTTTGAAGAAGCTATTAGATCGAATATTCATTATGAGTATTTTATTTGGATCTGCCCTCACTACATCAGGACTTGGAAATCTGCGCAATTATTATTATTGTTATTACTATTAGTCCTGACGCTAGTATAGTACCAGTGTGCAGGGTAAAGGGAAGGGGGGATAGGGACCTGAGCACTGGTTCAGTAACAAAGTATATAAGAAAGAGAAAATGTGTAGTGGGTAGCTCCAGTTAAGGATAAATAGATCATAATCAAGGAATAACAATTTTGTAACAAGGAGATGCGCCCCTTTGAGTATTGTTTGAGTATAGGTAGTAATGGAGGAAAAAAAAGTACTCTCTTGCCGGGGTTACTTAATAGTGGGTTGTGCCTTCGGCAAAAGAGAGTACTTTTTTTCCCCCTCCATTGCTAGTGGAGTGCCTGTCAGGGTAAATAGGTTACTGGCTCTGATCATAGTAGTGTCAAGATCAGGGATACCTACTAGGGTACAAAACTGTCTGTCCATAATTATCTGGTTGATACGAACTTCTATAGTTATACATTATTATTATTATTATTATTATTATTATTATTATTATCCTTTATTTATATGGCACCACAAGGGAACCGCAGCGTCCATTGCACAGTATATCATCAAATGAGCAAACAAGAAAACAGCACTTACAGTACGAGACAATATAGGACAGGTATGGAAAACCAGGTGTTAGGTGCCATCAAAGGGAGTAAGGAGTATAAGATAGTGTAAGTAAGAGAAGGAAAGGCGCATGAGGAGAGAAGGCCCTGCTTTTGCGAGCTTGCAACCTAAAAGATGAAGGGCTGACAGACCAGGGTGAAACAGAAGGGGTAGACAGTGAGCACAGACAAGAGGGTTAGGAGGAGAGTTGGCTGGCTTTGGAGATGAAGTGGGTCTTGAGAGCCCATTTCAAGTTTTGTAGACAAGTGGAGAGTCTGATGGGGAGAGTAGAGAATTCCAGAGATAGGGAGCAGCACATGCAAAATCTTTTAGGTAGGAGTGGGAGGAGGTAATTAGTTGGCAGGAGAGATGGCATGCATTAGCAGAGCGAAGAGGCGGGGTGCGAATATAAAGAGAGATAAGATCAGAGATGTAAGAGGGAGAAGAGTAGGTGAGGGTGTGAGAGGGTGGCGAAGCGGTGTAGTGCCTGCTGCCGTGCAGGTGTAGTTTCGCTACTCACAAGGCGCCGCACTCTCTCACCTTCAGGTACCGGAACCTTCAACGGACCTGGAAATCTTCAGTCGGATCCGGACACGGCGATTCCCTCTCAGAGCTGACGGACGAACTAGCTGAGGAGAAAATAGACTACCTTAAGGGGGGGGGGTATCAACCCTTCTTCCACCGGAAAAGGGGATACCCCAGGGGTGACGGCGACCTTCACCGGTTGGGTGAAAGGTCATCACTGGCACAAAGCCTCAGCCACCCAGAATTCACACACTCGCACTCTCGCGCGTAGTGTGATGAAGGGGTTCTCACGTCCGTGAGCAAACCCCTATTCCGGCGCTCAGGGACAGACAAAGGGACAAACGTACACAGATGCTACTCACCGTCAGTTCCGCACTGCGAACGTCTTCTCCTCTTACAGGTCCCTGTAAGGAGGCAAACAAACAAACAAACAGCCGTGCAGGGCCTAACTCCAACCTAGTGTAACACCCCTATACTAACTACAACGGCAGAGCCCTCAAACTAGCTCTGTGGGTGTGGTGCAACAAAACTAAACACAGACTTAACAAGCTTACACTTTGCCCTGCACGATAACAACATACATCACAATACACAGTGCAAGCAACTACCACGGTGCTGTCCCTTTAAGTACCTGAATCAGAACACCAGGTAGTGGGGGCCGCACAGCTCACCCACCTCCCGTACACAGTCTTTCCAGGGGCTCAGACCGAACGGGCCTGCCTGCCTAAACACCTTGGGGTGGACTGGGCCTAGTGCCCAGTGCCACCTTTGTCCACCTTTGGGGAGGGCCAATTATTGACTGGGCCTAGTGCCCCCTATTTGCGCACAGGCCAGAGGCCTGACATCACCCACGGGCCTAGCGCCCGCCTAACTTGTCACCCGTTGGGTGACCTGGGCCTAGTGCCCAGGGTCACCTTATATCCCTAGCGGCCGCCAACTAAACTAGGGCCTAATGCCCTCCAATGTCCCCCAGGCCTATTGCCTTATTTTGCCCCTCGGGCCTACTGCACTGTTTAGGTGGCTTGGGCCTAACGCCCAAACCACCAAATCAAATGGTGACCCCAAACTCCTATCTACGCCACAGGCCTAATGCCTGAACTGTGCCCCCGGGCCTAATGCCCGTCCCTGATGGTCTAGGGAGGAAAGGGGAGGGGGGTGAAAGTAGCCTCACCGAGGCCTCACCTGCTCCGGGGGTCTCCGGCGCCCTCTTCTGCCGCTGACCCGTCCTGGCCAGCGGCACCGCCTCCGCCGTCCTTCCGAGTCCAGCCGCCGCTGGACATCCTTCTCTGGGTGGCCGACGTCTTCCGGCCTCTTCAGCGGCCACCGGAGCTCTTCTCCCCAAGTCCGACGTCTTCTTCCTCCGTCCGGCTCTTCGCCGCTCTTCCACGCAGCCTCCTTCCTCTCCGCGGTTCGGGCGGCGTCTTCAGCGCTTCTGCGCGCGGTCTTTTGCTTCCGCCCGGTGTCAGATGCCGGGGGCGGGGCCTATGACGCGGCGAGCGCCGATTGGGTCGCCGCGCTCGCCTCTGATTGCCCGGCGCCCCGCGAGCCGTGATTGGCTCGCGGACGGCGCCGGATTTCAAATCCCACCGCTGCTGTAAGTCTGGTGCAGGGGAAAGTCTAATCCCTGCACCAGACACCCGCCGCTGTTGCTCACTGACAGGCGCTGGGGACAGACACACTGTCCCAGCGCTGTCAGACATGTTGTCCCGCAGGGGACACAGATTCCCTGCCTGCCGCAGCTGGAATGTGTCCTGTAAAACAGGGCACATCTCCACATTTCCCCCCCCCTTTTTCCTTTGTAGTCCCTACAAAGGTCTCCACGACGTCCATTGTCCGCGGGTCAGGGAATTCCGAGGTCCCTCCGGCGAGGTTGTGTTCGAGGGCCCAGCCCGGACAGACTGTGACCCCACATCCTTCCTCCACCGGTTCCGGGTTCCTCCTCTTCGTTCCTCCTGACCTCCATCGGTGGATCCTCTGGGGGAGTGGCATCTCCTCACGGTCGCTCGACGTGGGCCACCAAGGGGAATCTTCCTCCACAGGGGCAACAGTCACCCACTCTTGGCCTCCCATATCGTCTGGGGCATCGTCCCTGTCTTCAGGGCGTGGTACCGACCACCACCCAACAGCGGAATCCTCCGGGGCACCCGTTTCCTCCCGGGCAACAACCACCATCTGTCGCATTTCCTCGTGGGGCATCTCCAAAGGTCCTATGTCTTCCTCTGGAACGGGTCCTCCCACGGCATCACGATCCTCTCCCCGTACGTCCGTCCAACTCGGCACTTCCGGCAGGTATTCTTGCTCCAGGACTATCTCCTCCCCTTCACGGAGGGCAATCAACTGGGAGCATGACTCCACCCAATCCTGCCAGTCACACTCGTCGGCACTCCCGATGCCCGAGTCATCCTCCATCTGCTCTTGGAGGGATTCGTCGGCGGACATCTCACCGTAGTCCGAGTCCTCCTCCACCAATACCTGGACTAGGGGATTATTTTCCTCCTCAGCGTACTTAGTCCCGTCCGCTGACATCTCTAATTCCTCAGCGTACTTCTCTTCTTCCGCTGGCATCTCTAATTCCTCAGCGTACTTCTTCGCTTCCACTGCCATCTCTAATTCCTCAGCATACTTCTTCTCTTCCGCTGGCATCTCTACTTCCTCAGCGTACTCCTTCGCTTCCGCTGGCATCTCTTGGTACCCAGGACACACCTGTTCCACACGTCCTGGTCGTGGACGGTTCCAACGCGAGGAGATTCCGGACATCCCCGTCACTGGGTCTTCACGCTTTTCCTCGCAGCGTGGTCTCTTCACCTACCAGTCGTCCACCTCCGCCTTATGCGGGAAAGGATTCTTCCTTACCGGGGTCACTGTCTTGGGACAGAGTAGGTCCGCGGCATCTTCCCAGGGACACTCATTGGCCGAATGCCCTGGTCGCCGACACTTTCAAAAAGGGAGAGCCACTGCCACCTTCTCCAAGACGGGTTCCTTGGCCACCTCCTTCACTGAGGGATCTTCACCCGCTGGTTCCGGCTCAGATGAAATGGGCACCTGCGGACCAACTTCAAGCAGGCTCTTCCGCTCCATTTCTCCAGTTTCCTCCTCCCATCTCTGGGCACAACCATCCGCAATCATCCGGTCTTCACTCCGTGGACAATCGGGAAGCTCATGTCCCCTAGCCTCGCAGAGCGCACACACGGGCTCTTCAGCCACCCGGTCCCAAAGTTGCTGACGAGACTCTGTCAGCTGCTTCACCGTGGTTTCGTAGTCTGTCCTGTCTTCCGTCCATGGACACTCCGGGAGCCGATGTCGGGGATCTCCACAGCTTTCACACTGGAAATCAACCTCGTCTTGTCTCCACTCTTCATCCCAGGGACAACTGTTATGCTCATGCCCGTAGTTTCCGCAGAGCAAACACCAGGACTCTTTCTTCACTTGGTCCTTCTGATGTCTTCGGTCCGCTTCCTGGACCACCTTCTTTGGGGATGTCTCTCGCCAAGTACATTCGTCGGCAAAGTGTCCCATTTGCCGACATTTCGTGCAGGGCGTCACAGCGGCTTTCTTACGCCCCTTCTCCCGGCGCTCTTCTTTTTCATGCTGGACCGACCGCTTCAGGAGGTCTGCCCCATACACCGTCACCCAGTCGCTCTGGTCCGCACACATCCGGGGGTGGGTCTGTTCCGGAGCCGTCCGCAGGGAGGTCTTCTTGGGGACGTTCCACATCGTGTCCGCGGTCCGTGATCCTTGATCCTGACGACTACGCCAAATGTGAGAGGGTGGCGATGCGGTGTAGTGCCTGCTGCCGTGCAGGTGTAGTTTCGCTACTCACCAGGCGCCGCACTCTCTCACCTTCAGGTACCGGAACCTTCAACGGACCTGGAAATCTTCAGTCGATTCCGGACACGGCGATTCCCTCTCGGAGCTGACGGACGAACGAGCTGAGGAGAAAATAGACTACCTTAAGGGGGGGTATCAACCCTTCTTCCACCGGAAAAGGGGATACCCCAGGGGTGACGGCGACCTTCACCGTTTGGGTGAAAGGTCATCACTGGCACAAAGCCTCAGCCACCCAGAATTCACACACTCGCACTCTCGCGCGTAGTGTGATGAAGGGGTTCTCACGTCCGTGAGCAAACCCCTATTCCGGCGCTCGGGGACAGACAAAGGGACAAACGTACACAGATGCTACTCACCGTCAGTTCCGCACTGCGAACGTCTTCTCCTCTTACAGGTCCCTGTAAGGAGGCAAACAAACAAACAAACAAACAAACAAACAGCCGTGCAGGGCCTAACTCCAACCTAGTGTAACAGCCCTATACTAACTACAACGGCAGAGCCCTCAAACTAGCTCTGTGGGTGTGGTGCAACAAAACTAAACACAGACTTAACAAGCTTACACTTTGCCCTGCACGGTAACAACATTCACTGTCTTTCCAGGGGCTCCTGCCTGCCTAAACACCTTGGGGTGGACTGGGCCTAGTGCCACCTTTATCCACCTTTGGGGAGGGCCACTTATTGACTGGGCCTAGTGCCCCCTATTTGCGCACAAGCCAGAGGCCTGACATCACCCACGGGCCTAGCGCCCGCCTAACTTGTCACCCGTTGGGTGACCTGGGCCTAGTGCCCAGGGTCACCTTATATCCCTAGCGGCCGCCAACTAAACTAGGGCCTAATGCCCTCTAATGTCCCCCAGGCCTATTGCCTGATTTTGCCCCTCGGGCCTACTTCACTGTTTAGGTGGCTTGGGCCTAACGCCCAAACCACCAAATCAAATGGTGACCCCCAAACTCCTATCTGCGCCACTGGCCTAGTGCCTGAACTGTGCCCCCGGGCCTAATGCCCGTCCATGATGGTCTAGGGAGGAAAGGGGGGTGAAAGTAGCCTCACCGAGGCCTCACCTGCTCCGGGGGTCTCCGGCACCCTCTTCTGCCGCTGACCCGTCCTGGCCAGCGGCGCCGCCTCCGCCGTTCTTCCGAGTCCAGCCGCCGCTGGACATCCTTCTCTGGGTGGCCGACGTCTTCCGGCCTCTTCAGCGGCCACCGAAGCTGTTCTCCCCAAGTCCGACGTCTTCTTCCTCCGTCCGGCTCTTCACCGCTCTACCACGCGGTCTCCTTCCTCTCCGTGGTCCGGGCGGCATCTTCAGCGCTCATGCGCGCGGTCTTTTCATTTTGCTCCCGCCCGGCGTCTGACGTCAGACGCCGGGGGCGGGCCTATGATGCGGCGAGCGCCGATTGGCTCGCCGCGCCCGCCTCTGATTGACCGGCGCCCCGCGAGCCGTGATTGGCTCGCGGACGGCGCCGGATTTCAAATCCCGCCGCTGCTGTAAGTCTGGTGCAGGGAAAAGTCTAATCCCTGCACCGGACACCCGCCGCTGTTGCTCACTGACAGGTGCTGGGGACAGACACACTGTCCCAGCGCTGTCAGACATGTTGTCCCGCAGGGGACACAGATTCCCTGCCTGCCGCAGCTGGAATGTGTCCTGTAAAACAGGGCACATCTCCACAAGGGCTTTGTAGGTAAGTGTGAGAAGCTTGAATTGGATTCTGAATGGGAAGGGTAGCAAGTGAAGGTCCAGCAAGAGCATTTAGGATATATTGGAGTGGAGAGAGGCGTTTTTCAGGGAGGCCAGATAGGAAGAGATTACAGTAGTCCAATCTGGAGATGACCAGTGAGTGGATGAGGGCAGTGGCGTAACTACTGCCCCCGCAGTCCTTGCGGTGGCTTGGGGGCGAGGGGCTGCGGGGGCGCCACTGACTTTGCACAGATTGACATGCGGACGAGCGTCCGCATGTCAATCTGCGGTCTCCCTCCCTGCTGTAAGGACTTGGAGGGACACGGAGCGCATAGCGCGTCTCTCCTGTGTCCCTCCTGGCTCGCCCCCGGCCGGTCTAAGTGCCGTTCGTGAGCTCTGATTGGCTCACGAACCGGCACTTCCTTTATTAGACTTGCCGGGGGAGAGCCAGGAGGGACACAGGAGAGACGCGCTATGCGCTCAGTGTCCCTCCAACACAAAGGTGCGGGGGGGGGGGGGGGGGGAGAGGAGAGCAGGCACTGGGCGCATATACCTGGCACTGGGGGCATATACCTGGCACTGTGGGGGAAGATCTGGCACTGGGGGGCATATACCTGGCACTGGGGGCATATACCTGGCACTGTGGGGGAAGATCTGGCACTGGGGGCATATACCTGGCACTGGGGGCATATACCTGGCACTGTGGGGGTAGATCTGGCACTGGGGGCATATACCTGGCACTGGGGGCATATACCTGGCACTGTGGGGGAAGATCTGGCACTGGGGGCATATACCTGGCACTGGGGGCATATACCTGGCACTGTGGGGGAAGATCTGGCACTGGGGGCATATACCTGGCACTGGGGGCATATACCTGGCACTGTGGGGGTAGATCTGGCACTGGGGGCATATACCTGGCACTGTGGGCATATACCTGGCACTGGGGGCATATACCTGGCACTGGGGGGGGGAGATCTGGAACTGGGGGCATATACCTGGCACTGTGGGGGTAGATCTGGCACTGGGGGCATATACCTGGCACTGGGGGCATATACCTGGCACTGTGGGGGAAGATCTGGCACTGGGGGCATATACCTGGCACTGTGGGGGTAGATCTGGCACTGGGGGCATATACCTGGCACTGGGGGCATATACCTGGCACTGTGCGGGAAGATCTGGCACTGGGGGCATATACCTGGCACTGTGGGGGAAGATCTTGCACTGGGGGCATATACCTGGCACTGTGGGGGAATATCTGGCACTGGGGGCATATACTTGGCACTGTGGGGGAATATCTGGCACTGGGGGCATATACCTGGCACTGTGGGGGAATATTTGGCACTGGGGGAGCAGGCACTGAGGGGGCATATGTGGCACTGTGGGGGAAGATCTGGCACTGGGGGCATATACCTGGCACTGGGGGCATATACCTGGCACTGTGGGGGAAGATCTGGCACTGGGGGCATATACCTTGCACTGGGGGCATATACCTGGCACTGTGGGGGAAGATCTGGCACTGGGGGCATATACCTGGCACTGGGGGCATATACCTGGCACTGTGGGGGAAGATCTGGCACTGGGGGCATATACCTGGCACTGTGGGGGAGCAGGCACTGAGGGGGCATATGTGGCACTGTGGAGGAATATTTGGCACTGGGGGTAGCAGGCACTGAGGGGGCATATGTGGCTCTGGGGGAGGGGTATATTTGGCACTGGGGGCATGTACCTGGCACTGGGGGCATATACCTGGCACTGTGGGGGAATATCTGGCACTGGGGGCATATGTGGCACTGGGAGCACGGCACTAGCAACAAGCACTACCCCCTAGCAACGAGCATGACACCCAGTGCATGAAACCCCTGGCAACGAGCATGACACCCAGTGCATGAAACCCCTGGCAACGAGCATGACAACCTGAGCATGAAAACCCCTGGCACCATGCATGGAACCAAGAGCATGAAACCCCTGGCAACGAGCAGGTAATTTAAAAGTAATTAGAAGCCTTACTGTAGAACTTAATGTGTAATGGGCATTACGGTGTGTGGCATAATGTATCACGGACATTGCGGTGTGTGTCATAATGTGTCGGGCATTACGGTGTGTTGTACACTATATCACGGGCATTGTGGTATGTGGTATAATGTCTCAGGATCATTGTGGTGTGTGTCATACTGTGTCACAGACATTGTATGTGCTATAATGTATCAGGGGCATTGCAGTGTGTAGCATAATGTATAACGGGCATTGCGATTCCTGTCATAATGTGTCACAGGCATTACGGTGTGTGGCATAATGTGTCGGGGGCATTACAGTGTGTGCATATTGTGTCATGTGCATTGTTGTGTGTGGCATAATGTCTAAGGGCCATTGCAGTATGTGGAATAATGTATACTGGGCATTACTATAAGGAGGAAAAATGACAAATAATGTAAGGGGCATGAATCAGGATTTCTTTTTCTTTCCTGTGGTGGCTAACGTCTGGGCATGCAGGTTGCAAAACTGGGGTATAAGGTAGTCTTTTCCTGCAATACCACGCCCCTTTACGCGAAGCCACGCCCATTTTAATGAAGCCACACCCCCTTTTCGGAGACGCGCGCCTACGGCGCGCACATATTTGTCCCTTTGCTAATGCCAATTATGGGGGGTATGGGGGGTATGGGGGGGGCGCCGAAGGATTTTTTGGCTTGGGGGAGGAAAATTTCTAGTTACGCCACTGGATGAGGGTCATTATATGTACAAATAATGTGCATTATGCATTGTGCTCTAAGCATAGAGTGTGTCTACATTACTGTGCAGCGTGCCATACTGAGTTAACACCATTAAAATATATCCTGTGTTATGTGTTTGTGAAGTGCCATGTTTTTATGTTTAAAATTTTTGGTCTACTCAGGCAAGGGTCTGGGACTCCAGGTCGACAACAAAAAGGTCGACACACCTTAGGTCGACACCAATTGGTCGACACACCTTAGGTCGACATGGACAAAAGGTCGACAGGAACAAGGTCGACATGGAAAAAGGTCGACATGAGTTTTTTATGTTTTTTGGGTGTCGTTTTCTTCGTAGAGTGACCGGGAACCCCAATTAGTGCACCGCGTCCCCTCGCATGGCTCGCTTCGCTCGCCATGCTTCGGGCATGGTGCCTTCGCTCCGCTCCGCTTCGCTCGGCACAGATTACCGTTCCAATCGTAGTCCACGTGGATCGTTAAGTATGAAAAGGTTCCAAAAAAGAAAAAAATTGTGAAAAACTCATGTCGACCTTTTCCATGTCGACCTTGTTCCTGTCGACATTTTGTCCATGTCGACATTTTGTCCATGTCGACCTAAGGTGTGTCGACCAATTGGCGTCGACCTAAGGTGTATCGACCTTTTTGTTGTCGACCTGGAGTACGGATACCCTCAGGCAATACATACAGATAAATCAGGTAGGTAATATCATACAAAGAATCTAGAATTCTAAAGATGGCAAAAGGACATTTTTCACATTAGGAAATGCAAAGGAAGGTTAAGAAAGATATGGGATGATGAGAGAATGATAAAAAGGGGAAGCAACCTTCCACATGGACCACTTCCCATGTTCAATGTCCAAGGGTCGTGAATCCAATTTGTATAAGTATTTATAATGTATTTAATGTTCCTATTGGCATAATATTACATTGATATACTACATGTAAAATGTTTGAAAAGCAGAAATGTTTACCTTTACATTCCACTATATCTAAATGTAATCCCGACAGTCAAAATCCCGACATCGGTGCAGTGTGCCCCCTCGCTGGCTCACTGCGCTCACTACGCTTCGCTCGCCGCACTATTGATATTAACTCGGGTAGTTCCGTGGACAACCACCGTAGTGGAAATACCGGGCATTTTGACTGCTGTCGGTATTTCGCCCGTGGGGATCCCGACTGTCGGGAACTTAACTACATTCCGTTTGTGATATAGCAAGCCTTAAACGCTGTTACAGAGCTGTAAATTTGGCCACAAATGCACAATTGTTGTCTTATTTTATTTTTCAATGCTTGATAGTATTTCTGTACTTTCAAATCAATGATTGCATTTCCATTCCAATCATTTTAATCAACTATTATAAAATCAGTGAAGTATGGTAGTTTAAAGCTACTTCCAGTTTTATAATATTATTACAATATTATTATTATTATTATTATTACCACCATGTAATTCTATAGCACACACATATGCTGCAGCTCTTTACAAAGAACATTTCAACATGTACATCAGCCCCTGCTCCAGTAGAGCTTACAGTCTATTTTACCTACCATATTTACACATGTAAAACACTAGGGTAAATTTGTCAGGAGCCAGTTAAGCTACCAATATATATTTGAACAATACATACACTTCAATCAGCTTCATGCTGATCCTATTGGGTAAATAATAATAATAATAATAAGAAGAAGAAGAAGAAGAAGAAGAATAGATTTTTTATCAATATGATCATCTACTTGCTTTCTTTCTTTTCATAGCAATCTAACAAAGAAACTATTGTACTGAATGAGCAGACATTGAAAGTTTATTACACAATATATGTCTTGTCACCTTGCTTTAAGCTTAACTACTTAGACTGGTTTGATTGCTTTAACATGCAGTATAAGTATATAGGCTATTATCTATAATCCACTGTCAACTGCTAGACAATAATAACAGATACTGCAACCTTAATAGCGATCCTCCATCTTTAATGTACAACCATGACTGAGCAATGCATAGAAACCCAACAATTAATAATGATTCACCTTTCCATGCAACTATGTCATATTTTCCTGTATCTATCCCATAGGGGAACGTTGACCTACAGCCCATCAGTCATGATGGTCCTGGAGCATCCTTCAGAGAGTCCAACCCTTTTTCGGACATAGCCATGAACAGCTGCAGATACAACGGGGGTATCCCAAGACCCCTTAGCAGCCTGAGCTCCTCCAGAAGAAACCTCCACGAACCAGACCCAGAGACCCAACCTCTGCAGACCCTGCACAGCCCAGGAATTGAAGTGGTTGTAAGCAAAAACGATCCCATCAAAGCATCACACCGCAGCCTACGAGGAGGGGACGAAGGTAGCCACCGGGGCCAAAAGAAGAACCAAAACGTAGGCTACAAACTGGGTCATCGCAGAGCCCTTTTTGAGAAGAGGAAAAGGCTCAGTGATTACGCACTCATATTCGGGATGTTTGGTATTGTGGTCATGGTCACCGAGACAGAGCTGTCCTGGGGGGTCTACACTAAGGTAATGATGGAAATGTAAAACAGATAGTTTGTCATTAGAATGTAATGGGAGATACTGTGGAGCATGGGGGCCAATTTATTTATATGATTGAGTTTGCTCATAACATCCACCATATTATTCAAAATCACTGCATAGACTCAAATAACCACAGAGTTGGCTCCTATGCTGTGAAGATACATTCAGCATTTGACCACAAAGGAGTAAACTCAGGAAAAAACTGAAATGGGATAAAACATTTGCAGTTCAAGGTTTTTAACTGTTAAAAACACAATATAGGTTGAGTCTCCAATATCTGATATCCAAAATATTCTGAAATCCTGTATTTTTTTTATCATGACAGATACTAACACCTTTGCTGTCTGATGGGTCAATGGGCTAGATTTATGTTTGTAAGTAAAGCAAAAAGCAAGCAACTAGGTGGGGCAGATGTAACTTGTGCAGAGAGATTTGAATTTGGGTGGGTTATATTTTTTCTGTGCATGGTGAATACTGGCTGCTTTTGTATGTAGCCCACAAATATTAGCTTTATTTCCGCAGCAGGGTACACTATTCCACAGGGAATAACATTGGGGTGTAGAGTAGGATCTTGATCCGAGGCACCAACAGGCTAAAAGCTTTGACTGTTCCCAAGATGCATAGCGCCGCCTCCTCTATAACCCCGCCTCCATGCACAGGAGCTCAGTTTGTAAGTTGGTGCCTGCAAGCAGGTCATTAACAGGGAGGGCTGCTCCAGCAGCCCTGAAAAGAGCTTTTCTAAAAGAAAATAGAAGACTTCAAGGGCTGTAGCATAGGCATTGTATACTAGATGTCATTCTGACATCTCATGCTGCAGCTCCATCACCTCCTCCAGCGGTGCTGTATACTCCCGCGCCCTGGTTGCCGGGTACTTACAGCGGAGGTCTCCGGTCTCCATCAGGGCACACACAATAACCGCTGCTCTCCAGGATCGCGTGGCCGCACCAAGGGAGAAGGTAAGAGGGTCTCCCAGGCGAGACCCGCTGAAATCACGATCTGGCATGGTCTCTAGGAGACGGACCGCGCGCTGGCGTGGACACTGTGGCCAGGCACAGGTTGGATTTTTACTAAAAATCCATTTTAACAAGGCCCGCAGTACCCGGTGGTGAGGTCCAGCAACGGGATAAGGCTTTGACCTGTAGCCTCTCCCCCAGCCCCAGGCGCCATTTACTGCAAATATTCCCGCCCTGGAGCTGCTTCTCTCTGCCTCCCTCACTCTCTATTACACTTAAGTATTCTACATGTCTTTAGACAGCGTTAGTTAAGAAAGAGTGCATACATTCAGGGTTATTTAGTACAAGTACCCTGTGATATACATCCAGTTTCACTGTGCATTGTTATATCTATATTACTATATAGCATTACTCTGTAGTCCAGTTACTTAGTATTGCTAGTCCAGTGCAGTTTTATTGTTGTTTGTAATAATTACTGCATTGTACATGTGACTGATTGTGTGTGCCAGTAGCTGCCGTACAGTCACTGTATACCTCTTAAATTCCCTATTTTGTGTTCTGCTTGCAGCCAAACTGTAAGAGTTTTTTTTGCCAGGTATTCTGTCTGCTCTTATTGTACTTTTGGTCACCCTGAGGTTACGATTACAAATAATGTCTGCTCAACAGTGTGAGGACTCCAGGTCGGTCATGAGGAAAATATAGCAGCTGAGGATTCAGGTACTAGGGTCTCTGCACCCCAGGGTCAGTCGGCAGCACCAGGGGCAGATCAAGTCTACTGATTACGCTGGTGACTAGACTTACGCCCCCTATGGGACCTCCTGTGCCATTACAGCCACATATTGGTCCTGCGGTTAATCCGCCATGGGCAGATACTCTGTCTGCTCAGTTACAGCAATTAAACCAGTCTCTGGTTAAACAGAAAGCTAACCCACGCCTGCCTAAGACCAAGGGGTCCTCTAAACAGGCCATTTCCTCCTCACAATCCACACATGTGCCGGATAAATCTTCAGATGAAGATGGCGCTTACACTGACCTAAACTAAAAAAGGGGAGGTAGAGGACTGCTGCGCCTCAGAGAGCTGCAGTAGGGATACCAACAGATGATCACTCAATCACCCTGGAACACAATGCACAAGAAAATAAGGGATCCCTTCTGCGCTCATCCAACAACAATAAACAGTAATGCAATAAATGATAGGTTCCCAATGGATAAGTCTATGACTAAATTATAGTCTCTTTTAGTTCTTATACAAAGCGGAAGTGCTGGATGTAGGGAGACTCAATGCATACCGTACTCACAAGGAGTCGTGGTATGTCCCGCATGTAGAGGTGTCTTAAGTCGCTTGGTTCTTCTTTACCTTCTCCGAGGTGGAAAGTTCTTATCCTCGTAGTTGGATGACCTTAAATGCAGAGATCTGACCCATCTGGCTCCGCTACCGGTTCGCCCTCCCTGCCGTCCCCGGCTGCTGCTGCTGCGGGCGGTGGCACTGACTGGACGGGTCGCTGTATCAAGTTCGGAGTTTGTGAGTACGGTATGCATTGAGTCTCCCTACATCCAGCACTTCCGCTTTGTATAAGAACTAAAAGAGACTATAATTTAGTCATAGACTTATCCATTGGGAACCTATCATTTATTGCATTACTGTTTATTGTTGTTGGATGAGCGCAGAAGGGATCCCTTATTTTCTTGTGCTTACACTGACCTCACTGACACTGATCCAGATACTTCAGATGGGGAGACTCTGACACAAGTGGATGTCCCTGACCTTTTAGAGGCCATCAGGCTCATTATTCAGATTGAGGATGATCAGGAGCCTCCTACTACCTCTAAGAAACCAGATGAGTTTAAACGTCAGAAGGTGACTAAATTGCTTCTACCTCATTCTGACCACCTGGTTGACATACGTCAGGAATCCTGGGAATCTATAGGTACGAAACTTTCGCGGCAGAGATCAGTAAAAATTGGGAAACCCCACCTCCGGTGGACTCTCAGGTTGCACGCCTGGTGGTGTCCTCGGCTCTGCCTGTCACCACCGTCACCTCCCTGAAGGAACCGACGGATAAGCGTGTGGAGGGTTGCTTGAAGTCCATTTACACTCTTGCAGGGACTGTGCTTAGACCCATTATAGTGGCTGCCTGGGCGGCGAAAGCTATTGAAGCCTGGTTTCAGGAAGTTGAAGCGGAACTACCTTCTAATTATTCTGATAATGCTAGACAGTGCCTTTTCTAAAAAATTACGGCCTCTCATTACATTCAGGAGGCGGCTTCTGATGCCGGTGTCCTAGCGGCCAAGGCGTCTACTACGTTCATTCTGGCTCGCAGGATTCTCTGGTTGCGTTCCTGGTCTGTTGACCTGGACTCTAAAAAGACCTTGGAGATGATATCCTTTAAGTGGAACATACTTTTAGGGGAAGACCTCAACAAGATTGTTGCTGATTTAGCATTAGCTAAGACTGCTTGTCTACTTAGTACTACTCCTTCGGCTCCGAAGGTTAAGAGTACTTCCTTTCGTTCCTTTCGGCCTCCAGGTAAAGCAAAGGGTCAGGCGTACCCAAACAAGACACGCTCTTCCAAATCTACCAAGCCCAAACCAAAACGTGCCTGGGCTGCCCGTCAGCCTGCTTCCAAAATGGATAAACTGGCCGCATTACGGGACGGACCTCCCCTTGGGGGATCCCAGTGTGAGAGGCCAACTTATACGGTTTGCTCAGGTGTGGTTAAAGACCACTTCGGATGCCTGGGTAAGGGAAGTCGTCGCTCACGGTTACGCTATCTCTTTCAAGAAACGTTCCCCTCCTCGGTTTTGCTCAATCAACATCCCTTTGGATCAGGTAAAAGCAAAGACGCTCCACCTGTGGTGCAATCTCTCCTGGATACAAGAGTGATAGTGCCGGTGCCTCTGGCTCAGAGGGGCTATTCAACGCTGTTTCTGGTCCCGAAACCGAATGGGTCCTCCCGGCCCATTCTCAACCTCAAGTCTTTGAACAAATTTGTGAAGGTTTCCGTATGGAACTCTTTGTTTTATTGTTCTGGCCTTGGTGCCCATGGACTATATGGTATCCCTGGACATACAGGATGCGTACCTACATATCCCTATTGCCATTTCGCATCAGCAATACTTGCGGTTTGCTATTGCAACCTACATTACCAATTTCAGGCCTTACCTTTTGGTCTGGCCACAGCTCCACAAATCTTCACCAAGGTCATAGCGGTTATGACGGCTCTCCTTCACGTTGGGGCATCAGAATCCTACCATATCCTGGCAACCACACCAGAGGTTTTCCTTCATCATCTGGAAATGACGGTCCAATTCATACAAGCCCACGGGTGGCTCATCAACTGGAAGAAATCCTCCCTGGTCCCTGCTCAGAGCATGCTGCACCTGGGAGTGTTGTTGGACACACACAAGCAGCGGTTGTTTTTTGACTCCGGACAAGGTCCTGAAACTTCAGGACAAAATAAGACACTTCCTATCTCGCCCACGTGTGTCAGTACACTCGGTGATGCAAGTACTTGGCCTCATGGTGTCGACTTTCGACATGGTAGAGTACGCTCAATTTCACTCCCGCCCTCTCCAGAAGTTGATCCTCTCTAAATGGGACGGCTTGCCCCACCGGATCAGGACCCACATGATCTCCCTAACTCAGGAGGTTCGCCTGTCTCTGTCCTGGTGGCTCCAGGATCAGCGATTGGACAGGGGTTGTCCCTTCTGGATCTTCAACTGGGTCCTGCTGACGACGGATGCCAGTCTGAGGGGTTGGGGCGCAGTATTGAAGCAAAACTCTCTTCAGGGTCGGTGAACCAGGGAAGAGTCTCTCCTCCCGATAAACATTCTGGAACTGCGGGCAGTGTTTAATGCACTGAAACTAGCCCTGCCTTGGATACAGAACAGGCCTGTTCAAGTACAGTCAGACATCACCACGGTGGCGTACATAAATCATGAAGGCGGCACTCGAAGCCGCGTGGCAATGAGGGAAGTGTCAAGAATACTTCAGTGGGCAGAACGCCATCTGCCAGCCATATCGGCAGTGTTCATTCCGGGAGTCCTCATCAGGGAAGTGGACTTCCTCAGTCGTCAGAGTGGAGGCTTCATCCAGAAGTCTTTCTACTCCTAGTGGACAAGTGGGGCCTTCCAGATGTAGACCTGATGGTGTCTCAACACAATCACAAGGTTCTGGTCTTCGGAGCAAGAACAAGGGATCCTCAAGCGGCGTTCGTGGACGCACTGGCAATTCCATGGAACTTTCGGCTGCCGTACGTGTTCCCTCCGATGTCACTCCTGCCCAGGGTGATAAAGAAGTTCAAGCAAGAAGGATGAATACTACTTTTACTCACTCCAGGACCAGACGGCATTGGTTCTCAGACATACAGGGTCTCTGGATAGAGCGTCCTCTGCTACTTCCACAACGCCCAGACCTCCTCTTTCAGGGCCCCTGTGTCTACCAGGATTTGGCCCGTCTGAATTTGACGGCGTAGCTCTTGAAGCTTCCGTCCTAAGGGCCAAGTTTTTTTCTGAGGCGGTAATTCAAACTATGTTGAAGGCCCGTAAACCAACTTTGGCTCGGATTTATTACATGGTCTGGAATTCTTATTTCACATGGTGTGCTGCTAAGAATGTTGACGTATTCAAATTCAGTACTGCCAATCTGTTGGCCTTTCTACAACAGGGCCTGGACTTAGACTTGCGTCTGGCCTCGCCCAAGGTTCATATTTCAGCCTTGTCTATTTGGTTTCAGAGAAAGATTGTGACTTTGCCTGATGTTCATACCTTTACTCAGAGTGTTCTACGAATTCAACCTCCCTATGTTCCTCCTGTGGCTCCTTGGGATTTGTCGGTTGTTCTGGACGCCTTGCAAGAGGCTCCTTTTGAGCCCCTAGTGTCGGTGGACCTTAAATGGCTTACTCTTAAGGTCTTGTTTTTGCTGGCTATTGCCTCTACTAGACGGGTTTCAGATTTAGTTGCCTTATCCTGTCGGTCACCTTACCTGATTTTTCACCGTGATCGGGCGGTTCTTTGGACCCGCCCTGGTTATCTTCCTAAGGTGGTGCCTTCTTTCCACCTTAACCAAGAAATTGTGGTTCCGGCATTTACCTCTCCAGGTTTGTCATGCAAAGAGAAGTCTTTGGATGTGGTACAGGCTCTCCGTATTTATGGGAAAAGAACGGAGTCAGTTCGGAAATCTGACTCTCTGTTCTTTTTGGTTTTCACAAACGTGGCTGGCCTACTAATAAGCAGACCTTGGCCAGATGGATTTGAATGGTGATTGCACATGCTTATGTACAGGCTTGCCTTCCAGCTCCTGATACCATTAAAGCCCATTTTACTCAGTCTGTTGGACCTTCTTGGGCGGCCCGCCGTGGTGCGACCCTTGAACAATTGTGCAAGGCGGCGACGTGGTCCTCAGTGAACACGTTCATATGGTTCTATGCCTTTCGATACTTCCGCCTCCCAGGATGCTTCTTTTGGACGCCAGGTTCTTGTGCCCGCTACAGTGCATCCCCTCCCATGAGGAACTGCTTTAGGACATCTCCAATGTTATTCCCTGTGGAATACAGTGTACCCCGCTGCAGAAAAGGAGATTTATGGTAAGAACTTACCTTTGTTAAATCTCTTTCTGCGAGGTACACTGGATTCCACAGGGCGCCCACCCTGATGCACTTAGCGTCTTTGGGTTTGTATGGCATTAGCGGCTGGCACCTTCTCCTGTCGTGAGAATGTGATGTCTGTGTGGCTACTAACTGTTATCGTCTCTTTTCTACCTGCTACTGCATTGGACTGGTTAACAAAACTGAGCTCCTGTGCACGGAGGCGGGGTTATAGAGGAGGCGGTGCAAGGCATCCTGGGACAGTCAAAGCTTTAGCCTGTTGGTGCCTCGGATCAAGATCTTACTCTACACCCCGATGTTATTCCCTTTGGAATCCAGTGTACCTCGCAGAAAGAGATTTAACAAAGAGAAGTTTTTACCAAAAATCTCCTTTTTTGTAAAATTCACAGGTGAAAACCTTTGCTGGCATAAGTGAATTTTAGCGCTGGAAGGGCTGTTCCCAGTGGTAGCCTTTTCATGTATACAGCAAAACAAAAACGCTCGTCATCACCAAAAACTCTTGTTTTTGCTGGTGATGGGGCTTTTCATCCTATGATAAATCTGACTTTTAGTAGATGCATCTTCAGTGTGTGAAACCCCTCTACCAAAAATGTCTCCATAGGCATAAAGCAGCTACTGCCATCTTGAGGATGGGGTTAACCAACAGGTCCAAACTCTGAAAAGCTTAGCCTTTTGCAGGAGATTTCTTTGACATCACCTGCATTAGGATATTGGTATATAGCCGTGATACATACAATTATGCAGAAACTGTAGTTTATACATTATTTCATGATAAAGGTGCTTCATAAATAGGAGGTACCCAAGCCAGTAGTTAAAGCATTACATTAAAGGGCTTCCATACACATACACAGCTCCTATGGACATTTATATGCTAATTTTATACCAAAACTAAACCAAAGCTTTAAGCATTTCCCTATCCTTACTCTGTCACATTAAAATATCTTCAAAAAAAAAATACAAATTTATTTTTAACAGATCCACTTACACAAAACAGAGGTCCCATGATCTTAATTATATTTGTTTAATGATAACTAGTTGTGTAATAGAACACCCCCACTCTGGATTCCCACTATATTAAAAAGCATTATCCCACCCTCCTCCAGTGACTACTTATACCTAGCTTTTAGCACGATACAGAAGCAGTGCATTGGCTGCTTCACTGTTTGTTTTCTGCTGTGTCCATGAACAAACGTCAAGGTGCAGAAACTGGAAGCCGGGACGCCTGTAAAAATACTGAGTGGGAAAGGAATCTGTATTGCACAATTCAGCCCCTCCCCGTAGAGAAGGGGGTGGGGGTCTCTGGAAGTGGAGTTCACTGCCACAGCGTGCAAGGTGTGACTGCTGAGGGGAGTTGCTTGAGGCTGAGTATGCAGCTTTTGCTGTTCCCACGCAGTGCACATTTCTGTGTCAGCGCATAGCAACCCAGTGGCAGCCACTGCCTTTTGAGTATAGTGATGTGGCCCTAAATCCAACTGCTGACAGCAGAGCGCAGCCACATCAATCATGGAACCACCAGGGCCATTACCGTAAAGGGGGTGGCTATGGACACTAGGTGATGGTGCGGCACTGGAGGCACATATCGCCCTGCCCCTCGGCCCAGCACACCACTGCATATACACAGGGGACTAAATGGGGTTGACAGCGCCCAGAGCCAATTAAAAAATGGCATCCCTTGAAAACTATTCATTAAAATTCTTACATTAGCACTCCAATAAATACACACTGGGAAAGGAATATGAAGGGATGAAAACTATGTGCACATACTGCTGTGGAATGGAAATTGTAAGTGGACATAAAAGGTGCTACAGTCAAAATGTGTGTATACAGACAACTGGATGCAGTCCTTCATTTTAAACAGCAGATTTTCATAACAAAACCCTGTATTTTGCTATTAAATCATTGGCACTTAAAAAGTTGTGGCTTAAGCATGCCATTAAGCTTAGTAAGTACACCTCAAAGACACAAACAGACTAGAGACACATAGAGATGAGTCCACTTACATCTAGCCAAGGACGTGGGGTGAGGTAAATGGCTCAGGAGGCACTGGCAAGTACCAGAGCCAGATTTACACCCAATATGTATGTATATGCGCAGTTCCGACCCGATCGCACAGCTGTGAAGAAGTGCAGCGTGCGATCGGATCGGAATGACCCCCAGTGATCTTCTCTTGCTGCTGTTGTCTTCTTCTGTCTACTCTGCTTTTTGTCTGTTTGGTTCCTTAAGACTAAGCAAGCAACCTCCAAAAGGGATGAATATTTCCCTCAATTTGAAGAAATAAAAATGATCAACAAAAAACTTGACACCCCCAAACCAGTATTAACAAAATGCCCCTCACTTGGTCCAAAATTCTTTCATATGCCACTCAGACCTTCTACTTGCCACTTGCCATCCGGTTCCACAAGTATATTAAACTCTTGTCTCCATACAAAGGGTGTGTAATAAGTTTCAGGATGGACAATAAGTGTTATATTTACAAAGTGAACCTGAATTTTTTTCAGAGTATGAGCTCAAACCACTTGGTGAAGCAGTTGGACCAGTCTGAAGCAGCTATGTCTTCTACATGCTGGACAAAAGTCTCCACTGCAGCTTCCGGTGACTCAAAACAAAACCCACCAATTAGTCGTAGTGAGCCAGGTCTGGACTGTACGGTGGATGACCAAGCTCCTGTATGCGTTCATGGGCCAAAAAATCCACCACTTTCCTGGACTTGTGGGCAGGTGTATGATGAGTTCTAGGATGGTGCCTGGATATGGCTTTCAGCACATGCAGCAGGCATTAGTTGGCGTATCAGTCCCCAGTGAGTGGTTCAGTAGCTACACCAGTTTTGGCCACTCCAATTGAGGTTTACTGGGCCGACTGTTGTCTGGTCTCGGTGTCGAAACTTTAGATCTAGGATTCAGGAGTTTGAGTGACCACCATCACACCTGGCCAGCATGTTATGGCACGATCTCCTATCTCTTTATCTGTAACTGGGCCACAGTCATCCTGGCATCCACTTCAACTATCGCCCACACAGCAGCAACATTGTCCTCAGTAATGACGGACACAGGTCATCGCTCCTTGTCTTACAGGGACCATGTTCTGCACTGAAATTCTACAAACCACTGAAACACAGTGGCTCGGGACGGTGCCTCCTCCCCAAAAGCATCTCACGGTTGGTCAAAATTTTACTGCTGTCTCAGACAGCTATTGTTGTCGTAGAAGATCATGGGTCTCCATTTGACTCTGATTCGCTCCATAACGAGTTTGTGAAGGAAGATAACATGCTGACTTCTTTGGTGTGCAGTGTTACTTATATAACATGTAACACTGCACACCAAAGAAGTCATATAACATGCCTTAACATGTCACAAGAACTTTAGTCAGAGATCACAGTTTATAACCAGTCATATTGTGTTTACTGTACCTATGCACTGGATATCCAGTAACTTATTGCACACCCCTTGTATTCCTCTCAGACAAATGCCACACAAATGTCCTCACGTGCCCCTCAGACCTACCCATACACCTTACAGTCCTCCCCACATGTCACACAGACTCCCTATATGTCACTCAGTCCTTCCCACATGCCACTTACTTTACTAATTTGATTCAATTAGGCTCATCCTAGGACTAAGTTCCCGCATAGGCGGCACTTTATGTGCACAAAAATCCTCAAGTCTGGGGTGAGATTTAAGTGAGCTGGTGTGCCAGTAACATGACTGTGCATAATTTCCCAATGACCGCACACCTCACAGTGTAACTGCACACCTGAACTACTTACAATTGTCACAATGACCACCTGTAACCAAATTCAACAAAGCAGCATCACTCAATGCCTCACTGACAGCAGCATATCCCTGCCTCACTGACAGCGGTACTTCAATGCCTCACTGACAGCAGCATATCCCTGCCTCACAGACAGCGGTACTTCAATGCCTCACTGACAGCAGCATATCCCTGCCTCACTAACAGCAGCACATCCCTGCCTCACTGACAGCCACCCTTCACTGCCTCACTGACAGCGGCCCTTCAATGCCTCACTGACAGCAGCCCATCCCTGCCTCACTGACAGCAGCCCATCCCTGCCTCACTGACAGTGGCACTTCAATGCCTCACTGACAGCAGCCCATCCCTGCCTCACTGACAGCGGCCCTTCACTGTCTCACTGACAGCAGCCCATCCCTGCCTCACTGACATCGGCCCTTCACTGCCTCACTGACAGCAGTCCATCCATGCCTCTCTGACAGCAGCCCATCCCTGCCTCACTGACAGCTGCCCATCACTGCCTCACTGACAACAGCCCGTCCCTGCTTCGCTGACATCGGCCCTTCACTGCCTCACTGACAGCAGTCCATCCATGCCTCTCTGACAGCAGCCAAATCCCTGCCTCACTGACAGCTGCCCTTCACTGCCTCACTGACAACAGCCCGTCCCTGCTTCGCTGACATCGGCCCTTCACTGCTTCACTGACAGCAGTCGATCCATGCCTCACTGACAGCAGCCCATCCCTGCCTCACTGAGGTACATCCCTCCGCTTACTGCAACTATACCAATCACATATGTGCTTACATATGCGATTAGCAACGCAAAGGACAGCTCTCCGGATAAGAGCGGTGCTTTGCAATGACGGGAATTCCAGGTTTTGTCCCCAGGAGTCGAGTTACTCGACTGCCGCGTGGAGTGCTGGGAGGGATCCGATTGGATCCCTCTCAGGGAGATTGTGAAAAGAAGCCCATAGGCTTCTATAGGGTAATGCCACCACAAAGAAACCCCGGGAAAATAAGGAAAATGTGTCCAAAGTTTGAAAACTGGAGTTTTCGAGGTTTTGGCTGCATTTTCACTTTAGTACGGATCTCACGGATCATGCCTATCAGAACACGGTAAAAAAAACAGGTCTATTTAAAAACTGCTTTTTTTTACGATTTGTATTTATTCACGGCAGTGTTTGGCTATTGCCGGCAGTGTTTGTGAAATACAAATTTTAGTAAATTACCGAGTTCTAGCAAATAACAGGCATATTTGACCGATGGTGTATTCATTCGTATTTTTTTTCTTTGACTTCAACAAAAATACGAATGCCCTCATCACTGCCGTGATTTGAGTTTAGTAAATTCCCGAGATGACACTTTGAAGAAAAAACACCATCTCGGTCAAAATCGGGAGCTTAGTAAATATACCCCCCTGTCAGTGTCTGCGGCGCTATTACTCCTCAGCTCACTGTTCCTGGGACTGCTTGGGCAAATCCTCCTATGTAAAGCCGCCTGGTTGTCAGCGCTGTGCCTTTACATGACACTTAAGTATTCTACCTGCCTTTTTAGACAGTGATAGTTAAGAAAGAGTGCATTTAGTCAGGGTTTTATAGTACAATTACCCTGTGATATACATCCAGTTTCTTACTGTGTACTGTTATATCTACTGTTATATAGCTGTGTAAGCTAGTCCAGTGCAGTATTATTGTCTGTAATAACCTCTGCATTGTACAAACTGTGACTATTTGTGTGTGCATTGATAGCTGAGTGGTGTCCATCTCGTGTCTTTCACTTAACTTGCTATCCCTATATTCTATAACCTGAGGGGGCTTGGTGCGTCAGGTGTTATTTAATATAGGATTTTCACAAAGATATACTGTATTACGTATTTTTCTCTGTGATTTAGTCACCATGGCCCTCATTCCGAGTTGATCGGTCGCAAGGCGAATTTAGCAGAGTTACACACGCTAAGCCGCCGCCTACTGGGAGTGAATCTTAGCTTCTTAAAATTGCGACCGATGTATTCGCAATATTGCGATTACTAACTACTTAGCAGTTTCAGAGTAGCTTCAGACTTACTCTGCCTGTGCGATCAGTTCAGTGCTTGTCGTTCCTGGTTGACGTCACAAACACACCCAGCGTTCGCCCAGGCACTCCCACCGTTTCTCCGGCCACTCCTGCGTTTTTTCCGGAAACGGTAGCGTTTTCAGCCACACGCCCCTGAAACGCCGTGTTTCCGCCCAGTAACACCCATTTCCTGTCAATCACATTACGTTCGCCGGAGCGATGAAAAAGCCGTGAGTAAAATTACTTTCTACATAGCAAAGTTACTTGGCGCAGTCGCAGTGCGAACATTGCGCATGCGTACTAAGCGGATTTTCATTGCGATGCGATGAAAAATACCGAGCGAACAACTCGGAATGAGGGCCCATATCTCTCCTTTATCTCTGCTGGTGCTGACTACACTGCGCAGGGGTTTGGGCTAGAGGTATTGTGCTGCTGACAAACTGTACTGTGTTACCTGATACTGCAAGTTATATCATGTCTGCTTCTGAGGGTAACGGTTCTGGGGCGGAACACACTGCTGGTGTTGTTGAAGCCACAGGCACATATGGGGAGAATATAGCAGCTGTGGGCTCTGGTTCTGGGGGCTCCTTGCCCCCCCAGTGGGACTGTGGCAACGGAGGCACATACTGACCCTCCGTGGGACGCTTTTTCCACGCTTCTGCATATGCTAGTTCACCCCCAATGGGACCCCCAATGCCTGTACAACCGTATGTGGTCCCTGCAGCTAACACGCCGTGGGTGGACGATTTATCTGCTCAATTAAAGAAGTTGAACCAGTCCCTGACTACTAAAAAGTCTGACCAACACTCGCCTAAGTCCAAGAGGTCCTCTAAGCGAGCGCTCGTCTCCTCACAATCCACTGCTGTCACTAACATCTCGTCTGATGAAGACAGCACATACACTGACCCCACAGGTTCTGACTCAGATACGGCTGATGGGGAGGGTAGTTCACATGTGGATGTTCCTGATCTTTTGGAGGCTATTAAGTTAATTCTGCAGATTACGGATGATCCCGAGCCATCCGTTCCTTCTAAGAAACCAGATAGGTTCAAGCATCTTACCTCACTCTGACCACCTAGTGGATATACGTCAGGAACCCTGGCAAAGCCCGGGGTACGAAGTTTGTGCCTCAAAAGAAGATGCTGGCTCGCTATCCCCTCACGCCAGAGCTGTCTAAGTATTGGGAAACGCCTACTCCAGTAGACTCACATGTGGCTAGGATGGTGGTTTCCTCAGCTCTACCTGTCACTACCGTCACGTCTCTAAAAGAGCCTACGTATAAACGTGTCGAGGGTTGTCTGAAAGCGATTTACACCCTCACGGGTGCTGCACAAAGGCCCACTATTGCAGCTAGATGGGCGGCAGAGGCTATTGAAGCATGGGCCTTGGAGTTAGAAGCTGAAATCTCCTCTGACCATGCTAGACAATGCTTGTCATATATTGTCACAGCTTCTCGCTATATTAAAGAGGCGGCTTCTGATGCCAGTATCCTAGCAGCCAAGGCCTCTACTACGTCAGTCCTGGCTCGCAGGATATTGTGGCTGAGATCCTGGTCTGTGGATCTGGACTCTAGAAAAACCATGGAGGTACTCCCTTTCAAAGGGGATATTCTGTGTGGGGAGGACTTAAATAAGATAGTGGCTGACTTGGCTACTGCCAAAACTGCCTGTCTGCCTAATACAGCTCCTTCTGTGTGGAAGGCCAAAGGCACGTCCTTTCGCCCATTTCGTCCTTCAGGTAAAGCAAAAGGTCAGGCGTACCATAAGCAGGCCCGCACTTCCAAACCTGGTAAGCCGAAGCCCAAAAGAGCCTGGGCTGCCCGTCAGCCAGCAGCCAAGACCGATAAGCCTGCCGCATGACGGGGCGGGCCTCCCCCTGGGGGATCCCAGGGTGGGGGGGCCGGCTTCCAGGGTGTACCCAGAAGACCACTTCAGATGCCTGGGTACGGGAAGTCGTCACTCGAGGTTACGCCATAGCCTTCAAAAAACGACCCCCTCATCGATTTTGCCAGACAGACGTCCCGTCGGAGCAGACAAAGGCAAACACTCTGCATTCGGTGGTACAGACCCTCCTGG
This sequence comes from Pseudophryne corroboree, assembly GCF_028390025.1. Classification (NCBI taxonomy): domain Eukaryota; kingdom Metazoa; phylum Chordata; class Amphibia; order Anura; family Myobatrachidae; genus Pseudophryne; species Pseudophryne corroboree. Next base: position 613,434,317 of record NC_086444.1, on the reverse strand, counting down.
ATACAGGAGTCGTAGTACAGGTGCCTCTTGCTCAGAGGGGCCGGGGGTACTATTCTCCGCTGTTTCTAGTCCCGAAACCGAATGGGTCCTCTCGGCCCATTCTCAACCTCAAGGCACTGAACAAGTTTGTGAAGGTTACCAAGTTCCGTATGGAAACCCTTCGCTCTATAGTTCTGGCCTTGGAACCTGGGGACTACATGGTCTTCCTGGACATACAGGATGCTTACCTGCATATTCCTATAGCAGTGTCACATCAACAATACCTGAGGTTCGCTATTGGCAACCTCCATTACCAGTTTCGGGCGTTACCTTTTGGTTTAACAACGGCTCCGCGAGTCTTCACCAAAGTTATGGCGCTGATGACGGTGGTACTCCGCCGTCAAGGGGTCAGGATACTGCCGTATCTGGACGACTTGTTAATGCTGGCAAATTCCCCAGATCTTCTCCTGCGTCATCTGGATATGATGGTCCGGTTTCTACAAGCCCACGGGTGACTCATCAACTGGAAGAAATCCTCCCTGGTCCCTGCTCAGAGCATGGTGCATCTGGGAGCGCTGTTGGACACTCACAACCAGAGGTTGTTCTTGTCTCAGGAGAAAGTCCTGAAACTTCAGGACATGATTCGTTGCTTCCTTTCTCGTCCGCAAGTGTCGATACATTCGGCAATGCAGGTGCTGGGCCTCATGGTATCAGCATTGGACATGGTGGAGTATGTTCAATTCCATTCTCGCCCCCTCCAGAAGCTGATTCTAGCCAAGTGGGACGGCCTGCCTCACCGGATCAGGTCTCAAATGATCTCTTTGACTCCGGAGGTCCGTCTGTCGCTGCTTTGGTGGCTCCAGGACCGACAATTGTGCAGAGGCCGTCCCTTCTGGATATCCAACTGGGTCCTGTTGACGACAGATGCCAGTCTAAGAGGTTGGGGCGCGGTGCTGGAGCAGCACTCCTTGCAGGGTCGGTGGACCAAGGAGGAATCTCTCCTCTCGATCAACATTCTGGAATTGCGGGTGGTCTTCAATGCGTTGAACCTAGCCCAGCATTTGATTCAGAACCGTCCTGTTCAAGTACAGTTGGACAACGCCACCACAGTGGCTTACATAAATCATCAAGGCGGCACTCGAAGCCGTTTGGCAATGACGGAAGCCTCACGGATTCTACGTTGGGCAGAACGCCATCTACCGGCAATATCGGCAATATTCATTCCGGGAGTCCTGAATTGGGAAGCGGACTTTCTCAGTCGTCGGGACGTGCATGCCGGCGAGTGGGGCCTCCATCCAGAAGTGTTTCAACTCCTCGTGGAAAGGTGGGGGTCTTCCAGATGTGGATCTGATGGCGTCTCGACACAATCACAAGGTTCCGGTCTTTGGAGCAAGGACAAGGGATCCTCAAGCAGCATTCGCGGATGCGCTGGCACTACCGTGGAGGTTTCGGCTGCCGTACGTGTTCCCTCCGGTGTCACTCCTGCCCAGGGTAATTCGGAAGTTCAAGCAAGAAAAAGGAAATCTGCTTCTCATAGCTCCGGCGTGGCCCAGACGGCACTGGTTCTCAGACCTGCAAGGCCTATCGTCAGAGCGTCCACTTCTACTTCCACAACGCCCAGACCTCCTCGTTCAGGGCCCCTGTGTCTACCAGGACCTAGCCCGGCTGTCTTTGACGGCGTGGCTCTTGAAGCTTCCGTCTTAAGAGCTAAGGGTTTTTCTGAGGAGGTCATTAAAACTATGTTGCGGGCCCGGAAACCGGCCTCTGCTCGGATTTACCATCGGGTCTGGCATTCCTACTTTGTTTGGTGCGCATCTAACCATTATGACGCTTCCAAGTTTAGTACAGCCAAACTTTTGGCTTTTCTACAGCAGGGCCTAGATTTAGGCCTGCGTCTGGCCTCCCTCAAGGTTCATATTTCTGCCTTGTTGGTGTGGTTTCAGAGAAAAATTGCGACTTTACCTGATGTTCATACACTTAGGGTGTGTTGCGTATCCAACCTCCCTATCTCCCGCCTGTGGCTCCTTGGGACTTGTCGGTGGTTTAGGAGGCGTTACAAGAGTCTCCATTTGAACCTCTTGGTTCAGATGACCTTAAGTGGCTTTCCCTTAAGGTGGTGTTTCTGTTGGTTATTGCCTCTGCTAGAAGAGTGTCGGATTTGGGTGCCTTGTCTTGTAGTTCCCCGTATCTGATTTTTCACCGTGACCGGGCGGTTCTTAGGACTCGTCCTGGATATTTGCCTAAGGTGGTTTCTTCGTTCCACCTTAATCAGGAGATTGTGGTTCCAGCTTTTGTCTCTCCTGATTTGTCTCCCAAAGAGCGGTCTTTGGATGTGGTACGGGCTCTCCGTATCTATGTGAAGAGAACTGCTTCTATTCGAAAGTCTGATTCTCTCTTTGTTTTGTTTGGATTTCACAAACGTGGCTGGCCTGCTCACAAGCAGACCCTGGCCAGGTGGATCAGAATGGTGATTGCGCATGCTTATGTGAAGGCTGGTCTGTAAGCTCCTGTTCACATTACGGCCCATTCTACTCGGTCTGTTGGACCTTTTTGGGCGGCCCAACGTGGTGCGACCCTTGATCAATTGTGCAAGGCGGCTACGTGGTCCTCCGGGAACACGTTCATAAGGTTCTATGCCTTCGATACTGCCGCTTCCCAGGATGCTTCCTTTGGACGCCGGGTTCTTGTGCCCGCTACAGTGTGTCCCCTCCCATAAGAAACTGCTTTAGGACATCCCCATTGTCCAGACTTGTGGAGCCCAGTGTACCCTGCAGCAGAAAACAAGTTTTATGGTAAGAACTTACCCTTGTTAAAACTCTTTCTGCGAGGTACACTGGGCTCCACAAGGCGCCCACCCTGACGCACTTAGCTTCTTTGGGTTGATATGGCATTAGCCACTGACACTTCTCTTGTCGTGAGAGTGTGGTGTATGTGGCTACTAACCGTTGTCGTCTCTTTTCCTGCTACTGCATTGGGCTGGTTAACTAAAAACTGAGCTCCTGTGCTGGGAGGCGGGGTTATAGAGGAGGCAGCGCTAGGCATTCTGGGAACAGTCAAAGCTTTTCAGCCTGTTGGTGCCTCGGATCAAGATCCTACTCTACACTAGTGATGAGCGAGGTTCGGTTTTACTCGGTTTTACTCGGTTTTACTCGGTTCTCAAAACGGCATCTTATTGGCTATCCAAAACACGTGACATCCGTGAGCCAATAAGATGCCGTTTTGAGAACCGAGTAAAACCGAGTAAAACCGAATCCGCTCATCACTACTCTACACCCCTATGTCTTTCCTTGTGGAGCCCAGTGTACCTCGCAGAAAGAGTTTTAACAAAGGTAAGTTCTTACCATAAAACTCGTTTTTAAGAAGGTGCAAATTTTGTGAAAGTGTTAAGGTGCGTACACATGGTGCGATGTGCATAGCACCCGACATTGACTATGCGATGTGGCCGGAGCCCAGCACCACGATATAGTCAGTGTTGGGCTGCCTGCACAGTCTATTTTTTCTTGCGATGTCGATGCCATGGGAGCGTGCATCGGCATCAGCATCGCAAGCTGTATACACACGGTGCGATATGCACTATATTTTCCTGCAATATGGACTACATAGTCCATATCGAATATTTTACAGCAGGTTTACGTTGCTTTAATATCTTGGTTTACAGCTGTAATGTAGACAATTTATTATGTCTTCTTCCTGAATAGATTAGAGCTCCTGAGTGCTGGTTTTCCAGGACAGCTCCATGTTTTTCCACTACAACTGTTTAACTTCTATGGTTGTTTTTCCATCACTTAGATACCAAATGCACCCAGTTTTACATGATACATGGGTTTAGTTTCCCACAATGGTTTCATTTACGTTGGGACCTTAAAGAAAGATTCAGGTGGTTTGTGTATTGTGTCGTCCAGATGTGTGCCTAGTTATGCATTTCCAAATTACAGAAGTCATAGACTGGATACTAGAGGCGTAATAAGAGAGAAGGGGGCCCGTGTGCAAGTTCTGTCTGGGCCCCCTCCTTTCTAGCCAGGACTGTCAGCACAAGAGTGACTGAATACTAGTAGACTCTGAGGCTCTGCCAGAATCTACTGCACATGTGTATGTCACGGGAAAATGGTGTGGTGGCCATTCTACTGTACATGCACAAACTTCGGGAAAAATGCTCGATGCACCATTTTCCCGGTGATTTGTCCAGCACTGGACCTGCCAACGCATGCTCTGGAGAGAAATAGGTGCCAGGTATGCAGTGTGGGCCCCCCCTGCACCCATTATAGATATGCCACTGCTTGATACTTGTCACAAAGGCTTGTCACAAAGGGGCGGCAGAATTTGTCAGTTAGGGACATCATTTGTCAGAAGCAGACAAGTGTGTGATGTGTGAATAGTGAGCGGGAGAAATGATGTGTGACATGTGATGAGTGAGGAATATATGAGTGATGAGTGAAGATGTAGAGGGGTGTGCCTTTTTTAGCAACACAAACAAATCTCTGAGATTCTGACTCCACAAATTATTCATGTATGCATGAGGATTGGCTGTGTTTTCAGTTTGACAGAGCTTGATTCTTTACAGTTAAAGAGAAATATGTTTTCAGATTTCTGAGATGAGAGTGATAAGATGAAATAAAAAGGGATAAGTCATGAGGGCTGCATGCTGAGTGAAAAGTAAGGATTTACAATTGAATATTATAAGTTTTTAATAATTACATTGGTACATGACATAAAAATTCACCACATCATGCTGTACTCTGGAAATTTCATTTTTAAAGTAAAAGCACAAGGTCCACTTTTGGGAGCTTCTCACTATGATTTTTCCACCTTATAAATAGAGATGTGTGGCGGGCACTTTTCGTGTTTTGTGTTTTGTTTTTGTTTCCATGCTTGTGTTTTGGATTTGGATTGGTTTTGCCAAAACCACCCTTTCGTGTTTTGGTTTTGGTTTTGGATCTGGGTGATTTTTGAAAAATACATAAAAACAGCTAAAATCACAGAATTTGGGGGTAATTTTGATCCTACGGTATTAACCTCAATAACAATCATTTCCACTCATTTCCAGTCTATTCTGAACACCTCACACCTCACAATATTGCTTTTAGGCCAAAAGGTTGTACCGAGGTGGCTGGATGACTAAGTACTTAGGGCAGTACCGATGTTGTAATGGTTAGGATTACTGCTTCACAGCACTGAGGTCATGGGTTTGATTCCTACCATGGCCCTAACTATGCGGAGTTTGTATATTCTCCCCGTACTTGTGTGGGTTTCCTCCGGGTTCTCCGGTTTCCTCCCACAATCCCAAAATATACTGGTAGGGTAACTGGCTCTCAACAAAAATGAACCCTAGTGAATGTGTCTGTGTGTACATGTGATAGGGAATCTAGATTGTAAGCTCCAGTGGGGCAGGGACTCATATGAATGGGAAAATATTCTCTGTAAAGCGCTGCAGAATATGTGTGAACTATATAAATAACTGGTAATAAATAATAAATAAGCTAAGCGGCACAAGTGGGCAGCACAAACACCTGGACCATTTAGGAGTGGCTCTGCAGTGGCAGACAGGATGGCAGATTTAAAAACTAGTCTCCAAACAGCACATGATGCAAAGAAGAAAAAGAGGTGCAATGAGGTAGCTGGATGGCTAAGCTAAGCGACACAAGTGTGCGGCACAAATACCTGGCGCATCTAGGAGTGGCACTGCAATGGCAGACAGGATGGCACTTGAAAAAACTAGGCCCCAAACAGCACATCATGCAATGAAGAAAAAGAGGTGCAATAAGGTAGCTGGACACAAGTGACACAAGTGTGCGGCACAAACAACATTGGATGTGCTGGAATTTGGGCAGATGTAATACACGCACAATGGGGGTCATTCCGAGTTGATCGCTCGCTGCCGTTTTTCGCAGCGCAGCGAACAGGTTACTACTGCGAATGCGTATGCACCGCAATGCGCAGGCGTGTCGTACGGCTACAAAGCGAATCGTTGCTGAGCGATGGATTTAACGAAGAATCCATTCGCACAGCCGATCGCAAGGAGATTGACAGGAAGAGGGCGTTTGTGGGTCTCAACTGACTGTTTTCTGGGAGTGGTGCGGCGAACGCAGGCATGTCCAGGCATTTGGAGGGCGGATGTCTGACGACAACTCCGGGACCTGCAACGCTGGATTAATCGCACAGGGTAAGTAACTCTTACCCTGTAGCGATCGCAGCCTTGCTATGCGATCGCAGCCTTGCTATGCAAAGATACACCCCCCATAGGTGGCGTCCAGTTGATCGCACGGGCTGCAAAATATTGCAGCGTGTGATCAACTCGGAATGACACCAAATATTGGTGGCACAGGAGAGCGTACCCCTAACCACACACACACACACACACACACACACACACACACACACACACACACACACACACACACACACACACACACACACAGCAATGCCTGTAAAAATAATTTGGATAATAATAACCCTTTTATTTGGAGCTATTATAATAATATGCAGCACAGGCGAGCATACCCCTACACCACACAGGGCAAAGCCTGTGAAAATTATTTGGATAATAATATAAGTAATGTATATAAGACTTTTATTTTGAGTAAATAGTATACAGCACAGGACACCACCATTGGACTTATGGCAGCACAAAACACCACCACTGGATTGATGCAGCACAAGACAGCACCACTGGACTGGACTTATACGGCAGTACCACCTGGACTTATACGGCAGTACCACTGGACTGGACTTATACGGCAGTACCCCTGGACTTATATGGCTGTACCCCTGGAGTTGTACGGAAGTGTCAGACAGGATGGCACTTTAAAAAACTAGTCCGCAAACAGCACATGATGCAAAGAAGAAAAAGAGGTGCAGGATGGACTTGTCCTTGGGCCCTCCCACCCACCCTTATGTTGTATAAACAGGACATGCACACTTTAACTAATCAATCATTTCCGCAACAGGGTCTGCCACACGACTGTGGCTGAAATGAGTGGTTTGTTTGGGCACACACCAAAAAAGAAGCAATCAGTCTCTCCTTGCACAAACTGGCTCTACATAGGCAAGATGTTGACCTCATCCTCCGATTCCTCACCCATTTCAGTGTGTACATCCTCCTCCTCATAGAGTATTAATTCGTCCCCACTGGAATCCACCATCACAGGTCCCTGTGTACTTTCTGAAGGCAATTGCTGGTAAAGGTCTTCCCGGAGAAATTTAGCATTAATTTTGATGAACATCATCTTCTCCACATTTTGTGGAAGTAACCTCCTATGCCGATTGCTGAAAAGGTTACCAGCTGCACTTAACACTCTTTCGGAGTACACACTGGAGGGGGGGCAGTGTAGGTAAAATAAAGCCAGTTTGTGCAAGGGCTTTCAAATTGCCTCTTTTTCCTGCCAGTATACGTACGGACTGTCTGACATGCCTACTTGGATGCGGTCACTCATATAATCGTCCACCATTCTTTCAATGGTGACAGAATCATATGCAGTGACAATAGACATGTCAGTAATTGTTGGCAGGTCCTTCAGTCCGGACCAGATGTCAGCACTCGCTCCTGACTGCCCTGCATCACCGCTAGCGGATGGGCTAGAAAATCTTATCCTTTTCCTCACAGCCCCATTTGCGGGAGAAAATTAAGTTCTGCTTGAGTTGACAATTTTCTCACCAGCAGGTCTTTGAACCTCTGCAGACTTGTGTCTGCTGGAAAGAGAGATACAACGTAGGCTTAAAACCTAGGATCGAGTACATGGGCAAAATGTAGTGCTCTGATTTCAACAGATTGACCACCCTTGAATCCTGGCAAAGCGAATGAAGGGCTCCATCCACAAGTCCCACATACTTAGCAGAATCGCTCCGTCTAAGCTCCTCCTTCAATTTCTCCAGCTGCTTCTGCAAAAGCCTGGCAGTGTCTGAACTGACTTCACGTGTGGCAAGTTTGAAGGGTTGGAGAACCTTGCACAAGACGGAAATCATTCTCCACTGCGCTTGAGTCAGGTGCATTCCCCCTCCTTTGCCTATATCGTAGGTGGATGTATAGTCTTGAATGGCCTTTTGCTGCTCCTCCATCCTCTTAAGCATATAGAGTGTTTGCTGGCGCTCCAGTCTTCGGCACGCGGTGGCTGAATGACGAAAGTGGTCACCGACAGCATCTCCTGCACGCCCCTGTCATTTTTAAAAAGAAATCTGCACCGCCAAATTAATTGTATGTGCAAAACATGGGACGTGCTGGAATTTGCCCAGATGTAATGTAACCGCCGACTCACTTGGACTCTCCTTGGGGATTTGTGATACCATCTTAGAACGCACAGTTCTTTGCTGTGCTTTTTCCAGCTTAACTCTTATCATTTTTCTAGCGGGAGGATGAGTCCTTCCATCGTCATGTGAAGCTGAACCACTAGTCATGAACATAGGCCAGGGCCTTAGCCGTTCCTTGCCACTCCGTGTCGTAAATGGCATATTGGCAACTTTATGTTTCGCCTCAGACCATTTAAGTTTATTTTTTGGGGTCTTTTTACTGAACTTTGGCATTTTGGATTTTACATGCCCTCTACTATCACATTGGGCATCGGCCTTGGCAGACGACGTTGATGGCATTTCATTGTCTATGTCATGACTAGTGGCAGCAGCTTCAGCACTAGGAGGAAGTGGTTCTTGATCTTTCCCTATTTTATCCTCCAAATTTTTGTTCTCCATTATTTTGCTGGAGTTATATAACAATATGCAGTACAGGAGAGCGTACCTCTACACTACACAGGGCAAACCCTGTGAAAATTATTTGGATGAAATATTAATAACCCCTTTATTTGGAGTAAATAATATACAGCACAGGACAGCACCGCTGAACTTATATGGCAGCAACACTGGACTGGACTTATACGGCAGTATCACTGGACTGGATTTATATGGCAGGATCACTGGATTTATAGGCCAGTACCACTGGAATTATACAGCAGCACCACTGGACTTATACGGCAGTACCACTGGACTGGATTTATATGGCAGTATCACTGGACTTATACGCCAGTACCACTGGAATTATACGGCAGCACCACTGGACATATACAGCAGCACAGGGACATCACCACTGGACTGATACAGGACAACACAGCACCACTGCAATGGACTGGACTTATACAGCAGCACTGGACATATGGCAGCAGAGGACACCAACACTGTGACTGGACTGATGCAGCACAAGACACTACCACTGTACTGATGCAGGACACTGACGGAGACACTCCAATGCCGGAGTGATAATGGCGGCGATGCACTGCTCCTTATATGGAATCCAAACCACGGGAGAATCCGACAGCGGGATGATGATATTTTGCCTCGTTCTGGTTTCCGAGTCAGACAGTAAAACCCGAGCCTGACTCGGATCCGGGCTCGGGTAGTGAAGTTCAGGGGGGTTCGGTTGTCAGGGAACCGAACCAGCTCATCTCTACTTATAAAATGCATGACTCATGATTCATGGTCCAGTCAATCAAAAAACAGCAATCTCGTTGGTCATCCTTTATCACTTGTCGCTCATTGCTTATGTATCCTTTGCACTTCATTCATTAGGTGACTTGTAACATACCATACAGATGTGTCCTCACACACCTAGCCTCAATACACCGTACAGTGCAAGACACCAGGCGCGAGTGAGCTGCGCCAAACAGTGTAGCTTAGTGACTTTCCTATAAAATTGCATCTTATTCACTCTGCAGGCGCAGCAAAACACCACTCACTCTGTACCAGAGACACTGGGCTGTGACAGGAATTCGTCTCATACTCTTCACACAACAGACACTTGTTTGATTGTGACAAATTATTATATTGTGTGATTCTGATGTTTAACTCTGACTAAAATGGACACTGGAAATACTATTTATTATTTAGTTATTTTTTTTATTTCTGCTAATCATTCTTATTCCTATACTTTGCACTAGAATACAAGCTCCGTCCAAGAAGATATATTACTGATTTAGATGTACAGTACAAGGGCTCCTCCTTCTCTCCCACTGAATAATCTGTATGCAGCCGTGCGAACGGGTCGGAACTGCACTTGCACGCGGGCGTCATTGCGCAGGCGTGCCGTTGCCCGGCGACGGGCGTCTCCAGGCAGCGACAAGGGAACTGAAGAAAGCGTTCACAGTGGCGAACGCAAGAAGATTGACAGGACGAAGGCGGACCTGGGCGGCAACTCACCATTTCTGAGGAGTGTCCGGGAAAACGCAGGTGTGGTCGGCCGTTGAAGAGGAGGGTTCCTGACGTCAGGTCAATGCCGGATCATCGCAGTGGGTGAATAACTCTATCGCAGTGGGTGAATAACTCCAGGGCTGTGCAGAGACTGCACAACCGATTGCAGCCCTGCATAGCCCTAACCCCCTCCTCCCCTGTAGGCGGCGATTACCTGGTTGCAGCAGTGCTAAAATAGCCTGCGTGCAACCAGGTCGGAATGACCCCCAGTGATTGGAAGGAGTTTAGGGGGTCATTCCGACCTGGTCGCACGCAGGCTATTTTTAGCACTGCTGCAACCAGGTAATCGCCGCCTACAGGGGAGGAGGGGGTTAGGGCTATGCAGGGCTGCAATCGGTTGTGCAGTCTCTGCACAGCCCTGGAGTTATTCACCCACTGCGATAGAGTTATTCACCCACTGCGATGATCCGGCATTGACCTGACGTCAGGAACCCTCCTCTTCAACGGCCGACCACACCTGCGTTTTCCCGGACACTCCTCAGAAATGGTGAGTTGCCGCCCAGGTCCGCCTTCGTCCTGTCAATGTTCTTGCGTTCGCCGCTGCGATTGCTTTCTTCGGGTCCCTCGTCGCTGACTGGCGATGGCCATCTCCGGGCAACGATGTGCCTGCGCAATGATGCGCAGGGCGCAGTTCCGACCCGTTCGCACAGCTGCAAAAAGTTGCAGCGTGCGAACGGCTCGGAATGACCCCCCAGGTTCCCCAATGTTAGTGCAATTTACTATTCTGGAATCTCAAGTTTTCCATCAGACCTGTAAGGGGGAAATTCAATTCTCTGATATCCAAAGTGCTGTTCAAGAACAGCACACGGTGCCCCCAGCATTGAATAACGTGCAATGTTGGCACTACTGTGCTAGTTGATATGTGCGTGGCACATCACTATGAATTGAATTCCCCCCACAGTGTTATGGAAAGGGACACACTTTGCATCTTGATCTTTTATGCAGGCATCCACAAGATTTACTCTATGCAAGCCTATTACTTACAGTGCATTTCTGTGGAAGCTGGCAGTTAACACCAGCGAAACGCGTTGAGACGACATTATTGACATCTTCACTAAACTTCCCCTTTTCAAAAATTGGAGAACTTTTTCTTTACAACTTACCCGGACGGCACTAATTGGACTCTCCACCTTGGACCCTAACATCTATGGTGAGACTGGAAAAATCCCTATCTGCACGAGAAAGCTTGCACGGTGTGCTTAAAAAAGGGACTTAGCAAAGCTGCTACTCACCTACAACTATATCTGTGGACCATAATTGGAGAGAATCCTAGCCTGGGGTATGATATACTTCTCCTAAGGGGACTAGTGAATGTCTTCTGACCCATAAATTAAGATGATGATTTTTTATACCAGACAACTTATATGTTTTTAGATAAAAATTCTATTAAATTTGTATATTAATTCAACCTAAAACCTACCGTCCTTTTATATTTATTTATTTATTAATATTTTCTAACTCTTAGATTATTACTGGAGGGATATACCCTTGTTTACAACAGAGCGCAGGTGTTTTTCTGTTTTTTTCTGTGACTACATATATTGGGGATTACCACCCCCTACACCAGCGGCTATTGACAGCGCCCTCCATCTATATTTCTTGTTGCCATAAAAAAGATCTGTATGCACAAGTTTTGTGGTATGCAAAGCCAACATAGATTTATCAGTGTGGAAGTGGCAGTAATCTGTCCTTAAAATTGAGGAGAATTACTGTAGCTCAATATTCTATAAGAAAAAGAAAAACGTTCTCCTTGCCACATGTAATTATGGCCCTCATTCCAAGTTGATCGCACCAAGCAACTTTTTGCTGCTGTTGCGATCAACTAATCTCAGCCTATGGGGGAGTGTATTTTAGCAGAGCAAGGCTGCGATCGCTTGTGCAGTTCCGGCTATGCTAAAAAAAGTTTCACTCAAAACTAGACCAGCCCTGGACATACTTACCCTGTGCGACGGATCCAGCGATGATGGGGCCAGCTTTGACGTCACTCCGCCGCCCTCCGTTTTTCTGGACAGGCCTGCGTTTTGCTTACCACTCCCCGAAAATGGCAGCAAACGGTAGGTTGACGCCTCAGAATGTCCTCTTGCTGTCCATCTTCTTTGCGGTCGCCGCTGCGACCGCTTTCTTCTCTGTAAGCGTTGTTGCCCGGCGACCTCTGCGAAGAACCACTGCGTGCGAACGGGTCGGAATGACCCCCTATGTCCTGTATGTTGTAGTGGTGGAGAATATTGAAAATATAATACAGTTGTATTTTGATGATCTTGAATGAGTTAAATGTAGTGCTCTATTTCCGTGATGCACGCAGATATACCTCCAGGAAGTGATCATTGGAATTTGCAGTGTGCTGATTTTGACTCTCTCTCTTTTTCTAGGAATCCTCTTACTCATTTGCACTGAAATGCCTTATCAGCCTCTCAACTGCTATCCTGCTTGGACTCATTATCATGTACCACGCCAGAGAGATCCAGGTATAAGCCCTGAACATGTTACTATAATACTACATGACAGTCCCAACTTTAAATGCCACTCCCCAATTTCAGCAAAAAAGAGCAGAGCTACTGCTATTATATGTCATATGAACATGCCATTATGTAATGTAAAAACTAATGACCCCTATGAATTGAGAAAGTCTCGTCATTTATTTTTACGTTTCAGGATACGTAGGGGCTGATGCAGAGTCCATTGAGAGCACACAAATGCGAGAATGCAGAGTCATATGCAGTATGAGTACAGCTACCCTTCTTACCAACGAGGCAGAACTTGGATGGGAAGAGACTGTTGGGGGTAATGTAATAGCCTGCGAGAAGTAGGAAGTGTGAGACTTTGTGCGAGTTCTCTCAATTTTTTAAAGCAGCAATCATTTACACAGCAAAACGGGAGAACTCGCACAAAGTCTTGTACTTCCTGCTTCTTGCAGGCCATTACATCCCCCCCCCTATATGTGAGCTGTACTAAGCCTTGGAGAGTGATAAAGTGGAGAGAGATAAAGTACCAGCCAATCAGCACCTAACTGTCATGTCACAGGCTGTGTTTGAAAAATTACAGTTAGGAGCTGGTTGGTTGGTACTTTATCTCTCCACTTTATCACTCTCCATTGCTTAGTACATCTGCCCAATTCATGTAGCCAAAGTTCAGTGAAGCTCACATGGGCTGTAACAGGGGGCCATGCTGGTGGGCATGTAAGCGAGGTATATGTTTTCCACCTTTTATAGGTAAAATGCAAGTACATGTTGATGATAATGACTAGTAGTAAGCCAGGTACATCGCTCCCCACGCAGAGGTGGTCACATATCATGATCTGTAAGGCTCTGTATATGGTTATAATACAATATTTTTCTATGAATATTTGCTTTGAGTAATGTGTTCCCATTTTACTTTCAGCTCTGCATCAGCCCCTTTATCGGGTGCAGTATGTTATGCCGGCGGTCGGGCTACCGGCGGCCAGCATACCGGCACCAGAATCCCAACCGCCGGCATACTGACAGATGGACGAGCACAAATTAGCCCCTTGCGGGCACGGTGGCGTGCTACGCATAACACGCTATCTATTCTCCCTCCAGGGGGGTCGTGGACCCCCAAGAGGGAGAAAAGCTGTCGGTATGCCGGCGGTCGGGATTCCGGCGCCGGTATGCTGGCCGTTGGGAGTCCGGCCGCTGGCAAACTTAAGACCGCCCCCTTTATCTGCCTGTATTAAAGCATAATAAACAAAATCAACAACCCACCATATATAATCACAGTGATTGAAGGATTGGCCCCATATGTGTTAGGTAACGTGGCTACAGAAGTTGATGATAATGAAAAGCTATACAAAACCACAAGGGTTAAAAACATATTCTTTTCAATTAAAATGAGCAGCTAAAGGGATAGAAGTGCTGTGAAAATGATGATATCAATGAATCCTATGTGAGGAGAAATATAATAGTGTACCATATGCAGGTATATATCTGCTACATTAAAAGACAGTAAGACAAAAGTAGCACCAAAAGCATATGGAAAACTTGCATACAAAGAATGCAATCAAATACTTACAACTGATTACTGTATAATGAAACTACACAGCGATGTGACCAAGTGCCCAGAAAACAGAAATCCTTACACATGTTAGTTGTCTTACTACTAGAAACTAATAGAATATATGTGATATGATGGGCTTAGCATGCAGACTGTATTTTGGGGTTTCTCTGTTTTTCTTTAGCAAATAGTTAACTGCAAACCAACATGTTACCCCAAAATGTAGGAGGGTACTTGATGCCCCCTTTAGACTCATGCACTGTTATCTTGAACTTATTACACTACAAATGTGTCCTCATACAACCAACCTCAATACGCCATGCAGCGTGAGATGCCTGGCATGAGTGAGCCGCCAGGTCCCGTGCAACATTACTAATGGGCATCTTTTTTTTCTGAAAATGTGTTATTAGTCGCAACGCAATGTGGCTAGAAAGCACGAGGAGACTGTGCTGATTAGTATCATATATGACACTTGTATATCTGTGTGTGTTGGAGTCTATGGGACTGATTCAGGTAGCATCGCAAACGCGATTTTGTGAGAGGGCCCCGATGTGCGCATGCAGGTCCGTCCTGCGCGTGCACGAGCAGTTAATGCGATCAGAGCACATTAACTGCGAACGCCTCTGCCTGATTGACATGCAGAGGCATTTCCGCGGTGGGCGGCAACCAAGCTTTTTCGGGGTGGCAACGAGGAAATGCGGGTGTGTTGGCGGCGTTTGTGGAGCGGCTGTGTGTCATCTTACACAGCCGCTCCGTTCGAACAAATGGCGGCAGGACTCCAGGCTGCGTCAGCAGGAGACACCTACAGTTTCTGCGACCATGCTGTAATTGTGGCGTGATCGCAATTTCAGCGTGACCACAGTGGATGAGCGATGTGTAGCATGCTGGCAGGCCTTGCCCATTGATAGGCGGCCCCCAGAATGTGATTGCAAGGATTGCAGAGTCTGCTAAAAAGCACAATCTGCAATCCTTACTGAATAAGGCCCTGTGTACAGAGCAGAACAGAACTTATATTGGAAAAAAAGTTGCGGCTGCTACATTGTAGCACTTTGTGTAGAGATTCAGACATTCAGTCGCACATACTGTACTGTAGATTTCCAAGTGTCAAAAATCAAATGAATCAGCAGTGTCTTGTGCTGCGAACTAGTCACATTGCATTGCTATTAAGACACATTTTCGGCAAAAAAATAAATTAAAAAAGACACCCAGCGCTAGATGATTCTCATGTGACCTGGCGTGCCAAAAGGGGGTGTTTGATATGACTGCAGCAAAAATGTGGGGACATATCTGTACTTGCCAATTTGTAGCTGCTAGAGCATCACTTTGAACCCGGCAGTACAGGCACATGTGTTACCACAGAAATAAGCAAATGTTAGTACTTACAGTAGGCCTGCTGCAGAGGTGGATGCAGTTGCATTCACTATTGCATTGTTTTATAGCTTTGCATCTGTGGTGATATGCAAATGCAGTTTTAGCCTTGTGTACTTGCATGCAATGGAATGTGCAAGCCATGAGATGCCCACTTTCAGTGGCCATGGATGGCGTAAGTTCGCCTGGGGTTGCAAATACTCCACCATCAGCACATCATCGTTCTCACCATTGACACTTGTACCTGCTTATGGCTAACATAGTGTCTCCTTCTCTACCCCGGCTAAACTGCGGTACTGCATCTGAGAAAGCCGCCATTGCATTGCCACCTCTGTGACATTCCCATAACATGCCCCATGAGATGGCTTTATTCACTTCAGGCCACCTCCCAGGATTGCCCATTTTTTTCTCTCGCTGTCTCTTATGCCAGTGATCCCATACACAACAGCGTACAGAGTCATACAGTCAGGGAAACACGTGCCGTAGGGTTCTCAGGATTAATAGCTTGTCTGCTCAGACACTGGCACAGAGTCCACCTTTGATTCAGGCCCCTATTACTACGGACCTGATTGAGAGCCGCACGCAATGCCGAGGTTCACGTAGTTGAGTTTCTTTTGCAACTGCATATGCATGAAAATCCCTAAAAACTCCTACTGCAAATGTGATACACAAAGTGCACACACAAAAGAGCTGTTGCAATAAAGACTTAATGTATCAGAAAAGTTGTGGAAAAGTGATGGGTGTTCATAGGCCGTGACTGGGAGGTAGCTATAAGTGCACACAAAAATGGTCTGTTCAGTGGACGTGTTATGGGAGAGACGCGGGTCTGTATGTGCAAGGGCGGTGTACACAGAAGCATAGCCGCAGGCATATAATGCCATAGGCAGATGTAAAAACTGTACTGTTCCTAGTGCTGGTGTCAATGGTGCAGCTGATGCTGGTGTCTAAGGATGCACCAGTCAGTATTACTTCGTGTAGAGATGCTGAAAGTGGAAGTTTCAATCCTTGCACATTCGCCCCATACAGATGTACACAAGGGAAAGAATTTGCAGCGACATTTGCATAGAATCGCAGACCGGCAAGCGCCAGTAGATGCTGCTATTTGTGCTTCTGTGTCCATCTCAGAATCAGGCCCTAACTAGCTCGAAGAGCAATTACAGCTACTAGTAGGGCTGGTGCTAGTCCCTCCCATCTCAAATGTTGTACACCTTCCATTGAACCTCCAGCCACACTGCTTAACTGAATGGCCAGAGGTAAGTGCAGGATTCAGTTCTCTTGAGGCTGGTAGTGTGATGCTTGGCTGTGATGTCATAGCAACCCTTCAGATGTAACACTGGCATGAGGGAGGTGCTGGGTGCTTTTCCTTCATGTTATTGGTTGGAGCAGCAGGGTAAGCAAAACACTGTATGAATGACATTTTGTCACTAATTCAGTGTTTTAGGCAACCTCTAACCATTGTAGGTCATTGGTAATAGTCCACACAGGGCCGTAACTAGGTGTGTGTGGACTGTACCATCGCACATAGCGCTGCAGGGTAAGGGGGCGCTGTTGCCAGTATTTGTCAATTATCTGTTTGCAGCTTCCCGCCTTGTTGAAGCCCAGCATTTCCTGACCACCTGTCTCCTACCCCTACCCCTTCTGTCGCTAATATCTATACAACATTCATGAACTTAACTTAAAAGCTCTTTGTTATTCAGTCACACTGTCCATTATTACATTTCAAAATGCTGACATACCCGGGGTTTGAACCCATTGCCTGTTGCATTGCAATCAGACACTCTTTTCATTGAGCTATCTGCCCTTGCATTAGAAAGCTAGAGAATTCTAAGCTACACAATTCTAACTATTTGAAGCTTAGCTTCTACTTTGTTAAAACATGATCAGCATTGCAGCTGCACAGATCTGTGTAGTGTTTATCTTCAAGGGATTGGATGTGTGGCTGCATACTACATAGATCTGCTCAATTGCAATGCTGATTATATTTTAAGTACAAGTAGCTTCATATAGTTATAAATCTCATAGCTTTTATGCGGGATCAAATAGCGCAAGGAGTTGATGTTTGACTGAAATGAAACAGGTTATGGGTTTGAATCCTGGGTATGGCAGTATATTGAAATGTCTTATTTAACAAAGGGTATTGTAACTGAACAACAGTGAGCTCTCAAGTTAAGTGCATGAATGTGGTATAAAGAGTATTTATGTCCAAATCCATTTTCTTGCAGTGTTCTATAAAAGTGTGTGTATGATAGATATATATATATATATATATATATATATAAAAACAATGTCTAAACCCGGCACTCACTGTAGGCAGCGTGATCCCAGAAGTTTAGCTTCCTGGTGTGCCTTCCCAGGGATGTACAAATCCCATTTACATAAAGCAACAGATGAGGCGGCACTACCAGTTGAAGAAATGAATAATCTTTAGTGATGCATCGACGTTTCGAGACCCCCCGAAACGTCGAGGAATCACTAAAGATTATTCATTTCTTCAACTGGTAGTGCCGCCTCATCTGTTGTTTTATTTATATATATATATATATATATATATATATATATATATTCGACTGCCATGATCCTGACTAGATCTATAGGATCTAGTCAGGGTCATGGCAGTCGAAATACTGACGCTAGAATCCAGATACTGATCGGAATGCAGGTGCCGGCATCTCGACTAGGATAACAATCCCGCTGCCGGAATCCCGACCGCCAGTATCCCGATCTACTGTTTGCCTGACCACCGGAAAGGTAAGCTACTGTTTAAGGTTTAGGGTGCAGGGTGTTGGTGTTACGATCATGCTTCTGCGGAACTTGACTCCGTTATGCAACAAACCCGACTTAAAGTTATTGCTCTGCAGAGGGACCTAATTGAGGCAGAGAGTCTAACAGAATGTGGCACAAGTGAGACTGTGTCCATATCATGGATACTCCTTATCCACAACAATTTTCCTTTTCAGGTCAAGTGCCTGCAGTTTCCTTTAAGTTTCTGCTTCACTATGACGCTCAACAAGTCGCAGGGGCAAACGCTCAAGGCTGCAAGCGTAGATCTCAGGACCAGCTGCATCTTCCATTGGCAGCTTTACGTGTCTTGCTCAGAAGTTAGTAGCCCCAAGCATCTTTTTGTGTTAATCCCTGAAGGAAAAACTGCAAGTATTGTTTACAAAGAAATTTTGTGATCAATGTCTACAATATAATATATACTTCACAATATTAGATGCCACTACTGTCTTTGTAAATCTAGTTCCGCTGAGCAATAACAGACATCCATGCGAGTGAAGCAGCGGCAAATGATAGTATATATATAAAGGCATGCTAATTACAATAACATTAAAATGTAGTGTCTGAAATAAAAATGGGGTCTTATTGTACATTGAAATTGTGATTGGCTCTTTGCTGCAACAAGTTGACCTGAACATCAAAGTGTGTACTAGATCTCATGTTTATTTCAGATTTTAATATATATATTAATATACCATCCAATACACAAATGTTTCTTACAGTAGTGTGATTAATGTGCCTTTAGTGTCTAAAGTGTTCTAACTTTATATCAACAATAAAAATCCCCAACTGAATATCATATAGCACACAGGCAGAAAACACAAATCATGTGTGATGTTTTACACTCTCCTAGAGACAAGAATGAGAAAAAGGAGTGTTACAGGATAAATATCATTTAGGATAAACAGTGTTTAATGCATGCCTCCAGGCCACATTCAATAAAGTTGTAACTAACTGGTTACTCTGCAGCAGTGATATAGTGAGAAGTACTGTACAACAGTAGAAATATTTAATGTAGGTCAGGTTAAATGGCAACTCCTACAGAGGGATTTAGTATCGGAAGATAAGTAAGGTGACATGAGTCTTAAACACTGAAAGGTGACACATATACAAGGAAACACAAGAAACCTATCTATGGACCTATGTGACCTTGTAATGTGATGCCCCATATACTATATGCTTCAGTGGTTGCTTCCCCACCTGTCATGCTCCTGACCAGACTATTAAACAGCAGACCCAAACATTAGAATCCTTCTTGATTATGCAAACTAGTAAAAGATTATTCCAGGTGAAACTACAGTATATTGATTAACGTTCCCTCTGACTGTATTAATATTCACTACAAAGTGGTGGGAGCTGCAAACCCCTGTCTCATTTGCATCCTTTGTAACAATACTGGGGTTTACACGAATATGGTGCATTCTTCTTTAGGATCAGTCTAGTGGTAGAAAACTCTTTATTCACATCAAACATTTCCAGCTCTTGTTAAACCATTCTATCCTCTATCGCTTCAAAGTGGAAATAAAAACATTTTCATTTATATAGGGAAATGCACACATATTTCAAGTTCATGTAAAGTAATGTCATTGAAGTCCTGCTTATTTAAGTGAAAAATGGAAATAAAAAAATTGTAAGGCTCAATTATACAGTGGAAAAAAGCAAAAAGAAAATGTGCAAGTACTAAGGCAAAACCCATTTCAGAAGGACACATACAAGCTCACACACTGCAAGATCACATTCATTGTGCCCCATATAACAGGTTTAGCTGGCCTGATATAACATTCCATGGAAAGTGCTGGATAGCAGCAGTAGTGTGCAGTAGGGATGGCCATCGGTGGGTTATCCATCGATGGTTACATCCATGGTGGGTCACCCTTACTTTAGTATTGAGCGAATTGCAGGCCAATCAGGGCCCAAGGGCGTGGCTTTGTGGGTGTCAGGGGGCAGAGCTATGCTGTGTCCCCAACACGCTGGAGAGAGAGAAAAAAATATTTGATAGCTATTTATCAGCAATGGCGGGAAACCATCTGGTTCTCTCCCATCGATGGTAAAAAATAGTTGCCATCGGTCATAGACCATCGATGATTTTGAATCATCAATGGTCGATGGCCATCCCTAGTGTGCAGGCTTCTGTGCTGCACCAGTACAAAACTGCAATTTTATTTCACTGGTGAGAATGAACAGGAGAGTATTGTAGTCAATGTGCAGCTGAGTGCTACTAGGAGGCATTTTCACTTCCGTTTCTATCTATATTGTTTCCTTAGTTATCTACAATTTCCTGATTTGTGCACCACTCGTGAGTTAACATCAGTCAGTCCCTGCAAACTGGTCTCAAGCATTGCTTGAGCTAAAAAAGTAAATTGAACAGGGTGTCGTTGGAGTCATAGACTTATTTACTTCTGCCAACATGTACATTACTGTCATGCATACCTCCCAACTTTGTGTTTCTCCCGAAAAGGGGCGTGGCTTTGTGGGAGGACCCGCAATCGCGAGCCACGCCCCTGTTTTCGTCACTGAGGGGGCATGCCCAGCACTCTGTGAGCCGCTGGCATGCCCCTTCTCCCTCTGACTCCCCTGAATAGACGCTGTGCGCATGCGCACAGCGTCTATTCAACGCTGCTCTGCTAAGCAGGGCAGCGACAGACAGAGCCTCCCAACTGCCCCCCCACCGCAGGACACTGCGGCCCGCGGGTGGGACAGCAGGACATTCCCCAAAAAACGGGACTGTCCCGCGAAAATCGGGACAGTTGGGAGGTATGGTCATGGGCAAATTAATATGGGCATGCTCTAATGTCTGTGGCTGAGGAACAAGTAGGTGCATTTATGCATTACAATATAATCTGCACCTCTGTGTTCTTCTTAATTTGCCTCCCATAATTTCTCCTTCGTCCTAGAGGATGCTGGGGACTCCAAAAGGACCATGGGGTATAGACGGGATCCGCAGGAGACATGGGCACACTATAAGACTTTGAATGGGTGTGAACTGGCTCCTCCCTCTATGCCCCTCCTCCAGACCTCAGTTAGATTCTGTGCCCAGAGGAGACTGGTCACACACTAGGGGAGCTCTACAGAGTTTCTCTAAAAAAACTTTTGTTAGGTTTTTTATTTTCAGGGAGCACTGCTGGCAACAGGCTCCCTGCTTCGTGGGACTGAGGGGAGAGAAGCAGACCTACTTCTGTGAGTTGATAGGCTCTGCTTCTTAGGCTACTGGACACCATTAGCTCCAGAGGGTTCGATCACTTGGGTCGCCTAGCTGCTCGTTCCCGGAGCCGCGCCGCCGTCCCCCTCACAGAGCCAGAAGATTGAAGACAGGTGAGTAACTGAAGCAAAGAAGACGTCTGAAGGCGGCAGAAGACTTCAGTCTTCCTGAGGTACTGCTTAGCGGTCGCACTGCGCGCCATTGCTCCCGCACACACAGGCACTACATGGGTGCAGGGCGCAGGGGGGGCGCCCTGGGCAGCAATATAAACCTCATTTTAAGGTACTGGCACAGTGTATCAGTGCATAGGCACTGTTAGGAGACCCCCGCCAGTGAGAATTAAAGCGGGACCGAAGCGCGCCATGTAGGGGGCGGGGCTTCGTCGTTCAGCTCTGACCAGCGCCATTTTCTCTCCACAGCTTGCTGCAGAGATGCTGCTCCCGGCCCTTCACTGCAGTCACAAGTAACATGGTGCTAAAAACAAGGGGGGGGGGCACTTAAATTGGTGTTGGTTGTTTATATAAACAAGCGCTTATAGGTCTGGGGCATTGTGCTTTTTTCAGACCGGTGGGGCGCTGGGTGTGAGCTGGCAAACTCCTTCTCTGTCTCTCTGAAAGGCCTTACTGTGGGTCTGTCCCCTTTAGCCCAGTGTGTTTGAGTGTGTCGGTACGTGTGTGTCGAAATGGCAGAAACTGAATGCTCTTCCCAGGAGGAGGTTAGTGTGAGAGCTGAACAGAATGAAGGAGTGACTCTGTCGGCACCGCCGACTGCTGATTGGGTTGAGATGTGGAGTGTGTTGAATAACAGTGTGGATTTGCTGCATAAGAGGTTAGACAAATCTGAGTCTCAGAACCAAGCATGGAGACAATCCATGGGAGACGTGGTACAACTCACTCAGGCCCCCTTGGGGTCCCAAAAACGTTCATTTACCCAGATAGTTGACACTGATACCGACACGGATTCCGATTCCAGTGTTGACTATAATGATGCTAAGTTGCATCCTAAGGTGGCTAAGAGTATTCAATACATGATTGTGGCGATAAAGGACGTGTTACATATCACGGAAGACCCCGCTGTCCCTGAGACAAGGGTCTGTATGTATAAGGGGAAGAAACCGGAGGTAACGTTTCCTCCCTCTCATGTACTGAATGCCCTTTTTGAAAAAGTCTGGGAAACGCCAGTCAAGAGGTGGCACATTCCCAGGAGAATTGCTATGGCATACCCGTTTCCTTCTCAGGATAGGGTTGGGTGGGAGACAACACCCACGGTAGACAAAGCTCTGGCGCGATTGTCCAAGAAAGTGACGCTACCGTCTCCTGAAATGGCGACCCTTAAGGATCCTGCTGATCGTAGGCAGGAGGCTACCTTGAAATCTATTTATGTCACGACAGGTACGCTGCTCAGGCTGGCTGTGGCTTCGGCGTGGGTGAGTAACGCGATTGAAAAGTGGGCAGATAACTTGTCATCGGAAATAGACACCCTGGATAGAGATAGCATACTTTTGACTCTGGGTCATATCAGGGACGCTGCAGTCTATCTGAAGGAGATGGCGAAACATATTGGCCTTTTGGGATCAAGGGCCAATGCCGTGGCAGTCTCGGCTAGAAGGGCGTTGTTGACTCATCAATGGAATGGTGATGCTGATTCTAAGAAGGCTATGGAGGCTCTGCCCTATAAGGGTGGAGTTTTGTTTGGTGAAGGCCTCGCGGACCTGGTTTCTACAGCTACCGCGGGTAAGTCCTCTTTTCTGCCTTTTGTTCCTCCACAGCAAAAGAAAACACCCCCATATCAGATGCAGTCCTTTCGGTCGCAGAAATTCCGGAAAGGACGTGGGTCATCCTTCTTTGCGGCAAGAGGTAAGGGAAGAGGAAAAAGATCGCCAGCTGTGGCAGGCTCCCAGGAGCAGAAGTCCTCCCTGGCCAAATCCACTGCATGACGCTGGGGTTCCCCTGCGGGAGTCCTCACCGGTGGGAGCGCGTCTTCAGCTCTTCAGTCAGGTCTGGGTTCTCTGGGCCTGGATCCTTGGGTGATGGAAATTGTGACCCAAGGATACAAGCTGAAGTTTCAAGACGTGCCCCCACACCAATTTTTCAAATCGGCCTTGCCAGCTTCTCTTCCGGAAAGAGAGGTAGTGTGTACGGCAATACAAAAGCTGTGTCAGCAGCGAGTCATTGTCGAGGTACCCCCATCACAACGGGGAGAAGGGTTTTATTCAAGCCTGTTTGTGGTCCCGAAGCCGGATGGCTCGGTCAGGCCGATTCTGAACTTAAAATGCCTCAATGTGTATTTGAAAAGTTTCAAATTCAAAATGGAATCTCTCCGAGCGGTAATCTCCAGTCTGGAGGGGGGGGGGGGATTTTATGGTGTCAGTCGACATAAAGGATGCTTACCTACATGTCCCCATATATCCTCCTCATCAGATGTATCTGAGGTTCGCTGTTCAGGATTGTCACTACCAATTTCAGACGTTGCCATTTGGTCTTTCCACGGCCCCGAGGATTTTCACCAAGGTGATGGCGGAAATGATGGTGCTCCTGCGCAAGCAAGGGGTCACAATTATCCCGTACTTGGACGATCTCCTGATAAAGGCGAGATCACAGGAGCTGTTATTAAAAAACGTTGCGCTCTCCCTGCAGGTGCTGCAATAGCATGGCTGGCTTCTAAATTTACCAAAGTCGCAGTTGATTCCGACAACTCGGCTGTCCTTTTTGGGTATGATTCTGGACACCGAACTGCAGAGGATCCTACTCCCGTTGGAAAAAGCTCAGGAAATCCAGAACATGGTCAAGGAACTTCTGAAACCGCCAAGAGTGTCGATTCATCACTGCACTCGAGTGCTGGGGAAAATGGTGGCGGCCTACGAGGCCATTCCGTTTGGCAGGTTCCATGCAAGAACGTTTCAGTGGGACCTGCTGGACAAGTGGTCAGGGTCCCATCTGCAGATGCACCGGAAGATAAGTCTGTCCCCCGGGGCCAGGCTTTCTCTCCTGTGGTGGCTCCAAAGTTCTCACCTTCTAGAGGGTCGCAGGTTCGGCATCCAAGATTGGATTCTGGTGACCACGGACGCGAGTCTCCGAGGTTGGGGAGCAGTCACACAGGGACAAAATTTCCAGGGAAAAGGGTCAAGCCAGGAAGCTTGTCTGCACATAAACATTCTGGAGTCAAGGGCCATCTACAACGGCCTGCGGCAGGCGGAACAGCTTCTTCGCGGCCTACCCGTCCTGATTCAGTCGGACAACATCACAGCCGTGGCGCACATAAACCGCCAGGGCGGAACAAAGAGCAGAGCGGCGATGGCGGAGGCCACCAAGATTCTTCGCTGGGCGGAAAAACATGCAAGCGCTCTGTCAGCGGTCTTCATTCCAACTGGGACAACTGGGAAGCAGACTTCCTCAGCAGACACGATCTCCATCCAGGAGAGTGGGGTCTTCATCAAGAGGTCTTTGCAGAAGTGACAAGTCGTTGGGGACTTCCTCAAATAGACATGATGGCGTCTCGCCTCAACAAGAAGCTTCAGACATATTGTTCCAGGTCAAGGGACCCTCAAGCATTAGCAGTGGACGCACTAGTGACGCCGTGGGTGTTTCGGTCGGTCTGTGTGTTCCCTCCACTTCCACTCATTCCAAAGGTGATAAGGATCATAAGAAGAACAAGGGTTCAGGCGATACTCGTTGTTCCAGATTGGCCACGGATGGCCTGGTATCCGGATCTTCAGGAATCACTCACCGGAGATTCCTGGCCTCTTCGTCTAAGAGAGGATATGTTACAGCAAGGGCCGTGCGTGTTCCAGGACTTACCATGATTGCGTTTGACGGCATGGCGGTTGAACGCCAAATCATAGCTAGGAAGGGTATTCCCGGGGAAGTCATCCCCAGTCTACTTAAAGCTAGAAAGGAGGTAACGGCGAAGCATTATCACCGTATTTGGAGAAAATATGTGTCTTGGTGTGAATCCAAGCAGGCTCCTACGGAAGAATTTCAGCTGGGGCGTTTTCTCCACTTTCTCTAACGTCTTAGTGGATGCTGGGGACTCCGTAAGGACCATGGGGAATAGACGGGCTCCGCAGGAGACATGGGCACTTTAAGAAAGCATTTAGATTCTGGTGTGCTCTGGCTCCTCCCTCTATGTCCCTCCTCCAGACCTCAGTTTGAATCTGTGCCCGGACGAGCTGGGTGCTACTTAGTGAGCTCTCCTGAGCTTGCTATAAGAAAGTATTTTGTTAGGTTTTTTATTTTCAGGGAGCTCTGCTGGCAACAGACTCCCTGCATCGTGGGACTGAGGGGAGAGAAGCAGCCCTACTCTCTGAAGATAAGTCCTGCTTCTTAGGCTACTGGACACCATTAGCTCCAGAGGGATCGTACACAGGATCTCACCCTTTGTCGTCCGATCCCGGAGCCGCGCCGCCGTCCCCCTCGCAGAGCCGGAAGACAGAAGCCGGGTGAAAGAAGCAAGAAGACTTAGAAATCGGTGGCAGAAGACTCCAGTCTTCATATGAGGTAGCGCACAGCACTGCAGCTGTGCACCATTGCTCCCACACTACACCCACATACTCCGGTCACTGTAAGGGTGCAGGGCGCAGGGGGGGGGGCGCCCTGGGCAGCAATTAGAGACCTCTTTGGCAAAACTTTGCATAATATACAGTTGGGCACTGTATATATGTATGAGCCCCCGCCAAAATTGTACATGAAAGCGGGACAGAAGCCCGCCGTCGAGGGGGCGGGGCTTCTTCCTCAGCACTCACCAGCGCCATGTTTTTTCTCCACAGCACAGCTGAGAGGAAGCTCCCCAGTCTCTCCCCTGCAGTTACACGGTAGAAGAGGGTAAAAAGAGAGGGGGGGCACATAATTAGGCGCAAAAATCAATATAAACAGCAGCTACTGGGTTAACATTAAGTTACTGTGTTATTCCTGGGTTAATAGCGCTGGGGTGTGTGCTGGCATACTCTCTCTCTGTCTCTCCAAAGGGCCTTATGGGGGAATTGTCTTCAGATGAGCATTCCCTGAGTGTGTGGCGTGTCAGTACGTGTGTGTCGACATGTCTGAGGTAAAAGGCTCCCCTAAGGAGGAGATGGAGCAAATATGTGTGTGAGAGGGTGTCTCCGTCAACAACGCCGACACCTGTTTGGATATGTGTAATTAAGTGCTACGGTGAATTTATTGCACAAAAGATTAGAGAACAGACAGGAAATCTACCCATGTCTGTCCCTATGTTGCAGAGACCTTCAGAGTCTCTCAATGCTCACTATCCATAATAATAGACACTGATATCGACACGGAGTTTGACTCCGGTGTCGACTACGATAATGCAAAGTTACAGCCAAAATGGCAGAAAAGTATTCAATATATGATTATTGTAATAAAGGATGATTTGCATATCACTGATGACTCATCTGTCCCTGACACAAGAGTACACATGTTTAAGGTGAAGAAAACTGAGGTAAATTTCCCTCCTCTCATGATGAAAAAGAGCGGGAATCTCCAGACAAGAGACTGCAGTTTCCCACAAAGAATTCTCAGGCAGTATCCTTTCCCCACTAGGGCCAGGATATGATGGGAATCTTCCCCTAGGGTGTCACGTTTGCCCAAAAGGTAGCCCTGACGTAACAGCTATTCTCAGGGATCCTGCAGATAGCATGCACATTCTCGTACACTACTCAGACCGGCGATTGTGTCGGCATGGGTTTATAGCGCTGTGGC
Organism: Pseudophryne corroboree; assembly: GCF_028390025.1. NCBI lineage: Eukaryota > Metazoa > Chordata > Amphibia > Anura > Myobatrachidae > Pseudophryne > Pseudophryne corroboree. The sequence continues at coordinate 613,407,062 of NC_086444.1, read as the reverse complement.
AGCGTGGACAGGTACCTTATCAGCAGAGATTGAGACCCTAGTATGTATATATATATATATATATGTATATATAGAGATATATATATTAAAGATGCTGTCTTAAGAGATATATATATATAAAACATGCCCAAAGAGACATGAGTATACTGGGTCCTAGAGTCAAAGCTATGTCGATTTCTGCTTGACGTGTCCTGTAGAATATGCAATGGACAGATGATGCCGACTTAAGAGGCATATGGAAGGCCGAGGATTGTGTGGAGAAGGGTTCTTGGACCTGGTCTCCACAGCTATAGCTGGTAATTCTGATATTTTGCCTTATATTCCTGCACAGCCTAGGAAAGCACGACATTATCAAATGCAGCCTTTCGAACAAAGAAACAAGAAAGTCCGAGGTGCGTCCTTTCTTGCCAGAGGCGGGGGCAGAGGAAAGAAGCTGCACAACACAGCTAGTTCCCTGGAACAGAAGTCCTCCCCGGCCTCTACAAAATCCACTACAGGCGGAGCTAGGCCTGGTGGGGGCACGCCTTCGTAAGTTCAGCCACAAGTGGGTTCACTCCCTGTTAGATCCCTGGGCAATAGCTATTGTGTCTCAGGGATACAAGCTGGACTTTGAGAAGATGCCCCCTCACCGACGGCCCTGCCGGCTTCCCCCCACGAGAGGGAAACAGTGTTAACTGCAATTCACAAATTGTATCTTCAACAGGTGGTGGTCAAGGTTCCCCTTCTTCAACAAGGAGGGGGTTATTATTCGACCATGTTGTAGTCCCAAAACCAGACGGTTCGGTCAGACCCATATTGAATTTAAAATCCCTGAACATATACCTGAAAAGGTTCAAGTTCAAGGTGGAATCGCTAAGAGCGGTCATTGCAAGCCTGAAAGGGGGAGATTTTATGGTGACTCTGGACATAAAGGATGCATACCTTCATGTCCCCATTTATCCACCTCATCAGGCGTACCTCAAAATTGCGGTACGGGATTGTCATTACCAATTTCAGACGTTGCCGTTTGGTCTCTCCACGGCCCAGAGAATATTCACCAAGGTAATGGCGGAAATGATGGTGCTCCTGCGGAAGCAAGGTGTCACTATTATCACGTACTTGGACGATCTCCTCATAAAAGCGAGATCAAGAGAGCAGTTGCTGAACAGCGTATCACTTTCTCTGGAAGTGTAACGGCAACACAGCTGGATTCTATATATTCCAAAGTCGCAGTTGGTTCCTACAGCTCATCTGCCTCTCCTAGGCATGATCCTAGACACAGACCAGAAAAGGGTTTATCTCCCGATAGAGAGAGCTCAGGAGCTCGTGACACTGGTCAGGAATCTATTTAAACCAAAACAGGTGTCAGTGCATCACTGCACTCGAGTCCTGGGAAGGATGGTGGCATCATACGAGGCCATTCCCTTCGGCAGGTTCCATGCGAGGACCTTCCAATGGGACTTACTGGACAAGTGGTCCGGATCACATCTTCAGATGCATCGGTTAATCACCCTATCCCCCAGGGCCAGGGTGTCTCTCCTGTGGTGACTGCAGAGTGCTCACCTTCTCGAAGGTCGCAGATTCGGCATTCAGGACTGGGTCCTGGTGACCACGGATGCAAGCCTCCGAGGGTGGGGGGCAGTCACACAGGGAAGAAATTTCCAAGGGCTGTGGTCAAGTCAGGAGACTTGCCTTCACATCAACATCCTGGAACTAAGGGCCATATACAACGCCCTACGTCAAGCGGAGTCCCGGCTTCGCGACCAACCGGTTCTGATCCAGTCATACAATATCACCGCAGTGGCTCATGTAAACCGCCAAGGCGGCACAAGGAGCAGGGTGGCGATGGTAGAAGCCACCAGAATTCTTCGCTGGGCGGAGAATCACGTAAGCGCACTGTCAGCGGTGTTCATTCCGGAAGTGGACAACTGGGAAGCAGACTTCCTCAGCAGGCACGACCTCCACCCGGGAGAGTGGGGACTTCATCAAGAAGTCTTCATGCAGATTGCAAATCGACGGGAACTGCCACAGGTGGACATAATGGCATCCCGCCTCAACAAAAAGCTGCAGAGATATTGCGCCAGGTCAAGAGACCCTCAGGCGATAGCTGTGGACGCACTGGTGACACCGTGGGTATTCCCGTCGGGCTATGTATTTCCTCCTCTTCTTCTCATAACCAAGGTGCTGAGAATAATAAGGAAAAGAGGAGTGAGAACAATACTCTTTGTTCCGGATTGGCCAAGAAGGACTTGGTATCCAGATCTGCAAGAAATGCTCACAGAGTACCCGTGGCCTCTGCCTCTAGGACAGGACTTGTGCAACAGGGGCCCTGTCTGTTCCAAGACTTACCGCGGCTGCGTTTGACGACATGTCGGTTGAACGCCGGATCCTAGCAGAAAAAGGCATTCCGGATGAGGTCATTCCTACGCTGATAGAGGCTAGGAAGGATGTGACGGCTCAACATTATCACCGTATATGGCGAAAATATGTGGCTTGGTGTGAGGCCAGGAATGCCCCTATGGAGGAATTCCAGCTGGGCCTTTTCCTTCACTTCCTACAGTCGGGAGTGGCTTTGGGCCTTAAATTGGGTTCCATTAAGGTTCAGATTTCGGCCTTATCCATTTTCTTTCAAAAAGAACTGGCTTCTCTGCCTGAAGTTCAGACGTTTGTAAAGGGAGTGCTGCATATTCAGCCCCCTTTTGTGCCTCCAGTGGCACCTTGGGATCTTAACATGGTGTTGAGTTTCCTGAAATCACACTGGTTTGAACCACTCAAAACGGTGGAAGTAAAATATCTCACGTGGGAGGTGGTCATGCTATTAGCCTTGGCTTCGGCTAGGCGTGTGTCAGAATTGGCGGCTTTGTCACATAAAAGCCCTTATCTGGTTTTCCATGCGGATAGAGCAGAATTGCGGACCCGCCCACAATTTCTGCCGAAAGTGGTTTCATCCTTTCATATAAACCAACCTATTGTGGTGCCTGTGGCTACTACTGACTTGGAGGATTCCGAGTCACTGGATGTAGTCGGGGCTTTGAAGGTTTATGTAGCCAGAACGGCTAAGGTCAGGAAAACAGAATCTTTCTTTATCCTGTATGCTTCCAACAAGCTTGGGGCGCCTGCTTCAAAGCAAACTATTGCTCGCTGGATCTGTAACACGATTCAGCAGGCTCATTCTGCGGCTGGGTTGCCGCTGCCTAAATCAGTTAAGGCCCATTCCACAAGGAAGGTGGGCTTTTCTTGGGCGGCTGCCCGAGGGGTCTCGGCATTACAGCTTTGCCGAGCGGCTACTTGGTCAGGTTCAAACACCTTTGCAAAGTTCTACAAGTTTGATACCCTGGCTGAGGAGGACCTTGTGTTTGCTCATTCGGTGCTGCAGAGTCATCCGCACTCTCCCGCCCGTTTGGGAGCTTTGGTATAATCCCCATGGTCCTTACGGAGTCCCCAGCATCCACTAGGATGTTAGAGAAAATAAGATTTTACTTACCGGTAAATCTATTTCTCGTAGTCCGTAGTGGATGCTGGGCGCCCGTCCCAAGTGCGGACTTCTTCTGCAATGCTTGTATATAGTTATTGCTTAAATAAGGGTTATGTTATAGTTGCATCAGAGTTTATCTGATGCTCTGTGATTGTTCATACTGTTAACTGGGTAAAGTTATCACAAGTTATACGGTGTGATTGGTGTGGCTGGTATGAGTCTTACCCTGAGTTCCCAAAATCCTTTCCTTGTACTGTCAGCTCTTCCGGGCACAGTTTCTCTAACTGAGGTCTGGAGGAGGGACATAGAGGGAGGAGCCAGAGCACACCAGAATCTAAATTCTTTCTTAAAGTGCCCATGTCTCCTGAGGAGCCCGTCTATTCCCCATGGTCCTTACGGAGTCCCCAGCATCCACTACGGACTACGAGAAATAGATTTACCGGTAAGTAAAATCTTATTTTTTGCAAGCAGGTGTGGATGCGGGCCTGAAGTTAGGCTCCATTAAAGTGCAGGTTTCAGCCTTATCAATTTTCTTTCAAAGGGAATTAGCCTCACTTCCAGAAGTACAGACTTTCGTGAAGGGCGTACTACACATCCAACCTCCATTTGTGCCCCCAGTGGCACCGTGGGACCTTAACGTGGTGTTACAGTTCCTTACGTCACATTGGTTTGAACCTTTACAAAAGGTTGAGTTGAAATTTCTCACTTGGAAAGTGGTCATGCTATTGGCCTTGGCATCCGCACGGCGGGTGTCCGAATTGGCGGCTTTGTCTCACAAAAGCCCCTATCTGATTTTCCATGAGGATAGAGCGGAGTTGAGAACTCGTCAACAATTTCTACCAAAGGTGGTTTCTTCGTTTCACATGAACCAACCTATTGTGGTGCCTGTGGCTACGGAAGCCTTGGCTGATTCAAAGTCTCTAGATGTGGTCAGGGCTTTGAAAATTTATGTAGCCAGAACGGCTTGGGTGAGGAAAACAGAGGCGCTGTTTGTCCTGTATGCGGCCAACAAGGTTGGCGCTCCTTCTTCTAAGCAGACTATTGCACGCTGGATCTGTAATACGATTCAGCAGGCTCATTCTACGGCTGGATTGCCGTTACCGAAATCGGTGAAGGCCCATTCCACTAGGAAGGTGGGCTTATCTTGGGCGGCTGCCCGAGGCGTCTCGGCATTACAGCTTTGCCGAGCAGCTACTTGGTCGGGGTCAAACACTTTTGCAAAGTTCTACAAGTTTGATACCCTGGCTGATGAGGACCTCATGTTTGCTCAATCGGTGCTGCAGAGTCATCCGCACTCTCCTGCCCGGTTTGGAGCTTTGGTATAAACCCCATGGTCCTTTTGGAGTCCCCAGCATCCTCTAGGACGAAGGAAAAAATAGGATTTTAATACCTACCGGTAAATCCTTTTCTCTTAGTCCGTAGAGGATGCTGGGCGCCCGTCCCAGTGCGGACTCTATCTGCAGTAATTGTATATAGTTATTGCGTGTGTTACGCAAAGGTTGTGTTGGTACGGGTCAGACTGTAGCTGATCTGTTTTGGTTCACACTGTTAACTGGGATTAGTTAAATGCCATGTTGTACGGTGTGTTGTGGTGTGAGCTGGTATGTATCTCACCCTTAGTTTAACAAAATCCTTTTCCTCGAAATGTCCGTCTCCTCTGGGCACAGTTCCTATAACTGAGGTCTGGAGGAGGGGCATAGAGGGAGGAGCCAGTTCACACCCATTTAAAGTCTTAAAGTGCCCATGTCACCTGCGGATCCCGTCTATACCCCATGGTCCTTTTGGAGTCCCCAGCATCCTCTACGGACTAAGAGAAAAGGATTTACCGGTAGGTATTAAAATCCTATTTTTAGTTCTATGATTTCAGCCTTTGCTCTCTGTCTGGGAGCTGCCATGATGATGTATCTAGTACTATGCGAGATTTGCTGAGAGAGAAGAAAATTTTATTTAAAAATACAATATATTATTTGTTTTTGTAACAGTACAGTTTGTAAAAGCAATAGGATATAGCAGTGGTTCTCAAACTGTGTGCTGTGGCTCCCTGGGGTGCCTCCGGACACTTGCAGGGGTGCCTTGGATTGGTGATCCAGGACCAATTCAAATTATTTATGGTCAATGTAATAAGCAAAACCAGCGCTGGTGGCTTCCAATCATAAACTATGTGGACAAACAGAAACAAATCCTGTCCCTCACCACATAATTGAACCAAAGGGTGACATATAAACACAATTTACTTAATTTAACATTTCTTTCTACAATTTCTCAATAAGAAACTTTATCATAATGTTTAATCACAACACTCATATGTACCTTCTGTAGGTCTAATATACACAGATATGCCTTTTCTGCAGAATTGTATTTGTACCTATAGAACTTATATTTTAAGAGGGCCTATTAAATTAGCCCACAGTCACAGCCTAAGTACTATGCTTAAGTTAGCATAGTTCAATGGAAAAAAGGTTTCTTCACTTATTTCTGCCCGTAAGTATGTAAGGTATGAGTAGAAATAAGCGCAGGTGGCTCTACCTTAATTGATGATAAGGTCATTACTTATATTTACACTGGCCATTATACGTCAGTAAGAAATTAGATTGTTCCTATTTAGTAATCTGATATGGTTGGAGATAATAGACTGTTTACAGTGATATTATTGTAATGATATGAAGGGTACATTTTCAGAGGTGTTCCTTGCCATGCAGAGGGTTTGTTTCCATTTGCAAACTACAAAAGCACTTGATTTTTGCAACTGATGTAGATTGGAGCTAGTCCCAGTGGCGTAACTATAGCGGGTGCAGGTGATGCAACTGCTATGGGGCCTGGCGGCATGGAGGGCCCCAAGGCCCAGCAAGCAATCCTACTGCACCCCGTTTGGATTTTTGAAAAAAAATATTTTTTAATCAGTAGTGCCGCGCCGGTTTCTGAGCCTTGCAATTTACGTTCTTGTGGGGGAGGAGGTGGGGATGTAGAGCCGCGCTCAGTGTGAGCCCGGAGACAGACTCACTTGTCCGGAAGCATAGCTGACACGCTCTCTCTCTCACGCCTCTCTCCCTCTCATTCCCTCTTTATTCATGAAGGGTGGTCTTCAGTTTGCCGGCTGTTGGGATTCCGGCGCACAGTATACCGGTGCTGGAATCCCGACACCCGGCATACCAACACTTTTTCTCCCTCTTGGGGGTCTATGACCCCCCTGGAGGGAGAATAGATAGTGTGGTGCGCGTAGCACCCCACCGTGCCCGCAGCATGGCGAGCACAGTGAGCCCGCAAGGGGCTTATTTGCGCTCGCCCAGCTGTCGGTATGCCGGTGGTCGGGATTCCGGCGCCGGTATACCCTACTAGACCCATTCATGAAACCCTCTTCCCTTGACCCCCCCCCCTTTCTCTCTCAATATATTTTTCGCACTTCTCTTTCTTTCCGTGACACCCTCTTTGTCTCTCTCACTCACTCCCCTCACTCTCTCCTGTTCCCCTAAGGGGCATTGTAGTGACAATGGTGGGGGAGGGGGCCCTTTCAGGATTTTGCTTTGGTACCCACAAAGTTCTAGTTACGCCCCTGGCTAGTCCTATACCTCTAGAAAGCCAAAACTCTTCACATACACAATGCATTGTGTAGTAATAATAATAAACATACATAAAAAACTGAAAAGCAGGTAGCATTCCTCCCGTGATCCACAATCATTCTTAGAGCTACAAGGAAATCATGTTACACCCTTACCACAGTGAAAGCATAAGCATTCCCCAAGGCTAGGTTGCAATTTCAATGGCTAATTTCCCTGTTAACAAGGAGACCAAGAGCATGGGTTCTTCTTATTACAATGAAAACTATGCCCAGACTGGTCAACACCTGACTGGTTCCTCTATGGGAAAATGATGTATGTGTTTTTAGAGTAAGGACCCTGGAGGTGAAGGGGGAAGGAGAGGGGTTTGCCTGGTACTTTTTTCCAAACATGTATTTATTTATTTATTTATTTATTTATTTTAACACAGTGCACAGTGTATGGGTACAAATGCCTAATATGAATTGTGTTTCTCTACTGATCCATTCCTCTTAATGTTCAAGCCTTTGGCAGATACTGCTCTTCTAGGTGCACTTTGAGCAATCTAATGGAAATCTTTACACAACATAAATGTCTGTCATTCTCCTGATGTATATAAGCCACAGCTAAGACTAAACTGAGCAATATTTTAGGTGAATCAATTGACAGATGTGGTACTAGGTTGGACTTATTTATCATTTGCTACAGTGCCACACCCACACAGAAATATTTTTCTACCTCTGTGTACACTGTGGTGTATTTTTATTTTGCAGACAGGAGGTGTGTACCTTAATGTGCCAGTGGGTAGACCTTCATGGGATGCTAGGGCCAAACCAAGGTGCACTTAAAAAGGTCCATAGTGTTTGTGACATGCAATATAGCATGTAAGTGGATTTGTATCTTGCAAATGGTCAATACTGAAAATAAATAACATTTTCAGGAACAAAAATAAATCCAGAGATACTGTCCCTACAAATTAGAGACAGATGGTAATTGTGAGTTGACTCTGAGGGTGTCAGCAATTGCTGCTGCAGATAAGACGGGCTAGGCTAACTGTGGGAACAGGACCTATAACATCCAACAAGCCAAAATTTGATTTTGTGTTGCAGGATGAGATATTACAATGAGATTCAATCGGTGAGGGTGTGTATGTAGGGTGGCATGATTTAACTGGGGACAATAGATTCTTTTTACCCTGCACAATGTAGCAGTTTTGGCGTTTGTCTGTACTTTCTTTGGGGCATGTTTTACACCAACCAGAGGCATTTTATGTGGGAAAAATTGGTACCAATGACACATTAAAGGCAGATTAAACAGCATCAATGCTGTCAGGCAGGGCCGGATTAAGCCTTGGGGAGGCCTGGGCCACTTAAGACAGGGGGTCCTTGGGAGAAGGGGGTGTATATTAAATTGTGCATACCTTCCAACATGACCCATTCCAGAGGGACAAAATGCTCTCTACCTGGACTTCCCACTTAATATATGATTGGCATCTTCTGTGTTGTTCTATTTAATTGATAAGAAAGGTGTTACAGCACAGGTGATTGCAATCATAACTTAAAAGGGAAGTCCAGGTAAAGACCATTTTGTCCTTCCTGTAATGGGTCATGTTGGAGGTATGGATTGTGTGTATTAATTTTAAACCAATGGTGTATATTAGAGTTAAACAAAAGTTTAATAATGCCTGGGTACTGTTTATAGTTCCGCCTAACTGAGATACAACTATTTTATAAAGTTTTCTTGTGGTGGAACAAAGACACCTTAAACTACACACAGAAAAATAAACTTTATAATTTATCCTGTCACATGCAAGAAAAGCAGCAGTCTTTGTACTATTTACACACTGGGACAGGACTTAGGAGGACTCTGTGTGTGTCTCTCTCTAGACCCAAATGCTCTCATTAGATAAGAGGTTACGCAGGACCAGTGGCGGCTCCAGAAGTTGCACAGTCCAAACTTCAAATAGGGGAGCCACAACTACTGCCACCAACTGTCATCCCAAATGGACTCACTGGAAGTTGGTGTGGCTTCCCTGTTTGAACTTTGAAATGCGCTGCAGCCCCACCTCTGGAGACGCCACTGGACAGAATCTATACACCCAGGCTGGGAGGAGCAGCAGTTGGGATCCCTGGGTCAATTATAGCTCCCCCCCTCCCCCTTCACTATCATTACTCTGTCCTCTTTTCATCGGTAGCTCATGAAAGCTGATACTCCTGTGTCTCTGCCTGCACTGCATACTGCATATTTGACATTTGCACAGTGCCACACCCACATAGAAATATATTTCTACCTCTGAGTACATCGTGATGTATTTTCTCTGACGTCCTAGTGGATGCTGGGAACTCCGTAAGGACCATGGGGAATAGCGGCTCCGCAGGAGACAGGGCACATCTAAAGAAAGCTTTAGGATCACCTGGTGTGCACTGGCTCCTCCCCCTATGACCCTCCTCCAAGCCTCAGTTAGATTTTCTGTGCCCGACGAGAAGGGTGCACACTAGGGGCTCTCCTGAGCTCTTTGTGAAAGTTTTAGTTTAGGTTTATTATTTTCAGTGAGACCTGCTGGCAACAGGCTCACTGCATCGAGGGACTAAGGGGAGAAGAAGCGAACTCACCTGCGTGCAGAGTGGATTGGGCTTCTTAGGCTACTGGACATTAGCTCCAGAGGGACGATCACAGGTTCAGCCTGGATGGGTCACCGGAGCCGCGCCGCCGGCCCCCTTACAGAGCCAGAAGAGCGAAGAGGTCCGGAAAAATCGGCGGCAGAAGACTTTCCTGTCTTCAGATAAAGGTAGGCGCACAGCACCGCAGCTGTGCGCCATTGCTCTCAGCACACTTCACACTCCGGTCACTGAGGGTGCAGGGCGCTGGGGGGGCAGCGCCCTGAGACGCAATAAATCGTTAGAAAACCTTTTATGGCTAAAATAAATGCATCACATATAACTCCTGGGCTATATGGATGCATTTAACCCCTGCCAAAACATACAAGAAAACGGATGATAAGGATGCCGAGAAAGGGGCGGAGCCTATCTCCTCAGCACACTGGCGCCATTTTCCCTCACAGCTCAGTTGGAGGGAAGCTCCCTGGCTCTCCCCTGCAGTCACTACACTACAGAAAGGGGTTAAAAAAGAGAGGGGGGCACAAATTAGGCGCAGTATAAACAATACAGCAGCTATAAAGGGAAAAACACTTATATAAGGTTATCCCTGTATATATATAGCGCTCTGGTGTGTGCTGGCAAACTCTCCCTCTGTCTCCCCAAAGGGCTAGTGGGGTCCTGTCCTCTATCAGAGCATTCCCTGTGTGTGTGCTGTGTGTCGGTACGTTTGTGTCGACATGTATGAGGAGAAAAATGATGAGGAGACGGAGTAGAGTGTCTGTAATAGTGTTGTCAGCCCCTGGGGGGTCGACACCTGAGTGGATGTACTGTGGAAATTGCGTGACAGTGTCAGCTTTGTATAAAAGACAGTGGTTGACATGAGACAGCCGGCTACTCAGCTTGTGCATGTCCAGACGTCTCATATAGGGGCTCTAAAGCGCCCGTTACCTCAGATACAGACGCCGACACGGATACTGACTCCTGTGTCGACGGTGAAGAGACAACCGTGATTTCCAAATAGGGCCACACATTGCATGATTGAGGCAATGAAAAAAAAAAAAAAAAAAAAAAAAAGTTTACACTTTTCTGATAATATGAATACCACCAAAAAAAAGGGGTATTATGTTGGTGAGGAAAAACTTCCTGTAGTTTTCCGGAATCTGAGAAATAAAATGCGTGGGTTTCCCCCCGATAACAATTGATCATTTCTAAAAAGTTATTGGCAGTATACCTTTTCCCGCCAGAGGTTAGGGTGCGTTGGGAAACACCCCCTAGGGGGGATAAGGCGCTCACACGCTTGTATAAGGGCTCTACCCTCTCTTGAGATGGCCGCCCTTAAGGATCCTGCTGATAGAAAGCAGGAGGGTATCCTAAAATGTATTTACACACATACTGGTGTTATACTGCGACCAGCAATCGCCTCAGCCTGGATGTGCAGTGCTGGGTTGGCGTGGTCGGATTCCCTGACTGAAAATATGATATCCTAGATAAGGACAGTATATTATTGCCTATAGAGCAATTAAAAGATGCATTTCTATATATGCATGATGCACAGTGGAATATTTGCCGACTGGCATCAAGTATAAGTGCGTTGTCCAATTATACCAGTAAAGTGGTCAGGTGATGCGGATTCCAAACGGCATTTGGAAGTATTGCCTTAAAACAGGGGATGTACCCCAGGTCGCCTCTCAAAATAAGACGCCGTATTATCAGGCGCAGGCCTGGTTGGCAAGCGGAGAAAAGGGTTCCTCTTTTCTGCTCGTGACAGAGGGAGAGGAAAATGGCTGCAGAGATCAGCCAGTTCCAAGGAACAGAAACTCTTTTCCGCCTCTGCCAAGCCCTCGGTATGACGCTAGGGCTTTACAAGTTCAGGCACGGTGGGGTCCCGTTCTCAATGAATTTCAGTGCGCAGTGGGCTCACTCGCAAGTAGACCCCTGGATCCTTCTGGTAATATTTCAGGGGTACAAATTGGAATTCGAGACGTATCCCCCTCGCCGTTTCCAAAGGTCTGTTTTACCGACGTCTCCCGCTGACGGGGAGGCAGTTTTGGAAACCATTCACAAGCTGTATTCCCAGCAGGTGATAATCAAGGTACCCCTCCTGCAACAGGGAACGGGGTATTATTCCACACTATTGTGGTACCGAAGCCAGACGGCTCGGTGAGACCGATTTTAAAATCAAAAATCTAAAATCTTTGAACACTTGCATACAGAGGTTCAAATTCAAAATTGAGTCACTCAGAGCAGTGATTGCAAACCTGGAAGAAGGGGACTACATGATGTCTCGGGACATCAAGGATGCTTACCTTCATGTCAAAATTTACCCTTCTCACCAAGGGTATTTCAGGTTATGGTACAGAACTGTCACTATCAGTTCGGACGCTGCCGTAGGGATGGTCCACGGCACCCCGGGTCTTTACTGAAGTAAGGACCGTAATGATGATATTCCTTCGAAGGAAGGGAATTTTAGTTATCCGTTACTTGGACGATTCCCTGATAAGGGTAAGATCCAGGGAGCACGATAGGATTCTCAATATTCCAAAATCGCAGCTGGTTCCGACGACTGGTCTTCTGTTCCTAAGGATGATCCTGGACACAGTCCAGAAAGAAGGTGTTTCTCCCGGAGGAGAAAGCCAGGGAGTTATCCGAGCTAGTCAGGAACCTCCTAAAACCGAACCAAGTCTCAGTGCATCAATGCACAAGGGTTCTGGGTAAAAATGGTGGCTTCCTACGAAGCAATCCCATTCGGCAGATTCCACGCAAGACTTTCCAGTGGAACCTACTGGACAAATGGTCCGGGTCGCATCTTCAGATGCTTCAGCGGATAACCCTGTCACCGGGGACAAGGGTATCCCTCCTGTGGTGGTTGCAGAGTGCTCATCTTCTAGAGGGCCGCAGATTCGGCATTCGGGACTGGGTCCTGGTGGCCACGGATGCCAGCCTGCGAGGCTGGGGAGCAGTCACACAGGGAAGGAATTTCCAGGGCTTATGGTCAAGCCTGGAGACATCTCTTCATATAAACATTCTGGAACTAAGGGCCATTTACAATGCCCTAAGTCAAGCGAAACCCCTGCTTCAGGGTCAGGCGGTATTGATCCAATCGGACAACATCACGTCAGTCGCCCACGTAAACAGACAGGGCGGCACGGGAAGCAGGGAGGCAATGGCAGAAGCTGCAAGGATTCTTCGCTGGGCGGAGAATCATGTGATAGCACTGTCAGCAGTGTTCATTCCGGGAGTGGACAACTGGGAAGCAGACTTCCTCAGCAGACACGACCTTCACCCGGGAGAGTGGGGACTTCACCCAGAAGTCTTCCACCTGATTGTAAACCGTTGGAAAAAACCAAAGGTGGACATAATGGCGTCCCGTCTAAACAAAAAACTAGACAGATATTGCGCCAGGTCAGGGGACCCTCAGGCAATAGCGGTGGACGCTCTGGTAACACCGTGGGTGTACCAGTCAGTGTATGTGTTCCCTCCTCTGCCTCTCATACCAAAAGTACTGAGAATCATAAGAAGGAGAGGAGTAAGAACTATACTCGTGGTTCCGGATTGGCCAAGAAGGACTTGGTATCCGGAACTTCAAGAGATGCTCACGGACGAACCGTGGCCTCTACCTCTAAGAAAGGACCTGCTCCAGCAGGGGCCTTGTCTGTTCCAAGACTTACCGCGGCTGCGTTTGACGGCTTGGCGGTTGAACGCCGGATCCTGAAGGAAAAAGGCATTCCAGATGAAGTCATCCCTACCCTGGTCAAGGCCAGGAAGGACGTAACCGCAAAACATTATCACCGCATTGGCGAAAATATGTTGCGTGGTGGGAGGCCAAGAAGGCCCTACAGAGGAATTTCAACTGGGTCGTTTCCTCCATTTCCTGCAAACAGGACTGTCTATGGGCCTAAAATTAGGGTCCATTAAGGTTCAAATTTCGGCCCTGTCGATTTTCTTCCAAAAGGAACTGGCTTCAGTACCTGAAGTTCAGACATTTGTAAAAGGGGTACTGCATATACAGCCTCCTTTTGTGCCTCCAGTGGCACCTTGGGATCTCAATGTTGTGTTGAGTTTCCTAAAGTCACATTGGTTTGAACCACTCACCACTGTGGACTTAAAATATCTCACATGGAAGGTGACGATGCTGTTAGCCCTGGCTTCAGCCAGGCGTGTGTCAGAACTGGCGGCTTTATCATATAAAAGCCCTTATTTAATATTTCATTCTGACAGGGCAGAATTGAGGACTTGTCCTCAATTTCTACCTAAGGTGGTTTCTGCATTTCACATGAAGCAACCTATTGTGGTACCTGCGGCTACTAAGGACTTGGAGGATTCCAAGTTGCTTGACGTGGTCAGGGCCCTGAAAATATATGTTTCCAGGACGGCTGGAGTCAGAAAATCTGACTCGCTGTTTATCCTGTATGCACCCAACAAACTGGGTGCTCCTGCTTCTAAGCAGACGATTGCTCGTTGGATTTGTAGTACAATTCAGCTTGCACATTCTGTGGCAGGCCTGCCACAGCCAAAAATCTTAAAATGCCCACTCCACAAGGAAGGTGGGCTCATCTTGGGCAGCTGCCCGAGGGGTCTCGGCTTTACAACTTTGCCGAGCAGTTACTTGGTCAGGAGCAAATACGTTTGTAAACTTCTACAAATTTGTTACCCTGGCTGAGGAGGACCTGGAGTTCTCTCATTCGGTGCTGCAGAGTCATCCGCACTCTCCCGCCCGTTTGGGAGCTTTGGTATAATCCCCATGGTCCTTACGGAGTTCCCAGCATCCACTAGGACGTCAGAGAAAATAAGAATTTACTTACCGATAATTCTATTTCTCGTAGTCCGTAGTGGATGCTGGGCGCCCATCCCAAGTGCGGATTGTCTGCAATACTGGTACATAATTATTGTTACCAAAAAATTCGGGTTATTGTTGTAGTGAGCCATCTTTTATAGAGGCTTCTCTATTATCATGCTGTTAACTGGGTTCAGATCACAAGTTGTACAGTGTGATTGGTGTGGCTGGTATGAGTCTTACCCGGGATTCAAAATCCTTCCTTATTGTGTACGCTCGTCCGGGCACAGTATATCTAACTGAGGCTTGGAGGAGGGTCATAGGGGGAGGAGCCAGTGCACACCAGGTGATCCTAAAGCTTTCTTTAGATGTGCCCTGTCTCCTGCGGAGCCGCTATTCCCCATGGTCCTTACGGAGTTCCCAGCATCCACTACGGACTACGAGAAATAGAATTATCGGTAAGTAAATTCTTATTTTTATTTTTCAGACAGGAGGTATGTACCTTAATGTGCAGTGGGTGGAGGGGGGTCTGGGGTACTTGCTTACAGGGTCAGATTAAGGCAGACAAAACTTTTTTCTTCCTTGGGCAAAACTCTAGCAGAGTGACCTCAGACCAGGAGTGTATGTACAGTACAGTACAGTACAATTTCTTATTATTAATGAGTCGATCTAGTTAGCCGGGAAGGGTGCGATGTGCCGTTGTCACTGCGTTTCAACGCCGACAACAGCACCCGATCTCGCACCCTTTGCGTGCTGAAATCAGCCCCAATTCACATAAAATTACTCCGACCTCTATGGGGTGGCGAGCACTTTTGTGCAAATTTGGGCCACCATAAAGTGCAGCAGCTACCACGATAACAAAATTAGATGGAGTAACTTGCGCCCTTCAGCTGCAGCTCAATCACCACTTGCAAGAGCACCAAGTCTTGTTCAACATATATAAAACACAAGGGTAAGTGGTCCTCAAGCGCTGCTACCACGATGACTAACACCCGCAAGATCATCACGGCTAATTGGATTGATCCCTTATACTCTAACCCAGGCATTCCCAACCACGGTCCTCAAGGCACATCAACAGTGCAGGTTTTAGTGATATCCAGGCTGCAGCACAGATGGTTAAATCAAAATAACTGAGCTACTAATTAAGTCACCTGTGCTGAAGCCTGGATATCACTAAAACATGTACTGTTAGTGTGCCTTGAGGACCGTGGTTGGGAATGTCTGCTCTAACCCATTGGTTAATGTACAAGTCGATGGTGGGGAAACTGCGCATGTGCAGGAGCCATTGCACAAATGTGCAGAACGGGTCCTGCATCCTCGCACACAGTGCCCCCTGTCGCCACCATTTTGTGGGAGTGTCAATGTCAGCATCTGCGTCTGGCAGCGCAGATTTATTAACCTCGTCTGTGGATCTGAGATGGCCATCTGAGAAACTTGATCATGCGGACAGACCCGATGGTGAGTCTTGAGAATCAACACTGGATCACATAAGTAGTCAGGAGGCTTCTATTTACACGAGAAGCCTCCTGGTGCATTATCATATTAGCTTACCATATTGTGCAGCCGCTTCCCTTCGACTATGCAACACCGTACAACTCTGGATCAGACCCTACTCTGTATTTTTGCCCACTGTATTATATAAATCAGTTAGAGGTGTTTTTGGTTTCTTATATTGAATGTTGAAGGCCCCATCCTATCTACTGAGCAGCACTATATATATATATATATATATATATATATATAGATATATATATACATATATATATATATTTCTCTAACGTCTTAGTGGATATTGGAAGTTGAAGACTACCATGGGGGGTATAGATCGAGTCCATTGGAGCCTGGCACTTTAAGAAATTAATAGTGTGTGCTGGCTCCTCCCCTCTATGCCCCTCCTAGCAGACTCAGTTTAGAAAATTTACCCAAGGAGCCGGGTGCAGTCTGTTGCTCTCCAGAGAGTTTTCTTCAGAAATGTATTTTAGTTTATTATTTTCAGGCAGCACTGGTTGGCAACCAGTCTACTTGCATCGTGGGACTTAGGGGGGGGACCGAACCAACTTCCTCAGAGTTACTGTTTCGTATCCCCGCTGACAGGACACTGAGCTCTTGAGGTGATGTTTCTCAAACCCTAACAGATGCCGAAGCAGTTGCGGTGCGGAGAGTAATACGCCGGGGTCACGGTTTTCGGGTCCTCGGTGCAAATGGCGGTATGAAGGGACAGCGATCACCCAGCTATGGGCTGCGGTGCCCGCTGTGTACCGACACTGTCATTATACATTAGAAAGGAGGTTGCACACTCTCTTTTTACACAAAATGGAGAAGCCAGTATAAATAAATTAGAGGGACTGCGTGCCATTACGGGGGCGGGGCATCCCAGAGAGCGGGACCAGAAGCTCAAAGGCGCCATTTCCTGCTGCTGAGTACAAGTTGCATGCTGAGACTGCTCCTCTACAAGACCCACTGAATCACCAATTGTACTGGTACCAGAGGGTTATAGAGAAGGGGGGAGCGCATAGTCAGCGGCTATACCACTGTGAGGTAAATTACACATAAGAGATACCCAGCGGGGCGCTGCTCTGACTGTGGTTTTGTGTGCTGGTCCCATTCCTCTCTGTGTCACTCCATTCAGGGTTGGCTGAAATAAGTGTGCTGTCTCACTATTACTACACTGTGTTTCCTACTTAACTCTGTGTTTTCTGCTAAAGCATGTCTGCAAATAAGTCTGTGTGTACTTCATGCAAGGCTAGGTTTACACCTTCCTCATATGGGTCTCTGCAGTGTACCCAATGCTCACTACCTTCACAGGGTAGTGATATGCAGGAACCTCAGTGGTTTCAATCATTTAAAACTAGTGATGTGCACCAGAAATTTTTCGGGTTTTGTGTTTTGGTTTTGGATTCGGTTCCGCGGCCGTGTTTTGGATTCGGACGCGTTTTGGCAAAACCTCCCTGAAAATTTTTTGTCGGATTCGGGTGTGTTTTGGATTCGGGTGTTTTTTTACAAAAAACCCTCAAAAACAGCTTAAATCATAGAATTTGTGGGTCATTTTAATCCCATAGTATTATTAAACTCAATAACCATAATTTACACTCATTTTCAGTCTATTCTGAACACCTCACACCTCACAATATTATTTTTAGTCCTAAAATTTGCACCGAGGTCGCTGGATGGCTAAGCTAAGCGACACAAGTGGCCGACACAAACACCTGGCCCATCTAGGAGTGGCACTGCAGTGTCAGGCAGGATGGCACTTCAAAAAAATTGTCCCCAAACAGCACATGATGCAAAGAAAAAAAGAGGCGCACCAAGGTCGCTGTGTGACTAAGCTAAGCGACACAAGTGGCCGACACAAATACCTGGCCCATCTAGGAGTGGCACTGCAGTGTCAGACAGGATGGCACTTCAAAAAAATAGTCCCCAAACAGCACATGATGCAAAGAAAAAAAGAGGCGCAATGAGGTAGCTGTGTGACTAAGCTAAGCGACCCAAGTGGCCCACACAAACACCTGGCCCATCTAGGAGTGGCACTGCAGTGTCAGACAGGATGGCACTTCAAAAAAATAGTCCCCAAACAGCACATGATGCAAAGAAAAAAAGAGGTGCACCAAGGTCGCTGTGTGACTAAGCTAAGCGACACAAGTGGCCGACACAAACACCTGGCCCATCTAGGAGTGGCACTGCAGTGTCAGACAGGATGGCACTTCAAAAAAATAGTCCCTAAACAGCACATGATGCAAAGAAAAAAAGAGGCGCACCAAGGTCGCTGTGTGACTAAGCTAAGCGACACAAGTGGCCGACACAAACACCTGGCCCATCTAGGAGTGGCACTGCAGTGTCAGGCAGGATGGCTCTTCAAAAAAATTGTCCCCAAACAGCACATGATGCAAAGAAAAAATGAGGCGCACCAAGGTCGCTGTGTGACTAAGCTAAGCGACACAAGTGGCCGACACAAACACCTGGCCCATCTAGGAGTGGCACTGCAGTTTTCTAGTGAAAGGATGAGTGCTTCCATCCTCATGTGAATCCTAACCACTAGCCATGAACATAGGCCAGGGCCTCAGCCGTTCCTTGCCACTCCGTGTCGTAAATGGCATATTGGCAAGTTTACGCTTCTCATCAGACGCTTTCAATTTTGATTTTTGGGTCATTTTACTGAACTTTTGTTTTTTGGATTTTACATGCTCTCTACTATGACATTGGGCAATGGCCTTGGCAGACGACGTTGATGGCATTTCATCGTCTCGGCCATGACTAGTGGCAGCAGCTTCAGCACGAGGTGGAAGTGGATCTTGATCTTTCCCTATTTTAACCTCCACATTTTTGTTCTCCATTTTTTAATGTGTGGAATTATATGCCAGTATCAATAGCAATGGCCTACTACTATATATACTGCGCACAACTGAAATGCACCACAGGTATGGATGGATAGTATACGTGACGACACAGAGGTAGGTAGAGCATTGGCCTTCCGTACCGTACTGCTATAAATACTGGTGGTCACTGTCAGCAAACTGCAAAACTAAAATGCACCACAGGTATAGAATCTAGATGGATAGTATACTTGACGACACAAAGGTAGGTAGAGCAGTGGCCTTCCATACCGTACTGCTATATATACTGGTGGTCACTGTCAGCAAACTGAAAAACTAAAATGCACCACAGGTATAGAATCTAGATGGATAGTATACTTGACGACACAGAGGTAGGTAGAGCAGTGGCCTTCCGTACCGTACTGCTATATATACTGGTGGTCACTGTCAGCAAACTGCAAAACTAAAATGCACCACAGGTATAGAATCTAGATGGATAGTATACTTGACGACACAGAGGTAGGTAGAGCAGTGGCCTTCCGTACCGTACTGCTATATATACTGGTGGTCACTGTCAGCAAACTGCAAAACTAAAATGCACCACAGGTATAGAATCTAGATGGATAGTATACTTGACGACACAGAGGTAGGTAGAGCAGAGGCCTTCCGTACCGTACTGCTATATATACTGGTGGTCACTGTCAGCAAACTGCAAAACTAAAATGCACCACAGGTATCAAATCTAGATGGATAGTATACTTGACGACACAGAGGTAGGTAGAGCAGTGGCCTTCCGTACCGTACTGCTATATATACTGGTGGTCACTGTCAGCATACTGCAAAACTAAAATGCACCACAGGTATAGAATCTAGATGGATAGTATACTTGACGACACAGAGGTAGGTAGAGCAGAGGCCTTCCGTACCGTACTGCTATATATACTGGTGGTCACTGTCAGCAAACTGCAAAACTAAAATGCACCACAGGTATAGAATCTAGATGGATAGTATACTTGACGACACAGAGGTAGGTAGAGCAGTGGCCTTCCATACTGTACTGCTATATATACTGGTGGTCACTGTCAGCAAAACTCTGCACTGTACTCCTCCTACATAATACTGCTGGTCCCCAGTCCCCACAATAAAGCAGTGTGAGCACAGATATATGCAGCACACTTGAGCACAGATATGGAGCGTTTTTCAGGCAGACAACGTATAATACTGGTGGTCACTAGTCAGCAAAACTCTGCACTGTACTCCTCCTATATAATACTGCTGGTCCCCAGTCCCCACATTAAAGCAGTGTGAGCACAGATATATGCAGCACACTGAGCACAGATATGGAGCGTTTTTCAGGCAGAGAACGGATAAAACTGGTGGTCACTGATCAGCAAAACTCTGCACTGTACTCCTCCTATATAATACAGCTGCTCCCCAGTCCCCACAATTAAGCAATAAGCACAAATATTTGCATCAACATTAATAAACGGAGAGGACGCCAGCCACGTCCCCTCCCTAACATTTCCAATGCACGAGTGAAAATGGCGGCGACGCGCGGCTGCTTATATAGAATCCGAATCTCGCGAGAATCCGACAGCGGGATGATGACGTTCGGGCGCGCTCGGGTTAACCGAGCCATACGGGAGAATCCGAGTATGCCTCGGACCCGTGTAAAATGGGTGAAGTTCGGCGGGGTTCGGTTTCCGAGGAACCGAACCCGCTCATCACTATTTAAAACTATGAATACTAACATAAATTCAGAGTTAGCTACGGCTAAGCAAGAAAGGCAAACCCTGAAACAGTCTATGGACACTTTCATGTTAGCTGCTGCCGACCACAGACAGGCTCCTCAGCACCCCCTGTTGTTCTCTCATAAACGCACTTTCCCACAGATATTGCAGTCTGACTGTGATTCTGAATTACCAGAGTTAGATGAGGGAGATTTAGAGGTGGATGAGGATAATTCCCTGTCCCTAGGAGTTGAGGCCCTAATTTATGCTATTAGAGAGGTCCTCAATATTCCAGATAAGGAAGCAGAACCAGCAGAGGAATTGTTTTTTAACGTGAAAATAAAGTCCCCTGCAACCTTCCCAGTTTCTAAGGAATTAGATTCCCTTGCAAAGGCAGCATGGATAAATCCTGACAAAAAATGTATTACTCCTAAACGGGTACTAAATTCCTTTCCTTTCCCTACAGAGGATAGGAAAATCTTGGAAATCCTTCCAACAGTGGATACGTCTGTATCCAGGCTATCACGTAAAATTGTACTACCTGGGGCAATTTCTCTCAAAGACCCAGCTGATCGCAAAATTGAGACCACTCTTAAATCAATTTATACTGCAGCAGGCAGAGCACAACGCCCTGCCACAGTGTGCTGGATTTCTAGAGCCATGGTAACATTGTCTGATGATATTTTGAAAGGTCTGCTTACACTACTATATATATATATATATATATATACCTATTACACATAACAGGACACTTCTTTCATTCAGATAGTGTACAGTGTATATTGTTTTTATAGAGATGTTTCAGCATGATATCCTTGCACACCTGCATTTACATTTATGAGTTAGCTCAGTGGTTCCATAAATATCTTTAATCACGGCATCCTAGTGTATAAGCATTTTTTTTCACGGCACCCCCAGGAAATAAAGTTCTGTATTGATACATTTAAAAAACATGTTAAATTAAGTAAACTGTGCCTTCCTGTCACCTTTAGGTTCAGTTATGTGGTGGTGTACAGTTGTCCACATATTGGGGTACATTTACTAAGATGGGAGTTCTATAAAAGATGGGATGTTGCCCATAGCAACCCATCAGATTCCAGGTATTATCTTCTACAATGTGCTAGAATCTGATTGGTTGCTATGGGCAACATCCCATCTTAAATAGAACTCCCATCTTAGTAACTTTACCCCATTGTATGATTGGCAGCCACTAGCACTGGTTTTTCATATCACTTTGACCATAAATAATTTGATTTGGTCCTGGACCACCAACCCGAGTCACCACTGTAAGAGCCCCGCAGCACCCTAGGCACACAGTTTGGGAACCACCACTGAGTTAAGGAGTATCTACACAGAGTTCAGAGAAAAAGTTTGTGATCCTGGAATTATCTACTCCCCTGCATTTAGTGTCTTGGGCTGATCTTCATGTAAATACTGTTAATAGATAAGGTGAGTCTAAATATTAACTGACTAGATGTTAAGATATAGGGGGATATCCAATTAGTCCCAACATTTTTGTTGCAAAAAATGGGGTTGCAGAGGTGGTGAGGATTCGCAATTTATTTTCTTTCTTTTTTTGTCACTGATATTGTTTCTGCACATCTAATTGGGCCCCCATATTTTGAGCCCGAAAAGTGTACCGTCATCTCGCAGAAGTACATAATATTCGTGAAAAGTCATCGACCTATGTATTTTCGGGCCGCAATCATGAAAAAAAACTTTTTCGGGGATTTTATTTCGCCTGTCCGAGGCAGGTAAAACAAAATCTCTGATATAAGCCAACATCGGGTCGGCGGCAATTAGCCGCGGAGGCTAATTGGGTACCGGCTATAAGATATTAGAGGTAAAGTTTAAATCATAGGCAAGAAATTTTCACTGTGCTAATCAGACATCCTATTTACCTGCTCGTAGATACAGAGATTTTGACCCTCAGTTAGGACATTTTAGAGCAGATTTGTCCTGAATTTTGCACGATTGTGTTCAAACAGATATTAATCTGGACTAATTGTAAAATCCAGTTAGTTGATGACTGTGCTAGTATGTGAAATTATTGGTTGATCAATTTATATACACTACTTTCATCTGGTTGCTCAGACTCATGGAGGTATATTTACTAAAGGTCCATTTATAGCGATATAAAATCGATAGAAATCGATATTGTGTTCTTGAACATGAAACACACATTTACTGGCAGTTAAAACTCAATAAACATAAATTTATATTGCTTTCAAATCTACCTTTGTGAATATACCCTATGGTGTTTATTCAAATTGGGTAAAGATTGTGTTGCTTTCCAATTAGGCTGATCTACCAAAATTGCCTGTTTAGGGAAACCTTTCATAGGCTCATAGAAGGACCTTATTTATTTATTACCAGTTATTTATATAGCACACACATATTCTGCAGCGCTTTACAGAGAATATTTGGCCATTCACATCAGTCCCTGCCCCAGTGGAGCTTACAATCTATATTCCATACCACAGTTACACCACACACATTCATGCTAGGGTTAACCAACTAGCCTACCAGTATATATTTGGATTGTGGGAGAAAACCGGAGTACCTGGAGGAAACCCACGCAAGCATGAGGAGAATATACAAACTCCACACAGTTAAGTCCATGGTGTGAATTGAACCCATGGCCTCTGAGCTGAGAAGCAGCAATGTTAATGATTACACCACCTGTGCTTCCCAGGTTTGCAGGATAGCCCTTAGAAATGTCAAGGGTGATATCAGAGAACAGCAGATTGCAGTCAGGTATATTACAGACAGTTTAAAACATCTTAACTATTAGTATAAGAGTTATTAAATATGAATTTGTGAACGTTGCAAAATGCCTTTTCATATTAGATCTATCGTCAATGTTTAGTTACCCTTTGACAGCAACAAGCTGCTTAGGTCAGGTTACCATAAGGAATACATAAAGTTGTCCAGTGAAATATACAGATAAATATTGTTTTCTTCCTGCAAATTTATTAACATTTCAATATTCTTAATTGTGTTAAGTGATCTGAATACTCTACCCTGTAAATAGTTCCATGCCCATTTACCCGCTTTTTTATATGAGTGCACAGTCTTTTTATTCCGTTTCTTATGTATCCTAATTTTCTATGGCCTAAACTCTTCTTTGTCTTAGCTTTTCATGGTGGACAATGGAGCGGATGATTGGAGAATAGCCATGACCTACGAACGGATATTTTTCATCACCCTAGAGTTAACCGTGTGTGCCATCCATCCCATTCCTGGACAGTACTCCTTTACCTGGACAGCCCGTCTGGCCTTCTACTATACCACCTCTGTAGCCAATGCTGACATAGACATCATTTTATCCATCCCCATGTTTTTGAGGCTATACCTAATTGGACGAGTTATGCTCCTTCATAGCAAGCTCTTCACTGATGCCTCTTCAAGGAGCATTGGTGCACTCAATAAGATTAATTTCAATACTCGCTTTGTAATGAAGACACTTATGACCATCTGCCCGGGCACTGTACTTCTGGTTTTCAGTATCTCGTCCTGGATCATTGCGGCATGGACAGTTCGAGTTTGTGAGAGGTAAGTGCCTCTCCTACTTTGGCCACTCACTGCTGGATTTCATAATGAACAGCAAAACCCCTCTTGTGTTCAGCATGAGATTGGCATGTTTTTTCCTTTTAAATGTGCCTACATTTCATTTAATAAAATCCTTCAGGGTGAGTTTATAAAATAAAAAATATATTTAATTTTGTACGATGACTTTTAATAGTCTGTGAAAATGCCACTGCTGGTCCTTTTCTGTATGCTGCTGTCTGTATTTGCCTGTGTTTTTATATTTGGCTACACGAAAGGACTTGTTTGGCAGCAGTATGAAAATTGTTTAACTTATGAATTTAAAATAGTCCCTATTTTTCTTTCAACAAGTAGAATAATCTCTAGCAATGGCCGCTCATGAAGCTGAATGTTTCTTTAGTCATACCTTCCAATATGCTTATTTCAGTGGGCCATTTCAGTGGGTGCACAGTGATTTCCCGATATTACCAATGTTTTCCTGTTGTGATAACATTTAATCCACACAGGGTCGGACTGGCCCACAAGGGTACAGGGGAAACCACCGGTGGGCCCCACTCTTTCCTCTAGGGATCAGGTTCCACTTGTATTATACATGGTAGATATGTTGCATTACACTGCACAAGACTGTTGTGCATTTCAAGCCTCTGTGGAGGCTAGCCACACCCCCTTTGTAGACTGGGCGCTACCCCAAGTATGGGCCCCTATCACTGTATTCCCCCGGTGGGCCCTTCATACCCCAGTCCGACACTGAATCCACATTTGGACAGCTCCTGCTATTTAGGAACATCTAGTACATGTACCCATTTGTGGCTTACCATTATGTACCAACATTTATACGAAGAATGGAGCTGACAGGGGAGGGGGACCCCACTGGTCCCAGCTGTGTATGCACCTAGGAGAATAGGTGTATGTCTTCCAAC
Organism: Pseudophryne corroboree; assembly: GCF_028390025.1. NCBI lineage: Eukaryota > Metazoa > Chordata > Amphibia > Anura > Myobatrachidae > Pseudophryne > Pseudophryne corroboree. Next base: position 613,382,195 of record NC_086444.1, on the reverse strand, counting down.
TCTGGCAGTTCTATTTTCTTCAGGGTGTGTTTCAGGTGAATGGCTGCTGTTTTGTAGTGAGAGGGCTCCAGCTAGAGGAAACTCCCGTAAAAGTGATACATGGTCCGAGGGTGTGTCCCTAAAAAGCTGCAGTTCTCCAAATGTTGGCGCAATTGAAAAATTGGTAAGGAAAACCAGGAGAAGGCAACTGAGCAGACAAGGCAGAATGTTTTTTAGTTAAATCATATCTCTTCTATAACAAGCATTAATAGAACGTTCTTAGGAGAGCTGTTTTTCAGGAAAACGTTTAATAAATAGAAAGCAGATCCTTTAATCAGAAGAGCATAACTGCAGCCCTCAAGTACCCTTGTTGAGTCAGTTTTCAATACCATCTCAGTCATGAAACAGGTGATTCTGTTTAAAACACTAAAGCACATCTGTTACCACCAGGAAATAGAGGTGGGAGAATAATCTGATAGCTCATAATGGTTAATATTATAAAATGAAAGACAAAATACATTTCCCTTCAATACAGAATTTAGATTTAGTAGGGAATGGCATTTAAAGAGAGGGAGGTGTGCAAACCCTTTAAAAGTAATTGACCTGCTGTGTCATTATATCAGTATATCAGTGACTTTTAATTACATGGGATAGATTACACCTAGGAAATGTATTGCAATTTGATTATTTGCGCAATATATAAAGCTAAGATGATTTATTCATAGGTATACTCCATAAGTATACTATTTATAGAAGGATTTCTCTGAAAAATATATCTGTACGATTACCTAAGAATCACTGTCATTACCATTACATTTAGACAGATACACTGTATTGAAGGGAAGGATAAACTATTTATACAGTACATAATATCTATCAAATAAACCATCATCTGTGTGAATGCTGTTATGCTGTAATGAAAAAAAAGAAATGCTGAAAATAATGTATAAAAGCCTCCAAATCTCTTTGGTCATCCATATTAGATCTCCAGGATGGCCTGACATCATGTACTGTACCATGTAGAGATATTAATGGCTATACATCTGCTACTTGATGAGTGCAGGCCCTAATTGCTCTACCACAGTAACATTATTACTACGAATGCTTCTTTAAACACCGTAAATTTGATTTGATGTAACCAAAAGACATTTAACTATGTTCCTCTATTATGTAGCAGTAAAATAAAATATATTTATATGTAAGGAGCATTGAAAAAAACAATGACTAGTCTGAGAAGAGGGTTGAGGCTTAATAAAGGAAATGTATGGTTTCATTTTACCCCCTTAATGACATTTCTGTAGTTTTATCACAAATCTAATGCTTAAACCTGCTCTCTTCTTCATTTCACATACATACAAATACACCTGTACCGTGTGCTAATCAGTGACATCATAGATACATTATACATAGATACATTGTCAGCTATATCTGTCTCTGCAAGCAGCAGTGGATGATTAGGGTCTCACCAATCAAATACTAAATTTGTCACAGATACTATTCTGAATTTTCATCTTATTACCTGCAGGTGTTAGACAGACTGCATTATTGTATTTTTCGTAAGACTGGAAAATCTCTTTTCCCTTTTATGTCACTGTCTTTAGTTCATTCTGTCCAGCACATCATTGTTCTACATCAGCTACATCTCTGGTCGTGGCTTGGTCCCGCTGATTAAGTATACTCAGCATAGCATATCTGGTATGGGATGAGTCAATGTATACACAGAAAGTGATTTGTATGCATATGCATCTATGCTGATTTGCATATGCATATTTCTGGTACTAACACCAGCCTACACCTGATATGGTGGGATTGGGATGGGAAGGAGCATTCTATTATTGTCTGAGTACGTAGGGGATTGTACGTGCAGACCGGTAAACAGGCGCATAGATACCGTATAGCATATGATGATAAAGACGGGAGTCAGCGCTAGTAAAAACTAATGATTATTTGTTTGTAAATTGCTGCGAATTGCTGCTTCTTCCTTGGGTATATATTATGCTTTTGTGCCCATGCATACGTTAATGTTTTTTTCATTTTATTTTTCTTATATGTGAAATAGGAAGTTAACAATGACATATTAGAGATGTATTTGAAGTTTCATTGATTCCTAGTAGTGAATATGTATTTTGCAAACAAAACAAATGGTTTAAAACATGGGGGTAATGGTATATGATTCATGCGTACGCCAGGTGCATATGCTGCTAGTGACAACCAGCATGTATCTTGCGATATGTGTAATATTCATGTACATATACATATATACATATACATGCATCTGATGCTAAATTGCACCTGTGTTTTGGCCCAACTTGCAGCCATCTCTACATCAGCCCATGCATATAAGACCTGCACACTGCATCGTCGGGATCCGGATTGAAAGTCGACAGTAACTAGGTCGACAATGTCTAGGTCGACCACTATTGGTCGACAGTAACTAGGTCGACAGGGTCAAAAGGTCGACAGGGTCAAAAGGTCGACATGTTCTAGGTCGACAGGCCAAAAGGTCGACATGAGTTTTTCCAAATTTTTTTCTTTTTTTGAACCTTTTCATACTTAACGATCCACGTGGACTACGATTGGAACGGTAATCTGTGCCGAGCGAAGCGCCAGCGGAGCGAAGGCACCATGCCCGAAGCATGGCGAGCGAAGCGAGCCATGCGAGGGGACGCGGTGCACTAATTGGGGTTCCCGGTCACTCTACGAAGAAAACGACACCAAAATAACATTAAAAACTCATGTCGACCTTTTGGCCTGTCGACCTAGAACATGTCGACCTTTTGACCCTGTCGACCTTTTGACCCTGTCGACCTAGTTACTGTCGACCAATAGTGGTCGACCTAGACATTGTCGACCTAGTTACTGTCGACTTTCAATACCACACCCGCATCGTCACCAGCAAACTGGTGACGATGCTCTTTCGAGCTTCTTATCTGGGTAAGCGAGTTCTTCTGCCAATATGGCACCACCCACAAAGGCTCTACACATAGGTATTACAGAAATCAGGACACATTCCAGGTACTTCCTAGAATAATAGTTACTGTCCACATTCACATGGGACTCAGTTAAGAGTTTTAGTATTAAAAGTATTGGTATTATACCTGGGCTTTGTTCCCAGAGTCTTATTGATTAACAGAAGCTGATGTACAGTAGACAGAGCCACATGCAGGCTAGTCAGGGCAATAAATGGCCTATTGGCTGATGTCAGCCCATACATTCTAGGCAGTTGACAGATCCCTATACCTTATCTAAAATAAAGATACAGTGGCATATATTGGTGGGCATTTAGTTTATTAATGATGTTAATTGAAATAGGGAAAGTATGGTGGTGAGTATCACTATCTGCCATAACACACCAGGCCTATATGGAGGCCTTCTGGTAGCCCATCACACAAGCAATATAGGCCCACTCTGTCCAGTAGTGCAGCTGACCACAGTATGGTAAAATAAGCCTAACCCGTATATTGGCACCTCGAGATCTATAGCAGTGCGGTCGCTATAGCCATTCTATAGCCAAAAAACTAGGAAGGAATGGAGAGATGTTTAGCACAGTGGTTCTCAAACTTGGTCCTCAGGACCCCAAACAGTTCACAATTTCCAGGTCACCTAGCAGGTTCACAGATGTATTCATTACTCACTGACACGTTTCAAAAGATGCACAGGTGGAGCTAATTATGTCACTTGTGATTTTGGGAGGAGACCTGGAAAACGTGAACTGAGGACTGAGAAGCTGTGGTCTAGCAAGCAATAGAACTAGAAACTTCCACAGTGGAAATCACCACCTTCTTAACTGTGATAAGCTGAAGTGAAAGACACCTCACAATAGACACACCCACTTAATTCTTAGCGCAGTGTTGCCCGTGTATACTCACCTACCTTATGGTTTAAACACTGCCAGGTATATTAGATGCCTTGTCATTCATTTAACATCTATGTGAGATGATGCCTACAAGGGAGATGATCTGCTGCTAGTTGCATAGATAGAAGCTCCAAGGCCACTTCATCGTGGGCATCCCACCACCTTCACCACCAACAACCATCCCTCTAATTGACCAGATCATGTGGCACTAAGTTGGCCACATCATTTCTTACCACTGTTATCAATCAGCCAGACAGGACAGTTGCCATCTGCAGTAATAATTACCTAATACATTATTATTTTGTTTAATATATACATAGATTGTCCACTGTTTATTCAACCTTTATATTGCCCAACACACATACAGCCCACTCTCATTGTCCAACAAACAGACTGCAATTGCTCCCCATAAACAACCTAACAATTTCCCAGCATATAGACATCCTCCCACTGTACCTCTTACAGTCCCCATCCTGGTCAGTTACCAGGCAGGAGGCAATCACCAGTGAACAGAAGTTTTTCATGTTTGCGTACCTTACCCGTGCTATATGCAATTATTGGGCAACCCATTCTGGTTCAATTAACAAATCAGTTTGGTAAATTGATTCTCAAAGTCTAATTTTAGAAATGGTCGAACATTGATTTTAACATGTTTTAGCTGATTCAACTGTTTGATTGTGATTGACAGTATTCAAGTCAGTTCACATTTACGCAAGCCAGTCTGCACTGCGCATGTGCAGCTCTGGTCCTGTAACATCGTTCACAGTGACCACAGCATGACTGAAATGCTGCTGGCATTTAGGGGTAGCGATGGGGAGCTTTCCAGAAAAACGTGTACCCCTTTTCTGAGAGTACCGAAGCCAGTGGTTGCATCTTCCCATGCAGTTATACTGGCCAGAGGGTTACTCAGATGTCCAATGACCCGGCGATGTTCATGCAGTGGATCCTATGCTGTGTCTTCTGAAGCAGCTCAGAGAAGCCAGCAGTGGGCATCTTTTTACACAAGACGCCTCCTGCAGCTCTTGCATATTATGGCACAGCTACTGCGTACAAAAACACAATGGCAGTGCCATTAGCATCCACCTCGAATCAGACCCTGTGACAACAATAATCTTTGCAAAATTATTTACATTTGTTTCTCTTACGTCCTAGAGGATGCTGGGGACTCCGTAAGGACAATGGGGATAGACGGGCTCCGCAGGAGACATGGGCACTTTAAGAAAGACTTTAGGATTTGGGTGTGCACTGGCTCCTCCCTCTATGCCCCTCCTCCAGACCTCAGTTGATTACTGTGCCCAGAGGAGACTGGGTGCTTTTCAGAGGCTCTCCTGAGTTTCTGACAGAAAGTATTTTGTTAGGTTTTTCTCTAACGTCCTAGTGGATGCTGGGGACTCCATAAGGACCATGGGGAATAGACAGGCTCCGCAGGAGACAGGGCACTTTAAGAAAGAATTTGGATACTGGTGTGCTCTGGCTCCTCCCTCTATGTCCCTCCTCCAGACCTCAGTTTGAATCTGTGCCCGGACGAGCTGGGTGCTACTTAGTGAGCTCTCCTGAGCTTGCTATAAGAAAGTATTTTGTTAGGTTTTTTTATTTTCAGAGAGATCTGCTGGCAACAGACTCTCTGCAGCGTGGAACTGAGGGGAGAGAAGCAGCCCTACTCACTGAAGATAGGTCCTGCTTCTTAGGCTACTGGACACCATTAGCTCCAGAGGGATCGTACACAGGATCTCACCCTTTGTTGTCCGATCCCGGAGCCGCGCCGCCGTCCCCCTCGCAGAGCCGGAAGACAGAAGCCGGGTGAAAGAAGCAAGAAGACTTCAAAATCGGCGGCAGAAGACTCCAGTCTTCAAACTGAGGTAGCGCACAGCACTGCAGCTGTGCGCCATTGCTCCCACATTAAACCCACATACTCCGGTCACTGAAGGGTGCAGGGCGCAGGGGGGGGGCGCCCTGGGCAGCAATTAGGACCTCTTGGCAAAAGTTGGGCATATATACAGTTGGGCACTGTATATATGCATGAGCCCCCGCCATAATTTTACACAGAAACGCGGGACAGAAGCCCGCCGCTGAGGGGGCGGGGCTTCTTCCTCAGCACTCACCAGCGCCATTTTCTCTACACAGCTCCGCTGAGAGGAAGCTCCCCAGGCTCTCCCCTGCAGAAACACGGTAGAAGAGGGTAAAAAGAGAGGGGGGGCACATAAATTAGGCACAAAAACATTATATACAGCAGCTACTGGGTTAACACTAAGTTACTGTGTGATTCCTGGGACATATAGCGCTGGGGTGTGTGCTGGCATACTCTCTCTCTGTCTCTCCAAAAGGCCTTGTGGGGGAACTGTCTTCAAAAAGAGCATCCCCTGTGTGTGTGTGGTGTGTCGGTACGCTTGTGTCGACATGTTTGACGAGGAAGGCTATGTGGAAGCAGAGCGGGAGCAAATGAATGTGGGGTCTCCGACGACGGTGCCGACACCTGATTGGATGGATATGTGGAAGGTTTTAAATGATAATGTTAATTCCTTGCATAAAAGGTTGGATAAAGCTGAAACATTAGGACAGTCGGGGTCTCAGCCCATGCCTGATCCTATGTCGCAGAGGCCGTCAGGGTCTCAGAAGCGCCCACTATCCCAAATTGTTGACACAGATATCGACACGGATTCTGACTCCAGTGTCGATGGCGATGATGCAAAGTTACAGCCTAAATTGGCTAAAGCCATCCGTTATATGATTATAGCAATAAAGGATGTGTTGCACATCACAGAGGAAACCCCAGTCCCTGACAAGAGGGTTCATATGTATGGGGAAAAAAGGCAAGTGGTGACCTTTCCCCCTTCACATGAGCTAAATGAGTTATGGGAAAAGGCTTGGGAATCTCCAGATAAAAAACTGCAGATTTCAAAACGGATGCTTATGGCGTATCCTTTCCCGCCAACAGACAGGTTATGCTGTGAATCCTCCCCTAGGGTGGACAAAGCTCTCACACGCTTATCCAAAAGGGTAGCCCTGCCGTCACAGGATACGGCCACCCTAAAAGATGCTGCGGATAGAAAGCAAGAGGGTACCCTGAAGTCCATTTATATACATTCAGGTACCTTACTAAGGCCGGCAATTGCGTCGGCCTGGGTGGGTAGTGCTTGTTAGGGTCTCCTGCCCTGTGCTGCCACGTCGTCATGGCAACCGGGAGACAAGTGCTAGCGGAGTAACCTGAGCGCAGCTGATACTCCGGTTCGGGTCTTTTGCTGTGCAGTGGTTACAGGCATGGGATGCGGTGCTGGTTTTTGTGCTCACAGTCTGTGAGGTCTGAGGGGGGCGTGGACAGCACCTGCTTTATAAGGTCTCTTCTCAGGTTAAGCAGATGCTGCTGAATCTTTGTTGGTTAGTCAGTTCCTGAAAGTTAGCCAGTACTGTGTAGCTTTGTATTTTGTTGTTGCTTACTGCAAATAGGCCTGGGCATTTGGTACTACACTCTGCCAATCCAGACCTAGCAGTAAGACTGGAGTCAGTCGTTTAGCCTGCTGAGGTTCTTTTGCTATTCTGTGAACCCAGCAGGTTTGTGGCTGTACTTTCAGACCTGCCTGCATAATCCTCTCTCACTGTGCAGGGCGTCCATGTGTCAGTTTAGTGGCAGTAAGCTGAACCTGGGCCCTGCAAGTGAGAATTAGGATTGTGGAGACTCTCCTTGTGTCTATTATTCCATCTCTGACCAAGGAGTTTACTGCCACACCCGTTGGTAACCCTTTAGGGTTTTGCTGTTGCCCTTAGCAACAGCATTTCGGGTTCTCTACGTATTAAAACACAACATCTTGCTTTTCCCATCTGAGCATTTCTAATACTAGGGAGACACCCAGTTTCTTAGCCTCTGGGCTTCTCTGTTCACTCTGTGTTGGTTTTGTTACCCTATCACCTTCTGTGTACGTTATGTCATATTTCCCAGTCTGTCTGTGAGTTCATTTGTTTTGCATCCCTCTCTGTTCAGACACCAGTACATTCCTGCAGGCACTGGTGTGTATAACAGTTCAAACACCAGTACATTCCTGCAGGCACTGGTGTGCATAACATATTCAGCAGCCAAATACTCCTGTTGAAATTTTGTGGGAATATGGAGCATACCCCTCAAAATACGTTGCAACAGGTGGTCGATCAGGTGCAGGTCCTGACTCGTCAATTTAATGATTTGTCCATTAAAATGCACACCTCCCAGGCCGCTGGCGGAGCTCCCGCAGCAGCAGCACCTTCAGGGGTTAAGGAGCCGAAAGTAAATCTTCCGGATCGTTTTTCTGGAGATCGCTCGCAGTTCTTTTGTTTCAAGGAGAGCTGCAAGTTATATTTCCAGCTCAGGCCTCAGTCTTCTGGGTCAGAGATTCAGCGGGTGGGCATAGTGATTTCCTTGCTACAAGGAGACCCACAGGTCTGGGCATATGGGTTGCAGCCTGACTGTCCGTCGCTTAAAAGTGTTGATACTTTTTTTACGGCACTGGGCATGTTGTATGATGACCCTGACAAGACGGCCTCAGCCGAGGCTCAGATTTCGATCCTTAAGCAAGGGCGAAGGCCAGTTGAGGCTTACTGTACGGAGTTTCGGAGGTTGGCCCATGATACCCAGTGGAATGACCCAGCCCTGAGACATCAGTACCGAAGAGGTCTTTCTAACCAGATAAAAGACCAACTGGTACAATATCCCTTGCCTGATAGCTTGGATCAGCTCATGCAGTTATCCATCCGGGTGGATAGACGGCTGAGAGAGCGTAGGCTTGAAAGGGAGACCGAGGTTTCCTTCTTTCCCAAGGGAACCTCAGACTCTGAGGAATTTTCCGAGGAGCCTATGCAGATTGGGGCTACCCGCCTCTCCTCGCGTGAGAAGACGCGGAGGAGACAGCAGGGGTTGTGTTTGTACTGTGGGAATAAGGGTCATGTGGTAGTATCATGCCCAGAAAAGCCGGAAAACTTCAGGGCCTGAGGGTGATGGGAAATATCCTGTCAGGCCAGAAGTCAGAATTTCCCAAGAAGGCTTTTATCATTCCGGTGACCTTGAAGATCCTCGGTCAAACTGTCAAGACTGAGGCCTTTGTGGACAGTGGGGCCGACGGGGTTTTTATGGACCGCCAATTCGCCCTGAAACACTCTGTTTCCTTAGTACCCTTGGCGTCGGAAATTGAGATTTGTGGTTTAAACGGGGAACCATTATCCCAGGGTAAAATTACCTCTTGCACTAGCCAGATTTCTTTGTTTATTGGAGCCACACACTCTGAAAAATTGTCCTTTTATGTGACTGTCTGTACTTTTGCCCCATTGGTGTTGGGGTTACCCTGGTTAAGGGCCCACAATCCTCAATTTGACTGGGTCTCTGGGGAGATTCTTAGTTGGGGTACTGATTGTTTCAGGAGTTGCTTGAGCCTTCCAGTCAGGCTCTCGCAGCTAAGTTTGCCAGGATTGCCAGGGTGTTATGCAGATTTTGCGGACGTGTTCTCCAAAAAAGTTGCAGAGGTACTACCTCCCCATCGCCCCTATGACTGTGCCATTGATTTGTTGCCGAATGCTAAGCTTCCCAAGAGCAGGTTGTACTCCCTGTCACGTCCTGAGACTCAGGCTATGGCAGAGTACATTCAGAAGAACTTGGCTAAAGGATTTATCAGACCTTCACAGTCTCCAGTTGGGTCGGGGTTCTTCTTCGTGGGTAAAAAGGACGGTTCATTGCGACCCTGCATCGACTTCAGGGAATTGAACCGTATCACGATTAAAAACTCATACCCACTGCCTCTCATTTCGGTCTTGTTTGACCAGCTTCGTACTGCCACCATTTTTTCTAAGATTGACCTACGCGGTGCGTACAATCTAATCCGAATAAGAGAGGGGGATGAATGGAAGACTGCCTTTAATACCCACTCAGGGCATTATGAATATTTGGTGATGCCTTTTGGGCTCTGTAATGCCCCGGCAGTCTTCCAGGATTTCATGAACGATGTGCTCAGGGAATATTTGGATAGATTCTTAGTTGTATACTTAGATGACATCCTAATCTTCTCCCATTCCCTGGAGGAACATCGGAAGCATGTACGCTTAGTCCTCCAGAAACTCAGAGACCACCGGCTTGGGGCGAAGCTGGAGAAGTGCGAATTTGAAGTTCAGCAAATCGCATTTCTAGGATATATTATCTCCCCAGAAGGTTTCCAAATGGAGGGTTCCAAGGTACAGGCAGTCCTGGATTGGGTGCAGCCCACTAGTTTGAAGGCGCTTCAGCGTTTCCTGGGCTTTGCAAATTTTTATAGACGATTTATCGCTGGATTTTCGTCTATAGTGGCGCCCTTGGTGGCACTCACTAAGAAAGGGGCGGATGTTGCTCACTGGTCTCGTGAGGCCAAAGCGGCTTTTGCCCGTCTCAAAAGGGCATTTGTCTCGGCCAAGGTGCTGCGACACCCAGATCCAGAGCGTCCTTTTGTGGTGGAGGTGGATGCCTCTGAGATGGGTATTGGGGCAGTGCTCTCTCAGATGGGAGTGTCTGATAATCGCCTTCATCCCTGTGCTTACTTTTCCCGTAAATTTTCGCCTGCCGAGATGAATTATGACGTGGGTAACCAGGAATTGTTGGCTATTAAGGATGCACTCGAGGAGTGGAGACACTGGCTTGAGGGGGCTAAGTTTGTGGTCTCAATTCTCACCGACCATAAGAATTTGGCATATTTAGAGTCAGCGAAGCGTCTCAATGCCAGGCAGGCACGATGGGCTTTGTTTTTTGCTCGCTTTAATTTTTTGATAACATATCGCCCTGGGTCAAAAAACATCAAGGCTGATGCGCTCTCGCGGAGTTTTGCTCCAATCCAGGAGACCACCGAGGAGCCGTTGCCCATTGTGTCCCCATCATGTATTAAAGTGGGCATTACCCAGGACCTCTTGTCATTAGTCCTTAGAGCACAGGAGCAGGCTCCTCCAGACCTTCCGGTAGGTCTTTTGTTTGTGCCTCCTAGGTTAAGACAGCGAGTGTTCTGGAATTCCATGCCAAGAAGTCGGCAGGTCACCCGGGTATTGCCAGAACTCGGGAGTTGCTATCTAGGGCGGTGTGGTGGCCCTCGGTGGCTAAGGATGTGGATCAGTGGGTTCGGGCATGTGACATCTGTGCCCGAAATAAGACTCCTAGAGGGGTTCCTGTTGGCCCATTACATCCACTCTCTATTCCATCTAAGCCATGGACCCACATTTCAATGGATTTTGTTGTGGACTTGCCCAAATCCTCTGGGATGACAGCCATCTGGGTTGTCGTTGACAGGTTTTCGAAGATGGCGCACTTCGTTCCACTGGTTGGGCTGCCATCGGCCAGACGCCTGTCTGAATTATTTATGCTGCATGTTGTGCGCCTCCACGGGTTGCCACTTGATGTGGTCTCTGACCGCGGATCCCAGTTTGTGGCCAAATTCTGGAGGGCATTTTGTTCCGATCTCCAGATTTCTGTCAGCTTGTCGTCAGGCTACCATCCGCAGTCTAATGGGCAGACTGAAAGGGTGAACCAGACCTTGGAGCAGTTCCTCAGGTGTTATGTCTCCAAGTGTCAGACTGACTGGGTTGCTCATCTGTCAATGGCGGAGTTTGCCTATAACAACGCGGCTCACTCTGCTACAGGGATCTCTCCCTTCCTTTGTGTGTATGGGCATCATCCTAAGGCCAATTCTTTTGACCCCCTGGACTCCACGCCTGGTGGTTCCTCTGTCGTTTCGGTCCTTAGAGGTATTTGGAGGAAAGTGAAGAAAGCCCTTGTGTCTGTGTCATTAGTGACCAAAAGGGTTTTTGATAAGCGGAAAAGACCCTGCAGCTTCAAATTAGGAGACTTCGTCTGGTTGTCTACCAAGAATTTGAAGTTGAAACAGCCATCTCATAAGTTAGGCCCCCGGTTCATCGGCCCTTATAAGATCACCAGGGTTATCAATCCGGTGGCATTTCAGTTAGATCTGCCCCGTTCTTTGGGTATCAATAAAACATTTCATTGTTCCCTTTTAAAACGGGCGATTAGTAATCCTTCTTCCAGAGGAAGACCTTCCCCTCTTCTGATACGTGGCCAGAGGGAGTTTGTTGTTGAAAGGATTCTTGACTCCAAGATGGTTCGGGGTCGGCTGTCATTTTTGGTGCACTGGAAGGGGTATGGCCCGGAGGAGCGGTCGTGGGTGCGCAGTTGTGATCTTCATGCCCCCAGACTGATACGCTCTTTCTTCTCGCAGTTCCCCGATAAACCCGGTGGTAGGGGTTCTTTGACCCCTCGTCAGAGGGGGGGTACTGTTAGGGTCTCCTGCCCTGTGCTGCCACGTCGTCATGGCAACCGGGAGACAAGTGCTAGCGGAGTAACCTGAGCGCAGCTGATACTCCGGTTCGGGTCTTTTGCTGTGCAGTGGTTACAGGCATGGGATCCGGTGCTGGTTTTTGTGCTCACAGTCTGTGAGGTCTGAGGGGGGCGTGGACAGCACCTGCTTTATAAGGTCTCTTCTCAGGTTAAGCAGATGCTGCTGAATCTTTGTTGGTTAGTCAGTTCCTGAAAGTTAGCCAGTACTGTGTAGCTTTGTATTTTGTTGTTGCTTACTGCAAATAGGCCTGGGCATTTGGTACTACACTCTGCCAATCCAGACCTAGCAGTAAGACTGGAGTCAGTCGTTTAGCCTGCTGAGGTTCTTTTGCTATTCTGTGAACCCAGCAGGTTTGTGGCTGTACTTTCAGACCTGCCTGCATAATCCTCTCTCACTGTGCAGGGCGTCCATGTGTCAGTTTAGTGGCAGTAAGCTGAACCTGGGCCCTGCAAGTGAGAATTAGGATTGTGGAGACTCTCCTTGTGTCTATTATTCCATCTCTGACCAAGGAGTTTACTGCCACACCCGTTGGTAACCCTTTAGGGTTTTGCTGTTGCCCTTAGCAACAGCATTTCGGGTTCTCTACGTATTAAAACACAACATCTTGCTTTTTCCATCTGAGCATTTCTAATACTAGGGAGACACCCAGTTTCTTAGCCTCTGGGCTTCTCTGTTCACTCTGTGTTGGTTTTGTTACCCTATCACCTTCTGTGTACGTTATGTCATATTTCCCAGTCTGTCTGTGAGTTCATTTGTTTTGCATCCCTCTCTGTTCAGACACCAGTACATTCCTGCAGGCACTGGTGTGTATAACAGTTCAAACACCAGTACATTCCTGCAGGCACTGGTGTGCATAACAGTGCTGTAGCAGCATGGACGGATACCTTATCTGAGGAACTTGATACCTTGGACAAGGATACTATATTAATGACCCTGGGGTATATAAAAGACGCTGTCCTATATATGAGAGATGCTCAAAGAGACATTAGCCTTCTAGGCTATAGAATAAATGCAATGTCGATTTCTGCCAGAAGGGTCCTGTGGACTCGGCAATGGACAGGCGATGCCGACTCAAAAAGGCACATGGAGGTTTTACCTTACAAGGGTGAGGAGTTGTTTGGGGAAGGTCTCTCGGACCTGGTCTCTACAGCTACTGCTGGAAAGTCAAATTTTTTGCCATATGTTCCCTCACAACCTAAGAAAGCACCGTATTACCAAATGCAGTCCTTTCGATCACAAAAAGGCAAGAAAGTCCGAGGTGCGTCCTTTCTTGCCAGAGGCAGGAGCAGAGGAAAGAAGCTGCACAACACAGCTAGTTCCTAGGAACAGAAGTCCTCCCCGGCTTCCACTAAATCTACTGCATGACGCTGGGGCTCCACAGGCGGAGCTAGGCCCGGTGGGGGCGCGTCTCCGAAATTTCAGCCACAAGTGGGTTCACTCCCAGGTGGATCCCTGGGCACTAGAGATTGTGTCTCAGGGATACAAGCTGGATTTCTAAGAGATGCCCCCTCACCGATACCTCAAATCGACCCTGCCAGCTTCCCCCTTAGAGAGGGAAATAGTGTTAGCTGCAATTCACAAATTGTATCTTCAGCAGGTGGTGGTCAAGGTTCCCCTCCTTCAACAAGGAAAGGGTTATTATTCGACCATGTTTGTGGTACCGAAACCGGACGGTTCGGTCAGACCCATATTGAATTTAAAATCCCTGAACATATACCTGAAAAAGTTCAAGTTTAAGATGGAATCGCTCAGAGCGGTCATCGCAAGCCTGGAAGGGGGGGATTTTATGGTGTCTCTGGACATAAAGGATGCATACCTTCATGACCCCATTTATCCACCTCATCAGGCGTACCTCAGATTTGTGGTACAGGATTGTCATTACCAATTCCAGACGTTGCCGTTTGGTCTCTCCACGGCACCGAGAATATTTACCAAGGTAATGGCGGAAATGATGGTGCTCCTGCGAAAGCAAGGGGTCACAGTTATCCCATACTTGGACGATCTCCTCATAAAGGCGAGGTCCAGAGAGCAGTTGCTGATCAGCGTAGCACGCTCTCGGGAAGTGTTACAACAGCACGGCTGGATTCTAAATATTCCAAAGTTGCAGTTGATTCCTACGACTCGTCTGCCCTTCCTGGGCATGATTCTGGACACAGACCAGAAGAGGGTCTATCTCCCGATGGAGAAGGCTCAGGAGCTCATGACACTGGTCAGAGACCTATTAAAACCAAAACAGGTGTCGGTGCATCACTGCACGTGAGTCCTGGGAAAGATGGTGGCATCATACGAGGCCATTCCCTTCGGCAGGTTCCATGCGAGGACCTTTCAATGGGATCTGTTGGACAAGTGGTCCGGATCACATCTACAGATGCATCGGCTGATCACCCTATCCCCCAGGGCCAGGGTGTCTCTCCTGTGGTGGCTGCAGAGTGCTCACCTTCTAGAGGGCCGCAGATTCGGCATCCAGGACTGGGTCCTGGTGACCACGGATGCAAGCCTCCGAGGGTGGGGGGCAGTCACACAGGGAAGAAATTTCCAAGGTCTGTGGTCAAGTCAGGAGACTTGCCTTCACATCAATATCCTGGGACTAAGGGCCATATACAACGCCCTAAGTCAAGCGGAGACCGTGCTTCGCGACCAGTCGGTGCTGATTCAGTCAGACAACATCACCACAGTGGCTCATGTAAACTGCCAAGGCGGCACAAGGAGCAGGGTGGCAATGGCGGAAGCCACCAGAATTCTTCGTTGGGCGGAGAATCACGTAAGAGCACTGTCAGCAGTGTTCATTCCGGGAGTGGACAACTGGGAAGTAGACTTCCTCAGCAGGCACGACCTCCACCCGGGAGAGTGGGGACTTCATCAAGAAGTCTTCACGCAGATTTCAAGGCAGTGGTAACTGCCACAGGTGGACATGATGGCATCCCTCCTCAACAAAAAGCTACAGAGATATTGCGCCAGGTCAAGAGACCCTCAGGCGATAGCTGTAGACGCACTAGTGACACCGTGGGTGTTCCAGTCGGTTTATGTATTTCCTCCTCTTCCTCTCATACCAAAGGTGCTGAGAATCATAAGAAAAAGAGGAGTGAGAACAATACTCATTGTTCCGGATTGGCCAAGAAGGACTTGGTATCCAGATCTGCAAGAAATGCTCACAGAGGACCCATGGCCTCTGCCTCTAAGACAGGACTTGTTGCAACAGGGGCCCTGTCTGTTCCAAGACTTACCGCGGCTGCGTTTGACGGCATGGCGGTTGAACGCCGGATCCTAGCAGAAAATGGCATTCCGGATGAGGTTATTCCTACGCTGATAAAGGCTAGGAAGGACGTGACGGCTAAACATTATCACCGTATATGGCAAAAATAGGTTGCTTGGTGTGAGGCCAGGAATGCCCCTACGGAGGAATTCCAGCTGGGCCGTTTCCTTCACTTCCTACAGTCGGGAGTGACTTTGGGACTGAAATTGGGTTCCATTAAAGTCCAGATTTCGGCCCTATCCATTTTCTTTCAAAAAGAACTGGCTTCTCTTCCTGAAGTCCAGACGTTTGTAAAGGGAGTGCTGCATATTCAGCCCCCTTTTGTGCCTCCAGTGGCACCTTGGGATCTTAACGTGGTGTTGAGTTTCCTGAAGTCACACTGGTTTGAGCCACTCAAAACCGTGGAGTTAAAATTTCTCACGTGGAAGGTGGTCATGCTATTAGCCTTGGCTTCAGCTAGGCGTGTGTCAGAATTAGCGGCTTTGTCACATAAAAGCCCCTATCTGGTTTTCCATATGGACAGGGCAGAATTGCGGACCCGTCCACAATTTCTGCCAAAAGTGGTGTCATCCTTTCATATGAACCAACCTATTGTGGTGCCTGTGGCTACTCGTGACTTGGAGGATTCCGAGTTACTTGATGTGGTCAGGGCTTTGAAGGTTTATGTAGCCAGAACGGCTAGAGTCAGGAAAACTGAGTCGCTGTTTATCCTGTATGCATCCAACAAGCTGGGTGCTCCTGCTTCAAAGCAAACTATTGCTCGCTGGATCTGTAACACGATTAAGCAGGCTCATTCTGCGGCTGGATTGCCGCTTCCAAAATCAGTAAAAGCCCACTCCACAAGGAAGGTGGGCTCTTCTTGGGCGGCTGCCCGAGGGGTCTCGGCATTACAGCTTTGCCGAGCAGCTACTTGGTCAGGTTCGAACACTTTTGCAAAGTTTTACAAGTTTGATACCCTGGCTGAGGAGGACCTTGTGTTTGCTCATTCGGTGCTGCAGAGTCATCCGCACTCTCCCGCCCGTTTGGGAGCTTTAGTATAATCCCCATGGTCCTTACGGAGTCCCCAGCATCCACTAGGACGTTAGAGAAAATAAGATTTTACTTACCGGTAGATCTATTTCTTGTAGTCCGTAGTGGATGCTGGGCGCCCGTCCCAAGTGCGGACTTCTTCTGCAATACTTGTATATAGTTATTGCTTAAATAAGGGTTATGTTATGGTTGCATCAGGGTTGATCTGATGCTCTTTTGTTGTTCATACTGTTAACTGGGTAAGTTTATCACAAGTTATACGGTGTGATTGGTGTGACTGGTATGAGTCTTGCCCTGGATTCCAAAATCCTTTTCTTGTACTATCAGCTCTTCCGGGCACAGTTTCTCTAACTGAGATCTGGAGGAGGGACATAGAGGGAGGAGCCAGAGCACACCAGTATCCAAATTCTTTCTTAAAGTGCCCTGTCTCCTGCGGAGCCCGTCTATTCCCCATGGTCCTTACGGAGTCCCCAGCATCCACTACGGACTACGAGAAATAGATTTACCGGTAAGTAATTTTTATTTTCAGGGAGCCTGCTGGCAACAGACTCCCTGCATCGCGGAACTGAGGGGAGAGAAGCAGACCTACTTCTGTGAGTCGAAAGGCTCCTCATCCTCGCCGTCCGTCCCGGAGCCGCGCCGCCGTCCTCCTCACAGAGCTGAAGGTAAAAGCCACGTGAGTATGAGAAGTTAGAAGACATCAGAGGCGGCAGAAGACTTCAATGTTCTTCACTGAAGTAACGCACAGCACTGCAGCTGTGCGCCATTGCTCCCATTCACCTCACATACTGTGTCACTGTAAGGGTGCAGGGCGCGGGGGGGGGGGGGGCGCCCTGGGCAGCAAATAAACCTCTCCTGGCAAAAGATGGGTATATACAGCTGGCCACTGTATATACCTACGAGCCCCCGCCAAAGTTTTGTATTTTAGAGCGTGACAGAAGCCTGCCGCCGAGGGGGCGGGTCTTCTCCCTCAGCACTCACCAGCGCCATTTTTTCTCCACAGCACCGCTGAGATGAAGCTCCCCGGACTCTCCCCTGCTTAGATCACGGTGACAAGAGGGTTTTAAAGTAGAGGGGGGGCACATAATTGGCGAATTGAGTATAAAAGCTCTATCTGGGTAAACATAAATATTGTGTTTTTGTCCTGGGTTATTATAGCGCTGGGTGTGTGCTGGCATACTCTCTCTCTGTCTCTCCTAAGGGCCTTGTGGGGGAACTGTCCTCAGATAAGAGGGTTCCCTGAGTGTGTGGTGTGTCGGTACGTGTGTGTCGACATGTCTGAGGTAGAAGGCTTTTCGAGGGAGGAGGAGGAGGAGCAAATGAATGCGGCGCCGACAACTGACTGGATGGATATGTGGAATGTTTTAAATGCCAATGTAAATTTATTGCACAAAAGATTGGATAAAGCTGAAGCTAGGGAACAGTCAGGGAGTCAACCCATGCCTGTACCTATGTCGCAGGGACCTTCGGGGTCCCAAAAGCGCCCACTATCCCAAATAGTTGACACGGATACCGACACGGATTCTGACTCCAGTGTCGATTATGATGATGCAAAATTGCAGCCAAAGGTGGCTAAATGTATTCGATATATGATTATTGCAATCAAAGATGTTTTGCATATCACAGAGGAACCCCCTGTCCCTGACACGCGGGTACACATGTATAAGGGAAAGAAAACTGAGATAAATTTCCCCCCCTCACATGAGCTGAACGAGTTATGTGAAAAATCTTGGGAATCTCCAGACAAGAAACTGCCGATTCCCAAAAGGATTCTTATGGCATATCTTTTCCCGCCAACGGACAGGATACGGTGGGAATCATCCCCTAGGGTGGACAAAGCTTTGACACGCTTATCCAAAAAGGTAGCGCTGCCTTCCCAAGATACGGCTACCCTCAGGGATCCTGCTGACCGCAAGCAGGAGGTTACCTTGAAGTCCATTTATACACATTCAGGTACCTTACTCAGACCGGCTATTGCGTCGGCATGGGTGTGTAGTGCTGTAGCAGCATTTACAGATACCTTATCAGCGGAATTTGATACCCTGAATAAGGATACCATCCTATTGACCCTAGGACATATAAAAGATGCTGTCTTATATATGAGAGATGCACAAAGAGACATTGGTCTATTGGGTTCGAGAATCAACGCTATGTCGATCTCGGCTAGAAGAGTCCTTTGGACCCGACAATGGAGGACAGGTGATGCCGACTCAAAAAGGCATATGGAGGTTTTACCTTACAAGGGTGAAGAATTGTTTGGGGAAGGTCTCTCGGACCTGGTATCCACTGCTACGGCAGGCAAATCTAATTGTTTACCTTATATTCCCTCACAACCTAAAAAAGCACTGCATTATCAAATGCAGTCTTTTCGATCAAATAGAACCAAGAAAGGCCGTGGATCGTCCTTTCTTGCCAGAGGTAAGGGCAGAGGGAAAAAGCTGCACAACACAGCTAGTTCCCAGGAACAGAAGTCCTCCCCGGCCTCTGCAAAATCCACCGCATGACGCTGGGGCTCCACTAAGGGAGTCCGCCCCAGTGGGGGCACGTCTTCAAATTTTCAGCCACATATGGGCCCACTCACAGGTGGATCCCTGGGCAATAGAAATTGTTTCCTTAGGTTACAAACTGGAATTCAAAGAGGTGCCTCCTCGCCGGTTTTTCAAATCGGCTCTGCCAACGTCTCCTCAAGAACGGGAGATAGTGTTAAATGCAATCGACAAATTGTATCTTCAACAGGTGGTGGTCAAGGTTCCCCCGCTTCAACAGGGCAGGGGATATTACTCAACCCTGTTTGTGGTCCCGAAACCGGACGGTTCGGTCAGACCCATTTTAAATTTACAATCCCTGAACCTATACTTGAAAAGGTTCAAATTCAAGATGGAATCGCTAAGGGCAGTCATCGCCAGCCTGGAAGGGGGAGATTTTATGGTATCTCTGGACATAAAGGATGCATACCTTCATGTTCTCATATATCCACCTCATCAGACGTACCTGAGATTTGCGGTACAGGATTGTCACCAAGGTAATGGCGGAAATGATGGTGCTCCTGCGCAAGCAAGGTGTCACAATTATCCCGTACTTGGACGATCTCCTCATAAAAGCGAGATCAAGAGAACAATTACTGAACAGCGTGTCACTTTCACTGAAGGTGTTACAGCAACACGGCTGGATTCTCAATATCCCGAAGTCGCAGCTGGTTCCTACGACTCGTCTACCCTTCTTGGGCATGATTCTGGATACGGACCAGAAAAGGGTGTATCTGCCGATAGAAAAGGCTCAAGAACTCGTGACTTTGGTCAGGAACCTATTGAAACCAAAACAGGTGTCAGTGCATCACTGCACGCGAGTCCTGGGAAAGATGGTGGCATCTTACGAGGCCATTCCATTCGGCAGGTTCCATGCACGGACCTTCCAATGGGACCTACTGGATAAATGGTCCGGGTCGCATCTACAACTGAGTCGGTTGATCACCCTGTCCCCCAGGGCCAGGGTGTCTCTCCTGTGGTGGCTGCAGAGTGCTCACCTTCTAGAGGGCCGCAGATTCAGCATTCAGGACTGAGTCCTGGTGACCACGGAAGCGAGCCTCCGAGGTTGGGGTGCAGTCACACAAGGAAGAAACTTCCAGGGTCTTTGGTCAAGTCAGGAGACTTGTCTTCACATCAACGTCCTGGAGCTAAGGGCCATGTTCAACGCCCTTCGTCAAGCGGAGACTTTGCTTTGCGACTTACCAGTTCTGATCCAGTCAGACAACATCACCGCAGTAGCTCATGTAAACCGCCAGGGCGGCACAAAGAGCAGAGTGGCAATGGCGGAAGCCACAAAGATTCTACGCTGGGCGGCAAACCATGTAAGCGCCCTATCAGCAGTGTTCATTCCGGGAGTGGACAACTGGGAAGCAGACTTCCTCAGCAGGTACGACCTGCATCCGGGAGAGTGGGGACTTCATCAGGAAGTCTTCACACAGATTGCAAGCCAGCGGGGCCTGCTCCAGATAGACATGATGACGTCCCGCCTAAACAAAAAACTGCAAAGGTATTGCGCCAGGTCAAGAGACCCTCAGGCGGTAGCGGTGGACGCACTAGTGACACCGTGGGTGTTCCACTCAGTATATGTTTTTCCTCCTCTTCCTCTCATCCCAAAGGTGTTGAGAATAATAAGAAAAGGAGGAGTTCGGACAATTCTCATTGTTCCAGATTGGCCACGAAGGGCCTGGTACCCGGAATTGCAGGAGATGCTCACAGAAGATCTGTGGCCTCTTCCTCTAAGACAGGACCTGTTGCAACAGGGGCCCTGTCTGTTCCAAGAAAAGGGCATTCCGGATGAGGTCATTCCTGCTCTGATAAAGGCTAGGAAGGATGTGACAGCTAAACATTATCACCGTATATGGCGTAAATATGTTGCTTGGTGTGAGGCCAGGAATGCTCCTACGGAAGAATTTCATCTGGGCCGTTTCCTTCACTTTCTACAAACTGGAGTGAATTTGGGCCTAAAATTAGGCTCCATTAAGGTTCAGATTTCGGCATTGTCCATTTTCTTTCAAAAAGAATTGGCTTCACTTCCAGAAATACAAACTTTTGTAAAGGGAGTGCTTCATATTCAGCCTCCTTTTGTACCTCCGGTGGCGCCTTGGGACCTTAACGTGGTTTTGAGTTTCCTTAAGTCGCACTGGTTTGAACCACTTCAGACAGTAGAGTTAAAATATCTCACTTGGAAGGTGGTCATGTTGTTGGCCTTAGCTTCGGCTAGGCGAGTGTCAGAATTGGCGGCTTTGTCTCACAAAAGCCTCTATCTAGTTTTCCATATGGATAGGGCGGAATTGCGGACCCGTCCTCAATTCTTGCCTAAGGTGGTGTCATCCTTTTATATGAACCAACCTATTGTGGTGCCGGTGGCTACACGAGACTTGGAGGATTCCGAGTATCTGGATGTAGTCAGGGCTTTGAAAATTTACGTGGCCAGGACGGCCAAAGTCAGGAAAACTGAAGCGCTGTTTATCCTGTATGCAGCCAACAAGGTTGGCGCTCCTGCGTCAAAGCAGACTATTGCTCGCTGGATCTGTACCACGATTCAGCAGGCGCATACGACGGCTAGATTGCCGTTACCTAAATCAGTCAAGGCCCATTCCACTAGGAAAGTGGGCTCTTCTTGGGCGGCTGCCCGAGGGGTCTCGGCACTACAGCTGTGCCGAGCGGCTACTTGGTCAGGGGCAAACACGTTTGCGAAATTCTACAAATTTGATACCCTGGATGAGGAGGACCTCCTGTTTGCTCAATCGGTGCTGCAGAGTCATCCGCACTCTCCCGCCCGTTTGGGAGCTTTGGTATAATCCCCATGGTCCTTACGGAGTCCCCAGCATCCTCTAGGACGTAAGAGAAAATAAGATTTTAAACCTACTGGTAAATCTTTTTCTCGTAGTCCGTAGAGGATGCTGGGCGCCCGTCCCAAGTGCGGACTTCTTCTGCAATACTTGTATATAGTTTTGCTTACATAAGGGTTATGTTATGGTTGCTTTCAGTTTCCGACTGAAGCTATGTTAAATTTCATACTGTCAACTGGTTAGTTTATCACAAGTTATACGGTGTGATTGGTGTGGGCTGGTATGAATCTTGCCCTTGGTTTAACAAAAATCCTTTCCTTGTACTGTTTGTCTCCTCTGGGCACAGTTTCTCTAACTGAGGTCTGTAGGAAGGGGCATAGAGGGAGGAGCCAGTGCACACCCAAATCCTAAAGTCTTTTTTAAAGTGCCCATGTCTCCTGCGGAGCCCGTCTATCCCCATGGTCCTTACGGAGTCCCCAGCATCCTTTACGGACTACAAGAAAAAGATTTACCGGTAGGTTTAAAATCTTATTTTTTGTCATTAAAAACGATTATTATGATTGTGTTTAATAAAAAAAAAAAAGCACGAAAGGCAAACCTTTGACCTACAATTTAGAATGGGGTCAGTAGCTGATTGTATGGAAGACATATTCAGCATATAATATTTTTTCAGTGTGATGGCTGGTTCAAATTAGACATGGGTAGATTTACTAAGGAGGTCATTCCGACCTGATGGCATGCTAGGATTTTTCGCTGCGCTGCGATCAGGTCAGAACTACGCATGCGTATGCACCGCAAAGCACAGGTGTGTCGTACGGGTACAAAGCGGATCGTTGCTGAGCGATGGATTTTACGAAGAATCCATTCGCACAGCTGATCGCGAGGAGATTGACAGGAAGAAGGCGTCTGTGGGTGTCAACTGACCGTTTTCTGGGAGTGGATGGAAAAACGCAGGCGTGTCCAAGCGTTTGCAGGGTGGGTGTCTGACGTCAATTCCGGTCCCGGACAGGCTGAAGTGATCGCAGCGGCTAAGTCCTGAGCAACTCAGAAACTGCACAAAACTTTTTTGTAGTGCTCGGCTGCACATACGTTCGCACACTTGCAAAGCGACCATACACTCCCCTATAGGCGGCGACTATCTGTTGGCAGTGCTGCAAAAAATAACTAGCAAGTGATCAACTCGGAATGACCCCCTAAATCCTTTAAAACAGTTAGTGGTGGTGTTGCCCATAGCAACAAATAAGATTCTAGCTATCATTTCTATATTGATAGAATCTGATTGCTTGCTGTGGGCAACACTGCAGCTTTTCTGGTTTAGAAGCTTCAGGAAATCTACCCATGAGCCCTTGCGGCCCCTTGTAACAACTCTGACTGCAACATGTGAATTGCTATACAATGTTTGTTGTTATTTTTGTACCGGTAAGCATGAGCTGCATAACTAGGTAATATGCTATATTCCCTACAATGAAAGGGTTATTGCACAAGAAAATTTCTCTCCCTCGCCAGTGCATGCGGAACCCTGCCACTCCCAATGACTGAGGTCAGTGACATTATAGGAATAGCAAAAAGTGAGTTATGCAGTCTGTCTCACACTGCAACGAGATTGTCGGTATTACTAACATAGGGGCTTATTTATCAATGAGTGATAACACTCGCTGCGTATGATAAATGGTGCTCCAGCCAAACAGCGCCTAACTCATTTTTCAAACACATTACAGGAGCTGAACACATGACAGCTGAGAGCTGATTGGTTGGAGCACCATTTATCATACGCAGCGTATTTTATCATTCAAAACGGGTTTTATCACTCACTGATAAATAGGCCCTGAGTTCTATAAGAATAAAAGTACAGTAACCCATAGCAAGTGACAACATAGCTTTGATTAGTATAGTGGTAATTAGATTTATGAAAGCAGTTATCCCATTGGATGTAATGGTTTACTGTACATTTGCACCTCTTAGTAAATGTCCGTATTCTTCTGTACTGGTGTACTTATTGTGATCTAGTGATGAGGACAGACACTATGTATTATAGTATACAGCAATTGTTAAATTAATCTGATAATAAAGATGTTTTTCTTTCATTAAGACAATGGCCATATTTTTACTCAGTTCAGTACCTTAAGATTTTAGGGTACAATTTAAATGCAAATTTTCCACAATGTGAAATAAGTGAAAGCTTCTTTAAGTGCACGATCCATGTGTAAATATGCACCTGCCTAAGCAATGCTGCCTTTACATTCTGTAGTCTTACATTTCTTCAGTCTTAAATTGCCAACTGCTCCAGCCTGCGTGCCCTCAATTATGTTTGTCGCTACTGTTGAGGATAGGACTGGCTTTTCCCATACATTACTACACTACAAAAACTCCTATATCTGTTTTTCCAAATACTCTGTCAGACATGTTACTTTCACGGAATATCTCAATTTGTGTTTCCTGTAAGCCTTGGTTATGTCAGAGCTTAGAAAACACAGTCTGCATTACACAGGGGATTCACAATGCAGTACAGTATGTTTTTATTTTTTATTTTACCTGTTTTAACTGTTTCATGTTGAGACTGAAAAACTTACAGGGGATATTGATCTCCCAATGTGATAATCCTATGGCACAGGTTCTCAAACTCGATCCTCAGGACCCCACACAGTGCATGTTTTGCAGGTCTCCTCACAGAATCACAAGTGAAATAAGTAGCTCCACCTGTGGACCTTTTAAAATGTATCAGTGAGTAATGAATACACCTGTGCACCTGCTGGGTTACCTGCAAAACATGCACTGTGTGGGGGCCTGAGGACCGAGTTTGAGAACCTGGGTCCTATGGGAATCATGCAATTGCTGCATGCCTAGCTATTTCTACATACAGGAATAGGGGTGTGGTTACTCTAAAAATTCAACTCAGTTGCCTCTCCAAAATGTTTCAGTGCTTGTCCCTTTCTAACGCCCCTATTAATCCTTCTGCTCTGCTTATCTTCCAGTTTGTCATAGCCTAGCTTATATACCAGCAAACATCTACATGATTCTCCGCATTACCTCCATTTGTTATCTTTATCCAACATCTCTTCCTACTGTCTGCTTACCAACTACCCAAGTCTTTTACATGCTCCCTAACCTACCGTTGTCTCCCCTCTTTCTAATGACAAATGCTGCTCCTAGGGAGAAACTGTGAGTTTAACGATAAATGAACGCCAGGCTCTTTTCTAAATGCACGACTGCTCCAAACAATACTAAAGATTTAGGGCTTGCTGCAGCTGTTTGGGTACTTTACATAACTGGGAGGTAATTATGGAAAAAAATAATCTTACAGATCTTTCCTGATTATTTTGCGTAGCTGCTGCTCTAAATGCTGGTTGCCCTTCTGACTGCAGATGCACAGGTTGGGTGACTTCTTCACTGTACAAACTAATTACTGTGGCTGGCTTAACTAATTTAGTGGCAGAAAATATACCGGTTTTTACAGATGAATGAAACAGAATAAAATAAATACAGTATAGTATGACTGGCTAATTGTTCCCTCTAATACCTCTTTTACGGGTGTACTACGATATACCGGCGCTCGGGCTCCCGGCGCTAGGATCCCGACCGCAAGAATGCCGGCAGCGGGGCGAGCGCAGAAGAGCCCCCTCCAGGGGTGTCCTGGACACCCCAAGCGGGAGAATAGTTGTCAGTATCCTGGCGGTCGGGAACCAGGCGCCGGTATGCAGAGTGCTGGGATCCTGACAGCTGGGATATCGAGCGCCACCCCTCTATTACACATACCCTTTCGACCCAAGTTTTTGCCGGGGCTTGCGACTCAACATGGGTCTCAGTGTCCTGGTACAGGGGTTATTCCTGGGGTTGCCTGTAGTGTGAATGGCATTACCTGGGTCACGATGACCTGGGTCATGCCTAAAAGGAACTGATTGGCAGGCACAGTAGTGCTTGGAGATTACATCATCTGAAACCCCAGCTTCAACCCGTGTTCAGTGTCCCGGGTCCGAGCTGCTTTAAAACTTGGGTTTATGTGTGAAAGGGGTATAAGTTGAGGGATCTAGAATGGGAACTCCATGTTGGATTTTCAGCTTATTCACTTTACAGAGAACAACAGTTTAGAATCAAATGATGCACAAAAGTGGATATGCATAAGAGATTGTGTGTGTGTGTGGGGGGGACGACAGATAGGGTTCCGATGCAAATCATGAACCCAGATGAGCAATGGTAAAGGCTCGACCAGCCCAGGAAGTATCAGTATCAGGACCCTGTATTGCTCTTGGTGATCTTTTCAAAATAAATGACTTCTCCGATATATGTTGAATTACTGTAGGTCGGTGAATGTCTTCTTTATAACAAGAATATATTTTCTCTATCGTCCTAAGTGGATGCTGGGGTTCCTGAAAGGACCATGGGGAATAGCGGCTCCGCAGGAGACAGGGCACAAAAAAGTAAAGCTTTACTAGGTCAGGTGGTGTGCACTGGCTCCTCCCCCTATGACCCTCCTCCAGACTCCTGTTAGATTTTGTGCCCGAACGAGAAGGGTGCAATCTAGGTGGCTCTCCTAAAGAGCTGCTTAGAGAAAGTTTAGTTTAGGTTTTTTTTCTTTACAGTGAGTCCTGCTGGCAACAGGATCACTGCAACGTGGGACTTAGGGGGAAAGTAGTAAACTCACCTGCATGCAGAGTGGATTTGCTGCTTGGCTACTGGACACCATTAGCTCCAGAGGGATCGAACACAGGCCCAGCCGTGGAGTCCGGTCCCGGAGCCGCGCCGCCGACCCCCTTGCAGATGCTGAAGCGTGAAGAGGTCCGGAAACCGGCGGCTGAAGACTCCTCAGTCTTCATAAGGTAGCGCACAGCACTGCAGCTGTGCGCCATTTTCCTCTCAGCACACTTCACTGGGCAGTCACTGAGGGTGCAGAGCGCTGGGGGGGGGCGCTCTGAGAGGCAAATATAAACCTTATACAAGGCTAAAAATATCTCACATATAGCCCATAGGGGCTATATGGAGATATTTAACCCCTGCCTGACTGGAAAAATAGCGGGAGAAGAACCCGCCGAAAAAGGGGCGGGGCCTATCTCCTCAGCACACGGCGCCATTTTCTGTCACAGCTCCGCTGGTCAGAACGGCTCCCAGGTCTCTCCCCTGCACTGCACTACAGAAACAGGGTAAAACAGAGAGGGGGGGCACATTAATGGCTATATATATATATATATTAAAGCAGCTATAAGGGAGCACTTAATATAAGGATATCCCTTGTATATATAGCGCTTTGTGGTGTGTGCTGGCAGACTCTCCCTCTGTCTCCCCAAAAGGGCTAGTGGGTCCTGTCTTCATTAGAGCATTCCCTGTGAGTTTGCGGTGTGTGTCGGTACGTGGTGTCGACATGTATGAGGACGATATTGGTGTGGAGGCGGAGCAATTGCCAAATATGCAGATGTCACCCCCCAGGGGGTCGACACCAGAATGGATGCCTTTATTTGTGGAATTACGTGATGGTTTATCTTCCCTTAAACAGTCAGTTGAGGACATGAGGCGGCCGGACAATCAATTAATGCCTGTCCAGGCGCCTCAAACACCGTCAGGGGCTGTAAAACGCCCTTTGCCTCAGTCGGTCGACACAGACCCAGACAGGGGCACTGATTCCAGTGACGACGGTAGAAATTCAAACGTATTTTCCAGTAGGGCCACACGTTATATGATTTTGGCAATGAAGGAGACGTTACATTTAGCTGATACTACAGATACCGTAAAACAGGGTATTATGTATGGTGTGAAAAAACTACAAACAGTTTTTCCTGAATCAGAAGAATTAAATGACGTGTGTGATGAAGCGTGGGTTGCTCCTGATAAAAAGTTGATAATTTCAAAAAAGTTATTGGCATTATACCCTTTCCCGCCAGAGGTTAGGGCGCGCTGGGAAACACCCCCTAAGGTGGACAAGGCGCTCACACGCTTATCCAAACAAGTGGCGTTACCCTCTCCTGAGACGGCCGCACTTAAGGATCCATCAGATAGAAAGATGGAAGTTATTCAAAAGAATATATACACACATGCAGGTGTTATACTACGACCAGCTATAGCAACTGCCTGGATGTGCAGTGCTGGAGTAGTTTGGTCAGAATCCCTGATTGAAAATATTGATACCCTAGATAGGGACAATGTTTTACTGTCGTTAGAACAAATAAAGGATGCATTTATCTATATGCGTGATGCACAGAGGGATATTTGCACACTGGCATCTCGGATGAGTGCTATGTCCATTTCAGCCAGAAGAGCCTTATGGACACGACAGTGGACAGGCGATGCGGATTCAAAACGTCACATGGAGGTTTTGCCGTATAAAGGGGAGGAGTTATTTGGAGTTGGTCTATCAGACTTGGTGGCCACGGCTACTGCCGGGAAATCCACTTTTTTACCTCAAGTCACTCCCCAACAGAGAAAGGCACCGACCTTTCAACCGCAGCCTTTTCGCTCCTACAAAAATAAGAGAGCAAAGGGCTTGTCGTACCTGCCACGAGGCAGAGGAAGAGGGAAGAGACACCAACAGGCAGCTCCTTCCCAGGAACAGAAGCCCTCCCCGGCTCCTGCAAAAACCTCAGCATGACGCTGGGGCCTCTCAAGCGGACTCGGGGACAGTGGGGGGCCGTCTCAAAAATTACAGCGCGCAGTGGGCTCACTCGCAGGTAGACCCCTGGATCCTGCAGATAATATCTCAGGGGTACAGGTTGGAATTAGAGACGGATCCTCCTCATCGTTTCCTGAAGTCTGCCTTACCAACCGTCTCTTCCGAAAGGGAGAGGGTGTTGGAAGCCATTCACAAGCTGTACGCTCAGCAGGTGATAGTCAAAGTACCCCTATTACAACAAGGAAAGGGGTATTATTCCACTCTATTTGTGGTACCGAAGCCGGATGGCTCGGTAAGGCCTATTCTAAATCTGAAGTCCTTGAACCTCTACATAAAAAAGTTCAAGTTCAAGATGGAGTCACTCAGAGCAGTGATAGCGAACCTGGAAGAAGGGGACTTTATGGTATCCTTGGACATCAAGGATGCGTATCTACACGTTCCGATTTACCCCGCACACCAGGGGTACCTCAGGTTCATTGTTCAAAACTGTCACTATCAGTTTCAGACGCTGCCGTTCGGATTGTCCACGGCGCCTCGGGTCTTTACCAAGGTAATGGCCGAGATGATGATTCTTCTTCGAAGAAAAGGCGTATTAGTTATCCCATACTTGGACGATCTCCTAATAAGGGCAAGGTCCAGAGAACAGCTGGAGACAGCTTTAGCACTATCTCAAGAGGTGCTAAGACAACACGGGTGGATTCTGAATATTCCAAAATCCCATTTAATCCCGACAACTCGTCTGCTGTTCCTAGGAATGATTCTGGACACGGTTCAGAAAAAGGTTTTCCTTCCAGAGGAAAAAGCCAAGGAGTTATCCGATCTGGTCAGGAACCTCCTAAAACCAGGAAAAGTGTCAGTACATCAATGCACAAGAGTCCTGGGAAAAATGGTGGCTTCTTACGAAGCAATTCCATTCGGCAGATTCCATGCAAGAATATTCCAAAGGGATCTGTTGGACAAATGGTCAGGGTCGCATCTGCAGATGCACCTGCGAATAACCCTGTCACCAAAGACAAGGGTGTCACTTCTGTGGTGGTTGCAGAAGGCTCACCTATTAGAAGGCCGCAGATTCGGCATTCAGGATTGGATCCTGGTGACCACGGACGCCAGCCTGAGAGGCTGGGGAGCAGTCACACAAGGAAGAAACTTCCAGGGAGTATGGACGAGTCTGGAAAAGTCTCTTCACATAAACATTCTGGAACTAAGAGCAATCTACAATGCTCTAAGCCAGGCGGAACTTCTCCTGCAAGGAAAGCCGGTGTTGATTCAGTCGGACAACATCACGGCGGTCGCCCATGTAAACAGGCAGGGCGGCACAAGAAGCAGGAGTGCAATGGCAGAAGCTGCCAAGATTCTTCGCTGGGCGGAGAATCACGTGATAGCACTGTCAGCAGTGTTCATCCCGGGCGTGGACAACTGGGAAGCAGACTTCCTCAGCAGACACGATCTTCATCCGGGAGAGTGGGGTCTACATCCAGAAGTCTTCAACATGTTAATAGACCGTTGGGAAAGACCAATTGTAGACATGATGGCGTCTCGCCTCAACAAGAAACTGGACAAATATTGCGCCAGGTCAAGAGATCCACAGGCAATAGCTGTGGACGCACTGGTAACTCCTTGGGTGTACCAGTCAGTGTATGTGTTTCCTCCTCTGCCGCTCATACCAAAGGTATTGAAGATCATACGGCAAAGAATAGTAAGAACAATACTAGTGGTTCCGGATTGGCCGAGAAGGACTTGGTATCCGGAACTTCAAGAGATGCTCACGGACGAACCGTGGCCTCTACCTCTGAGAAGGGACCTGCTACAGCAGGGTCCCTGTCTTTTTCAAGACTTACCGCGGCTGCGTTTGACGGCATGGCGGTTGAACGCCAGATCCTAAAAGGGAAAGGCATTCCAGAAGAAGTCATTCCTACCTTGATTAAGGCACGGAAGGAAGTCACCGTGAAACATTATCACCGCATTTGGCGAAAATATGTAGCGTGGTGCGAGGATCGGAGGGTTCCGACGGAGGAATTCCAACTGGGTCGTTTCCTACATTTCCTGCAATCAGGATTATCTATGGGTCTCAAATTGGGATCCATTAAGGTTCAAATTTCGGCCCTGTCAATATTCTTCCAAAAAGAATTGGCCTCTGTCCCTGAGGTCCAGACTTTTGTCAAGGGAGTACTGCATATACAGCCTCCTGTGGTGCCTCCGGTGGCACCGTGGGATCTAAATGTAGTTTTAGATTTCCTCAAATCCCATTGGTTTGAACCATTGAAAAAGGTGGATTTGAAATATCTCACATTGAAAGTGACTATGTTACTAGCCCTGGCCTCTGCCAGGAGAGTATCTGAATTGGCGGCTTTATCTTATAAAAGTCCTTATCTAATCTTCCATTCGGATAGGGCAGAACTGCGGACTCGTCCGCATTTTCTCCCTAAAGTGGTATCAGCATTTCATCTGAACCAACCTATTGTGGTGCCTGCGGCCACTAGCGACTTGGAGGACTCCAAGTTGTTGGACGTTGTCAGAGCCTTAAAAATATACATTGCAAGGACGGCTGGAGTCAGAAAATCTGACTCGCTGTTTATATTGTATGCACCCAACAAGTTGGGCGCACCTGCTTCTAAGCAGTCGATTGCTCGTTGGATTTGTAACACAATTCAACTTGCACATTCTGTGGCAGGCCTGCCACAGCCTAAAACTGTAAAAGCCCACTCCACAAGGAAGGTGGGCTCATCTTGGGCGGCTGCCCGAGGGGTCTCGGCATTACAACTCTGCCGAGCAGCTACGTGGTCGGGGGAGAACACGTTTGTAAAATTTTACAAATTTGATACCCTGGCAAAGGAGGACCTGGAGTTCTCTCATTCGGTGCT
This sequence comes from Pseudophryne corroboree, assembly GCF_028390025.1. Taxonomy (NCBI): domain Eukaryota; kingdom Metazoa; phylum Chordata; class Amphibia; order Anura; family Myobatrachidae; genus Pseudophryne; species Pseudophryne corroboree. The sequence goes on along the minus strand of NC_086444.1, from coordinate 613,350,981 downwards.
GCAGAGTCATCCGCACTCTCCCGCCCGTTTGGGAGCTTTGGTATAATCCCCATGGTCCTTTCAGGAACCCCAGCATCCACTTAGGACGATAGAGAAAATAAGAATTTACTTACCGATAATTCTATTTCTCGGAGTCCGTAGTGGATGCTGGGCGCCCATCCCAAGTGCGGATTATCTGCAATACTTGTACATAGTTATTGTTAACTAATTCGGGTTATTGTTAAGGAGCCATCTTTAAGAGGCCCTTTCTGTTGTCATACTGTTAACTGGGTTTAGATCACAAGTTGTACGGTGTGATTGGTGTGGCTGGTATGAGTCTTACCCGGGATTCAAAATGCCTCCCTTATTGTGTATGCTCGTCCGGGCACAGTACCTAACTGGAGTCTGGAGGAGGGTCATAGGGGGAGGAGCCAGTGCACACCACCTGACCTAGTAAAGCTTTACTTTTTTGTGCCCTGTCTCCTGCGGAGCCGCTATTCCCCATGGTCCTTTCAGGAACCCCAGCATCCACTACGGACTCCGAGAAATAGAATTATCGGTAAGTAAATTCTTATTATTTTGTTCATGTCCTATGCTGCTTAAAGGTGGAAATGCAAGTAAATCATAGCAAACAATCAGACCTGTGCTTTCATTTTCTAACTTTTACAATATACTGATCAAAGGATATTGTTTATTGGATGATGTGGTAACAGTAGAGATTTGAACCGTTAAACAATGTTAGTAAATATCCCCCTGATAGTGTTGGCATGTATTTGAGCTGCTGGCTTAGTATGTGTGTATTGACTAGTCCTTGTGTGGGTACTTTTATCCAGAGAATTCTTTTATATGAGGTCTGACAGTGGTTTTGCTGGGTCTGGGCGTGACCAAATTAAAATTCCCCTATTATTGTCGTTCTGCCACTACAGTTTTCCAGTAGTTAGGTGCCAGATTAGCACACATCATCATTTTCAACGTCAGCAAATTGGTAGTGTGCACGCTAGATAAAATGAAGTGGGCTTATATTAAACTTGGGTCTTGGTTGCATCCTGTTGGGGCCAGCCATGCCCCCCAAGTGGATTGAACATCCCACCCAACATTCACAGCAGTTAGATCAAAACACCTGACTGCAGGAAGTGCTATTCTATTAAGACTATCATATTAAGCCTATGATAGGTTGACAGTAAAAGGTCGACCTGATATGGTCGACATGCAATAGGTTGACATGGTACCAAGGTTGACAGTGCTAAGGTTGACAGTTTCAAATGGTCCACATGACAATGGTCGACACACATATGGTCGACATATTTTTTTCGTTTGTTTTTCTTTTTCAACCTGTTCATCATTTACCATCCACGTGGACTACGATTGCAAATAGTGAGCATGGTGAGCAAAGCAGTGCACTAACTGGAGTCACATGTGGTTTAACATAGCAAATGACCCTGTCGACCTCTTGACCCTGTTGACCTGTTGCAGGGGTTAAAGTGAGCCGAAACAGGGCGGAACTGCGTTCCATCAGTTCCATTTGCACACAGAACCAGTTCTGCCTCCTCCGACTCACCTAACTCAGAATGTCAGTTGGCGCGCAGGAAGATGCCGGGCGTCCGCTGAGATTTCCAAGGAGCGGGCGGCCAAAAAGACGGCAACAGAGCGGGGGCTTAAGATGAGTATTTTGTTTATTTTATTTTTGTGTTTGTGTAAACGACGCTACTACAGCGGGCATAACTACTGGGGTCATAACTACAGGGGGTATAACTACAGGTGGCATAACTACTGGGGCATAACTACAGGGGGCATAACTACTGGGGAAATACAATAGAAATTAGCAAAAGGACTCTCAGCGTGAAAATCAGAAATACGTAAATGGCTCATTTATGAATACACAGATTTGTTCTTTGCAATAAAGCAGAGGTTCTCAAACTCGGTCCTCGGGGGCCCACACAGTGCATGTTTTGCAGGTCTCCTCACAGAATCGCAAGTGAAATAATTAGCTCCACCTGTGGACATTTTAAAATGTGTCAGTGAGTAATTAATACACCTGTGCACCTGCTGGGTTACCTGCAAAACATGCACTGTGTGGGCTCCCGAGGACCGAGTTTGAGAATCTCAGCAATAAAGAAAGGCAATGTTTTAATAAAAGAATACATTCTGAATTCGAAATATAAGTATGGCTCTCTAAAACAGGATGAAATAAATCAAATTGTAGCTGAAAGCAAAATAAATTAATTGTGTGGTTTAAGAATTACATTCTAGCTAAGGCCTAATTAATATGGCATAGTAATATTCATTAGGCTCCACACTCTCAGTCTTAAAAATCAGTGCATTTTTAAAAATATATGTACAAATATAAAATAAAAAATAGCTGAAAATATTTGATCCCATTCATTTTGTTGAATGAACACGGAACCATTTCCAAGGGTAATCCCATTCTGAACACTATGGGTTTAGGACCTCATTCAGTAAGGATTGCAAAATTTGCGAAGCGCAATCCGGCCGTGCGAGTAAAAATTGTGACAGAAATTGCGTAAACATCGTGATTGCAATGTAGCTGCTGTTTTAGTGACAGGAAGCTGGCGTTTCTGGGCGAAAACCTGACGTTTTCTGGGTGTCTGAAAAAACGCAGGCGTGCCCAGGTGGTTTTAAGGAGGGCCTCCGATGTCAGCGATGACCACTTCCAGCCTATTTTGTCACAAGAATTGTGGATGATGTTGCCTGGCGCAGATAGGAAAAATCTTCAATGTTCCGGTATAATGCGTTCGCAATTTCTGCAATGGGCGTTTTTTCACTATTTCAGGGTGGCAACTATTTGATCACAGCAACTGCTTTTTAGCAGAAATTGCAATCCTTACTGAATAAGGTCTTTAGGGGGTCATTCCGAGTGGATCGCTAGATAAAAATGTTTGCGCAGCGATTAAGTGAAAAAGCGTCACTTCAGCGCATGCATATGCGGCGCAATGCACATGCGCGACGTACTTTCACAACAGCCGATGTAGTTTTACACAAGATCTAGCGAGGCTTTTCATTCGTTGACATGAAGTGGGCGTTTCTGGGTGTCAACTGACCGTTTTCAGGGAGTGTTTGGAAAAACGCAGGCGTGGCTGGGAAAACGCAGGGCGTGTTTGTGACTTCAAATCCGGAACTGAACAGTCTGAAATGATCGCAAGCGCTGAGCAGGTCTGGAGCTACTCTGAAACTGCACAATGTTTTTTTGTAGCCGCTATGCGATCCTTTCGTTCGTACTTCTGCTAAGCTAAAATACACTCCCAGTGGGAGGCGGCATAGCGTTTGCACGGCTGCTAAAAACTGCTAGCGAGCGATCAACTCGGAATGACCACCTTAGTGCAGAGCTTGTAGCAAAATGAACATGCAATAAGGTAACCAAGATAAGACACAGGCAAATACTTCCAGCCATATGCAAAGCCTTACACATCTTGAGATGCATACATCTCTGCATCGACAGAGAGATTCATGACAAGTCATCATTATCAGCTTTTATTTTACACCAGCCCTTAAGCAGTTGCTTAAGGTGCATAGTAGGTTATGCTCATATTTGCTGGCCTGTACGAGATGCACTTGCATGAACACAACCTAGAACTTTGCTTATCTGAAAATATTCTTCCTTGCCCTGATCAGTCTCTCAGGCTGTAAAATTTGATAAATGCAAAATGCGTTTGGACCCTACAGTTGCATGATGGAAGCATTCACTTTCGAAGTCTTCATAGAGTGAAATCATGCAAGAAACACTATGCAAACTGGTATAGTACTCCTATTACACAGACTACAGTATATTGACCACCAAAACTGCACCTAAAGGCTGACTTAGAGTTGGGCGCAAAGTGAGTACACAATATAGAGGCAAATACACATCAGTAAACTTGTCTTTCCACTACTGTTAATTTAGTTGTAGTCATTTTTATCATTCTGGGTTGGATGTAAAAGTGGCCCAAGGTGCGGATAGATAATGCCACAGACAGATTTACTTCCTAATGCTAATGTGAGTATCCATAATGCTTCAGTATTGACACATACACCAAATCCATGCTGGGTACAAACAATCCATCCGAAACAGGCGTTCATTCATCATGCGCCCAACTCAGAATAGTATAGAAATCTGGCTATGGTGCAGGCCCATGACGCTCCAACAGAATGTACATCTTGCATGCATTCGCTAGCTAGTCACCCAGTTGACATCTTTGAGAGAAATAAAGTGCCAACCAATCGGATTCTGTAATTTTTCAAACACAGCCTGTAAAATGGCAGTTAGAAGCTGATTGGTTGGTACCAGTGGCGTAACTACTGCCCACTGACTTAGCACAGATTGACATGCGGACGAGCGTCCGCATGTCAATCTGCGGTCTCCTTCCCTCCGCTGCTGTGTTGGAGGGACACGGAGGGCACAGCGCGCGCCTCTCCCGTGTCCCTCCTGGCTCTCCGGCCGGTCTAATAAAGGAAGTGCCGTTCGTGAGCTCTGATTGGCTCACGAACCGGCACTTCCTTTATTAGACCCGCCGGAGAGCCAGGAGGGACACGGGAGAGGCGCGCGCTGTGCCCTCCGTGTCCCTCCAACACAAAGGAGCGGGGGAATATCTGGCACTGGGGGCATATACCTGGCACTGTGGGGGAATATCTGGCACTGAGGGGAGCAGGCACTGAGGGGGCATATGTGGCACTGTGGGGAATATCTGGCACTGGGGGCATATACCTGGCACTGTGGGGGAATATCTGGCACTGGGGGCATATACCTGGCACTGTGGGGGAATATCTGGCACTGGGGGGAGCAGGCACTGAGGGGGCATATGTGGCACTGTGGGGAATATCTAGCACTGGGGGCATATACCTGGCACTGTGGGGGAATATCTGGCACTGGGGGCATATACCTGGCACTGTGGGGGAATATCTGGCACTGGGGGGAGCAGGCACTGAGGGGGCATATGTGGCACTGTGGGGGAATATCTGGCACTGGGGGCATATATCTGGCACTGGGGGCATATACCTGGCACTGTGGGGGAATATCTGGCACTGAGGGGAGCAGGTACTGAGGGGGCATATGTGGCACTGTGGGGGAATATCTGGCACTGGGGGCATATACCTGGCACTGTGGGGGAATATCTGCCACTGGGGGGAGCAGGCACTGAGGGGGCATATGTGGCACTGTGGGGGAATATCTGGCACTGGGGGCATATACCTGGCACTGTGGGGGAATATCTGGCACTGAGGGGAGCAGGCACTGAGGGGGCATATGTGGCACTGTGGGGGAATATCTGGCACTGGGGGCATATACCTGGCACTGTGGGGGAATATCTGGTACTGGGGGGAGCAGGCACTGAGGGGCATATGTGGCACTGTGGGGGAATATCTGGCACTGGGGGCATATACCTGGCACTGTGGGGGAATATCTGGCACTGGGGGCATATGTGGCACTGGGGGGTGGGTATATTTGGCACTGGGGGCATGTACCTGGCACTGTGGTGGAATATGGCAGTGGGGGCATATGTGGCACTGGGGGGGTATATTTGGCACTGGGGGCATGTACCTGGCACTGTGGGGGAATATCTGGCACTGGGGGCATATGTGGCACTGGGAGCACGGCCCTAGCAACAAGCACTACCCCCTAGCAACGAGCATGACACCCAGTGCATGAAACCCCTGGCAACGAGCATGACACCCTGAGCATGAAAATGCCTGGCACCGTGCATGGAACCAAGAGCATGAAACCCCTGGCAACGAGCAGGTAATTTAAAAGTAATTAGAAGCCTTACTGTAGAACTTAATGTGTAATGGGCATTACGGTGTGTGGCATAATGTATCACGGACATTGCAGTGTGTGTCATTATGTGTCAGGCATTACGGTGTGTTGTATACTATATCACGGGCATTGTGGTATGTGGTATAATGTCTCAGGATCATTGCGGTGTGTGTCATAATGTGTCACAGACATTGTATGTGCTATAATGTATCAGGGGCATTGCAGTGTGTAGCATAATGTATAAAGGGCATTGTGATTCCTGTCATAATGTGTCACAGGCATTACGGTGTGTGGCATAATGTGTCGGGGGCATTACAGTGTGTGCATATTGTGTCATGTGCATTATTGTGTGTGGCATAATGTCTGAGGGCCTTTGCAGTATGTGGCATAATGTATACTGGGCATTACTATAAGGAGGAAAAATGACAAATAATGTAAGGGGCATGAATCAGGATTATTTTTCTTTCCTGTGGTGGCTAACGTCTGGGCGTGCAGGTTGCAAAACTGGGGTATAAAACTGGGGTATAAGGTAGTCTTTTCCTGCAATGCCACGCCCCTTTATGCGAATCTACTGCCATTTAAACTAAGCCACGCCCCCTTTTTGGCATGTTTGTCCCTTTACTAGTGCCAATTATGGGGGGGGCGCCAAAGAATTTTTTGGCTTGGGGGAGAAATTCAGCGGGAGGCTCCCGATTTTTAAAGGAGCCTCCGGCTGCCCCGCAAACCTTGCCAGCCCTCCCGGATTCTAATGTTACCTCCATGAAAATGCTGGGGGTGGGGCCTGCACAGGAGACGTGGTAGCCATTCTGCTGTGCGGTAGAGCCGGGTAGTCTGAGAGGAGGCAGTGTTGGGGGAATACCCAGCGGTGCAGCCGGTACAGTGAAGCACAATGAGCCGGCAGGCAGGGCTCTGCTTTATTGTGGCTGGCCCCGCCCACCACATTCTGAGTGCACTACATGTAACGGCCCAGCCCCAGCCTTATTCTTCCAAGTTCCTGCTCCTAGATGGATGTGGCTGCCCTGACCTGCCTTCCCACACTGACCACACTGTTCCGGGGGCAACAAAGCTACAGGGAGTGGGCGTGTGTGTGTGTACTGGGGTTAATATAGGGGAGGGGGGCTTTGTATTCAGTACTTTAATGTGGTGATGTGTGTCAAATGTGTGTGTGGGGGGGGTTGTGTATAACCAATATGTGCGTGTATAATATAATATGGTGCCGTGTGTACTAGGTATAATATGAGGGGAAGAGTGGTAGTGTATAATACAATATATATTGTTGTGTGTACTGGATATATTATGGGGGAGGGGGGGCTTGTGTTATGCAATATGGTGCTGGGTGCACTGGGTATAATATGAGAGGGGGTTGTGTATAATACAATATATATGCTGCTATGTGTACTGTGTCTGTTATGGGGGAGGGGGGCTGTATGTGGTAGTGTGCACTGGGTGTGTATGTACTGGTGCTGTGTGTACTGAGTGTATTATGGGCGAAGGAGGTGGGCTGTATATTATGGAATATGTGTGTGTATATATATATATATATATATATATATTCAGTAAACAGATACAGGTGCGCTGGTAAATCCAGTCCACAGGACACCAGTCCGGGCTCAAGCACAGGTATGCTTAAATGCCGCAGCAAATCTCTCCTTAAATAACTCCGAACTCCAAGAGTAAAATCTTTCTAAAAACAAGGATGAAAACAATATCACAGGACAATGATGGTAAGACTCGTACCCTGATCACCCACACTGTGGGCTGGTTACTACATGGTAGAATGTACTTCACAAGGCTAATGCTGCATACCGCCGCCCGCTACCCGGGACCATACACAGCGCCTCCGGTGGAAACTCAGGTACTGAAAGGTCACTTAGATAGGAGACCTCCCATGGATCTGTAGTAGAAGCTCAGCACCTGTGTAATGAAAAGTTGTAATGTCATTACACAGGTGCTGAGCTTCTACTACAGATCCATGGGAGGTCTCCTATCTAAGTGACCTTTCAGTACCTGAGTTTCCGAATTTCTTTTATTCAAGCTGTCTTACCACGAGGCCACACTGGTTGCTTATCAGAAAGCCTTGGTGATATATTGGAATTTCCATCTTGCACGTATGAACGAGATTTCTCGTATTTTACTATATGTTCCAGTTACTCGAGATGTACCCCTGAAGAAGTCTTTCGTATAAGACGAAACGCGTTATGTTGTCTATGTTGTGGCGTTATCTTCGAACCAACTTTAAGGAGAAGGAGTAGACTGTTGTGATCCACTTGCATTTGTATTCAACACTGAGAATTATACATCTTTCACTGTGGAATAATACGTCTCTTCTGTATTAGTTTTGAATGTGTTTTTAATAAATGTTTTATGATGGAACATGTTATTACTGTGCTTTAAAATAGGTTTTAACTAGTTAAGGTTTAAAAGTGGGAGTTGATACGACCCCTTGGCGCCAGTTCTTCTATTGTTGCATATTTCTATTCCTAGTCCCTTCTAACAGGGGACTTAGTTGAACCAGGCAGCCTATATCCAATATCTTGTGCTTTATCCAAAGATATAGTTACATCCAATTAGCGCAGAGGGAGAGTATTTGTTTGATATATATATATATATATATATATATATATATAAACAAAATCTGGGTATAGGCACTCATCGCAATTCCATCAATAAGACTTTATTGTAACTCACAGGTACTTCATCATATGGGTTGTCAACGTTTCGGTCCTTATAGGACCTTTGTCAAGACCAATAATAAGTATCATATAGTCATCCTGGAGCCTTACACACACATATATATATATATATATATATATATAAAACCAGAAGAACAGGCGGCACTCCAGAGACTTTGTTAACAGTGCTTCTTTTTAAAGAAGACGCATCCTACAATTGTTTCGGGCCACTGCCCGTCATCAGGGATGTACAACGTAATGAAAAGATACAATATATACCCTCACCAGGACCTCCCCCCACTTGTAAAAGCAGTAACTCACCACACCTGCGTATGTTGCCTCCGTTCAGTCCGCCACGCCGACTGCCGCCATCACTCACTGTGCGGCTGCTTCCGTACAGCGGGCGTCGTCATCAGGAAGCGCCCGCAGGGAGGAGAGCGTCATGCAACAACGGTTACCTAGGCAACCAACAAACATTGCAGTGAAATATACTACGAACGTCCCGCATAACAAACCTAATCTCATATATCAATATAGGTCTATGCAGGCAAGCTATATAAACGAAAAACATACAAAACAAGATATACAAAAACACATATCGTAAAAACAAGATATGGGACACTGTTAGAAAAAAATTACTTATAAATCCCAAAATGGCATGCTATACAAGGTAGTATTGGTGAGCAGCTTGGAAAATCACTTCAATGAGAGGCTAATAAAAAAAATAAAAAAAAAGGAACCTGTACTGCACATGTAAATATCAAGATCCACATAAGAGGTGATATATAGACCTAATTTACAAAAGAGCTACAGAAAACTATGTAAACCATGTTGTTCGTTTAGCCCCCTAGGGGCCAAAATCCATCGGCTCTCAAGTTGGAGCAACATTTTGCCCCTATCGCCCCCCCGTATAGATGCCGGAATATGATCGATTAATTTACTTCTGATACTAGCTATGCTGTGTGAAGACTGAACACAGTGACGAGCCATTGGCTGATCACTGGAGCCGGTCCTCAAGGCTGCTCGTATAGCCGATCTGTGATTGGCCATTCTTTCTTTAAACTGGCATTCTGTCTTGCCCACGTAGTGCAAGCCACATGGGCAAGAAAGAACATAAATCACAAAACCAGATCTAGGGTGGCAAAAGAAGTCACCCACCAACATAGAACGACATGTGGTGCATCCTATGCACCTAAAACACCCAGGTTTTCATGATAAAAAATGTGATTGAGATTTTGGTTTTGTTAATTCTGTTACGTCTAGTTTTACCAACATGTCTTTGAGGTTTTTCCCCCTGGCATATGCAGGCATAATCCGGGTATTGTATAGGCCAGGTAGATCCTTGTCCGTACTGACAATAGGCCAAATCTTTTTAAATTTCTTTACTTGTACTCCTACTTATATCAGTGAACCTATTTACCCAAGGAATCCTGCACTGATCATCTGCAGCCAATATTTTACCCTTTAAGGCAACCTCCCTTGGGATTTGACTCACCCTGTGTTTTGTGTCCATTAACAATTTATTATCGTATCCCCTCTGTCGAAACCTGGATACCATACCCTCCAGAGCTTGATCAATCATAGATGGATCACTAGTAATACGTCGCGCTCTAAGCATCTGTGAATATGGCAATCCATGTTTTAACGAGGGGGGGTGGAAACTATCTGCTCTAAGAACTGTGTTGCGATCTGTTTTTTTGACATATAATGATGTAACCAACTGACCATTAATATGTGCAATGTTCACATCCAGAAAATTAACACTGGTGGTGCTCAAACTATAGGTCAGTTTCACAACGCTAGATGAAGTGTTGTGATTATCCAACAATTGCTGTAGACGCTCCCTAGAACCTCCCCACACAATCAACAAGTCATCTATGTATTTGACGTACATGATGACATGATGACTGTACGGGTTGCTCAATAGGAGGGGTTTCTCAACCCAACACATGAACGCATTCGCGTACGATGGGGCCACACTGGACCCCAGTTTCTGCAAATAGAACTCTCCATTGAATAAAAAATAATTTCTAGTCAACACAAGGGTTAATAACTCGATGAATAACTCCAAAGGGGGGCCAACATAGATAGGGTTGTTCTCAATTAGTGCCGCCACTGCGGCTATCCCCAAATCATGAGGGATGCATGTGTATAATCCCACAACATCAGCACTACAAAATGTTGTACCAGACGGAAGTTGCCCCAAAGAATCTAGACGGGTCAACAAATTATTAATATCCTTAAGATAAGACACAGTCTGCTGGACACAAGGATTCAACAATGCATCCAAGTATACTGACACTGGTTGATATAGAGACCCCCTGGCAGAGATGATTGGTCTGCCAGGGGGGTTTTTACTATCCTTATGGAGCTTGGGCAGTGTATAAAATTAGGGCACAATAGGATATGCAGTTTTTAAAGCCAAAGCCAATTCACTAGAAATCCATGAATTGGAAACTGCCCTAGATAATACACTGTCCAGCTCACATTTAAATTCCACAGTAGGATCTTGCGTTAACTTTTCATATACATCAACATCAGTTAATTGTCTATAGCATTCGGCAATGTAATCTGACAGGTCCTGAACGACTATCGCCCCACCTTTATCTGCATTTCTAATAGTAATGTCAGTGCGGGACTGTAGATTTTTTAGGGCCTGTCGCTCAGTTCCCGTCAGATTATTATGGCCAGCCACCTTCTGATCATTTTTATTTACCACACTGTCCATAAGATGAGAAAAGGTCTTAATTGAAGGACTGTTCGTCACTGGATCAAATTTGGACTTTGGCTGCAATTTTCTAAGTTGTTCAGGTATATCTGTTACATTAGCAGCCGTGGGCACCTTTGCTGTCTGAAAATGCTCTCGGAATTTTAATGTCCTATTAAACTTGAAAGATTCCACTCTCCATTGGAAGGGATCGTGATAAACAGTGGGTATAAATTAGAGGCCCTTGGCAAAAACCTGATATTCAAGTTCATCTAGGGGAGTCTTGGAGAGATTAAATACCAAGTCCCTTACTTGCGGGTTGAGGCTTTTGTTTTGCCTTTTGTTTTGGCCCCCTCTCCTCGTCCTTTTGTTGGTGGTTTGCCATACGTGGCCCGGGATTTTACCCCTAAAGGGTGCGCTTGCTGAGATGTAGCCGCTGTCTGTGCATCATTATCGCTTGCAGAAGTACTGGATGCTTCATAATCGGTAAACCGAGCCCTTGTTCTCCGATTACGATTGAAAGATTTCTGTTGGTTACGAGATGCAGGGGCATTAAGCCACGCATACACACGGTTTTGATCATAATCCTGCTGGACTATACGTTTTTTATCACGTTTAAACTTGATTAGGTCCTTCTTATATTGGTCCATCTGTGCAGATATTTTCTCAAACCAGTTTGTTTGAGTATCCTGAACCAGTGTTGGTTTGTGCTTTAATTAAAATTCAGAAATTTTAGCTTTCACTGCTCCCAATTCTTTAGATGATTCTTCAATGACTAATAAGAGCAGGTCCATCGAACACTTATTCAAAATGCCGACCAATTTTTTACAAAAAGGGGCACTGTATCGCCCTATCGTAGGGGTATTCCTCACCCTAAAGCCCCTTGGAATTTGCTTATCTTTATAATAATCTGACAGGGTTATAGCATGGTATGTATAATCTAATTCCCGTTTTCTGAGGAAATAAAGGAGCCTTACACACACACACACACACACACACACACATATACACACACACATTTCTAGGAATAAAACATAATGGAAAAGGCGCTCATAGTGCAGACTGTTTATTCAATTTAAAAACAGTAACAGGTCCACGGACAAATTGTATAGGACTCGTACCATATAGCACACGCTGTGGGCTGGTTACCACACGGTTCAAAGAAATTCCCCTGGCACACACAGCATACCCGCTGGCCGCCACCCGGGACCACACACCGCGCCGCCGGCTATGGTGTAGCCGTGACTCGTCGGGAAACCTCTCTGGATCAGACAGTGGGAACAGGTCCCGGGTGGCGGCCAGTGGGTATGCAGTTTGTGCCAGTGGATTTTCTTTGAACCGTGTGGTAACCAGCCCACAGCGTGTGCTATATGGTACGAGTCCTATACAATTTGTCCGTGGACCTGTTACTGTTTTTAAATTGAATAAACAGTCTCTACTATGAGTACCTTTTCCATTATGTTTTATTCCTAGAAATCAATCCTGCTCCAGGAGTCCGGAGCCTTCATTGGGAAAGTGCTGCTGTATTTATTCTATACCTGTGCTACAACTCAGAGGTTTCTGGTGCTAGGAATTTTCTCTACTGTTGAGAGAAAAAGGACTGCCAGCATGGTGTATTGGACCATTTGCCAAAAAGGTACCTAGGAGTGCACCGGGTCAGTATTTATCTGACATTGGAGTGCTGCCACAAGCTTATGTTTATATATATATATATATATAATATACATTTACAGAGTCCTGCACTAGTGCCCAGTGTCCATCTCTTCTCACAAATGTTTTTTTTTCCACTTATAGTACTATAGTTTTCACCTACCATTGCAGGACACACTCCTGAGCAGAGGTGAAAGTATGGCAGTACAGGCCGTTAAGAGATTGGCAGCCGGTACGCCGTACCGCTCGTCCCGCAGCTGCTGTGCAAGCTTTTGTATTAAAGTACCCATGTCATAACAGGATGCTGGTTGGCTGAGAATGGCTGTCTCTCAGCCAACCAGCGGCCTGTTACCATGGTAACGGCCGCTAACGAGGCGGGGAAGCAGCGCTGTTCCAGGCTTTGTCTGTCTTACATGCTCGGCGTGCTGTCTCATTCCCCTGCTGCATGTGCTACTAGCTCCCCTGGTGTGATCCTTCCGGCTCCGGAGCTCTGGGGATTTGTCTGCGGGGATGGTGCTGCTGCTGCTTCCCACGGTGCACGGCCAGTGTTGAAGGTGAGTGCCTGCACCTGGTCCCACTCTCCCCTCTGTGGCCCCACTCTCCCCTTGTGGACTCACTCTCCCCACTGTGTCCCCCACTCTTCCCCCTGTAACCTCCCTCCCCACTGTGTCCCCTACTCTCCCCCCTGTGGCTTCACTTTCCCTACTGGGTCCCCTACTCTCCCCACTGTGTCCCCTACTCTTCCCTCTGTGGCCTCACTCTCCCACCTGTGTCCCCTACTTTCCCCTCTGTGGTCTCACTCTCCCCACTGTGTCCCCTACTCTCCCCTCTGTGGCTTCACTTTCCCCACTGTGTCCCCTACTCTCGCCCCTGTGTCCCCTACTCTCCCCCCTGTTTCCCCCACTCCCTCCCTGTTTCCCCCACTCTCTCCCCTGTGGCCTCACTCTTCCCCCTGTGTCCCCCATTCTGCTCCCTGTGTCCCCCACTCTTCCCCCTGTAACCTCCCTCCCCACTGTGTCCCCTACTCTCCCCCCTGTGGCTTCACTTTCCCTACTGGGTCCCCTACTCTCCCCACTGTGTCCCCTACTCTTCCCTCTGTGGCCTCACTCTCCCACCTGTGTCCCCTACTTTCCCCTCTGTGGTCTCACTCTCCCCACTGTGTCCCCTACTCTCCCCTCTGTGGCTTCACTTTCCCCACTGTGTCCCCTACTCTCGCCCCTGTGTCCCCTACTCTCCCCCCTGTTTCCCCCACTCCCTCCCTGTTTCCCCCACTCTCTCCCCTGTGGCCTCACTCTTCCCCCTGTGTCCCCCATTCTGCTCCCTGTGTCCCCCACTCTCCCCCCTGTGACCCCACACTCCCCACTGTGTCCCCTACTCTTCCCTCTGTAGCCCCACTCTCCCTACTATGTCCCCTACTCTACCCTCTGTGGCCCCACTCTGATCCCTGTGTCCACTACTCTTCCCCCTGTGTCCCCTACTCTACCGCCTGTGTCCCCTACTCTCCCCACTGTGGTTTCACTCTCCCCCCTCATGTTCACACACCCCAGCTTTCCGTGGTCACACTATACCACCAAGAGTTGTTTCTGCTTGCACCACTACCTGAGTGGCAATAAATACGCCCAAAGGTGGAGCTAGGCACGCTCTCAACAGCGCACCGCGCAAAACATTCTGGTACTACCTGAAATCTCCCTGAAACAAGTTTTCAAAAGTAGGCAAGTATGCTATAGTATCATAGCTTGTATGCATCAAAGTTGTTTTTAACAGTGAACATCGAGAAGAGGAAGAAAATAAAAAATTAATTATGTTTAATTTATTTACACTAGTGTCAAATTGTATTTACCGTATATACTCGAGTATAAGTCGACCCGAATATAAGCCGAGGCACCTAATTCTACCACAAAAACCTGGGAAAACTTATTGACTCGAGTATAAGCCTAGGGTGGGAAATGCAGCTCTAGCCGTACACAGCCCTCAGTGCCAGATATGCCCTCATAGTGCCAGATATGCCCCCACAGTGCTGCCAGATATGCCCCCACAGTGCTGCCAGATATGCCCCCACAGTGCTGCCAGATATGCCCCCACAGTGCTGCCAGTTATGCCCCCACAGTGCTGCCAGTTATGCCCCCACAGTGCTGCCAGATATGCCCCCACAGTGCTGCCAGATATGCCCCCACAGTGCTGCCAGATATGCCCCCACAGTGCTGCCAGATATGCCCCCACAGTGCTGCCAGATATGCCCCCACAGTGCTGCCAGATATGCCCCCACAGTGCTGCCAGTTATGCCCCCACAGTGCTGCCAGATATGCCCCCACAGTGCTGCCAGATATGCCCCCACAGTGCTGCCAGATATGCCCCCACAGTGCTGCCAGATATGCCCCCACAGTGCTGCCAGATACGCCCCCTCATGATGCCAGATACGTTCCCTCCCCAAGTGCCAGGTATGCCCCACAGTGTTGTTACTTACCCCTCCGTCGATCCCGCGCTGTCTTCTGGAGGGACACGAAGCGCACAGCACGCGCCTCTCCTGTGTCCCTCCTGCATCTTCGGCGGCCGCGGCGGGTCTATTAAAGGAAGTGCCGGTTCGTGATCAGAGGTCACGAACGGGTACTTCCTGTAATAGAACCGCCGCTGCTGCCGCCGGAGATGCAGGAGGGACACAGGAGAGCCGCGCGCTGTGCGCTCCGTGTCCCTCCTTCACACTGCTCTGCCTCTGCCTGTCACTGACTCGAGTATAAGCCGAGGTGGCTTTTTCAGCACAAAAAAAAGTGCTGAAAAAGTCGGCTTATACTCGAGTATATACGGTATATAGTTTTAGATTCTTCAGTTGCAAATTAACTAAAACATATTTCTCTGACGTCCTAGTGGATGCTGGGGACTCCGTAAGGACCATGGGGAATAGACGGGCTCCGCAGGAGACTGGGCACTCTATAAGAAAGATTTGGTACTATCTGGTGTGCACTGGCTCCTCCCTCTATGCCCCTCCTCCAGACCTCAGTTAGATTTCTGTGCCCGGCCGAGCTGGATGCACACTAGGGGCTCTCCTGAGCTCCTAGAAAGAAAGTATATGTTAGGTTTTTTATTTTACAGTGAGACCTGCTGGCAACAGGCTCACTGCAACGAGGGACTAAGGGGAGAAGAAGCGAACCTACCTGCTTGCAGCTAGCTTGGGCTTCTTAGGCTACAGGACACCATTAGCTCCAGAGGGATCGACCGCAGGACCCGTCCTTGGTGTTCGTTCCCGGAGCCGCGCCGCCGTCCCCCTTACAGAGCCAGAAGCAAGAAGATGATCCGGAAAATCGGCGGCAGAAGACTTCAGTCTTCACCAAGGTAGCGCACAGCACTGCAGCTGTGCGCCATTGCTCCTCATACACACTTCACACTCCGGTTACTGAGGGTGCAGGGCGCTGGGGGGGGGCGCCCTGAGCAGCAATAAAATCACCTTGGCTGGCAAAATAACCACAATATATAGCCCCAGAGGCTATATATGTGGTAATTACCCCTGCCAGAATACAGAAAAAAGCGGGAGAAAAGTCCGCCGAAAAAGGGGCGGAGCCATCTCCCTCAGCACACTGGCGCCATTTCTCCCTCACAGTTCCGCTGGAAGGAAGCTCCCTGACTCTCCCCTGCAGTCTACACTACAGAAAAGGGTAAAAAAGAGAGGGGGGGCACTGAATTGAGGCGCAGTAAATATTATAGCAGCTATAGGGGACATAATTCAGTTAGTCCCTGCATTATATAGCGCTCTAGTGTGTGCTGGCATACTCTCTCTCTCTGTCTCCCCAAAGGGCTTTTGTGGGGTCCTGTCTCCTTTAAGAGCATTCCCTGTGTGTGTGTGTGTGTGTGTGTGTGTGTGTGTGTGTGTGTGTGTGTGTGTGTGCGGTGTGTCGGTACGGCTGTGTCGACATGTTTGATGAGGAGACTTATGTGGAGGCGGAGCAGATGCCTATAAATGTGATGTCACCCCCTGCGGGGCAGACACCTGAGTGGATGGACTTATTGAAGGAATTACGTGCAAGTGTCGACTCCTTACATAAAAAATTTGACGACATGCCAAATGCGGGACAGCCGGCTTCTCAGCTCGTGCCTGCCCAGGCAATTCAAAGGCCATCAGGGGCTCTAAAACGCCCACTACCTCAGATGGCAGACACAGATGTCGACACGGATACTGATACCAGTGTCGACGACGATGAGTCAAATTTAATGTCCACTAGGGCCATTCGTTGCATGATTGAGGCAATGAAAGAGGTATTACACATTTCTGATATAAACCCAGGTACCTCAAAAAAGGGTATTATGTTTGGGGAGAAAAAACTACCAATAATTTTTCCCCCATCTGAAGAATTAAATGAAGTGTGTGAAGAAGCGTGGGCTTTCCCCGATAAAAAATTGGTGATTTCAAAAAAATTACTAATGGCGTTCCCTTTCTCGCCAGAGGATAGGTCACGTTGGAAAACTCCTCCTAGGGTGGATAAAGCGCTCACACGTTTGTCTAAAAAGGTGGCACTACCGTCTCCGGATACGGCCGCCCTAAAGGAACCTGCTGATAGAAAGCAGGAGGCTATCCTAAAGTCTATATATACACACACTGGTGTTATACTGAGACCAGCTATTGCTTCAGCGTGGATGTGCAGTGCTGCTGCTGCTTGGTCAGATTCCCTGTCGGAAAATATTGACACCCTAGACAGGGACACTATATTGCTAACCGTAGAGCATATAAAAGACTCAGTCTTGTACATGAGAGATGCACAGAGGGAGATCTGCCGGCTGGCATCTAGAATAAGTGCATTGTCCATTTCTGCTAGGAGAGGCTTATGGACTCGGCAGTGGACAGGGGATGCAGATTCTAAAAGGCACATGGTAGTTTTGCCTTATAAGGGTGAGGAGTTATTCGGGGATGGTCTCTCAGACCTTGTTTCCACAGCAACAGCTGGGAAGTCAGCATTTTTGCTCCATGTCCCCTCACAGCCTAAGAAAGCGCCGTATTATCAGGTACAGTCCTTTCGACCCCAGAAAAACAGGCGGGGAAAAGGCGGGTCCTTTCTGTCTAGAGGCAGAGGAAGGGGAAAAAAGCTGCACCACGCAGCAGGTTCCCAGGAACAAAAGTCCTCCCCCGCTTCTTCCAAATCCGCCGCATGACGGTGGGGCTCCACAGGCGGAGCCAGGTACGGTGGGGGGCCGCCTCAAAAATTTCAGCGATCTGTGGGTTCGCTCACGGGTGGATCCCTGGATCCTTCAAGTAGTATCTCAGGGGTACAAGCTGGAATTCGAGGCGCCTCCCCCCCGCCGTTTCCTCAAATCGGCCTTACCGACAACTCCCTCAGGCAGGGAGGCTGTACTAGAGGCAATTCACAAGCTGTATTCCCAGCAGGTGATAGTCAAAGTACCCCTACTTCAACAAGGACGGGGTTACTATTCCACACTGTTTGTGGTACCGAAACCGGACGGTTCGGTGAGACCCATTTTAAATTTGAAATCCTTGAACACATACATAAAAAGATTCAAGTTCAAGATGGAATCGCTCAGGGCGGTTATTGCAAGCCTGGACGAGGGGGATTACATGGTATCCCTGGACATCAAGGATGCTTACCTGCATGTCCCAATTTACCTTCCTCACCAGGAGTACCTCAGATTTGTGGTACAGGATTGCCATTACCAATTCCAGACACTACCGTTTGGACTGTCCACGGCACCGAGGGTGTTTACCAAGGTAATGGCAGAAATGATGATACTGCTTCGAAAAAAGGGAGTTTTAATTATCCCGTACTTGAACGATCTCCTAATAAAGGCAAGGTCCTGGGAGCAGTTACTGGTCGGAGTAGCACTATCTCTGGAAGTGCTACAACAGCATGGCTGGATTCTAAACATTCCAAAGTCACAACTGGTTCCTTCCACACGCTTACTGTTCCTGGGGATGATTCTGGACACAGAACAGAAAAAAGTGTTTCTCCCGCAGGAGAAAGCCAAGGAGCTGTCATCTCTAGTCAGAGACCTCCTAAAACCAAAACGGGTATCGGTGCATCACTGCACACGAGTCCTGGGAAAAATGGTGGCTTCATACGAAGCAATTCCATTCGGCAGGTTCCATGCAAGGACCTTCCAGTGGGACCTCTTGGACAAGTGGTCAGGATCGCATCTTCAGATGCATCAACTGATAACCCTGTCTCCAAGGACCAGGGTGTCTCTACTGTGGTGGCTGCAGAGTGCTCATCTTCTAGAGGGCCGCAGATTCGGCATACAGGACTGGGTCCTGGTGACCACGGATGCCAGCCTTCGGGGCTGGGGCGCAGTCACACAGGGAAGAAATTTCCAGGGACTTTGGTCAAGTCAGGAGTTGTCCCTACACATAAACATTCTTGAACTGAGGGCCATTTACAATGCCCTAAGTCAGGCAAGGCCCCTGCTTCAAAACCAGCCGGTTCTGATCCAATCAGACAACATCACGGCAGTCGCCCATGTAAACCGACAGGGCGGCACAAGAAGCAGGGTGGCGATGGCAGAAGCCACAAGGATTCTCCTATGGGCGGAAAATCACGTACTAGCACTGTCAGCAGTGTTCATTCCGGGAGTGGACAACTGGGAAGCAGACTTCCTCAGCAGACACGACCTACACCCGGGAGAGTGGGGACTTCATCCAGAAGTCTTCCTACTGTTGGTAAACCGTTGGGAAAGGCCACAGGTGGACATGATGGCGTCCCGCCTCAACAAAAAGCTAAAGAGATATTGCGCCAGGTCAAGGGACCCTCAGGCAATAGCTGTGGACGCTCTAGTGACACCGTGGGTGTACCAGTCGGTTTATGTGTTCCCTCCTCTGCCTCTCATACCAAAGGTACTGAGAATAATAAGAAGGCGAGGAGTAAGAACGATACTCGTGGTTCCGGATTGGCCAAGAAGAGCTTGGTACCCGGAACTTCAAGAAATGTTATCAGAGGACCCATGGCCTCTACCGCTCAGACAGGATCTGCTACAGCAGGGGCCCTGTCTGTTCCAAGACTTACCGCGGCTGCGTTTGACGGCATGGCGGTTGAATTCCGGATCCTAAAGGAAAAGGGCATTCCGGAGGAAGTCATTCCTACGCTGATAAAAGCCAGGAAAGAAGTAACCGCAAACCATTATCACTGCATTTGGCGAAAATATGTTGCGTGGTGTGAGGCCAGGAAGGCCCCTACAGAGGAATTTCAGCTGGGTCGTTTTCTGCACTTCCTACAGTCAGGAGTGACTATGGGCCTAAAATTGGGTTCCATTAAGGTCCAGATTTCGGCTCTGTCGATTTTCTTCCAGAAAGAACTGGCTTCACTGCCTGAAGTTCAGACTTTTGTAAAGGGAGTACTTCATATTCAGCCCCCTTTTGTGCCTCCTGTGGCACCTTGGGATCTCAATGTGGTGTTGAGTTTCCTAAAATCACATTGGTTTGAACCACTTAAAACCGTGGATCTGAAATATCTCACGTGGAAAGTGGTCATGTTATTGGCCTTGGCTTCGGCCAGGCGTGTGTCAGAATTGGCGGCTTTGTCATGTAAAAGCCCTTATCTGATTTTCCATATGGATAGGGCAGAATTGAGGACTCGTCCCCAGTTTCTCCCTAAGGTGGTATCAGCTTTTCACTTGAACCAACCTATTGTGGTGCCTGCGGCTACTAGGGACTTGGAGGATTCCAAGTTACTGGACATAGTCAGGGCCTTGAAAATGTATGTTTCCAGGACGGCTGGAGTCAGGAAAACTGACTCGCTTTTTATCCTGTATGCACCCAACAAAATAGGTGCTCCTGCTTCTAAGGAGACTATTGCTCGCTGGATTTGTAGCACAATTCAGCTGGCGCATTCTGCGGCTGGATTGCCGCATCCTAAATCAGTGAAAGCCCATTCCACGAGGAAGGTAGGCTCATCTTGGGCGGCTGCCCGAGGGGTCTCGGCTTTACAACTTTGCCGAGCTGCAACTTGGTCAGGGGCAAACACGTTTGCTAAATTCTACAAATTTGATACCCTGGCTGAGGAGGACCTTGAGTTCTCTCATTCGGTGCTGCAGAGTCATCCGCACTCTCCCGCCCGTTTGGGAGCTTTGGTATAATCCCCATGGTCCTTACGGAGTCCCCAGCATCCACTAGGACGTCAGAGAAAATAAGAATTTACTCACCGGTAATTCTATTTCTCGTAGTCCGTAGTGGATGCTGGGCGCCCATCCCAAGTGCGGATTGTCTGCAATACTTGTATATAGTTATTGCCTAACTAAAGGGTTATTGTTGAGCCATCTGTTGAGAGGCTCAGTTATATTTCATACTGTTAACTGGGTATAGTATCACGAGTTATACGGTGTGATTGGTGTGGCTGGTATGAGTCTTACCCGGGATTCAAAATCCTTCCTTATTGTGTCAGCTCTTCCGGGCACAGTATCCTAACTGAGGTCTGGAGGAGGGGCATAGAGGGAGGAGCCAGTGCACACCAGATAGTACCAAATCTTTCTTATAGAGTGCCCAGTCTCCTGCGGAGCCCGTCTATTCCCCATGGTCCTTACGGAGTCCCCAGCATCCACTACGGACTACGAGAAATAGAATTACTGGTGAGTAAATTCTTATTTTAATCCCATGTGGTCAATCAGCAACTTTTTTTAGTACTCATTCTGTATTTAAACAGATTAAAAAATGTAGCAGAATATTAACCTCTTATGAGCTAGTTCTGACATGATATTCTCCAAATTAAAAAAGAAGTAAACAACCTTTCTCTAACGTCCTAGTGGATGCTGGGGACTCCGTAAGGACCATGGGGAATAGACGGGCTCCGCAGGAGACTGGGCACTCTAAGAAAGATTTAGTACTACTGGTGTGCACTGGCTCCTCCCTCTATGCCCCTCCTCCAGACCTCAGTTGGAATCTGTGCCCGGACAGAGCTGGGTGCATTTTAGTGAGCTCTCCTGAGCTTGCTAATAAGAAAGTATTTTAGTTAGGTTTTTTATTTTCAGAGAGCTTCTGCTGGCAACAGACTCTCTGCTACGAGGGACTGAGAGGAGAGAAGCAAACCTACTAACTGCGGCTAGGTTGCGCTTCTTAGGCTACTGGACACCATTAGCTCCAGAGGGTTCGAACACAGGATCTTAACCTTGGTCGTCCGTTCCCGGAGCCGCTCCGCCGTCCCCATCGCAGAGCCAGAAGCCGGCAGAAGCAAGAAGACATCGAAATCGGGGGCAGAAGACTCCTGTCTTCACATGAGGTAGCGCACAGCACTGCAGCTGTGCGCCATTGCTCCCACACTAACCCACACACTCCGCTCACTGTAGGGTGCAGGGCGCAGGGGGGGGCGCCCTGGGCAGAAATTAAGTACCTCCTGGCAAAAGCAGCATATATACAGTTGGACACTGTTATATGCATGAGACCCCGCCATTCATTTTACACAAAATCGCGGGAGAAGCCCGCCGCTGAGGGGGCGGGGCCTTCTTCCTCAGCACTCACGAGCGCCATTTTCTCTCCACAGCTCCGCTGAGAGGAAGCTCCCCAGGCTCTCCCCTGCACGATAGAGAGGGTGTAAAAGAGAGGGGGGGCACATAAATTTGGCGTAAAAACAATATATACAGCAGCTACTGGGTTAACACTAAGTTGCTGTGTGATTCCTGGGTCATATAGCGCTGGGGTGTGTGCTGGCATACTCTCGTTCTGTCTCTCCAAAGGGCCTTGTGGGGGAACTGTCTTCAAATAGAGCATCCCCTGTGTGTGTGGTGTGTCGGTACGTGTGTGTCGACACGTCTGAGGTAAAAGGCTCCCCTAAGGAGAAGATAGAGCAAATATGTGTGTGAGAGGGTGTCTCCGTCGACAACGCCGACACCTGTTTGGATATGTGTAAGTGCTGAGGTGAATTTATTGTACAAAAGATTACAGAACAGATAGGAAATCTACCCATGTCTGTCCCTATGTCACAGAGACCTTCAGAGTCTCACAATGCTCACTATCCAAAATAATAAACACTGATATTGACACGGAGTTTGACTCCAGTGTCGACTACGATAATGCAAAGTTACAGCCAAAATGGCTGAAAGGTATTCAATATATGATTGTTGTAATAAAAGATGATTTGCATATCACTGATGACTCATTTGTCCCTGACACAAGGGTACACATGTTAAGGGGAAGAAAGCTGAGGTAATTTCCCTCCTCTCATGAGGAAAAAGAGCGGGAATCTCCAGACAAGAGACTGCAGCTTCCCACAAAAAAAAAATTCTCAGGCAGTATCCTTTCCCCACTAGGGCCAGGATGTGATGGGAATCTTCCCCTAGGGTGTCACGTTTGCACAGAATGTAGCACTAGCTATTCTCAGGAAGCCTGCAGATAGCGTGCACATTCTAGTACACTACTCAGACCGGCGATTGTGTCGGCATGGGTTTATAGCGCTGTGGCAGCGTGGACAGGTACCTTATCAGCAGAGATTGAGACCCTAGTATGCATATAGATATATATATATGTATATATATATAGAGATATATATATATTAAAGATGCTGTATTAAGAGATAGGTATATATATATAAAACATGCCCAAAGAAACATGAGTATACTGCGTCCTAGAGTCAAAGCTATGTCGATTTCTGCTTGACGTGTCCTGTAGAATATGCAATGGACAGATGTTGCCGACTTAAGAGGCATATGGAAGGCTGAGGATTGTGTGGAGAAGGGTTCTCGGACCTGGTCTCCACAGCTATAGCTGGTAATTCTGATATTTTGCCTTATATTCCTGCACAGCCTAGGAAAGCACGACATTATCAAATGCAGCCTTTCAAATAAAGAAACAAGAAAGTCTGAGGTGCGTCCTTTCTTGCCAGAGGCGGGGGCAGAGGAAAAAAGCTGCACAACACAGCTAGTTCCCAGGAATATAAGTCCTCCCCGGCCTCTACAAAAATCCACCGCATGTCGCTGGGGCTCCACAGGCGGAGCTGGGCCCGGTGGGGGCACGCCTTCGTAAGTTCAGCCACAAGTGGGTTCACTCCCTGTTAGATCCCTGGGCAATAGATATTGTGTCTCAGGGATACAAGCTGGACTTTGAGAAGATGCCCCCTCACCGACGGCCCTGCCGGCTTCCCCCCACGAGAGGGAAACAGTGTTAACTGCAATTCACAAATTGTATCTTCACCAGGTGGCGGTCAAGGTTCCCCTCCTTCAACAAGGAGGGGGTTATTATTCGACCATGTTGTAGTCCCGAAACCAGACGGTTCGGTCGGACCCATATTGAATTTAAAATCCCTGAACATATACCTGAAAAGGTTCAAGTTCAAGATGGAATCGCTAAGAGCGGTCATTGCAAGCCTGAAAGGGGGAGATTTTATGGTGACTCGGGACATAAAGGATGCATACCTTCATGTCCCCATTTATCCACCTCATCAGGCGTACCTCAGAATTGCGGTACGAGATTGTCATTACCAATTTCAGACGTTCCCGTTTGGTCTCTCCACGGCCTTGAGAATATTCACCAAGGTAATGGCGGAAATGATGGTGCTCCTGCGGAAGCAAGGTGTTACTATTATCACGTACTTGGACGATCTCCTCATAAAAGCGAGATCAAGAGAGCAGTTGCTGAACAGCGTATCACTTTCTCTAGAAGTGTAACGGCAACACGGCTGGATTCTATATATTCCAAAGTCGCATTTGGTTCTTACAGCTCATCTGCCTCTCCTAGGCATGATCCTAGACACAGACCAGAAAAGGGCTTATCTCCCGATAGAGAGAGCTCAGGAGCTCGTGACACTGGTCAGGAATCTATTAAAACCAAAACAGGTGTCGGTGCATCACTGCACTCGAGTCCTGGGAAGGAGGGTGGCATCATACGAGGCCATTCCCTTCGGCAGGTTCCATACGAGAACCGTCCAATGGGACTTACTGGACAAGTGGTCCGGATCACATCTTCAAGATGCATCGGTTAATCACCCTATCCCCCAGAGCCAGGGTGTCTTTCCTGTGGTGGCTGCAGAGTGCTCACCTCCACGAAGTTCGCACATTCGGCATTCAGGACTGGGTCCTGGTGACCACGGATGCAAGCCTCCGAGGGTGGGGGGCAGTCACACAGGGAAGAAATTTCCAGGGGCTGTGGTCAAGGCAGGAGACTTGCCTTCACATCATTATCCTGGGACTAAGGGCCATATACAACGCCCTAAGTCAAGCGGAGACCCTGCTTCGCGACCAACCGGTTCTGATTCAGTCAGACAATATCACCGCAGTGGCTCATGTAAACCGCCAGGGCGGCACAAGGAGCTGGGTGGCGATGGTAGAAACCACCAGAATTCTTTGCTGGGCGGAGAATCACGTAAGCGCACTGTCAGCAGTGTTCATTCCGGGAGTGGACAACTGGGAAGCAGACTTCCTCAGCAGGCACGACCTCCACCCGGGAGAGTGGGGACTTCATCAAGAAGTCTTCGCGCAGATTGGAGGTCGGTGGGAACTGCCACAGGGGGACATGATGGCATCCCTCCTCAACGAAAAGCTTGCGCCAGGTCAAGAGACTCTCAGGCGATAGCTGTAGACGCACTGGTGACACCGTGGATGTTCCAGTCGGTTTATGTGTTTCCTCCTTTTCCTCTCTTACCCAAGGTGCTGAGAATCATAAGGAAAAGAGGAGTGAGAACAATATTCATTGTTCCGGATTGGCCAAGAAGGACTTGGTATCCAGAGGTGCAAGAAATGCTCACAGAGGACCCAGGGCCTCTGCCTCTAGGGCAGGATCTGTTGCAGCAGGGACCTTGTATGTTCCAACACTTAACGCAGCTGCGTTTGACGGCATGGCGGTTGGACGCCGGATCCTAGTAGAAAAAAGGAATTCCGGATGAGGTTATTCCTATGCTGATAGGCTAGGAAGGACGTGACGGCTAAACATCACCATATACGGCGAAAATATGTTGCTGGGTGTGAGGCCAGGAATGCCTCTACAGAGGAATTCCAGCTGGGCCGTTTCCTTCACTTCCTACAGTCGGGAGTGACTTTGGGCCTAGAATTGAGGTCCATTAAGGTCCAGATTTCGGCCCTATCCATTTTCTTTCATACAAAATCTAGCTTCTCTACCTGAAGTTCAGACGTTTGTAAAGGGAGTCCTGCATATTCAGCCCCTTTTTTGTGCCACCAGTGGCACCTTGGGATCTTAACGTGGTGTTGAGTTTCCTGAAATCTCACTGGTTTGAGCCGCTTAAGACCGTGGAGTTAAAATATCTCACGTGGAAAGTGGTCAAGAATTGGCGGCTTTGTCATGTAAAAGCCCCTATCTGGTTTTCCATATGGACAGGGCAGAATTACGGACTCGTCCGCATTTTCTGCCAAAGGTGGTGTCATCTTTTCATTTGAACCAACCTATTGTGGTGCCTGCGGCTACTCGTGACTTGGAGATTCCAAGTTACTAGATGTAGTCAGGGCTTTGAAGATTATGTAGCCAGAACGGCTGGAGTCAGGAAATCTGACTCGCTGTTTATCCTGTATGCATCCAACAAGCTGGGTGCTCCTGCTTCAAAGCAAACTATTGCTCGCTGGATCTGTAACACGATTCAGCAGGCTCATTCTGTGGCTGGCTTGCCGCCTCCAAA
Organism: Pseudophryne corroboree; assembly: GCF_028390025.1. NCBI lineage: Eukaryota > Metazoa > Chordata > Amphibia > Anura > Myobatrachidae > Pseudophryne > Pseudophryne corroboree. The sequence continues at coordinate 613,324,692 of NC_086444.1, read as the reverse complement.
ATCAGTAAAAGCCCATTCCACAAGGAAGGTGGGCTCTTCTTGGGCGGCTGCCCGAGGAGTCTTGGCATTACAGCTTTGCCGAGCAGCTACTTGGTCGGGTTCAAACACTTTTGCAAAGTTCTACAAGTTTGATACCCTGGCTGAGGAGGACATTGTGTTTGCTCATTCGGTGCTGCAGAGTCATCCGCACTCTCCCGCCCGTTTGGGAGCTTTGGTATAATCCCCATGGTCCTTACGGAGTCCCCAGCATCCACTAGAACGTTAGAGAAAATAAGATTTTACTCACCAGTAAATCTATTTCTCGTAGTCCGTAGTGGATGCTGGGCGCCCGTCCCAAGTGCGGACTTCTTCTGCAATACTTGTATATAGTTATTGCTTAAATAAGGGTTATGTTATGGTTGCATCAGGTTTGTCTGATGCTCTGTTGTTGTTCATACTGTTGACTGGGTATGTTATCACAAGTTATACGGTGTGATTGGTGTGGCTGGTATGAGTCTTACCCTGGATTCCAAAATCCTTTCCTTGTAATGTCAGCTCTTCCGGGCACAGTTTCCTTAACTGAGGTCTGGAGGAGGGGCATAGAGGGAGGAGCCAGTGCACACCAGTAGTACTAAATCTTTCTTAAAGTGCCCAGTCTCCTGCGGAGCCCATCTATTCCCCATGGTCCTTACGGAGTCCCCAGCATCCACTACGGACTACGAGAAATAGATTTACCGGTGAGTAAAATCTTATTTTTGATTTTAGTTACTTTAAAGACGAAAAGTGATAGCTGATCTATCAATTATACAACAAAAAAAACCAAATCAATTATTCAGTGAACAAGATGGAAAAAATCAAATAGCTATTCTTGTATGTAAACCTCAGCTTGGTTGCTCATTACCATCACTGCCTGAAAAAGGAACTCAATAGCAGCAAAACACATCATAGACTCTCTAGCATTCAAATATTTGGAGCTAATCTTGTCTGTACTAACTACTTGTTACTGCGTAAACTGCAAGAAATGCCAATTTTTGTTTTTCTACTCCACATATACTCCGAATGGATTTATGTGTTTACAGCAAAACAGCAATGTAGGGAGAGTCTGACACAGCAGTTTTCTTAAAACATTGGATAGTCCATCAACAAGACGTCACATTGTATCCAATCAAGTAATCTAATAGAGTATGGTTTAAAGACTGAACTCCTTCAACTTCTCTATTTCAATACATCAATTATTGATCAGGTATTTCTAGCTGACTGGCACAAAAAAATATCCTATTTTTTTGATAAATTCGTATATACTGCAAACATTTACTTTATACGTTATTCCCAAGAATTCCATTCCTTTGTTTGTAAAACTATGGTTTCTAAATTTTTAAAGCATCATATATATTTTAGAGTGTGGTCAAATTGAATATTAATATAACACATTAACTTAGACTTGCCTATACGTTTTGATTTCAGCTTTTTTTAATCACACAGTTATTTTATTTGCTGCTAACCAGCGTCATAAAGAGAGGTGTGCAAATGGTGCCGCTGCCTAGGGTGCAAGGCTGAAAGGGTGGTACCAATTTTTGGCTTGTGGGGTGGCTGGAAAGAAACTCTGCTGCCTGGAGAGCCGCCCTTCATATCCCTAGGATACGCCCAGTGCCGCAGCTTCCTGCCGCCAGCCTCTTCTTCTGTGATATCATGAGGTTACGTGCTGGATGTGGGCACAGAAGTGACTCACTACAGCGCTGGCTGCTACTATGTGTATCTGATTGCTTTAACCTATTTTGGAGAAATAACAATCATTCTTTTATATTTTCTATCCTATGACAAATTCATAATTTATGGACATACTAAACCACTCTTCCTTACCTTATGTATGAATGCAAACCCAGTATTTATTGACATTTTATCAGGGACGTGCACTCAGGGGAGGCAGGGGAGGCAGTGCCTCTCCTGTCATAATGATTAAAATAATAAAAAGAAGATATTTATAACAGAGTCTGTTATCAATATCTTTTTTTCTTATTTTAATAATCCCCCCCCCCCTGTGGCTGCTTGTGAGGGTGGGAGGCAGCGGGAGAGGTGCCTTCCGCTGCTAACATTAAAACTCCGGGCAGCGGGGGGCGGGGCGCAGCAATGGGCTGTGAAAGCCCATTGAAAATGAATGGACAAGCGGCACCTATACTGGTGCCGCAATGACAGGGGCGTGCGATGAATGCACGCCTCTGTCAGTGTCCAGATGTGATTGGCCCAGCGGATCCAGTGCTGGATCCGCTGTCCAATCACCCCCTTCCCGGCTGCAGCAGGCGCCGTGGGCTGTGTGGGCGCCCGCTGCAGCCAGCGCCGCTACTTAGGGAGAGACGTCATGAGTCATGACGTCTCTCCCATAGTACAGAAGAGACGAGCCGGCGGTGGACGGACGGAGGACAGCGCTGCAGGAGCGGTAAGTATGTGTGTGTGTGTGTTTTTTTTTTTTTATGTGTTTGTGTTGGGGCACAGAAAGAGGGGCACAACAACTGGGGGGCACAACAACTGGGGGCACAGCAAGAGGGGCACAGCAACTGGGGGGCACAACAACAAGGGGCACAGCAACTGGGGGGCACAGCAACAGGGGCACAGCAACTGGGGGGGCACAACAATAAGGGGCACAGCAAGAGGGACACAGCAACTGGGGGGCACAGCAACTGGGGGGCACAACAACAAGGGGCACAGCAACAGGGGCACAGCAACTGGGGAGCGCATCACCAAGGGGCATAGCAACTGGGGGGCACAACAACAAGGGGCACAGCAACAGGGGCACAGCAACTGGGGGGCACAACAACAAGGGGCACAGCAACAGGGCACAGCAACTGGGGGGCACAACAACAAGGGGCACAGCAAGAGGGACACAGCAACTGGGGGGCACAGCAACTGGGGGGCACAACAACAAGGGGCACAGCAACAGGGGCACAGCAACTGGGGGGGGCATCAACAAGGGGCACAGCAACAGGGGCACAGCAACTGGGGGGCACAACAACAAGGGGCACAGCAACAGGGGCACAGCAACTGGGGGGCACAACAACAAGGGGCACAGCAACAGGGGGGCACAACAACAAGGGGCACAGCTATAAGGGGCACAAGTACAAGGGGCACAGCAACTGGGGGGCACAATTACAAGGGGCACAGCAACTGGGGGCACAGCAACTGAGGGGCACAACTACAAGGGGCACAGCAATTGGGGGGCTCAACTACAAGGGGCACAGCAACTGGGGGCACAATTACAGGGGTCACAGCTACTGGGGGCAAAGCGACTGGGGGCACAGCGACAGGGGGCACAACTACTTCGGGCACAGCTAGGGGCAAAGCTACAAGGGGCACAGCGACTGGGGTCACAACTACTGGGGGCACAGCGACTGGGGGCACAACTACAAGGGGCACAGCAACAGGGGCACAGCAACTGGGGGGCGCAACAACAAGGGGCACAGCAACAGGGGCACAACAACAAGGGGCACAGCAACAGGGGCACAGCAACTGGGGGGCGCAACAACAAGGGGCACAGCAACTGGGGGGCGCAACAACAAGGGGCACAGCAACAGGGGCACAGCAACTGGGGGGCACATCAACAAGGGGCACAGCAACTGGGGGGCACAACAACAAGGGGCACAGCAACAGGGGCACAACAAGAAGGGGCACAGCTATAAGGGGCACAAGTACAAGGGGCACAGCAACTGGGGGGCACAGCCACAAGGGGCAAAGCTACAGGGGGCACAGCTACAAGGGGCACAACTACAGGGGTCACAACTACTCAGGGCACTGCTACTGGGGGCACTGCTACAGGGGGCAAAGCTACTAGGGATACAGCTACTAGGCTCACAACTATTGGGGGAGCCTGCTCCATCATCTCAGTTAGCAGCAGGACTCTGCCCTGTCTGTGCTAACGTCTTCCCGCGTCAGCGAGGGCATAATATTCATTAATTTCTCTCTCTCGCTCTCTCTCTCTCCTCCTGTGGATTACTTTGTTTGTAAGTATAATTTTCATTTTTACAGGTACCCCTTTTGGATTCTACTGGACAAGTGGACGTGACCGGCGTGGGATGTAGGTAAGTGATCTCTCTCTCATTTTTACAGGAACCGCCTATTGGATTCTACTGGACAAGTGGACGTGACCGGCGTGGGATGTAGGTAAGTATGTGTGAGTGTGTAAGTGTGTTTTAATAAATTTTTACTTTCACGGTGTGTGTGTTGTGTTTTTATTTGGGTATTTTTTTTGTTGTAGAACTACAGGTACCAGCGGGCCCGTTATTTCCCCGCATGCTGGCACTTGAGGTTCTCCAAGTACCAGCAAGCAGGGGAGGCTTGCTGGGCCTTGTAGTTCCACAACAAAAAACAATATTCTTTTTTATACACACTTATGGCTATCAGCCCGGCACCCACCGCCCAGGGGTGCTGGGGACAGCCTTGGGCTTCACCCCTGGCCCTTGGGTTCCTGGAGGGGGGGGACCTCTTGATTTAAGGGGTCCCCACTCCTCCAGGGAACCCCGGCCAGGGGTGACTAGTTGGGGGGGTAATGCCACGGCCGCAGGGACCTACATAAATGTGTCCCCCGGCTGTGGCATTATGTCCCTGGCTAGTGGAGTCCGGTGCTGGTTTTAAAAATACGGGGGACCCCTACATCTTTTGTCCCCTGTATTTTTGGAACCAGGACCGGTCTAAGAGCCCGGTGCTGGTTGTCTAAATACGGGGAACCCCTGTCCAATTTTTTCCCAGTATTTAAACAACCAGGACCGGCTCAAAGAGCCCGAGGCTGGTTATACTTAGGAAGGGGGACCTCACGCATTTTTTTTTTTACATTTTTTAACCCATTCAGATCCTTCTCCATTAAGTTAATGGAAGCCCTGGACAACAAAATTGCATTCATGTCCTCCTCCCACTCCCTTCCCAAACACTAATTTTTATTTTTTTCTATAAAAATGTACAATATATCACAAGTATGATGAGCAGGCAGACAGCGGGCATTGGCGGCATCGGACTGAGGTGCAAATTAGTGGCGGAGGGCTGGGTCAGTTGATGGTAGGCTAGTTTGTAAGCCATTGGCGGTGGCAGCAGGCATCGGCTAAGTGGCAGTAGTGGGCATTAGCTCGGCGGCGGTAGGGGTCATCGGCAGGATTCGGCGGACATTATGGCTGTAGTGCCTCACCAGCCTCTGACCTCACCGCACGCCACTGCATTTTATGCTGTGTTATATTTATTTCCCGCTAGTGCTGCAGCTTACCTTCATCTTCATTGTGGTTAATGAACATGGGCTGTTAGCCATTATTCTGTTTATTTCTGTTTCGAACACTATTTATGCTATAATTTACCCTCGTGTTTTCTCGCTGTTAGTTTATCAAAGTGTAATACCCCTTCCACCAAAATGTCCAACCTGGGTTTTTGAACTTGTTTTCAAGCCGTGTCACAGCAACTTGATACCCAGTTCACACTTTAAGATGGAACCGGATTATTGGCGGGTCTTCAGTTTGCCGACGCTTGGAGATTAAATAGTCTCCAAACTCCATGATCCAAGTCTCCTTATACTGTACTTTTAGTGTGACCTAGGTCGGATTACCCGGGTCAAACCGTCCACATCGACATTGGTAGTTACCAGGGTCAGAGTCCCAGGTAATACAACCCTGGCAGATCCTTTGACACCAAGCTTGGACCCAGGTTGCACAGGCAGTAACCTGAGTTATAAATTTGGTGGAAAAGGGGTATTACTGATAGCATTGCCATATCTGCTTGTATTCATTTCTGTCATTCTGTCTTATTTTTATTGATATCCTATTTTATTTGTATCTGTTTTGTTTTTTGAGCTTACCTAAACTGTGAAATATCTCTTATTTATGATGCATAATATGTATTGCTAAGTACAGTTTGTACACCGATGCCCCTAATTCTGCAGATAGTTTGCAGAGTGAGCTTATTAAAATGATATAGAGTGGCGATGCATTTATTGGGTCTTTACAAATTGGGAATATTGCACATGTGCAGCTCAAATATTGTTCTACTAATACACCTATTTGCTGTGAAGTGTGCAGATTGCTGCAGGAAGATGCATACAATTCATGTTTTATATTCATTTGGTTTACATACACATGTAAGTCTCCTTTATTTTATAAAATGCATTTACAGTAAATAATGCAACTGGTGTCTTATTGAATGTTTTGTTGGTCATCTGTTCACCATCCCATCAGACGATGTAGAGGTCAGGCTGGCTTATGGGATCACAAACTTATTGGACGCTGGATTCATTAAGAACACAACCCTGAACCTGAACGCGTAGACTTAGTAACTTTTCACACAAACACATTTTATTTTTCATCTTGATGCAAAAGAAGGTGCGTTTTTAATGCTAGCCCATATTTCTCTTGGAAACTACAACTCACTCCACTAGCATGCAGGGGGACGCCCAGCTCAGGGCAAGTCTGCCCCGTATGCCTAGTCCCCCCCCCCTGCTAAAATGCGAGTGATGTGCTCGCATGTTTAATGTAGCCCCCTGCCTGCGCAGCCTAGCTGCCAAGACATTCGCCGGGAAGCCATGTTTTGGGTTGCAACAGCTGCGTTTCATGTCACACGCCTCCACTGTCTGTACCATGCCCCCCGACAACGCATGCAGCCAGGATGCCCCATCCCCACCCCGCCATCCGGACGTAGACTGCGATCGCATGCGATCACAATCCAAGTCCTCACGCATGCAAGCATCGGCGTGCACGTATGCGCAGAATTGCTGAAATAGCCAAATATTTTTGCACTTCACCAATTCATGCTGAATCGGGCCCTTTATCCGATCAGCTTTTTCCATCAGAATGAACAACACTGTAATGCCCTGCAGATGACCTGTCATGCAGTTATCCGTAACAACATCACAAACTAAGAAAAACAATAAGTCATTTCTCCCATCTCTTGTCCTCCTCTCTGTAATCAGGATGTACCAACCTACCAAGTGACATCATACATCCTGCATGATGTTAAACTGTTGTATTATTAGATCATTAATTCACCTCTATAAGACAGACAGGAGGACATTGTAACAAAATAAGAGGATTATGTGGAAGAGTTAAGTAACAATTGCAGATATATTAAATCAGAGCCTGACAAACAGATTTGCCACTTCATTCAATCTCATTTAAATTTCTTTCAAAGAAACGGTGTAAACCCTGTAACAAACGTATTTGAAACTATGATTTCTCTATTTCTGCAAATGCATGTTCATGTATATTCATGCCACATGTTGTTGTATGACATTAAGATTATTAATAAAAGACCATAGGAAAGTCCCTGGTGACATATAGCACAAGGTTGGGTATGGGATCCCGACAGTCAGGATGCCGGTGATCAGAATACCGATGTCGACATCCCGATGGTCAGAATCCTGACACATTTTGGTAAGTATGCTATCCCTGTTCCTTACCCTCCACCTAACCTCATCCTACCCGCATCATAACCTTAACCCTACCCTCTGATTATGTGTCCTAGTGGAACATGCTCCCATGGTGGTTGGTGTGTTTGCAAACTTGTCTCATCCCTTTCCTGTTTTGAGTTCAGCATCATTTATACCACTTTCAGACAGAAAAGTCTGAAAGTCCCGGCAATTACCCAGCATTTCAATGCTGTGTAGTCTGCCGGTTCCTGCCTGACCCTCCTTTCACACTGACAAGCAAATTACCGTGTCAAGAATTTTGACCCAGTAATTTGAAGATCAACACGAGTATTTTGTCTGTGTGAAAGGGTCAACCCGGGTCGAAATTCCTGGGTCTCAGACCCTGGTAAAGTCCCGGGAATTTCAACCCAGGTTGACCCTTTCACACAGAAAACGACCCGTGTTTTTCATGAAATTGCTGGGTGGAACTGCTTAACCTGGTAATTTCAGTTTCTGTGTGAAAGGGGTATAAGAGATCTGCTAGCTAATCCTACGACAATTGTCTCAAGTCTATTGTGATAGATTCTAAGGTTGTTATCCGACATTTTCTAGCCTCTCAGTGGTGGTTTTCAGTTATATAAACTTTAAACAATCCAGGACTGGATAATATTTTCTCTTACGTCCTAGAGGAAGCTGGGGACTCCAAAAGGACCATGGGGTATAGACGGGATCCGCAGGAGCTTGGGCACACTAAAAAGACTTAATCTGGGTGTGAACTGGCTCCTCCCTCTATGCCCCTCCTCCAGACCTCAGTTAGACTTTGTGCCCAGGAGTGAATGGACACACACTAGGTGTTAGGGTCTCCTGCTCTGTGCTGCCACGTCGTCATGGCAACCGGGAGACAAGTGCTAGCGGAGTAACCTGAGCGTAGCTGATACTCCGGTTCGGGTCTTTTGCTGTGCAGTGGTTACAGGCTCTGTGCACGGCAGGGAATCCGGTGCAGGTTTTTGTGCTCACAGTCTGTGAGGTCTGAGTGGGGCGTGGACAGCACCTGCTATATAAACCCTCTTCTCAGGTTAGGCAGATGCTGCTGAATCTTTGTTGGTTAGTCAGTTCCTGTAAGCTAGCTAGTACTGTGTAAACTTTGTATTTGTTTGTTGCTTACTGCAAATAGGCCTTGGGATTTGGTATTACACTCTGCCAATCCAGACCTAGCAGTAAGACTGGAGTCAGTCGTTTAACCTGCTGGGATTCTTTTGCTACTCTGTCAACCTAGCAAGTTTGCGGCTGTATTCTCAGACTTGCCTGCCAAAATCCTTTCTCACTGTGCAAGGTGTTCAGGTGTCAGTTTAGTGGCAGTAAGCTGAACCAGTGCACTGCAAGTGAGGACTAGGATTGTGGAGACTCTCCTGGTGTCTATTATTCCATCTCTGACCAAGGAGTTTACTGCCACACCCGTTGGTAACCCTTTAGGGTTTTGCTGTTGCCCTTAGCAACAGCATTTCGGGTTCTCTACGTATTAAATCACAACATCTCGCTTCTTTCCATCTGAGCATTTCTAATACTAGGGAGACACCCAGTTTCTTAGCCTTTGGGCTTCTCTGTTCACTTTGTGTTTATTTTGTTACCCTATCACCTTCTATGTATGTAATGTCATATTCCCCAGTCTGTCTGTGAGTTCATTTGTTTTGCATCCCTCTCCGTTCAGACACCAGTACATTCCTGCTGGCACTGGTGTGCATAACATATTCAGCAGCCTAATACTCCTGTTGAAATTTTGTGGGAATATGGAGCATACCCCTCAAAATACTTTGCAACAGGTGGTCGATCAGGTGCAGGTCCTGACTCGACAATTTAATGATTTGTCCATTAAAATGCACACCTCGCAGGCCGCTGGCGGAGCTCCCGCAGCAGCAGTGCCTTCAGGGGTTAAGGAGCCGAAAGTAAATCTCCCGGATCGTTTTTCTGGAGATCGCTCGCAGTTCTTTTGTTTCAAGGAGAGCTGCAAGCTATATTTCCAGCTTAGGCCTCAGTCTTCTGGGTCGGAGATTCAGCGGGTGGGCATAGTGATTTCCTTGCTACATGGAGACCCACAGGTCTGGGCATATGGGTTGCAGCCTGACTGTCCGTCGCTTAAAAGTGTTGATGCTTTTTTTACGGCACTGGGCATGTTGTATGATGACCCTGACAAGACGGCCTCAGCCGAGGCTCAGATTTCGATCCTTAAGCAAGGGCGAAGGCCAGTTGAGGTTTATTGTACGGAGTTTCGGAGGTTGGCCCATGATACCCAGTGGAATGACCCAGCCCTGAGACACCACTACCGAAGAGGTCTTTCTAACCAGTTAAAAGACCAACTGGTACAATATCCCTTGCCTGATAGCTTGGATCAGCTCATGCAGTTATCCATTCGGGTGGATAAATGGCTGAGAGAGCGCAGGCTTGAAAGGGAGACCGAGGTTTCCTTCTTTCCCAAGGGAACCTCAGACTCTGAGGAATTTTCCGAGGAGCCTATGCAGATTAGGGCTACCTGCCTCTCCTCGCGTGAGAAGACGCGGAGGAGACAGCAGGGGTTATGTTTGTACTGTGGGAATAAAGGTCATGTGGTAGTATCATGCCCAGAAAAGCCGGAAAATTTCAGGGCCTGAGGGTGATGGGAAATATCCTGTCAGGCCAGAAATCAGAATTTCCCAAGAAGACTTTTATCATTCCGGTGACCTTGAAGATCCTCGGTCAAACTGTCAAGACTGAGGCCTTTGTGGACAGTGGGGCCGACGGGGTTTTTATGGACCGCCAATTCGCCCTGAAACACTCTGTTCCCTTAGTACCCTTGGCATCGGAAATTGAGATTTGTGGGTTAAACGGGGAACCATTATCCCAGGGTAAAATTGCCTCTTGCACTAGCCAGATTTCTTTGTTTATTGGAGCCACACACTCTGAAAAATTGTCCTTTTATGTGACTGTCTGTACTTTTGCCCCATTGGTGTTACCCTGGTTAAGGGCCCACAATCCTCAATTTGACTGGGTCTCTGGGGAGATTCTTAGTTGGGGTACTGATTGTTTTAGGAGTTGCTTGAGCCTTCCAGTCAGGCTTTCGCAGCTAAGTTTGCCAGGATTGCCAGGATGTTATGCAGATTTTGCGGACGTGTTCTCCAAAAGAGTTGCAGAGGTACTACCTCCCCATCGCCCCTATGACTGTGCCATTGATTTGTTGCCGAATGCTAAACTTCCCAAGAGCAGGTTGTACTCCCTGTCACGTCCTGAGACTCAGACTATGGCAGAGTACATTCAGGAGAACTTGGCTAAGGGATTTATCAGACCTTCACAGTCTCCAGTTGGGTCGGGGTTCTTCTTCATGGGTAAAAAGGACGGTTCGTTGCGACCCTGCTTCGACTTCAGGGAATTGAACCGTATCACGATTAAAAACTCATACCCACTGCCTCTCATTTCGGTCTTGTTTGACCAGCTTCGTACTGCCACCATTTTTTCTAAGATTGACCTACGCGGTGCGTACAATCTAATCCGAATAAGAGAGGGGGATGAATGGAAGACTGCCTTTAATACCCACTCAGGGCATTATGAATATTTGGTGATGCCTTTTGGGCTCTGTAATGCCCCGGCAGTCTTCCAGGACTTCATGAACGATGTGCTCAGGGAATATTTGGATAGATTCTTAGTTGTATACTTAGATGACATCCTAATCTTCTCCCATTCCCTGGAGGAACATCGGAAGCATGTACGCTTAGTCCTCCAGAAACTCAGAGACCACCGGCTTGGGGCGAAGCTGGAGAAGTGCGAATTTGAAGTTCAGCAAATCGCATTTCTAGGATATATTATCTCCCCAGAAGGTTTCCAAATGGAGGGTGCCAAGGTACAGGCAGTCCTGGATTGGGTGCAGCCCACTAGTTTGAAGGCGCTTCAGCGTTTTCTGGGCTTTGCGAATTTTTATAGACGATTTATCGCTGGATTTTCGTCTATAGTGGCGCCCTTGGTGGCACTCACTAAGAAAGGGGCGGATGTTGCTCACTGGTCTTGTGAGGCCAAAGCGGCTTTTGCCCGTCTCAAAAGGGCATTTGTCTCGGCCAAGGTGCTGCGACACCCAGATCCAGAGCGTCCTTTTGTGGTGGAGGTGGATGCCTCTGAGATGGGTATTGGGGCAGTGCTCTCTCAGATGGGGGTGTCTGATAATCGCCTTCATCCCTGTGCTTACTTTTCCCGTAAATTTTGGCCTGCCGAGATGAATTATGACGTGGGTAACCGGGAATTGTTGGCTATTAAGGATGCACTCGAGGAGTGGAGACACTGGCTTGAGGGGGCTAAGTTTGTGGTCTCAATTCTCACCGACCATAAGAATTTGGCATATTTAGAGTCAGCGAAGCGCCTCAATGCCAGGCAGGCACGATGGGCTTTGTTTTTTGCTCGCTTTAATTTTTTGATAACATATCGCCCTGGGTCAAAAAACATCAAGGCTGATGCGCTCTCGCAGAGTTTTGCTCCAATCCAGGAGACCACCGAGGAGCCATTGCCCATTGTGTCCCCATCATGTATTAAAGTGGGCATTACCCAGGACCTCTTGTCATTAGTCCTTAGAGCACAGGAGCAGGCTCCTCCAGACCTTCCGGTAGGTCTTTTGTTTGTGCCTCCTAGGTTAAGACAGCGAGTGTTCCTGGAATTCCATGCCAAGAAGTCGGCAGGTCACCCGGGTATTGCCAGAACTCGGGAGTTGCTATCTAGGGCGGTGTGGTGGCCCTCGGTGGCTAGGGATGTGGATCAGTGGGTTCGGGCATGTGACATCTGTGCCCGAAATAAGACTCCTAGAGGGGTTCCTGTTGGCCCATTACATCCACTCTCTATTCCTTCTAAGCCATGGACCCACATTTCAATGGATTTTGTGGTGGACTTGCCCAAATCCTCGGGGATGACAGCCATCTGGGTTGTCGTTGACAGGTTTTCGAAGATGGCGCACTTCGTTCCATTGGTTGGGCTGCCATCGGCCAGACGCCTGTCTGAATTATTTATGCTGCATGTTGTGCGCCTCCACGGGTTGCCACTTGATGTGGTCTCTGACCGCGGATCCCAGTTTGTGGCCAAATTCTGGAGGGCATTTTGTTCCGATCTCCAGATTTCTGTCAGCTTGTCGTCAGGCTACTATCCGCAGTCTAATGGGCAGACTGAAAGGGTGAACCAGTCCTTGGAGCAGTTCCTCAGGTGTTATGTCTCCAAGTGTCAGACTGACTGGGTTGCTCATCTGTCCATGGCGGAGTTTGCCTATAACAACGCGGCTCACTCTGCTACAGGGATCTCTCCCTTCCTTTGTGTGTATGGGCATCATCCTAAGGCCAATTCTTTTGACCCTCAGGACTCCACGCCTGGTGGTTCCTCTGTGGTTTCGGTCCTTAGAGGTATTTGGAGGAAAGTGAAGAAAGCCCTTGTGTCTGTGTCATTGGTGACCAAAAGGGTTTTTGATAAGCGGAAAAGACCCTGCAGCTTCAAATTAGGAGACTTCGTCTGGTTGTCTACCAAGAATTTGAAGTTGAGACAGCCATCTCATAAGTTAGGCCCCCGGTTCATCGGTCCTTATAAGATCACTAGGGTTATCAATCCGGTGGCATTTCAGTTAGATCTACCCCGTTCTTTGGGTATCAATAAAACATTTCATTGTTCCTTTTTAAAACGGGCGATTAGTAATCCTTCTTCCAGTGGAAGACCTTCCCCTCTTCTGATACGTGGCCAGAGGGAGTTTGTTGTTGAAAGGATTCTTGACTCCAAGATGGTTCGGGGTCAGCTGTCATTTTTGGTGCACTGGAAGGGGTATGGCCCGGAGGAGCGGTCGTGGGTGCGCAGTTGGGATCTTCATGCCCCCAGACTGTTACGCTCTTTCTTCTCGCAGTTCCCCGATAAACCCGGTGGTAGGGGTTCTTTGACCCCTCGTCAGAGGGGGGGGGGGTACTGTTAGGGTCTCCTGCTCTGTGCCGCCACGTCGTCATGGCAACCGGGAGACAAGTGCTTGCGGAGTAACCTGAGCGTAGCTGATACTCCGGTTCGGGTCTTTTGCTGTGCAGTGGTTACAGGCTCTGTGCACGGCAGGGGATCCGGTGCTGGTTTTTGTGCTCACAGTCTGTGAGGTCTGAGTGGGGCGTGGACAGCAACTGCTATATAAACCCTCTTCTCAGGTTAGGCAGATGCTGCTGAATCTTTGTTGGTTAGTCAGTTCCTGTAAGCTAGTTAGTACTGTGTAAACTTTGTATTTGTTTGTTGCTTACTGCAAATAGGCCTTGGGATTTGGTATTACACTCTGCCAATCCAGACCTAGCAGTAAGACTGGAGTCAGTCGTTTAACCTGCTGGGATTCTTTTGCTACTCTGTGAACCTAGCAAGTTTGCGGCTGTATTCTCAGACTTGCCTGCCAAAATCCTTTCTCACTGTGCAAGGTGTTCAGGTGTCAGTTTAGTGGCAGTAAGCAGAACCAGTGCACTGCAAGTGAGGACTAGGATTGTGGAGACTCTCCTGGTGTCTATTATTCCATCTCTTACCAAGGAGTTTACTGCCACACCCGTTGGTAACCCTTTAGGGTTTAGCTGTTGCCCTTAGCAACAGCATTTCGGGTTCTCTACGTATTAAATCACAACATCTCGCTTCTTTCCATCTGAGCATTCCTAATACTAGGGAGACACCCAGTTTCTTAGCATTTGGGCTTCTCTGTTCACTTTGTGTTTATTTTGTTACCCTATCACCTTCTATGTATGTAATGTCATATTCCCCAGTCTGTCTGTGAGTTCATTTGTTTTGCATCCCTCTCCGTTCAGACACCAGTACATTCCTGCTGGCACTGGTGTGCATAACACTAGGGGAGTTCTACTGAGTTTCTCTAGAAAAGACTTTATGTTAGGTTTTTTATTTTCAGGGAGACCTGCTGGCTACAGGCTCCCTGCAGCGTGGGAGTGAGGGGAGAGAAGCAGACCTACTTCTTCTTAGTTAAGGGCTCTGCTTCTCGGCTACTGGACAACATTAGCTCCAGAGGGTTCGATCACTTGGTGCGCCTAGCTGCTTGTTCCCGGAGCCACGCCATCGCCCCCTCACAGAAGCCAGAAGACAGAAGTCGGGTGAGTATGAGAAGATCAGAAGACTTCAGGACGGCAGAAGACTTCAGTAAAGGTACAGCGCAGCGGTAACGCTGTGCTCCATGCTCCCACACACATCACCAACGGTTTTCACTGGGTGCAGGGCGCTGGGGGGGGCTCCCTGGGCAGCATGTTACTGGAGTTTGTTGGGCGGCTTAAAGATTGTAGGTGCCTCGTCACCGTTTACAGACCCCCGCCGGCATCTTTTTTCAGATTTAAAATTGGCGGGCCGAAGTGTGCCGGGAAGGGGGCAGAGCTTCGTCCCGCAGCTCACGGGCACCATTTTCCCTACAACACGCGGCTGAGGGATAGACGCTGCCAAGACCTCCACGCGTTTCTCCCAAGTAACGGGGGGCATTTTCAGAGGGGGCCGCAGTGTGGTGCTTAATATTAACATAAGGCAGCGCTGGGTACATATATCGTTTCTTGCGATATATGGGCGCTGAGGTGTGAGCTGGCATACTCCCTCTGTGTCCTCTATCTGGGCTTTATTGTGGGCCTGTCACCTAGCTGGGACGTTCTGTGTGTTGTGGTGTGTCGGTACTACGTGTCGGCATGTCTGAGGCTGAAGGTTATTCACCGGAGGAGGTTATTGGGGGAGCGGATGCGGGGCTAGAGTTGGGACTGTCGACGCAGTCGACACCTGATTTGCTAGCATTGCTCAGTACGATAAATTCAAATGTAGCTTCCTTATCAAAAAGGTTAGATAAGTCTGAGTCACAGACGCAGGTGTGGAAAAAGTCCATGGAAGAGGCTTTGTCTCAGGTACAGACCCCATCCGGGTCGCAAAAGAGGCCATTTACTCAAGTGGTAGATACTGATACCGACACGGACTCTGATTCCGAGGTCGATTTCACTGAGGCAGCTTTACATCCACGGTTAGTTAAGAGTATTCAGTACATGATTGTGGCTATAAAAGATGTTTTACACATTTCTGATGAACCTGCGGTACAGGAAACAAGGATTTGCTTGTTCAAGGGAAAAAAAAACCTGAGGTGAAGTTTCCCCCCTCTCATGAAATGAATACTCTTTGTGAAAAGGCTTGGGAGTCGCCGGATAAGAAATGGCAGATTCCCATGAGGATTTACATGACGGATCCTTTCCCCTCTGATGACAGGGAAAAATGGGAGGCATCTCCAAATGTTGACAAAGCTCTATCTCGTTTGTCTAAGAAGGTGGCACTTCCGTCTCCTGACATGGCAGCTCTCAAAGATCCGGCGGATCGCAAACTGGAGACGTCTCTGAAGTCCATTTTCGCTAATTCGGGTGCATTGCTCAGACCCGCTGTGGCGTCGGTATGGGTGAGTAGTGCTATTGCTACATGGGCTGAGAATTTAGCTAATGATATGGATACTCTTGATAAAGATAATGTCCTTTTAACTCTCGGTTATATTAAGGACGCTGCAGATTACATAAAGGACGCGGTGAGGGACGTCTGTCTCTTGGGATCAAGAACCAATGCCATGTCGATATCAGCCAGAAGGGCGCTGTGGATCCATCAATGGAACGCTGATGCCGACTCCAAGAGGGCTATGGAAGCGCTACCCTTCAAAGGTACTGTCTTGTTTGGGGACGGCTTGGCTGACCTGGTCTCGACCGCGACTGCGGGTAAGTCCTCTTTTCTTCCTTATGTTCCCACACAACAGAAAAAGGCACCACATCAGCAAATGCAGTCCTTTCGTCACAATAAATACAGGCGTGGAAAAGGTTCGTCTTTCCACGCTTCAAAGGGTAGAGGAAGGGGAAGAAAACCTCCTGCAGGCTCAGGCGCCCAGGACCAAAAGTCCTCCCCTGCTGCTACCAAGTCTACCGCATGACGCTGGGGCTTCCCTGGGGGAGTCCGGACCGGTGGGGGGCCGTCTACGAATATTCAGTCAGGTCTGGATTCAATCAGGCCTGGATCCTTGGGTACTAGAGATCGTGTCTCAGGGATACAAACTGGAGTTTCAGGAGATGCCCCCTCACCGGTTCTTTGTTTCGGCATTACCAGTAGTTCTTCCGGACAGGGAGGTGGTGCTAGCAGCGATTCAAAAACTGTGTCTACAGAGGGTCATTATTCCCGTTCCCTCGTCCCAGCGGGGGGAGGGTTTCTACTCGAGCCTCTTTGTTGTGCCGAAACCGGACGGTTCAGTCAGACCAATTCTAAATCTAAAATCCCTCAATCCATACTTGAAAGTTTTCAAGTTCAAGATGGAATCCCTTCGAGCGGTGATTGCCAGCCTGGAAGGCGGGATTTTATGGCGTTAGTTGACATCAAGGATGCCTACTTACATGTCCCGATATATCCTTCACATCAGGCCTTTCTCAGGTTTGCGATACAGAATTCTCATTACCAATTTCAGACGTTGCCGTTTGGGCTTTCCACGGCTCCGAGGATTTTCACCAAAGTCATGGCGGAAATGATGGCTCTCCTTCGCAAACAAGGGGTTACAATTATCCCGTACTTGGACGATCTCCTGATAAAGGCGAGGTCCAAGGAACGGTTGCTGAGAAGTGTAGAGTTGTCACTGTCGGTTCTGCGACAGCACGGTTGGGTGCTCAATTTGCCAAAATCCCAGTTGATTCCGACCACTCGGCTTCCTTTTCTGGGCATGATTCTGGACACGGAATTACAGAAGGTATTTCTTCCAGAAGAAAAGGCTCTGGAACTGCAGACGATGGTCAGGGAACTTCTGAGGCCGACGAGTGTGTCGATCCATCAATGTACTCGGGTTCTGGGGAAGATGGTTGCGGCATACGAAGCTATCCCATTCGGCAGGTTTCACGCCCGGGTGTTTCAGTGGGACTTGCTGAGCAAATGGTCCGGGTCTCACCTGCACATTCACCGGAAGATAAGTTTATCTCCCAGAGCCAGAATTTCTCTCCTGTGGTGGCTACAAGGTCATCACCTCCTAGGGGGACGCCGATTCGGTATCCAGGATTGGGTACTTCTAACAACAGATGCAAGTCTCCGGGGCTGGGGCGCAGTCGCCCAAGGAAGAAACTTCCAGGGGAAATGGTCGCTTCAGGAAGCCTGTTCTCGAGTTAAGAGCCATTTACAACGGTCTGCTGCAAGCAAGAAGCCTTCTTCAGGGTTGACCTGTCCTGGAGCAGTCAGATAACATCACAGCGGTGGCGCATATAAACCGTCAAGGCGGAACGAGGAGCAGAGCGGCAATGGCGGAGTCCACAAGAATCCTTCGCTGGGCAGAACAACACGTGTGCGCCCTGTCAGCAGTCTTCCTACCGGGAGTGGACAACTGGGAAGCAGATTTCCTCAGCAGACACGATCTCCACCCGGGAGAGTGGGCTCTTCACCAAGAGGTATTTGCAGAGGTGACAAGACGCTGGGGAATTCCGTTGATCGACATGATGGCGTCTCGTCTCAACAAGAAGCTCCCGAGGTATTGTTCCAGGTCAAGGGACCCCCAAGCCACTGCAGTGGACGCCCTGGTGTCTCCGTGGTTGTTCCAGTCGGTGTATGTGTTCCCTCCACTTCCTCTCATTCCAAAGGTACTGGGGATCATTCGACGAGCAAGGGTTCAGGCGATTCTCGTCGTTCCGGACTGGCCAAGAAGGGCCTGGTACCCGGATCTTCAGGACTTACTGGTGGAAGATCCGTGGCCGCTTCCTCTAAGAGAGGTTCTGTTGTTGCAGGGGCCATGCGTGTTTCCAGACTTACCGCGGCTGCGTTTGACGGCATGGAGGTTGAGCGCCAGATCTTAGCTCGTAAGGGTATTCCCAGGGAGGTCATTCCAACTCTCATTAAGGCTAGGAAGGAGTTTACGGCGAAACATTATCACCGTATTTGGAGAAAGTATGTTTCCTGGTGTGAGTCTAAAATGGCTCCTGCGGAAGATTTTCACTTGGGTCGCTTTCTCCACTTTTTACAGGCGGGGGTAGATGCAGGACTGAAATTGGGTTCCATCAAAGTGCAGATTTCGGCTTTGTCTATTTTCTTTCAAAAAGAGTTAGCTGCCCTCCCAGAGGTTCAGACTTTTGTGAAAGGAGTAATGCATATCAATCCTATTGTGCCTCCTGTAGCTCCATGGGACCTTGATGTGGTCTTACGGTTTCTCATGTCTTCCTGGTTTGAACCTTTGCGTAAGGTTGAGTTGAAGTTTCTCACTTGGAAGGTAGTTATGCTTTTGGCGCTGGCGTCTGCCAGGCGGGTGTCAGAGTTGGCGGCTTTATCTCATAAGAGCCCGTACTTGATTTTTCATTCGGATAGGGCGGAATTGAGGACTCCAAAAACAGAAAAAACAACACTAGTCCAGGCGCTAATCAATTAATCATAATACTTATTTATAATTTATAATATAATTTAAGCTGCAACCTCCGTCCAGCTGTACCTGTGTTCGTACAGCTAAAATTGATTATAAGGTAGGGAGCTCCCTTGTTCTCCCTCCTCAACAACCAAAGAACTACTCAGAAAAAAGAAATGACTGATTGCGCTATATCACCAGGTGCGTATATGAATAAAGACACATTAAAAATCACCTCTCTGGTTTTTATTTTAGTTCAAAAAATATATATATCACAAATGAAAATATATTAAAAAAACTCAATATGCATGCATATTCATTATGAGCTCATTCTAAAACTGTGACACTAATTCTCTGTTTAAGCACCCAGTGCTCAGATCTGTTGTTAAGAACAGTTATTTCTTCCACTGATGTATTTGTGAATAAAAAGTAACTTGTATTCCCAGGACAATGAGTGGTGTTTTTCCAAATATATTGGGACACAGTCCTCTACATATGAACACAGTTCCTGTTAGTATACTGGCCACAGTCCGTAGACTGTCACTTTAATGACAGGTATAAGCCGCTTACCGCCGTAACCGTGAGCACGGACGTGCTGGGGAGATCCTCGCTGTGCACAGCGGCGGTGTTTAGCTCTCCCTTTCCCCGTCTCTCCTTCGTGGTGGTAGCGGTACTGAATGGTCTCTACCCCTCAGCGTGCTGGGGCCGCTTGTATGCGGACACTTGCAAAGCAGACTCTCCACCTGGCTGGCCGCGTCTCCTCTGATTGCGGTTCAGCTTAGGCGGCAGGTGTGTGAAGTCTTGTTAGTTGTCCTTAGCTCCCAGTCCGGCAGGGTAGATCCAAAAGTGGGGTGTCACTTGTCAGGGTGAACAGCAAATCCTCTAACGCACAGGTGCTGTCAGTCATTTCTTTTTTCTGTGGAATTGAGGACTCGTCAACAATTTCCGCCGAAGGTGGTTTCTTCATTTCACATTAACCAACCTATTGTGGTTCCGGTGGCTACGGAAGCGGTGGCGATTCCAACATCTCTGGATGTTGTAAGAGCGTTGAAGATCTACGTCACTAGGACAGCTGTTGCTAGGAAGACTGAGGCGTTGTTTGTCTTGTATGCTGCCAACAAGATTGGTCATCCTGCTTCAAAACAGACTATTGCACGCTGGATTTGTAGTACGATCCAGCAGGCTCATTCTTCGGTCGGACTACCGGTGCCGAAGTCGGTGAAAGCCCATTCTACCAGGAAAGTGGGCTCATTTTGGGCGGCTGCCCGAGGCGTTTCGGCGTTACAACTTTGCCGAGCAGCTACTTGGTCAGGTTCTAACACGTTTGCTAAGTTCTATAAGTTTGATACCCTGGCCGATGAGGACCTGACGTTTGCTCAGTCGGTGCTGCAGAGTCGTCCGCACTCTCCTGCCCGTTCTGGAGCTTTGGTATAATCCCCATGGTCCTTTTGGAGTCCCCAGCATCCTCTAGGACGTAAGAGAAAATAGGATTTTGGTACTTACCGATAAATCCTTTTCTCCTAGTCCGTAGCGGATTCTGGGCGCCCGTCCCGGTGCGGACTATTACTTGCAGTGTTTTCTTGCTGGTTAAATTAGTTTATACACGGGTTGTGTATTGTTTTGTTTCAGCTTGTTGCTGGTGTTAATGCATACTGTTACCTGGTTTAAAGTTACTCCGGTTGTACGGTATGTTTGTGGTGTGGGCCGGTCGGTTTGTAGCCCTTAGTTTAAACAAAAATCTTTTCCTTGAAATGTCCGTCTCTCCTGGGCACAGTTCCTGTAACTGAGGTCTGGAGGAGGGGCATAGAGGGAGGAGCCAGTTCACGCCCAGATTAAGTCTTTTTAGTGTGCCCAAGCTCCTGCGGATCCCGTCTATACCCCATGGTCCTTTTGGAGTCCCCAGCATCCTCTACGGACTAGGAGAAAAGGATTTATCGGTAAGTACCAAAATCCTATTTTTCCTTCCGGGCCCCTATGCAATTTTCTTACAGAATACTGTCCTATCAACGGGGTCCACTTTTCCAGGTTTTCAATCCTCCTTTCCAGGTGGCGCATCAACAGAAGGTCAGTTTACAGTACACAGGCCATTTCTTTTCAAAAGTTTGTTGGTAATGGCAATTATTAGTTTTAGATAACTCATTGCTGGGGGCCTAGGTTAGTTGCTCAGTGACCGCTGCATGAACTTGTCTTCAGACACCCAGGTTATGGTCATCATTTGAAAATAGTTCCATCCTCAATCCTAGAATTCTGCAATACTCCTCTCGGATGGTGTTATTGCCTAGTTCCACAGCTGACACAGAAACTGGGTTACTATTCCATCTTGTCCCTCATTCTGAAGTCGGCTAGTTTGACCTGGACGATCTTACCTATTCGCGCCGTGATCACCAGGTAGTGGGGAGTTCATTATAACTGGAAACTGGAGGTGTATCTGTTTCCACTGATCTCAATGTTGCCTTGGGTTCTCAGGCATGTCAGGGCTTACCAGATGTTGGTAATCCTAGTGACTCCAGGCTGGCCATGCAGGTCGTTATACGCCAAAATTCCCAGAAGGTCCATAGGCCCCCTAGTGGCATCTTTCACTCAGACCAAACCTTGTGCAAAATTGTCCATTGCTACACAAAGGCCCTTCCTCAGTTGGCTTTACCGTCTTCAGTGTCTTGTGAGGTGAGCGGAAGAGATCATATCTTCAAGTTTCATCTCTCTTGTTTCTGGGTCTCCCTTCAGGTGGGTTTGGAAGCTGTTTATAAAAGAACGTTTTGTAAGAGTACAGATTTTAGCCCTTTTCATTTAATTTTAGCAGCATTTGGCTTTTCTTTTAAAAGTCTGAACCTTTTTACTGGCTGTGGTGGTAATTCAGTCATCGTTTCATCTGCCAGTGGCACTGTGAAATATTCATCTTGTCCTATCGGTTCTCACACAGACTCTGTTTCGGCTGTTACATTCAGCGGATATTTGATTAGATGCTTAGAAGCTGATTTTCCTTATGGCTATTGCCTCCTCCGTGTTTCCAAGTGAAAAGTTTTGTATTTCAAACACCTTTTCTCATCTTCCAAGACGACAAAGTGGTTCTCCGAACATTTCCTATGTTCCAGCCTTCCACTTAAAAATCGAGTGTGAGAGGGATCATCCCTGCCTTGATCAAAAATATTTGAGTTAACATTATTGACTGTTACATGTGCTCCTGAGTATTTTGTGCATGCGTTTTAGAAAATTTTTGCCTTTAACTTACGAAGAGCTCTAGGAAGAGTCCTGGTGGTTCCGAACTTCTTCCATTTATGGATGATGGAGGCCACTGTGCTCATTGGGACCTTCAAAGCAGCAGATATATTTCTGTACCCTTCCCCACATTTGTGCCTCGATACAATCCTGTCTCTGAGGTCTACAGACAATTCCTTTAACTTCATGCTTGGTTTGTGCTCAGACATGCACTGTCAAGTGTGAGATCTTATATAGACAGGTGTGTGTCTTTCCAAATCATGTCCAATCAAGTGTATTTACCACATATGAACTCCAATTAAGCTGTAGGAACATCTCAAGGGTGATTAGTGGAAACAGGATGCACCTGAGCTCAATTTTGAGCTTCATGGCAAAGGCTGTGAATACTTATGTACATGTGATTTCTTAGTTTTTTATTTTTAATAAATTTGCAAAAATACTTTTTTTCACGTTGTCATTATGGGGTATGGTGTGTAGAATTTTGAGGGGAAAAATGAATTTATTCCAGTATGGAATAAGGTTGTAACATAACAAAATGTGGAAAAAGTGAAGCGCTGTGAATACTTTCCGGATGCACTGTATCATTGTTTTGTATTGTAGATACATTTTAAGCTTCCTCTTATATGTACAATAAATTGGTACTATAGCATCAATCTTTATTCTTTTTTCACTCTTTTCACTCCAATATAATTTTTGCTGTGTCAAACTCATGAAGGAGAACATGATTTGTCCCACCATCTTATCCCCGCCCCTGTGTCACTAAGACCAACTACCAAATATCAACATTAAACCCCACTCCCAACTTTGATTGGTCCACAGCCTGCTATGCTCCTGAGCAGTGATGGCCATCAATGGGTGCAAACTATCAGCACCATTGATGGTTAACCTACTGATGGCAGTCCTGGATAGATGGCTGTGGTGTATGCCAGATAGGAGGCAGTTACAGTAGTCTCGACTGGAGATGATGACAGAATAGAGAGGTTTGCTAGCATTTTGGGTAAGGAAGGGAGATGTCTGGCAATATGTCTAAGGCAGGCATGTCAAACTCAAAATTTCAACTGGGCAGAATAATCAAGGTCTATTTCTTGCGTGGACTGCAAAATAAAGAAAAAGTCTTATATGTAATTTTGAAATGTTTATTAGAAAAACCAACAATAAAGTACAATCAAAGACATGTCAAGTATCGGAAAGAACACAACTTTAATAGTGTGAGCTGTGTTATTGCCCCTCATATATCACTGTGCGTTCCCCTCTCCTCTATAATTCATATCAGTGTCAGCTAGTAAAATTTGTCCCTTTCAGCCCCCCTCTGTCTCTCTAGTCTAGCCACATGCCCCCTGGTATCCCCGCTTTCTCCTTGTGTCCCCTCCAGCCACAAGCCCTCTGTGCCTCCTTTGCCAGCCCCCTCCAATTTACCTTCTTCGTTGAGAGATGTATCCAGATTCCAGAAGAATCTTCTTGCAATTAGGGCAGCTGGGTACACAGGGCAGTTGTTCACACACATCAGCTCCCCCAGTGGACATTTCCCCATCTCTATCACTATCTTCTCGCGCATGTGCAGAACGGTGAATGATCACGGCAGATGGACCAACAGTAACTCTTCCGGCTTTGTCGTGCCGCATTCCATTGTTTTTTCCAAAGCAAACTTGGGCCGCAAAAGTATGCGTTGTTTGACACGTATGGTCTAAGGGGTATCCGTTTGGATGGTCGACCATGTTATGGTTGACAGTCATTAGGTCGACCACTATTGGTCGACATTGACATGGTCGACATGGACACATGGTTGACACATGAAATGTCGACACATGAAAAGGTCGACATGAGTTTTTCCCAAAAAAATTATTTTGTGGAACTTTTCCATACTTTACGATCCACGTGGACTACGATTGGGAACAGTAACCTATGCCGAGCGCAGCGGTAACGGAGCGAGGCACCTTGCCCAAAGCAGGGCGAGCGAAGCAAGCCATGCGAGGGGACACGGTGCACTAATTGGGGTTCCCCTTCACTTTACGCAGAAAACGACACCAAAAAAGTTAAAAAACTCATGTCGACCTTTTCATGTGTTGACCTTTCATGTGTCGACTATGTTCATGTGTCGACCGTTTGTCCATGTCAACCATGCCAATGTCGACCAATAGTGGTCGACCTAATGACTGTCGACCATAACATGGTCGACCATTCATACCGGAACCGGTCTAAGGTGTAGGTGGCAGTGCTGAGAGATAGGCTGGAGGTGAGGAATAACGCAGAGGGCTGGGTCAAATGGGGAGGAGGAGGTGTAGGGGAGTGCTGAAGGCCAAATGAGAAATGTGTTTCCAAAGAGATGAGGTGCACAGTGAAAAAAGCAGAAGGATACGAGGAGTGCCTTGTGTGAGCCAAACTTATAGTGTACTGAAGTGGAGGATGTTCTAGATGTAGAAAAACTAAAGGAGCAGTTTGATAGCTAGAAAGTAATCAGTGAAAGTACTGTGTCATGAAGGACATGCATTGAAGAAGAAGAAAATTAATGACTAAAAAGGATGACTAGCAGTGTCAAAAACAGCAGGGGGGTCCTGAAGGATTAATATGGACAAGTGACTCCTGTAACTAGAGCATTGATCATTTTTGGGAGAGTAGCATCACCAGAGTGTTGGAGGCTGAAGTCTGATTGCAGAGAGTCAATGGATTGAGAGGAGAGAAATTAAAATAGGCATTTGTATACAAGTAACTTAAGTAGTGTAGAGTTAAAGGGGAGGAGAGAAAAGTAGTTGGATAGAGACTTCTTTAGGATTACTGAGGTAAGTGTGTTCTTGAAGGAGGATGGAAATGTGTCAGTGGAGAGAGACAGCTTGAAAAGATGAGCTAGAGGTGGACATTAATGGGAGAGATGGGATGAAGAAATTTAGAAGGTTTAGGGCTGAGAGGCAGTTTGAATGGTGAGATAATAAGATGACTTCATCATTGGTTATTGTAGAGCATAAACTGAGGTTGGATTGGGGGGTGTAGTAGAAAGTGGGTGAGGTGTAGGATTTAGCATTAGGAAATATCTTACCGTATAGTGTCAAGTCTGACTTTAAAGTAGTTGGCAAAATCATGTGTTGTGAGAGGAAAGGGGAGAAGATAATAGTGGTCTGAGCAGCAAATCGAAGAAAACAAAGAGTCAATTGGTTCAGCAGGCTGGGCGGACATTAGAGAAGTGAATTATGTTTGGCACGTGAATTAGCAATGTTGTCAAATGAAGAGATGAATTTATAGTGGAGGAAACAATTGATTATTTGCTCTGAATCAAGCATACAAGTATGAAAATGTTTAGTATCCTGATTCTGTTACTAATGTAGTACTTCTTGTTTGACTATCAGAGATCTAAAATCTAAGCAGATAGCTAGAATGCCTAATAGCTCATTCTGACCAATTCAATTGCCGTTTTAATCCATTAGAATGGATTGAGTCTCGCTTAACACATCAAAAATGCATGTGCTTTGGTTTTTTAGATAGGTTTATGATTAAATGCATTTGTGGGAGAGTGAACTAAAAATGTAACTGAAAGTAATGTATAAGCACTAGAAAATGCTATCACCACTGAAATTAAATGCTCTGTCATTTAGTAATAATTTATAATTTTCACATTTTACCCCCTTTCAGTAGAGTTTTATATCCTCTTTGCAGCATGAACTATCAGCTCGGAATTTTTAAATGTGCAAATAGATTCATAATTGTGACTAGATCGTGAACCTTAGAACACTGCAAACCGAAAACGTCTTCCTTTAGAAAAGCTGGTATCATGGCGATGCAATTTGGCAGTGTTGAACTATAAAGCATTTGTGTGATGTCACGACAGGGTATAATCCTTTATGTTCCTTAGCGCTATGTCACTCATTCGTAAACGATTTACTGACTACAGTACTCTGCCAAAATCCTCTACTGATGTCTTCGTTGAAATGTCATTGTTGTGCTAGAATCTTAAAGTCTCTACAGATTATTCTGCTACAATCCCAGAGGCTTCCCTGAGGTATATATTTGTTTTGCTGGTAGCTTGCAGCATTTGCAGAGATTGTTCTGCTAGCAGTCATAAACATCTACTGGTGTTTAAATAATTTGACTGGTATGGCTGACCCCACCTGATGTCTCAGCTATCAGCTCTTAGCTTGCATTGTCGCACTGTTAGCGCTAATTGTTTCTCCGGTAGGGGTATTACTTTTCCTATATAGAGGTCTCTGTTTATGTTCTTAATCCTACTACAGTGTGAAAATGGTCAGAATGCAGCACTGTTAACAACTTGAATGGCACAGATGGATTCTGTAGCATAGTATATTAATGCATGTTCTAGTAGTTACGCTGCAGAACTACCACTGCAGCATTTTGTGTGAATACATTTACCCCTCACCCGAAAATATTTAACTCTTGGGGGTATATTTACTAAGGTGGGAGTTTTTTTTAGAACTGGTGATGTTGCTCATAGCAACCAATCAGATTCTACTTAACATTTATCTAGCTGCTTCTAGAAGATGATAGATAGAATCTGATTGGTTGCTATGGGCAACATCACCAGTTCTAAAAAAAACTGCACAAGTTTTGACTAAAATATTTGGGTATACACAGTGCAATTTTTTGCACCATATTGCACACTATGGGGCCTATTCAATGCATGTCGGATCCTTTCCGACGGAAAGGATCCGACAATGCAGTATTCAATTTATGACCAGATCTGACAGGATTTGTCCGTTCTCGACAATATCAATCCGACTTTTTTTTTTTTAAGTCGAATTGACATTGTTGAAAACGGGGCTAAAAGCTGTCAGATTTGACCGCAAAACTGACAAAACACGTGGATCCGTGGCTAATCTGCCGATCCACATGTTTTCGGACAAGTAGGGATTGCCGACCTGTCGGAAAAACGGCAGCCCAATTAAATAGGTCAGAACACTGTTCCACCTAAAAAAGTAGGTAACTGCCGTCTTTCCGACAAGACGGCAGTTCCGACTTGAATTGAATACACCCCTAAATGGTTAGAGTGCGCTATAGTGCACTATATCGCACCATGTGTACACGCTATAGTGCGGTGCGCACTCCCACAGGTCGTATCCAATGTTCTTTGTCAGATGAATATGCAGCTCAATTTTAGCTAGATAGTATATACTAGATAGTGCATATCGTACCATGTGTATGTTAACGTACGATATTGTATCCGATTTGTGTCATCACAATAAAGTGAGAAGCCATATGTTATGCTATATCTTATGCTAAATCTATTGTGCTAAAATCTTACGCTATATCTTACCGTGTGTATGTACTATTTCATTTTTTCAGGAGCTTAGGGAATTTCAAGGGAAATAGTGTAGAATATCTTAATATAGCCAAAAAATGTCTGTGTGTACCCAGCTTTAGTTGTTTTTTCCACTTGTACCTTGACCAGATTCAGGGGGAGATGTATCAAGCAGTGAAAAGAGCGGAGAAGTGAGCCAGTGGAGAAGTTGCCCATGGCAACCAATCAGCATTGGAAAAACATGAATAATTTGCATACTACAAAATTATACAGAGCAGCTGATTGGTAACCATGGCTCATTTCTCCATTCTTATCACTGCTTATTACATATCCCCTCTGTTTTGCGCTACACAGCATTATATCTTTTTGGTGAAATGTGCTTGTTTATACCAATTGCGTCTGTACTTCATGTTCATCTTAAGGTGTGTATACGCGTTGAGATCCTTGCTATGCCCGATTTTGACTATGCGATTTCCTGTAAACTCCCCCAGAGCCCAGATAGCACAGATTTTGCCCGATTCTCACTATGCGACAGGGGCTAGGTTGGCACATAGTCAGTATCGCAAGCACACTCATTATGTGCTTGCGATACTGACTACTGTATGTGCGTTTTTGGCCAAGTGTCAATTTTGACTATCTCTTCTATGGAGATAGTCAAAATTGACTTGCCTGCACGGTCTATCTATTCTTGCGATGCCGACCGCGCGAGACCGCAAATCGAATCGGGATCGCAAGGTGACTTTCACCTTGCGATCTGCACTAACTTTTCTTATGATTTTGACTATATAGTCAAAATTGTAAGAAAATATCTCACCGTGTGTACACACCATAGATTTTGTCTATGGGTGTGTACACACGGTGAGATCTTTTCTTCCGATTCTGACTATATAGTCAGAATCGGAAGAAAAGATAGTACAGATCGCAAGGTGACAGTCACCTTGCGATCCCGATTCGATGCCGATGCGCGGCCCCGCGCGGTCGGCATCGGCTGAAAAAATAGACTGTGCAGGCAAGTCAATCTTGACTACCTCTATAGAAGAGATAGTCAAGATTGACACTTAGCCAAAATCGCACAGAACCAGGATCGCAAGCACACTCATTATGTGCTTGCGATACTGGCTAAGTGCCGACCCGGCCCCTGTCGCACAGTGAGAATCGGTTAAGTCCGAATCTCAACGTGTGTACACACCCTAAGTATGATTTTGACTAAGTGCCAATTTTGACTATACTTTGTACTAGATAGTACACTAGATAGTCAAGATGAACTTGCCTGCACAGTCTATCTAGCCTTACGATGCCAACCCCACGGGAGTGCGCATCGGGATCAAATCGGTATCGCAAGCTGCCTAACACCTTGAGATATGCACTAACTTTTCTTAAGATTTTGACAATATAGTCAAAATCTTACAAATTTATCTCACCATGTGTACACACCTTTAGCTGTATCTACCGATATTTCTTTAAGCAGGTTACTTCTGATATCAATATCAATTGTTTTGACGCACCTAAATTAAAAATAAAGAAACCAGTAGAAATATTTTTGTATTAAGAGCCATATTTATCATTGGTGGAAGTGGGACTCTGAAAAGCATCATTCCTCATCACTGCTTATCGCAGGGATAGGGATTACAATCAAATAAAGGGTTAAGCCAGTGGTTCTCGAACTGCCTCAGCACACTTCCAGGGGTGCTTTGGATTGGTGGTTCAGGACCAATTCAAATTATTTATGATCAATATAATAGGCAAAACCAGCGCTGGCAGCAGCCAATCATAAAATATGTGGACAAACAGATGCAAATCTTGTATATTTGTATTATATATAAACACAATTTACTTAATTTAATATTTCTTTCTAAATATCTCAGTAAGAAACTTTTGGCCTAGGGGTGCCATTAAAAAAACTTCTGATAATGTAGGGCACCGTGATTCAAAAAGTTTGAGAACCACTAGGTTAAGCATTAAACCTACGCATTTTATAATTTATTTGATGTGTTATAACAGAGCTAAGAATGTAACCTTTCAGATTTTAACTTTGAATTCAAGCTAAAAGTTCAGCAATTATAAAATACACGCTGTGGGAATCAGTCAAACAAAAACAAAACCGATTCATTTCTTTGAGATTGCCTCAACCTAAATTTTCGAGTTTGTTGAACTGGGCTGGTTTGTTTGAATTTCGCACTGTCTGAAATGGTTTATGCATCTACTATTTTATATAGTGGGTTTTTAATGCTGTTAATTTTAATATGGCTTATTTTAGAAGGAAAAGTGCTATTACATACCTCCCAACATGACCCCCTCCAGGAAGGACAAAATGCTCTGCTCCTGGACTTATTTCTTAATTTATGATTGCTGACACCTGTTTTGAACAGGTTAATTAATAGGAAAGGTGTTTCAGCACAGGTGATGGCAATCATACATTAAGAGGGAAGTCCAGGAGCAGAGCATTCTGTCCCTCCTGGAGAGGGTCATGTTGGGAGGTATGGTAGTAGGAGCCTTAGGAGGAGCAGGATGAACATTTATAGAATATGTATGTAGGTTCAAACAGCTAGGCAGCAACAGTGATTTTCAATAGCAAACCATAACATGCCACCACAGGTCTAAAATTCATGCAGTCTATTGTCTAACTTGAAACGGCTGCCCCCTTGTGGGAGTATGTAGTATGTTGTCTCAGCCTTCCGTTTAAAAAGAGAGGGATGTTGAGCAGTCTCATCAGCATTTTTTTTAATCATCAGGACAGCTGATGATCACATGCCACCAATATACAGGCACTGATTGTCAGTACAAGTGAGCCATGACATTTTTATGTTTCTTATATTATTACTGAAATTAGACAACTTTTTTCTTGAGTATATAAACAATGGCATATGCTTGAGATAGTTGTGTATTGCTATTCTTTTTGCATTACTGGATATACGGAAAGAGACTTTGGGATTTTTCCTTATGTTGGCGAGATACATAAGGATGAAGTTTTTTTTACAAGAGAACAACTGCAGCAACCCCTAGAGTACTTCCTATTTATTTCCTATAACCTTACCCTTTCTCCCTTTCCACTGCTTGTTTTTCATGACAGCAGTTAGGTATGATCTTCATTTTAATCCATTACTTGCATTACAGAAAGTTTGCGGGTTCCTTCATTTCCAGCATGTACTTGCTTTGTGTTCTATCGCAACATAAGCATGATAACCCCTTTGCCAGCAGAGGGAATCGACTTGGCACATCTGAGAATAAAGGCTGCACTAAAATAATAACATTCGGAGAGTAAGAATACTTTCTTCTGCAATTGGGGTATTGTAAAATACAACTTCTTACAGAATTCTGTCCATGAATACCTTCAGTAGAGAGCTATATATATATATATATATATATATATATATTAATCATTGGCTTGTGTGAATCATAATGATAAATTGATGCATTCAGTATGAGGCTTATAGAGAAATGAAAATCCACGATAGATAGATAGATAGATAGATAGATAGATAGATAGATAGATAGATAGATAGATAGATAGATAGATAGATAGATAGACAAATTCACGTTTATATATTTACACTTTTGGGATATTTAGACTATGCAATAGAAAATGTATATTCTGTTGTAATAATATCCCTGGTTAAGGCTTAGATATAGGAACTTATCTCTGTAACTCCACCTGAATCAATGGAAAACAATCTTTGGTGTGGCTAAAAATACCCTTGTCACATTGCCACACTCAGTAACTAAACCTAGCATGTATCATTTTGTAGCAACAACGAGGTCACCCATGTAGTTTAAACAAAAGGTGGAAGATCTGAACAGATTAGGAGTTATACAAGGAGGTTAAGTGGCAGGATTCTGGAAAAAATAAAGGTGATACTCAATATACAGTCATTTTACCAAGACAAACAGGATTCAAAGCATTTTTTTGCAAGTTAAAATTCTTTAATTTATAATGTGAATAAAAATACTTACAGGTATATATATCAATGATTCAGTAATTAAATTTTAGTTATTTAACATTTATCAGCCAAGTCACAAAATCTCACTTAAATGCACAGTATCATTGTTACATTATATGCACTCATGTTTGCATATGGTTTTCACTGGCAGAACATTGATACATATACCTGCAAATGTTAACAATTCTGGGGCCAATGCACAGTTGATCATAAGTTGGCTCCAATTGCCCCTGCATTATGTACACAAAACTAAAAGCATATATTCATCATACCTATTATATGTGCATAGGTGTACATATCTCTTTGTGCATACTCTCCATATTCTTGGTTTCACAGCTGTTATTATTATTGGTGCACACTTGCACCAGCTCTATTCCTGATGCAAAAGATCCATCTGAAAACTGCTGAAATTCCAAGCATACACAGATATGCAATTCCATTGATGCCGTCTCCGAGCTTTGTCTATATGTGAATGCCCCATAACCACCCAGTTACAACCTTTCAGACACAAGTGGAAATGAGACTCCTCATCTCTCATAGTTGTATACGACTGGCTCCAGAAAAGGCACTGTGCGAAAACACGCAGGATACATCCACAAGACTGACTTACATTCAATTCTATATCAGCCCTCTGTGTTCCTGAGCAGCCTACAACTGCACCATGGAATTGGCTGACAGCTGTCAATTACGCTGCAAGAAATAAGTTAAAACAGCAGCCCTGCATATGGTTTCAATAGCATCATTTGGAGAGGTGGTAAATGCTTTGGTAAAATAAATAGACAGTACATTAATGTATAGTTTTGGGAGAGATATTGGGGTCTATTCATGAAGCAGTGAAATGTGTGGAGAAGTGTGCCAGTGGAGAAGTTGTCCATGGCAACCAATCAGCATTGAAGTAACATTTAAAATTTGCATACTATTCCATTGTATGGAGCAGCTGATTGGTTGCCATGGGCAACTTCTCCACAGACTCACTTCTCCACTCTTTTCACTGCTTCATGAATAGACCCCATTTTGACTTGTTTGAAGTGAGAAATTGGAAAATTATAAATAGGGGTTATATCTCATTGGGTTTTAATCAGAAACTCAGTTTATGGGGTATGTCTAAGGAACAAAATATAAAAGGCAATTTACTGCCTAACAAGCTGGGACAAATTCATGATGAGTTTTTGGTAGTATCCAAAAATTCCACAGATGTCTGAGCATTTTTCACTGGCTTTGCCCCAGAATTGTACTTAAGCATATAATCAATCGTATTCTCAGAGGTGAATGGAGGAATTATGTGTTTAGATGTTTATTAAATATACAGTTATCTTCCTTGACTCTCCTATCCTGTTTGTCTTGATAAGCAGACCATCCCACTCTCTAGCCAGTATCAAAAATGGCCAAAGTTTCCCTCATGAGTTTAATAGGAATGTAGGTTCAGAATCTATATCTTGTTAGATGGAGCAAACATAAAGTTCCAACAGCTCAAATAACAATGGCAGCAGACCTCATATAATATGGACCATTCTGAAGGGATGAGGCAAGCAAGAAAGTTCTTGAATGATTACAGCATGCAGTGTAGGCTATCATGCATGTGCTTAAGCATGTCCCTTACATGTCACATGCCTGCGGCATGCATGTAAGGGGTTTGGTGAAAGAACCTTTGCCCATTTTGCATATGGCTCATGACATTTAGATTAGTGGGAGAAGTAAATGAAAAAAAAAGCATGCAGACAGCATGGTCGTGTTTAAAGGCTCAGTCCTGTATGCCAAAGGTTCTGTTTGAAATGATAATATCTCTAAAACTC
The DNA here is from genome assembly GCF_028390025.1 of Pseudophryne corroboree. NCBI lineage: Eukaryota > Metazoa > Chordata > Amphibia > Anura > Myobatrachidae > Pseudophryne > Pseudophryne corroboree. Next base: position 613,291,796 of record NC_086444.1, on the reverse strand, counting down.
CATTGTGATAGGAGGCATGTTACTGTTACAGGGGTTTTCAAAAGACAAAATGTATTTTGAAGAAGGTGAAATGTTTAAAAAGTAAGTCTCCCCTAGGACCAAAGTGTACTAATGAGAGTGATATGTATAAGAGGCGAGTCCATCCAAGGATTTATCTGTACTATTTACTGTTATATGTACTGTACAAGGTTTATCCATCTAAAGGGCCTAAGTAGATTGTTTTCCTATTTTCCCTTAACTTACGTAGTCTAATCTATACTTTGTATAAAAAAACATATCTACAGTTCATATGTGTCCCATCCCCCCACAAGTGTTTCAATGCATACTAAAAATGTGCTAGTAACATTCAGTCCACACTAGTTTCCCAGTACTGTATTATTGTAGTACATGTGTTATTCAATTTACTGTTTTAAATCAGCTTCCTTTGGTTTAAAGTTTTCCAGTACAAGAAGCAACAGTAATAATAACAACAACAACAACAACAACAACAACAACAACAACAGTAACATATCGGTATCAGGGCCCATGCATCCACACTTGTGTGTTATCCGCACACATTGTAAACCAAGTGCATGTTAAATATGCATTTTTATTATTCACGATCATCAGTTTGCCTGATAAACCCTCTGGATATATGTGTAACTCTGTGTAATAAAACTTTACCATCATTATACTTAAGACAGGCTTAATATGAAAAGCATCAGTAAGGTCTGTACACTTTAATTTAAATATTGATATCTAGGAAGATGTTTTTGAATGCCACAATACCCAGTGCATTAAAATTAATGTTTGATTAGTAACAAAGGCAATTGACTCTCCTTGGACAGTGATATATTTTAAATAAAATATAATGTGAAGAATATTAGTTCACTTGGGTCCTAGGCATAGGAATTCATTTGCATGAGCAAACCTTAAGGATTGGGTCTTTAAACCCTTCTGGTGTAAGCATTTGGATATGTTATTACTACCACTGAAAAAGGTTGGGTAGTTTATTGTTTTGTTTATGAACTTGTTACCAGCCTAACGTTACATTCACCTAATCTTGCTGCATGACAATAATTTTAGGGTCCAGCAATCTCCCTTACCAAGCTCACTCACTCTCAGCTTCCTTTCTTTGCTCTCCTTGACAGGTACCATGACAAACAGGAGGTGACCAGTAACTTCCTGGGTGCCATGTGGCTCATTTCAATAACGTTCCTGTCCATTGGTTATGGAGACATGGTGCCCAATACATATTGTGGAAAGGGAGTCTGTCTGCTGACTGGCATCATGGTAAGACTATAACCAGTAGAGTTGCGCTCTTGCATCCTCCATTCCCCTTTGTCTCGCTGCTTCTCTTTGCCCTACATCCTTCCTCTTCATCCCTTTTTTCCTTCTGACTCCTACCTCATGTTTCTTGTTTGATCCCTTCCTGTCTTTATCCTTTTTCCTTCTTGTTCCATGCTCTGCATTGAGTCTGTCCTTTCCTTCCACAGGGTGCAGGCTGCACAGCTCTGGTTGTTGCTGTTGTTGCGAGAAAGTTGGAACTCACCAAAGCTGAGAAACACGTACACAACTTTATGATGGACACACAACTTTCAAAGCGGGTACAGAGTGACTGGGAGAGATGGGAAATGGGGTGGCATCTGGCGGAGATAATACTTTGGGTGTAATTAGACAGAGAAAGCATTAAAATGATTAAAGTCTTAAAAGGCATAGGATATCTCTATATGTGTCTTCATCCTTTGTCTTCATCAACGTCTTCTTTTATTTCTTCTGTGCCTGCTCTCATATTATGTCCATTTACATTTTCCTTTCTTCTGTAGTAAGCATAGAATCCTTAAGTTACAATTTTTTAAAATGTGCGCAAAGTTCTAAAAGCTTTATGAAAAAGATACACAAAGCTTCAGGCATCACTACTATCCACAAATTCAAAGAGTAACATTGCAATATTGTATTATTTTTGCATTTTATGTTTTACATGTATATGACATTACTAGATTTAATGCTACCGGTTGAGTCTCCCATATCCAAAAATCCAGAATATTACAAAATCCAAAAATATTTGAGCACGACTGAGATAGTGACATCTGTGCTTTCTGATACATCAGTGTACACAAACTTTGTTTCATGCAGAAACTCATTAAAATATTGCATAAAATGACCTTCAAGCTGTGTGTATAAGGTGTATATGAAGCATAATTGCATTCTGTTTTTGGACCTGGGTCCCATCCCCAAGATATCTCATTATGGAATATGTAAGAATTCCAAAATATGGAAAAATCTGAAATCCAAAATACATCTGGTCCCAAGCATTTATATATATAGGCTTTGTGTGTACTGTACATTATCAGAATAATCTGCTTTACATGAGATAACCAGGAAAGTTTACTAGTACAGGTTGAGTATCCCATATCCAAATATTCCGAAATACGGAATATTCTGAAATACGGACTTTTTTGAGTGAGAGTGAGATAGTGAAATCTTTGTTTTCTGTGGCTCAACGTACTCAAACTTTGTTTAATACACAAAGTTATAAAAAATATTGTATTAAATGAACGTCAGGCTGAGTGTATAAGGTGTATATGAAACATAAATGAATTGTGTGAATGTAAACACACTTTTTTTAGTGCACAAAGTTATTAAAAATATTGGATAAAATGACCTTCAGGCTGTGTATATAAGGTGTATATGAAACATAAATACATTCTGTGCTTAGACTTGGGTCCCATCGCCATGATATCTCATTATGGTATGCAATTATTCCAAAATACGGAAAAATCCAATATCCAAAATACCTCTGGTCCCAAGCATTTTGGACAAGGGATACTCAACCTGTAATGGCTAAATGTAACTGAAACATAACATTATTTATTTAGTAAATAAGTATTTTCTATGCTTGACATTTCCTACAGACTTACGAATAATCAAGTTCCTCCCATAATGAATTTAAGCTAAAACAGTCTTTGCTTCTTGGACACATTCTAATATCTGCAAATACTATATAATATGAAAGCATGCAGTAGTCTCTTTTTCTGTTTCACCAGTCATCAGTGCTTTTGCTCTCTCTGCACATTTACTGTATACGTGTCTGCATGTTTTCATATGTACAAGTATGTATGTCTCTCCATGCATGTATGTCTCTTAGACTATTCTACATGAAATAGATACCCTAACTACAGTAGGGATCATTTACATAAGGCAGCATATTGACTGACATCTTTATTTGAGGTTCTGTATGCTACCTGCAACTAGAATAACTTGCCTTGCTTGTTTCCTGCTTGCTATTCCTTTATACATCCAACATGTGCATTAACACTAAACCACTCATTAAACTACTTTTACATGGAGGAGTTACTGCTCATTATGGGCCTGATTCAGAGTCCAGTGCTATGCTGATATTCACGCAAATGGCCAATGGGGTAAATTTACTAAGGTGAGAGGTTTTTTTTAGAACTGGTGATGTTGCCCATAGCAACCAATCAGATTCTATCTGTTATCTTCTATAAGCAGCTAGATAAATGTTAAGTAGAATCTGGTTGGTTGCTATGAGCAACATCACCAGTTCTAAAAAAACCTCCCACCTTAGTAAATTTACCCCAATATTTTGTGTTCTGCAGAACAGACTTGGACGCAGGGTCTGTGGATTTCAGTGGGCATTCCTGGGAGATAACAGGGTGGCTGAGCAGACACTTAGATGTGTCGCTGTACACGGCTGCGCCCAAAGACGCACAGCTGCTCACACAGGAGGCCGTACTCCTGCCATAGGGCTGGTGCAGGTGCCAGTGGTGCTCTCGATGGTGCATCTGAAGACGCACCGGGATGGAAATGCACTGTCACAAGGCACTACAGGTGGGCATGTCAGTAAGCAACTCTGAATCAGTACCTTTATCAAAGCAACAAAAACAAATTAAGGATGACTGTAGGCCTGATTCAGATTTGTAAAGTAAAGCAAGAAAAGAAAGTAAGGACCTAATTCAGACCTGATCGCTGTTGTGCGAAATTGAACAGCGACCGATTATTGAACGACTGCGCATGTGTACGGATTGTAATGCGCAGGCGCGAGACCAAACTACGAAAAAATCCTGCGTCTTTTTTGATCGCTAGGCGAATGCAGGCTGATTAACAGCAAGCGGGCATGTGGGGGTGGTAACTGGCCATTCTGTGGGAGTGTCAGGAAAAATGCAGGCGTTCTCAAGCGTTTTCAGGGAGGGTGTGTGACATCAGCTCCGGCCCAATCAGCCTGTTTCTATCGCACTGTAGGAATAAGTCCTGGGCTACGCACAGACTGCACAGATAGGAAAAATCATTTGAGCGAGTTGCGAATGGATTTGCAGCTGACCGCCATTTACAAAGCTTTTCGCACGGCGTACGCAGACTTGCAAGGGGCGGTTTTTCACTCTGGGTGGTGACTATCCGATCGCAAACCTCTGCAAATTCACATATTTGTGATCAGGTCTGAATTAGGCCCCAAGTTTGTGTATGGAACAATCCATGTTTATATTTTCTCTCTACTGGGTAAATACTGGCTGCTTTTGCATGTAGCCTGCAAATGTTAGACAGCTTTATTTTTACACTGCAATTTAGATTTCAGTTTGAACACACCCCACCCAAATCTAACTCTCTCTGTATAGTTTTGCCCATGGTTTTGTCCAGTTGCTTGCTTTTTTGCTTTACTTACAAACATGAATCAGGCCCTGTGTGCTGAGAGGTCAGGTCAATGAGTTTTAAGTTTTCCAAGCAACATTTGCAGAAAGTACAAGATGCATGGAAATCCATCTAAAGTAAACCCCTGAGCTAACATGTAACTTGAGAAAAGCTGTGTGTTTAGATTCTTCATACATCAGACTTGCACATACTATACTGTACACCTTAGTGTTTTTAGTTGTTTTCAGCGCTTTTCCAAAGCATGTGCAAAGCATTTCCTAATGAGCACCACATACTTTATGATAAGTTGCATGTGTGCTATCTGTAGTGTGTATGTGTGGTTATATATATATATATATATATATATATACACACATAAATACTGTACATATATCTAATGTGTCAGTGTACTCAGCATGAATGGTAAATATCATTGCTGGACAATGGGCAAGTACTTTGGCAGCCTTGTTTATTGTCCAGTTTATTGTAACTGACTAAGACAAAGGTTCCCTATCCTTAAAGTGCTATCAGTGTTGCCATGATGTAAGTAGTACCATTTGTGCCCAGTTTATGCAGTACACAAATTATAACAAATCATGTGGTGATAGCACAAAGTATTGTATAGAAATAGTTCCACAGCCACGTACGCATAGGAAAATTGGTATTTTAGCATGCATTGAGAAATATGGAAGGAAGGTGGGTGGTTTTGTGTATATAACTTTGTAATCACTTCTTCACTATCATCTACCCTCCCCCTTGAAGCCTCTCATGCTAAACACCCCCTCACTGTAGTCTACCTTTCCATCTTTCCTTTGCTCCTATTCTCTCCCACTCCATCACTCTTTCTTTCTGTCTTGTTGTCTGCCAGTCATTAGATCTTCCTGACTTGTTGTTTTCTTATTTTGGTATTATTTCAGGTGAAAAATGCAGCTGCCAATGTGCTCAGGGAAACGTGGCTCATTTATAAACACACAAAACTCGTGAGGAAAATCGACCATGCTAAAGTACGCAAACATCAACGCAAGTTCCTGCAAGCAATTCACTTGTAAGTGAGAAGGGGAGGGAAAGAAAGATGTCAGAGATAACCGAGGGCAATCAGGGTAACAGACTTTCCGCCGATAATCGTAACTTTCCGACACTTCAATATTCAATTAAAGTGCATTTTTTCCGCCCTGTCAGAAATTCCGACAGGTTGAAAACACATGGATGAGCGGAGTCCATGTGTTTTTCAACCCCTCATAAGAGAGGGTGGAAATGAATGGTCGGAATAGGAGTGGAGACGGGCTGAAACGGACCGCTATTGAATAGTGAAGTGTCAGATCCTTTCCGTTGGAGAGGATCCGAGTTTAATTGAATATACCCCATAGAGAGGGATGGATTGATGATTAGAGCAGCAAGAGAGAAAGGTAATAGTAACTAGCAGTAGTCTATTTAAGTGCAAAACATCAGTGTTCATTCCAGGGTTGCACTGAGGGGGTCATTTCTATTACTAAGAGGTGCAAGCTGCCTGCCCACTTATATCTGATGCTACTGCACTTACATTTCAACCCAGTCACCACTGTAGGAATTTCTCATTTGCAGGAATTTCTTTTGCTCTATGATTCCCCTGCAGAGTGGGGTATAAAAATTAAAACATTAGTGGAAACTGCTATCAAATCTTCCTTGTACCACCCCAGTGACTTGTTATTTTATTTCTTCCTCAAAATGGCTTGTTTCAAATTCAGTAATGTATTAGTATATTACAGTAGTTCTATACTGCTTGTAAGTAGTGATGTGCACCGGACATTTTTCGGGTTTTGTGTTTTGGTTTTGGATACGGTTCCGCGGCCGTGTTTTGGATTCGGACGCGTTTTGGCAAAACCTCACCGAATTTTTTTTGACGGATTCGGGTGTGTTTTGGATTCGGGTTTTTTTCAAAAAACCCTCAAAAACAGCTTAAATCATAGAATTTGGGGGTCATTTTGATCCCATAGTATTATTAACCTCAATAACCATAATTTCCACTCATTTCCAGTCTATTCTGAACACCTCACACCTCACAATATTATTTTTAGTCCTAAAATTTGCACCGAGGTCGCTGGATGGCTAAGCTAAGCGACACAAGTGGCCGACACAAACACCTGGCCCATCTAGGAGTGGCACTGCAGTGTCAGGCAGGATGGCACTTCAAAAAAATAGTCCCCAAACAGCACATGATGCAAAGAAAAAAAGAGACGCACCAAGGTCGCTGTGTGACTAAGCTAAGCGACACAAGTGGCCGACACAAACACCTGGCCCATCTAGGAGTGGCACTGCAGTGTCAGGCAGGATGGCACTTCAAAAAAATAGTCCCCAAACAGCACATGATGCAAAGAAAAAAAGAGGCGCACCAAGGTCGCTGTGTGACTAAGCTAAGCGACACAAGTGGCCGACACAAACACCTGGCCCATCTAGGAGTGGCACTGCAGTGTCAGGCAGGATGGCACTTCAAAAAAATTGTCCCCAAACAGCACATGATGCAAAGAAAAAAAGAGGCGCACCAAGGTAGCTGTGTGACTAAGCTAGTATACTTGACGACACAGAGGTAGGTAGAGCAGTGGCCTACTGTACCGTAATGCTATATATTATATACTGGTGGTCAGCAAACTGTGCAAAACTGAAATGCACCACAGGTATGGATGGATAGTATACTTGACGACACAGAGGTAGGTACAGCAGTGGCCTTCCGTACCGTACTGCTATATATACTGGTGATCACTGTGTCAGCAAACTGCACAACTGAAATGCACCACAGGTATAGAATGTAGATGGATAGTATACTTGACGACACAGAGGTAGGTACAGCAGTGGCCTTCCGTACCGTACTGCTATATATACTGGTGGTCACTGTGTCAGCAAACTGCAAAACTAAAATGCACCACAGGTATAGAATGTAGATGGATAGTATACTTGACGACACAGAGGTAGGTACAGCAGTGGCCTTCCGTACCGTACTGCTATATATACTGGTGGTCACTGTGTCAGCAAACTGCAAAACTAAAATGCACCACAGGTATAGAATGTAGATGGATAGTATACTTGACGACACAGAGGTAGGTACAGCAGTGGCCTTCCGTACCATACTGCTATATATACTGGTGGTCACTGTGTCAGCAAACTGCACAACTGAAATGCACCACAGGTATAGACTGTAGATGGATAGTATACTTGACGACACAGAGGTAGGTACAGCAGTGGCCTTCCGTACCGTACTGCTATATATACTGGTGGTCACTGTGTCAGCAAACTGCAAAACTAAAATGCACCACAGGTATAGAATGTAGATGGATAGTATACTTGACGACACAGAGGTGGGTACAGCAGTGGCCTTCCGTACCGTACTGCTATATATACTGGTGGTCACTGTGTCAGCAAACTGCAAAACTAAAATGCACCACAGGTATAGAATGTAGATGGATAGTATACTTGACGACACAGAGGTAGGTACAGCAGTGGCCTTCCGTACCGTACTGCTATATATACTGGTGGTCACTGTGTCAGCAAACTGCAAAACTATAATGCACCACAGGTATAGAATCTAGATGGATAGTATACTTGACGACACAGAGGTAGGTACAGCAGTGGCCTACTGTACCGTAATGCTATATATTATATACTGGTGGTCACTGGTCAGCAAAACTCTGCACTGTACTCCTTCTATATAATATTATACTGGTGGTCCCCAGTCCCCACAATAAAGCAGCACACTGAGCACAGATATGGAGTGTTTTTCAGGCAGACAACGTATACTGGTGGTCACTGTCAGCAAAACTCTGCACTTTACTCCTATATAATACAGCTGCTCCCCAGTCCCCACAATTAAGCAGTGTGAGCACAGATATATGCAGCACACTGAGCACAAATATGGAGTGTTTTTCAGGCAGACAACGTATACTGGTGGTGGTCACTGTCAGCAAAACTCTGCACTGTACTCCTCCTATATAATATTATACTGGTGCTCCCCAGTACCCACAATAAAGCAGCGTGAGCACAGATATATGCAGCACACTGAACACAGATAAGGAGCGTTTTTTTCAGGCAGAGAACGGATAAAACTGGTGGTAAAACTCTGCACTGTACTCCTCCTATATTAATATAAAGCTTCTCCCCAGTCCCCACAATGATATAAGCAAGCACAAATATTTGCATCAACTCAACAATGAATAAACGGAGAGGACGCCAGCCACGTGCTCTCCCTAACATTTGCAATGCACGAGTGAAAATGGCGGCGACGCGCGGCTGCTTATATAGAATCCGAATCTCGCGAGAATCCGACAGGGGATGATGACGTTCCGGCGCGCTCGGGTTAACCGAGCCATACGGGAGAATCCGAGTATGCATCGGACCCGTGTAAAATGGGTGAAGTTCGGGGGGGGGTTCGGTTTCCGAGAAACCGAACCCGCTCATCACTACTTGTAAGGCTGTGTGGGTCACGCCCCAGTGATTGTAAGGATTAACAACACATCCATGACATTAAAATGAAGGACTTTTGAACTACAGATGGGTCCATGTTTATCTTGGCCTTTAATAGGATTAACTGAGACTGGGCAGTCGGACTTAATCCCCTGCTGTAATGACTTAATCCCCTGCTGTATTGTTCTCTGTATTGTACTGCAGCTGAGAACAATAGATGAAGGGCTTATGTAAATAAACCATGGTGTGCCTAGGCGCAGCAAAGAAGCCAAGATAACCGTGGATCTATCTGTATGTGGTGACAGTGTGCTGAGTGGGGGATGCTCTCCCGTTTGCCCCATGACTAGTCACTGCAGCTCAGTGTATTTACTGTAAATATGAGCTTGGTATTGTATTTTTAGGCTACACTGATCGCCTAGGCCAGTATGCATATGGAACATATTTATCCAAGTGAAACCCCCTCAGAATAGTTTTTATCATACTCAACAAACCTATAAAAGCAAGTTCTGAAACAAAAACATAAGCACAGGCCAGATAAATGTATATGTGTCTTTACAAACAAAGAGAACAACGCCTTTTACCCCCTGTGCCATTCAGCAGCATATTATCTGTGTGTGTGTGTGTGTGTGCGTGTTTGTTTAACTGTCCACTGATTTTTAGTTACGTGTCCTACTGCAGATGTACTGGCGATGTGGTGTATAACTTCTCATTCCTGATAACATATTAGTACAGAGTGCACAGATTTCCCTAAATTCATAGTTACAGAAAAACAGAAGAACAGCTTTGTGTCAGTATTTCACTGGGGAATCGTCAGGGAGCTGAACATTGCTCAGTTACTTCAGTTATGCTTTTTAATAAATGAAACCCCCCAAAAAAATTTCAGTCATCACAGTGAGCACTACAATGATAGACTATAGCTCTTTCAAGGATATTTAGTAAATAGACCCCTATACCTTGTGGAAGGTTTGATTCCACTAGTGAGCAATAGTATATCTAACTGGGATCCAGTCATGTGACCGGCGCTCGGGATACCGGCGGTCACCATGCCGACGCCGGGATCCTACCCGCTTACCAGCCCGACAATTGACATGCCGACTGAAAGGGACTATTCCCACCCATGGGTGTCCACGACACCCATAGAGGGGGAATAGAACCTGTGGCGAGCCACTGAGCCCGCTGCATGGCGAGTGCAGTACTCGCCCACCCCCGCCGCCAGCATTCTGCTGCCGGGATCCCCAGGTCGGTGTGCTGACGCCGGGATCTCCAGCGCTGGTCAGCTGGAAAACACATATTGTCATCACCTGTGAGCCACATTTCTAGAAACTATGGTAATTATAATGTGCACCAAACAGTAAACGTGCAGCCATGGTAGGGTAGTTGTTAATGTCTTGCCGGCTTTGTTTTCCCAACGTTTCATAGGGGTAAGCTAAATGCCCTATGATGCTTTGCCATGCCTCCTTATACTACAGGCTCACTGGAGTGAAAAGTTTCCCTGCATATGGAGCAGCTAGGAGTGCCAGGTGGGCTTGTTGTATAAATACCTACCTTGGTAGACATTTTGCATAAGAAAGATATACAAGAGTATCCAGAGTATTTAAAATGAAAAAATTAGGGCAGTCCTTGGTTCAAATTTCATACTAATATATTTCATTAATTGACATATGTAAGCACTCACAAAAATGTTATCAACTCAGTAGGCATTCATATGAGGAGATAGTCCATGCATAAAATAGATATATGTTTTACTGCTTTTCAGACGCAATAGTGCTGATTGTGAGTTTGGAGCAAAGCAAGTAAGAGCAAGTAACTGTAGGGGTAATTCAGAGTTGATCGCAGTAGCTAATTTGTTAGCAGTTGGGCAAAACCATGAGCACTGCAGGTGGGGAAGATGTACAAATGTGCAGAGAGATTTAGATGTGAGAGGGACTGTCTAAACCCAAATCTAGTTTGTAGATGAAAAGTACAGCTGTCCTGTGAAAGCATCTCACTGCTGCGATCGTCTCTGCCTGACTGACAGGCAGAGGCAGTCGCAGGACAGGAGGGGTCGTGCCAACGGCGTTAGAACGCCGTTGGTGGGGGCGCGGTCTGGACAAAGCAGGTGTGTCCGGACCATTACGTGTTGGGGGGGTGTCACACACAGCTGCTGCGACCCGGAACACGGAGAGTAGCCACCTGCCAGCACAGCTAGGCTGCACAGGCAGGGAGCTACTTGGCGGGTGCAAAAGCATTGCCACCGTGCAATGCTTTCACACCTGTGCGGCGGGGGTGCAGGGCCTGACATGTGGGGCGTTCCCCCCCGCATGTCAGAGAAACTGATCGTAGATGTGCTAAATTTAGCACATCTACGATGAGGTCTGAATCACCCCCAGGATTTGTACAAGTGCAAAGTTACTTGCTTTGTGTTCCACTCCGAATCAGCCTCTATGGCTCCTCTCAGAGGAATGCTCAATGTGTATTTCTCCAAAAAACATACAATAGTCACTAAAAGAGTATTGTCATGACATGCACCATAATTGGAGGACAAATTCATACCTCCCATGCGCATGCGCTCAGCATCTGTTCACCCATAGCAGAGCAGTGGTTAGACAAAGTGCTCTCCCCCCCCCCCCCCCCCCCCCATGTGAATGAATACTGTATATGGAGACGAATAAATATGGACAAAATAAATTGAAGCTTGCTCCCATCTGATTTGCCTGAGATTTGTTTAGCTAATGCTTGAAATGGCTACCATGGAAACATTAAAATACAGCAGCAATGCAGAGATTTGTAGCCAAACAGGTGCCAGATTACACAGAGAAGAAAGATTTGTCTATCAAGTCGCTATCACAGGTTATAGCTAAAAGAGGAGTACAGTAGGATGCAGGCGTGGAGCTAATCAGATTACGGCATGAAGCATCAGCTATAATGGTTTCATTTGTTTATGTACTCTGTAATGGGCCCGGCGGATCCCTTGTGGCGCCATATAAGTAAAAGATAATAATAATAATAATAATAATAATAAACTTTTTATTTAATTTGAATTTGCTTAAATGCATATATGTATTCTACTTACTAAAAAAGGACATAAAAGTCCTGATAACATAGTTATATTTTGAAATATTTCAGTATATAGTAAAAACACCATAATAGTCCACTGTATGTATATTAGAGTGTTCTGCAATATAAAGGTGCTATTGCAGTATCATAATGACATTGCTACATAAGGTGTTTTTTTTTTTTTTTGTGCTAGTTATTTTCCACCAAATGTTATATTTAAATTTTTGTTGAATCTAGAAGTGAGTGGCAGGCTTCCAGTTCTATTGAGCATGCATGTGCTCCCTGGCACCTAACTAGCAAGGCAGGCAGTAAAACTACTGTTTCTGCTGACTACTAATGTCGCGGGTGAGGTGAGAATCACTTAGCTGCCCTGGTGACTTTTTCTTGCAAGATAGCCGAAAAGAAGATTCTCTATTGCTGCAGTAATCATTGATAAAAAATCTTCTTTTTGGAAGGGTCTTAATAAATAGACCCCAAAGTCATCTGAAGTCCACGGTAAGGACACACACATGTTTACATACACACTATATATATATTTGCATGTATAGTTGAGTTTAGAATGAATTATCAGCAACAAGCTAAACTATAGTGCACTTTTACTAGTGTCCCGTGTGAAATTAGGGTCGCCCATGTGACCAGAACATTACTCACACTATAAAAGACATGTTGGGCTAGATGTACTAAGCCTTAAAAAGTGATAAAGTAGAGAGTTATAAACTGCCAGCCAATCAGCTCCTAATTGTCATTTTTCAAACACAGCCTGTCGCATGGCATTTAGGAGCTGATTGGCTGGTACTTTATCTCTCTCCACTTTATCACTTTTCAAGGCTTAGTACATCTCTCTCATAGGCCCTCATTCCGAGTTGTTCGCTCGCAAGCTGCTTTTAGCAGCATTGCACACGCTAAGCCGCCGCCTACTGAGAGTGAATCTTAGCTTATCAAAATTGCGAACGAAAGATTCGCAATATTGCGAAAAGACTTCTCTGTGCAGTTTCTGAGTAGCTCGAGACTTACTCTGCCAGTGCGATCAGTTCAGTGCTTGTCGTTCCTGGTTTGACGTCACAAACACACCCAGCGTTCGCCCAGACACTCCTCCGTTTCTCCAGCCACTCCCGCGTTTTTCCCAGAAACGGCAGCGTTTTTTCACACACACCCATAAAACGGCCAGTTTCCGCCCAGAAACACCCACTTCCTGTTAATCACATTACGATCACCAGAACGAAGAAAAAAATAAGAATTTACTTACCGATAATTCTATTTCTCGTAGTCCGTAGTGGATGCTGGGAACTCCGTAAGGACCATGGGGAATAGCGGCTCCGCAGGAGACTGGGCACATCTAAAGAAAGCTTTAGGATCACCTGGTGTGCACTGGCTCCTCCCCCTATGACCCTCCTCCAAGCCTCAGTTAGGATACTGTGCCCGGACGAGCGTACACAATAAGGAAGGATTTTGAATCCCGGGTAAGACTCATACCAGCCACACCAATCACACTGTACAACTTGTGATCTGAACCCAGTTAACAGCATGATAATAGAGGAGCCTCTAGAAAAGATGGCTCACTACAACAATAACCCGAATTTTTTTTTGGTAACAATAATTATGTACCAGTATTGCAGACAATCCGCACTTGGGATGGGCGCCCAGCATCCACTACGGACTACGAGAAATAGAATTATCGGTAAGTAAATTCTTATTTTCTCTGACGTCCTAGTGGATGCTGGGAACTCCGTAAGGACCATGGGGATTATACCAAAGCTCCCAAACGGGCGGGAGAGTGCGGATGACTCTGCAGCACCGAATGAGAGAACTCCAGGTCCTCCTCAGCCAGGGTATCAAATTTGTAGAATTTTACAAACGTATTTGCTCCTGACCAAGTAACTGCTCGGCAAAGTTGTAAAGCCGAGACCCCTCGGGCAGCTGCCCAAGATGATCCCACCTTCCTTGTGGAGTGGGCATTTACAGATTTTTGGCTGTGGCAGGCCTGCCACAGAATGTGCAAGCTGAATTGTACTACAACTCCAACGAGCAATCGTCTGCTTAGAAGCAGGAGCACCCAGCTTGTTGGGTGCATACAGGATAAACAGCGAGTCAGATTTTCTGACTCCAGCCGTCCTGGAAACATATATTTTCAGGGCCCTGACCACGTCAAGCAACTTGGAATCCTCCAAGTCCTTAGTAGCCGCAGGTACCACAATAGGTTGGTTCATGTGAAATGCAGAAACCACCTTAGGTAGAAATTGAGGACAAGTCCTCAATTCTGCCCTGTCAGAATGAAATATTAAGTAAGGGCTTTTATATGATAAAGCCGCCAATTCTGACACACGCCTGGCTGAAGCCAGGGCTAACTCGTCACTTCCATGTGAGATATTTTAAGTCCACAGTGGTGAGTGGTTCAAACCAATGTGACTTTAGGAAACTCAACACAACATTGAGATCCCAAGGTGCCACTGGAGGCACAAAAGGAGGCTGTATATGCAGTACCCCTTTTACAAATGTCTGAACTTCAGGCACTGAAGCCAGTTCTTTTTGGAAGAAAATCGACAGGGCCGAAATTTGAACCTTAATGGACCCCAATTTTTTTCCCATAGACAGTCCTGTTTGCAGGAAATGGAGGAAACGACCCAGTTGAAATTCCTCTGTAGGGGCCTTCTTGGCCTCACCCCACGCAACAAATTTTCGCCAAATGCGGTGATAATGTTTTGTGGTTACGTCCTTCCTGGCCTTGACCAGGGTAGGGATGACTTCATCCGGAATGCCTTTTTCCTTCAGGATCCGGCGTTCAACCGCCATGCCGTCCAACGCAGCCGCGGTAAGTCTTGGAACAGACAAGGCCCCTGCTGGAGCAGGTCCTTTCTTAGAGATAGAGGCCACGGTTCGTCCGTGAGCATCTCTTGAAGTTCCAGATACCAAGTCCTTCTTGGCCAATCCGGAACCACGAGTATAGTTCTTACTCCTCTCCTTCTTATTATTCTCAGTACTTTTGGTATGAGAGGCAGAGGAGGGAACACATACACTGACTGGTACACCCACGGCGTTACCAGAGCGTCCACCGCTATTGCCTGAGGGTCCCTTGACCTGGCGCAATATCTGTCTAGTTTTTTGTTTAGACGGGACGCCATTATGTCCACCTTTGGTTTTTCCCAACGGTTTACAATCAGGTGGAAGACTTCTGAGTGAAGTCTCCACTCTCCCGGGTGAAGGTCGTGTCTGCTGAGGAAGTCTGCTTCCCAGTTGTCCACTCCCGGAATGAACACTGCTGACAGTGCTATCACATGATTTTCCGCCCAGCGAAAATCCTTGCAGCCTCTGCCATTGCCCTCCTGCTTCTCGTGCCGCCCTGTCTGTTTACGTGGGCGACTGACGTGATGTTGTCCGATTGGATCAATACCGCCTGACCCTGAAGCAGGGGTTTCGCTTGACTTAGGGCATTGTAAATGGCCCTTAGTTCCAGAATGTTTATATGAAGAGATGTCTCCAGGCTTGACCATAAGCCCTGGAAATTCCTTCCCTGTGTGACTGCTCCCCAGCCTCGCAGGCTGGCATCCGTGGCCACCAGGACCCAGTCCCGAATGCCGAATCTGCGGCCCTCTAGAAGATGAGCACTCTGCAACCACCACAGGAGGGATACCCTTGTCCCTGGTGACAGGGTTATCCGCTGAAGCATCTGAAGATGCGACCCGGACCATTTGTCCAGTAGGTTCCACTGTGCGTGGAATCTGCCGAATGGGATTGCTTCGTAGGAAGCCACCATTTTTACCCAGAACCCTTGTGCATTGATGCACTGGGACTTGGTTCGGTTTTAGGAGGTTCCTGACTAGCTCGGATAACTCCCTGGCTTTCTCCTCCGGGAGAAGCACCTTCTTTCTGGACTATGTCCAGAATCATCCCTAGGAACAGAAGACAAGTCGTCGGAACCAGCTGCGATTTTGGAATATTGAAAATCCAATCGTGCTGCCACAACACTACCTGATATAGTGCTACACCGATCTCCAACTGTTCCCTGGATCTTACCCTTATCAGGGAATCGTTCAAGTAAAGGATAACTAAAATTCCCTTCCTTCGAAGGAATATCATCATTTCGGTCATTACTTCAGTAAAGACCCAGGGTGCCGTGGACCATCCCTACGGCAGCGTCCGAACTGATACAGTTCTGTACCATAACCTGAAATACCCTTGGTGAGAAGGGTAAATTTTGACATGAAGGTAAGCATCCTTGATGTCCCGAGACATCATGTAGTCCCCTTCTTCCAGGTTTGCAAGCACTGCTCTGAGTGACTCAATTTTGAATTTGAACCTCTGTATGCAAGTGTTCAAAGATTTTAGATTTTAGAGTTTAAAATCGGTCTCACCGAGCCGTCTGGCTTCGGTACCACAATAGTGTGGAATAATACCCCGTTCCCTGTTGCAGGAGGGGTACCTTGATTATCACCTGCTGGGAATACAGCTTGTGAATGGCTTCCAAAACTGCCTCCCTGTCAGCGGGAGACGTCGGTAAAACAGACTTTTGGAAACGGCGAGGGGAATACGTCTCGAATTCCAATTTGTACCCCTGAAATATTATCTGAAGGATCCAGGGGTCTACTTGCGAGTGAGCCCACTGCGCACTGAAATTCATTGAGAACGGGACCCCACCGTGCCTGAACTTGTAAAGCCCTAGCGTCATACTGAGGGCTTGGCATAGGCGGAAAAGGGTTTCTGTTCCTTGGAACTGGCTGATCTCTGCAGCCATTTTCCTCTCCCTCTGTCACGAGCAGAAAAGAGGAACCCTTTTGCCCGCTTGCCAACCAGGACTGCGCCTGATAATACGGCGTCTTATTTTGAGAGGCGACCTGGGGTACAGCCCCTCTTTTAAGGCAATACTTCCAAATGCCGTTTGGAATCCGCATCACCTGACCACTTTACTGGAATAATTGGACAACGCACTTATACTTGATGCCAGTCGGCAAATATTCCGCTGTGCATCATGCATATATAGAAATGCATCTTTTAATTGCTCTATAGGCAATAATATACTGTCCTTATCTAGGATATCATATTTCCAGTCAGGGAATCCGACCACGCCAACCCAGCACTGCACATCCAGGCTGAGGCGATTGCTGGTCGCAGTATAACACCAGTATGTGTGTAAATACATTTTAGGATACGCTCCTGCTTTCTATCAGCAGGATCCTTAAGGGCGGCCATCTCAGGAGAGGGTAGAGCCCTTGTTTTTACAAGCGTGTGAGCGCTTTATCCACCCTAGGGGGTGTTTCCCAACGCACCCTAACCTCTGGCGGGAAAAGGTATACTGCCCATAACTTTTTTGAAATTATCAATTGTTATCGGGGGGAAACCCACGCATCATCACACACCTCATTTTATTTCTCAGATTCAGGAAAACTACAGGAAGTTTTTCCTCACCAAACATAATACCCCATTTTTTTGGTGGTATTCATATTATCAGAAAAGTGTAAACTTTTCCCATTGCCTCAATCATGCAATGTGTGGCCTTATTGGAAATCACGGTTGTCTCTTCACCGTCGACACAGGAGTCAGTACCCTTGTCGGCGTCTGTATCTGAGGTAACGGGCGCTTTAGGGCCCCTGTATGAGACGTCTGGACATGCACAAGCTGAGTAGCCGGCTGTCTCATGTCAACCACTGTCTTTTATACAAAGCTGACACTGTCACGCAATTTCAACAGTACATCCACTCAGGTGTCGACCCCCTAGGGGGTGACAACACTATTTCAGACACTCTACTCCGTCTCCTCATAATTTTTCTCCTCATACATGTCGACACCAACGTACCGACACACAGCACACACACAGGGAATGCTCTGATAGAGGACAGGACCCCACTAGCCCTTTGGGGAGACAGAGGGAGAGTTTGCCAGCACACACCAGAGCGCTATATATATACAGGGATAACCTTATATAAGTGTTTTTCCCTTTATAGCTGCTGTATTGTTATATACTGCGCCTAATTTGTGCCCCCCTCTCTTTTTTTAACCCCTTTCTGTAGTGTAGTGACTGCAGGGGAGAGCCAGGGAGCTTCCCTCCAACTGAGCTGTGAGGGAAAATGGCGCCAGTGTGCTGAGGAGATAGGCTCCGCCCCTTTCTCGGCGTCCTTATCATCCTTTTTCTGTATGTTTTGGCAGGGGTTAAATGCATCCATATAGCCCAGGAGTTATATGTGATGCATTTATTTTAGCCATATAAGGTTTTTATATCGATTTATTGCGTCTCAGGGCGCTGCCCCCCCCAGCGCCCTGCACCCTCAGTGACCGGAGTGTGAAGTGTGCTGAGAGCAATGGCGCACAGCTGCGGTGCTGTGCGCTACCTTATCTGAAGACAGGATCGTCTTCTGCCGCCGATTTTTCCGGACCTCTTCGCTTTTCTGGCTCTGTAAGGGGGACGGCGGCGCGGCTCCGGTGACCCATCCAGGCTGAACCTGTGATCGTCCCTCTGGAGCTAATGTCCAGTAGCCTAAGAAGCCCAATCCACTCTGCACGCAGGTGAGTTCGCTTCTTCTCCCCTTAGTCCCTCGATGCAGTGAGCCTGTTGCCAGCAGGTCTCACTGAAAATAATAAACCTAAACTAAAACTTTCACAGAGAGCTCAGGAGAGCCCCTAGTGTGCACCCTTCTCGTCGGGCACAGAAATCTAACTGAGGCTTGGAGGAGGGTCATAGGGGGAGGAGCAAGTGCACACCAGGTGATCCTAAAGCTTTCTTTAGATGTGCCCAGTCTCCTGCGGAGCCGCTATTCCCCATGGTCCTTACGGAGTTCCCAGCATCCACTAGGACGTCAGAGAAACCTTGTAATGCCGTGAGTAAAATTCCTAACTGCATAGCAAATTTACTTGGCGCAGTCGCAGTGCGAATATTGCGCATGCGCAATTAGCGGAAAATCGCTGCGATGCGAAGAAAATTACAGAGCGAACAACTCGGAATGACCACCATAGTGTCTTCAAGAGATAATAAAAAGATTTCACCAAATGCAGCTGAAATTTGGCAACATAAACATTCCATGCAAACAGATCTAGGGCTAGATGCATTATTGCTTGGAGAGTGATAAAATGGAAAGTGATAAACTACCAGCCAACCAGCTCCTAACTGTCATTTTTCAAACAGGGCATGTGACATGGCAGTTAGGAGCTGATTGGCTGCTACTTTTTCTCTCTCCATTTTATCACTCTCCAAGCGATGCTGTATCTAGCCCCTAGGGCGGTATTCAGATGATATATCACCCCCAAGTTCCTTTCTGAAGTGATCCACGTTATCGCGCCCATAGTAATCAGGTTTAGCTGCAAAAAGGGTTAATACAGCCCTGGGCAATCTGTGAAAGGTCAGTCTATCTAAAAACTGATGTATGATGTCAGAAACGTGTTTAAACATTCCTCTAAAGACTAAAGGGGGACATGTACTAAGCAGTGATAAAAGTGGAGACATGAGCCACTTGAGAAGTGCCCATGACAACCAATCAGCTGCTCTGTATACATTTATAGTATGCAAATTATAAATGTTACGTCAATGCTGATCGGTTGCCGTGGGCAACTACTCCACTGGCTCACTTCTCCACTTTTATCACTGCTTAGTACATCTCCCCCTAATCCTTGGATATAACTTCACTATAGCTGTCTATCAGCAGATTTACATGTTTAGCACTGATTATTCTAAGAGTAATTTGTCATTTTCCAGGCAAGTTTTTATGCCCTTTGGATTGTTTTCTATTGTGTACACCTCTGTCCTGTAAACTAGTTGTGTTACAGTCTGTGTTTAGTGTCCTGTTTGTTAACAACAACAAAAATTCTGTTGTGTTTTGTCTTTGTTTTGCTAAATCATCCCCTACCAGAGCTCAGAAGTAAGTTCCTCTCTCCATACCCCACCCAACGTCTCCAACAAGTAACTTCTCCAGATGTGCTTGCCTGCATGGGAATTGAAACAACTGCAAAGTCGTGGTCTTCATCTCTAAGATCTTGTTGTGGTTTTTCATTCACTGATGAATGAGAAAACCTGGCTTTTCTTTTTATTTTCCTTTCTCTGAGCTGTGAGCTTACTGATTTCTGTGATGAGGCTGAGTTTTATGAAAACCATACTGCCTGAGAGAACTGAATCAGATATTGACCTAGATAGTCACATAGAAGAACCCATGAACCCTGTTTTGTTTAGACGTGTCCAGATGATCAAGTTAGCATACATACAATAAAGCTTCTCCACAACTCACATTCTCCTTGTCTCCCTGAATGTCTCAGAAGATGCAGGAACCTCTACTGCATTCCTGGGTAAATAGACCAGCAACCTGGATTCTGATAGGACCATTAAAAAGTCAGCAAGTATGCTACCACCTTTGTAAAAGATTTTTACTAAGGTGCTTCTTCCCCTTGCCTATGCCCTCTGCAGTTTCGCTAATACAGAACCGACAGCCAATTTTGCCCAATAACTTTAACTGCCAGTGAATGCAGAGGCAGAACAGGAGGACCAATCACCAACCACAATATTTCGACTGCAGCCTGTGATTGGTCCTCGCACCCCATTTTCCTTCTGGAGCTGCAAGAGCACAGAGGAGACTACTGGACCAGGTGAACCTATTGATAACCTGCAGTGACACACTGGGGTAAATTTACTAAGATTCGTATTTTCCCGTTTGAGGTCAAAGTTCAATCACGAATGACATCGAAAGTGTAAATATGCAACTTTTTGAATTGATTACGACTAATTTACTAAGCTGCCGTATTCTGCATTTTCGGTTTTCCGATGTCGATGTCATTCATTTTTTTAGGCAGTGTTTTACGTGAGTGACTTGTAAAACACTGCCGACTTTAATACAATAAATCTCGGCCGGATCTGAGAGATCCGTGCAGGGCTTCATTGTGCACCTTGTAAAAAAAAAAAAAATAAGTTTAAACTTAAAAAAAAATTGCGTGGGGTCCCCCCTCCTAAGCCAAACCAGCCTCGGGCTCTTTGAGCCGGCCCTGGTTGCAAAAATATGGGGGAAAAATTGACAGGGGTTCCCCCATATTTAAGCAACCAGCACCGGGCTCTGCGCCTGGTCCTGGTTCCAAAAATACGGGGGACAAAAAGCGTAGGGGTCCCCCGTATTTTTGAAACCAGCACCGGGCTCCACTAGCTGGACAGATAATGCCACAGCCGGGGGTCACTTTTATACAGTGCCTTGCGGCCGTGGCATCAAATATCCAACTAGTCACCCCTGCCCGGGGTACCCTGGGGGAGTGGGGACCCCTTCAATCAAGGGGTCCCCCCCCCCAGCCACCCAAGGGCCAGGGGTGAAGCCCGAGGCTGTCCCCCCCATCCAATGGGCTGCGGATGGGGGGCTGATAGCCTTTGTTGAAAGTAATGAATATTGTTTTTAGTAGCAGTACTACAAGTCCCAGCAAGCCTCCCCCGCAAGCTGGTACTTGGAGAACCACAAGTACCAGCATGCGGCGGAAAACCGGGCCCGCTGGTACCTGTAGTACTACTACTAAAAAAATACCCCAATAAAGACATTACACACACACCTTGAAAGTATAACTTTAATGCATACATACACACCACCATATACACATACTTACCTTATGTTCACACGAGGGTCGGTCCTCTTCTCCAGTAGAATCCATGGTGTACCTGTTGAAAAAATCCTACTCACCAAATCCAGTGTAGAGGGCTCCTCGGATAATCCATTTGTAATCCACGTACTTGTAAAAATAAAAAAACGGGACACCCGACCACGAACTGAAAGGGGACCCATGTTTTCACATGGGACCCCTTTCCCCGAATGCCAGAAACCCCCTCTGACTGATGTCTAAGTGGGTTTCTTCAGCCAATCAGGGAGTGCCACGTTGTGGCACCCTCCTGATCGGCTGTGTGCTCCTGTACTGTCTGACAGGCGGCACACGGCAGTGTTACAATGTAGCGCCTATGCGCTCCATTGTAACCAATGGTGGGAACTTTGTAGTCAGCGGTTGACCGAAAGTGACCTCACCGCTGACCACAAAGTTCCCACCATTGGTTACAATGGAGCGCATAGGCGCTACATTGTAACACTGCCGTGTGCCGCCTGTCAGACAGTACAGGAGCACACAGCCGATCAGGAGGGTGCCACAACGTGGCACTCCCTGATTGGCTGAAGAAACCCACTTAGATATCAGTCAGAGGGGGTTTCTGGCATTCGGGGAAAGGGGTCCCATGTGAAAACATGGGTCCCCTTTCAGTTCGTGGTCGGGTGTCCCGTTTTTTTATTTTTACAAGTACGTGGATTACAAATGGATTATCCGAGGAGCCCTCTACACTGGATTTGGGGAGTAGGATTTTTTCAACAGGTACACCATGGATTCTACTGGAGAAGAGGACCGACCCTCGTGTGAACATAAGGTAAGTATGTGTATATGGTGGTGTGTATGTATGCATTAAAGTTATACTTTCAAGGTGTGTGTGTAATGTCTTTATTGGGGTATTTTTTTAGTAGTAGTACTACAGGTACCAGCGGGCCTGGTTTTCCGCCGCATGCTGGTACTTGTGGTTCTCCAAGTACCAGCTTGCGGGGGAGGCTTGCTGGGACTTGTAGTACTGCTACTAAAAACAATATTCATTACTTTCAACAAAGGCTATCAGCCCCCCATCCGCAGCCCATTGGATGGGGGGGACAGCCTCGGGCTTCACCCCTGGCCCTTGGGTGGCTGGGGGGGGGACCCCTTGATTGAAGGGGTCCCCACTCCCCCAGGGTACCCCGGCCAGGGGTGACTAGTTGGATATTTGATGCCACGGCCGCAAGGCACTGTATAAAATTGACCCCCGGCTGTGGCATCTGTCCAGCTAGTGGAGCCCGGTGCTGGTTTCAAAAATACGGGGGACCCCTACGCTTTTTGTCCCCCGTATTTTTGGAACCAGGACCAGGCGCAGAGCCCGGTGCTGGTTGCTTAAATATGGGGGAACCCCTGTCAATTTTTTTTCCATATTTTTGCAACCAGGGCCGGCTCAAAGAGCCCGAGGCTGGTTTGGTTTAGGAGGGGGGACCCCACGCATTTTTTGTGTGAAAAATTATAACATTTCCCACCCCTTCCCACTGAAAAACATGCACGGATCTCATGGATCCGTGCATGCCTATACAAACACGGGATAAAAAAGCAGGTCTGTTTTTTTTTAGCACTTTTTCACGATTTGTATTTTAGCACGGCAGTGTTTGGCTATTGTCGGCAGTGTTTGTGTTTTGCACTTTTTAGTAAATGACCGATTTCTACCAAATTGCAGGCGTATTTGACCGATGGTGTATTGATTCGTGTTTTTTTCCTAGGACTTCCAAAATATTACGAATGCCCTCATCACTGCCGTGATTTTTGCTTAGTAAATTACCGAGATGACACTTTGAAGAAAAAACGGCATCTCGGACAAAATCGGGACCTTAGTAAATATACCCCACTGTGTGATATGAACACAACTAAGATAATGGCGATTGCTATCAAAGTGCAAATGTGCAATAACCTATAGCAGCTGATCAATTATTGTTTTTTAGTCTCTAAAACTCACCACATACACGTTACTGATTTTTTCCCCTAATGTTGAGCAATAGGATCCTTTTCTAATGATGCCAAATGGGAAGGCTAGATTGCCCATTGTAAAAGCCAAGCAACCAGAACACATGGGGGGCTATTAGTATGATTGGCAGAAGCTTACTGATACAGGATATAGATGGCTACTGATACAGGCTATAGATGGTTCAGCTCAGTGGCGGAACCAATGAGTAGTGGACCCAGTTGCACAATATGCTTTGGGCCCCCCTCCTCCACCACACCCGAAGGTCACAATATGCCTCACGACAGTGGGTGATGGAGAGAGGGTGACAAGCAGTGGGTGACATGGAGGGGCAGACAGTGAGGAGAGAGAGTGAGGGTGATGGGGAGAGGGTGGCAAGCATAGGATGCCAGGGAGAAGCAGTGGGTAACAGGGAGAGGGTGGCATGGAGAGGCAGATGGTAACGGGGACGTGATGAAGTTGAGAGGCTTACAAGCAGAGGGTGACGAGAGAGTCGACCCTCCTCCATCTCTCGTCTGGCACAGAGGCTGTCATAAATGTAAGCGCCAGGCTCAGGGGCTACACTGCAGGCAGTGTTACAGTGTCACTCTGGGGGTAGGAGAGGGAGAGTGCATCCCCTCTGTCCCCTACAGCCGAAACGCCGTCAGTCACCATGTTCAGGCCAGGCAGTGCCTGCGTTGACTCTGGGGTACTGGCTGCGGGTAGCGCAGTGGCATACAATGAGTCATTGTGACTCATTGTAAAGATGGCTGCTGTGGGACCCTTCACTGCTACGTCCTCAAAGCAGTGCACTGGCTGCACCGCCACTAGTTCTGCCACTGGCTCAGCTGCCCAGATGTATGTGCATGTTTAAGAATGATAAATTGATGCTTTTCAGTGATGGAATTCTCAGGCATCATGAAACTGTTGGAGCCACACACATAACCATATCAGGTCATTTTGCTGATATCACCAGGTTTATCCCAGCGTGTCTAGACACATGATCAGTGAAAGCTAATTATTGATCGGTTAATATTGATTACTGTACTAAGTGTATAATACCCAGTAAACATTTCATTTTTAATTCAGTTCTGAAGCTTTAGATAGTGATATCTGTCAGGCATCATGGTCCAGAATTACTCTTCATCATCATAGAAAGCAGCATAATCTCCTTCAGAAAGGGTTGCAGTGGCTGCTCCAGTTTCACACAAACTTCGGCTTTCTGTCAGAGGCAGTGATGATAAAAAGGATAATTCATACTGACGCATGCAAAGATGCTTAACGTACTTCCGATCTCTATCCCATCACAAGATGTGCAACAGTGTAAAGGCCTCTTTTACATAAAAAAGGTCCTCAACTACGCTATGCAGATTTTAACTTTTGCTCGCTCATTTTCAAGTAACTTTGCATGAACTAACACATAAAGATTATTAACCCTGACTGCACTGAACAGTCCCACTTGTTGGAGAAGTTTTAGTGCTGGAAGGGATAATGTTATTTATTCAGCTTTAATTTTTGTGGGGGAAGGAAAGATGTCAGTTGCTTTGCATGTGTCATGTGACTGGCTGTTTGGGAGGTAGGTTTGCCATATGAACCTAACTGTTCTGTCATTTACAGGTTACGCAGTGTGAAAATGGAGCAGAGGAAGCTCAATGATCAGGCCAACACTCTGGTGGATTTAGCAAAGGTGAGCTTTGCTTATGCGATTATCAGTCAGCGGGACTGAAATTGCTCATGGATTGAGATACAATCAGCAGTACTATAGCCTTTAGGCAGGATTTGGCCATTGGAGAAACATCTTCCCTTCATACTGCCATTCGATTATAGCAACATGCAGTGAAATGTAATAGTGTCCGAGTTTGCGGAGGTCCGGAATTTCAGCCGAGATTGCCCCATATTTTTAAAGCAGCAATCATTTACCAGGCAAAACCAAGTTGGCAGTCTCGGCTGAAATCCTGGACCTCCGCAAACTCGGACCCTATTACATTTCCCCAATAATTTGTATTAGGAACATTGTAGTTGCACATAGAGCTGAACATACATCATTTTTTTCTGCTAATAGATATATATCTGCCCCAAAAATACATATGTATATATATGGTGATGGTGATTTCACGTCTGAGGTCCGGCGTCTCGCGTCTGAGCGCCGTGACGTCATCATGAGTGCGCCGGGTGCGTAGCCCCGCCGCGGCGTCCTCGTGTTACACAGGGTGATGCCTATTTAAGGTAAGATGTTTGTGTGTTCTTTTGTTTACCTGACGAAAATGCCACAAAAATAAAGGGCATTGAAACGTTGTAATCTATGAATAACGTGAGTTCAAATCATTGGAGTGCCGCACCTTCTGTTCTAGCTGACTATCTCCTTGTGAGGGCACCCAGTGTGGTAACTATATAAGTGGCTGTGCCGGACCCTTGCCGATTTTCTACATACACACATATATATATATATATATATATATATATATATAGACAAATATAAAACCACAGCACTCGCCGCCCCAGAAGCGGGGTGCAATGTCTGCACTCACCACTCATAGGGTGGGGTGCATGCAGCCCATGGCCACCTACTTAAATATATACAAACAGAAAACTCAGCACTCACCATAGCAAGCTCACTTATCCTCACAACATCAATAAATAAGTGATGGGGGTTTAGTTAGTGAATTGGCCAATGCACGGAATTGGCGATCGGTTTGCAGGCTTCCGTGCATTGGCCAATTCACTAACTAAACCCTCATCATTTATTTATTGATGTTGTGAGGATAATACCCCTTTCCCACTAGCTCTAAAAACACAGGTAAATGCGCGGGGGCACGCATTTACCCGTATTTTTTTCTAGTGGAAACGCCCCCCCACCCCCTGCAAATTCCCGGATCAAGTGATCCGGGAATCCTACCCGGGTAGCTTACCGGGTTGAACACGAGTTCAACCCGGTAAGCTGTGCAGTGTAAATGGAAGCTGTAAATGGAAGCTGTGTCGATGCGAGATCATGTGATCTCCCAGCACCGCCCCTGCCGCGTCACCAGCAGCGTCACCAACTCGGCAATATGCTGAGTTGGTGAGCGCAGTGTAGAAGGGGGCTCTAGCATGGGTCGCAGCCGTGTCAGGCTCCCGGCTGCGACCCGTGCTAGATAGTGGAAAAGGGGTATAAGTGAGCTTGCTTTGGTGAGTGCTGAATTTTCTGTTTGTATGCGTATATATATATATATATACCGTATTTGCCGGCGTATAAGACGACTGGGCGTATAAGACGACCCCCAACATTTCCACTCAAAATATAGAGTTTGTTATATACTCGCCGTATAAGACTACCCCCTTCCACACACCAAATAAAACGTAAAAGAACATCAGATTTGTGACATACTGTATATTATGACCTGATAAGAGATTTGGATAGGGAGTATTTATCAAGGTATGCATAAGAAGGGGGGAGGGGGCGAGGAGAAAGTTGTAAAACGTATAAAAGTTTACCCCTGTGTGCATTTAGTGTTACCGGTTTCACATGAGTGCCATTAGTATTAGTATTAGTGCCATTACAGTACCTGTCATTGTCACCATTGTACGGCCACAACGCGACTGCAGCGCCTCCGGCCAGTCCCTG
The DNA here is from genome assembly GCF_028390025.1 of Pseudophryne corroboree. Taxonomy (NCBI): domain Eukaryota; kingdom Metazoa; phylum Chordata; class Amphibia; order Anura; family Myobatrachidae; genus Pseudophryne; species Pseudophryne corroboree. The sequence goes on along the minus strand of NC_086444.1, from coordinate 613,264,614 downwards.
CATCTCCCTGTAATTGGCACTAGTGACCCGCCGCGGCCGCACTGGATATCGCGCGATACTGGATGGTGAGTGGGCATCGGGAGGCCACTATGGGCACCGGGCGAGTATCGAAAGGCCACTATGGCAGCTATGTCTATCCCAACTGAAGTGCACCCGGCGTATAAGACGACCCCCCCACTTGGAGGCATGTTTTTCAGGGCAAAAAAGTAGTCTTATACGCCAGCAAATACTGTATATATATATATATAGTATATACTGTATTTTGTGTATTGATAATCCACTCTCCTGTAGAGGCGAAGCGAGGGCAGGTAAGTGTGTTTTCTTGCAGGTATACTGAATGGCTGGTGCAATGATAAACAGCAATAATAATGACTGTCAGAAGGACTATTTAGCCTTTTAAAATCATTAACATTGCAGGTGTATTGTAAAAAGCCATACCCCTTTCATACATAAAACCCCGGCTTCAATCCATCTTGGACCCAGGGCACAGAGCACCGGTTGAAGCCTGGGTTACCACTTTAACATATGGGTGATGATCCGGGCATGACCGTTCACACTGGACCCAGGTCTTCCAGCTTTCTCCAGCACTACTGTCTCCGGCCAATTAATTTATCTTTTAGGCGTAACGCAGGTCATCAAGACCTGGTTGCACCTTTCAGACATAAGACACAATTTGTACTGGGTGAGCTGGATGTATCTTGAGGTGTATTCAGCCTAACATTTCTTGCTTGTATCTTCTCCTATGCACGATGTGCCATACAGTGCCTCCATGGTTATGCAGTGGAGTGTGTTTGCAAAACACAGTGTACAGGTTGAGTATCCCATATCCAAAATGCTTGGGACCAGAAGTATTTTGGATATTGGATTTTTCCGTATTTTGGAATAATTGCATACCATAATGAGATATCATGCTGATGGGACCCAAGTCAAAGCACAGAATGCATTTATGTTTCATATACACCTTATACACACAGCCTGAAGGTCATTTTAGCCAATATTTTTAATAACTTTGTGCATTAAACAAAGTGTGTGTACATTCACACAGTTCATTTATGTTTCATATACAACTTATACACACAGCCTGAAGGTCAATTAATACCTTTTTTTTTAAATAACTTTGTGTATTAAATAAAGTTTGTGTACATTGAGCCATCAGAAAACAAAGGTTTCACTATCTCAGTCTCACTCGAAAAAGTCTGTATTTTGGAATAATCCGTATTTCGGAATATTTGGATATGGGATACTCAACCTGTATTATCCAGAATGCCGTATTACATGTTACTGTATATGCCACAATACTGCTGATTTCTCAGATTACTTTAAAAGCCATACTCTATGTTATATAGAGACTATGGGCCTGACTCAGAGATGTACGCCATGCTGTCTTTGTATGCAGGGACTGTCTGAAAATATGCAAATGTCGCAGCCTCCATGATTTGTATTGATACTCCTCCTGTAGGTATCTCTGAGCCACCTCTTGCACATTAAGGCACAACCATAAGACACACATTGGCTTTTGAGTCACCCTTCCCCCAATACCGCCTACAAAGGGTCCCTTGCTGTCACTCAGGGGGTCATTCCGAGTTGATCGCTCGCTAGCAACTTTTGCAGCGCTATGATCAGATAGTCGCCGCCTATGGGGGAGAGTATTTTCGCTTTGCAAGTGTGGGAACGCTTTTGCAGCTGACGGCACAAAAAAGTTTTTTGCAGTTTCTGAGTAGCTCTGAACATACTCAGCCGCTGCGATCACTTCAGTCTTTTTGGTCCCGGAATTGACGTCAGACACCCGCCCTGCAAATGCTTGGACACGCGTTTGACACCCATAAATGCCCTCTTTCTGTCAGTCTTCTTGCAATCGGCTGTGCGAATGGATTCTTCGTTAAATCCATCACCTAGCACCGATCCTCTTTGTACCCGTACGACGCGCCTGCCATTGCGGTGCATACGCATGCGCAGTTTTGCAGAGATTTAACCTGATCGCAGCGCTGCAAAAATTTGCTAGCGAGCGATCAACTCGGAATGACCCCCTCAATTCAAGTATACATCCTGCGACTGCTGTCACAAGACAATCGCGGCACATTCGCAGCGCAACTCAGACGCATGCACAGTGGCAAAACATCGCTCCACTGCGTACAACATCAGTGAATCAAGCCCTATCAATGAGGGGCCAAAACAAATGGTATTAAAAGACAGTACTTTTTAAAAAGCTATTACCAATACGCCGTTCCTCAAATCTACCTCTCTGCCTGGTTCCCCTGAGGAAACTAGCCCCTTAAAAAAGATAACTCAATAGGAATTATTCAGATGTGGTTGGAGTGGCGCCCTGATACCAATATCGGTACTTTGCATGTGCGCAGGACCCATTCTACACATGTGCAAACAGGTCCTGTGACGCTGCAAAGCAGCATACTGTCAGTGATTGACAGTCTGCTGCCATCTGGGGGGCGGGGAGGGGGAGGTGACTGCCTCCGTTTGTGAAATCGGAGGTGTGTCGCCGCCGTTTAGGGGGTGGAAAGACGCCAGGGATCTTGCATGGAGATTTCCTGGCCTCTGCGACAGGCGGCTTGAGCTGCACCATGAGTAAGGGATATATTTACTAAAGTGCGGGTTTATAGAAGTGGAGATATTGCTCATTGCAACCAATCAGAATCTAGCTATTATCTTCTAGAAGGTGCTTGACAAATTATAAGTAGAACCGATTGGTTGCTATGGGCAACATCTTCACTTCTATAAACCCACACTTTGGCAAATATAACCCTAAAAACCTTTCTGTAACATCCTTGGGGATATTGGGATGGTCTTAGTACCATGGGGTATAGATAGGGTCCATTAGAGCCATGGCTCTTTAAAAATTCTTCAGTGTGCTGGCTCCTCCCCTCTATGCCCCTCTTGCAGACTCAGTTTAGAAACATGTGCCCAAGGAGATGGGTGCATTCTCTGGAGCTCCAGAGAGTTTTCTTCAAACTTTATGTTAGTTTATTATTTTCAGGCAGCACTGGGTGACACCAGTCTGCCTGCGTCGTGAGACTTAGGGTGGGACCGGCACAACCTCTTGAAGGGTTAATGGTCTGGATTCCCATTGACAGGACATAGCTCCTGAGGTGTTGTTTCACATATGTGCACGCACTCCAACAATATGCCGCCACCCCTAACAGAGCTGAAGACACTAGAGTGGTGAGTACTAAACCGGGGTCCCGGTTAGTGGGTCCCCTGTTCAACTGGCAGCATAAGGGCGCTGCGTGGGCTGCGCTGCCCGCTGCAGGCACCCACACTGGCACTATCATAGAAAAGGGGTTTTAACCCTGTTTTCTACACTTTAGAGACATTTGCCAGTATAAAAATGATAGGGAACATGCATGCCATTAAGGGGGTGGGGCTTCCAGGAGAGCGGGACCAGCAGCTCTAGTTGCCATTTCCTACTGCATCAGACTCAAGGCTGCATGCAGGGAAGCGCTGCTCCTCCAAGGACCCTCCACTGCGCCTGCAATTATTACCAAGGGGGTTTGTAGAAGGGGGGGGGGGGGGGACGATTTATATGTAATACAGCTATTATACCTTATATAAGGTTATAGCTACTGGCCGGCAAAACACTGCTTTAGCTTAGTGGCAGAGTTTGCTGGCTTCTCCTCTCTGTCTCAATCCTTGCAGAGCTGTCTGAGTAACTGTGTTATATGCTGTATGCTCTGCTGTTCAGTATGTCTGGGAAAAAGGTTACGTCAGTCCTGTAATACAAAGTTTTCTTCTGCCCCAGGGGGGTCTCTCTTGTGTACTCAGTGCAGTCTTCCTTCTCAGGGTAACAGTTCTCAGGAGCCAGCCTGGCTGGACTCTATTAAGGGAATGATTACTGACATCACCACTGAACTGGCTACGGCTAAGCATGAAAGGCAGGTGTTTACGAAATCTATGGATGATTTTCTAGTTCACACTGCAGACCTCAGACCTGCTTTCCAACCTCCCCTTCCAGTTTCACAGAAACGCACACTGCCCCATGTGCTCCGGTCTGACTCTGATAATGACATGGCAGATTTGGAATAGGGAGAAGTTGAGGGATAAAGCAGAGAGTGCTCTGTCTTAGGGAGTGGAAGCTCTGGTTTATTCTATTAGAGAGTTCCTAAATATTCCTGAAAAGGAAACCCCTAAAAGGTTATTGACTTCTTTCCCATTTCCCTCTGATGATAGGAAGGTGTGGGAGACTCCTCCCACAGTGGATACTTCAGTGTCCAGGCTGTCACGAAAGATTGTGCTGCCGGTACCTGGTGCTATCTCCTTAAAGGACCCTGCAGATTGCAAGATCAAAACTACCCTCAAATCCATTTACACAGCAGTGGGGGTCGCCCAGGGACCAACAATTGCTTGTGGTTGGATCACAAGGACCAATGTTAAATGGACTGATAATGTCATAGGGGGTTTTGACACTATGCCTCAGGATGAGCTTCTAACACTCCTGCATCATATTCAGGATTCAGCTAACTTCATGAGTGGGGCTATAAAGGAGATCGGCAATATCAATTCATGCTCTACGGCTATGGCTGTGTTGGCACGCAGGGCTCTGTGACTGCGACAGTGGACAGCGGACGCTGATTCCAAGAAGGGCGTTGAAAATGTCCCCTTTAAAGGGGGAAGCTTTGTTTGGTGAGGAACTAAACAAGTGGATTTCACAAGCTACTGCCGATAAGTTCACTAATCTGCCATCTGCGGCTCCTCCTGCTAGGCATGCTTATCCAGACCCCTCTCTCCAGTCCTTTCGTTTGGCCAGATTCAGGGGCAGAGTCAGAGGTGCTTCTAACGCTGCCCAAGGTAATCGAGGTAAAACACGCAGACCAGCGGTCTCTGGTTCCCTGGAACAGGGTTCAGGCTCTACCTCTGCCAAGCCCTCAGCGTGGTAATTGGTCCCGGCATCAAGGGGAATTTCAGGTGGGTGCTCACCTCAAGTATATCAGCCATATTTGGTCAGAATCCTGCCGGGATCCTTGGGTGAGAAACCTAATCTCCCAGGGATACCAGTTGGAGTTTCAAGAGCTCCCTCCTCACAGATTCTTCAAATCAGTCTTGCCAGCTTCACCTGCATCACGAGTTGCCTTGCTGCAGGCCGTCCAACGGCTGCAACAAACAGGGGTTATTGATCCAGTCTCCCCTCTACAAGAGCTTCTATTCCAGCCTGTTCGTGGTACCGAAACTGGATGGTTCGATCCAACCTATTCTGAACCTCAAGTCTCTGAACCCTTACCTACAGGTATTCAAGTTCAAGATGGAATCCCTGAGAGCAGTGATCTCAGGCCTGGAAGAAGGGGAATTCCTGGAATCCTTGATATCAAGGACGCATACCTTCACATCCCGATATGGCCACCTCATCAGGCTTACCTCAGGTTTGCACTGCAGGAAACTCACTTCCAGTTTCGGGCCTTGCCCTTTGGCCTCTCCACGGCACCACGGTGTTCTCAAAGGTGATGGCGGAGATGATGCTACAACTCTGCGTGATGGGTGTGAACATCGTTCCATATTTGGACGATCTTCTCATAAAAGCGGTATCCGAGGCTCGGTTGTTGGAAAACATCACCCTACTACACGGCTACTGATGGATCACAGGTGGATTCTCAATCTAATGAAAGCGCACCTGGAACCATCGCAGAAGCTTCAGTTCTTGGGGATGATTCTGGACATAGTGTCTTAGAAGGTGTTCCTTCCTATGGACAAGGCATTGACTGTTCAGTTGATGGTGCGCTCTGTTCTGAAACCTAGAAAAATCTTGGTGCATCTCTGCATACGCTTGCTTGGTAAGATGGTAGCCTCTTATGAGGCAATTCAGTACAGAAGGTGAAAGGTTCCATGCCCGTCCGTTCCAGCGGGACCTGCTGGACAAATGGTCAGGGTCACACTTGCACATGCACCAGAGGATATCCCTTTCACCAAAGGCACGGATTTCCCTTTTATGTTGGTTGCAGACCTCCCACCTAGTGGAGGGTCGACATTTTGGAATTCAGACCTGGATTCTCTTAACAGCAGTTGCGAGCCTCTGCGGTTGGGGTGATGTAACCCAGGGGGCTCAGTTTCAAGGATGGTGGTCACCTCAGGAGGCCTCTCTTCCAATAAACATTCTGGAACTCAGAGCGATTTAAAATGCCTTTCTACAAGCCGCTTCTCTCCTCCAACATCGGGTAATACAGGTAAAGTCGGACAACGCCAAGGCGGTGGCATACATAAACAAAACAGAACAAGAAGCAAGGCTGCAATGCGGGAGGTGTCCAGGATACTCCTCTGATCAGAACGCAATGCCAGGGCCTTGTCGGCCATCGTCATTCCAGGAGTGGACAACTGGGAAGCAGACTTCCTCAGCAGACACGATCTGCACACGGGAAAGTGGGGCCTTCACCCGCAGGTGTTCCAAAAGTTGGTTCAACGGTGGGGCTGCCACCTCATCGACATGATGGCTTCTCATCTCAACAAGAAGCTGTGGCACTACTGCTCCAGGACGAGGGATCCACAGGCTGCTGTGGTGGACGCTCTGACGGCACTGTGGATTTACCAGTTTGTCTATCTATTCCCTCCGATTCCTCTCATTCCCAGGGTCCTAAAGAGACTGAAAATGGAAAGCGTTCAGGCAATTCTGATTGCCCTGGATTGGCCTCGCCAGGCCTGGTATGCGGACCTCCTGGCCATGTGCCTCGAAGAGCCCTGGCCTCTGCCGCTTCAAAAGGATCTTCTTCTGCAAGGACCGTTCGTCTATCTAGACTTACCACGGCTATGTTTGACGGCATGGCGATTGAAAGGGAGATATTAGCTCGAAAATGGCTTCCCTCCAAAAGTTATCTCTACTATGGTCCAGTCTCGTATTTGGAAGAAGTATGTTTCCTGGTGTGAAGGTCGCCAGTACTCCACTGTAGATTTTCATCTGGGTAAGTTCTTGCTCTTCCTGCAAGCAGGTGTGGCTATGGGCCTTCGTTTAGGCTCCATTAAGGTTCAGATCTTGTAGGTGTCCTTCGTATTCAACCGCCCTTTGTACCTCCCACGGCACCGATCTCAATTCGGTCCTGAACTTTCTGCAATCAGAGTGGTTTGAACCTTTGCACCGGGTGGACTTGAAATATATGACTTGGAAGACTGTCATGTTATTGGCTTTGGCCTCAGCGAGGCATGTCTCGGAATTGGGGGCCTTATCCTGTAAGAGCCCTTACCTGGTGTTTCATGAGGATAGAGCGGGGCTCAGGACTCGGACGCAGTTTCTGCCTAAGGTGGTGTCGGCATTTCACATCAACTAGCCGATAGTGGTTCCTGTATTGTCTGACACGTCAGTTTCTTCAAAATCTTTGGACATTGTTCGAGTTTTGAAGATTTATGTCAAGAGAACAGCTCGTCACCGGAAATCTGATTCCCTTTTTGTTCTCTATGACGCTACGAAGATTGGATGTCCTGCTTCAAATCAGTCTATTGCTCGTTGGATCCGGATGACAATCCAACAGGCTTACTCTTCGGCAACCTTGCTGCTGCTAAGTTCTATCCAGGCCCACTCCACAAGGTCGGTGGGTTCCTCCTGGGCGGCTGCCCGTGGTGTTTCGGCTTTGCAGTTATGCCGAGCAGCTACTTGATCTGGTTCGAACACATTTGTAAAGTTTTACAAGTTCGATACCTTAGCGACAGAGGACCTTCAGTTTGGTCGCTCGGTTTTGCAGGGATCTCAGCACTCTCCCACCTGGTCTGGGAGCTTTGGGACATACCCATGGTACTAAGACCATCCCAGTAACGCCGAGCTGCAAAAAATCCCTTAGTTAGTGGACAGCTGAAAATCCGTTCACACCACACTCACCATCGAATGTTTTTACCACTGTGTGCAGTCTGTGCACAGCCCAGGACTTACTCCTACATGCCCTCATTCCGAGTTGATCGCTCGCTAGCTGCTTTTAGCAGCCATGCAAACGCTAAGCCGCCGCCCTCTGGGAGTGTATCTTAGCTTAGCAGACGTGTGAACGAAAGGATCGCAGCATTGCTACAAAAAAAAGATTGTGCAGTTTCAGAGTAGCTCGAGACTTACTCCTAGCTAGCGATCACTTCAGACTGTTTAGTTCCTGTTTTGACGTCACGAACACGCCCTGCGTTCGGCCAGCCACACCTACGTTTCCCCAGCCACTCCTGCGTTTTTATTCGACACGCCTGCATTTTTACACACACTCCCTGAAAACGGTCAGTTACCACCCAGAAACACCCACTTTCTGTCAATCACTCTGCGACCAGCAGTGCGACTGAAAAGCGTCGTTAGACCTTGTGTGAAGCATCGGCTTTTGAGAAAGTACGTCACGCGTGCGCACTGCGCCCCATTCTCATGCGCAGAAGTGCTGCTTTTTTACCTAATTGTGGCGCTGCGAACGAAAGCAGGTAGCGATCAACTCAGAATGAAGGTCACAGTGCGATGAGAACAGGCTGATCGGGTCCGGAGCTGGCGTCACATACACTCCCTGAAAACGCTTGGGAACGCCTGCGTTTTCCCTGACACTCCCAGAAAACGGTCGGTTACCACCCACAAACGGCCTCCTCCTGTCAATCAGAATGTGAATGGCTGTGCGACTGAAATTTTCTCTTACGTCCTAGCAGATGCTGGGGTCCATATTAGTACCATGGGGTATAGACGGGTCCACCAGGAGCCATGGGCACTTTAAGACTTTAATAGTGTGGGCTTGCTCCTTCCTCTATGCCCCTCCTACCAGACTCAGTTTAGAAAATGTGCCCGGAGGAGCCAGTCACAGCTAGGGGAGCTCTGTAGAGCTTCTTTGTTTTTTGTTTTGTTTTTTTAAAGACTTTTTAGGTACAGGTAGGTTGCTGGCAACAGCCTCCCTGCTTCGTGGGACTTAGGGGGGGGGAGTAGTGTCCAGCCCTCTGAGGTTAATGGCCATTATCTCCGCTGACAGGTCACTGAGCTCCTGAGGGTGTTGATCGTTAGCCCCCAAGGCGACCGCTCACTCCTGCAGCATGCCGCCACCCCCTAACAGAGCCAGAAGATCGCGGTGGTGAGTGTGTCTCCAGTGACCCGACAAGCGGGGAGCCGGAGTGTATGGCAGCTACAGGGTTAGGAGCACAGTATTGACACTGCCCTCCGGAAGGCTTAGCGGTACAGATGCGCCGCTGTGAGGGGCGCCCTGGGCCAGCACGATACCCTTTCAACTGGTCAATCAGGCTATCAGGGGCTTCGGTTACACTGCTAGCACTATTACCTCAGGCCAGTATAAATATTTGAAATGTGCGGGAAGACGCGCCATGTTCAGGGGGCGGAGCTTCTCCTCAGAGTGGGCCATTTTCTCCCAGCAGATCCACACGCTGAGACGCTGACAGGGAGTGCTGACCCTCCACGACTCCAGATATCCTGTGCGGTACCAGGGGGTGGTAGAAGGGGGAGGAGGCTGTATATTAACTGTGTAATTCTATTAAGGGTACACAGTCAGCGCCAGGCAGTTATTCTATAACTGTCTACTGGGGTGCTGTGTGTGCTGGCTCCAAGCTCTGTGTTCCTCTGAAGGTACTTGGGGGGAAAACTGTGTCTGACAAGTGTGTGTGTGTGTGTGTGCGCTAATTTCTCACATAACCATGTCCAGGGACTGTGTCTTGTGCGGCAGAATATGTATCTTCTCCAGAGGAATCCATTGCATGTATGCAGGAATGTAATATTTTGTCTTAGCCTTCTGAATCCTATTGAGGGAATGATATCCCAGATTTCTACTAGAATTGCACATTATGAGACTGAACCACAGGTTTTAAAACAATCTGTGGAGGTTTTGTCTGGTTCTGTCCCCACTGCCTCAAAATCCCCTAGTGTATGCCCAAAGAAGCGTGCGCTTGCTCAGATTATGCAAGTCGACACGGACACCAACTCTGACACGGCAGACGGTGATGCAGATATGCGGGGGGGGGGGGGGGGGGGTGAGGCTTCCCTGGCAAGAGGGGTGCAACTCATGATTGAGGCTATTAGGGATGTGTTACATATTACTGACAAACCACCTGAACAGGCAGAGGAGGCTTACTTTACAGACTGTCAGAATCCATTTGGAATTCCCTCTGTAGGAACATATTCACAGGGACTGATGTTCTCGGTACAATAGCAGGTTTATTTATACAGGGTAAAGCAGTGTACAACTGTAAACAGTAAGTAAAAACCAGGAATGATTGGAGAACACAAAATGAAAGGGAGAACTGGAATTGCACTTGCAATGCTGGGAGTCTGGGAAGTACTTGGCAGTACTGGATACTTGGGAACACACTTGTGATACTGGGATTGGAAACTCAATTGTGATGCTGGGAACTGAGGGGACACAGAGACGCTGGAAACTGTGGGTACACGGGATGCCAGGAGACTGTGAGCACATAGACACACTGGAGACTGTGATTACATGAAAACGGTGTAGACTGTGGACATACCGTAGCAGGATGCACTTGAGCAGAGAATGCAGAGTTGCAGGATTGCACTGTAGAAGGTTCACAGAATAGCACTGTAGTAGAGTATGAAACGTAGCAGGATAACAGGATTGCACTGTAGCAGGATCACAGGATAGCACTGTAGTAGAGTATGCAACGTAGCAGGATAATGGGATTGCACTGTAGCAGGATCACAGGATAGCACTGTGGTAGAGTATGCAACGTAGCAGGATAACAGGATTGCACTGTAGCAGGATCACAGGATAGCACTGTGCTAGAGTATGCAATGTAGCAGGATAACAGGATTGCACTGTAGCAGAGTAGCTACACAGGATAGCTGTTGGAGCCTGGCAGTACCATAGATGATTTTAGCAGTAGAGACCAGCATAACCAGGAACAGGAACTGAGACAACCTTGACACGATGAACTGGCAACTGGGAGCCTGTGTGGCTGGCCTATATAGTGAGTTCAGGTGCTGCTCACAGCTGTTGTAACAGCTAATTACTAAGCTGCAGATACAGAGCAGAACGCTGAGCACCAGAGCAGAGGGCGCCACCCTAGGCATGGAGGAGAAACTGCATCGATTGTGACACAGACAATAAGAAAGCTTCCCTGACCTTCCCTGTGTCTAAGGAATTAAACGCGTTATTTGAAAAATCCAGAGAAAAAAATCCAGATCCCAAAGAGGGTTCTTGTGGCTTTTCCTTTCCCTGAGGATGATTGAAAAAAGTGGGAAAACCCAACTATAGTAGACGCTTCTGTATCTAGACTATCTAAAAAGATGGTTTTACCTGTCCTTGGGTCTACCGCTTTGAAATAACCGGCAGACCGCAAGATTGAAACTACGCTCAAATCCATATACACTGCTTCAGGAGTGGCGTTTAGGCCCATTATTCCCTGTGCATGGATTTCTAAAGCCATAGTAAAGTGGTCAGGCACATTACTAGAGGACTTAGATTCTATGGATAGAAGTGGCATTGAATTGTTTTTATGTAACATACAGGATTCGGCAGGTTTCATGGTGGAGGCCATGAAGGACCTGGGTAATCTGACTGCAAGGACATCGTCCATGGCTGTCTCAGCACGCAGGGGACTCTGGCTACGCCAATGGTCTGCAGACGCGGAATCCAGGAGAAGTGTGGAGAACCTACCTTTCACAGGTCTGGCTCTACTTGGGGAAACATTGGATGCGTGGATTACCACGGCAACCGCGGATAAGTCAACCTTTCTTCCCTCAGCCTCTCAGACGACGAAGAAACCTTTCTCTACGTCCTCTATGCAATCCTTTCGTTCTGCAAAAGCTGAAAAGTCCAAGACTCCTACCACTTTCTTCAGAGGTGGGCGAGCAAAATCAAAAAAATGCCACCTGCAGGTTCCCAAGACCAGAAACCTGCCTCTGTGTCCTCAAAATCCTCAGCATGACGGTGGACCTCCCTGCCTGGAGAACGGGCAGGTGGGAGCGAGGCTCAGACGCTTCAGTCACGTCTGGGTGTCGTCCGGTCTGGATCCCTGGGTACAGGATATTGTGTCCCAGGGGTACAAACTGGAGTTTCAAGAGCTCCCACCCCACAGGTTCTTGAAATCAGGCTTGCCAGCTTTGCTGACAGAAAGGGCTATCTTTCAGGAAGCCATTCAAAAATTGGAAAGGTCAGATGTAATTGTTCAATTCACCAAGGTAATGGCAGAGATGATGATTCTCCTCCGCAGGCAGGGGGTGAATATAATTCCTTATCTGGATGATCTGCTGATAAAGGCATCGTCCAGGGAGAGGTTGTTGTGGTCCATTGCGCTCACGACTCGACTGCTCAGGGAACATGGATGGATCCTGAATCTTCCCAAGTCACATTTGGAGCCGACAAGGAGATTGTTTTTCCTGGGGATGATCCTCGACACGGAAGTGCAGAGGGTATTTTTACCGGTGGAGAAAGCATTGGTGATCCAAACTATGGTCCGGGATGTCTTGAAGCCTTCCCGGGTATCGGTTCATCAGTGCATTTGCCTTCTGGGGAAGATGGTTGCCTCCTACGAGGCTCTTCAGTACGGAAGATTTCATGCACGATACTTCCAACTGGATCTCCTGGACAAGTGGTCGGGGCCTCATCTGCACATGCACCAGAGGATACGTCTGTCGCCAAAAGCCAGGATTTCACTCCTGGCTACAATTGCCTCACCTTCTAGAGGGCCGAAGGTTTGGGATTCAGAACTGGATCCTTCTAACCACGGATGCAAGTCTCAGAGGTTGGGGCACAGTCACCCAAGGGGAAACCTTCCAAGGAAGGTGGTCAAGTCTGGAATCCATTCTTCCAATCAACATTCTGGAACTTAGGGCCGTGTACAACGGTCTTCTACAAGCGGCACATCTTCTACAAGATTGGGCCATTCAGGTGCAGTCGGACAATGTAGCGACGGTGGCCTACATAAACCGACAGGGCGATACAAAGAGTAGAGCTGCAATGTCAGAGGTAAAAATAAATCCTCCTCTGGGCAGAAAGGCACGCGTTGGTGCTGTCAGCAATCTTTATTCCGGGAGAGGAAAACTGGGAAGCGGACTTCCTCAGCAGACACGATCTCCATCTAGGAGAGTGGTGCCTCCATCCAGAGGTGTTCACGGAGGTGACAAATCTTTGGGGTGTACCTCAAATAGATATGATGGCCTCCCATCTCAACAAGAAGCTTCGGAGGTACTGTTCCAGGTCAAGAGACCCACAAGCAGTGGCGGTGGATGCCCTGGTAACTCCGTGGGTGTTCCAGTCAGTGTACGTGTTTCCTCCACTTCCACTCATTCCAAGGATTCTAAAACTCGTAAAGAGAACAAGAGTTCAGGCAATCCTCATTGCTCCGGACTGGCTTGGTACGCGGATCTTCTGAACCTATTGCTGGAAGACCCGAGGCCTCTTCCTCTTTGGGAGGATCTTCTGCAATAGGGGCCGTTCACTTATCAAGACATACCACGGCTACGCTTGACGGCATGGAAGTTGAACGCCAGATATTAGCTCAGAAGGGCATTCCGAACAAGGTTATTCCTAGTCTGATACAGGCTAGGAAAGGAGTAACGTCTAAACATTACCAGCGCATTTGGAAAAAGTATGTATCTTGGTGTGAATTCAAGAAATTTCCTACGGTGGAGTTTCAACTGGGACGGTTTCTCCTCTTCCTGCAAGCAGGTGTGGATATGGGCCTGAGTTTGGCATCCATAAAGGTCCAGATTTCGGCCTTATCCATTTTCTTCCAGAAACAACTGGCTTCCCTCCCTGAGGTTCAGACTTTCTTGAAAGGGGTTCTGCACATCCACCCTCCCTTTGTGCTGCCTACGGCACCCTGAGATCTTAATGTGATGTTACAGTTCCTCCAATCGGATTGGTTCGAGCCTCTACAGAAGATTGAGATCAAGTTTCTCACATGGAAGGCTGTCACTTTGTTGGCCTTAGCTTCTGCTAGACGTGTGTCGGAGTTGGGGGCTTTGTCTTGTAAAAGCCCCTACTTAATCTTCCATGAAGATAGACCTGAGCTCCGGACACGTCAGCAGTTCCTTCCAAAGGTTGTGTCGGCTTTTCATATCAACCAACCTATTGTGGTGCCAGTTGCTACTGACTCATCAATTTCGTCAAAGTCCTTGGATGTTGTAAGGGCTCTGAAAATATATGTGAAGAGGACTGCTCGTCACATAAAATCGGACTCTCTGTTTGTCCTGTATGATCCCAAGAAAATTGGGCGTCCTGCGTCTAAGCAGACAATCTCTCGTTGGATCAGGGTCACTATCCAGCATGCCTATTCTACAGCAGGATTGCCGTGTACAAAATCTGTTAAGGCCCACTCTACTCGTAAGGTGGGTTCTTCCTGGGAGGTTGCCCAGGATGTCTCGGCTTTACAGCTTTGCCGAGTGGCTACTTGGTCAGGGTCAAACACGTTTGCTAAGTTCTACAAGTTCGATACTGTGGCCACTGAGGACCTACGGTATGGTTAGTCGGGTCTGCAGGAGCCTCCGCGCTCTCCCTCCCATTCTGGGAGCTTTGGTACATCCCCAATGGTACTAATATGGACCCCAGCATCCTCTAGGACATAAGAGAAAATAGGATTTTAATTACCTACCGGTAAATCCTTTTCTCGTAGTCCATAGAGGATGCTGGGCGCCCGCCCAGCGCTTCGTGATCCTGCAGTGGTTACTTGGTTCAGTACTGCTTTGTTCTTGGTTAAGTACTGTTTTGTTACTTGGTTAAGTATTCTTGTTCAGCGGTTGCTGAGTTTTCAAGCTGGTTAGCTTGGTTTGCCTGGTATGTGTGAGCTGGTGTGAATCTCGCCACTATCTGTGTAAAGTCCTTCTCTCGAAGTTGTCTGTCTCCTCGGGCACAGTTTCTAGACTGAGTATGGTAGGAGGGGCATAGAGGAAGGAGCCAGCCCACACTATTAAAGTCTTAAAGTGTCCATGGCTCCTGGTGGACCCGTCTATACCACATGGTACCAGTAGGTAATTAAAATCCTATTTTTGCACCTGCCTGTCACTTTCCCGCGATGCCTGTTGTTGTTTGCCGACGCGTGTGCACAATGCGGGGCATATGCATGCGCAGTCTATCGATAATCGCCCGCTGTGCGAAGATGCACAGCAGTGATCAGGCCTGAATCAGGCCCATTATCTGCAGACCCTCCAATATGATCCTTCCATGAGGTACACAATGCTCTGTTCCTGGGCTTCCCTCTTAATTATGATTGCAGTCAGTTTTGAAACGCTTTTCTCACAAATTAGTCAGTTCAACACGGGTGACTACAATGAGAAATTAAGTGAGAAGTCTAGGTGCGGGGCATTTTGTACCTGGAGGAAAGGTTCATGTTGGAGTGTCTGTATCTGTATCTTATCAGCTTTATGAATTTACACTACACCGTCAGAAAACATGCACTAAGTTAAATCAGTTGACTATCTGAAACCACTTATTTTACAGCCACTTAAAATGAGATAATGGAGTGGAAAGGGAACACTTTTAGAGGAGTTTCTTACTAATGGCAGGATCACATTCACATCCATTTTTAATCAGCAAAATACTTGAAGTGCACACTAGGTCTGAGCTGCTGGATATCAGGTCTTGTCCTATACTTCTAGTTCAAATTTTCCAACTACCAGAGTTACTACAGAGAGATGCACATTATTAGGTGACATTTTCCCCATGTCAAATAAATCTTTAAGCATTCATAAAATGCAAAAGATAATAAAGACAATTGGGTTGGCTACGGGAGATCAGCATTCAGAATGCTGGTGGTCACATGATCGACGGCGGCATCCCGACTCCTGGAATCCCTATGCTGGTAGTTAAGTATGCTAACCCTCCCTTCCCTGCAGCCTAACCCTGCCTTCTTGCGGTCTAACCCTAACCCACCCTCTGCAGCCTAACCCAACCAGCCCCCCCAAGCAGCCCAAACCTCCCCGGCATACTTACATTCAGGATGCCGGCTGTTGGGACTTCAGTGTCAGGAATCTGATGGGTGTCAGGATGTCAGCTACATCTCAGACAATCTCGTGTTTTTTTCTAGTGGGAACGGCCCCCCTGCAAATTCCCGGATCAAGTGATCGGGGAATCCTACCCGGGTAGCTTACCAGGTTGAACACGAGTTCAAGGTAAAGGATTTCACCATATATGGCGAACAAACAGGCGCTGTGATTGGGCTGGTTCTCTAAGCTGCTGTTGGAAAAGGTGATAGTTGGTCACCCTAAAAACACAAACATATAAGTATAAAGGAACCAACTTCGCTTTGATAAATAATGTCAATTTTATATTGGCTAAATAGAAAAGCTACAATACAAATACACAATAAAAAACCACAAGAGGGATCAATAACAAAATTCTAAATAAAAAGGGAAATAAATGCTGAATAAAAACAGAGCCTTATTGAGCCAATCTCTGAATCACAATTAGTCTTTCTTAGGGCAATCTGTGTGCAAAAGCCGGCATGTGCAAATTTTGCTGATTTTCCATCCCAATACGCCACTGGGTGAGCGCATGTTTGAAGAAGGATTACAATGTGCCAGTAGAGAGAGACAGATTGAAGAGGTGAGTTAGAGGTGGGCATTCAGTGAGAGAGAGGGAACAGAGAAGTTGGGAGGGAATAGGATTGAGAGTGCAGTTTGTAGGGTAAAATAAGGAGATAAGTTCAAATACTACTGGAGAGAATTTAACTGGATGGGGCCCGTATGAAAAAGTTGGAGGAACATATCTTGTATCAATTTTGTCTCTGAAGTAGGTGACAATTGTGGGCTGTAAGGGAGGAAGGTACAGGTGGGCAGGGAAGCGAATTGAAAGTGATGGGTGGATATTTAAGGAGTTGGTGAATATTTAAGGAGTGACGTATGTTTGCTTGGCAATTGAAAGGGCAGTGCTATAAGATGAAAAGATATTAATAGTGGAAGAAGTCAACATAGGAGCAAGATTTCCTTCAGTGGTGCTAAGCAGTGTGGGAGCACTTTTGTATGTGGCTTTTCTGCTTGGTGTGGCCTGGTTGAGGTTTGACTCATCAGAGACCATGTAAAGAATGTTGCCCATAGAAACCAATCAGCTTCTACCTATAATTTTATACAATATACTTGATAAATGCTATGCCAAAGATGACTGGTTGCTATGGGCAACTTCTCCACTTGTTCTCTTCTCCACCCAAATGTTGTGGTTGGAACTGCATTGTCTAGGACTGAAGTGAGTTTTGTTGTAGAAAAAGGCAGCCTGATCAGGGGCAGGATGCACTATCCCTAGTGTTCACTCTAGGATATTTTTAGGGCAGGGTGCAGGTCATTGAGGAGGGCACTATTTTATTTCGAAGGGCACATTTTTGATGACGCTTTGCGCATAAAGCATAGCGCAAATGTTTATCGTTTTTGTACATACATTTTCCCTTTAATATATCCTTTACCCATACATACATACATACATACATACATATAGGACACCCATGTAACACCCAACATCTGTACTGAGAAACATACCTTAGATGTCCAGTCTTTGTGAAAGATTGGCTGTAGCAAATACATAATAAGTAGATAATAATAAATGTCTCCTCCAGTGCTGAAGTGGTTATAATTCGTTATGCGTTATACAACAGAAAAGTTAAGCAGAGGGTTCAAATATATAGGTAAAAAAAAATGTCTGTTCTACTAGGGAAATACTGTAAGCAGTACATGCTCACTGCTTACCCTGTTCTTTCCCTCTTCATCAGAGCGCTGTGTTATGCAGGCAGCCACAGCAGTGATGTCATTTACAGTCCCTCCTCTGCCATCCAGTTCGCTAAGGATAGAAATTGTGCTCCAATTTCAAAGATGAGCAAGGAGTAGACAACTATATTGTAACATGCACTCTGACTGCTGCATTCTGTATACAAGGGGGTGATTTATGGTCCTGCAGGGTGCACTGAAAAAGGGCGGGGTGCTTTTTCACATTTGAAAAATGGGCAGGGTGCAGCACCCTGCTGAAACAGCCTAGAAGGCACACTACTATCCCCATAAATGTGGTCAAAGGTAAGGTAAGGCAGAAGGAAAGGAAAATTTTGGCAGAAACTGGAACAACCAATATGGAGAAAGCAAGAAACTATAGTAGAAGTAGAAGTCAATGTCAAGGGAATGTCCATCACAGTGCGTGGGAGATAAAGTCCAATAGTAGAAGTTGAAAGAAAGCCTTGGAGAGAGATAAAGTGGACAGAGATAAAGTACCAACCAACCAGCTCCTGACATTTCTCAAACACTGCCTGTAGCATGGCATTTAGGAGCTGGTTGGTTGGTACTGTATCTCTCTCCAAGGCTTAGTACATAAATACCCTCGTCTAGTGGCTCCCAAACGTTTTTGAGTCACGGCGCCCTAGAGTATCAGAATTTTTTTCATGGCACCCCTAGGCCAAAAGTTTCTTATTGAGAAATTTAGAAAAAAAAATGTCATTAAGTAAAATGAGCTTATATGTCATGCTTAGGTTCAGTTATGTGGTGAGGGACAGGATTCACTTCTGATTGCCCACATCATTTATTATTGGAAGACACCAGCACTGGTTTTGCCTATTAAATTGACCATAGATATTTGAATTGGTTCTTTACCGCCAATCCAAGGCACCCCTGCAAGTGTCTCGAGGTACCCCAGGGTGCCTAGGCACACAGTTTGGGAACCACTGCCCTAGTCCCATTAGGTTTGTTAATGTAAATGTTGAAATAACCTAGGATGAAAGTAGACATTTCGAAGAATAGCAAATAACCATGCAGCAAAGTTGGCAAGAAATTGAGAAACTGGACCTTGGGGGTGATAAATGAGAGAAACATAAAGGTGTAGAGAATAAAATAGATAGTGTAGACTTAAAAAGAAGACAAAGAGAGGGAGGGTCCAGGGGGATATGACTCCGAACATGCAGCTTGGAGAAAGTAAAATGCCTACCCTACCGCCTTGTCTGACACAGTGTTCCCTGGAGCAGAGAGCTGCAAGGGATGTACTGTTGCATCAGTTGAGGTTAGTTAGGTTTCTGTAAGGGTGGCAAGGTGAGGGATTTTTTAATTAAAAGATCATGGCTGATTGCGAGTTTGTTAGAAACATTTTACACATTCCAAAGTAGGACTACTTAACATCAGGGCCATTCCTTTACCCCTGACACCTAGAGAGTATCATTACAATGCTAAGTAGCACTGGGAACTTTCTTGTACCCCTAGACATTGGGTACCAGAGAAATGTTGAATGCAAGAACTTGTAGTAGTACCAATGGCTACACGCACAGACAGCCCATGTGTTACTGCAGTCTGTAGAACTACCAGCGCCAACATGCACATGAGCATGAGTGCTTGCTTTCACTTGTAGAGCCATAAGTGTGCACTACAAAAGGTTGCCCCCTTGCTAAATGAATCCCTCAGTTATAAAAATTATACTTGTGTAGTGTCCTGTTATAAAAATAATAATGAATAGTAGTGCCACTGTTATAAAAAAAAATACATAGAGCAAATAACAAGAATATTCCAGGCAACATTTGATTGTAAAATATAGGGCAGTAATCATTTTATTATTAGTGCAGCAATATTTATTATTTTTATAACGGGGCACAACTGGAATATTTTTGTAATGTGAGGACACTCCAACTATTATTTTTATAATAGGCACTACAAGTGATAATATGCTCTGGAGCCCATGTGTATACTTAGGCATAACAAACTGGAAGATGTAGTGCCACAAGTGCTTGGACAATGGGGGTCATTCCGAGTTGATCGCACGTAGCAATTTGTTGCTGCCCGTGCGATCAACTAGACGCCGCCTATGGGGGAGTGTATTTCTGCATAGCAGGGCTGCGAACACTTGTGCAGCCCTGCTATGCTAAAAAAAGTTTTGTGAAAAAGAAGACCAGGGTAAGATCGATCCAGTGTTGCAGGTCCCGGAATTGACGTCACACATCCGCCCTCCAAACGCCTGGACACGCCTGCGTTGGACTCACCACTCCTCGAAAACGGTGAGTGCCGCCCGGTTCCACCTTCCTCCTGTCAATCTTCTTGTGGCGACCGCTTTCTTTGTTCGTGACGTCGGCTGTCGCTGGGCAACGACACGCCTTCGCAATGCGCCCACTGCGCATGCGCAGTTCCGACCCGATCGCAGGGCTGTGAGGAAGTGCAGCGTGCGATCGGGTCGGAATGATCCCCAATGGGCCTAATTCAGAGTTGATCGCAGCAACATAATTGTTAGCAGTTGGGCAAAACCATGTTGCACTGCAGGGGGGGCAGATATAACATGTGCAGAGAGAGTTAGATTTGGGTGGGGTGTGTTCAAACTGAAATCTAAATTGCAGTGTAAAAATAAAGCAGCCAATATTTACCCTGCACAGAAACAATATAACCCACCCAAATCTAATTCTCTCTGCACATGTTATATCTGACACACCTGCAGTGTACATGGTTTTGCCCAACTGCTAAAAAATTTGCTGCTGCGATCAACTCTGAATTACCCCCAATATTACCTGGATCTGGAGACCGGGTGATTTTTATTTTTTTAATTGTGCTTAAGCAGACTGACACTTTGTCATTAAGCAGGCTGACACTTTGTCATTAAGCAGGCTGACACTTTCAGCTGTAGCTCACTCTCGGCATTGGCAGCTATGGGAAAAAATATGAGAGCAGATAGAAGCGCATGTGTATATTCCTACGCAAACTGTCATCTGGTGACTACCTGATTGTGTGACAGGCGAACATGTGGCCAGCCAAGGCTTCTCACGTCAGTCTGCATCAGCCATGTTCCGTGACACAGACACTCACTGTTTATTCATCTTCTTACAAAGCATGTGCTTCACCGTTCAGGCAGTACAACTTAATCACATTGAATCAATGATGAAAAAAATACAATTAGGGGAGCAATAATTTTGTGCCTAGAGGCAGATGGACCACTTAATAAATAGACAGATACCAGTATTCACTTTAGGTGTGATTAGAAGGAATCACTTCATTAAATTGGATGTACAGGCCAGTACTGACGGGAGAGATGTGTGCTGAGCGATCTCAACACAGACCGCTCAGCACACACCCCTGCTCAGCACAGCGCGATGTGCTGAGCGAGGGGGACGGACGGACAAGCCGCTCATTTCACGCAGCGGGTGAAATGAGTGACCTGCTAGATTGTGCCTGCATGCAGGCCAGTCTAGCACTGGCGATAGCAACGCACGGGGCCACGCATCGCTATTGCTGTGGGGGGTACACACAGAGAGATCAGTGCTTAACTTCTAAGCAATCTAGTCACATTGCTTAGAATTTAAGCACTGATCTCTCCGTGTGTAAGTCCTGTAAGTGCCCATCTCTAGCTGTCTTCATTTGCCTACGAACTTGCATGTATGTAATGTCCCTCTATATAACACAAAGCTCACGCATGTGCAGCACATCCCCTGGCTATATGTGTATTCTGTGGAAAAGATTTTCAATGTTGGTGCATCCCACTCTAAGGGGGTAATTCTGAGTTGATCGCAGCAGCAAGTTTGTTAGCAATTGGGCAAAACCATGTGCACTGCAGGGGGGGCAGATATAACATGTGTAGAGAGAGTTAGATTTGGGTGGGTTATTTTGTTTCTGTGCAGGGTAAATACTGGCTGCTTTATTTTTACACTGCAATTTAGATTTCAGTTTGAATACACCCCACCCAAATCTAACGCTCTCTGCACATGTTATATCTGCCCTACCTGCAGTGCACATGGTTTTGCCCAACTGCTAATAAAATTGCTGCTGCGATCAACTCAGAATTAGGCCCTAAATGTTATATTTTACAATGGGGCATATTGCGGTGACTAGATAAATATACTGGAAACAGTAGCCTTTTTAAGCCCACATGTTAAGAAAATAGTTATGCCATAGCAGTAACATATATTGCAGGTTTCCACTTGAACATTATAACATTTTAAATATTAACTTACTGTACAGAATTATTAACATAACTCTTTGACTCTCACACAGACACAGAATGTGATGTATGACCTAATGTCTGAACTTCAAGAACGTAATGATGACCTTGAGAAGAGAATTATGACCCTGGAAACCAAGATTGACTCCCTAAATGGCTCTTTACATGCTCTTCCGGGGCTAATTGCTCAGGCTCTGCTCCGAGAGCAGGGAGAACTCTTCCTCCTACGTTCCCATAGACCCTTCCCTCCATCTAACAGCTCGGACAATTCATGGAGCCCCCCAAGGAGACGTACCTCTCCTTCCACTGCCCCGCACACCTCTTCAGACAGCGGCTGAGGAGGGAAGAGGACAGGTGGAGACCAGGGTGGGAGTGGTGGAGTGAGGACTTAACAAGCTCACCTTTTATCCATAGCCACTATGTGGTTTGATTATGTCAGCTTTTTTTCTTAAAAGCCTTGGATATTTGTTAACCCCTGAGGGTTCTTTGAAAATGCTGGAGTGAAAGTTCTATCAAAAATGAAAAAATATATATCTAAAAATGTTTGTGTAAACACGCACACGAGAGTACGCGCAGTGGCGCGATTATCCCTCTCTCTGCCACAGGCTGACCCTGTGCATTGATGGGGAGTAGTCCAGTCTAGATAGGTTTCTAAATCAGTCTGCTAAAAACTGTCCCAAATTGTATTTATTTTCTTTAAAAGAGTTTTTAGGGCTGTCTGCCTTGTGTTTTCTTATTAATAAGACAAACACCTCTGTTCCTAGCCTCGCAGCTTTGAGTTTTTAAATAGTGATTGGCAGTCAGCCATATTTTTTTAAAAACCCCTGTCCAAAGAAATGAAATATTATCATAATTAATATATTTTAAAGAGCCACATATGAATGGGGTGGGACTGCATGTAACCTTTGATTGTCAGAGGGATTTGCAACATTCATTGGACAAGAAGGGGTTAAGTCGTAAGTGGGCCTTAAGTTGGTCTTCAATGTACGTGTGTGTGTGTTTACATGTATATGTATATATAAATATATCCATATATATTTATATATATAGAAGTATACAAGAGAGAAAACCTGTATTTTTTTAAACTTGCGTTACTGGAGTGGTGTAATATGTACCAGTGTTACTGCCCCACTGGGTGGCAAGAAATTTTGTAGAGGGGCCTAGGTGGATGGTGTATGAGATTGGCATCTGGTTCTTTAAAAAAAATAACTATGAGATCTATTCAGGAAGCAGTGAAAAGAGTAGGGAAATGAGCCAGTGAAGTGGAGGCATCAGCTGCTACGTATAATTTTATAGAATGCACTTGATAAATGTTACATCAAAACTGTGTGGTTGCTATGGGCAACTTTTCCACTGGCTCACTTGTCTACTCTTTCACTGCTTCATAAGTAGAGCTAATAAAGAGAGTATTAAATAGTAAAGAAATGCTGAATCACAATATACTCTACATTTATTGTATTGATTTCAAGACATTTCTATCCAAACTTTGAGGAGGAGGGCATGTGATATAATACATTAGATGCTATCAAGGTCCCCATGATGTTGGTGGCCACTAAAAAGCCAATTTGACAACCCTGTCATTAGCAACCTACAAAGTGATCTATAGACTAGAACGGGCATGTCAAACTTGTGGCTCTCCAGCTGTTGTGAACCTACAAGTCCGAGCCTACTTTACCAGCTGATCAGTGTCAAGTATGCTGAGACTTGTAGTTTCACAACAGCTAGAGGGCCACAAGATTGACATGCCTGGACTAGAACCTATTATCTCACATTGAGCGAGCTGTCCTAAGCCTTGGATGGGGGGTGCAGTGGAAAGAGATAAAGTACAAGCCAAACAGCTCCTAACTGCCATGTTACAGGGGGTGTTTTAAAATTGGCAGTTAGGAGCTGATTGGCTGGTACTTTGGGGTCTATTTACTGAACATTGGATGGAGATAAAGTGGACGGAGATAAAGTACCAGACAATCAGCTCCTAACTGTCATTTTTCAAACCCTGGGGCAGATGTATTAAGCCTGGAGAAGTGATAAAGCAGTGATAATTGCAAGGTGATAACGCACCAGCCAATCAGCTCCAATATGTAAATTTACAGTTAGGAGCTTATTGGCTGGTACGTTATCACCTTGTACTTATCACTGCTTTATCACTTCTCCAGTCTTAATACATCTGCTCCTCAGTCTGTGACTTAGCAGTTAGGAGCTGGTTGGGACTTTATCTTCGTCCACTTTAGCCAAGTCTTAGTAAATAGGCCCCTTTTATTTCTATCCACTTTATCACTCTCCAAGGCTTACCACATCTGCCTCTTGGTGAGATACACTGCTCCCTGCAGAAAATCTACAACCAAGTTCAGGATCCAGGATTACATGTCCAATCCAAGAAGTATTCCATAGCTTTATTATGCCCTAGGATCAACACATATTCAATTGTTTAAAAAGTCAGTTGGGTGTCTGTTTTTTCCTATCTAATAGACAGGTAAAAACAGACACCCAACCGACTTTTCAAACATTTGAATTCCTCCCATAGATGGTATTCCATAACATTAAATTCCAGTTAAACATGGTAATATGTTTAAATTAAGTTTAGCCTTTAAGATGTTATGAATTGTTACTGACTTTTTTCCTATGTAAAAATATGAACAGTATTATTTAGAACCAGATCCAATCACAACCTTCCACCCAGCCCACATATCCCCCTATTACACCCATAGGGCAGTGTAGGGCTCTATGATGCCCCTTAGGAGGGTTGTAGTCTTCCCAAGGACACTATTGGCTTCTGCAATGGTTTAGTCCTATCTTAGGCCATTTGAATATAGAGAATAACTTCACCCATATCTAAAAGAAATAGTTTTAGGTGGAAACCAATAATAAGATAAAATAAAAAAGCTCTACTTACCTTCAGTTAAGTGTTGCCCTAATGGCTCCAATGGTCTAGTTCTGCAATCTCTTTTTCTATATGAGCAAAATATTCAAAACGTATTTATAGAATATTCAACTCATTCCACATTTTGGCATGGAGATTTGACCATTTTTTTGAGTGGAATTTGGCCAGACTAGAATGCTGTTCCACATAGACTTCTACTCTCTTCTCCTACTTTGTTATTAGACCATACTGACCATTTTGCAAAATGGTGCAGCAAAAGCGTAATTGAAGATTGTATTGCTGGAACTATTCTCCATTACGCTCACTAATCTCATCTGCTAAGGAAAACAAAACTAATAGCATTGTTGTTATTATCCCGCTCTTATAAACTTCCCTTACACATGAATAAGAAATTCAAGGTTATTGTAACCCCACTGCCTGTCAGAATCAGGCAAAGGGTAGTATGTAATGGGATCTCAGTGCTGGACCAATGGAGCTTTCTTGAGGAACACTGACATGAGGTAACAATGGACAATGGTAAGTTGAATTTGTAATCATATTTCAGTAAAAATCTCATCCAAAATGATTTTTTTAGTTTTGAATTGAATTCTTTATGTGGGAAATGTGTTATGGATTATTAAAGTTCTAGGTCAGTCAAATGAAAAAATATAGATTACATTTTTTAAGGTAGTGCACATCAGTAGTAAATGTGTGCGATGGCTGTTGCCGTTGGCATTGAAAAAGGAATTGGCATGGCAACTACAGGATTGACGTGGGAGTGTTATAATGTAAGGTTACTCAATTAGAGGTAAACATGTTATTGCCATTATTACAGTGGAATTTTTTAAAATGATGGAAGATATAAAATGTGAAGAGATTCAACCGCTATGTGTTTTAGATTTGATATGGGTACAGGAGAAAAAGAATGTGTGGAAAATGTAACTAAATTAAAACTATTTGATATACCACAATATGATGAGAGCAGGGGAAATGGTATCCGTTATTTATAGTCTGAAAGTTGGGAGATGGAAAATTAAGCATAATGCACATAAATGGACCTACACCTACTTGAAAATAAAACTTGTGAACCACAGAGTTATTATTAAATGAAGCAGTTAAAATAACACGTCACAAATGAAGCATTGTTGGTTCAGACCAGTAGCATGTGAGGATGCCATGTATTCCACCTGTCACACCACCATTATATTGAGGGAAAATGTTGCTGATGCATAATTGTTGAGGGTTTTTTTTAATGGATAATACCAGGGCAAACAGGGTAAGCATGTATGTTTTATCTGAATAATATATATAATGGGGGCAATGACCCCCATCCAAAACCTAGTCTGCTTCCAACTTCGCTCCAAAGCAGGGATTCTCACTGTAGCAAGATTAACCACTTCTCCACTCAAAATTATGAAACTGTCCATTCAGCATTGAAGAGGTTAAGATAACCCCTGCATTTTAGGAAGGGTTGGTAATGTTAGGTACCCAGCTCTCACTAGTAATATCTAATTTATAGGTTTTTATTTTAAAGGAGGTAAAAAAGGACACTTAGAATCTATAACCAGTTTTCTAGAAAAGATCAGAATGCCACAGATCTAGAAAAAGAAATAAATTCTGTTGGAGACCTTTTATGGCTTTGTGTCATTTGTGTGAATGTTCCATTTATGGGGATCATTCCGAGTTGATCGCTCGCTGCCGTTTTTCGCAGCATAGCGATCAGGCTAAAAATCGGCAGTTCTGCGCATGCGTATGGGCCGCAGGGCGCACGCGCCAAGTAATTTCACACAAAACTAAGCAATTTTACACAGGGGTGAGCGACGCTTTTCAGTCGCTCTGCTGATCGGTGAGTGATTGACAGGAAGTGGGTGATCTGGGCGGAAACTGACCGTTTTCCGGGAGTGTGCTAAAAAACAGAGGCGTGTCAGGCTAAAACGCAGGAGTGGCTGGAGAAACGGGGGAGTGGCTGGCCAAACGCAGGGCGTGTTTGTGACGTCAAACCAGGAACTAAACCGACTGAGCTGATCGCAATCTAGGAGCTACTCAGAAACTGCAGGAAAAGATTTTCAAGCAATTCTGCTAACCTTTCGTTCGCACTTCTGCTAAGCTAAAATACACTCCCAGAGGGCGGCGGCTTAGCGTGTGCACTGCTGCTAAAAGCAGCTAGCGAGCGAACAACTCGGAATGAGGGCCTTTGAGCAATACTTTTAACCAGAACTTAGTTTGTGCTGTTGCGCTGTGGAATAATGTCCCATCACTTATTCCCTGCAGCTTCAACTCTGATATGCATTTTGTTTTTAATACCAATGGGGTCAGGACAGATTCCACATCACACTCCAAGGCCGATGCCACCGTGAACTGAGCATTGACATTGCTATCTCATTACTGCTGTGACTAGACAAGCAAGAGCGGGGTGCTTCAAGGTAAACTCTGTCCTCCACCCGCCCTGCATCAAGCTGCCCAGGCTCAAGATGGAAGGCATTCTATCCTGATATAAGGTAATCCTGTAAATTTTCACAGCTGACAGACATCATATATTTGTACATTAACCCTGTATTATTTCTGCACTGACAGCACATACATGGATTTTAGTTATCACCGTAATAACTAATTTGTGGGGCGTAATTTGAATCATAACTAAGTGGAATTAAAAAGTATTCCAATTCCTGCTGAATGCAACCCCAAAACCGACACCAGGGGAGTGGTATGTATTACCGCCTCACACAATGCCGGATGTCAGTATACCGACATTGGCATCCCGAGTGGTAGAATGCCGGCAAGGGGGCGAGCGCAGCAAAGCCCCTTGCGGGCATGGTGCAGTTTTGTTCTCCCTCTATGGGTGTCGTGGATACCCACAGAGGGGGAATCACCTACCTCACCGGTATACCGGCGGTGGTATGGTGCCCCCATCGGGATCCCGGCATCGCCATTGTGACAGCCGGGATCCCGACAAGCAGAATGCTGACCGCATACCCCTGAGATAGATTGTACGTGAGAACATATTTATCAGCTGGTCCTATTGTCCAACGCTGCCAGACTTTTGGTATGACTGTGGGAAAGTTAGGAGCTATGGGGGTAATTCCAAGTTGATCGCAGCAGGATTTTTGTTAGCAATTGGGCAAAACCATGTGCACTGCAGGGGAGGCAGATATAACATGTGCAGAGAGAGTTAGATTTGGGTGTGGTGTGTTCAATCTGCAATCTAATTTGCAGTGTAAAAATAAAGCAGCCAGTATTTACCCTGCACAGAAATAAAATAACCCACCCAAATCTAACTCTTTCTGCACATGTTATATCTGCCTCCCCTGCAGTGCACATGGGCCCTCATTCCGAGTCGTTCGCTCGGTATTTTTCATCGCATCGCAGTTAAATTCCGCTTAGTGCGCATGCGCAATATTCGCACTGCGACTGCGCCAAGTATCTTTGCTATGAAGAAAGTATTTTTACTCACGGCTTTCTCATCGCTCCGGCGAACGTAATGTGATTGACAGGAAATGGGTGTTACTGGGCGGAAACACGGCGTTTTATGGGCGTGTGACTGAAAACGCTACCGTTTCCGGAAAAAACGCAGGAGTGGCCGGAGAAACGGGGGAGTGGTTGGGCGAACGCTGGGTGTGTTTGTGACGTCAAACCAGGAACGACAAGCACTGAACTGATCGCACAGGCAGAGTAAGTCTGGAGCTACTCTAAAACTGCTAAGTAGTTTGTGCTCGCAATATTGCGAATACATCGGTCGCAATTTTAAGATGCTAAGATACACTCCCAGTAGGCGGCGGCTTAGCGTGTGTAACTCTGCTAAATTCGCCTTGCGACCGATCAACTCGGAATGAGGGCCATGGTTTTGCCCAATTACTATAAAAAATCCTGCTGCAATCAACTTGGAATTACCCCCTATGTTCCCATCTTTGCAATGCGAGACAGCATGAAGACGTAACCATACCACTACCACATGTTAAGTGCTTATTACTCCTTATCCACACTGTCAGCTAGCCATCAAATGGGTTGGCTTTGTTTCCTCTAGAGACACTAATACGTTGCGGCTGCATGCACTCTACTGTATTTATTCTTTTGTAGTGCAGATAGGAGTTTCACTTATTTTTTTATGTAAAAATAAAGCCCCATTGTAGTTTTGCTATAAATGACTTATGTTATTACAAAAGGCCTCAATACAATAATCCTACCAGGATACGCAGTTTTTTGTAAAATCCCAACCAGGGGTCTGGGATCCCCACAGCAAACGTTTCTAGTGCCCCCGTCCCTCACCTAAATAATCCAGCTTTCTTTTTTGTCTCTGCTGCAACAGCTCTGCACTTACTTGTTAGACAGGCTGGGAATGCCAGGGTTCCTCATTAAGCTCCCTGCTAGTTGTAAACACCTCTGATATGACTGGCCTGCAGCAGCACAGGTGGTAGCTACATGGGCCCCTCAGCCGCCCCTTTGGGACAAGTTGTGCATACTTTTTTTTGTCAAATGAGGCATACAGCCCCGTGCTAATCAGACTTGGGATAGTTGGAACTAGCTGTAGTCCCCCTGCTATATGGCACCAGCTCTGACTGATAAAGCCTAGTATTGGTAACATGACTTCTGATCCATAGTTGCCTACTCTCCCGCATTCCGCGGGAGACTCCCGGTAGGACGCAAAGTCTCCCGCTGCCCCGGGAAGCTACATAAATCTCCCGGATTCCCCACTGCCCAGGAACTAATTTTGTGACATCAGAGCACAAGGGGCGGCCACCGCGGAGTTATGGGTAGCGGTAGCCGGAAGCTATATCCCGGCTCCCGCACTGCGCCTGTACCAGCTCCTCGTTCTCCTCCCCGCATGTGTGCTGGCGCAGCAACAGTGAAAGGAGGCTAGCTGGATCAGACACCCACAGCAGCCGCTCATCGGAGTGATTGTGCTGCGGCTGGGGTGACAGTGGGGGCAGCGCAGGGAGATCTGGAACAACAGCAAAGAGCCCAGCTGTGATGAGGGAGTCAGCAAGAAGCACAGAAACCCGACCAGAAAGAAGGGTAAGAGGGGTGTGGTGGTCCGGGTGTGTGATCAGTAAAATGGGGAAAGCTATGGGATACCTGGTTGATTTTATTGGGGTGCATGGATAGCTAAGAGCAGGGCTGCAGACTTCTCTCCTACCTCATGCTGCTGCTGTCAGTCTCTCTGTGTTTAACTTTCAACTCCTCCTCCTGCAGTGCTCCACGGAGTCCTTGGTCCTGTCACTGAGCTCGTTTGAAGCCCCTGCTCCCTCAGTGAGTGCACACACTGCACAGTAGTCAGGGAGTCTGGAGCTCTCACTAATAAACGTTCAGAGCAGGCTTGGGGAGGGGAGCTCACGGACAGGTTCCCCACCTGTTGCTGCTACCTAACTTGTTCTAGAAACAAATGAACAGGGGCCCTGGAAACTCCCTGGTTATTGGTGTGCAGCTGTCTCTATTCCTCCCTGCCCCTCTCTGTGAGTCTGTGTCCCTGCTCCCTGACTGCAATAGACACTCCCTTCCCTCTCTCCCCCCCCTCTCCCTTCTCTCTCCCCCCCCCCCTCTCCCTTCTCTCTCCCCCCCCCTTCTCTCTCCCCTCTTCTCTCTCCCCTCCCCCCCCTTCTCTCTCCCTCTCTCCTTCTCTCTCCCTCTCTCTCTTTCCTCCCCCTTCTCTCTCCCTCTCTCTCTTTCCTCCCCCTTCTCTCTCCCCCCCCCCCCCTCCCCTTTCTCTCTCCCTCTCTCTGTCCATCCCCATCTCAGTATAGGAAGCAAGAGAGGCAGAAGAATGATCTTTAGAATGTTTAGTGCCACAAGAAGAAAGATAAATGCTGGGCTCCGGACCTCTTGTCAAGAAACAGTTAAAATAAAATGAATAATATTTTTTTACTGTGTATGCAGTCTTATACAAAAAGGATTGCACTGGGACGGTGAGAGTCTGTCAGAGAAGACAGAATGCAGCCTAATCAAATCACATTTAACAAATTGACCCTTTTAACTTAAGATATTTTGTGTCCCTTTGGTTGGAATCAGCAGGTTTTCCCACAGCACAGGATTCCGACGCTCAAAATTTTAACAAAGGGATCCAAAAGATTAGAACACCGACAGGGGTGAGTAGGGGGTGTTCTTCCCTCTCCCCACCCTCCTAACCCTCTCTACAGCCTAACCCTAACCTCCCCCTTAGTGCCTAACCAGGCCCTAGAAGTACATAAATCTAACCTGACATCTCGACTTTTACAATGCGGACTGCAGAGTAATTAATTTACCCGTACCCTAACCCATCTGAGGTGGCGGCTAGGGTAGGGCTAAGTTAGTGGGGGTGGCAGCTAGGGCTAAGAGTCTGAGGGGTGGCATCTATAGATAACCCCCCTTCTAGTCCGTAAGCCCCCCCCCCCAGGCCTTAACCATCCCCCCAATACTTACCTTTGGGATGTCAGCAGTCAATGTTTCTGGCGTCGGGATTCTGAGTGATGCTCCAGACCGGTGGGATGCTGACCACATCATATCAGACACATAGCTGCTTTCTCTGGGTTCATGTTCATGCAGAGACACTGTATCTGCCATAGGTGGACACTATGGTGTGCTGCTGGTGGACTGTCTAGAACCACCAGGCGAGGTGACAGCATGCAAGAGCTCAGAAAGTGGACATCTCAGGGCTTGAACAATGAGGCAAACACTAGTACACAAAGAGGATGCTGAAACTTATATACATAGTATCACTGCTTTAATTCCAGCAACAGATGGCAGAGGGAATGTAGCAACGTCCACCTTTGTATCAAGCACAGAGTGTTACTGAGCATGTCACAATTATTTCCGGATAAAGCACAGGTTGTCTGATGTGAATTAGACCCTCCTTCTGCCAGCATGCTGCACTTAGTACTTTAGTTATCATCTGCCACTGCTGGACACACCCCTTAGTGGTGAGAAACATGCCAATTGGTAGACTTAGACACACCCTTTGGGCGGAGCTTGGCACACCTTCTTTGCGGCTTGACGCACTCTACTACTGGCTAAAATCTCCCTGAAACTAGTTTTCAAAAGTAGTCAAGTATGTTCTGATCCCATCTAGTATACTTACCTCTCTGAGTCCCACATCGGGACAAAACACCGGGAAAATGGTGCCGACAGCATACACATTACAGAAATTTCCTGGAACATGGTGTGCAGGTGCTGGTGCCATGTTCCTGAAGACCTACGCACGTGCAGTAGACTCTTGTTTTCACATGAGCAGAGTAGCTGTGCCATCTACTGGTGAAATAAATGTTAACAAAAGATACAACACATAAACCTAAAAGTATATTTGTCTGGTACACAGAATTTGCACATACAGCACAGTCACTTTTCTGGTCTACAATACTGTACTATTGTTGTTCCCTTTTTTATATATTGCTGAATCATAAACTTTGGTGACTCACTGATGGCATACATCTGAAAGAAAAACAGACCTGAATCAGAGGCTACATCATGTGTGCATAGATACGCCTTACCTCATGTAAGCATTTCATAATTTATTCCAAAGACCTTGAAAATACTACACTACTGGGCTCTTATACCATCTCGATTGTTTTCTAGATCTACAGTATATATAGCAGATCTACCTGTTACTGAAGAATGAGCAGCCTTCCATAACAAATGTATGTATGGGGAAGAGTGTTGGAAACTTTATGTATTATTTCTTTTTGTATATATGTATTTTCTCTTACGTCCTAGAGGATGCTGGGGTTCACATTAGTACCATGGGGTATAGACGGGTCCACCAGGAGCCATTGGCACTTTAAGAGTTTAAGAGTGTGGGCTGGCTCCTCCCTCTATGCCCCTCCTACCAGACTCAGTTTAGAAAATGTGCCCGGAGGAGCCTGTCACAGCTAGGGGAGCTCTCCTGAGCTTTCCTAATGAAGTTTAGTTTAGAGTTTTTTATTTTATAGGGAGGCTGCTGGCAACAGCCTCCCTGCAGCGTGGGACTAAGGGGGGAGCAGTGTCCACCTGCGGGGTCTGAGCCACTGACTCCGCTGACGGGACACTGAGCTCCAGAGGGGTCTGATCGGTCTCCGCCGTAGGGGAACCGATCACCCCAGCAGCATGCCGCCGACCCCTTATAGAGCTGAAGCAAGTGGTGAGTTAGTCACCGACCCCCCTAGCAAGCGGGGGGCCGGTGTGAAGATGGCGGCAACAGGGGATGGAGCGCAGTATTAACCGCGCTCATGGACGGTACCAGAGGCACACTGTGCGGCGCTGTGAGGGGCGCCCTGGGCCAGTGCTTACCCCTCACACTGGTCAGCAAGCCTGTCGGGCTCCGGGGATCCCAGCCAGCACAACTCCTCAGGCCAGTTTCAAATTCAGAAGAGCGGGAAGACAGCACCATGAAGGGGGCGGAGCTTCTCCTCAGAGTGGACCCTGCAGCGTTCCATCGCCATTTTCCTGCATGCTGATAGCTGAAGGAAGAGCCTGGTCCCTCCACAGCAGCTCCAGATTACTGTAATACGGTACCAGGGGGTTGTAGAAGGGAGGGGATGCTGATTGTTTTACTGTGTGTCCTATTAAGGAGCACAAGTCAGCGCTGATAAGGGGTTTCTCCTTGTGTTGAGCGCTGGTGTGGGTTGGCTCCAATCTCTGTCTCTCTCTTGCCATTCTTGGGATGGAAAGTCTGTCTTACCCCATCCTGTGTGTGTTTGTGTGGTGTGTTTGGTGGTCACCAGCAGCAATGTCCAGGGATACAGTGTCATATGCTGCAGAGGATTTATCCTCACAGGATGATCCCATTCCATGTAATCAGGTTAGCACTGGTTTAGCACAGATTCCAGCAAGGGAACCAGAGTGGTTTTCCTCTATCAAGACTTGGATTTCTCAGATTTCTGACAGGGTTGCCAGTAATGAGTCTGCAACCCAGGTATTGCAGTCCTCTATGGCTGTATGGCCCTTGTCTGGTACCTTGGGTCACCCCACTATATTCCCCCACAAATGTGCGCTTGTGCAGGTAACACAAGACAACACGGATACCGATTCTGACACTACAGATGGTGATGGGGATGTATTGCGGGGGTCGGCATCTCTTGCAAGGTGGGTACAGTTGTTGATAGAGGCTATCAAGGATGTGTTAAATGTTAATGATACCACACATGAGCAGGTTGAGGAGGCTTTCTTCACTGAAAACAAGAAAGCCTCGCTAACCTTCCCGGCGTCAAAAGATCTGAATGCTATATTTGAAAAGGCCTGGGTGAATCCTGAAAAGAAGTTTCAGATTCCTAAGAGGATTCTGGTAGCTTTTCCTTTCCCTGAGGTAGCTTTTCCTTTCCCCGCCAATTGTTGACGCATCTGTATCCAGACTGTATCCAGAAGGTGGTTTTACCGATGCCGGGATCTACCACCTTAAAGGAGTCGGCAGATAGGAAAATTGATAATACTCTGAAATCAGCGTACATTGCTTCAGGGCCATATTACGTCCCATTATTGCTAGTGCATGGATTGCAAAGGCAATAGTGAAGTGGTCGGCTACCTTAATTGAGGATTTGGATACAATGGACAGGGATGACATTGCATTGAACTTACGCAACATTCATGATTCTGCAGGTTTTATGGTTGAATCTATGAAAGACCTGGGTTCCATGGCTGCGGGAATTTCTTCCATGTCTGTTTCAACTCGTCTGGGACTGTGGCTCCGCCAGTGGTCGGCCGACGCGGAATCCAGAAGGAGCGTGGAGTCGCTGCCCTATACAGGCCAGGCTCTCTTTGGGGAAGCCCTAGACGCGTGGATATCTACCTCTACAGTGGGTAAGTCTCCGCATCTTCCCTCAGCAGCACCTGCTCCGAAGAGATCCTTCTCCTCAGCTATGCAGCAGTCCTTTCGGCCCAACAAGACCAGAAAGGCCAAGTCATCCAATACCTTAATTCAGGGGAGGTAAGGTAAAATCCAAGATGCCTGCCGCCGCAAGTTCCCAAGAACAAAAGCCTGCTTCAGGAACTCCAAAGTCCTCCGCATGACGGTGGACGGGAAGGCCCGGAGGTGGGGCCTGTGGGAGCGAGACTCAGACAGTTCAGTCATGTCTGGGTATCGTCCGGCCTGGATCCCTGGGTAGTAGATATTGTGTCTCAGGGATACAGGCTGGAATTTCAAAGTCTCCCTCCTCACCATTATTTCAAGTCGGGCTTACCAACTCTGTTGGAGGATGGCACTGTGCTTCAAGATGCTGTCCAAAAGCTGGTGGAGGCACAGGCCATTGTGCCGGTACCACTGCACATGCTGAC
Organism: Pseudophryne corroboree; assembly: GCF_028390025.1. NCBI lineage: Eukaryota > Metazoa > Chordata > Amphibia > Anura > Myobatrachidae > Pseudophryne > Pseudophryne corroboree. The sequence continues at coordinate 613,229,787 of NC_086444.1, read as the reverse complement.
AAAGGGTTACTATTCGAACCTTTTCGTGGTACCGAAACCGGATGGTTCAGTCAGGCCCATTCTGAACCTAAAATCATTGAACCCCTTTCTAAAGGATTTTAAGTTCAAGATGGAGTCTCTCAGGGCGGTGATATCAGGTCTGGAAGAGGGGGAATTCCTGGTGTCATTGGATATCAAGGATGCATACCTTCACATTCCGATCTGGTTGCCGCATCAGGCTTATCTCCGCTTCGAGTTGCTGGATGGCCATTTTCAGTTCCAGGCACTGCCATTCGGCCTCTCAACAGCACCAAGGGTGTTTACCAAGGTGATGGCGGAAATGATGATGCTACTCCGTAAGCAGGGTGTGAACATCATTCCTTATCTGGACGATCTCCTGATAAAGGCATCGTCCAGAGAGAAGCTGTTGCAGTCCATTGTTCTCACAACGTGACTGCTGCAGAGTCACGGGTGGATTCTGATTTTTCCAAAGTCACATTTGGAACCAACCCAGAGATTGTCGTTTCTGGGAATGATCCTGGATACGGAAGTGCAGCGGGTGTTTCTTCCGCGTGACAAGATGTTAATAATCCAATTCATGGTCCGGGATGTCTTGAAGCCACCCCGGGTGTCGGTGCATCAATGCATTCGCCTATTGGGAAAGATGGTGGCCTCCTACGAGGCTCTCCAGTACGGGAAGTTTCATGCTCGGACCTTCCAACTGGACCTCCTGGACAAGTGGTCGGGATCTCACTTCCACATGCATCAGAGAATTTGTCTATTGCCAAAGGCAAGGATTTAACTCCTCTGATGGCTCCAATTGCCTCACCTTCTGGAAGGCCGCCGGTTCGGGATTCAGGACTGGGTCCTGCTAACAACGGACGTGAGCCTCCGGGGCTGGGGAGCAGTCACTCAGTTGGTGACCTTCCAAAGATGGTGGTCTAGCCTGGAAGCCGGCCTGCCCATCAACATTCTGGAACGAAGAACCGTCTACAACGGTCTTCTTCAGGCGGCCCCTCTTCTAAGAAGCTGGGCCGTACAAGTGCAGTCAGACAACGTAACAACAGTGGCTTACATAAACTGACAGGGCGGAATGAAGAGCAGAGCGGCAATGTCAGAGGTTACAAGAATTCTCCTCTGGATAGAAAAGCTGGCGCTGTCAGCCATCTTCATTCTGGGAGTAGACAACTGGGAAGTAGACTTCCTCAGCAGACACGATCTCCATCCAGGAGAGTGGGGACTCCATCCGGAGGTTTTCAAGGAAATAACAGATCTTTGGGGATTGACCCAAATAGACATGATGGCCTCTCGTCTCAACAAGAAGCTTCAGCGTTATTGTTCCAGGTCGAGGGACCCACAGGCAGTGGCAGTGGACGCCCTGGTGTCTCCGTGGGTGTTCCAGTCAGTGTACGTGTTTCCACCACTCCCACTCATCCCAAAAATCCTAAAGCTCAAAAGGAGAACAAGGGTTCAGGCGATCCTCATTGCCCCAGATTGGCCAAGGAGGGCTTTGTATGCGGACCTTCTGAATCTACTGCAAGAAGAGCCGAGGCCTCTTCCTCTTCGGGAGGACCTGCTGCAGCAGGGGCCGTTTGCCTATCAAGAATTACCGCGGCTACGTTTGACGGCATGGAAGTTGAGCGCCTGATTCTTGCTCGGAAAGGTATTCCGAAGAAAGTTATTCCTACCCTCATACAGGGTTTACCATCGTATTTGGAAGAAATATGTTTCTTGGTGTGAGTCCAAGAAAATTCCTGCGGTGGAATTTCAACTGGGACGTTTCCTCCTCTGCCTGCAAGCAGGAGTGGATATGGGTCTGAGGTTGGGATCTGTGAAGGTCCAGATTTCAGCCCTATCCATTTTCTTTCAGAAGCAATTGGCTGCCCTCCCTGAGGTTCAGACCTTTTAGAAGGGGGTTCTGCATATCCAACCTCCCTTTGTACCGCCTACGGTGCCATGGGACCTTAATGTGGTGTTGCAGTTCCTCCAGTCGGATTGGTTTGAGCCTCTTCAGGAGGTGGAGCTCAAATTTCTTACATGAAAGGCGGTCACTTTGTTGGCCTTAGCTTCTGCTAGACGTGTCTCCGAGCTGGGGGCTTTATCATGCAAAAGCCCTTACTTGATCTTCCATGAAGATAGGGCTGAGCTCCAGACTCGTCAGCAGTTTCTTCCAAAGGTTGTGTCGGCATTTCATATCAACCAACCTATTGTGGTGCCAGTGGCTACTGACTCCTCAATTACTTCAAAGTCCTTGGATGTCGTGAGGGCTCTGAAGATTTATGGGAAGAGAGCTTCTCCTCACAGAAAGTCGGACTCTCTGTTTGTCCTATATGATCCCCAAAAAATTGGGTGTCCTGCTACTAAGCAGACTATTTCTCACTGGATTAGGTTCACTATCCAGCACGCTTATTCTACGACAGGACTGTCGTGTCCAAAATCTGTAAAGGCCCACTCTACTCGTAAGTTGTGGGGTCTTCCTGGGTGGCTGCCCGGGATGTCTCGGCACTGCAACTTTGCCGAGCTGCAACTTGGTCGGGATTGAACACGTTTGCTAAATTCTACAAGTTCAATACTTTGGCCTCTGATGATCTAAAGTTCAGTCAATCAGTTCTGCAGGAGCCTCCGCACTCTCCCTCCTGTACTGGGAGCTTTGGTACATCCCCATGGTACTAATGTGGACCCCAGCATCCTCTAGGACGTAAGAGAAAATAGGATTTTGGTACCTACCGGTAAATCCTTTTCTCGTAGTCCGTAGAGGATGTTCAGCGCTTCGTTTCCTGGTGTTGTTATTGGGTTCAGTACAACTTTGTTTTAGTTGAGTACTGCATTGTTACTTGGTAAGCAATGTTTCAGCCGTTGCTGATTAGTTCAAGCTAGTTGTCTTGATGTGCCTTGTATGTGTGAGCTGGTATGAATCTCACCACTATCTGTGTTAAGTCCTTCTCTCGAAGTATGTCGTCTCCTCGGGCACAGTTTCTAGACTGAGTCTGGTAGAAGGGGCATAGAGGGAGGAGCCAGCCCACACTTTAAACTCTTAAAGTGCCAATGGCTCCTGGTGGACCCGTCTATACCTCACAGTACTAATGTGGACCCCAGCATCCTCTACGGACTACGAGAAAAGGATTTACCGGTAGGTACCAAAATCCTATTTTATCATGCATATATAAATAATCCACAAAGGCAGAACAGCTGTGATCATGTCTCAGATACACATGCTATATATGTGTGTGTGAGTATAATATATACGATATATATATATATATATACACACACACATACATACAGTACTTACAATGCAGTTTGCTGCTCCGAACCAGTATCGCTGGAAACTGAATATTGCTAAGCTGATTTTTTATGTTGAATAAGCACAAAAAAGATTTTCATGACAGGAATGACAGATCCTTGATGATGATACATGATAATCCCCTTTAAATTACATCTGTGTGCACTGAGGATAGTGAGATTAATTTATGTTTTTTATTTTAAATATAGTAAAGTATACACTTTGTTTATCTACGCTTTTAAACAGTAAATTGTGTTTTGTTTTCTTTAACTATTGCAGTATTCTACAAAATTAGTACTGAAAATACCAAGTGCAGGCTTAAATTCCACTACACCAGCAAAGCCAGGTCATGCATGTGTACAGTATATGCATTTTTGTTAGTAAAAAAAGTTAGAAAAAGAAATTACGACTTCCGGTGGGCGGTGCATCATGGTGGCCGCATTTTAGCTTGGCTCCGTCTCTCCCAGGTTAAATCCATCTCCATCCCTGGCCGTAATCCCCATCAAGATTGATATTCCTATTGTATTGTGTGTAGGAATACTCGCTCAACGTGCCATGCTGTGGATCGGGGCAATTGGAGCCGTACACCCACCGGAATTCAGCCTGCAGAGTATCAGGCCTCCCTGCATCTCTGGCATGGCAGGACGCCATTACCCGCTAGACCTGTGCTCCTGGCCTGCGCGCCGCTACCCACTCATCGGAGCTGCTGATATCCAGCGCCGCTAAAGCACCTCTCGCCCGGGAATGTAGAGCTACCTGCCGCCGAACAACTAAGTGAAGACACCTTGCCGGGCGGGACTCGCGGCTGCTGTACCCGGGTCCCTCTTCAAGACTCACCAGATTGGTGTCCCTGACCTGCGGTCCGCTACCCGCTGAGCTCCTTTCCAGGGCTATTGAAGGCTGATACCGCTACTGCTCCTGTGCCCGGGTGTCTGGGGATCCGGGACTGAAGAGCTGTATGCTGCCGTGCTGCTGCTTGGTGGCGCCTCGCCACGCGGGACCCACAACTGCCATCCCTGGATCTGGTTCCACTGGAGGATACAGGCCGACGTAGTGCCCGTTGACAGACATCCCTTGGTGTCCGGGAGTGCGACGGCTGGATCCTGATCCGAGAGACGCGACAGAGGTGGAGGAGGCACATTGGATGTGTCTGCGACTCTGCACCATGCCGGGTGGTCTCGGCGGGTGTCCCTGGTCAGTGGAGAAAGGTGCTTCAGGAGGACAAATTTGGTGTACCCCTACCTGACGGAGGATTAACGCACTCCAGGACTGGAAGACTGTCCAGTGGGCTCTGTGCCCTGAGAAATTCGATAATCTTATCGCATACTCACCTGGTATTTGTAATTACTCTTACTAATCCCTCTGCCCTCCCTACCTCGTGTTCTTCCCTACGCCCCTGATCCCTTCTACCCTCACTTTTCTCCCTTTATCCTTTCTCTCCCCACCCCGCAGGTAGCTACAGAGATTAATTCTATTACTCCCCCTTCATCTTTCCTTATTTTTCCCTCTCTCCTTCCCTAATACAAGTGGCAACTACTCCCACTCCTGGTCTGGGGTCACATAAACTGTCCTTCCATTCTCATTGGAATGACATACATGGCTTCTCCTTTAAGACAGTGCCCCCATTAACCTGCACTTGTGAGCTTATTCGTGTCTTGTCCAACTTACAGTGACACCTAAATGTGGACAAAGTGCTATATCTTGCCCTGCTGTAAGAGACCTTGAATTTATTTTGTGTTCTATTCTACAGAGACTTACTTACCTGCATCTTTTCAGCTATAATTCATGTCTTAAATGTTTGAGTCATATACAGTACGTACAGGGGGTACAGTCAGCCTCATTGCGGGTAGTCAGTACTCATTATAGCTGGTATTTGGTTGAGTGTAGACTGCTGCCATTCATCACTAACGCAACAGTGCCATCTAGTGGCCCAGAGTCGCATGATTGATTCTGTATCTTTTGAAGTAGTCCGCAAACTCCCTTGATATTATTGGAGACAAGCTAGGAAAACAATAGCCTGAGTTCTTAAAGTGCGCTTTGCATTTTACCAATACTATTTGGGGACTGTATGCAGCAATTATTGTTTCTTTTAAGTATTTCCATTTCATACTGATCAGTACTTAAGACTATACTTTATTTGTTCTTTAAAAACCATATATCTATAACACGCTAGTTACCTGTTTCTAATAGCCTACCCCCGCAGTCATAGTTGAATATATTGATAGTACATTCTGACTAAATATGTGGTCCATTCTTGTCTTAATTATTGCGTTTGTAAGGTTCTGGGGATTACTGTGTCACTCATATCCAATACAACAGTGCCATCTAGTGTCCCCAATTAAAATAATTGGAAAAACATTTGGAACGCAGCAGCAAACTTGAGACTGTTATACAATATCACACTTTATTGTAAGTACACTTCTCACGAGTCCAGTGTTTGTTTGGAGGGGGGGGGGTTGGTTTTTTTTTTGTCACTTGCTTGCAGTACAATCCCTACCTTTTACAGTCAATTGATTGTCGCCGGGATTAATGCCACAAAAATAGTCTTATTGCGTTTAAATACTACTCGATAAACACTTTTCTTAGACGAAGGGGTCTATCTCAAATTGTTTCCACTGACCCCTTAGTTTTATAGTTAGATTTTGGTGTAAATTAACCATGGGCTGCTGACGCTTACAGCGCGTGCAGTGCTACCATCTAGTGTCCTTACATTATATAGCTAGGGTTTGATTGAATGTAGACTGCTGGCACTTATAACTACAAGTTGTCAGTCATATTTCAGATATTGTACGTACAGGCAACTCTAACGGCCTTCTACCCTGCTTGACGGGGTTGAGGACTATGGATAAATATTACCATAGAACGTCATCCAATAAGTCCTATAACTCTTCCACTGCCACTAGAATGGGTAAAACGAAAAAACCATGGGAGAGCCACTGCTCCATCTTCCCCTATACACAATTCAGATGAAGAGGGTCTGTTAAGTGCACTCTCCTCTCCCCTTAACATCACAAGAATTCCTACTGCTGCTGAGACAGCTCAGGAAATCTCAAAGATTATCATGCCACTAACTGACAAAAAATTGGAAACCCTACAAACCACATTTGTTGCGGCTTTAACTAAAACAGACACCAACACCACCCGAATCGCTTCCTTGGAGCAAAGGACGAGTAACTCTGAAGATCGCACCAACACTTTACAACAGATGGTCGATACTCAGGTCACTTCCATTCAAGCTCTACAGGCCAAGGTCGACGACCTTGAAAATCATCATAGGCATAATAACCTCCGGTTCATCGGAATTCCGGAGGCAGTCAAAGGGCCAAAACTTCTTGAACTACTTTCACTTACCCTCCCTAGGGAATTAAAAGTCCAAGATTCCCCACCTTTACCACATATTGAGCATGCTCATCGACTTGGTCCAGAAAAACCCGATTCAGCAACTAGACCAAGGCCAGTCATAGCAAAGTTTCTGGATTATCGCATGAAGGAAGTGATTTTTTGGCCTCTGTCTCCCAAAAAAGGAGACAATTTACGGCAGTGTGTACATTTTTTCATGATAATAACAAACACTTTCAACTTCTATATCCTGCTAAAGCCAGATCTCTGAATGTCCCAGGACCCTCAAACTGATGACTTAGAATGTTTGTATTTACCATAGGCAGTAACCTGATACACTGACGCCTTCTGTGAGGCTACTCAATGTTGTTCCCTTTATTTGTTTATTTGATGATTTTTTGCAATTTGTTCAGGGAGGCCAGTGCCTCCCTTATGATGTCTGGATTTGGAAAATTTAGAAAAAGAATGTTGAAGCATTGTGTGTTCAGAGTGCTTGTGCTGTCGGTGTCCGCCCTCTCGCCCCTGCGGGACAGATACCTTTCGCAGGCTAGGACGAAGGGGTCTCTTACATGATTGTACTGTATATCACTTGGTTCATTGGTTTCCTAAGATAGGTATCGGCTAATGTGTACTAATTCCCCATCTTCTCCCTTAGCTCCCCCTGCTCCTCTTAAATTCGTATACTGGAACGTGGGAGGCCTTAACTCCCCTATCAAAAGAAAGAGAGTGGTGACTCACTTACGTAAATTTCGCCCAGACATAATCTTCCTACAAGAAACGCATTGGGAGGTGGGTGGTAATTCGACATTACGGGCCCCATGGTTGGGTGAATGCATTTCTTCCAAATTTCATAGGAAAACTAGGGAAGTGTCTATTTTATTCCATAAAGATGCACATTATACCATCATTTCCACAACAACTGATCCAGAAGGCAGTTTCTTAATTTTGGATGTCACCATATGGGGCAAACAATATACTTTGGTCAATATATATGCACCTGATGCATCGGACTCTGACTTTTTTCAATCGGTAACACAAACTCTGGCGCAACATCAAAACGGTCTATTAATTCTTGCAGGAGACTTTAATTCAGTTGATAACTTAACATTAGATAGACAACCCTCTCCACAAAACCTTACATCGTCCTCTTGTAGACGACAGTTCCTTAAAACAACATTACAACTTAGTGACATTTGGAGACTTTTTAACCCAACCGACCATTCTTTCACCTATTATTCTACCGTACATGGCTCCTGGTCCAGAATAGATTATTTTCTAGTGGGTGACTCCTTGGTCCCATGTGTAGTTAAATCGGATATCCACAATATTCTGGTCTCTGACCATATCCCAATTTCGCTCAGCCTTGTAGGATCAGCTTTTACTGGAAATTTTAGACCATGGAGATTCCCGACTCAGTTATATGCTTCGGAAGAATTTCGTCACTTCCTCATTAATAGTTGGATGACATATACAGATGATAACATTGACTACTGGGACTAACCAACTGTTTTCTGGGGAGCGTCTAAGGCCACCATGCGGTGCCAAATTATTAATTATAATTCACAGCAAAAGAAAAAAGTATCTGCACAATATCAGACTTTACATGCTGCGTTAACGGTGGCTTTGCGCACCTCTATTGATTCCCCCTCCCCAGATACCCAATTGAATTACACACAAGCACGACAATTATTAGATTACTTTTTATTATCGCAGGCACAACGTGACCTAACCTTTTCAAAAGCTAAATACTTTAGATGGGGAAACAAAACAGGCCGCTTGTTGGCCACTATGGCAAAATCCCAAGCTCTGAGGAAATTGATCACGTTAATCAAAAACCCAAATTCAGCGTTAATTGATACCACCACCCCTCGCATTCTTCAACATTTCAAAAACTATTTTTCTAATTTATATGGAACACGCTCATTTGATCAAACCCTACACAATCACATGATGTCTGAGGCGGATTTCCCACCACTGTCTAACTCTCAGAATGAAATCCTTCAACAGGATATATCATTAGATGAGGTGACGACTGCAATTTCTAACTTAAAATTACACAAATCGCCCAGCCCTGATGGGTTATCCAACGAATATTATAAAATACTTCAGGGTCATATAGCCCCCATACTAGTGGATTTATTTAACAATATTCTTCAACATAATATAGTTTGTCCACATTTTAATAATGCTTACACGGTGTTGATTCCCAAGCCACAAAGAGATCCTCAACAAATTGACTCCTACAGACCCATTATGCTACTCAATACAGATATAAAGCTCATAGCCAAAATCATGGCGGATAGACTCCAGTTATTACTTCCGCATCTTCTCACAGATCATCAGCTAGGGTTTGTTCGCAATAAACACCTGGTCAGGGGAATTAGAACGGCAGTGGCAGCTGTGGTAGCTTCCCATGTAGAAACTAATACTCAGAACATGCTTTTAAATTTGGACACAACAAAGTCCTTTGATACGGTCCTATGGCCGCATTTATTTGAGGTACTTCGTATCAGGCAATTTGATTTAACTTTTATCAACTTTATATTAAATATTTATATACTAACCCTTCTACTCATTTAATGATAAACGGACTTGTAGTGATCCCATAACTATGTTTAAAGGAACACGACAGGGCTGCCCACTTTCCCCTATTTTATTTAACCTTGCCATTGACCCATTGCTTTGTATTTTACAAAAAAGTAATTACTATCAAGGTATAAAAATCGTCAGGAAGGAAATTAAACTGACTGCTTTCGCAGATGATGTGTTACTTTATGTATCAAACCCTTCAGAATCTCTTAATCGAATAGTTACTGTTTTAACTAATTTTGTCTCAATATCTGGCTTTGAAGTAAACACATCTAAATCTGTGGCTCTACGGTTGGGAAATCCCTCATCCCGCACTCCATTCGTTTCAAACATCCTAATAATGTGGGCTTGAAAGCAGTTTTCTTACCTGGGAGTAAAAATCTCTAGCAATCCATCTTCTTTATGATCTTAATTTTTCCTCCGCCATGCGCTCTATATCGGCGGAGCTTGACGGCTGGAGAAACCTATTATTATCTTACCTCGGTAGAGCTAACCTTATTAAAATGATTTCATTCCCAAAATTAATGTTTCCGATACAGGCTCTTCCTTTTTTAATTACTAATAAAGATGCGGAGACAATAAATTGTACTTTCAGAAGGTTTATTTGGAATAGTAAACACCCAAAAATAGGCTTAAACAAATTACAACAACCCAAAAACAATGGAGGAATCAATTTTCCTAGTGTCCAACAATACTTCTGTGCAGCCCACGCCAGATACATTGCAGACTGGCTGAATGGTCGTGACCTATATTCAAATACGTCATTAGAAAAGGTTATCTCTAAACTGCATTAATCTTACTAATCTTACTAATTTTCTTCACACACATGATCAAGAAATTCAATCTGATATACGTGTCAACCCGCTATTTTGGAACACTCGAAAAACTTGGCATATTCTGAGACACAAATTTGGATTGAACGCATACAAATCATTATTTCTCACTTTCTTTGATAACCCTGAATTTCAACACGGTCGGGGCTCCCATCCCTTTAACATTTGGCAAACTCTTGAGGTAGATACAGTAGGAGAGCTGGCTTGCAGGTCGGCAAAGAGGCCTTCCACGTTCCAGGAGTTCAAGGAGCAAAACCCTTTATTGGCATATTACCCCATAGCATTCATGCAGGCCCAGCACTACACTAGTGGTGTCATAAGAGTTTTTTCAAACTTAGATTGGAATCAGGGTCGGACTGGCCCACAGGGGAACAAGGGAAACCACCGGTGGGCCCTACTGCCTGTGGGCCCTCCTTCTCCTCTAGGGATCAAGTTCCAGACTATCCTAGTGCAATGGATTTATGCATTATACATATGTTACATTATACTTTACAATAATTTGGTTTATTATATATTTACTAAGGGGCACAGAACATGTAATGGTTAGCCAAACCTCTGAGGTGGCTGTCCACGCCCCCACTAGAGCCTGGCTACACCTTTAAGCATGGGCCCCTACAACAGCATTCCCCCCGGTGGGCCCTTCATGCCCTAGTCCGACACTGATTGGAATAATCCATTAGACACTCTGTTACAAAGCCCAAGTTTGACTAGGAAAGCCATCTCAATGATTTACAACTGTATACGTCAGGTATTTTTGCCGGGCAACTCTTCTAAATATCTTACTCTCAATTCAAATGATCTACTTCGTTCCCACTAAAGATCATGCACATTATTACCTTATTCCCCATACATCACCAGAGCATATTTATCCCCGAATAGAAATTTTTTTAATGGGAGACTCTTCAAATTCAAATTGTTATAAATGTGGTACACCTTCAGCAGACTTGTTTCATTGTCTTTGGGCTTGCCCAGTAATTCGTGGTTTTTAGCTCCAGGTTAAAAACTACTCCACCACCAAGTTGGTCAATTATATCCCCTTAACGCCTGAGTGGGCCTTGTTTGGTATGTTACCCCCTGATACTCGCATTAAAAAGGTGGGAAACACCTTTTATTGGCAATCAGTGCAGCAGCCTGTAAGACGATATTACAGACCTGGTTGCAACCATCCCAGCCTTCTCTTTCACTCTTTAAGGCAAAATTACACAACTTATTCAGAATGCAGTGGGTTGAGGTTATTTTGGACAGGGAAGCCAAAACAGAGAATTTTTTTTTTTATGTGGGAGTCATACATAGCCACTCTATCGACTCCATTGAAAACGCAAATCCACAACAGCTTGAAAAATTCATCTTGGTACATGCTACAATTAGCAGCCAATGATCCTCCTATTCAACTTTAAAGTTCTCCTGAAAATAAGTTGAGGTGGCTATAAACAGCTCATGTGTACTCTTGCTCTTTCTCTCTTGGGGGGGCGGTGGTGGTGCGGGGACGGGGATGCTGATGGCCTGATACCACAGCAGTTTAATTGCACTCAATTTGACTGTTCTTATTTGTTGTTTTGAAATAATATGCACTCAGTATATTTTTGTGACAATTAATCGACTTATTGTATTATTGCAACTTGTGCCTTATATTATTGCTTGTTAAATACCATGTTCTATAACAATTGCAATATTATTCATTACATTGTTTGTAAAATTTACGTACGATGCTTCAATAAAAAACTTTTGGGAAAAAAAAGAAATTACAGACACAAGTGTTTTGGAAACAACTATGATTGTTCACTTGGTATATAGAAGTTGCCTATTGTCTGAGAACCTCAGGCATTTTTACCTTTAATTATATAAACCATAACCAATAACATAGAAATAAGCAAACTAAGCATGAATATTGGGATTTAAATAAGGTTGCAGCTTTTAATAATTTAATGAACAAAGGTGTCTTAAGAAATCATTGCGAATCACAGCCTACACTCCCCTCTCTCTTAGCTGATCACTACTGGGGCCCAATATTAAGGAAGAGGCCTAGATAACCCCTTTTGTTTTTAAATTCAATCTTTTTTATTTGTTTTTTCCTTGTGACAAACATACAACTTAAACAGAAATAATACTAGTATGCAAGATGTATACAGAATATACCAGTAATATCATGTATGCATAACGAAACAATAAAAATAAAATACATAACATTAACTTGGTGTGAGCACCTTTTTAATAAGCAATACCTCATGTGAGCACTCGGGAATGTATAAGAAAAAAATAAAAAAGGATTACCACTGACGCTGAAGTATGCATATAGTAGTATTCTGTAGAACACATTGAGCAGACAACCTCAACATGGAGAAATGTTAAGGGGATGATTGTATGGAGAAAAGAGCCATTTATCCCAAGTATTTTAAAATTTATCGGGGGCCTTCCTAGATATATATACAAATTTTTCATGAGAAACAGTTGAGGCCACCAGAGGTATCCAATTAGTGACCGTGGGACCCGTTCTCGCCATCCAAGAGCGCGCTATTAGCACCTTAGCCAGGGTGCACAAATTAATAACATATCGTCTCGAATGCACATCGAGTATTTCCTCGTCTATCACAGCAAGAATACAGACAGTGGGGGTAAGGACATCAGACGGTACACCAGTAGAGATTATAATCCTTATAACAATATATATACAATCTCCTAGCGCTTGTCTTATAACAGCCTTCCAAAAAGCATCCACCGCCGGGCAGGTCCACAACAGGTGCCGAAAGGAGCCATCCAAGGAGGTACACTTCGGGCACCTGGAGTCACCGCGCCCTCCCATTTTAAACAATCTAGAAGGAGTAACATAAACGCGATGCAATATATACAGGTGGATCTGTTGAAAGCGAGCCGAGGTAGTAGCTAAGCGAGAAGCCCCCAGGGCCATATCCCAAACAGATGACGAGAGGGGTCCCAGGTCAGCCTCCCATTTAAGCTTAAGATCAGAGAGGGGACTAGCATGATGGGCACCGAGCAGAGCGGAGTAGAGAGCAGAAACATTCCCGGAATCTCCAGTGGATGTTAGGAGCATATGAGCAGGTGATGTCTGAAGGAGAGGTGGTGCAGCGCCAAACTGAGACGAGCAAGCATGACGGAGTTGAAGGTATCGGTAGAGATGTGAGGCAGGTAGCTTATAATCAATAGACAATTGGTCAAATGTTTTAAAAGCACCCGACACATATAAGTGACCTATGGATCGAATATTCCAGCTGCCCCACACCAATTCCATCTGCAGGGAAACAAATCCGCAAAAAGAACGGGTGTGAGCCAGAGGGGTGTCGGGATCCCACCCAACCCCCTGCAACATTTGATGCGCCTGTCTCCAGATTAAAATAGCTTGTTTAACCAGTGGGAGAGGGAGAATAGTTACATTGTCACTCAATAATAATTGTTTTGGTGAGAGAACAGTCCGGGTATGAAGAAGCAGTTGGGATATTAAAGTGGATCCGTCAGAATCCTTAACCCAGGAAATCAAATGTGACAATTGGGCTGCCATGTAGTACAAGTGAAAATTAGGGAGAGCAAAACCGCCTGTGTCCCGAGGCCGAGTGAGAGTATCTAACTTAATTCTAGCTCTGCGATTAGCCCAGACTAGGGAGGATAAAAGACTATCAATGGTACTAAATATTTCTCTAACGTCCTAAGTGGATGCTGGGGACTCCGTCAGGACCATGGGGAATAGCGGCTCCGCAGGAGACAGGGCACAAAAAGTAAGCTTTTAGGATCACATGGTGTGTACTGGCTCCTCCCCCCATGACCCTCCTCCAAGCCTCAGTTAGGTTTTTGTGCCCGTCCGAGCAGGGTGCAATCTAGGTGGCTCTCCTAAAGAGCTGCTTAGAAAAAGTTTTTTAGGTTTTTTATTTTCAGTGAGTCCTGCTGGCAACAGGCTCACTGCATCGAGGGACTTAGGGGAGAGAATTTCAACTCACCTGCGTGCAGGATGGATTGGATTCTTAGGCTACTGGACACCATTAGCTCCAGAGGGAGTCGGAACACAGGTCTCACCCTGGGGTTCGTCCCGGAGCCGCGCCGCCGACCCCCCTTACAGATGCTGAAGATTGAAGGTCCGGAAACAGGCGGCAGAAGGCTCTTCAGTCTTCATGAAGGTAGCGCACAGCACTGCAGCTGTGCGCCATTGTTGTCACACACTTCACACCAGACGGTCACGGAGGGTGCAGGGCGCTGCTGGGGGCGCCCTGGGCAGCAATATATAATACCTTTTATGGCAAAAGAATACATCACATATAGCCATTAAGGCTATATGTATGTATTTAACCCATGCCAAATGTCTAAAACTCCGGGAGAAAAGCCCGCCGGAATAGGGGGCGGGGCTTATTCTCCTCAGCACACAGCGCCATTTTCCTGCTCAGCTCCGCTGTGAGGAAGGCTCCCAGGACTCTCCCCTGCACTGCACTACAGAAACAGGGTAAAACAGAGAGGGGGGGCATATTTTGGCGATATTTTTTATATATTTAAGCGGCTATAAGGAACAACACTTATATAGGGTTGTTCCCATATATATTATAGCGCTTGGGTGTGTGCTGGCAAACTCTCCCTCTGTCTCCCCAAAGGGCTAGTGGGGTCCTGTCTTCGATAAGAGCATTCCCTGTGTGTCTGCTGTGTGTCGGTACGTGTGTGTCGACATGTATGAGGACGATGTTGGCGTGGAGGCAGAGCAATTGCCGATAATGGTGATGTCACCCCCCAGGGAGTCGACACCGGAATGGATGGCTTTGTTTATGGAATTACGTGATAATGTCAGCACATTACAAAAATCAGTTGACGACATGAGACGGCCGGCAAACCAGTTAGTACCTGCCCAGGCGTCTCAGACACCGTCAGGGGCTGTAAAGCGCCCTTTACCTCAGTCGGTCGACACAGACCCAGACACAGACACTGAATCTAGTGTCGACGGTGATGAAACAAACGTATTTTCAAGTAGGGCCACACGTTATATGATCACGGCAATGAAGGAGGCTTTGCATATCTCTGATACTACAAGTACCACAAAAAGGGGTATTATGTGGGGGGTGAAAAAACTACCTGTAGTTTTTCCTGAATCAGAGGAATTAAATGATGTATGTGATGAAGCGTGGGTTAACCCAGATAGAAAAATGCTAATTTCAAAAAAGTTATTAGCATTATACCCTTTCCCGCCAGAGGTTAGGGCGCGCTGGGAAACACCCCCTAGGGTGGATAAGGCGCTCACATGCTTATCGAAACAAGTGGCGTTACCGTCTCCTGATACGGCCGCCCTCAAGGATCCAGCTGATAGGAGGCTGGAAACTACCCTGAAAAGTATATACACTCATACTGGTGTTATACTGCGACCAGCCATCGCCTCAGCCTGGATGTGCAGTGCTGGGGTCGTCTGGTTGGATTCCCTGACTGAAAATATTGATACCCTGGATAGGGACAGTATTTTATTGACTATAGAGCAATTAAAGGATGCTTTCCTTTATATGCGAGATGCGCAGAGAGATATTTGCACTCTGGCATCGAGAGTAAATGCGATGTCCATATCTGCCAGAAGGAGTTTATGGACGCGACAGTGGTCAGGTGATGCGGATTCCAAACGACATATGGAAGTATTGCCGTATAAAGGGGAGGAATTATTTGGCGTCGGTCTATCGGATCTGGTGGCTACGGCAACTGCCGGAAAATCCACTTTTTTACCTCAGACCCCCTCCCAACAGAAAAAGACACCGTCTTTTCAGCCGCAGTCCTTTCGTTCCTATAAGAACAAGCGGACAAAAGGACAGTCATATCTGCCTCGGGGCAGAGGAAGGGGTAAGAGAGGGCAGCAAGCAGCCCCTGCCCAGGAACAGAAGCCCTCCCAGGGTTCTGCAAAGCCCTCAGCATGACGCTGGGGCCTTACAAGCGGACTCAGGAACGGTGGGGGGTCGACTCAAGAATTTCAGCGCACAGTGGGCTTGCTCACAGGTGGACCCCTGGATTCTACAGGTAGTATCTCAGGGTTACAGGTTGGAATTCGAGAAGTCTCCCCCTCGCCGGTTCCTAAAGTCTGCTTTGCCAACGTCTCCCTCGGACAGGGCGACGGTATTGGAAGCCATTCACAAGCTGTTTGCTCAGCAGGTGATAGTCAAGGTACCCCTCCTACAACAGGGAAAGGGGTATTACTCCACGCTATTTGTGGTACCGAAGCCGGACGGCTCGGTAAGACCTATTTTAAATCTCAAATCTTTGAACCTGTACATACAAAAATTCAAGTTCAAGATGGAGTCACTCAGAGCAGTGATAGCGAATCTGGAAGAAGGGGACTTTATGGTGTCCCTGGACATAAAGGACGCTTACCTGCATGTCCCAATTTGCCCTTCACATCAAGGGTACCTCAGGTTCGTGGTGCAAAACTGTCATTATCAGTTTCAGACGCTGCCGTTTGGATTGTCCACGGCACCTCGGGTCTTTACCAAGGTAATGGCCGAAATGATGATCCTTCTACGAAGAAGAGGCGTATTAATTATCCCTTACTTGGACGATCTCCTGATAAGGGCAAGATCCAGAGAACAGCTGGAAGACGGAGTAGCACTAACCCAACTAGTGCTGCAACAACACGGGTGGATTCTGAATTTTCCAAAATCTCAGTTGACCCCGACGACACGTCTGCTGTTCCTGGGAATGATTCTGGACACGGTTCAGAAAAAGGTGTTTCTTCCGGAGGAGAAAGCCAGGGAGTTATCCGAACTTGTCAGGAACCTCCTAAAACCAGGGACAGTGTCTGTGCATCAATGCACAAGAGTCCTGGGAAAGATGGTGGCTTCTTACGAAGCGATTCCATTCGGCAGATTCCACGCACAAACTTTTCAGTGGGATCTGCTGGACAAATGGTCCGGATCGCATCTGCAGATGCATCAGCGGATAACCTTATCGCCACGGACAAGGGTGTCTCTTCTGTGGTGGTTGCAGAGTGCTCATCTGTTAGAGGGCCGCAGATTCGGCATACAGGACTGGGTCCTGGTGACCACGGATGCCAGTCTGAGAGGCTGGGGAGCGGTCACACAAGGAAGAAACTTCCAGGGAGTATGGTCAAGCCTGGAGATGTCTCTTCACATAAATATACTGGAGCTAAGAGCGATTTACAATGCTCTAAGTCTGGCAAAACCCCTGCTTCAGGGTCAGCCGGTGTTGATCCAGTCGGACAACATCACGGCAGTCGCCCACGTAAACAGACAGGGCGGCACAAGAAGCAGGACAGCAATGGCAGAAGCTGCAAGGATTCTTCGCTGGGCGGAAGATCATGTGATAGCACTGTCAGCAGTATTCATTCCGGGAGTGGACAACTGGGAAGCAGACTTCCTCAGCAGACACGATCTACACCCGGGAGAGTGGGGACTTCATCCAGAAGTCTTCCACATGATTGTGAACCGTTGGGAAAAACCAATGGTGGATATGATGGCGTCCCGCCTCAACAAAAAACTGGACAGGTATTGCGCCAGGTCAAGAGATCCTCAGGCAATAGCTGTGGACGCTCTGGTAACACCGTGGGTGTTCCAGTCAGTGTATGTGTTCCCTCCTCTGCCTCTCATACCAAAAGTACTGAGAATTATACGGCAAAAGGGAGTAAGAACGATACTAGTGGCTCCGGATTGGCCAAGAAGAACTTGGTACCCGGAACTTCAAGAGATGCTCACGGAGGATCCGTGGCCTCTACCTCTAAGACGGGACCTGCTTCAGCAGGGACCGTGTCTATTCCAAGACTTACCGCGGCTGCGTTTGACGGCATGGCGGTTGAACGCCGAATTCTAAAGGAAAAAGGCATTCCGGAAGAGGTCATTCCTACACTGGTAAAGGCCAGGAAGGAGGTGACTGCACAACATTATCACCGCATTTGGAGGAAATATGTTGCGTGGTGTGAGGCCAGGAAGGCCCCCACGGAGGAATTTCAACTGGGTCGATTCCTACATTTCCTGCAAACAGGATTGTCTATGGGCCTCAAATTGGGGTCCATTAAGTTTCAAATTTCGGCCCTGTCGATTTTCTTCCAGAAAGAATTGGCTTCAGTTCCTGAAGTCCAGACTTTTGTAAAAGGAGTACTACATATACAACCCCCGGTTGTGCCCCCAGTGGCACCGTGGGATCTTAATGTAGTCTTGGATTTTCTAAAATCCCATTGGTTTGAGCCGCTCAAATCGGTGGAGATGAAGTATCTTACATGGAAAGTAACCATGCTACTGGCCCTGGCTTCAGCCAGGAGAGTATCAGAATTGGCGGCTTTATCATATAAGAGCCCATATCTGATTTTCCATACGGACAGGGCAGAACTGCGGACGCGTCCTCATTTTCTGCCTAAGGTGGTGTCAGCGTTTCACCTGAACCAGCCTATTGTGGTGCCTGCGGCTACTAACGAGTTGGAGGATTCCAAGTTGTTGGACGTGGTCCGGGCATTGAAAATATATTTCAAGAACGGCTGGAGTCAGAAAGTCTGACTCACTGCTTATATTGTATGCACCCAACAAGATGGGTGCTCCTGCTTCTAAGCAGACGATTGCTCGTTGGATTTGTAGCACAATTCAACTTGCACATTCTGTGGCAGGCTTGCCACAACCTAAATCTGTCAAGGCCCATTCCACAAGGAAAGTGGGCTCATCCTGGGCGGCTGCCCGGGGAGTCTCGGCATTACAACTCTGCCGAGCTGCTACTTGGTCAGGGGCAAACACGTTTGCAAAATTCTACAAATTTGATACCCTGGCTGAGGAGGACCTTGAGTTCTCTCATTCGGTGCTGCAGAGTCATCCGCACTCTCCCGCCCGTTTGGGAGCTTTGGTATAATCCCCATGGTCCTGACGGAGTCCCCAGCATCCACTTAGGACGTTAGAGAAAATAAGAATTTACTTACCGATAATTCTATTTCTCGTAGTCCGTAGTGGATGCTGGGCGCCCATCCCAAGTGCGGATTGTCTGCAATACTTGTACATAGTTATTGTTACAAAAAAATCGGGTTGTTATTTGTTGTGAGCCGTCTGTTCAGAGGCTCCTACGTTTGTCATACTGTTAACTGGGTTCAGATCACAAGTTATACGGTGTGATTGGTGTGGCTGGTATGAGTCTTACCCGGGGTTCAATATCCTTCCTTATTGTGTACGCTCGTCCGGGCACAGTACCTAACTGAGGCTTGGAGGAGGGTCATGGGGGGAGGAGCCAGTACACACCATGTGATCCTAAAAGCTTACTTTTTGTGCCCTGTCTCCTGCGGAGCCGCTATTCCCCATGGTCCTGACGGAGTCCCCAGCATCCACTACGGACTACGAGAAATAGAATTATCGGTAAGTAAATTCTTATTTTTCCGAGGTAGATATACTGGGGAGTGTTGTAGAATATAGAGCAATTTGGGCAGTACGACCATTTTAATCAGATTAATCCTACCCGTGACCGTAAGTGGTAATTTCCCCCATACTCTAATACGGGAACGCAAATAATCCATCGACATTAGCATCAATAACTCTCAAGTAGCTCACACCATAAATAACTGAGAAAAAAAATAAAACAAAACAAAAAAACATCACACAAACACCCCTCCCCCCCCCCCCGCCCCCCACCCCGTATACCTGACCAAACTGTGGCATACCTATTCCCAAAAACATGTTCCCCAAACAAATTAGTAAAAATGTAACATAAAGAAGCAATAAATATTATGACCAAAGGACAAGGTGCAGGCCTCCCACCATCTAACAAAAGTAATAAGAGGACCCCACCCCGAGCCCTTCAGCACAACATTAACTGAAGGAAGTGACCAAAAGCATTAGATGCAGCATACATATTGGGCACTGTAAAACTGCGGCACTCAAACTATCAAAATATACAATTAGCATGACTAATAGCAATCATCAAGGATCAGCCGCCAGAGCCCGCCTAGCTGGAGCCCAGCGGTCCAGCCACGTGGCAGCCTCCCGAGGCGTGGTGAAGAATTTTTTCTCCCCGTCAGCTACCACCCGGAGCCTAGATGGAAAGAGCATCGCATATTGTAGATTAAGTTCCCTTAGTCGCCTCTTAATTGGGATGAATTGCGCACGGTCCTTTTGCACTTCCAGTGCAAAGTCTGGGAACATAGAGATTTTGGAACCGTTCCACATTAAGGGGCCTTTCGTGCGTACTAAGGACAACACAGCATCCTGGTCACGGTAATGAAGAAACTTTGCAATGAGAGTACGCGGTGGCGCACCTGGGGGAAGAGGTCGGAAGGGAATCCTGTTGGCCCGTTCAACAGTAAAAAAGGAGGTAAAGGAATCAGCTCCAAACGATTTGGTCAACCAGGTCTCAAGGAATTTCTCCGGGTCGGCACCCTCTTCCTTCTCCGGCAACCCCACAAAGCGAATGTTGTTTCTCCAAAGCCTCCCCTCCATGTCCAGCATCTTGCCTTTGATGTCAGAGAGCTGACCATCCATGGAATTGAGACGTGAAGCCATCGGTGAGATTTTATCCTCCAGAGTAGAAGTACGGGTCTCAACCTCACCCACACGCTCCCTGACTTTCTGGATATCGTGATGTATTATGGTCAAGTCAGCTTGAACCTTACCAATTTTGTCAGAGAGACGGGACTCACTGGCCGCCAGGGCCTCCAGGACTTTTTGTAAAACATCATCAGTAGCCTCGGTGGAAGAGGAAGATTGGCTGGGGGATGCTGGCGGAGGGGTATCCCCATCCCTGTCTGGTGTCGCCGCATTCCTCACGAAGTATGTTGAATCCGAGCAAGCTTGGCTGCGGCAGATTTGTGGTGGTTACGCACCGTAGCGAAATTAAATACTGGGACAAAGTAATGTATTAAACGCAGCAATCTCACAATAGCAGCGTAGGGGAAAACACTGTTGAAGCCGGTCTATTAGTAAATCGGAACCAGAGATACGGGGTATGGAAAGCTGTGTTGTCAATACCCGCGGCTCCAGCAGCAGAGCCGACACTGTGACAGAGTGGAAGGCAAAACAGCTGTAGAAAGCTGTAGTAACAATAAACGTGGCTCCAGCAGCAGAGCCAATACTGTAGCAGAGTGGTCAGTAAAATGTCTGTAAACAGCTAATATAATAACGTGTTTGGCTCCAACAGCAGAGCCGAGACGGTAGCATAGAAGTCAGCCAAACGAGCATATATAGGAAACCGCAGTGACAGTGTATGTGGTTGACTGCAGAGACCGTGTATGTGGCTGCAGCAACAGAGCTGATACTGGGAGAGAGGGGAGAGCACGGGTATAATGGCCGCCCACCGCCCCCTGCAGCACTGCACAGAAGATCCTCAGCCCCAGCGTGCACAGCCAGCTAGAGGGGGGTAATTCACCGGCCCAGGTTGTGGTGATGTCTGGCGGCACACAGCAGCTCAGCCCCAGCACAGAAAAGACGGCTGCGGCCAGCGTCTTAGCGGACACCAGCGGGAGGGAGACCACGTGGAGAGACAGCAGCCGTGTCCAGGCTCACAGACGCCGGGCGGCGGCGAGGATCGGCGGTACTCAGCAGGCACGTCCACGTCCTCAGGAGCGGCCACAACCAGAGTCCCAGCAGCGGATAGGGGGAACAGCAGGCAGGACTCGGCAAGCCGCAACGAAGGGCATCAGAGCTGGGACCGGAAGTTCGGCGCCATCCTAGGGTACACGTCCACGGGAGAGGGAGCACACCAGAGCCAGCGAACCCCGCACAGCAGACAGGCAGCACTTAACACCCGGTGTCCAGGTACCTTCCCCCACCAGTTAAGCAAGTTTAGTCTCGGGGGGGTACCTCAGGATATTTGTAACGGAGTGGTGAGGTGGGGAGCGCCCAGAAAGAGCTGCTACTCTATGTCCCGCTTAGCCACGCCCCCCAGATAACCCCTTTTGACAGAGACAGCTCACCATACAAAGTGGAGTTGGCCCGCAGCTACCACTTGCACCACTATTGGCCACTGAGAAGTAATGCTTTCCAGCCAAACCAGCTCACCAAGTGACCTTACAAATCCACTCCTAAACCAGAAAATAATCCCCATGTAAACTTAGCCATCCCATAACAAGAATGAAAATGTGCCAAAATAGGCTCTTAAGGGGGGTACACACGGGGAGATGTGTGCTGAGCGATCTTTCACAGAACGCTCAGCACACATCTCTCCCCCTGCTCAGCAAATTTGCCCAGATCATCATTGCCTCCTGCATGAATGATAAAATACCGTGGGGGCCTCCACTTAGTAATTGAATCCTCAATCCGCAGACTAATACTTTCCCACATTAGGGTGCATACACACGGTGAGATTTTGACTATGCGATTTCCCTTGAACTCCCCGGAGCCCAGAACCACCAATTTTGACTATAATTACTTGAGATTTTGACTATGTGCGATTTTGACTATATACTGTTTTGACTAAACTAGAAACTAGATTGTACACAATATAGTCAAAATTGCAATGCCTGCACAGTCTATTTTTTCTTGTGATACCGACCCCGCGGGGGCGCACATTGGTATCGCAAGCTGTATATGTGCTAACTTTTCTTTCAATTTTAACTATATAGGGGTATATTCAATAAGAGTCGGGTCCATTCCGACATGCAGTTGTCCGAATGGACCAGACAACCCCTATTCAAAGAGCGGCCAAATAAGATTGTCGTATTTGGCCGTTCCCGATTTCCTGACCTGCTGCTGCTGTCAGTGGCTGCGGGTGCGCTGACAGCGGCATCGGGAGCAGCTGTTAGCTGCGCCAAGGGGGGAGCTGTCGGGGGGGCTGTCAGCGACGCCGGGGAGGGGAGCTGTCAGCGACGCCGGGGAGGGGAGCTGTCAGTGGCACTGGGGGAAAAGATGTCTGCGGCATCGAGGGGGGAGATGTCTGTGGCGGTGGGGGGAGCAGCGGAGGAGACGGAGCGGACGGAGGGAGGAGACGGGAGCAGCGGCTGCAGCAGCGTAACTGGAGGCTCATGGCAGCATCCACCCGGCTCCAGCAAGCAAGTCAGATTGATATTGTTGGAAACAGGGCTAAAAACTGTCAGGTTTGGCCCCACTGCCGACAATGCATGCTGATCGGCGGCTGAAGCCGCCGATCAGCGTGCATTCCGACAAGTCTGGTTTCCCGACTTGTCAGAAAAAAAGGGGCCGTAATGAATAGGTCGGAACCACTTCCGACCTAAAACTGTCGGAAGCTGCCGTCTTTCCGACAAGACGGCAGCTTCCGACAGTTATTGAATATACCCCATAGTCAAAATCGTAAACACACATCACACCTTGTGTATGCATCTTCAGTCCCCTAACGCCTGTCCACCTCACCTGATGACTGTCCGATAGAGCAGATGCCTTCATGGCCAACTGTAATTGGGCTGTCCAATAAATAAATGAATGTTCCACAAACCAGGAGACATTGGGGGTCATTCCAAGTTGATCGCTCGCTAGCAGTTTTTAGCAGCCGTGCAAACGCATTGTCGCCACCCACTGGGGAGTGTATTGTCGCTTTGCAGAAGTGCGAACGCTTGTGCAGCAGAACGCCTGCAAAATCTTTTTATGCAAAACAAGACCAGCCCTATAGTTACTCTTCGTGTGCGTTGATTCTAACGATGGAGGTACGGCTTTTGATGTCACACACCCACCCAGCGAACACTCCGCCACACCTGCGTTTTTTCTGCCATGCCTGTGTTTTTCTAAGCACTCCCTGAAAATGGTCAGTTGACCCCCAGAAAAAGCCACTTCATGTCAATCTTCCTGCGGTCGGCCGTGCGACAGGAATGTTCCTTACACTCTGTGCAAACTCATGATGCTCATTGTACCTGTATGACGTGCCTGCGCATTGCGGTGCATACGCATGCGCAGAAATGCTGATTTTTAGCCTGATCGCTGCGCTGCGAACAACGGCAGCTAGCGATCAACTCGGAATGAGCCCCATTGTAACAAATATAAGTTGAACATTTGCCAAATCATGCAGAGGTTTTGGAGATGATATCAGGCAGCCAGAAGGGTGTGGTATATGTTACCGCCGGAGATGGGGAGTGCAACAAGGCCCTTGTGGGCTCGCTACACTCACCACACTGCCCCGGGGGGGCGCAGAATGCCGGCGAGGGTGAGTGGGGGAGACGAGTGCAACAAGCCCCTTGCCACAGGTTCTATTCCCACTCTATGGGTGTCGTGGACACCCACAAGTGGGAATAGTCCCTGGCATGCCGGCCGTCGGGATGGTAAGGGGTGAAAGTTGCAGGTGGAGGTATTGTGACCGGCGGTCTCCTGACCGCCAGTCACATAACTACATCCCAGCCAGAATTATAGTGAAAAGAAGACTAGTAGGGGGCAGATGTACTAAGCCTTGGAGAGTGATGAAGTGGAGAGAGATAAAGTACTAAACCAATCAGCTTGTAATTGTCATTTTTCAAACACAGCATATAACATGGAAGTTAGGAGCTGATTGGCTGGTCCTTTATCTCTCTCCACTTTATCACTCTCTGAGGTTTAGTTAGTGCATCTGCCCCTAAGATAGTTACAGATCCCCAAAGCACACAATGCTTGTTCTGTCCTTGGTATTGATGTGTGAAGTAGAAAAGGGAAAGAAACCATAAATAAGGTGATTATAACCATAATCTACAATTGTTATTTTACTAAATTAAAATCACAAAATACATGAGTATAAATGACTAATGAATACATTAAAAACTTCTTACAAAATCCTCTAGCTTGATTAAATTATGGCATCAACTTTAAGACCCAATATTTTGTTGAAACAGCAATGTGTTAAGATATATCTATGGATGGATCAGGTAGTGTGCTGTGCAGTATCGGCGCGCCCCCCCCCCCCCCCCCCCCCCCATATTTAAAACAGGGCCAGTGTGCGCCTTTGGTGCGCGCAAAAAATATAGGGGTGTGGCTTCACGGGGAAGGGGCATGGCCACAAAATAATAATAATTCCTATTACGCAGCACAGTAGTCTCCATTATTTAAATTGTGCCGCACAGTAGTGCCACTTACACACACTGCAGCAGGTAGGGCCCCTTTAACACATTACGCTAGGTAGAGCCCCTGTCACACATTACTGCAGGTAGAGTCCCCTTTTACACATTATGACAGGCAGAGCCCCCTTTTACACATTATGGCAGGTAAAGTACCTCTTTTTACACATTACGGCAGCAGAGTCCCCCTTTTTACACATTACAGCAGCAGAGCCCCCCTTTTTACACATTACAGCAGCAGAGCCCCCCTTTTTAGACATTACAGCAGCAGAGTCCCCCTTTTTACACGTTACAGCAGCAGGGTCCTCTCTTTACACGATACTTACGTCAGCACAGTCCCCTCTTTACCCATTATGGCACCGTGGTCCCCTTTTTACACATTACAGCAGCATGGTCCTCTTTGTACACATTACAGCAGCAGAGTCCCCTTTTTACACATTACAGCAGCAGAGTCCCCTTTTTATACATTACGGCAACATGGTCCGTTTTTACAGAGGGCCATTTTTACACATTAAGGCAGCAGAGTCCCCATTTTTACACATTAAGGCAGCAGTCCCCCTTTTTACAGAGAGCCATTTTTACACATTAAGGCAGCATTCCCCCATTTTACACATTACAGCAGCAGAGTCCTCTTTGTACACATTGCAGCAGCAGAGTCCCCATTTTTACACATTAAGGCAGCAGTCCCCATTTTTACACATTACAGCAGCAGAGTACCCATTTTTACACATTATGGCAGCAGAGCCCGTGGGGAGTGGGGGGGGGGGGGAGTTTAGAGAGAGAATGATTGTGAGTGTGTGTCGAATCCCCCAGTCAGATCCTCGTCCCCCTAATCTGCCAGCCCAGCTACCTGTTTTTGCATCACACACAGCCTGCTCCCCGCCGGGGATCTGACACCGCGATCTCTCGTCCCCAGCGGCTGCTGCAGGTCTCAGGAGGAGCCAGGGGAGGGGAGGGGCGGGGAGGAACACCCCTCCTCCTCTCATGCTGACAAAATGTCTCTGGTCTGGCCGCAGTCCGAGAGGCATACTTTGAGAAGATAGCAGCAGCAGAGTGGCAGCGGCAGTGCTTCCTTGTAGAGCGGCGGCCGGCGGGAGTATCAGTGTACCAGCGGCCATGCGGGTGTGCTGACAGATGGTGCACCTTCAGTGCATTTGCGCTGTGGGCAAGGCACCATCGGCACACACCTAGTTACGGCCCTGCCATTCGTTACAACAAATTCTTAAAATCGTTCAGTGTGCATGCACTATTTTGCTAGCGAAGCGCACTCCCATGGGTCACTAGTGATGTCCTCTGTCTTCTGTACATGCAACTCAATTTTGAAAATGTCGCTAACTAGGAGCAAATCGTGCGGTGCGTACGCAACCAACGATGAACGATTTGTTAAATTAGGCTGAAACCCAACAATTTGGTAGTGTTGAACGACTCACGTATATAGGGGGTAATTCAGACCTGAATGCTCACTAGCGTTTTTTGCAGCGCTGCAATCAGGTCAGAAATGCGTATGCACCGTGATGCGCAGGCGCGTCACACAGGTACAAAGCAGATCGCCGCTCAGCGATGGGTTTGTGTGAAGAATCCATTTGCATGGGCGATCACAAGGAGATTGACAGGAAGAAGGCGTTTGTGGGTGGTAACTGATCATTTTCTAGGAGTGGTTGGAAAAATGCAGGCGTGTCCGTCTATGCGTTTGCAGGGAGGGTTCCTGACGTGAATTCCGGTCCCGGACAGGCTGAAGTGTTCACAGTGGCTGAGTAAGTTCTGGGCTACTCAGAGACTGCACCAGATCTGTTTGTACAGCTCTGCTACACATGCGTTTGCACACTTGCAAAGCGAAAATACACTCCCCTATGCGCAGCGACTATCTGTTCGCAGCAGTGCAAAAAAACCCTAGCGAGCGAACAGGTCTGAATTAGGTCCATAGTTTGGTTGTTTGTAAAATCACTCAATGTGTACGCACAATGGTGGTCAGTCAGATCAGATCGCTGCTGTGCGTTTTCGCAAAGCAGGCGATGAGATCTGAACTGCGCATGCGTATGCACTGCGCCGGCGCGTCGAAAGACTGCAATGGGCATTGGCGCCCTGCGACGGGATGCTGCGAAGAATCCATTTGCACAGGCGTTCGCAAGTAGATTGACAGGAAGAGGCCGTTTGTGGGTGGCAACTGACCGTTTAGAGGGAGTGTCCGGAAAAACACAGGCAGGATCAAGCGTTTTCATGGAGGGTGTCTACCAGGGGCGGATTGGGAACAAAAAGCGGCCCTGGAAAAATTTGTACTAGTGGCCCCACATGGGCAGCACCAGAGGTGTAAGGTCTAGCCATGGGCCATGGCAGCAGCACCCTCCCCCCAAGACTTTCTAGATAGTGAGTGTCCAGCATCAAGGGGAAGTTAAAAGGAAATAAAATTACATATTATGAGCACATTATATGATACACCTTCAGAATTTAGGAAACTGTATAATTCTTTAGAAAGATATATTTTCTTGCTTATTACACCAACCGTATCCCAATCACTATTCACTCAATCTTACATGTCAGCCAAGCAGGCAGACAGAGCATACACTAGATCATCTGCAATCACAGGCTAAGTGGCAAAGTAATTTTCATATATGCAAATTGTTTTGCATCTTATTCATTATGTCTATAAATAGGACCACATGTCCTCAAACAAAACAGGCCCCACGGATGTGCCAGCCCACCGGGAATCTTCCCTGTAAGCCCCATGGCCGATCCGCCTCTGGTGTCTACCCAGTCTGGCAGCCCCAGAGGAAGGAAACACCTCCCAATGGGACTGCCTGTCCTGCAGGTGACTGGCAGGTTGGTACTTGCAATAGGAAGTCACTGACAGTCACAGTGTAGCCAGTGCAGTCTCACGGATGGCATTTGGCTCACTGACCTGAGGGGGGGGGGGGGGGCATAGGTAAAAACCGCCACTGGTCAGGATCGACAAATTGGGCATTTTTTTTATTTTTCCTTTTACGGATTCTGTAATGGTTTGTCGATAACCCATAATAATATAGTGGTTTTACCATCTAGATAAAAGTGTTTCTAGTTATTTAGGGGTCTATTTACTAAGCCTTGCATGGATATAAAATCGTTGGAGATAAGGTACCAGCCAATAGGCTCCTTACTGTCACTTTTCAAACCCAGCCTGTGACATGTCAGTTAGGAGCTGATTGGCTGGTACTTTATCTCCAGCGACTTTATCTCCATCTAAGGCTTAGTAAATAGACCCCTTAGTACAAGGTTAACTGAGGTCGACTTAAATCTTTCCCTTATGTTAAAGGAAGTTTATGTTTCAGCAAATCACTTGTACGTAAACTACAGAACTGTTCAGACAGGTAAATTGACTCCCCTATGATTATATACGGTATATATGGTAATCCCTGTAAACTACATCTCAAAGAATGAAAGGCAGTTAAGAGTCTGAAGAAATGTTCTCTAAAACCTGACTTGTGAATACTCTACAGGTATTACCACAAAGGTCTTGGTGGAGTCAGTAAATGTGTCTTTAATATTATTATAATTATTATCATCCTTTCTTTATATAGCACCACAAGATTCTACAGCGCCTAACAAGGCACATAAACTAATGAGCAAAACAAGAAAACAATGACTTACACATTGCAGTACACAGGCATGGTTTATAGATGTTTCTACATCAGCGGTCATAACACTCAAGCAGTAGGGCAGCAGAAAGCAAGGGTTAGTTGCTGTTGTAGGAAGTATGGAGTAGATGATAGTATAAGTAAGGAAAGGAAAAGCACATCTGATGCTGGTGTGTTGGCAGCAAAAGCGTTGGCAACATTTGTGCTTGCAAGACGCATTATTTGGTTACGCTCTTGGAAAGCAGATTTAGGGGGTGATTTAGACCTGATCGCAGGGCTGCTAACTTTGCTGTCTTACGTTCAGATAGTCTCCGGCTCCAGGAGGAGTGTAAATTCGCCAATGCAAGTGAGCGATCGCATGTGTACGCAGAGCTGCAAAAATCCAGTCTCTGAGCAGCCCAGGACTGACTCCTACAGTGTGATGAGAAGAGGCTGATCGGGGTCAGAGCTGACGTCACACACACTCCCTGAAAATGCTTGGGAATGCCTGCATTTTTCCGGACACTCCCAATAAACAGTCAGTTGCCACCCACAAATGGCCTCCTCCTGTCAATCAGCTTGTGAACGCCCGTGCAATCAGATTTTTCACACCATCCTGTCGCTGACCGGCGATGCTCTTTGTTGTTGTCCACATCGGTGCATACGCATGCGCAGTTAGGACCTGATCGTCTGCTTTGCGAAAATGCACAGCTGCAATCAGGAGTGAATCAGGCCCTAAGACTCCAAGAAAGCTCTGGAAGTACTACCCTTCACGGGAAATGTTCTGTTTGGAGAAGAACTAAACAAAATAGTGGCATCCTTAGCAGCTGCCAAAACAGCTTCTCGCCCTTCAGCTTCTACACCACGGCCTAAGAGCTCAAATTTTCATACCTTTCGCCCACAAGGAAAAGCGAAAGGACAAGCGTTTCCTAGGCAATGCCTCAAAGTTTACTAAGCCCAAGACTAAGCAGCCACGAGCAGTAAGACAATCCCCAGCAAAACCTGATAAACCCACAGCCTGACAGGGCGACGTCTTCACTTAGCGTAAGTCTGGAAGTCTCTCACAGGTACGCTATCTCTTTCAAAGGATGTCCCCCTCAGCAGTATTTTCGCACGAGCCTTCCATCAGACACAGAAAAGTCTCGGATACTACAAAAAGTTGTTCAATCACTCCTCCAGTCAAGAGTAATAGTGCCAGTTCCTCAGACTTAAAAAGAAAGGGGCTATTATTCGTCCCTGTTCCTTGTACCAAAGCTAAATGCGACATACAGACCTATTATCAATCTCAAATCTCTCAACTGATTAGGGAAAGTTTCCAAGTTAGGCATGGAAACCCTATGCTCCATAGTTCTAGCAATGGAGCCGGGGGATTTCATGGTATCATTGGACATACAAGATGCATATCTGCATATACCTATTGCGCTGTCACATCAACAATACCTGAGGTTTGCTATCCTAAACCAATACTATCAGTTCCAGGCGCTGCCGTTTAGCCTGGCTACAGCACCCAGAATATTTACAAAAGTCATTGCAGTCATGGCAGCACACCTGCATTGTCAGGGAATCAGGATTCTTCCTTATCTGGACAACATACTACTCCTGGTCAATTCACAGAGGCATTGCACTGCAAATTACAAACAATGATAGCCTTCCTACAAAGTCATAGTTGGCTTATTAACTGGAGAAGTCCTCACTCATACCACCCCAAAGGAGCGCCCCATCTGGGAGCCCTGCTAGACTCTCAAAATCAAGGACTGTTTCTACTAATGAACAAAATATCGAAACTAAGGGACAAAATACAGCGGTTCCTTCACCATCCTCAGGTGTCAATTCACTCGGCCATGCAAGTCCTCTGCCTGATGGTATTTACATTCCATGTGGTAGAATTTGTCCAATTTCACTCTCGCCCTTTACAAAGGTTGAGTCTAGACAAATGGAATGGCCAGCCTCTTCAGCTCAAACGGCAGATAATAACTCTGACTCCGGAGGCTCGCTTATCATTAACTTGGTGGCATCACAGCAATCACCTAGACAGGGGTCGCCCCTTATGGATCCCGAATTGGGTGCTTCTCACTACAGATGCCAGCCTCGCAGTTGGGGAGCTGTAACCAAGCAACCCCCCCCCCTTTTAAGGGAGATGGAGCCTGGCAGAGCCTCAGTTGCCAATCAATGTATTGGAACTGAGGGCAGTATACAAATCATTGACAATGGCACGCAGCATACTCCAAGTCAGGCCTGTGCAAATTCAATCCAACAACCCCACAACAGTGGAAGATATCAATCACCAAGGCGGCACTCGCAGAAAAAATAAGAATTTACTCACCGGTAATTCTATTTCTCGTAGTCCGTAGTGGATGCTGGGGACTCCGTAAGGACCATGGGGGGGGGGGATAGACGGCTCCGCAGGAGACTGGGCACACTAAAAGAAAGATTTGGTACTACCTGGTGTGCACTGGCTCCTCCCTCTATGCCCCTCCTCCAGACCTCAGTTAGGATACTGTGCCCGGAAGAGCTGACACAATAAGGAAGGATTTTGAATCCCGGGTAAGACTCATACCAGCCACACCAATCACACCGTATAACTCGTGATCTTTAACCCAGTTAACAGTATGAAATACAACTGAGCCTCTCAACAGATGGCTCAACAATAACCCTTTAGTTAGGCAATAACTATATACAAGTATTGCAGACAATCCGCACTTGGTATGGGCGCCCAGCATCCACTACGGACTACGAGAAATAGAATTACCGGTGAGTAAATTCTTATTTTCTCTGACGTCCTAGTGGATGCTGGGGACTCCGTAAGGACCATGGGGATTATACCAAAGCTCCCAAACGGGCGGGAGAGTGCGGATGACTCTGCAGCACCGAATGAGAGAACTCAAGGTCCTCCTCAGCCAGGGTATCAAATTTGTAGAATTTAGCAAACGTGTTTGCCCCTGACCAAGTTGCAGCTCGGCAAAGTTGTAAAGCCGAGACCCCTCGGGCAGCCGCCCAAGATGAGCCCACTTTCCTTGTGGAATGGGCTTTTACTGATTTAGGATGCGGCAATCCAGCCGCAGAATGCGCCAGCTGAATTGTGCTACAAATCCAGCGAGCAATAGTCTGCTCAGCAGCAGGAGCACCTAGTTTGTTGGGTGCCTACAGGATAAAAAGCTCCCAAACGGGCGGGAGAGTGCGGATGACTCTGTAGCACCGAATGAGAGAACTCCAGGTCCTCCTCAGCCAGGGTATTAAATTTGTAGAATTTTGCAAACGTGTTTGCCCCTGACCAAGTAGCTGCTCGGCAAAGTTGTAAAGCCGAGACCCCTCGGGCAGCCGCCCAAGATGAGCCCACCTTCCTTGTGGAATGGGCATTTACAGATTTTGGCTGTGGTATGCCTGCCACAGAATGTGCAAGCTGAATTGTACTACAAATCCAGCGAGCAATAGACTGCTTAGAAGCAGGAGCACCCAGCTTGTTGGGTGCATACAGGATAAACAACGAGTCAGTTTTCCTGACTCCAGCCGTCCTGGAAACATAAATTTTCAAGGCCCTGACTACGTCCAGTAACTTGGAATATTCCAAGCCCCTAGTAGCCGCAGGCACTACAATAGGTTGGTTCAAGTGAAAAGCTGATACCACCTTAGGGAGAAACTGGGGACGAGTCCTCAATTCTGCCCTATCCATATGGAAAATCAGATAAGGGCTTTTACACGACAAAGCCGCCAATTCTGACACACGCCTGGCCGAAGCCAAGGCCAATAACATGACCACTTTCCACGTGAGATATTTCAGATCCACAGTTTTAAGTGGCTCAAACCAATGTGATTTCAGGAAACTCAACACCACGTTGAGATCCCACGGTGCCACAGGAGGCACAAAAGGGGGCTGAATATGTAGCACTCCCTTTACAAAAGTCTGAACTGCAGGCAGTGAAGCCAGTTCTTTCTGGAAGAAAATTGACAGAGCCGAAATCTGGACCTTAATGGAACCCAATTTTAGGCCCATAGTCACTCCCGACTGTAGGAAGTGCAGAAAACGACCCAGCTGAAATTCCTCTGTTGGGGCCTTCCTGGCCTCACACCACGCAACATATTTTCGCCAAATACGGTGATAATGGTTTGTGGTTACTTCTTTCCTGGCTTTTATCAGCGTAGGAATGACTTCCTCCGGAATGCCCTTTTGCTTTAGGATCCGGAATTCAACCGCCATGCCGTCCAACGCAGCCGCGGTAAGTCTTGGAACAGACAGGGCCCCTGCTGTAGCAGATCCTGTCTGAGCGGTAGAGGCCATGGGTCCTCTGATATTATTTCTGTAAGTTCTGGGTACCAAGCTCTTCTTGGCCCATCCGGAACCACGAGTATCGTTCTTACTCCTCGTTTTCTTATTATTCTCAGTACCTTTGGTATGAGAGGCAGAGGAGGGAACACATAAACCGACTGGTACACCCACGGTGTCACTAGAGCGTCCACAGCTATTGCCTGAGGGTCCCTTGACCTGGTGCAATATCTAGTTTTTTGTTTAGGCGGGACGCCATCATGTCCACCTGTGGCCTTTCCCAACGGTTTACCAACAGTTGGAAGACTTCTGGATGAAGTCCCCACTCTCCCGGGTGTCGGTCGTGTCTGCTGAGGAAGTCTGCTTCCCAGTTGTCCACTCCCGGAATGAACACTGCTGACAGTGCTAAGACGTGATTTTCCGCCCATCGGAGAATCCTTGTGGCTTCTGCCATCGCCATCCTGCTTCTTGTGCCGCCCTGTCGGTTTACATGGGCGACTGCCGTGATGTTGTCTGATTGGATCAGTACCGGCTGGTTTTGAAGCAGAGGCCTTGCCAGACTTAGGGCATTGTAAATGGCCCTCAGTTCCAGAATATTTATGTGTAGGGACGACTCCTGACTTGACCAAAGTTCTTGGAAATTTCTCCCCTGTGTGACTGCCCCCCAGCCTCGAAGGCTGGCATCCGTGGTTACCAGGACCCAGTCCTGTATGCCGAATCTGCGGCCCTCTTGAAGATGAGCACTCTGCAGCCACCACAGTAGAGATACCCTGGTCCTTGGAGACAGGGTTATCAGGCGATGCATCTGAAGATGCGATCCCGACCACTTGTCCAAGAGGTCCCCCTAAAAGGTTCTTGTATGGAACCTGCCGAATGGAATTTTGCTTCGTAAGAAGCTACCATTTTTCCCAGGACTCGTGTGCAGTGATGCACCGATACCTGTTTTGGTTTCAGGAGGTCTCTGACTAGAGATGACAGCTCCTTGGCTTTCTCCTGCAGGAGAAACACTTTTTTCGAAGGAGTATCATCATTTCTGCCATTACCTTGGTAAAGACCCTCGGTGCCGTGGACAGTCCAAACGGCAGTGTTTGGAATTGGTAATGGTAATCCTGTACCACAATCTGAGGTACTCCTGGTGAGGATGGTAAATGGGGACATGTAGGTAAGCATCCTTGATGTCCAGGGATACCATGTAATCCCCCTCCTCCAGGCTTGCAATAACCGCCCTGAGCGATTCCATCTTGAACTTGAATTTTTTTATGTATGTGTTCAAGGATTTCAAATTTAAAATGGGTCTTACCGAACCGTCCGGTTTCGGTACCACAAACAGTGTGGAATAGTAACCCCGTCCTTGTTGAAGTAGGGGCACCTTGACTATCACCTGCTGGGAATACAGCTTGTGAATTGCCTCTAGCACAGCCTCCCTGCCTGAGGGAGTTGTCGGCAAGGCAGATTTGAGGAAACGGCGGGGGGGAAACGCCTCGAATTCCAGCTTGTACCCCTGAGATACTACTTGAAGGATCCAGGGATCCACCTGTGAGCGAGCCCACTGATCGCTGAAATTTTTGAGGCGGCCCCCCCACCGTACCTGGCTACGCCTGTGGAGCCCCCGCGTCATGCGGTGGACTCAGAGGAAGCGGGGGAAGAATTTTGATTCTGGGAACTGGCTGACTGGTGCAGCTTTTTCCCTCTTCCCTCGTCTCTGTGCAGAAAGGAAGCGCCTTTGACCCGCTTGCTTTTCTGAAGCCGAAAGGACTGTACCTGATAATACAGTGCATTTCTTAGGCTGTGAGGAAACCTGAGGTAAAAAATTTTCTTCCCAGCTGTTGCTGTGGATACGAGGTCCCAGAGACCATCCCCAAACAATTCCTCACCCTTATAAGGCTCTATGTGCCTTTTAAAGTCAGCATCACCTGTCCAGTGTCGGGTCTCTAATACCCTCCTGACAGAATGGACATTGCATTAATTCTGGATGCCAGCCGGCAAAATATCCCTCTGTGCATCCCTCATATATAAGACGACGTCTTATGTTCGCAAAATAGTATCCCTGTTTGACAGGGTTACAGACCACGCTGCAGCAGCACTATCTGCAGGTCTCAGTCTAGTACCTGAGTGTGTAAATACAGACTTCAGGATAGCCTCCTGCTTTTTATCAGCAGGTACCTTCAAAGTGGCCGTATCCTAAGACGGCAGTGCCACCTTTTTTAACAAACGTGTGAGCGCCTTATCCACCCTAGGGGATATCTCCCAGCGTAACTTATCCTCTGGCGGGAAAGGGTACGCCATCAGTAACTTTTTAGAAATTACCAGTTTCTTATCGGGGGAACCCACGCTTTTTCACACTTCATTCACTCATTTGAATGGGGAACAAAACACTGCCTGCTTTTTCTCCCCACACATAAAACCCTTTTTTAGTGGTACTTGGGTTAATGTCAGAAATGTGTAACACATTTTTTATTGCCGGGATCATGTAACGGATGTTCCTAGTGGATTGTGTATATGTCTCAACCTCGTCGACACTGGAGTCAGACTCCGTGTCGACATCTGTGTCTGCCATCTGAGGGAGCGGGCGTTTTTAAGCCCCTGATGGCCTTTGAGACGCCTGGGCAGGTGCGGGCTGAGAAGCCGGCTGTCCCATAGCTGTTACGTCATCCAGCCTTTTATGTAAGGAGTTGACACTGTCGGTTAATACCTTCCACCTATCCATCCACTCTGGTGTCGGCCCACAGGGGGCGACATCCCATTTATCGGCATCTGCTCCGCCTCCACATAAGCCTCCTCATCAAACATGTCGACACAGCTGTACCGACACACCGCACACACACAGGGAATGCTCTGACTGAGGACAGGACCCCACACAGCCCTTTGGGGAGACAGAGAGAGAGTATGCCAGCACACACCAGAGCGCTATATAATGTAGGGATAAACACTATCACTTAGTGAATTTTCCCCAATAGCTGCTTGTATAAACAATATTGCGCCTAAATTTAGTGCCCCCCCTCTCTTTTTAACCCTTTGAGCCTGAAAACTACAGGGGAGAGCCTGGGGAGCTGTCTTCCAGCTACACTGTGAAGAGAAAATGGCGCCAGTGTGCCGAGGGAGATAGATCCGCCCCTTTTTCGCTGACTTTTCTCCCGCTTTTTTATGGATTCTGGCAGGGGTAATTATCACATATATAGCCTCTGGGGCTATATATTGTGATTATTTTGCCAGCCAAGGTGTTTTTATTGCTGCTCAGGGCGCCCCCCCCCCAGCGCCCTGCACCCTCAGTGACCGGAGTGTGAAGTGTGTATGAGGAGCAATGGCGCACAGCTGCAGTGCTGTGCACTACCTTGGTGAAGACTGAAGTCTTCTGCCGCCGATTTTCCGGACCATCTTCATGCTTCTGGCTCTGTAAGGGGGACGGCGGCGCGGCTCCGGGAACGAACACCAAGGACGGGTCCTGCGGTCGATCCCTCTGGAGCTAATGGTGTCCAGTAGCCTAAGAAGCCCAAGCTAGCTGCAAGCAGGTAGGTTCGCTTCTTCTCCCCTTAGTCCCTCGTTGCAGTGAGCCTGTTGCCAGCAGGTCTCACTATAAAATAAAAAACCTAACATATACTTTCTTTCTAGGAGCTCAGGAGAGCCCCTAGTGTGCACCCAGCTCGGCCGGGCACAGAAATCTAACTGAGGTCTGGAGGAGGGGCATAGAGGGAGGAGCCAGTGCACACCAGGTAGTACCAAATCTTTCTTTTAGTGTGCCCAGTCTCCTGCGGAGCAGTCTATCCCCCCCCCCCCCCCCCCCCCATGGTCCTTACGGAGTCCCCAGCATCCACTAGGACGTCAGAGAAAGAGCAATGCAAGATGTAGCCAAAATACTAAAGTGGGCCGAACGTCATCTTCCGGCCATATCAGCATACCAGGCCTCCTCAACTTGGAAGCAGACTACCTCAGTCGTCAGGATGTGCACATGGGAGAATGAGCTCTCCACCCAGAAGTGTTCCAACTACTAGTGGACAGGTGGGGCCGACCAGACGTGGATCTGATGGCATCATGTCACAACACAAGGTCCCAGAATAAGGATCAAGGTCACGGGATCCGCAGGTAGCATTCGTGGATGCTCTAGCAGTACTATAAACCTTTCATTTACCATACATATTTCCCCCAATATCCCTTCTGCCAAGGGTAATAAGGAATTCAAACAAGAAGGAGGAAACGTCATTCTGATAGCGCCAGTGTGGCCCAGACAGCACTGGTCCTCCGACCTACAGAGCCTTTCAGTAGGGCAACCCCTTCAACTTCCTCAGTGACAGGACCTTCTATTTCAAGGGCCACGTCTACATCCAGATATGAACCATCTGTCTTTGACGGCGTGGTTCTTGAATCATCCATTTTAAGAGTAAAAGGATTTTCAACCTCTGTAATTCAAACGATGCTTAAGGCACGCAAGCCTGCTTCAGCACATATATATTATAGAATATGGCATACATATTTCACATGGTGCCCTTCTAAGCGCTATGATACAACTATATTTAAAGTATCAAGAATACTGGCTTTTCTTCAAAGAGGAATGAATCTAGACTGAAAGTACACATTTCTGCCCTATCAGTATGGTTTCAGAGAAAAATTTGCTACACAATAATGCTCCACACATAACAAACAATGTGCAATGGTAGCCTAGGTGGCCGTGATAAAATGGAATTACCAAAGCAGTTTGAACTGATATGTACAGTACAGAGACAACGTTCAATATGTGAGTCTCGGGCTCCCACAGGTCTTCAGCCTCCCTGGGTCCACTCGTCATCATCTCTCCTGGCAACTGATTGCAGATATCTCCGCTTCTAGCGCGTTTCAACCCCGGCGCTGGGGTCTTTTTCAAGGAATCCTAAATATGTATGTATGTGTGTATATATATATGTGTGTGTATATATGTGTGTGTGTAGCACTCCCAATGCACTTTAAAAAGGGGATGATGTCCAATAGCGTTGCGCCGACTGCAGCTAATGTCCATATATCAATTTACTACAACTCCCATAATGCTGAGCTGCCCTTGGCGCCCGCTTCCATAGCAACATGACCTTATGTCCGGTCCATATGATGTCCATATATCAACTTACTACAACTCCCATAATGCTGAGCCACCTGCGGCGCCCGCTTCCATGCAACATGACCTCAAGTCCGGTCCGGTCCATCGCTTCCGGTATGGTTTCCATAGCGATGGCATGATAGCGCACCGCCAACCACAGCTGATCCCTATACATTTGTTCACTAAAAGTCACATGATCCTAAGCTGCACACGGCGACCGCTTGCCATGCTAGTCGGTCCTGTCAAACGACACATAAGTTCCGGATGTGTCTCCATGGTGAAGTGTAAACAGTCCAGACCCTTTGTTCTTTCACTATATATATGCAAATACCGGAAGGATATCATTAGTGATCTTATATACAACTCAGTAAAAATAACACCATATGGAGATAGACAATATAAGAAGGGATAAACTAGAAATATATAAATATAGTTTAAAACATATAAATAATTAAGACAGCAGGAGGAACATTATAAAAACCATTTGATTTCAAAATCAAGATTAAGCTCTCCAGGTTTTAGTGCCGCTAACTTAAAAATTTACCTCATTTCTTTGTTTGCCAATTGGCTGGCCAAATCCCCTTGTCTCCAATGGCCCGATACCTATTTAAAACCAAAAAACTTTTTATTTCTGATGTGCAGCTGCCATGTTTCTGTCTAAAATGATCTGATAAGACATGGGTTTGTAAGCACTTTTAATGCTCTAGATTTGCGGCCAATATAAAATAGCCCACAAGAGCACTCTATCCCGTAGATTACATTTTGCACATTACAGGTGATAAATTCATTAATTTTCACAATTTTTCCATTAATTTCTAATTCAGTCAATTTCTTATTACCACCTTTTATTTCCTTGCAGCCTATACATGCTCCACCCTATAGAAACCCCCGCACGCTAGGAGTTGTAGTTTTGCAAATTTCACAATTAGGCCCTTAATCCCATAAACCATTTCCACTGTATTTAAGCCCTGCCACAGAAGGACCAGCTGACATTATGTTAGTGATTCTCTCATTAACACAGGTGAGAGTGTTGATGAGGACAAGACTGGAGATCACTCCGTCATGCTGATTGAGTTAAGGGCCCTACACATTGAGCGATCCGCCGCCAAAATGCCAGACGGCGGAGACGGGCGACCTGGCGGCGGGGGGGGGCAGTGACGGGAGAGTGAAGTTTCTTCACTCCCCCCGTCACCTGGCTCCATAGAAGTGCAGGCAAATATGGACGAGATCGTCCATATTGGCCTGCATGCACAGGCAATGGGGCACCAGCGATGAACGAGCGCGGGCCGCGCATCGTTCATCGCTGGTGCCTCCACACTCAAAGATATGAACGGTATCTCGTTCATTAATGAATGAAATATCTTTATCGCCCAGTGTGTAGGGCCTATTAGAATAACAGATTGGAAGCTTTAAAAGGAGGGTGGTATTTGAAATGTATTTATTTATTTATTAGCAGTTTCTTATATAGCGCAGCATATTCCGTTGCGCTTTACAATTAGAACAACAATTATAGAACAAAACTGGGCAAAGACAGACAGACAGACAGAGGTAGGAAGGCCCTGCTCGCAAGCATACAATCTATAGGGAAATAGGCATTGATACACAAGGATAGATGCTACCTGTCACATAATGGTTCCCCAGGTTGCTAGGTTCTTAATGGGTTGTATATGATATGATCACCCAGCAATGTTGGAAGACAAAATGTGAGTTTATGTGGACTGTACAGAGGGGATGTAACTTGATAGGGAAGCTGTGAAGGAAATCATTGTTCTTCCTCTGTTAACCATTATTACCTGCACGGAAACATGTGCAGTCATCATTGCTTTGCACAAAAAGGGCTTCATAGGCAAGGCTATTCCTGCTAGTAAGATTGCATCTAAATCAACCATTTATCGGATCATCAAGAACTTCAAGGAAAGAGGTTCAATAGTTGTGAAGAAGGCTTTAGCACACCCAAGAACATCCAGCAAGCGCCAGGTCTGTCTACTAAAGTTGATTCAGCTGTGGTATCTGGGCACCGCCAGTGCAGAGCTTGTTCAGGAATGGCAGCAGGCACGTGTGAGTGCATCTGTACGCACAGTAAGGAGAAGACTTTTAGAGGATGGCCTAGTGTCAAGAAGAACAGCAAACATCAGAGACAGACTGATATTCTGCAAAAGGTACAGGGATTGGACTCCTGAGGACTGGGGGTAAAGTCAATTTCTCTGATGAATCCCCTTTCATATTGTTTGGGGCATCTGGAAAAATGCTTGTCTGGAGAAGGAAAGGTGAGCACTACCATCAGTCCTGTGTCATACCAACAGTACAGCATCCCGAGACCATTCATGTGTGGGGTTGCTTCTCGGCCAAGGGAGTGGGCTCACTCACAATTTTTCCTAAAGGCCCCTACACATTGCACGATTGCTGGGCGAGGTGCTCTGTGGCCGGAGGGCACCCTGGCGGCGTGGGAGGGGGGTGACGGGGGGAGTGAAATTTCTTCACTCCCTCCGACAACCGACTCCATAGCACTGCATGCTAATATGACGAGATTGTCCATACTAGCTTGCATGTTTAAATGAGCAGGCACCAACGATGAACGAGCACGGGGCCGCACATCGTTCATCGTTGGTGCCTACACACTGAAAGATATGAACAATATCTCATTCATTAATGAACGAGATCATTCATATCTTTCAGTGGTATCGCCCAGTGTGTAGGGCCTATTAGAACACAGCCATGAATAAAGATTGGTACCAAAACATCCTCCAAGAGCAACTTCTCCCAATCATCCAAAAACAGTCTGGTGACGAACAATGCCTTTTCCAGCATGATGGAGCGCGTTGCCATAAGGCAAAAGTTAAAACTAAGTGGCTCGGGGAACAAAACGCCCCAGACCTTAATCCCATTGAAAACTTATGGTAAATCCTCAAGAGGCGAGCGGACAAACAAAAACCACAAATTCTGACAAACTCCAAGCATTATTAGGCAAGCATGGGCGGCCCAGAAGTTGATTTACAGCATGCCAGTGCGAATTGCAGAGGTCTTGAAAAAGAAGGGTCACTGCAAATATTGACTCTTTGCATAAACTTAATGTAATTGTCAATAAAAGCCTTTGAGACTTATGAAATGCTTGTAATTTTACTTCAGTATACCATAGCAACATCTGACAAAAAGATCTAAAAACACTGAAGCAGCAAACTTTGTGAAAACCAATACTTGTCATTCTCAAAACTTTTGGCCATCACTGTACAAGCAAACTAATGTTCAAAGCAAAAGCTCCCACTACCCCAAGAGTGTACCCGAAAATCTTGTCGCTCGCATGCATGAGTCCAGACATGACAACAGGTCTAACAATACCACGATGTGTGACGTGAAGCTTCATGGGAATAATCATGTTCATAACACTGTGACAGTCATTGGAGCCAAGAGAGGGGGGAAGAGAGTACAAATTACCTGGGTACAGGTCTGATGGGGGGACCCAGTTGGGGCCCAGGTCCCCTGTAAGCAGCAGTTGGACCTTTTTTTTCTCAGCCCAGCACACATACAATTTTTTCTGTATTTTTTTCTAACGGTACATGGCCATGCCTCCTGTGCTTA
The DNA here is from genome assembly GCF_028390025.1 of Pseudophryne corroboree. Classification (NCBI taxonomy): domain Eukaryota; kingdom Metazoa; phylum Chordata; class Amphibia; order Anura; family Myobatrachidae; genus Pseudophryne; species Pseudophryne corroboree. Next base: position 613,188,373 of record NC_086444.1, on the reverse strand, counting down.
GGCCATGCCCCCTGAAAAGTACCTGGGCCCAGCCAAGCTCTCTACTGCCCTGGCTGGGAGTAGGGAGGCCAATCCCGGGGCATTTTTTCAGTCCCGGGATTCGGGATTGAAAAATGCTCAATCCCGGGATCCCGAGATTGCAGTAGGGATCAGTGTAGAGAGCAGAGAGAGTATATGTGGAGGGCAGCGAGGGGTGGAAGGCAGCGAGGGAGGAAGGGTGGATGTAGGGAGAATGTAAGGAGCAGGAAGGGAGGGTGGGTGTAGGGAGCAGCGGGACAGTGGGTGTGTAGGGAGCATGTGAGGAGCAGGAAGGGAAGGTGGGTGTAGCGAGCAGGGAGGATGTCAGGAGTAGAGAGAGAGGGAGGATGTCTGGAGCAGTGAGGGAGTGTGGCTCTAGGTAGCGATAGTACTTACTAATTGGGCGGGCCGCGGGCAGCAGCCATGGACACACACACACACTGACCGCGCTGGCCGCATTTCAAATGTAGCGCTGGCCGCCATCCAGTCAGAACTGGCAGTCCGGCAGCCAATCAGAAGCCGCGGCCGCTGCCGCGTCCCTGATTGGCTGCCGGTCTGCCAGCACTGATTGTCTGGCAGCCGGCGCTACATTTGAAATGCAGCTAGCGCGGTCAGTCTGTGTGTGGAACTACCTCGCTGACAGCCGGGCAGCGCTGAGCTATAGTGCTCAGCGCTGTCCGGTAAAAACTGCGCATGCGCACTCTAATCCCGTGAATCCCGGGATTGGAAGCTCCAATCCCGGGATTCAAATCCCGGCATTTTTGGGCCCAAATCCCGGGATCCCGCCGATCCCGATCCTGGGATTGGCCTCCCTAGCTGGGAGGCATGTCATGCTCCTGTGAGTGGCTGCTTCTTATGGGCTAGACACGCCCCCAAAGAGGTGTGGCCATGACCCCAGCATGCTGTGATCACACCCCCTCCAGGGGGATGGGTGGGCCCAGGAAGTTGTTGTACCAAGGCCCAGTATTTCTCTTGGCAGCCTTGGTGACAGTGTCTATGCCATTGGCATACTACTATATTCTATAGCAAAATTTCCCATTCTCTGTTTGGATTATATAGTATATAGATCACTGAACCTATTTTATAGTAGCTACTGGTGGCATTTCACAGATAGATACACGTTTCAGCTTGTCGAAGTTAAAGACATTTAAGATAACGTTGACATTCATGGGGAAAGGTTTGTATAAAATGGAGCACACAAAATTATTCAGTTTTTTTTACAAAGCAACACCTTATCTGTGAACCCACAGTATGTCTAAAGTGGAAGATTATCACACAGAATGGTTTGCACTCAGCCAGATAACAAGGGCAATCCATCTATTTTACCAGGAAGGTGAACTTCTATATTCCATTTATTTCACACTCGCAAGATGGTTTGAATATTACATCAATTTATATTACAGGGTAATTAACCAATTTAATGTAAGTTAGTGAAAAGGATTCCAGGGTCCATATGCACCAAGAAGAAAATCTAACTTAGTTTGAAATAAAAACAGAAGTAGACATATAATAAATGCTCTGAAATGTAATATTAATAGAAACGTTTGCTCCCTGTTAGAATTGTGTGGGAGAGCATTTTAAATCCTCGGATGTTAAGTCCAAAAGAATAGCAAGGACTTACCTAAGCAAGAGTGTTAGAAAGAGCAAAACAGGGATATTCAACAAACGGAGGGCTCAGTCCAATTAGGTGTGAGTCTGTGAATGCGAGTTTGTTTGATGACACATGACGAAATTTTTGAAAATAAAACTGAAACGTTGATGATGCTGTGGTGCTAGTCGCCTGATTCTACACATCATACTGAGTGCCGCCATACATGCTATAATATATATATATGTACCCAGACGAAAGGTGTACATTAAACACCTGAAACGTTGCTGTAACGCAGTCCACATCCATTGATGTACCGTAGAAGCCCATTCCTTCTGTTGAAAGTCTGGGGAGTGATACCCTTCTGTCTTATATGTTATGTATATATATATATATATATATATATACTGCGTCAGCCGGCACTCATAGACAATTAATTCATCCAGCCCCAGTCCCCGTCCAAACTAGAGATGTGCGGCTGGCACTTTTCATGTTGTGTTTTGGTTTTGGTTCTAATTCCACTTTTGTGTTTTGGTTTTGGCTTGGTTTTGACAAAACCACCCTTTCGTATTTTGATTTTGGATCTGGATGATTTTTTAAAAACCATAAAAACAGCTAAAATCATAGAATTTGGGAGTAGGGTATTATTACCCTCAATAACATTCATTTTCACTCATTTCCAGTCTATTCTGAACACCTCACACCTCACAATATTGTTTTTAGGCCAAAAGGTTGCACTGAGGTTGCTGGATGACTAAGCTAAGCGACACAAGTGGACAACACAAACACCTGGCCCATCTAGGCGTGGCACTGCAGTGTCAGACAGGAGGGCAGATATTAAACAAAAAAGGCTCCAAACAGCACATCATGCAAAGAAGAAAAATAATTGCAATGAGGTAGTTGTATGACTAAGCCAAGCGACACAAACAATTGGCCCATCTAGGCGTGGCACTGCAGTGGCAGACAGGAGGGCAGATATAAAAAAGGCCCCAAACAGCACATCATGCAAAGATGTAGAAGAGGTACAATGAGGTAGCTGTATGACTAAGCCAAGCGACACAAATAATTGTCCAATCTAGGAGTGGCACTGCAGTGACAGACAGGAGGGCAGATATAAAAAAAAAAGGCCCCAAACAGCACCTCATGCAAAGATGTCGAAGAGGTGCAATGAGGTAGCTGTATGACTAAGCCAAGCGACACAAACAATTCCAACTGGAATTATACGTCCAAATCACTGGAATTATACGTCCAACTCACTGGAATTAATTGGCAAAATCACTGGAATTATATGTCCAAATCACTGGAATTAATTGGCAAGATCACTGTAATTATACGTCCAAATCACTGGAATTAATTGGCAAGATCACTGTAATTAATAATTATACGTCCAAATCATTAGAATTAATTGGCAAAATCACTGTAATTATATGTCCAAATCACTGGAATTAATTGGCAAAATCACTGTAATTAATAATTATACGTCCAAATCACTGTAATTAATTATACGTCCAAATCACTGTAATTAATAATTATACATCCATATCACTGGAATTAATTGGCAAAATCACTGTAATTAATAATTATACGTCCAAATCACTGGAATTATACTGCAAAATGACTGTAATTATACATCCAAATCACTGGAATTAATAATTATACGTCCAAATCACTGGAATTATATGTCCAAATCACTGGAATTATACGTCCAAATCACTGGAATTCATTGGCAAAATCACTTTCATTAATAATTATATGTCCAAATCACTGGAATTAAATGGCAAAATCTCGGTATCGCCTGCCTAGTGAAGTGGAATCTAGATGGGATTTGGTACCGGGGACACAATACCTCCATCAATTGTCTAAATCCGATTGCACTAATGTCGGATACCGGACGCACGTCTAACACCAACATAAGTGTCAAGGCCTCAGTTATGAGGGCTTCCATCATCATGTGAAGCTGAACCACTAGTCATGAACATAGGCCAGGGCCTCAGCCGTTCCCTGCCACTTCGTGTTGTAAATGGCATGTTGGCAAGTTTAGTTTCTCCTCAGACCATTTAAATTTATTTTTTGGGTTCTTTTTACTGAACTTTGGCTTTTTGGATTTTACATGCCCTCTACTATCACATTGGGCATCGGCCTTGGCAGACGACGATGGCATTTCATTGTCGATGTCATGGCTAGTGGCAGCAGCTTCAGCACTAGGAGGAAGTGGTTCTTGATCTTTCCCTATTTTATCCTCAAAGTTTTGTTCTCCATTATGTTTCTGGAGTTATATAACACAATATGCAGCACAGGAATGACTGATGGCCAGGACACTACCACTGGTCTGATGCAGCACAACACAGCAACACTGTGAGGTACTTGTTGTTGTTGTTATTGTTGTTATTATTATTATTATTATTATTATTATTATACTGTAGCAGTGGACATATAGCAGCAGCGTATACCACTGTGACTGCTTGGTCACTGGAATGACTGATGGCCAGGACACTACCACTGGTCTGATGCAGCACAACACAGCAACACTGTAAGGGACTTGTGGTTGTTATTATTATTATTATTATAATACTGTAGCAGTGGACATATAGCAGCAGCGTATACCACTGTGACTGTCTGGTCACTGGAATGACTGATGGCCAGGACACTACCACTGGTCTGATGCAGGACAATGCAGCACCACTGAGAGGGACTTATACAGCTACACTGGATATATGGCAGCAGAGGACACCGCCACTGTGACTGGTCACTGGACTGATGCTGCACAAGACACTTCCCCTGGTCTAATGCAGGACAACACAGCACCACTAAAAGGGACATATACAGCTACACTGGATATATGGCAGCAGAGGACACCACCACTGTGACTGGTCACTGGACTGATGCTGCACAAGACACTACCCCTGGTCTGATGCAAGACAACACAGCAAATATGCAAGGGACGTATACAGCAGCCAGCAGCACTGGGGACATATAGCAGCAGAGAACACCAACACTGTGACTGGCTAGACTGATGCAGCACAATACACTGACTACACTGTGTCAGCGTCCGGAGTCTTACCGGTACGCTGGGGCCGCGGGACTGGCTTCCTTGGCGATGTGCGGGCAGCGGCGGAGGTGGGCTGCTGCGCCAGATCCGTGGGCAGCAGTAGCGGCGGTGAGGGAGTCCGCTCGTGGCGGCGGGACGTCGCTACAGTGGGTCGCTCTTGCTGAGCCATTGCTAGGAGACCAAGGGCAGTGAGCAATGTGGCTTTGCAAAAAGGTCTGCATTACTGGGCGCCGCCATGTTGGAGACCAAGTTTTGAGCATAGTTCCTGTTTCCTGTCTCTTCCAGCCAATCCAGGGGAAGCTCTCCCTATAAAAGGGGGCTGGTTTAGGACAGGGATGCCAGTGATTCAAGTTACAACCCTGTTGTAGGTGCTTTAGCCTGTGCTCCCAGGATTCCTGCTGTATTCTGGTTCCTCCTGATCCTGCTTGGTCGGTTCTCTGTTGCTGCTGCAGCCCTGCCATTCCTACCCTGCTACTGCCTGTGGAAGCGCCCCTGGAAAACCAATAAGACTCTTTGGGCACAGTCGGCCCCGGGTCTTCTGCCTCGTCTTTCAAGCCACACTCCACAGATCTCCTTCACCAGCCACGCCTTTGTACCACCGACCACCGCCTGCAGACTATTATCTTCAGCCTCGTTTTCCAAACCACAGTCCACAGTCCTTGTCTCCAGCCACGTCTTCAACCATCATCCACAGTTCCACAGTTTATCATCTACAGTCTTGTCTTTCAAATCACAGTCCACAGTTCTTCACCTCCAGCCACGTGTTTAACCATCGTGCTCCAGCCTCAGTTCTCTACCTCAGCCCTGTACATAATAAATACTTTCCATTGACTCTCAAACCCCGCCTACGTTCTTCATTGCTCCGTGTCCCATGCGAAGGAACTATATCCAGCCCCCTCATCTGGTTCATTCACAGCCTGCTACCTCCTCGGGCAAATCTCAGCTGCCGGATCCCCAAACTCTGCCAGACGTGACAGTAAGCACTGGCTGCAATGTATTCGACGGGTGATCAGGCCTCAGGAGGGGATTCAACTACAGATATCTGGTCACGCTTAAGTAAGCAGGAGGCCACACAATCTCAAATCGTGCAGTTCATGCAGAGTATGTCCGAACGTCTCGATTCTCTCTGTGTTGCCATGACGGCCTCTCAAGTATCTACAGCTGCTCCCACATTAGCACCCCCGGTCCCGCTTCCTCCTGTACCAGTACCACTTCCACGGTTGCATTTGCCACCTCCCAATAAATTCGATGGGAATCCAAAACAATGCCGCGGGTTTCTTAACCAGTGTGAAATCCAGTTCGAACTACAGTCGGCCAACTTCCCATCGGCACGAACCAAAGTAGTCTATATCATTTCTTTACTTACCGGGCAAGTGTTGGAATGGGCTTCACCTTTCTGGGAGAGGATGGATCCCATCTTATCTAACTATCCAGAATTCATGGCCACCTTCCGAAAAATCTTCGATGAACCGGGCAGGACTTCAGCTGCCTCGTTGGAGATCCTGCGTCTGCGTCAGGGCACGCGTACGGTCAGTCAGAACGTGATCCAGTTTCGCACCCTTTCCTCGGAACTGAAGTGGAACGCGGAGGCTCTCACTGCAGCTTTCTGGAGCGGTCTCTCTGAAAAGATCAAAGATGACCTCGCAACTCAGGACGTACCTGATAAGTTGGATACACTAATTTCTTTATGCAATAAGTTAGACCTGAGGTACAGAGAACGCTGTATGGAGAGGTTGCGGTCAGATCGCCCTAAGCCTAGAGTTGTTCTTCCACCAACACCATCATCACCAACTGCGGAAGAACCCATGCAGATTAATCGTTCCCACCTTTCCAATGAAGAACGTCAGAGACGGCGACAAGGGAACCTATGCCTGTATTGTGGTGCATCTGATCACTTTGTTAAAACTTGCAATCTACGTCCGGGAAATGCCCGCTCCTAGTTTGTGCTGGAGAGGTCAAGCTAGGAGAATTCTCAGAATTACATACCAAGAAAGAGTCTGTCCTGCTAACCCAATTGGAGCTCCCTTCTTCTTCTCTTCTCATCCCTGCACTACTCGACTCCGGAGCCGCCGAAAGCTTCATTACGTCAGCTCTGGTCAAACGATCTGGAATACAAACAGTTCCTCTGGATCGTACCATTTCTGTTACTGCAGTGGATGGAAGTTATATCCCTGAGGGTATTATATCCTTTCGTACTATTCCTCTCAAGATGAAGGTCGGAGTTCTCCATTCAGAAGAAATCTCTTTCCTTGTAATTCCTAAAGCCTCTCATGAACTAATCCTAGGGTTTCCATGGTTAATCAGACACAATCCTCACATAGATTGGCAAACTATGGATGTTCTCTCTTGGGGACAAGACTGTTTTCAGAACTGTTTACCTTCCGTTAGACCTCTCTGTTCTTCCAGCCCTTCCAGCCTTCCTGTGGAGTACCAAGCTTTTCAAGATGTTTTCAGTAAGCAAGGGGCGGACACCTTGCCTCCGCATCGTACTTGGGATTGTCCCATTGAGCTAGTACCGGGTAAGACTCCTCCCCGAGGTCGAATTTACCCTCTCTCACTTCCCGAGACACAGGCCATGTCGGAGTATATCCGGGAGAACTTGGAGAAAGGGTTCATCAGGTCTTCTACATCTCCGGCTGGAGTGGGGGTTTTCTTTGTCAAAAAGAAAGATGGGGGGGTTGTGGCCCTGTATTGACTATAGAGGTCTCAATGACATAACAGTTAAGAACAGATATCCGTTACCTCTGATTCCAGAACTGTTCGACCGTGTTAAAGGAGCTACTGTATTTACTAAGTTGGACTTACAGGGGGCCTACAATCTTATACGTATTCGCCCAGGGGACGAATGGAAGACGGCATTTAATACCCACGACGGCCATCACAAATACCTGGTAATGCCTTTTGGCCTATGTAACGCCCCAGCCGTCTTTCAAGAGTTCGTTAACGAAATCTTCAGAGATCTTCTCTATGACTGCTTGGTAGTATACCTGGATGACATCCTCATTTTTTCTAAGGATCTGAAGACCCAAAGAAGTGTTAACTCGTTTACAAAGGAATCAGTTATTCTGTAAGTTAGAGAAGTGCACCTTTTAAGTACCCACAATTCCATTCCTCGGTTACATTCTTTCAGGGCAGAAGTTACAGATGGACCCCGCTAAAGTCCAGGCGATTCAGGATTGGGCACTTCCAGCTACCCTTAAAGGAATTCAACGTTTCCTGGGGTTTGCTAACTTCTACCGAAGATTCATTCAAAATTATTCTTCTGTCATAGCTCCTATAACCGCATTAACTAGGAAGGGAGCCGATCCTGCCAAGTGGTCTCCTGAGGCTTTGGAAGCTTTTTCATCTATAAAGGAGGCCTTCACGACTGCTCCAGTTCTTCGACAACCCGATCTCAGCCGTCCGTTCTTGGTGGAGGTTGATGCCTGTACTGTGGGAGTGGGAGCAGTATTATCCCAGCTTTTCGAGGACAAGAAGGTCCATCCCTGTGCGTTCTTCTTGCGAAGATTCTCCCCCGCTGAACAGAATTATGCTATTGGGGAACAGGAATTACTGGCAATTAAGTTGACCTTTGAGGAGTGGAGGTATTTGTTGGAGGGAGCTCAGCATCCAATTTCGGTAACCACAGATCACAAGAACCTCCTGTATCTACAGTCAGCCCGATGTCTGAACCCACGCCAAGCAAGATGGGCACTCTTCTTTACCCGTTTTAATTTTAAACTCAGTTACCGACCAGGTTCCCTCAACAAAAAGGCAGATGCCTTATCTCGCTCCCTAAGTTCAGAAGAACCCTCTGACTGTTCAAAAGAGCAATTTATCTGGGAAATCACCTCTTTTTCTGCAACTAATACCTCTCCACTTCCTCCTCCAGGGAAGATCTTCGTTGCACCAAATCTGCGCCAAAAACTTCTCACATGGGCTCACTCCTCCTCCTTCATGGGCCATGCGGGCGGTCATAAGACACTTAAATTCATTCAGCGCTCCTACTGGTGGCCTCATCTCAGGACTGACGTTCAGGAATTCGTGGCTGCCTGTCCAAAATGTGCTCAGCATAAAAGTCCCAAAGGTCCACCAGCCGGGTTACTCCATCCTTTACCGGTACCACTAAGACCATGGACGCATTGTTCCCCTGGCTAACCTTCCATCTGCATCCTAGTTGGCAAAATTGTTTATAGCAGAGATCTTTCGACTCCATGGTCTACCACAAGAAATTGTGTCTGATAGAGGTCCTCAATTTGTGGCCAAGTTTTGGAGATCCCTATGTTCTGCTCTTGGCGTGAAATTAAACTTCTCCTCAGGCTATCATCCCCAAACGGATGGTCAAACAGAGAGAGTGAACCAGGATCTGGAGACTTTTCTGCGTTTATTCATGTCCTCCTCACAGGACAACTGGCTGGACTTCCTCCCATTCGCAGAATTTGCCCATAACAATCTTTATCACTCTGCCACAAAATATTCTCCATTCTTCATTAATTATGGTTACCATCCAAGAGTTCCTGACTTCCAACTTCTGCCTACGCTCGAGGTTCCTGCCACAGAGTCAACACTTCGACAACTTACTGAAGCCTGGAAACAAGTTCACAAGACTTTGCTCAAGACTTCCAAGAGATATAAGACCTATGCAGATCTGAAACGAAAAGCTGTACCAAGCCTTAAGGTAGGAGATCGTGTTTGGGTTTCCACATGTAACCTAAGATTAAAGGTCCCTACAAAAAAGTTTGCTCCCAGATTTATTGGGCCTTACCCAATCGAAAAAGTGTTGACTCCTGTGGCTTACAAAGTTAAATTACCACCGCAGTTAAGAATTCATAATGCATTTCATATTTCTCTCTTAAAACCATTGGTACTTAATCGGTTCAGAGCCGCTCTGCCTAAATCACCCAGATCCAATCAGCACATGGAGACGAATTTGAGATTCACAAGATCCTTGATTCTCGCAGATGTTATGGTCGCATCCAGTACCTTGTCGATTGGAAGGGGTATGGGCCAGAGGAGAGATCTTGGGTAGATGCAGAGGATGTCCATGCTCCAAGACTTCTTCGGACATTTCATGCCAAGTTTCCAACTAAACCACATAGGTGTCCGGAGTCCACCCACAAAGGGGGGGTACTGTCAGCGTCCGGAGTCTTACCAGTACGCTGGGGCCGCGGGGCTGGCTTCCTTGGCGATGTGCGGGCAGCGGTGGAGGTGGGTTGCTGCGCCAGATCCGTGGGCAGCAGTAGCAGCGGTGAGGGGGTCCGCTCGTGGCGGCGGGACGTCGCTACAGTGGGTCGCTCTTGCTGAGCCATTGCTAGGAGACTAGGGGCAGTGAGCAATGTGGCTTTGCAAAAAGGTCTGCATTACTGGGCGCCGCCATGTTGGAGACCAAGTTTTGAGCATAGTTCCTGTTTCCTGTCTCTTCCAGCCAATCCAGGGGAAGCTCTCCCTATAAAAGGGGGCTGGTTTAGGACAGGGATGCCAGTGCTTCAAGTTACAACCCTGTTGTATGTGCTTTAGCCTGTGCTCCCAGGATTCCTGCTGTATTCTGGTTCCTCCTGATCCTGCTTGGTCGGTTCTCTGTTGCTGCTGCAGCCCTGCCGTTCCTACCCTGCTACTGCCTGTGGAAGCGCCCCTGGAAAACCCGGTCCAGTAAGACTCTTTGGGCACAGTCGGCCCCGAGTCTTCTGCCTCGTCTTTCAAGCCACACTCCACAGATCTCCTTCACCAGCCACGCCTTTGTACCACCGACCACCGCCTGCAGATTATTATCTTCCGCCTCATTTTCCAAACCACAGTCCACAGTCCTTGTCTCCAGCCACGTCTTCAACCATCATCCACAGTTCCACAGTTCATCATCTACAGTCTTGTCTTTCAAATCACAGTCCACAGTTCTTTGCCTCCAGCCACATCTTAACCATCGTGCTCCAGCCTCGGTTCTCTACCTCAGCCCTGTACATAATAAATACTTTCAATTGACTCTCAAACCCCGCCTACGTTCTTCATTGCTCCGTGTCCCATGCGAAGGAACTATATCCAGCCCCCTCATCTGGTTCATTCACAGCCTGCTACCTCCTCGGGCAAATCTCAGCTGCCGGATCCTCAAACTCTGCTAGACTTGACACACTGGACTGGACTGAGCAGTACAACACAGCACAAGACTCGCCACCCCACTTTCCTGCCCCCACACAGACACTGAGGACGGAGACACGTCCTCTCATTACACTCTCCGAGACTGGAGTGAAAATGGCCGCGATGCGCAGCTCCTTATATGGAATCCAAATCCCGTGAGAATCGACAGCGGGATGATGACGTTTTACCTCGTTCGGGTTTCCGAGTCAGGCGGGAAAACCCGAGCCGGGCTCGGAACCAGACTCGAATGGTGAAGTTCGGTACAGTTCGGTTCTCTGAGATCCTAACCCGCTCATCTCTTGTCCAAACATGAATAAACTGCATCAATAAAAACGGCAGTCAACAGTTTCGACAGTCAAAGTTTTCGGAGCATCTGCTCCTTCATCAGGATTTTACAGGCATTTTACCTGCTTGTAAAATCCTGATGAAGGAGCGGATGCTCCAAAACCGTTGACTGTCAATTTGAATACAGGCGGTATTTCTTCTAAATTATGCTCTGAGTGCAGTTTTTTTTTATTGATGAAGCTTCTCTCTCTCTCTCTCTCTCTCTCTCTATTATATATCATTACCTATTACCTTAAGGGATATGTAATGTATAATGCAAGATGCATGTTAATCCCTGCCGGAATGTATAATCTTCTCTGACATATGCTGCCATTTTCATCTTTTAGAATACAAGCACTTTATGGATATTTAAATTGCTGGTGTGCTGATTTCTTCAGTGGCTGAGAAATTAACTTTTTCAGGCTGTAGAAGTGAGTTAATATAAGGATTATGGAATTGCAGTACCCTATTTGAAGATATGAGAAATGTGTGCGGTTTTTCAGATGCCCTATTATATATATATATATATATTCACCTGAAGGATTACTTGGTACATAATGACATATCTGCGTTTAAACCTGTACAGAAATCTACTTTTTTGACTAAAAAACCGGGGTGTTACAGATGTGTGGGCTGCACAACGTGCAGCTACATGGAGGTAGGCCCTGGTTTTTCACACCCACATACTGGGAAATTTATAAAAATTGACAAAATCCTAACATGCACTTGCACTCATGTGATTTACTTTATAAGATGCCCTTGTGGGCTTTTTTATGTGGGTAAAACCACACGACAATTTCGTGAGAGAATGGCCATGCATAGGTCTGCTATTCGTGCAGCTATTGAGGGACAGAGCCAGGCACAACCTGTGGCCAGGCATTTTGCAAAGTTTAGGCATGGGCTGGCTACCCTTAAATACAAAATTATAGACCAACAACCTAAAAACATCCGGGGGGGCGATAGGAATAGGTTATTATTGCAACGGGAAGCAAGGTGGATACACCGCTTAAATACTGTTGCCCCCGGGGGGCTCAATGAGCAGTTCAGTTTAAACTGTTTTACTGATTAAGAGATAGCTTTAGTTAGCTATAAAAAACTGGTCTATTTGAGTTAAGAATATCTTGCCATGTTCTACTCATATGCAATCGTGTATCTGGTACCTCAGGGATTCGTTTGGAATGTACTAACAGTGAATATCACATGTTTTTGTTATAGCTGGTTCCCATGGTAACCGGCACGTCGACGGGGAGGAGCGTTTGAACGATGGGAGCAGCTTGATGACGTCATCCGTCCCCCGCCGGCGTGGCCGAGCCAGGGACGCAATGCACGGGTGATGGTGGAGGATATAAAGGTATGTGGATTGTTATGTGTTTGTTGTTCTGACGAAAGATATAAATCTGAAACGTTAACAAGAGTTAAGAGCCTAGTCTCTTCCTTTTCCATGTGCTGTACAAGTCCCGTTTGAGTGCCGCTGGTATACAGTTTGCATCTATACACGTGAGTGACGGAGGGCACCTGGGCGTACCACGGATGAGATAGTGAGTGCCGGTAATTTCTGTTATTATATATATATATATATATATATATATATATAAAACCTATATTATAAAAGCAAATAAACGGAAAGAAAATAATCCAGGCGCCAAACTACAATGGGTGTCCCAATAGTCTAGATGAAAGTATCTGCTGCACACCTGCTGAGAGAATTGCCACTTCTCTCACAAAGAATATACTGTACAGACAAAAAGGTAGTGGGTGGTGCTGCACATATCAGCCAAAATACTGATAAAATAGCAAAATAGTATATTTAAACTGTATTTAAAAAAAAAAAAAAGCACATGCACACAGGGGCGTATCTAGCCATTGGCCAGGATGGCACTTGCCAGGGGTGCCAGCTGAGGAGGGGCGCCGCCTGGGTGTGCCACCCATGGCCAAGGGGCAGATTCACTATGCCCCTGTGTCCCCCACCTGCAGTGATGCCCGGCAAAGACCACAGAAGGCAGCAGCGGCAGCCACTGTTTTTCTCGCCCGGGTCCGGCACCGCTCCGCAGTCTGCACTAAAATCAAGTAACTCTGCAAAACTACAGCTCCCAGTAGCCTTTGCTGCTGTGAGCTCTCGGCAGCAATGGCTACTGGGAGCTGTAGTTTTGCAGAGTTACTTGATTGCAGTGCCGTAACTAGGCATTTTAGCGCTGTGTGCAAGAAACGACAGTGGCGCCCCCCCCCCCCCATGTAAGATAGGGGCAGTGCGCGCCGTAGGCGCGTGCAAAAAATTATAGGGGCGTGGCTTCACGGGGAAGGGGCGTGGCCACAAAATAATAGCAATTCATACTACGGTGCACAGTAGTCTACATTATTCAAATTACGCTGCACAGTAGCGCCACTACACCAGGTAGAGCCCCTTATATACATTACAGCAGACAGCGTCCCCCTTTTTACACATTACAGCAGACAGCGTCCCCCTTTTTACACATTACAGCAGACAGCGTCCCCCTTTTTACACATTACGGCAGCCAGTCCCCCTTTTTACACATTGCGGCAGCCAGGACCCCTTTTTACACATTGCGGCAGCCAGGCCCCCTCTTTACACATTGCGGCAGCCAGGCCCCCTTTTTACACATTGCGGCAGCCAGGCCCCCTCTTTACACATTGCGGCAGCCAGGCCCCCTTTTTACACATTGCGGCAGCCAGGACCCCATTTTACACATTGCGGCAGCCAGGACCCCCCCCCTTTTTACACATTGCGGCAGCCAGACCCCCTTTTTATACATTGCGGCAGCCAGGACCCCTTTTTACACATTGCGGCAGACGGTGTCCCCCTGAGAGAGAGAAAGAGAGAGAGAAAGAAAGAGAGAAAGGGATATACTTACCTTCTCCCCGCTGACAGGCTCCTCGTGCTGGCATCTCCCTCTCGGTGCAGGCAGTGAGATGAGAAGGAGGAGGAGGGAGGGGGAGCAGGGAGCTGCAGCAGCGCTATTTGATTGGTAGTAAGCGCCGCTGCAGCATCCCCCTCTCCTTCTGTATTGGCTGCCCGGCGCTGCTATGGATGCTGGGATGAAGGAACCGCATCCCAGCTTCCATAGCAGCGCCGGGCAGCCAATACAGAAGGAGAGGGGGATGCTGCAGCGGCGCTTACTACCAATCAAATAGCGCTGCTGCGGCTCCCTGCTCCCCCTCCCTCCTCCTCCTTGAACCCGGCCCTGGTCTCCTCTCCCTCCAGCCGCGCACGGCGCACACAGAGGCGGCATGTAATGAGTCAATTTGACTCATTACATGCTGCTGGCCGTTGCGCCCTCAGGGCAACTGCGCTGTGTGCCAAGCCCCCTTGGCACACACGTAGTTACGGCGCTGCTTGATTGTAGCGCTGACTGCGGAGCGATGCCGGATCCTGGCGAGAAGAACAGCGGCTGCTGCTGCCTTCTGTGATTTTTGTCGGGCATCCCTGCGGGTGAGGACAACACAGGTCAGCAGCGGTGGATTGGGACGCCCCCCCCCCCCCTCCTGTTGACTTCAGGAGCCGTGCTTCGCCCCACTTTGTCCGATTCCTATATCCGCTGCTGCGGCGATATGAGCTTCTGCGCATGCACAGAACAGAAGCTCATTCAAACTGGAGCCGCGGCAGTGAAGCTAGGGTTGAGTCTATATCGGAGTGGCAGAAGGGACATTGTGATGTACCTAGGGGAGGAGACACGTCACCAGGGGGAGGAGCTATGGCCGAACAGGGTACCAGAAAAGTACCCTCGTGGGCTCGCTTCGCTCGCCACCTGATTACTAAAGGTAATATTTGGTGGCGTGGATAGTAGAGGAACTATCCCGCTGGCCTAGCTCCTCCCCCTTGTGTCGTGACTCCTCCCCCAGACGGAAAAGGTCCCTTAGCCCACTTGATTCTAGCATCTACCGTGAAGCTAGTGTGTGCAGAGGCAAGTGACCAGGGACAGCGAGCGCACAGAGGGGCCAGGCGTCAAGGGCCAGGCAAACAGTGTAATAGCAGGGGGTGCCCTGGAGCCATACAACCCTTGGTCCCTAGGACCCAGCAGCCTGTAGCAACTGGAATCGAGACCTTGTCCTCAGACGGAAGCATGTGCAGGTTAGTGGTGTCGATGACTCTTTGATCATCTGTGAGATTGTGTCTGACTGCAATGCGCCCTCCCAAGTTCCCAAGTTCCCTTCCCCTTATCTGGATTTTTCAGCTGCACGGTCAAGTCGGGGCTGTGCTGTGATAGGAGGTCGGGGGTTGGATGCCTAGGAAAGCTGCAGTATCAGGAACATTATTCCTGAATCAGTCAGCTGCCAGCCTTGGGCAGGTCACAGCCAGAGTGTGGGGGGTGTTAAAAGTTCAGTTTAAGGAGCTGTTCAGCTGCAGTTAGCAGAGATGGGCATTTAGTAGCAGCAGCAGGATGTGGGATCCTTTCTCTCCTCACGGCCACACTACATACAACATCTCTCCCCAATCTCTATCAGTGACTCTTCAGCTCTCCCTCATCTCTTGCAGTGACTCTCAGGTCTACCGTGTCCCCCTTTCAGCAGGCGGCAGTGGCTTACACTTTGCCCCCCCCCCCTTCCCAACTCCCACCTGGCAGGTGTGGCTTGCACTGTGTCCCCCCCTCCCACTTGGCGGCTGCATGTGGGGAGGCAAGAGACACACATCATGGGAAGGTGAAATAGCTTGTGTGTCAGCATCTGTTTGTGTGTCAGCGGCTTGTCAGTGTCAGCATCTGTGTCAGTTTCTGTATGTCAGTAAGTCAGGGTCTGTGTTAACATCTGTCAGTGTCAGTATCTGTCTGTGTGTCAGTATCTGTCTGTGTGTCTGTGTCAGCATCAGTGTGCCAGCATCTGTCTGTGTGTCATTGTCTGTTTGCATGTCAGGGTCTGTGTGTCAACATCTGTGTCTGTGTAAGCATCAGTGTGTCAGCATCTTTCTGTGTGTCTCTGTCAGCATCAGTGTGTCAGCATCTGTTTGTGTGTCAGCTGTGTACGTCAGCCCCCTAGACAGAGTACACCCCCCTTCCCCCCCGAATGCAAGAACATACACAGTCCACCCTATTTTTTATTTTATTTTTGTAGGCCAATGTGTTTTAAAATTTTCAATGTGGGAGCTAATGTATTTTATTTTTTTTCTGTGGGGGACATTTTTTTCCCCCTGTTTGGGGTCATTGTGTTTTTTTCCTGTGGGGGCCAATGTGTTTGATTGTTTTTTGTAGAGGCCAATGTGTGTGTATTTTTATTATGGTTGCTTGAGTATGGAATAAAGCTGCAAGCATTAACAGGCTTTCTAAAGGTAAAGACAGAGGTGACACCCTTCACCACCTCCAAAGAAACATCTAAATAATTAATGTGACTGTGCTGAGAGGTGCAAGTAAAAGAAAGCCCATATGTATTAGTATTTAAAGAATTTAAAAAGTGCTCAACAGAAGTTAAATCCCCTTCCCAAATAAAAAGTAGGTTATCAATATACTGACAGAAGAGGACCAGATTTGCAGTGAATGCTCCCCCCAGATCAGATCTTCTTCGAGAAGGCCCATATATTGATTCGCAAAGCTCAGGTGCACATCTGGTCCCTATCGCAGTTCCGAGGACCTGCAAATAGTGCAAGTGATCAAACAAAAAATGATTGTGACACAAAATAAAATTAAAAGAAGCACAAAAGAAATGTTACTGTCTTTCTAAGATCCCACTGTCTTGACTCAGATACATTTCCACCGTATCCACCCCTTTTCCGTGTGGGATGTAGCTTATGGTTGTAAATAAAAATGAACATAAGATAAATTTGAAGTCAAACCACCAATCCCCGAAATAATAGGGTGCCCTGGTCGATCGTGAAGGGTTTTGTGAATTTTAGGGAGGTGATAATAGACAGGAATGACTGGGTGGGAATGGTGGAGGAAGTCATACTCCTCTTTAGTTAATATACCATCATTCAGGGCAGAGTCTAGCAGAGCTTTTAAATCCTTCTGGTATTTCAATGTAGGATCATGAGAAAGAATTTTTATAAAAGGTTGAGTCAGACAACTTTCTATTGCCCTCTTTTACATAATCTACAGTATTCTGCACAACCACACCTCCCAATTTGTCAGACGATTTTATAGTAATAAAGGAATCCTTAGACAATTCCTTCAAAGCTTGATGTTCTTTAGGGTTATTTACAGTTTCTTCCTATATAGTGCAGCATATTCTGTTGATCTTTACAATTGGATTAAGGTTATACAGACAGGGGTGTGTTTTATTGTCACATAAATGTCTGAAATTTTCCAGGGTGGTAAAATACAAAGATTCTATGGGGTAAATTTACTAAGGTGGGAGATTTTTAGAACTGGTGATGTTGCCCATGGCAACCAATCAGATTCTACTTACCATTTATCTAGCTGCTTCTAGCAGATAATAGATATAATCTGATTGGTTGCTATGGGCAACATCACCAATTCTAAAAATCTCCCATTTTAGTAAATTACCCCTATGACGCTCGTTTTGTGCTGTAATGGAAAAAACTGGGATTTCTTCCTAAATTTCTGAGAATTATAGGATAACAGGTCAATCAGTCGTATTTCTTCTTGTGAAGTCAAATTAATGACTTCATCACTTTCTAATAGCATGCTGTTTAACATATCCAGTCCTGATTTGTCAGTCTGGTCTAGGATAATAATATCACCGTTACTATTGTTAATAGACATTTTCTTGGCAGCAAAATATCTTTCCCTACAAAGACCTCTTACATATCTGTTTAATTCCAAAATAGTTCAAAAAAGTTTGGCTGCATAGTAGGTGCAAAATGTAATCCTCTAGCTCAGTGGTTCTCAAACTGTGTGCCGTGGCACCCTGGGGTGCCACGGGACACTTGCAGGGGTGCCTTGGACTTGTGGCCAGGACCAATTCAAATGACTAATGGTCAATGTAATAGGCAAAACCAGTCCTAGTGGCTGCTAATCATAAAATATGTGGATAAACCTGGTAAATCCTGTCCCTCACCATGCAACTGAGCCTAAGAATGACATATAAACACAATTTACTTCATTTAATATTTCTTTCTAAATTTCTCAATAAGAAACTTTTGGCCTAGGGGTGCAGTGAAAACAATTCTGATACTATAGGGCGCCGTGACTCAAAACAGTTTGATCACCACTGCTCTAGCAAGAACATTAATCTCAATCTCAGTTAACTCCTTAGAGGATAAATTATACACACCTTTGGAACCTAATGGAATCTTTGATTTCTCCTTACCCTTTCCTCCCCTTCTGCCTCTGACTCTACATTTCTTTTTCATCCACTAGGGGTCACTGGAGTACTCTTGGGATATGGACGGGGCGTAGCCGGAAATGGCACATTTAAATATTTAAATTAGTAACTGGTTACCCCCTCCATACTCCCATAGAGACTTCAGTATTTTTCTGTGCCTCTAGTCGGAAGGTACAAGTGGACAGGATGTCCTTAGACTCTTCAAACAAGATTATTTTTCATTTTTTCTACCCGATCCCTTCCCTGCTTATCAAAAAGCGTGGGTCCGGGATCGCTGGTGCTGCAGAAGGGCAGCAGATGGTCTGCCGGTGCCCATGAAAAGGGCCCCGTCATTGACAAAAATCAGCAGAGCTGACTGCAGCCTCAGGCTGCACATGGAAGCAGGACGGAGCTTGGCAGAGAAGCCCCGTCATGGCCTCCACGGGTGGTGCAGGTACTGAGCGGTAGGCAGCTCTCACTGCCGCCGCTCACTTACTTTCTATTACTGTTTATTGCGGGCGGTCAGCTCACGCTGCCGCCCTCTATGTGGCTGTATTTTATTTATAATAATATATCAACCCCTGCTGCCTGCCACTCGTCGCTCCCATCCGCGCTCCCTACCCGCCGGTCATACGGCGTCGCTGAGTGTTTGCAGGGGAGCCAGCGAGCGGTCCCCGGCACTGCCGCAGGACCGCTCACCGCACCTCTGGCGTCTGCACATGCCGCCCTCCTCCCTCGGTTCACACGGCTCTGGAGTGGAGAGCAGGCGAGCCAACCGCGGACAGCTACTGCCGCGGCCCGCTCTTTCATCAGCTCCCCAGTCTCCGGAAGCCGCTCCGG
Source organism: Pseudophryne corroboree (assembly GCF_028390025.1). Taxonomy (NCBI): domain Eukaryota; kingdom Metazoa; phylum Chordata; class Amphibia; order Anura; family Myobatrachidae; genus Pseudophryne; species Pseudophryne corroboree. The sequence continues at coordinate 613,169,237 of NC_086444.1, read as the reverse complement.
CCACGGCCGCTCAATGTCCCGCCGCTTCATGGACCCTGTTTCCGCCGCTCCCCGGCTCCCATCCGCTGGATAGTCGGAAATCCAGTGGGGGGGGAGTCTGCAGCTTCATGACCGCGGACAGCTCTCATAGCTGCCGCGGTCCAACGCTGTAGGACAGAGGAGGGGGAGGAATGCCCGCAGGGAGGCCCCAATAACTAAGCTGCGTTTAGGCAGCAAACAGCTCAGGCTATTAAGCCTGTGAGGGGGTCACAATAATATGACTGCTGGGCAATATGATATATCTATAATCTGGATGTGTGTATAGGGATGTAATATATATATATACATACTTATATATATATATTTACACAGGTCTGATTGGGTGTATATTTATATATATATATAATATCGTGAAGATTGATGTATCAGATAAAATTAGAATCTATTCTTGCAAGCACATGGCGGACACCATTTTAACTTTACTTCCTGGTTCTTCCCAGGAAGTTGCTGCACTACAACACTCAGCCTCTGGAGGAGCCGGGGTGGTGTTAGGATTTTTAGTGGTTTTTATACAGCGTGCACTGTAAGGCAGATTAAACACACTTTACTTACATACTAAGTCACGATACGGGTCTGTCCTTCTGTACTTACTGCTTGGTGTACATGAGCAGTAAGTCTAATGCAAAGTCAAACAAGCAGCTTCGCTGCAAAGTTGGTCAGACAGTGTGTCGGACAAATGCGACTGCACACACAGACCCTTGCTGCTCCTCTTTGGGATGCGAGCGCATGTACTACCTGGGGGAGACAAATTTGCTTATTGTCTGATAAATGATTGTTGCAGCTGCTTTGTTTGCGGTCGATTCACCGCCAGTCCTCATGTCAACAGGCCTGTCCGTCAGGTTCTCAACTGTTATCCCTTGTCCGTTTCGGTCTACGACGTTTAATTACGCGACGGAGCATACCCTACAGGACACAGCAGTAGGGATGTTGCTTCGCCCACAGCAGTAGGGATGTTGCTTCGCCCTGCTTTAGTGGGAGTTTGGGGTTAACAAAGCTGTAGGGCATGGCACTCCAGTTCACATTGCACTACAAGAAGAACACCTTCCACTTCTCGCTGTTTACAGCTACTGTGGACGTCAGATAGTGGCGGCACAACGTCCACTTTGGCTACGTTCTTAACAGGCGATGTCGGATTTTGAACGAGAATAGAGGCATTACCTGGCGCTGGCTACAGGTTTGGTCCGGTTTTGGACACCTGCTTTTCGCAGGAATATCTGATTTCCTACCATTGTCTACGCAAATTCCTGAATAGAACTACTCAGGATATTGTCTTTACGACTCGGTCTTTTCGCCGCCGTAATACAGGACATGTGGCAGACTAAGGTTATGGTACGGCCACTTACTTTGAGAGGTCTCTATCCAAGTTTCAGTGGCCTTTACATCTACGCCACTGACAAGCCAATGCCATAATGGCGTTCCAGCATCTCCGATCGTCAGTTGTGGATAGGCTGTACTGGGTGGATCCGCACAGTTGGATTCACAGATTATGAAAATACAGTCGACGGTTTTCCATCATGGCCATGGCCAAGACAGGTCTGCCTAGGTCAGAGGACAAGACGGCGGTGCTACAGAGACACAGGCTATAGTAGTCTCAGTACTTTGATACCGCAGTCAACACCCGAGTCGCGGTTATATTTCGCTTTGGGATAGTTCCAAAGCTGGATGACTCTCTCAGTCCGATACTGACCCTGCAGACAGTACGGGTTCATCATGGAATACTTGCAGTCGGTGACTGCAGATTGGGATCCGCAGTAATACCGGATTACGATGGATCTCGAATTTACACAGGCCTACTTAGGGGTTTCTGTAAAAATCCATTCTTACTTTCAAATGCTACCACTTGGCTTCTTATCGGCGCCTTGGGTAGTCACAAGTAAAAGCTGTCATAATAGCTCATCTCAGATCCCTGAGAAGGATAACATTTCCGTACTTTGGAGATCTGCTCATCAACGCTCCGTCTCAACGCTTATTCCTGCAACGTGCATTACTAACGTACAGTGGCGTCGTTCAGCACGGTTGGATTGTCAATCTCAAGAAATCAACCCTCATTCCGTTACAAATGATTCATGCATAGGAGTGATTCCGTGGATAAACGGTTTTCCCTGCCTGAACACAATACAAAATGTACGTCATCGCGTACAGTTAGTACGCAATCCACAGACTATATTAGTGCATTTGGACGACTACTAGGAAGGAGGGTGGCGTCTGTCGACGCACTACAGTTTGCAGGAGTTCATTCAGGTCATTTTTCACCTGAATGGTATTGCACGTATCTACAAATTCATCAAAGAGTGCGGTTGGCTCCAAGAGCCACAGTATCACTACTCTGGTGGCTCCAAGTACACAGTCTCACCGCAGGGAGAATGTTCGGCGTCTGGAATTGGATAATTCTTACAACGGACGCGAGTCCCAGGGGTTGGGGAGCTGTGGTCCAAAATTGTCAACTTCAGAGGCTCTGGTCAGATCAGGGAAGATTGCTGTCAATTAAATGACCTGTATCTCAGGGCAATTTCCAACACGCTGCAACAAGCAGGGCACATGCTCCGGTCTCAGACTGTCCAGGTGCAGTCAGACAACGCTATGGCTGTCGCAGAGGAATTCGAGGTCGCATGGCATGCGGGAAGTTGCTTGAATCCTCAATTGGGCAGAGTGTCACCAGGTGATATTGTCGACAGTATTGTGTTGGAGTGGACAGCTGGGAGGCAGATTGTCCCAGCTGTCAGGATTTTCATCCAGGAAACTGGGCATTGAATTAAGCAACGTTCCAGATGTTGGTCCAGCAGTGGCATTACCCACAGGGAGATCTAATGGTATCTCGCAAAAAAAAAAAAAAAAAAAAAACACAAAATTCCAGTATGTGTCCAGAGCACAAGCTCAAAATGCAGTGGATGCTCTCACGATCGTGTGGCCGTACAGCTTTGTATTGGTTCCACCGTTTCCGCTGCTTCCTAGGTTGCTAAAGCGGACCAAACGAGAGTCCACGACGGTCATACTAGTGGTGCCTTATTGGCCTCGGGAAGCATGGTTCTCAGATCTCCCCGAACTTCTCGCGGCCGGTCCTTGGCCGCGTACGCCACGTCCGGATCTGTTACAACAGGGTCAGTTTATTAACCCGATTTAGCGCACCTGCATTTGCCAGGGTGGTTGTTGACACCGCCCTCTTATTAAGGTAGAATTCCAGATTCCAGAATCTGTTTCTACTATCCAGGTTACGTGCTAGGAAGCCAGTTATGGCAGCTCATTATCACAGAATTTGGCATGTTTATGTAGGTTGGTGGGAAACTCGGACGTTTCCGACATAATCTTTCAAGTTATCCCCTCTTTTAATATTTTTACAGACTGGGTTAGGTGGAGGACTATGTTTATCTACACTAAAGGTGCAGGTCTCTGCATTGTCAGTTTACTTTCACAGGCGTTTGGCTCTTTTGCCGACTATACACACCTTTCTGCAAGGTGTCCTCAGAGTACGATCTCCATTTATACCTCCTACTACGCCATGGGACTTGAATCTGGTTTTAGATTTAATTTTTTCCTTACAATCTTCATATTTTGAACCCTTACAACAAGTGGATGTTAAGATTTTCACTTGGAAAACAGTTTCCCTTAGCCTCAGCAAGGCGTGTTTTAACATTGGGTGCCTTCTCATGCAAGTCACCATATCTGGTGTTTTATGATCATAAAGCGAAACTTCGCACAAATTCCGTTTTCTTACTTGAGATGTTATACATCACTTAATCAATCGTAGTTCCTCTGTTATCAGTAGGTTCAGGAACTTCAATTACTTGAGATGTGGTACGCGCTCTGCGCGTTTATGTAGCCCAAAACATCAACTGTACGTAACACAGACATACAGTTTGTTCTCTGTAATGTAGTTATCTTGGCTTTGCCAGCTTCCAAGCAGACCTTATACCATACATCAGGCTTAGCTTCATCATAGGCTACAACCGCCTCCATCAGTGTCAGGCTATTTCACACGTTCCTTGTGAAAGTCATACACAGCAGGTCGTGGACCTTCTAAGAAACAACTTAGACAAGCTGCTACAGGGTCATCGGTGCATGACCATCAGTGCACACGTTGTGCGCTTTTGCAAGTTTTGCTACGTTTACGGCATCAGCATGTAGCTTTGGCCGTCTAGTGTTACAGGTGCCAAACTGCTCTCCCGCCCAAGGGGGAAACTTTGGTACGTCCCAAGAGTACTCCAGTGACCCCTAGTGGATGAAAAAGAAAATAGGATTTTGGTACTTACCAGGTAAATCCTTTTCTTTGAATCCATAGGGGGCACTGGACGCCCACCCAGAGCAGTTTTACCTGTCTTGTGGTAAGCTCAGTGGATCTTATGGGAACACATTATCACCAATGGATACGATGTTATGGTGATATTTATTATGGTGTAAACTGTTTAGTTGTAAGTTACGTTATGTGTCAACTTTAGTGTTGACCGTTATAATTTACGTTTTGTGTCAACTTTAGTGTTGACAGTTATAATTTACGTTATATGTCAACTTTAGTGTTGACCGTTATAATTTACGTTATGTGTCAACTTTAGTGTTGACCGTTATAATTTACGTTATGTGTCAACTTTAGGGTTGACAGTTATAATATACGTTGTGTCAACTTTAGTGTTGACCGTTATAATTTACGTTATATGTCAACTTTAGTGTTGACAGTTATAATATACGTTATGTGTCAACTTTAGGGTTGACCGTTATATTACAATGTTATATGTAATTCTCTATGGTTCATCCTCTCTATCGCTCCTGTTCGGCTCAGTAAAAATACTGAAGTCTCTATGGGAGTATGGAGGGGGTAACCAGTTACTAATTTAAATATTTAAATGTGCCATTTCCGGCTACGCCCCGTCCATATCCCAAGAGTACTCCAGTGCCCCCTATGGATTCAAAGAAAAGGATTTACCTGGTAAGTACCAAAATCCTATTTTCTGGTTCTTTTGGGGGACTGGTATAGAGGTTCATATCGATTGTAGTCCTTAAAACTGATTGAGCGTGTCTGTATTTTTCTCTTCTGTCTAATCTCACTCTTTCTAAAAAATTATGTGATTTGCGGGTGGATCGTAGTTCTTTGGGTTTATCCATACCTTGTCTATGGTTACTTGGGGGTTCTAACCAGCTGTTCAGAAACAAAGTCTGTTGATTGCCTTCTATAAGTATCCTATGGCCGTGGTCTTTTATTCTGCACATAGGAATGCTGTTTAGATTTGAAGGAATTATATCTCTCCCTTGATCTCCCAGATTGGTTCACAAATGTTGTGACTCCATGTTGTAAAGGTCTTTGTTTGATATGACCTACTGTAACTGTATCAGTGTTACAATCACGCAAATCCCTTTTACATTTATTTTCTTTTCTTTCCACAATCTCTTATTTATATATATCTTTCCTTGTACAGGTTGAGTATCCCTTATCCAAAATTCTTGGGACCAGAGGTATTTTGGATACTGGATTTTTCCGTATTTTGGAATAATTGCATACCATAATGAGATATCATGGCGATGGGACCCAAGTCTAAGCACAGAATGCATTTATGTTACATATACACCTTATACACACAGCCTGAAGGTCATTTTAGCCAATATTTTTTATAACTTTGTGTATTAAACAAAGTGTGTGTACATTCACACAATTCATTTATGTTTCATATACACCTTATACACACAGCCTGAAAGTCATTTAATATAATATTTTTAATAACTTTGTGTAATAAACAAAGTTTGTGTACATTGAGCCACCAAAAAACAAAGGTTTCATTATTTTACTCTCAATCAAAAAAGTCCGTATTTCGGAATATTTGGATATGGGATACTCAACCTGTATTAGTTATTTTTTCTTTCTCCATATGGGGGCTAATTCAGACCTGATCGCTGCTGTACGTGTTCGCACAGATGCGATGAGGTCTGAGGTGCGCATGCGCCGGCACCTCAGTGCACCGGCGCATGCCAGACAGCCGACGACTGTCTTATCCCTGCGATCGTCTCTGCTGATTGACAGGCAGAGGCGGTCACTGGAAGGGAGGGGACGAGCCGGCGGCGTTTAGCCACCGATTAGGGGTCGCGGTCCGGGCAACGCAGATGTGCCTGGACCGTTGGGACGTCATACGCAGCTGCTGCGACCCGGGCAGTTAGGAGTAGCTCCCTGTCAGCGCGCAGGAGCTGTGCTGGCTGGGAGCTACTCCTACAGTACAAACGCATTGCCGCTGTGCGATGCTTTTGTACCTGTGTGGGCGGGGTGTAGGGCCTGACATACGGGGCAGACTAGCCCTGTGCTGGGTGTTCCCCCCCCGCATGTCAGAGAAACTGATCATAAATGTGCTAAATTTAGCACATCTACGATCAGGTCTGAATCACCCCCGTAGTGTGGTTCTTCTTTAAATGTAACCAAGCAATACTGCTTTATTTCTGTTTCTGTCATTCTAAGCTTATTTTCTCTATAATCAAACAATAACTGCATTAGTACAAATGAACATTTGTCCAAAATCTATTCCCATAAGCAATTCTGGTTCATCATCAATTGATAGGGTCTTGAAAATTCTGAGGCCACGTGGATTTATATTATGCTCAGTATACTTCTGTAATGATGTTTTAACCCACCAGTGCCTCGCCTCAGCTTTTAAAAGATCCTCCAATTTGTTGAAAACAATACAAATCTCTTCATACATACTTAAGTTAGTGGAAACATTACCACACTCATACTGTAATTTTTTTTAAATATCCTGTCTACATTGTAATCTATCTGTATAACACGTCAAATTCATCGTGGAACAAGAATTGTTGAAGGCAGCACAGATAATGGGGGTCATTCCGAGTTGTTTGCTCGTTATTTTTTTTTCGCAACGGAGCAATTAGTCGCTAATGCGCATGCGCAATGTCCACAGTGCGACTGCGCCAAGTAAATTTGCTATGCAGTTAGGTAATTTACTCACGGCATTACGAGGTTTTTTCTTCGTTCTGGTGATCGTAGTGTGATTGACAGGAAGTGGGTGTTTCTGGGCGGAAACTGGCAGTTTTATGGGTGTGTGTGAAAAAACGCTACAGTTTCTGGGAAAAACGCGGGAGTGGCTGGAGAAACGGAGGAGTGTCTGGGCGAACGCTGGGTGTGTTTGTGACGTCAAACCAGGAACGACAAGCACTGAACTGATCGCAGATGCCGAGTAAGTGTGGAGCTACTCAGAAACTGCTAAGAAGTATCTATTCGCAATTCTGCTAATCTTTTGTTCGCAATTTTAATATGCTAAGATTCACTCCCAGTAGGCGGCGGCTTAGCGTGTGCAAAGCTGCTAAAAGCAGCTTGCGAGCGAACAACTCGGAATGACCCCCTATATGCAAAAACAAGAGAAACAAACAGAAAATAATCCAGGTGCCAAACTACAATGGATGTCCCAATAGGCTAGATGAAAGTAGCTGCTGCACACCTGCTGAGAGAATTGCCACTTCTCTCACAAAGGAGGCTATACTATTACCCCCGATAAGCCAGCATGAGAGGTGGCTTAATGGGGTTACCTGATGCTGCACCAGGTGCCTCCTGCTGACAGCTCCTGATGCAGCACTGCTCCTCCAGCTCCCCCTGGTCACATGGCTTCTCCCCATCATGTGACTGCTGCCGGGGGCGGAGGAAAGGGGGGATACTGTCATGGTGCTGCCCCCCGGGGGTCTCCGCGCCAAGTGGCAGCTTCGGAGGCCGCGGCGCCATGCCTGCAGTCCCAGCCTGCTGCTGCAGCAGCAGGAATGGGACGCCGAAGGTTGTCCTGGTCATCGAGGCAGGCGAAACCAAATCCCCAGAAACAGCCCCATTTTTGTGCAAAAACGGGGCTGTTTCTACTGGAAACATACACGTTTCACTGAACCTGTGTATTTTCGGGAGAAAGGACATTTTTTTTTTTACAGGCGATCAATCTGGATAGCCTGTAAAAAAAAAACTAAAAAAAAACTGTGAAACATGGGAAAAATCGCAAAAAACATAAGTTTTTTTCGCACCCGATGTTTTACGGCGGCTAATAGGATATCCCCCAAAGAATATACAGTCAAAAAGGTAGTGGGTGGCGCTGCACACATCAGTCAAATTACCAAAAAAGTAGCAAAAAAGTATATTTAAAAATTATTTAAAAACAGCACATACTGTATAGGGTGGGATGTAATGAACTCCGAGTCCGGCAGCTGTGCTTGGACGTTATTTTAAAGGGGCAATTGTGTACAAGGCTAAACCATACCTTGTACATGATTGCCCCTTTAAAAAACGTCTGAGTTCGAATGGCATCCTGCATAGCCGCCAGGCTTGGAGTTCATTACATCCCACCCATATATGTGTATTAAACACAATACAATCAAACAATAACACTCCAAATCTGCTCCTCACCTCTGTTATGTGCGCTGCTGGCCACTAGAGGCCGCCACACGAACCAAATGATTCCTTTGTGTGCTGGAAAGCTAACACAGCTCAAAGTAGGGACGGACATCGGAATCCAATCATCAAATGGTGGACGGGCTTCCGCCATCGATTGTTCTGATGCAATGGTAGTTAACCATTGCATTAAAAGCATTCCACGGTAAATTTATTGCAATGTTCACGCATGCACAATCTTCCTATTTTAAGCATGTGCAATATGCTGCTATTTTGCTACATAGGGGTGGTACTGAGGGCAGGCTAGAGGTGGGACTGAGGGTGGGCTAGGTGCGAGACTGAGGGCAGGCTAGGTGTGGGACTGAGGGTGGGGCTTAGAACAGAGACGGGCTGTTATTAGAGAAGGCACAGCAGTGGCAACACTGGACTCAGTGGGGCAGATGTATTAAACCTGGAGAAGTGATAAAGCAGTGATAAGTGCAAGGTGATAATGCAGCAGCCAATCAGCTCCAATATGTAAATTAACAGTTAGGAGCTGATTGGCTGGAGCATTATCACCTTGCACTTATCACCACGTTATTACTTCTTTATGCCTTCTCCAGGCTTAATACATCTGCCCCAGTGTCCCAAAACCGAGATATTCAGCACTCCCCAGCCTCACTCTCTCTTACCTGTGCCGCACTCTGAGGAGCTGTCCGTCATCTGCTGGTCCATCTGAAGTCCTGGGCTGTCTGCCATTGCGCTGTGTCTCCATTACTGGCACTCCCAGGCCCAGTGGGCATGGTCAGCCTCCACTTCCCACTCCACGCCGGCAGTTTCCTCCAAAACCAGTCATGGACGGAGCCATTACAGTTCTGATCAGCTGACTGCCCAGAGTCCAATCAGGAAACAATTCACAGTCATGTGATCATCACTACCAATCAGATGCAAGCCAGGGGTATAAATCCTGAATCCCAGCACAGGCAAATCCCAAGTGCTTTGTTGTCTATCAACCTGTTGTGAGCTCCAGACTCTCCTGTTGAATTCAAGACAAGTGCAGTTTCCATCTCCAGCACTCCCTGGCTCCCTGAGCTATCAAGTTCAGCATATCCAGATTCACTGGTACAGTCAATCCCAGTGTTCCTGAAGGGCTGCTTAGTTCATGATTGCAGCATATCCAGATTCACCGGTACAGCCAATCCCAATTATCCTGAAGGGCTGCAGAGTTCATCATTGCAGCATAGCAGATTCACCGGTACAGCCAATCCCAGTGATCCTGAAGGGCTGCTCAGTTCATCATTGCAGCATTTCCAATTCACTGGTACAGCCTATCCCAGCATTCCTGAAGAGCTGCTCCTGCAATCCATTGCAGCATTTCCCAATTCGCTGGTACAGCCTATCCCAGTGTGGCATACTGGAATGTTAACAGATATTGGAAAGTTCCAAATGCCATTTAATTCTTATCAGTGAGTGGTGGAGTTTATGGCCCCAAAACCAGTTTAACCAGTTCTCACAGACCCTGTCACATGTAGGGGGATAGGACAGGAAGTGTAGGGGGTTTTGAGTAGAAGGGACAAAACACGGGCTAGAATTCAGTGTGAGCTGAGGACTGAGATGGAAGGCACAGGCTAAGTGACCAGGAGAAATGCAGTCTGGGGACTGTGGAACAAGCATGGTACTCCACAGTCCCTGACATTATGGAGAGAAGAGCAGCGTGTGGGTGTTGCTATGAAGAGAGGGAGAGCCCATATTTGCAGTGTAACAGGAGAGCCAGCAGCTTCAGTGAGAGATGGAGAGTGCAGTGTGAGAGCCACAGTATGCAGAGTACAGTGGAAGGAACCAGGAACAAAGGGGATCCCCACCTTCAGGGGTACCCATGAAGCAGGACGGGAGGTGTGAGCCTTCAGGAGAGGACTATCTGGGTGAGTGGTAGGAAACCACGTTTGGCAGAAGGCCCCCAGTAACGTGTCCATGAGAGATCCCGTTTAGATAGAGCCCCTAGCGAATTGGGGAGAGCACACCAAAATGAATCTCAGTTTGCGGATGCCGCACTACTGATTCCCAGAGACTGCGCTGGTATGTACTGTACTGTAATTCTGTCCCATCATTGTTAATGCTGTTATCGCCAGTGAAGCAAATGAAAGGAACTGTAACCTGATGTAACCCATATGAATATTACGCTGAAGAGAGGAGAACAAGAAATAAAATGTTATTGTCGTGATAACCCTGTGAGAACTGTGAATAAACTGCTTGCTTATGTGATGAGACGGCCTGGCATCCAATGCTTTTAAAATCACTGATGGACTCGGCGCTGCCTGGCTATCACACCAGCACTCCTGAAAATCTGCTCCTGCAAATCCGTTGATGCATTTCCAGATTCACTGGTTTAATCTCATCCCAGTGATAGTGCACCCTCAGTGTTATGAACTTCCCAGCTATTCTATTGCACTTGTAACTCATCACCCCGGTGTTCCAGTTTCCCATATAGCTTGTACAACATCACTTACTCAATTCACCTGATACAGTATCCAGTCAGATGTTCCTGCATTGCCAAACTGCCACATCTATAAAAGGGTAGCTCCTATATTAAGCCAGCCCAATTCTATCCTATGATATCAAGCCAAAACCAAGCATCTTAACCTAGTCCGGAATTCGCAAACAATCCTAACCGTGACACACAGCCACCGCACAGTGACTTGAGTGACGCGACAGCCAGTGAGTACCTCCTTTCTGAGTGACGGAAATGGAGGAAGAGTGACACACACACAGTCATCACAATCTGCCTGGCTGCTGCTGCAGGGTCAAGGGCTGTGCTCTGATTGGTTCTCACAGTCTAATGCTGGGTACACACTGGCCAATATATCTATTGAACGGCCAATATATCGCTGACCCGTCTGCCAGTGTGTACCAATGATATGTCTGTGAACACCGTCATTTACAAACATATCATATCAGCCCTGCAGCACACACGATGACCAATATATCTACATTGTGTGTGCACGTGCGGTCAGCCAAACGCCCGTACACAAGCTGCAGCAGCTGGCAGTAACTGACAGATGAACTGGGTGGGTGCATGTAAATGCCCACCAAGTTCATGACGTCAGTCATGACGGATCGGGCATTGTGTATGCACAACACACTGCCCGATCCGGCTATAGATATATCTGCAGATCCATTACTCTACAGATATATCTACCAGTGTGTATCCAGCTTTAGAGAGAGATTCAGGGCGTGATGTAATAAAATACATCGCCGCCCATCACAGTGATGCTTATCGCAAATGTACTAACATATGCGATTAGCATTGCAATGCGCTGACAGAGGTCCCCTGCGATACCTGGAGTGCAGGTCGAGAGGGTCAGCGGGGGTCTCCGTCACCTTCTAGCCTCGGAATGAAGGGAAGTGGGGGCTGAAAGACACAGAGTGAAGGGGGCAGGCTGAGAGACACAGAATAAATGGTGGTAGGCTGAGAGGCACAGAGTGAAGGGGGAGACTGAGAGACACAAAGTGAGGTGGAAGGTGAGAGATGCAGGTGGGAGATGATGTCATAACAGGGAGACGCAGGCAGGAGTTGATGGTGTGGATGAGAGATGATGCTCTTGGTTATATTCCTATACAACAGGCATCTTTTGGACCATGTAATTTTCTATATGATTAGTGATTACCGACTGAACATGCTGTCTGCTCATGGAGGATACATTCCTTCAGAGGTTGTGAGAAACCACCACATACTGTAGGTAAGGTGCATATGGAATGGAAAGGAATGCTTCCAGAGCGATGAGAAACAGGTGGCGTGTCATGTTGACATGCCCTCGTTTGCAGTAGCCACGCCCTGTGTGTTATGTGATTTATATTGCAGTGAGTGCCAGTAGGTGGCGCTAGACACACCCAGTAGGTGGTGCTAGACACTCCCCTCCGGCAGTGAACCCCCTAATAAAATGTTCTGCGCACGCCTATGACCTCCCTACAATGCCTGGGCATGCTCCTGATGAGGGATCCCCTCCCAGACCTGGACTAAAGCATCCGCCAACTCCTGGACAGTCTGTGGTGCAACGTGGCGTTGGTGGATGGAGCGAGAGATGATGTCCCAGATGTGCTCAATTGGATTCAGGTCTGGGGAACGGGCGGGCCAGTCCATAGCATCAATGCCTTCGTCTTGCAGGAACTGCTGACACACTCCAGCCACATGAGGTCTAGCATTGTCTTGCATTAGGAGGAACCCAGGGCCAACCGCACCAGCATATGGTCTCACAAGGGGTCTGAGGATCTCATCTCGGTACCTAATGGCAGTCAGGCTACCTCTGGCGAGCACATGGAGGGCTGTGCGGCCCCCCAAAGAAATGCCCCGCCCAAACCATTACTGATCCACTGCCAAACCGGTCATGCTGGAGGATGTTGCAGGCAGCAGAACGTTCTCCTTGGCGTCTCCAGACTCTGTCACGTCTGTCACATGTGCTCAGTGAGAACCTGCTTTCATCTGTGAAGAGCACAGGGCGCCAGTGGCGAATTTGCTAATCTTGGTGTTCTCTGGCAAATGCCAAACGTCCTGCACGGTGTTGGGCTGTAAGCACAACCCCTACCTGTGGACGTCGGGCCCTCATACCACCCTCATGGAGTCTGTTTCTGATCGTTTGAGTAGACACATGCACATTTGTGGCTTGCTGGAGGTCATTTTGCAGGCCTCTGGCAGTGCTCCTCCTGTTCCTCCTTGCACAAAGGCGGAGGTAGCGGTCCTGCTGCTGGGTTGTTGCCCTCCTACGGCCTCCTCCACGTCTCCTGATGTAGCCTGTCTCCTGGTAGCGCCAACATGCTCTGGATACTACGCTGACAGACACAGCAAACCTTCTTGTCACAGCTCGCACTGATGTACCATCCTGGATGAGCTGCACTACCTGAGCCACTTGTGTGGGTTGTAGACTCCTTCTCATGCTACCACTAGAGTGAAAGCACCGCCAGCTTTCAAAAGTGACCAAAACATCAGCCAGAAAGCATAGGAGCTGAGAAGTGGTCTTGCAGAACAACTCCTTTATTGGGGGTGTCTTGCTAATTGCCTATAATTTCCACCTGTTGTCTATTCCATTTGCACAACAGCATGTGAAATTGATTGTAAATCAGTGTTGCTTCCTAAGTGGACAGTTTGATTTCCCAGAAGTGTGATTGACTTGGAGTTACATTGTGTTGTTTAAGTGTTCCCTTTATTTTTTGGAGCAGTGTATATATATATATATATATATATATATATATATATATATATAAAAAATACACACACATTTGTAGACCACTGCAAGATAATGGATTTGCACACAACTCCTCTCTATATCACATTCATGCACTTACTGTAACTTGTGATCTCATTGTTATTCAGTTGCAATACCCTTTATTATATTACACATTTCAATATACTGCCATGCTCAGGATTCAAACCTATAACCTGCTGCATTCCAGTCAAACACCCTACTCATTGATCTACTTCAGAGGTTCTCAAACTCGGTCCTCGGGGGCACACACAGTGCATGTTTTGCAGGTCTCCTCACAGAATCGCAAGTGAAATAATTAGCTCCACCTGTGGACCTTTTAAAATGTGTCAGTGAGTAATTAATACACCTGTGCACCAACTGGGTTACCTGCAAAACATGCACTGTGTGTGCCCCCGAGGACCGAGTTTGAGAACCTCTGATCTACTTGATCCTGCATACAAACTATGAACACTATATGAAGCTGCTGGTACTTTGTAAAATTTTTTTATCAGCATTGCATTTGAGCAGATCTGTGTAGTGTGCAGCCACACATCCAGTCTCTTGCAGCCACACACTACATAGATCTGCTCAGCCGCAATGCTGAACATTATTTCACAAAGTACAAGGTAAGCTTCAAATAGTTAAAATTCTCTAGCTTAGAATTCTCTAGCTTTCTATGCAAGGGCAGATAGCTCAATGAATAGATTGTCTGACTGCAATGCCACAGGCAATGGGTTTGAAACTCAGGTATGTCAGCATCTTGAAATGTAATAAAGGATAGTGTGACTGAATAACAAAGAAATCTCAAGTTCAGTTCATGAATGTTGTATAGGTATTAGCAAAAAAAAGGGTCAGGATAGGAGACAGCGGTGGTCAGGAGATGCTGGGCTTCAAAAAGGGGGGAAGCTGCAAGTGAAAGTAATCAAAACAGATAATTGACAAGTGCCACCAACAGCGCCCCCTACCCTGCAGCACTATGTGCGCTGCACCCTCCGCACACACCTAGTTACGGCCCTGGTTTTGCCCATTATAGAAATAATTTGCTTTTGCGATTCATGCTGAATTAGGCCCATAATCCGGATCATGGGTAAGTGTGTGTGGTTTGGATCATGTGTGACGACCTCCGGGCAACTGCCATATGTAGGTGCTGTATTTTTACATTTGTTAGAATTTTAGACTGCAGAGGATGTTTAGTGAGATTTGGCAAAGGAGCTCTACTCTCCAAAAGTTGCTTTCTTTGTAATAATATCTGACAAACTGTACATTGACAGTTTGGAGTTCTGCAGCTTTATTACTGTTTATCATAACGTATGTTGGATTTCCAGGTTATTATGTAAAAAAAGCCTTTAAGACATGGATCTCTGACTTATTTGCGACACAGAAGGATAAAGCAGAAAGAAGGTGAGTACATTTCACAGTGAAGCCTAAGCTTCCTTGTGGGGAACTTTGATGAATACCAAAGTGATCATAAGACATTGAGGGGGAGACTTATAAAACATTGGAGAGATAAAGTGGTGAGAGATAAAGTACTAACCAATCAGCTCCTGTAATTTTTTAAACATAGCCTAAAAAATGACAGGAGCTGAGTGGTTGGTGCTTTATCCATACCTCCCAACTTTAGAAGGTTGGGAGGAGGGACACAGAGGCGCGAGCCTAAAATTAGGGGGCGTGGCCCCATGGCACCTGGTTTTCGCAGCTGTGGGGGCAAGCCCCCTATCCCTCTCTCCCAGTGAACAGACACTGTTGCTCAGCGAGTGCCCCTGCGGGTGGGACAGTCCCAGAAAAACGGGACTGTCCTGCCAAAATTGGGACAGTTGGGAGGTATGCTTTATCTCTCTACACTTTATCTCTCTCCAAGCTTTGATAAATCTCCCCTATGAATATCCAAGGCCACGCAAAGCTTTTCTTGAGAGTTATAAAAAAAAGCACTGCCAAATAACATTGAAATCTGCAGCTAGGTTTTATATGCTGTCACACAATCAAGGTTCATATTAGCAGACTTAAATATGAATGTGTCCTTTTACATATTATTTACATGCTCTGTTACTTACAACACAGACATTTTCACTGTTATATGCATAAGCACCGTATCTTTCATTATTAACCTGATCCCTAGAAATAGCTCTACAGGAAGTCTGACATCAGCATCAACGTTTATCTTATACTGTACTACTCTCTGCTGGTCACAGATGAAATTAAAACTAGAAGAGTCAGTAAACCTGTATCTAGCTATATTTGTACAGCTTTAACCTTTAATACCTACAGGTCATGGAGAAATCTGTATATAATATTAAAATGTTACCAATATGTTTAAACTTTTTTAGATACAGCTGCATATTAAATTTCTATTTTGTTTTTCATTAAATAAACAATGTTAATGTGAAAACCCCCTAAATCTACACTGAGGGCTAAATTTATAGGCCTGATATAATCAAACGTGTTTCCACAGTATATGGCCATATGCACAGTTGTACACATCTTGTGCTGCACCTTCCCCATATCCGTACACTTGGCTTGGTACTAGTGACCATCACCACTATATACTTGTACCAGCTCTACACTAGGTAAGAAGGTACCCCTGGAAATAGGCGTATTTACACTTAGGGGTATATGCAATTCCGGGCGAATTGCGGCACTTTTTCGCCCGTTTTTAAATTCGACACAATTCGACCGTTGAATTCCGGCAGGTGGGTGCCGGAATTCGACATATTCAATAAAAAACGGATTCGACTGTCCCGCTGTCGAAAAACGGCTAAATTGACGGATTTTGATTCGATTTTTAAAAATGTTAAAAAAACGGTAAAAAACGCGAAAATTTTTTGCGTGGGGTCCCCCCTCCTAAGCATAACCAGCCTCGGGCTCTTTGAGCCGGTCCTGGTTGCCAAAATACGGGGAAAAAAATGACAGGAGATCCCCCGTATTTTAACAACCAGCACCGGGCTCTGCGCCTGGTCCTGGTGCAAAAAATACGGGGGACAAAAAGAGTAGTATTTTTTGTACCAGCACCGGGCTCCACTAGCTGGACAGATAATACCACAGCCGGGGGACACTTTTATACCGCTCCCTGCGGCCGTGGCATTAAATACCCAACTAGTCACCCCTGGCCGGGGTACCCTGGAGGAGTGGGGACCCCTTCAATCAAGGGGTCCCCCCCCCAGCCACCCAAGGGCCAGGGGTGAAGCCCGAGGCTGTCCCCCCCCCCATCCAAGGGCTGCGGATGGGAGGCTGATAGCCAAGTGTAAAAATGAAAGAATATTGTTTTTTGCAGAAGTTCCAGCAAGCCTCCCCCGCATGCTGGCACTTGGAGAACCACAAGTACCAGTATGCGGGGGGGGGGGGGGGGAACGGGCCCGCTGGTACCTGTAGTTCTTCTGCAAAAAAAATACCCAAATAAAAACAGGACACACACACCTTGAAAGTAAAACTTTATTACATACATGCCGACACATACATACTTACCTATGTTGACACGCTGACTCTGGCCACGTTTCCGTCTGTCGACGTCCGGGGTACCTGAAAATAAAATTATATACTCACCTGATCCAGTGTCCGGTTCTTTTATTGTAATCCTCGTACTTGGCAAAAAAAAACAACGCATAGCCGATCCAGACGGACTGAAAGGGGTCCCATGTTTACACATGGGACCCCTTTCCCCGAATGCAGAGACCCCCCCGTGACTGCTGTCACAGAAGGTCCCTTCAGCCAATCAGGGAGCGCCACGTCGTGGCACTCTCCTGATTGGCTGTATGCGCGTCGGAGCTGTCAGACGCGCATCGCACAGCCCCCTCCATTATCTTCAATGGTGGGAACTTTGCGGTCAGCGGTGAGGTCACCCGCGGTCAGCGGCTGACCGCGGGTAACCCCACCGCTGACCGCAAAGTTCCCACCATTGAAACTAATGGAGGTGCTGTGCGATGAGCTGTCTGCCAGCTCAGACGCGCATAGGGAATCAGGAGAGTGCCAGGACGTGGCGCTACCTGATTGCCTGAAGGGACCTTCTGTGACAGGAGTCACAGGGGGTCTCAGCATTCGGGGAAAGGGGTCCCATGTGTAAACATGGGACCCCTTTCAGTCCGTGTTGATCGGGTAAATGCGTTTTTTTATTTTGCCAAGTACGAGGATTACAAATATCACTGGACACTGGATTTAGGTGAGTATAATTTTATTTTCAGGTACACCCCGTGGATTCTACTTGGACAAGTGGACCGAACGTCGTGTCAACATAGGTAAGTATGTGTGTGTGTCGACATGTATGTAATAAAGTTGTACTTTCAAGGTGTGCGTGTCCTGTTTTTATTTGGGTATTTTTTTTGCAGTAGAACTACAGGTACCAGCGGGCCCGTTTCCCCCCGCATGCTGGTACTTGTGGTTCTCCAAGTACCAGCTTGCGGGGGAGGCTTGCTGGGACTTGTAGTTCTGCTGCAAAAAACAATATTCTTTCATTTCACAAAAGGCTATCAGCCTCCCATCCGCAGCCCATGGATGGGGGGGACAGCCTCGGGCTTCACCCCTGGCCCTTGGGTGGCTGGAGGGGGGGACCCCTTGATTGAAGGGGTCCCTACTCCTCCAGGGTACCCCAGCCAGGGGTGACTAGTTGGGGTTTTAATGGCACGTCCGCAGGGACCGATATCAAAGTGTCTCCCGGCTGTGGCATTATCTCCCCAGCTAGTGGAGCCCGGTGATGGTTCCAAAAATACGGGGGACCCCTACGCTTTTTGTCCCCCGTATTTTTGGCACCAGGACCGGACGCAGAGCCCGGTGCTGGTTCTAAAAATACGGGGGATCCCCTGTCATTCCCCCCCCCGTATTTTTACAACCAGGATCGGCTCAAAGAGCCCGAGGCTGGTTATGCTTAGGAGGGGGGACACACGCATTTTTTTTCTGATTTTTAACCCATTCCATAATTATTTTTTTTAAATATATAAAAAATACTTGTGCCTCCTAAATAGACAAACCAAGTACCTAATCCCTTCTAATATAAATAGATATGCTATTACCAATAAAAAAAACACAAAAAAAACATGTTTTTTTTTTTTTTTTATTAGATTCCGCCAGCAAAGTGAGGCGGATTGAAAATGACGAATTTACTGTCTAAAAGCACTGTTGTCGAATTTACAATCTTCAATTGAATATACTTTTGTCGAAATGCCGCATTTGTACCATTGCAGAAATGTCGAATTTCAAAAAGTCGAATTTGGAAAGTCCGTTTTTTTGACGAAAAGTACTGAATTGCATTGTCGATTTTTTTTTTTGGCCGAAAATGTCCCGTTTTTCGACATTTTCGGGAATTCGACCGCAATTGCATATACCCCTTAGTTGTAGTCTGCATAGCATGCTGTTGCATTGGCATGCCCTCACTTAACTTTGCCTATGTTACACCTCTCCAGTAGTAGGTGGAAATGCAATGAAATGTGGCTGACTTTGCTTCAGTGGTAGTTATGTGTGCACAGTTTTGGAGCATTCGTAGTGCAAAGACATACAATATACGCTCAGGCAAACATTTATACAGCATCTGGCTATAATGTGTAACAAGGTTTACTCATAGAACCTCATTAACTAATGTAGTGCAATCATTTTTAAGTGTTGCCTGAAATCAGAGAAAATTTTAAACTCAGACCTCAGCTGTACAGTTCTGGAGAAAGATATAAATAAATTAGAGACTGTACAAAGAAGGGCAACTAAAATGTATATGGCCTACATCACAAACTTACCCAGAAAGACAAAAAAAACTCTTAATATGTATAGTTTTGAGCAGAGAAGAGAAAGAGGGGACATGGTAGAAACTTTCAAATATATCAAGGGTTTTAAGGAGAGAAACATTCATCAAAGGAAGGGAAGTATATAGAACACAAGGGCATGCACTGAGACTGGAGAGGGGGAGATTCAGGGGAAATATGAGGAAAAATGACTTCACAAAAAGCGTAGTGGATAAGTGGAATAGCCTCCCATCAGAGGTGGAAGAGGCTAAGACATTAAAGCAATTTAAACATGCATGAGATAGACAAAAGGATATCCTTACAAAGAAGGAATAACTAGAGTTTAATGTTGCCATAAGGTTAAAAAAGAGGCAGACTAAATGGGACAAGTGATTCTTATCTGCTGTCAGATTCTATGGGGGTATCCAATTGGTATCCGGTCTCTAGGTCGACCACACTTAGGTAGACAGTCACTAGGTTGACCACTATTGGTTGACAGGGTCACTATGTCGACATGGTCGCTGGGTCGACGTGTTCTAGGTCGACATGACAAAAGGTCGACAGGAGTTTTTCATGATTTTTTTTTCATTTTGGAACCTTTTCATACTTTACGATCCACGTGGACTACAATTGGGTATGGTAACCTGTGCCAAGCACATGGGAGGGCACACGATACACTAATTGGGGTTCCCGGTCACTCTACGAAGAAAACAACACATTTTTTTTAAAACCTCATGTTGAACTTTTGTCATGTCGACCTTGCTCATGTCGACCAAATGCTTGTGTTGACCTATTTTGGGTGTCGACTTAGTTACTGTCGACCAATAGTGGTCGACCTAGACACTGTCAAACTAAGTGTGGCTGACCCTATGAACCATACCCATCCAATTAGCCACAATAAAATATTGCGTGCAAAATTACTTCGTTTTCGCGATTTTCCCTGATGTTTTACCTATATTCTTTTACAGACTATCCAATGAGATTGCTCATAAACAAAAAAAATTCTCATGAAAACTCACAGGTTCAGTGAAACCTGTGTTTTTTTCGTTGGCCGCAGACCCTTTTTCACATGAAAATGGGGCTGCTTTGGGGAATTTGGTTTGGCCTGCCTGGGGCAGATGAAACAAAATACCCGATAAGCACTGGCTTCTGCTGGCTTATTAGGGCTAATTGGATATCCCCTTGCTAAACAATTATCCGCAGTCAATGACCACAGGTAATTGGATACCCCCTATGTTTCTATGAAAAGAGTGAAGCTGATGAACCAGTCAGGTTTACAAGGTTAACCACTCTTTATGGACCTGTTTTGGAGTTTTAGTATGTAATACCTCCAAATGAATATTCCATTTATTCAAGGCAGAGACAAAAGGTTTTGTCTACTTCCTGTGTGAGCAAGGACGAACTGGTCATCTGGCACTTCTGGCAAATGCCAGAAGAGCCGATGGGCTGGTGGGCCGGTCCGGTCCACAGAGAGCTGGGAAGGCTGCGCTCAGCGCAGCTCCCGGCTCTCTGATTTGTCCCCCGCTGCCGCAGCTGCCAGACGTGCCCCATTGCTAAGCAATATGGGGGTGTACCATGAGTCCATGCCCCCTGACTCATGACACGCTCCCATTTCTTGTGCGCACGCGCACGTATGCCAGGGCCGGATGGAGTCCCCAGTCCGTCCCTGTGCGTGAGTCACACCCACAGGGTGTGTATATCTCTACCACCCACCTATTTGATTGCACACTCATGGCTAGATATGAAAACATGCATAATGGCGTACAGTAGTAGATAGTTTATTGTGAGAAACAGATGGATTTAAATGTAATAGTTATTGTGTAACTAATTATGTGATTTAGGGGGACATGTACTAAGCAGTGATAAAAGTGGAGAAGTGAGTCAGTGGAGAAGTTGCCCATGGCAACCAATCAGCATTGAAGTAACATTTATAATTTGCATACTATAAACATGTAAAGAGCAGCTGGTTGGTTGCCATGGGCCAATTCTCCACTGACTCACTTCTCCACTTTTATCACTGCATAGTACATGTCCCCCTTAGGCACTGATTTATCAAGCCTTGGAGAATGATACATTGCATGGTGAAAAAGTACCAAACAATTAGCTCATAACTGCGGTGCTGGGGGGCAGGATGGTTAGAAGGTTGGAGGAGCTTTTAAACTAGGAGACTGAGGGGAAGGTTTAGCTAGAAGCTATAGGGCAAACAGTGAAAACAGTAAGGATAAGGGTAGTGAATAAAATGGGGGTGGTGAAGGGAAAGATCAGCTGGCAAGGGTATATGCAGGGGTATTGACACAGGAATTACTGACATAAGTATTGCCCATGGTATTCCCAAATTATTAACTTATGACAATTATGGTTCAACAGTACAGTATATAGAAAATGATGTCCATAGCATAAGGGAAAATACCTACATCAGGGAAGGGGAGGGGGGGTTTAGAAAAACCTAATAGGCCAAATAGTGATAGTAGAAAGAAAGACTGTATAAAGTATGATGGAGATGGTAAGGGAGGGAAGAGAATAACAGTTGGTAAGAGTAATTCTAGAAAGGCACTTGGAAATAATGGTAAGATTCCATTACAACAAACGTGCAAAGGAAATATTAAGGTGAAAGTAGGATTTTGGTTACCTACCGGTAAATCCTTTTCTCGTAGTCCGTAGAGGATGCTGGGGTCCACATTAGTACCATGGGGTATAGACGGGTCCACCAGGAGCCATTGGCACTTTAAGAGTTTGAGAGTGTGGGCTGGCTCCTCCCTCTATGCCCCTCCTACCAGACTCAGTCTAGAAACTGTGCCCGAGGAGATGGACATCTTCGAGAGAAGAATTATACACAGATAGTGGCGAGATTCATACCAGCTCACACATACAAGGCACGTCAAGCCAACGTAACTTGAACACTCAGCAACCGCTGAAACATTACTTACCAAGTAACAATGCAGTATTCAACTGTGAATGCCAAATTGTTTCCTTAAAAATATTTAAAATGCTCGCTCTAATATATATTGTAAACGCCTGCACCTCTTATTACCATGTGCCATGTATGTGCGCTATACATAGCAAAACACTGCATCCCATAAGAGAAAACAATACACCCACACATTATCTGAGTTCCAAAGCTCATTGATGTATATATTTGTTATTAAAAGGATATGGATTCAATATATTACAATGTACAGTATACACATAATTACATGATTACAATTTATACAGTAAGCAGTTAATACATACAGTTACAGGCCAGCATTCAATACCAGTATCTTTCTCATATAAATTTGTCTCTCCATATCACTCTCTCTCTGTAAAATCATGCAGGAACTGGTCTGGCAGCAACTCCATCATCGTCTGAGACAAAACAGCAACTGACTCCTGTGTGATCCAGCAATGTGTTATCTAGTTTTTGGGGGAGGGGACTTTCTCATTCATGATGAGTCACTAGTCTATTTGTATATGCTCAACAGGTTCAGCCTTGAAGAGATCCGAAGGGGCTGGCCTGAGTTTCCTATCCATTGTACTAATAAGAGTGATTTTTAGCTTTCATACATTTAATCATAACTCCTTGTTGCAATGTCCTACAACTTAATAACAAGTATCAAATGAATCTACACATTAATCTGCTTGCTTTAATACCAAATATGACAGGTGTATCTGGCTTCGTTCAAATAATACACATACATGACATTACTTCATTATATCATTTTAAATCATCATGATGTCTGGTGCTTGATATTATTATAATTATGTACTGCATGAAATAAGTATCGAATCCATCTCTGTGGCATGTCCGTGTAAATGCGTGTGTTACCATATATTGCTGTGCTCACTGCGCGTATTTGCAAGTATAGCGACTAATAATGTGTGTAGTTTGTATGTTCTTTTTATGTAATATTTTTGACTTCGACACAACTAAAAAAAGTTGTACTGAACCAAATAACATTTGCAGGAAAACGAAGCGCTGGGCGGGCGCCCAGCATCCTCTACGGACTACAAGAAAAGGATTTACCGGTAGGTAACCAAAATCCTTTCTCATACGTCCTAGAGGATGCTGGGGACTCCGTAAGGACCATGGGGTATAGACGGGCTCCGCAGGAGACATGGGCACACTATAAGACTTTGAATGGGTGTGCACTGGCTCCTCCCTCTATGCCCCTCCTCCAGACCTCAGTTAGACTTTGTGCCCAGAGGTGACTGGACACACACTAGGGGAGCTCTACAGAGTTTCTCTAAAATACTTTATGTTAGGTTTTTTATTTTCAGGGAGACCTGCTGGCTACAGGCTCCCTGCATCGAGGAACTGAGGGGAGAGAAGTCAGACCTACTTCTTCTTAGTTAAGGGCTCTGCTTCTTAGGCTACTGGACACTATTAGCTCCAGAGGGTTCGATCACTTGGTTCGCCTAGCTGCTTGTTCCCGGAGCCGCGCCGTCACCCCCCTCACAGAAGCCAGAAGAAAGAAGCCGGGTGAGTATGTGAAGAACAGAAGACTTCAGTGACGGCAGAAGACTTCAGTAACGGAGGTAACACGCAGCGGTCGCGCTGCGCTCCATGCTCCCACACACCAACGGCACTCACAGGGTGCAGGGCGCTGGGGGGGAGTGCCCTGGACAGCAAGTTACTAGAAGTTTTAAAAATACAGCTGACATGCAGACTCCGTACAGGGACACCGGTCCGATACCCCCGCCGGAGATCGCAGCGGTCAGACTGCACGCCATTGCTCCAACACCCCAACGGCTGTTACGAGGGTGCAGGGCGCTAGGGAGGGAGCGCCCTGAGCAGCAATGGCATATATCACTTGTTGGGGGGGATAGGACACCTATACAGTGTCTATACACTGTATAGGGACCCCCGTTGGTATACATGAGGTTATATTTGTTGCGGGCTGGAGCGCGCCGGGAGGGGTGAGGCTTAGCCTTCAATCCAACATTCAGCGCCATTTTCTGATTGTCCCCGCCAAAAGCTGAGGGGGCACAATATTGAGTGCTGTTTGAAGAGAAAATAGCGCTATTTTGAACAAATGGGCTGGTATTCTATGTGTTATAAATATATATATTTATATCTATCTGTTCCCTCTCGGATAACCACTATAGTTTAGTCGACATAGGTCGACAGGTGTGCGTGCTCTGTCATTTATGCGGATCATGGTCGACATTGCCGGCTACTGTTGGTAGTGTCAGCAAGGTGGTAGTTGTATACTTGTCAAAAGTAAACTCTGTGACGGCACCGACTATTATTACTGGGTGTTAATTAACATGCGATAACTACCTATACCTGTATATATGTTCTAGGTATATGGGGGGTACGGTTCCGAGCACCTGTAGCTCGTGCGCAGGCATGGTAGTACATATAGGGGAGTGTTATTGAACCTATTGTGTATCTTCCTTCAGTCCCCTCGGAGTTATTAGTGTAACCCTACCCTCAATACCTTGAACGAGAGCTGTCTATGTATTCTATTAAGGGATGGTTACCTAATAGTTGTGCCTCCACTCAAGCTATGTGTAGTATTTAACTACCGTTAAGGCTTGCTTGAGTAAGCCTGATCTCTATCCTTAGGGGATGATTCCCTTATATCATAGATATATTATCTAATATACCTGTCTCTTTCTTCCAGGATCTTCAAATCAACTTCCAGATGGACCAGACACACATGGCAAGTATAACACTTTAATGACCAGTACCAAATGGATTAAGTATACATTAACATTTCATCAATTACACATTCCCCTTTAAGTCATTAATCCATGCTAACCCCCTGTCAATTAGGCCTATACACAGTACCTGCATGCAATACAACAACTCCTTTTTCTTTTCAAGACACCCTTAGGTGTTAGAGTGACCCGGGTACTCTTAATATGATAGTGCACTATAAGGGCCCATAAACTTCCTAAAAATAACAGCAGTTAATACAGAATGTCTGACACTATGTTTTAGTATCAACTATCAGTTCTCCCTTCAGTTAAAGAGAAAGATGTTTGGCTCAGTCTACTTTTGGTAGCGATTACTTTCTCCTATAAGGTTACTTATAGTTCCTCCTTGGCAGATAACAGAAAGTATCTATTTAACTCATAGATAGTAACATCAACAGTTGATTACCAAGGAATCTGTATCCTTTCCTCAGTAAATATGTTACCGTAGTTGTCCAGTATTAAACTAAACTCCTAAGAAGCTGGTATGATAAACCTTTGTTATGCTGCGTCCTTGTGTCCATTTGAAGTAGCTGATGCTTTCTATATTTCAGCGCATATATAGCTTTTCGATTCCTGTATGCCTCAAATTATTGTTGTCTCTTAGGATGAGTCTATATTAAATATATCTGCAAGAGATGGTTTCTCTTATCATAGTCACAGCGAGCTCAAATCCTTTAACTTTGTAACTAATAGTCTCTTACGTGTCAGTCCTTCTTACGGGTTCACGAATATACATATAACACAGTTGTATTAAAGTGCCACAAGCTAGTCCTTGAATCGGGATGATATTCTAATCCTTTGTGGCTAAGAGGCTTTAACATCCATCCAATGTCACTGTAGTATGGCTACCTTTAATGTCCTTGACTCTATTCTGCTAATTCAGGGGCATAAATACACACATTAGGTGGCAGCTTTGGGGTGTTACTTTCTATTTAGCACTGCGGAACAATGTCTCTGGCTCTCTTTTGACTGATGTGATGCTGATATATGGGGGAGCTTTAAAATAAGAATTTACTTACCGATAATTCTATTTCTCGTAGTCCGTAGCGGATGCTGGGGACTCCGTCAGGACCATGGGGAATAGCGGCTCCGCAGGAGACAGGGCACAAAAGCAAGCTTTTAGGATCACATGGTGTGTACTGGCTCCTCCCCCTATGACCCTCCTCCAAGCCTCAGTTAGGTACTGTGCCCGGACGAGCGTACACAATAAGGAAGGATCTTGAATCCCGGGTAAGACTCATACCAGCCACACCAATCACACCGTACAACTTGTGATCTGAACCCAGTTAACAGTATGATAACAAAGAAGTAGCCTCTTAAAAAAAAGATGGCTCACAACAATAATAACCCGATTTTTGTAACAATAACTATGTACAAGTAATGCAGACAATCCGCACTTGGGATGGGCGCCCAGCATCCACTACGGACTACGAGAAATAGAATTATCGGTAAGTAAATTCTTATTTTCTCTAACGTCCTAGTGGATGCTGGGGACTCCGTCAGGACCATGGGGATTATACCAAAGCTCCCAAACGGGCGGGAGAGTGCGGATGACTCTGCAGCACCGAATGAGAGAACTCCAAGTCCTCTTTAGCCAGAGTATCAAATTTGTAAAATTTTACAAACGTGTTCTCCCCTGACCACGTAGCTGCTCGGCAAAGTTGTAATGCCGAGACCCCTCGGGCAGCCGCCCAAGATGAGCCCACCTTCCTTGTGGAGTGGGCTTTTACAGTTTTAGGCTGTGGCAGGCCTGCCACAGAATGTGCAAGTTGAATTGTGCTACAGATCCAACGAGCAATCGTCTGCTTAGACGCAGGAGCACCCATCTTGTTGGGTGCATACAAGATAAACAACGAGTCAGATTTTCTGACTCCAGCTGTCCTTGAAATATATATTTTCAATGCTCTGACAACGTCCAGTAACTTGGAGTCCTCCAAGTCGCTAGTAGCCGCAGGCACCACAATAGGCTGGTTCAAGTGAAAAGCCGAAACCACCTTAGGGAGAAAATGAGGACGTGTCCGCAGTTCTGCCCTGTCCGAATGGAAAATCAGATATGGGCTTTTGTACGATAAAGCCGCCAACTCTGAAACTCTCCTGGCTGAAGCCAGGGCCAATAGCATGGTTACTTTCCATGTAAGATACTTCAAATCTACCGATTTGAGAGGCTCAAACCAATGAGATTTGAGAAATTCCAAAACTACGTTTAGATCCCACGGTGCCACTGGAGGCACAATTGGGGGTTGTATATGTAGTACACCCTTGACAAAAGTTTGTACTTCAGGCACTGAAGCCAATTCTTTCTGGAAGAAGATTGATAAGGCCGAAATTTGAACTTTAATAGACCCCAATTTGAGGCCCATAGACAATCCTGCCTGCAGGAAATGTAGGAATCGACCCAATTGAAATTCTTCCGTTGGGGCCTTCTTGGCCTCACACCACGCAACATATTTTCTCCAAATGCGGTGATAATGTTGTGCGGTCACTTCCTTCCTAGCTTTAATCAAGGTAGGAATAACTTCCTCTGGAATGCCCTTTTCTTTTAGAATCCGGCGTTCAACCGCCATGCCGTCAAACGCAGTCGCGGTAAGTCTTGGAACATACAAGGTCCCTGCTGAAGCAGATCCCTTCTTAGAGGTAGAGGCCACGGATCTTCCGTGAGCATCTCTTGAAGTTCCGGATACCAAGTTCTTCTTGGCCAATCCGGAGCCACTAGTATTGTTCTTACTCCCCTTTTCCGTATAATTCTCCGTACCTTTGGTATGAGAGGCAGAGGAGGAAACACATACACTGACTGGTACACCCACGGTGTTACCAGAGCGTCCACAGCTATTGCCTGAGGGTCTCTTGACCTGGCGCAATATCTGTCCAGTTTTTTGTTGAGGCGAGACGCCATCATGTCCACCTTTGGTTTTTCCCAATGGTTCACAATCATGTGGAAAACTTCCGGATGAAGTCCCCACTCTCCCGGGTGAAGGTCGTGTCTGCTGAGGAAGTCTGCTTCCCAGTTGTCCACTCCCGGGATGAACACTGCTGACGGTGCTATGACATGATTTTCCGCCCAGCGAAGAATCCTTGCAGCTTCTGTCATTGCTCTTCTGCTTCTCGTGCCGCCTTGTCTGTTTACGTGGGCGACTGCCGTGATGTTGTCCGACTGGATCAACACCGGCTGACCCTGAAGCAGCGGTTTCGCCAAGCTTAGAGCATTGTAGATCGCTCTTAGCTCTAGTATATTTATGTGAAGAGACGTCTCCAGGTTTGACCATACACCCTGGAAGTTTCTTCCCTGTGTGACTGCTCCCCAGCCCCGTAAGCTGGCATCCGTAGTCACCAGGACCCAGTCCTGTATGCCGAACCTGCGGCCCTCTAACAGATGGGCACTCTGCAACCACCACAGGAGAGACAACCTTGTCCTTGGTGACAGTGTTATCCGCTGATGCATGTGCAGATGCGATCCGGACCATTTGTCCAGCAGATCCCACTGAAATATTCGTGCATGGAATCTGCCGAATGGAATTGCTTCGTAAGAAGCCACCATCTTTCCCAGGACTCTTGTGCATTGATGTACTGACACATTTCCTGGTTTTAGGAGGTTCCTGACAAGTTCGGATAACTCCCTTGCTTTCTCCTCCGGGAGAAACACCTTTTTCTGAACCGTGTCCAGAATCATTCCCAGGAACAGCAGACGTGTTGTCGGGGACAATTGAGATTTTGGAAGATTCAGAATCCACCCGTGTTGTTGAAGCACTACTTGGGTTAGTGCTACACCGACTTCCAGCTGTTCTCTGGACTTTGCCCTTATCAGGAGATCGTCCAAGTAAGGGATAATTAATACGCCTTTTCTTCGTAGAAGAACCATCATTTCGGTCATTACCTTGGTAAAGACCCGAGGTGCCGTGGACAAACCAAACGGCAGCGTTTGAAACTGATAATGACAGTCTTGTATCACGAACCTGAGATACCCTTGGTGTGAGGGGTAAATTGGGACATGCAGATAAGCATCTTTTATGTCCAGGGACACCATGAAGTCCCCTTCTTCCAGATTCGCTATCACTGCTCTTAGTGACTCCATCTTGAACTTGAATTTCTGCATGTACAGGTTCAAGGATTTCAGATTTAGAATAGGTCTTACCGAACCGTCCGGCTTCGGTACCACAAATAGTGTGGAATAATACCCCTTTCCCTGTTGTAGGAGGGGTACCTTGACTATCACCTGCTGAGAATACAGCTTGTGAATGGCTTCCAATACCGTCGCCCTTTCTGAGGGAGACGTTGGTAAAGCAGACTTTAGGAAACGGCGAGGGGGAGATCTTTCGAATTCCAACATGTAACCCTGAGATACTATCTGCAGGATCCACGGGTCCACCTGTGAGCGAGCCCACTGATTGCTGAAAATCTTTAGTCGACCCCCCACCGCTCCTGAGTCCGCTTGTAAAGCCCCAGCGTCATGCTGATGGCTTTGTAGAACCCGGGGCAGGCTTCTGGTCCTGGGCAGGGGCTGCTTGCTGCCCTCTCTTACCCTTTCCTCTGCCTCGTGGCAGATAAGACTGTCCTTTTGCCCGCTTGTTTTTATAGGAGCGAAAGGACTGCGGCTGAAAAGACGGTGTCTTTTTCTGTTGGGAGGGGGTCTGAGGTAAAAAAGTGGATTTGCCGGCAGTTGCCGTGGCCACCAGATCCGATAGACCAACCCCAAATAATTCCTCTCCTTTATATGGCAATACTTCCATATGCCTTTTGGAATCCGCATCACCTGACCACTGTCGCGTCCATAAACTTCTTCTGGCAGATATGGACATCGCACTTACTCTCGATGCCAGAGTGCAAACATCCCTCTGAGCATCTCGCATATAAAGAAACGCATCCTTTAATTGCTCTAGAGTCAATAAAATACTGTCCCTATCCAGGGTATCAATATTTTCAGTCAGGGAATCCAACCACACTACCCCAGCACTGCACATCCAGGCTGAGGCTATTGCTGGTCGGAGTATAACACCAGTATGCGTGTATATACTCTTCAGGGTAGTTTCCAGCCTCCTATCTGCTGGATCCTTGAGGGCGGCCGTATCTGGAGACGGCAACGCCACTTGTTTTGATAAACGTGTGAGCGCTTTATCCACCCTAGGGGGTGTTTCCCAGCGCGCCCTAACCTCTGGTGGGAAAGGGTATAATGCCAATAACTTCTTAGAAATTAGCAGTTTTCTATCTGGGTTAACCCACGCTTCATCACACACGTCATTCAATTCCTCTGATTCTGGAAAAGCTACAGGTAGTTTTTTCACTCCCCACATAATACCCCTTTTTGAGGTACCTGCAGTATCAGAGATCTGCAAAGCCTCCTTCATTGCCGTGATCATATAACGTGTGGCCCTATTGGAAAATACGTTTGTTTCTTCACCGTCGACACTAGATTCATCTGTGTCGGTACCTGTGTCGACTGACTGAGGTAAGGGACGTTTTACAGCCCCTGACGGTGTCTGAGACGCCTGAGCAGGTACTAACTGGTTTTCCGGCCGTCTCATTTCGTCAACTGACTTTTGTAATGTACTAACATTATCACGTAATTCCATAATTAAAGCCATCCATTCCGGTGTCGACTCCCTAGGGGGTGACATCACCATTACCGGCAATTGCTCCACCTCCACACCAACATCGTCCTCATACATGTCGACACACACGTACCGACACACAGCAGACACACAGGGAATGCTCTTATCGAAGACAGGACCCCACTAGCCCTTTGGGGAGACAGAGGGAGAGTTTGCCAGCACACACCAAAAGCGCTATAAAATGTATATAAACAACCCTAAAAGGTGTTGTTTTTGTTATATGCGCTTTAAATATATAAATATCGCCAAAATATGCCCCCCTTCTCTTTGTTACCCTGTTTCTGTAGTGCAGTGCAGGGGAGAGTCCTGGGAGCCTTCCTCACAGCGGAGCTGAGCAGGAAAATGGCGCTGTGTGCTGAGGAGAATAAGCCCCGCCCCCTATCCGGCGGGCTTTTCTCCCGGGGTTTTGAGATATCTGGCCTGGGTTAAATACATACATATAGCCTCAATGGCTATATGTGATGTATTCTTTGCCATCAAAGGTATTTAATATTGCTGCCCAGGGCGCCCCCAGCAGCGCCCTGCACCCTCCGTGACCGTTCAGTGTGAAGTGTGTAGCAACAATGGCGCACAGCTGCAGTGCTGTGCGCTACCTTCATGAAGGCTGAAGAGCCTTCTGCCGCCTGTTTCCGGACCCTCGATCTTCAGCATCTGTAAGGGGGATCGGCGGCGCGGCTCCGGGACGAACCCCAGGGTGACCTGTGTTCCGACACCCTCTGAAGCTATGTCCAGTAGCCTAAGACTCCAATCCATCCTGCACGCAGGTGAGTTGAAAATCTCTCCCCTAAGTCCCTCGATGCAGTGAGCCTGTTGCCAGCAGGACTCACTGAAAATAATAAACCTAAAAACTTTTTCTAAGCAGCTCTTTAGGAGAGCCACCTAGATTGCACCCTGCTCGGACGGGCACAAAAACCTAACTAAGGCTTGGAGGAGGGTCATAGGGGGAGGAGCCAGTACACACCATGTGATCCTAAAAGCTTGCTTTTGTGCCCTGTCTCCTGCGGAGCCGCTATTCCCCATGGTCCTGACGGAGTCCCCAGCATCCACTAGGACGTTAGAGAAAACTATTTATGAAGCGTTAAACAGTTCAAGTTTCACTCCACTCCTCCTGTTATATATATATATATATATATATATATATATCCAGAGCTTTCTACCTTCTCCTTAGAACTATGATTAAGCCATACATGGAACTGTAATTATAGGTCACTCTGACTACTGTGACCCATTACTATCCTCCTGCTTAATAGCCGTTATTGTGGCCTAGCCCTGGAGTCCGTAGTCCCAATATGAAATTGACTATGTACAATAGTCACCTATGGCTTGCTGTGCTTAGTGTAGGAGTAATATAAATGGCTGGATTATACACTCACACTTCTACGATCTAGTGATGCTGCTGCAGGATGCTCCCCCGACTCCTCCCTTACACTTACAGCCACACAGAATGGAGCCTCTGCTGCTGGTCCTGGCTTCTTTGTTGTGGCTGTCAGAGTCTGTGCCGGTAATAGGTAGGAAGGAACTCTCTCTGTCTCCCTGTCATAGGTGCGCCCTTCCAATACTGCTGGGTGAGTTGACTGGCGCTGATGCCGAGTTCTATGAACAGTGCTGAGTCTCAATGCTGCTGTCACCACCTTTACAGTAAGGAAGCCCTGTTCTGGCTACACACACTAAGCCCCCTCCGGCCGCCGCAATGTATACCGCTCAGCTCTAATGCAGGCGACGGCAAAAAACTATGTCCTCTCACCAAGGGATATGCAGTCTCTCCCCCAGCTACACTCACAGCACCTCTCCACCCCTCTCTAGTAGTCACATGACCCACTCTGAGGTGATGCCCCGCCCACTAGCAATCACCCCACTAGGTGATTGACAGTTAGGAGCCCAAGGACATTAACCCTTTAGATACACTGTGAAACCATAAAATAAGCCTTAATTGTATTCACCACTACATTTACATCAATGTACATACAATTACATATATGTGAACTGTATTATTTACCTCAAAACATGCATACAGTATTACAACATCCATTAACTTTTATATGAATAATATATATGCTTATACTCCATTTTAGTCACCATATTATAACTACCTCAGTATAAGTGTTGTTTAAACCTAAATCAGGGTTACATTAGTATGTTATTTTGCATGGTTGCTACTCCCTGCTGTCGACGAATACTAAGTTTTCTGTCGACCATAATGTTTCCTGGCAGATCCTCAACTGGGGCTTCAGTACATGCTCATACACAGTCAGAACACAACTAGGGACCCTTGGTTCCAGGTAATCCGCTTATATGTATGTATATATATATATATATAGATATATATATATATAGATATATTTAGGATATGTGTGGAGTTGTGTATTACTTATGTGTATTCATATTACATTGTTAATGGATGCTGTAATAATAGTATTCCTTTTCATGTGCTGGTCGCTCTGTTGGTGGAGCTCTAGGTCGGCCGTGACGAGTTGGTGTCAGAAAGAAGCCCGAATGGTTATTCTTTTCCGCTGCGGATAGAATACTGTGAAAATCAACTCCTGGTCGGCACGGGGCCCTGTCGCAAAGGATCGTACACAGGAAGCTAAGTGATATTTTATTCTTTACTCTGGAGTTATGTACATTGCCTGCACATGGGGGGAATGTGGTATTAGGAAAGGCATCCAATAGATTTACCCTATAGAAAGAGGGTATGTGTCTTATGTTGATCCTTTTCTATGACACAGAGACAGGTTGCAGTGCGTCGGCAGTAGAAATGCTGAGGCTGAATCCGAGAGGTACTGGAGTATTTCCCTGGGATGGTGTACCGCTGTGGGGGTGGCCTCGGTTCGGTCAATCTTGGCAGATACGGCGGGTAAGTCAGCTACGTGAGTTGGATTACCTCACAACGGTTGGTGACGCGTTCGGTTGTGGGGTGCGGTCAGTTTAACCGGTTTGATACCTTTCTTTTTTCCTCTTCGGGGCAAATTGTGGAGGGTGACAAGGTAAGACTTCTGCAGCCCTGTTAGGTTCGCAGAAGCGGATGTTGTTGTCTGTTGGCTAACACATCCACCGTATGTCGGTGGTCTATCTGACTGGAGGCCATTCCGGTGGGAACTCGTCTACTACTATTCAGTCAGTCCGAGACTGGTCTTGGACATGGGAGTTACTCATAGAAGACATGTTGGGGTTTATAGATGATTTCCCTCACTGACTTTTTTTGAATAGGTCTTGGCGATTCCCTTCTGGAAAGGGAGGTAGTACGCGACGCCATACCAGAGTTGCGTCAGGTTCTGGACATTGTCCTGATTTCCCCCAAAAAAATTAGAATTTAAAGTTTCTACTTATGAAGGTGCTTCAGCACGTAAAAGTAGAAAAGGGGGTAAATGTGTTTCCCTCACATTTAACTTACCTAGGTTGATATCCAGGTTATCTTTGCCATTTCACCGGAGTGAGGTCAGTATGCTGGGGTTCTTTCAATGGTAAGACCCATTGTTATTATGTACTGAGATACTCTCCTGATTACGGCGTGGTCAGGTCACAAGTGGTGAAAGTCGTCGTTTGCTCTATGACTGTGCTTCAACACAGGGGAAGCCTGTTATTCCCAATGAGGCAGACGTCGGAGGTGGGTATCAGAGTAGATACGGACTGGTTGAAGTTCTGTGTGTTCCGGTGGAAGGAGGTCTGAGGATCCGGAGTCGGATCAGATTTGCAGTGACAATCCATCAATATGTTCCGTTGATGAAGAAGAGGAGTCCGGCCTAAGAGGCCTTTTCGGGGAGCTGGTCAAATGCCAGAGTGGTGTTCACGGGGCCAGTTGGAAATGTGGCCCGGGTCTCATCTACACATGCGCTGGAATATAATCCTAATGGTTAGGATATCGCTCCTGTGCAGTCTGCTCAGTTCTCACCTCCTAGAGGGACGTAGGTTCGGAATCCAGGATGAGATCCTGGTGTCCATGCCTGCAGATTTTTGAGACTGGGGAGCAGGCCTTGCAGGGAAGTATTTCTAGAGGAAAGGGTCAAGCTGCGAAGCTTGTCTATGATAAGTTTTCTTGATTTAAGAGCTATTTTCAATGAACATATGCTTCGTTTTCTGCCCGTGTTAATTCTGTAGGAAGATTTGACTGCAGTGGTGTAAGTAAGCTGCTAGGGCGGAAACGAGGAGTAAAGCGGGAAGCCGAAAAAGGGTTTTCTGCTGGGTGGAAAGACTGGTAAACGCTATGTTAACAGTCTTCGTTCCGGATGTGAACGACAGAGAAATAGATTCCTCTACAGACGCGATCTCCATCCGGGAGAAATACAGTCGTCATCGAGAAGTTCTCACTGAAGTAACAAGTCTTTGAGGAGTGCCTCAAATGGACAGGTGGGCGTCTCGCCTCAACGAGCAATCTCAGGGATATTGTTCCGGGTCAGGGGACTCTCAAGCTATAGCAGTGAACGTCCTCGGGACACCTTGGGTGTTTTCAGTCGCTCTATGTGTTCCCTCCGTTTTCACTCTTCGGAAGGTGTTAAACATAAGAAAAATAAAGGTTCAGGTGATCCTCATTGTTCCGGTTTAACCAAGGAGGGCTTGGTATCCAGTTCTTCAAGATTTACTCATAGAAGATCCATGGCCTCTTCTTCTATGTGAGGAACTGTTACAGCAAGATCCGGGGTGTATCAAGACTTACCGCGGCTGAGTTTGACGGCGTGGCGGTTGAACGCCATATCCTAGCCAGAAAGGGTATTCCCTGTGAAGTCATTTCCACACATCTTCAGGCTAGAAAAGAAGTAACGGCAAAGCCTTACCACCGTGTTTGGACAACATATGTGTCTTGGTGTGAATCCAAGAAGGCTACTAAGGATGACTTTCAGCTGGGTCATTCTTCTCCATTCTTTGCAAGCAGGTGTGGGTGCAGGCCTAAAGTTAGGCTTCATTTAAGTGCGGTTTTGGCCCTATAAATTTTCTTTCAAGAAAGAATTGACAACCTTTCCGGAAGTTCTGACCTTTGTGGAAGGAGTACTGCACATCCAACCTCCAGTTGTGCCCCAGTTGGCACCGTGGGACCTTGACGTGGTGTTGCGTGTACTTGTGTCACACTGATTGGAACCTTTGTGAAAGGTTGTGTTAAAATTTCTCTCTTGGAAGGTGGTCATGCTATAGGCTTTGGTGTCCGCAAGGCGGATGTCGGAAGTAGCGGCTTTGTCTCACAAGAGTCCTGTTTGATCTTCCATGTGGATAGGGAGGAATTGAGAACTCGGATAATAGTTCTGCCAAAAGTGATTTCTGGGTTTTGCAGAAATCAGCCTAGTTTGATGCCGGTGGTTACTTGGGCATTAGTTGATTCAAAGTCTCTCGGTGTAGTCAGCGCTTTGAATATTTAGGTCGCCAATTTGGCTCAGATTGGGGAAACAGAGGCTCTGTTTGTCCGTTATGCTCCCAGCATGATTGGGTCGTCTGCGTCTATGCAGTCTGTTACACGCTGGATCTGTGATATGATTCGGCGTGCTCGTTCTACGGCTGGATTGGCGTTACCGAAGTCGGTGGAGACCCATTCTACTAGGAAGATGGGTTTTTCTTGGGCGGATGCCCGAGGAATCTCGGCGGTTCAACTTTACCGAGCGGCTACTTGGTCGGGTTCAAACGTGTTTGCTATGCTCTACAAGTTTGATATCCTGGCTAATGGGGACCTTTTGTTTGCTCAATCGGTGCTGCAGAGTCATCCGCCCGGTCTGGAGCTTTGGTATACACCCCATGGTCTTTACAAAGTCCCCAGCATCCTCTAGGACGTATGAGAAAATAGGATTTTAATACCTACCGATAAATCCTTTTCTCTTAGTCCGTAGAGGATGCTGGGCGCCTGTCCCAGTGCGTACTGTGTCTGCAGTTATTGGTTATGGTTTCACTCTTTTGGTGTTTCTTTTCTGGCACGCTGTTGCTGGCGTTGATAGGCCATGGCAGGCGGTGTCTTTTTATTGGTTATGTTGACACACAGGTTGTGTTACATATTCTCTCAGCATGTGGCTGTGTATTTTTTTTCATGCCGTCGGCTGGTATCTATTGAATGCCACGTTTTGCGGTATGTTCGTGGTGTGCGCTGGTATGACACTCACTGTGTTTACACAATAAATTCTTTCCTTGAAATGTCCTTCTCCTCTGGGGACAGTTTCTAACTGAGGTCTGGAGGAGAGGCATAGAGGGAGGAGCCAGTGCACACCCATTCAAAGTCTTATAGTGTGCCCATGTCTCCTGCGGAGCCCGTCTATACCCCATGGTCCCTACGGAGTCTCCAGCATCCTCTACGGACTACGAGAAAAGGATTTACCGGTAGGTATTAAAATCCTATTATTTTCTCTTACGTCCTAGAGGATGCTGGGGTCCACATTAGTACCATGGGGATGTACCAAAGCTCCCAGCACGGGAGGGAGAACGCAGAGGCTCCTGCAGAACTGATTGACTGAACTTCAGATCATCAGAGGCCAAAGTATCGAACTTGTAAAACTTTGAAAACGTGGTCGACCCCGACCAAGTTGCAGCTCGGCAAAGTTGCACTGCCGAGACACCCCGGGCAGCCGCCCAGGAAGACCCCACCTTACGAGTAGAGTGGGCCTTAACAGATTTTGGACACGGCAGCGTGCTGGATAGTGAACCTAATCCAGCGAGAAATAGTCTGCTTAGAAGCGGGACACCCAATTTTCTTGGGATCATACATGACAAACAGAGAGTCCGACTTTCTGTGACAAGAAGTTCTCTTCACATATATCTTCAGAGCCCTTACAACATCCAAGGACTTTGATGTAATTGAGGAGTCAGTAGCCACTGGCACCACAATAGGTTGGTTGATATGAAATGCTGACACAACCTTCGGAAGAAACTGCTGACGTGTCCGGAGCTCAGCTCTATCTTCGTGGAAGATCAATTAAGGGCTTTTACAGGCTAAAGCCCCCAACTCGGACACGCGTCTAGCAGAAGCTAAGGCCAACAACGTGACCACCTTCCATGTACGAAATTTGACCTCAACCTCCTGTAGAGGCTCAAACCAATCAGACTGGAGGAACTGCAACACCACGTTAAGGTCCCAAGGTGCCATAGGCAGTACAAAGGGAGGTTGGATGTGCAGAACTCCCTTCAAAACAGTATGAACCTCAGGGAGGGCAGCCAATTGTTTCTGAAAGAAAATGGACAGGGCCGAAATCTGGACCTTCACAGATCCTAACCTCAGGCCCATATCCACACCTGCTTGCAGGAAGAGGAAAAAACGTCCGAGTTAAAACTCCACCGTAGTAAACTCCTTGGATTCACACCAAAAGACATATTTCTTCCAAATATGATGGTAATGTTTAGACGTTACCCCTTTCCTAGCCTGTCTCAGGGTAGGAATGACCTTCTTCAGAATGCCCTTCCCAGCAAGTATCAGGTGCTCAACTTCCATGCTGTCAAACGTAGCCGCGGTAAGTCTTGATAGGCAAATGGCCCCTTTGCAGCAGGTCCTCCCGAAGAGGAAGAGGCCTCAGCTCTTCTTGCAGTAGATTCAGAAGGTCCGTGTACCAAGCCCTTCTTGGCCAGTCTGGGGCAATGAGGATCGCTTGAACCCTTGTTCTCCTTATGAGCTTTAGGATTCCTGGGATGAGTGGGAGTGGTGGAAACACGTACACTGACTGGAACACCCACGGAGACACCAGGGCGTCCACTGCCACTGCCTGCGGGTCCCTCGACCTGGAACAATAACGCCGAAGCTTCTTGTTGAGACGAGAGGCCATCATGTCTATTTGGGGTAATCCCCAAAGACCTGTTATTTCCTTGAACACCTCCTGATGGAGACTCCTCTCCCCTGGATGGAGATCGTGTCTGCTGAGGAAGTCTGCCTCCCAGTTGTCTACTCCCGGAATGAAGATGGCTGATAGCGCCAACGCGTGCTTTTCTGTCCAGATGAGTATTCTTGTCACCTCTGACATTGCCGCTCTGCTTTTCATTCCGCCTTGTCGGTTTATGTAAGCCACTGTTGTTACGTTGTCCGACTGCACTTGAATGGCCCAATTTCTTAGAAGAGGGGCCACCTGAAGAAGACCGTTGTAGACGGCTCTTAGTTCCAGGATGTTGATGGGCAGGCCGGCTTCCGGGCTTGACCACCGTCCTTGGAAGGTTACTCCTTGAGTGACTGCTCCCCAGCCCCGAAGGCTCGCATCTGTGGTTAGAAGGACCCAGTCCTGAATCCCGAACCTGCGGCCCTCCAGAAGGTGAGGCAATTGGAGCCACCAGAGGAGTGAAATCCTGGCCTTTGGCGACAGACGAATTCTCTGGTGGAGATGAGATCCTGACCACTTGTCCAGGAGATCCAGTTGGAAGGTCCGAGCGTGGAACCTCCCATACTGGAGAGCCTCGTAAGAGGCCACCATCTTTCCCAATAGGCGACATGCATTGATGAACCGACACCCGGGCTGGCTTCAGGACATACCGGTCCATAGCTTGTATCACCGGGTGGTATTCAGTATGCCGACTGACGGGATACCGGCGCACAGTATACCGGCGCTGGGATCCTGACAGCCGGCATACCAACACTTATTCTCCCTCGTGGGGGTCCACGTAGCATGGCGAGCGCAGCGAGCCCGCAAGGGGCTCATTTGCGCTCGCCACACTGTCGGTAAGCCGGCGGTCGGGCTCCCGGCGCCGGTATGCTGGTCGCCGGGAGCCCTACCGCCGGCATACCATAGTGAACCCGTATCACCAACCCTTTTTCCTGTGGGAGAAACATCTTCTGCACTTCCGTATCCAGGATCGTTCCCAGAAAGGACAACCTCTGGGTTGGTTCCAAATGTGACTTTGGAAGGTTCAGAATCCAACCACGACTCCTGAGGAGGCGTGTTGTGAGAACAATGGACTGCAGCAGCTTTTCCTTGGACGATGCCTTTATCAGCAGATCGTCCACATATGGAATGATGTTCACACCCTGTTTGCGGAGGAGAACTATAATTTCTGCCATCACCTTGGTAAACACCCTCGGTGCTGTGGAGAGGCCGAATGGCAGAGCCTGAAACTGGAAATGACAGTCCAGCAATGCAAAATGGAGATAAGCCTGATGCGGCAGCCAGATCAGAATGTGGAGGTACGCATCCTTGATATCCAGTCATACCAGGAATTCCCCCTCTTCCAGACCTAATATCACCACCCTAAGAGACTCCATCTTGAACTTGAACTCCTTTAGAAAGGGGTTCAATGATTTTAGGTTCAGAATGTGCCTGACTGAACCATCCGGTTTCGGTGGTACCACGAAAAGGTTCGAATAATAACCTTTGTTCTGCATGTGAGGTGGTACTGGCACAATGACCTGTGCCTCCACCAGTTTTTGGACAGCGTCTTGCAGTATAGCGCTGTCTGCCAACAGAGTTGGTAAGCCTGATTTGAAAAACCAATGAGGAGGGAGACTCTGAAATTCCAGCCTGTATCCCTGGGACACAATATCTGTCACCCAGGGATCCAGGCCGGACGATACCCAGACGTGACTGAAGTGTCTGAGTCTCTCCCCCACTGGCCCCACCTCCAGGCCGCACGGTACACCGTCATGCGGAGGACTTTGGCGTACCTGAAGCAGGCTTTGTTCCTGGGATCCTGCAGCAGCAGGTTTCTTGGACTTAACTCGACCTCCCCTAAAGAAGGTATTAGACGTTCTGGACTCTCTAGGCTTGTTAGGCCGAAAGGACTGCGTTGCAGATGAAGAGAAGGATTTCTTCGGAGCAGGTGCTGCTGAGGGAAGAAATGGAGACTTACCTGCTGTAGCCGTGGATATCCACGCTTCTAGAGCTTCCCCAAAAAGAGCCTGACCTGTATAGGGTAGGGACTCCACACTTTTTCTGGATCCCACGTCGGCCGACCACTGGGGCAGCCACAGTCCCCGACGAGCTGAAACAGACATGGAAGAGATTCCCGCAGCCATGGAACCCAGGTATTTCATGGATTCTACCAAAAAACCTGCTGAATCATGTATGTTGCGTAAAAATAATGCAACGTCATCCCTATCCATCGTATACAAATCCTCAAGTAAGATAGCCGACCACTTTACTATTGCCTTTGCAATCCATGCAGTAGCAATAGTGGGACGTAATATGGCCCCTGAAGCAGTGTACATTGATTTAAGCGTGTTATCAATTTTTCTATCAGTCGGCTCCATTAAGGCGGTAGATCCTGGAACAGGCAAAACCACCTATTTTGAGAGTCTGGACACAGATGCGTCAACAATCGGCGGGTTTTCCTATTTTTTTCTATCCTCCTCAGGGAAAGGAAACGTCACCTGGACCCTTTTAGGGATCTGGAATTTTTTCTCAGGGTTCTCCCATTCTTTTTCAAATATAGCATACAAGTCCTTTGACGCAGGAAAGGTTAGCAAGGCTTTTTTATTTTCAGTGAAAAAGGCCTCCTCAACCTGCTCAGGAGTGGTATCATTAACATTCAACACATCCCTGATAGCCTCTATCAACAATTGCACCCCCTTTGCGAGAGATGCGGACCCCCGCAACACATACCCATCACCGTCTGTGGTGTCAGAATCGGTATCCGTGTCGTCTTGTGTGACATGCACAAGCGCACGTTTGTGGGGGTATACAGCGGGGCGTCCTGAGGTACCAGAAACCGGCCATACTGCCATAGAGCTCTGTAATACCTGGGTTGCAGTCTCATTACTTGCAACCCTGTCAGAAATCTGAGAAATCCAAGATTTGATAGAGGAAAACCACTCAGGCTCCCTTGCTGGTATCTGTGCTAAACCAGTGCTATCCTGATAACATGGAATGGTATCATCCTGGGAGGACAAATCCTCTGCAGCATATGACACAGTGTCCCTGGACATAGCTAAAGGAGGGGATCCAGTCTGAAGATCGACAGTGTCTAGGTCAACAATGTTTAGGTCGACCACTATAGGTCGACATTCACTAGGTCGACAGGGTCAGATGGTCGACAGGGTCAGAAGGTCGACATGTTCTAGGTCGACAGGTCAAAAGGTCGACATGAGGGTTTTTTAAAAACTTTTTTTACTTTTTCATACTTAACGATCCACGTGGACTACGATTGTGAAGGGACACGGTGCACTAATTGGGGTTCCTGGTCACTCTACGAAGAAAACGACACCAAAAAAACATTAAAAACTCATGTCGATCTTTTGACCTGTCGACCTAGAACATGTCGACCTTCTGACCCTGTCGACCTAGTGACTGTCGACCTATAGTGGTTGCCCTAAACATTGTCGACCTAGACACTGTCGATCTAATGATCCAC
Organism: Pseudophryne corroboree; assembly: GCF_028390025.1. Taxonomy (NCBI): domain Eukaryota; kingdom Metazoa; phylum Chordata; class Amphibia; order Anura; family Myobatrachidae; genus Pseudophryne; species Pseudophryne corroboree. The sequence continues at coordinate 613,127,425 of NC_086444.1, read as the reverse complement.
ACCCCTAAAGGAGACCACCAAACACTCTACACACATAGGTGAGGGCAGACAGAGTTTTCCCCCCAAAAATGGCAAGAGAGACACAGAGATTGGAGCCAACCCACACACAGCGCTTTTAGCAAAGGGAGACCCCTTGTCAGGGCTGACTGTGCAGCCTAATAGGACACACAGTCGTATTACAGTCTCCCCTCCCTTCTACAACCCCCTGGTACGGTGTACAGATAGCCGGAGTTGCTGTGGAGGGACCTGTTCTTCCTCAGCACAGGCAGGAAAATGGCGCTGAAACGCTGTTGGGTCCGCTCTGAGGAGAAGCTCCGCCCCCTTAATGGCGCTGTCTTCCCGCTCTTCATGGATTATACTGGCCTGAGGAATTAGTGCTGGCTGAGATCTGCGGACCCCGACAGGCTTCTGGACTAGTGTGGCGGGTAAGCACTGGCCCAGGGCGCCCCTCACAGCGCCGCACCATGTGATGCTGAGCCTTCTCAGGAGCGCAGTTATTACTGCGCTCCCTCCCCACTGCCGCCATCTTCACACCGCCCCCCCCCCCCCCCCGCTTGCTAGGGGGTCGGTGTCTCACTCACCACATATTCGGCTCTGTAAGGGGTTGGCGGCATGCTGCTGGGGCGAGCGGTCCCCTGTGGCGGAGAACGATCAGACCCCTCTGGAGCTCAGTGTCCAGTCAGCGGAGACAGTGGCTCAGACCCCGCAGGGTGGACACTGCTCCCCCCCTTAGTCCCTCGCTGCAGGGAGGCTGTTGCCAGCAGCCTCCCTGTAAAATAAAAAACTCTAAGTTAAACCTTTCTAAAAAAGCTCTGTAGAGCTCCCCTAGCTGTGACCGGCTCCTCCGGGCACATTTTCTAAACTGAGTCTGGTAGGAGGGGCATAGAGGGAGGAGCCAGCCAACACTCTCAAACTCTTAAAGTGCCAATAGCTCCTGGTGGACCTATCTATACCCCATGGTACCAATGTTGACCCCAGCATCCTCTAGGACGTAAGAGAAATGTATGCTTGCGAATGCAAGAAGCCTATCAGGTAAAAGGGGGGAACTGGAATGGCTTGTATAAAAAAATCAGTATGATATTATAGGTATTATAGAAATATGGTGGGACGACTCCAAATTTGGAGGGATATTTACTTTTCAGGAGGGATAGGGCTACCAAAAGGGGAGGAGGGGTATGTCTCTATGTAAAACCATCTCTAAAACCAAACTTAATAGATGTTATTTACGAGGGGACTGGAGATAACGTGGAATCGCTATGGGTTGAGATCACAAGTTGGGGCATTGAAGCAAAAAAAACTAGTCATTGGCATGTGCTACAAACTAGGGATGTGCACTTGAAATTTTTCGGGTTTTGTGTTTTGGTTTTGGGTTCGGTTCCGCGGCCGTGTTTTGGGTTCGAACGCGTTTTGGCAAAACCTCACCGAATTTTTTTTGTCGGATTCGGGTGTGTTTTGGATTCGGGTGTTTTTTTCAAAAAACCCTAAAAAACAGCTTAAATCATAGAATTTGGGGGTCATTTTGATCCCAAAGTATTATTAACCTCAAAAACCATAATTTCCACTCATTTTCAGTCTATTCTGAACACCTCACAATATTATTTTTAGTCCTAAAATTTGCACCGAGGTCGCTGGATGACTAAGCTAAGCGACCCAAGTGGCCGACACAAACACCTGGCCCATCTAGGAGTGGCACTGCAGTGTCACGCAGGATGGCCCTTCCAAAAAACACTCCCCAAACAGCCATGACGCAAAGAAAAAAAGAGGCGCAATGAGGTAGCTGTGTGACTAAGCTCAACGACCCAAGTGGCCGACACAAACACCTGGCCCATCTAGGAGTGGCACTGCAGTGTCACGCAGGATGGCCCTTCCAAAAAACACTCCCCAAACAGCACATGACGCAAAGAAAAAAAGAGGCGCAATGAGGTAGCTGTGTGACTAAGCTCAACGACCCAAGTGGCCGACACAAACACCTGGCCCATCTAGGAGTGGCACTGCAGTGTCACGCAGGATGGCCCTTCCAAAAAACACTCCCCAAACAGCACATGATGCAAAGAAAAATTAAAGAAAAAAGAGGTGCAAGATGGAATTGTCCTTGGGCCCTCCCACCCACCCTTATGTTGTATAAACAGGACATGCACACTTTAACCAACCCATCATTTCAGTGACAGGGTCTGCCACACGACTGTGACTGAAATGACGGGTTGGCTTGGACCCCCACCAAAAAAGAAGCAATTAATCTCTCCTTGCACAAACTGGCTCTACAGAGGCAAGATGTCCACCTCATCATCATCCTCCGATATATCACCGTGTACATCCCCCTCCTCACAGATTATCAATTCGTCCCCACTGGAATCCACCATCTCAGCTCCCTGTGTACTTTGTGGAGGCAATTGCTGCTGGTCAATGTCTCCACGGAGGAATTGATTATAATTCATTTTAATGAACATCATCTTCTCCACATTTTCTGGAAGTAACCTCGTACGCCGATTGCTGACAAGGTGAGCGGCGGCACTAAACACTCTTTCGGAGTACACACTTGTGGGAGGGCAACTTAGGTAGAATAAAGCCAGTTTGTGCAAGGGCCTCCAAATTGCCTCTTTTTCCTGCCAGTATAAGTACGGACTGTCTGACGTGCCTACTTGGATGCGGTCACTCATATAATCCTCCACCATTCTTTCAATGGGGAGAGAATCATATGCAGTGCCAGTAGACGACATGTCCGTAATCGTTGGCAGGTCCTTCAGTCCGGACCAGATGTCAGCATCAGCAGTCGCTCCAGACTGCCCTGCATCACCGCCAGCGGGTGGGCTCGGAATTCTGAGCCTTTTCCTCGCACCCCCAGTTGCGGGAGAATGTGAAGGAGGAGATGTTGACAGGTCGCGTTCCGCTTGACTTGACAATTTTCTCACCAGCAGGTCTTTGAACCCCAGCAGACTTGTGTCTGCCGGAAAGAGAGATCCAAGGTAGGTTTTAAATCTAGGATCGAGCACGGTGGCCAAAATGTAGTGCTCTGATTTCAACAGATTGACCACCCGTGAATCCTTGTTAAGCGAATTAAGGGCTCCATCCACAAGTCCCACATGCCTAGCGGAATCGCTCTGTCTTAGCTCCTCCTTCAATGTCTCCAGCTTCTTCTGCAAAAGCCTGATGAGGGGAATGACCTGACTCAGGCTGGCAGTGTCTGAACTGACTTCACGTGTGGCAAGTTCAAAGGGCAGCAGAACCTTGCACAACGTTGAAATCATTCTCCACTGCGCTTGAGACAGGTGCATTCCACCTCCTATATCGTGCTCAATTGTATAGGCTTGAATGGCCTTTTGCTGCTCCTCCAACCTCTGAAGCATATAGAGGGTTGAATTCCACCTCGTTACCACTTCTTGCTTCAGATGATGGCAGGGCAGGTTCAGGCGTTTTTGGTGGTGCTCCAGTCTTCTGTACGTGGTGCCTGTACGCCGAAAGTGTCCCGCAATTCTTCTGGCCACCGACAGCATCTCTTGCACGCCCCTGTCGTTTTTTAAATAATTCTGCACCACCAAATTCAAGGTATGTGCAAAACATGGGACGTGCTGGAATTTGCCCAGATTTAATGCACACACAATATTGCTGGCGTTGTCCGATGCCACAAATCCACAGGAGAGTCCAATTGGGGTAAGCCATTCCGCGATGATCTTCCTCAGTTGCCGTAAGAGGTTTTCAGCTGTGTGCGTATTCTGGAAACCGGTGATACAAAGCGTAGCCTGCCTAGGAAAGAGTTGGCGTTTGCGAGATGCTGCTACTGGTGCCGCCGCTGCTGTTCTTGCGGCGGGAGTCCATACATCTACCCAGTGGGCTGTCACAGTCATATAGTCCTGACCCTGCCCTGCTCTACTTGTCCACATGTCCGTGGTTAAGTGGACATTGGGTACAGCTGCATTTTTTAGGACACTGGTGACTCTTTTTCTGAGGTCTGTGTACATTTTCGGTATCGCCTGCCTAGAGAAATGGAACCTAGATGGTATTTGGTACCGGGGACACAGTACCTCCAACAAGTCTCTAGTTGACTCTGCAGTAATGATGGATACCGGAACCACGTTTCTCACCACCCAGGATGCCAAGGCCTCAGTTATCCGCTTTGCAGCAGGATGACTGCTGTGATATTTCATCTTCCTCGCAAAGGACTGTTGGACAGTCAATTGCTTGGTGGAAGTAGTAAAAGTGGTCTTACAACTTCCCCTCTGGGATGACCATCGACTCCCAGCAGCAACAACAGCAGCGCCAGCAGCAGTAGGCGTTACACGCAAGGATGCATCGGAGGAATCCCAGGCAGGAGAGGACTCGTCAGAATTGCCAGTGACATGGCCTGCAGGACTATTGGCATTCCTGGGGAAGGAGGAAATTGACACTGAGGGAGTTGGTGGGGTGGTTTGCGTGAGCTTGGTTACAAGAGGAAGGGATTTACTGGTCAGTGGACTGCTTCCGCTGTCGCCCAAAGTTTTTGAACTTGTCACTGACTTATTATGAATGCGCTGCAGGTGACGTATAAGGGAGGATGTTCCGAGGTGGTTAACGTCCTTACCCCTACTTATTACAGCTTGACAAAGGCAACACACGGCTTGACAAATGTTGTCCGCATTTCTGTTGAAATACTTCCACACCGAAGAGCTGATTTTTTTGGTATTTTCACCAGGCATGTCAATGGCCATATTCCTCCCACGGACAACAGGTGTCTCCCCGGGTGCCTGACTTAAACAAACCACCTCACCATCAGAATCCTCCTTGTCAATTTCCTCCCCAGCGCCAGCAACACCCATATCCTCCTCATCCTGGTGTACTTCAACACTGACATCTTCAATCTGACTATCAGGAACTGGACTGCGGGTGCTCCTTCCAGCACTTGCAGGGGGCGTGCAAATGGTGGAAGGCGCATGCTCTTCAGGTCCAGTGTTGGAAAGGTCAGGCATCGCAACCGACACAATTGGACTCTCCTTGTGGATTTGGGATTTCGAAGAACGCACAGTTCTTTGCTGTGCTTTTGCCAGCTTGAGTCTTTTCATTTTTCTAGCGAGAGGCTGAGTGCTTCCATCCTCATGTGAAGCTGAACCACTAGCCATGAACATAGGCCAGGGCCTCAGCCGTTCCTTGCCACTCCGTGTGGTAAATGGCATATTGGCAAGTTTACGCTTCTCCTCCGACAATTTTATTTTAGATTTTTGAGTCCTTTTTTTACTGATATTTGGTGTTTTGGATTTTACATGCTCTGTACTATGACATTGGGCATCGGCCTTGGCAGACGACGTTGATGGAATTTCATTGTCTCGGCCATGACTAGTGGCAGCAGCTTCAGCACGAGGTGGAAGTGGATCTTGATCTTTCCCTATTTTTGGAACCTCAACATTTTTCTTCTCCATATTTTAATAGGCACAACTAAAAGGCACCTCAGGTAAACAATGGAGATGGATGGATACTAGTATACTTATGGATGACGAGCGACTGCCGACACAGAGGTAGCTACAGCCGTGGACTACCGTACTGTGTCTGCTGCTAATATAGACTGGATGATAATGAGATAAAATTAAAATATATATATATATCACACTAGTACTGCAGCCGGACAGGTATATATTATGTAATGACGGACCTGCTGGACACTGTCTGTCAGCACTGCAGACTCCTAAAGTAAGCTACTAGTATCAAGAAGATAGAAAAAAAAAAAAAAACACGGGTAGGTGGTATACAATTATGGATGGACGAGCGACTGCCGACACAGAGGTAGCTACAGCCGTGGACTACCGTACTGTGTCTGCTGCTAATATAGACTGGATGATAATGAGATAAAATTAAAATATATATATATATATATCACACTAGTACTGCAGCCGGACAGGTATATATTATGTAATGACGGACCTGCTGGACACTGTCTGTCAGCACTGCAGACTCCTAAAGTAAGCTACTAGTATCAAGAAGATAGAAAAAAAAAAAACCACGGGTAGGTGGTATACAATTATGGATGGACGAGCGACTGCCGACACAGAGGTAGCTACAGCCGTGGACTACCGTACTGTGTCTGCTGGTAATATAGACTGGATGATAATGAGATAAAATTAAAATATATATATATATCACACTAGTACTGCAGCCAGACAGGTATATATTATGTAATGACGGACCTGCTGGACACTGTCTGCAGAATGCGTTTATAAAAACACCACACGACGAGTGTTTAACTTTTTCAGGCAGACAATCACAATATACTGGTGGTCAGCAGACAATCACAATATACTGGTGGTCAGTGGTCACTGGTCAGTCACACTGGCAGTGGCACTCTGGCAGCAAAAGTGTGCACTGTACTTAAAATATGTACTCCTGCTATAACTGCTCCCCAGTCTCCCCCACAATTAAGCTGTGTGAGCAGTGAGCACTCAGCACAGTCAGATAATGATATACAGTATTACATATGATGCAGCACACTGGGCTGATCACAGATATGGTATGTGACTGTGTCACACTGTGTATCGTTTTTTTTCAGGCAGAGAACGGATTAATTAAACTGGTGGTGGTCACTGGTCACTGGTCACACTATCAGCAAGTAGTACTCCGTCCTAAGCAGACAATCACAATATACTGGTGGTCAGTGTGGTCACTGGTCAGTCACACTGGCAGTGTGGCACTCTGGCAGCAAAAGTGTGCACTGTACTTAAAATATATTATTTATGTACTCCTGCTCTAACTGCTCCCCAGTCTCCCCCACAATTAAGCTGTGTGAGCAGTGAGCACTCAGCACAGTCAGATATACAGTATTACATATGATGATGCAGCACACTGAGGCTGAGCACAGATATGGTATGTGACTGTGTCACAGTGTGTATCGTTTTTTTTCAGGCAGAGAACGGATTAATTAAACTGGTGGTCAATGGTCACTGGTCACACTATCAGCAAGTAGTAGTACTCCAGTCCTAATATGCTCCCCAAAATTAGTAAATAGTGTCTCTAACTCTCTACTCTCTTCTCTATAAACGGAGAGGACGCCAGCCACGTCCTCTCCCTATCAATCTCAATGCACGTGTGAAAATGGCGGCGACGCGCGGCTCCTTATATAGAATCCGAGTCTCGCGATAGAATCCGAGCCTCGCGAGAATCCGACAGCGGGATGATGACGTTCGGGCGCGCTCGGGTTAACCGAGCAAGGCGGGAGGATTCGAGCCTGCTCGGCCCCGTGTAAAAAAAGCTGAAGTTCGGCGGGTTCGGATTCCGAGAAACCGAACCCGCTCATCACTACTACAAACAACCGGATATTAGCATACATGAGGAGGAACAACTCTTGCAGCAAATTGAAAAAGCTGCGGGAATGGGGGACATCCTAGTGATAGGGGATTTCAATTATCCTGATATAAATTGGAGTAACGATTCATGTGTAAAAGCAAGGCGCAGCAGGTTCCTAAACACATTAAAGGTTCAATACTTGTCTCAATTAGTCGAGGACCCAAACAGAGGTAATAATATTCTGGACCTAGTTATTAATGTGGACATTATACTGTATCAAACATTACAGTTGGGGAGACCTTGGAAAACAGTGATCACTAAATGATCACATTCGACATCAGTTTCAAGAAACATAGCTATAAGGGATCAACCAAAACATTAAACTTTAGAAAAGCTAACTTCAATATGCTGAGACAGGCACTAAACGACATTGGCCCTCATTCCGAGTTAATCGCTAGCTGCTTTCGGTCGCAGCACAGCGATAAGGTGAAAAAGCGGCATTTCTGCGCATGCGTACGAGCCGCAGTACGCACGCGCAAAGTACTTTCACACAAAACTATGCAGTTTTACACAAGGTCGAACAACGCTTTTCTGTCGCTCTGTTGATCGGTGAATGATTGACAGGAAGTGGTTGTTTCTGGGTGGTAACTGGCCGTTTTCAGGGAGTGTGCTAAAAAACGCAGGCGTGACAGGTAAAAATGCAGGCGTGTCTGGGGAAACGGGAGTGGCTGGCCGAACACAGGGTGTGTTTGTGACGTCAAAGCAGGAACTAAACTGACTGAGGTAATCGCAAGGTAGGAGTAGGTTTTGAGCTGCTCAGAAACTGCATGAAAAGATTTTCAAGCAGTTCTGCTAACCTTTCATTCGCACTTCTGCTAAGCTAAGATACACTCCCAGAGGGCGGCGGCCTAGCGTGTGCACTGCTGCTAAACGCAGCTAGCGAGCGATCAACTTGGAATGAGGGCCATTGACTGGGAAGTTTTGTTTCATGGTAAAGACACAAGGGAAATGTGGGATGCTTTAAAAGTGTTGCTTGATAGCAATATTCACAAATTCATTCCAATGGGCAGTAAACGCAGGAGTACTAAACACAAACCAATGTGGCTTAATAAGAAGGTAAAAAAAGGAATGGCTAAAAAGAGGCGTGTTTTCAAAACATTTACATTTATTGGAGGGGAGGAGTCATTCCAGTATTACAAGGAATGCAATAAAAGATGCAAAAAAGTAATGAGCAGCAAAAATTGTAAACGAAAAGCAAATCGCTATAGAGACTAAAGCCAATCCTAAAAAGTTTTATAAATACATAAACAGTAAAAGGTTAAAAAAGGAGAACATAGGCCCATTAAAAGATGAACTGGGAGCCTTGATAAACGATGACAAAATAAAAGCGGATATACTGAACAACTTTTTTTCATCAGTATTCACCAGGGAGGATCAGACGGTGACAGTAGTGCATAACGACAGTGAAGGTAATGATTCTTGGCTAGATGCTTGTTTAACTGAGGCAGTAGTCCTGGAGACACTAAGCAACATAAAGATTAGTAAATCACCAGGCCCAGATGGTTTTTACCTGAGGGTTATTATGGAGATTAGGGCACAGCTAGCAAGACCCTTATACTTGATTTTCTATAGTTCAATTAGATCAGGTATGGTACAGAGGGATTGGCGTAAAGCTGAGGTAGTGCCATTATTTAAAAAGGTATCTAAAAATCATCCTGGGAACTATAGACCAGTTAGTTTAACCTCTATAGTGGGTAAAATATTGGAAGGAATTTTGAGGGATAGCACAGAGGATTATCTGCGGAATGCTACATTTATTAGCAAGAGTCAGCATGGGTTTGTGAGGAACAGATCATGTCAAACTAACTTAATTAGCTTCTACGAGGAAGTGAGCGATAATCTTGACCAGGGAAAAGTAGTGGATGTGGTCTATTTAGATTTTGCAAAAGCCTTCAATATAGTGCCTCACAGGAGACTGATCATCAAATTAAGGGAACTTGGCCTAGGAATTACTATTTGTACATGGATAGGTAATTGGCTGGATAACAGGGTACAATGAGTAGTGGTCAATGGGATGTTCTCCAGCTGGACACCAGTAGTCAGCTGAATACCACAGGGGTCTGTACTTGGCCCGCTACTGTTTAATATATTTATTAATGATCTAGGAATAGGCCTGGGAAGCACAGTGTCAATCTTTGCAGATGATACTAAACTGTGTAAGGTAATTAATTCAGAAATTGATGTGGAGTCTCTACAGAATAACTTATTTAAACTTGAAACCTGGGCGTCTAAATGGGGAATGAGGTTCAATATTGAAAAATGCAAAGTTATGCATTTTGGGATTAAAAACAAACTTGCATCCAACACACTTAATGGGGAAAATATAGGGGTAACAGTAGTGGAAAAAGATTTGGGGGTGCTCATAGATAATAGACTTAATAACAGTACACAAAGTCAAAATGCAGCAAAGAAGGCAAGTAAAGTCCTTGCATGCATAAAACTGGGGTATTGAGACATAGGGACGAGGATGTAATCTTGCCGCTGTACAAATCATTGGTACGTCCGCACCTGGAATATTGTGTTCAATTTTGGGCACCATATTATATAAAAGAAAACGGGGAACTCAAAAGAGTTCAAAGGCAAGCTACCAAACTAATTGAAGGGTTAGAGACACTGGAGAATGGGGAAAGGCTTACTAGGTTAAATATGTATACACTAGAAAAGAGGCGACTAAGAGGAGACATTATTAATATCTTCAAATATGTAAAGGGTCACTACAAAGAGTTAGCAGGGGATTTGTTTATTAAAAGAACTCTGCATAGGACACGTGGGCACTTGCTGAGGCTAGCAGAGAGAAAATTCCGTACACAACGTAGGAAAGGGTTCTTCACGGTAAGGGCAATAAAGATTTGGAACTCCCTGCCAGAGAAGGTAATAATGGCGGACTCTGTAAATGCATTTAAAAATGGCTTGGACAGTTTTCTAGCTGAAAAAAGTATCCAAGGCTATAGCATTTAATATATTGACATTAAGTATCTGGGAGTGGTACGAAATATAGTTGTCAATTGGTACGAAACCATTACTTCAGCTGGTGCATTATAATGTGCACAGCTTAATACAGAATACAGGTTGAACCCAATAGGCATTTTGCCTCTTTTCAACCTCATTAACTATGTTACTATGGGGGTAATTCCAAGTTGATCGCAGCAGGAAATTTTTTAGCAGTTGGGCAAAACCATGTGCACTGCAGGTGTGGCAGATATAACATTTGCAGAGAGAGTTAGATGTGGGTGGGTTATTTTATTTCTGTGCAGGGTAAATACTGGCTGCTTTATTTTTACACTGCAAATTAGATTGCAGATTGAACACACCACACCCAAATCTAACTCTCTCTGCACATGTTATATCTGCCTCCCCTGCAGTGCACACGGTTTTGCCCAACTGCTAAAAAATTTCCTGCTGCGATCAACTTGGAATTACCCCCTATGTTCCTATGTCATTTTTCAAACACAGCCTGTAACATGGCAGATAGGGTCTGGATAGTAGGTACTTTATCACAGTGCATTTTATCACGCTCCAAGGCTTGTTAAATCTGAGCCTAAGTACTGGTACTGTGGTAGTTTCTGTTATATAGGCAGTATGCAGTATACTGCATGCTGTTTAATTTAGTTTTAGTTAGCTTTATCAACAGTTATGGTGATTTATACACTGGTGTTTACCTGTAGTAGATGTTAATCATTTTATTCAGTAGATCTTGCTGCAGTATGGATATTAATATGGCTGCCGCCATGTGGTTTTCCCTTTCTCCCCTTGAACCATGCGCATGTAACAATAGTTATTCTGAGATGCATAAGAATATGAATACTTGGTGCATTATGAATACATTTTTATAATGGCGGAGATTATTGTAGCTATAAATGGGAGGCAATCAATTTGCCTGCTGTCGGGATCCCGGCGGTCAGGATACCGACAGCGGAATCCCAACAGCCGACAATGACGAAGGACGGAATACCAGCACACAGTGTCTATTTCCACTCGTGGGTGTCCACGACACCCATGGAGTGGGAATATATCCTGTGGCAAGCCACCAAGCCCGCAGCTTGGTGAGCGCAGCGAGCTCGCAAGGGGACTCGTAGTGCTCGCCCCGCTGCCGGCATTCTGGTGGGCAGGATGTCGCTGTCAGGATCCCCCAGGAATACATGTGTATTCCATATAAACATAGGCTGGAATCAGTATTTTATTGTGTGCCCCGGAAAGTTGTGTATGTGTTTCCCTTTAAAAAGTGACTTACAGTGTCTGAAGTCTGATGAAGTGGCATGCTGGTATAGCAGGGGTTAAGGTCAAACCAGGGTCCGGTCACATGTTCTAGCTGGTGAGCACTGATTGGTGCAGATTGGACAAGAGGAGCCTTGTGGGGAGAAGAAGGAGGAGTTGCGAGTAAGTCATTGTTATGCTGGACATGCAGAGAGGAGTGGAGTGGGAGCTGACAAGTCAGAGCAAACCGGGTGGTCACACTGGGTATTGGGGAGAGGTGCTGCAGAGCTGAATCAGCAGGGTGCTACTGGAGTGCAGGGAGCCAGAGATTGGGCGTGAGATGTCGCAGCTGGACACCGGACACTGCCATGCCTACTGAAAGGTGTGAAGCAGCAGCCATCTTGAAATGCTGGGAACCGCTGAGACAGGTCCAGCCAGGGGATCGGAGTGAGAAAAAAGTGACTGTTGATGTGGAGGGCTGCAAGCAGGCATGTGCCAAGCCCAATTGTCCTTTGGTTACACAAACTGCGCATTATTGTTGGAAGAGAAGGGGTTGTTACCTGGCCCTAACAGCTTACAAACTAGCCCCTCATTTGAATACAGCTATCAGGACAGAGACACGCTTTCTATGAAGAGCCTGAGAGACATTTAGCCATTGTAAGACGTAAAAGGACTGAATTATTTATCCGAAGAATATTGAGTTATTTAAGAAAGAACAATTGAGTTAACCTATCCAAAGAACCCTTACTACAGAGTAAAGGGGGGTACTCATGGAGCGATATTCTAAGCAATCTGACTAGATTGCTTAGATTTTAAGCATGATCGCTCTGTATGTACCCCCTACAGCGGTAGCGATGCGCAGCCCCGCGCATCGCTATCGCTGGTGCTAGATTGGCCTGCCATGCAGACCAATCTAGCAGGTCGCTCACTTCATCCGCTGGGTGAAATGAGCAGCCCCCCGTCTCCCCCCGCATGCTCAGCACACATCGCGCTGTGCTGAGCGGGGGGAGAGATGTGTGCTGAGTGGTTCACTCAGCACACATCTCTCCCACATTGGCCCATCTATATGGGCCTTTAGAAGCTTTTGTTAGAGATACTATATACTATTTACATCCTATTTGCATAATTACTTTCCTAATTCGCTTTACAAGTGCTGTTACCATTCCATTGCAAAACTGTGGCACTTCAGGATCACAAGAGAGCTCCAATGTAATTTGCCAGTGAAGACTGAATCATCATTATTAGGGAAACTTAGTAATATAGAAACTGTAATTGAGAACTGTATTTTTTATCACTCTTCTCATCACCCTCATTATTGTTTTGTTATTGGAATATGCATATATCTGTGATTAGAGTGTTTGTCCTATTGAATTTCTAAATGTTCTAGTACATTGTAAGCTATGGTCAATTGTGATTTGCTAATCTTCTTGCATGCCATCTTATTCTTGTTATTGTCTAATTTTGCCAAATAACTGATCAGTCCCTTTAATCCAGAGTTCATCACGGCTCAATAAAAAGACATCCTGGCCCGGATGTATTGCCACTAGGGAGGCCAATCCTGGGATGGCGATCGGCGAGATCCTGGGATTTAGGGCCAAAAATGGCCAGGATTCAATCCCAGGATTGAAAGGTACAATCCTGGCGATTGAGGGATCAGCATTGAGCGTCCGCAGGACGCTCAGACGCTGCCCGGCTTCCTCCTTCCAGCTCCCCAGCACAGCGCGAGGTCACAATGTGCCGCTGCCACTGGGGTAGAGAGACAGTGTGGCGATTCCCACCTGCCCGCCCGTGGTATACAGTTAGTTATGTGTGCGGGGCAGGCAGGGCAGGGGCGAGGTGGCGGCCACATAGTTAAAAGCCAAGCCCGGGTATCCTGGGAATCCTGGGATTGGCCATTTTTCAATCCCGATATCCGGGATTGAAAAAAATGGCCCGGGATTGACTTCCCTAAATGCCACCCGAGTTCGGCGGCCGTGCGGGATGACGTTTTTTTAAAGGGACAATCACTTACAAGGCAAAACCATGTCTTGTGGTTGCCCCATAAAAAAAATCTGAGTTTGGCCGGCATCCCGAATGCCTGCCGAACTCAGACGGCATTACAACTGGCCCCCTGTTGGGATTGCTGTCTATTCATTCCTGTTGCGTGTCAATATATCCTACTTCTCTGAGCATGGTACTATGGACAAGGTACAGGGGAGAACACTTCAGGGAAAAGGTCTGTCACATAGCCACTGAACATCTGTGATACCTCTCCTAACCACTTAGACATACCTGCCAAACCTGGGGTGTTACACTAGGGATGAATCTAATTGTAGATCAAATAGCTCAGCTGTGGCCAATGTCTGTACAGTTGGGATGAGTTTAATAAGTTTAATCAGTTTGTTCTATGCACTAGGTGTCCCGGTGGTGTTTGATAATCAAATGGCTCTTGACCATGGAAGTGGCATTAAATGGATACTGGAGTCTTTGAATGGCCCATTGAAGGACCGAGGTTGACAGACGGAAATGTGGTGACCATAAATATATTTCAATATATAAAAGGCACAGTGGTTGCTTGCTGCTGTTATTAATATGGATACTGAGCACTTTTTATGAGCCGTTCTTTTTGACTGTGAATGCCCATCTGGGTGGTGATGATAATAAAGTGACTAGTTTTATTAGAGAGATAAAGTGCTCTTTATCTCCACAGTATACCAACACCGGAATCCCAACCCTATTCAGAATGCCAACTCTGGCATCCCAAATAGGGTCTCCAGCCCGGTGATGAAATCCAAACAGCCAGGATCCCGAATAAGCAGCCACCGCCACGCAGGAGTGGTAAGCCACGAGCGGGGAGGGGGGAAGTTAGGTACAGGCTGCAGGTGGAGGGTTAGGCTGCACCCTGGCAGCAGAGGGAGGGGGTGGGTTAGGTTTAGGTACCCTCTATCGAAGGTTAGAGTGCGGGGAGGGATGGGTTAGACTGCAGGAAGGGGTTTAGGTTGAGGCGTCATTGGGGAGGGTTAGGGTAAGGCTGCAGGCGGATGTTAGGTTTAGGCTACAGATAGGGAGGGTTAGGGGGACAGGGGTTGAGGGTAAGTATACATACATTCTCCTGTTGGGATTCTATCCATCGGGATTCTGCAGTTGGTATTCTGACCGCCGGCATCCCGAACGCCGCCAAATTAATCCCAACCCATATTTACACACAAACATATATATACGATGGCAGGAGGGGAAAAAGGGGACACCCATACCAGGCCCCCAAGGTTCAGAGGGGCCCTGAGGATCAGGAGCACAAAAATCGGGACAGCAACATCTATTAATACTTTTTAAACTGTCTGCTCTGGCTGCCTGCAAATTGTTTAAAAAACCAATTAACAGACCACACCTATCTTGCCCCCTCTCTCCGTTTTACCCGTCTTTTGGTCCAGTCCCAACAGTCCATGCTGTATTGTTGACAGCGGCGTAAGTTCATCACAGTCGCCCGGAGGCAAGATAAATATTGGTGCCCCCCTATTTCCTATATTAAGATAAATATATGTATATATGTGTGCGTGTGTGTGTATATATGTGTGTGTGTGTGTGTGTGTGTGTGTGTGTGTGTGTGGAGTGTTCTGAAAACTATTTATATACTGTATTTATACATTTATTGGCTTACTGAGTTTCAAAGCATTACATGGCCATTGCCCAAGGTACCTGAAGCAGCTACTTACCCCATACTGCCCCACTCAATTACTGCGATCTGTAGATGAAGGACTTTTAGCAGTACCTAGAATCTCCCGTAATTCATCTGGGTGTGGAGCTTTTAGTCATGCGGCTCAGACTCTATGGAACTCACTTCCCCGCACAGTGCGAGAGATCCCAACTATAGAATCCTTCAAAAGTAGACTCAAGACTTTCCTTTTTACTCAAGCATTTCCATAATGTCCCTTTAGTATCTCCATGCTTCTGTATTTTATGAAAATCTGTTCTGTACTGTATTATGCTATGTATATGTTAAGCGCCTTGAGTCCTATTGGAGAAAGAGCGCTATATAAATAAAATTATTATTAGATTATTATTTAATTGTATTTTATTTTAAATCACACATTTCTTAGCAGTCATACCCAGGATTAGAACCCATGACCTGTTACACTGACAGCAGACACCTTACTGATGGAGCTATTTGCTCCTGTAGAGAAAGCATGAGAATTCTAACTATATGAAGTTATGTGTAATTGTCAGAGAAGTATCTTCATATAGTTAAAATTCTCATATTTCCTATACAGGAGCAAACAGCTTCATCAGTAAGGTGTCTGCTTCCAGTGTAATAGGTTGTGGCTTCGGGTGGTAGTCATGTGACCGCCGGTCGGCTGACCGACAGTCACATGACCTCCTCCGTGAGCCCGACGGCTCACTATCCCGATGGTCGGCATGCCGACCAACAGGGACTATTTCCACTCGTGGGTGTCCACGACACCCATAGAGTGGGAATAGAACCCGCAAGGGGCTTGCTGCACTCGCCCCTCCCCGCCGGGATCCCGGCGTCGGTATGCTGCCGGGATCCCGGCGTCGGTAAGGTGACCGGCGGTCAGGAGACCGCCGGTCACCCGTACTACACCCGTGGCTTCTAATCCTGAGTATGACACTTGTAAAATGTGTATATTCAGTATAATAAAGAGGGTGTGATTTGTAAAGTGCAGGGACCAGTGAGGAAGTCGGCGACTGAAAAAACAGCGACAGCTATCAATTAACTTAATTCAATGGTGTCACAGAATGGGAGGAGAGGTGCCTCCCTTCAGAGCAGGAGCCTGGCGGCAGATGACTCCGTTGCCTCCCAGAGTTCTGCCTCTGATTGTTGACGTTGTACCATCATTAAGCATGACGCTGCGTTGGCTGTTCCCTGTCTCTTTATGCCGCAGCAGCCGAGGAGCATCCCTGAGCCCAGCAGGATAACTGCCTCCTGTGGTTCTGCTAGGCACACTGTGACAGTCAGAGGCTACTTACAGCAGCTGTCTGGAGCCCCTCTGCTGTCTATCTCAGCGGTGCTCCCTAGTCCCTACAGACGCCAAACACCCTGGCTGTGGTGAGTCCCTCTTGGGCCCTGGCACCCTCACCACACAGTTTAACTGTGACAGTTACTGTAATTAGTAATATACAATGTATTAGCACATGAAAAGGAGGGATGTTTGGAGTAAGGGGTGAGGTATCAAACGAGGAGGGCCCCAGAGATATCAGTGTACTGGGTCCCAAGATTTCTGTTGCCAGGATGATTGTATGATCATGTTTAGACTTGTTTTAATCAGCATAAGTAAATACACATTGTTTTATGTAAATACCAAACATCCCCTGTATATATATGTGTTATAATATATATTAATGCATATATATAAATATATACAGTGGGGCAAAAAAGTATTTGGACAGCCACCGATTGTGCATGTTGACCCACTTAAAAAGATGAGAAGGTCTGTAATTTCCATTATAGGTACACTTCAACTGTGAGAGACACAATCTGAAAAAAAAAACTAGGAAATCACATTGTATGATTTCTAAACAATTTATTTGTATATTCTTACGGAAAATAAATATTTGGACAATCAAAAAGTTTAACTCAATACTTTGTAATATAATCTCGATTGGCAATTACAGAGGTCAAACGTTTCCTGTAGTTCTTGACCAGGTTTGCACACACTGTAGCAGGTATTTTGTCCCACTCTTCCATGCAAATCTTCTCTAGATCTGTCATGTTTTGGGGCTGTCGCCGAGCAACATGGACTTTCAACTCCCTCCACAGATTTTCTATTGGGTTGAGGTCTGGAGACTGGCTAGGCCACTCCAGGACCTTGAAATGCTTCTTACAGAGCCACTCCTTAGTTGCCCGGGCTGTGTGTTTTGGGTCATTGTCATGTTGGAAGACCCAGCCACGTTCCATCTTCAATGCTCTTACTGAGGGAGGGAGGTTTTTGACCAAAATCACACGATACATGGCCCCATTCATCCTCTACTTAATACAGATCAGTCGTCCTGTCCCCTTTGCAGAAAAGCAGCCCCAAAGCATGATGTTTCCAGTTTCCACCCCTATGCTTCACAGTGGGTATGGTGTTCTTGGGACACCATTCATCATTCTTCTTCCTTCAAACACGACGAGTGGAGTTTATACAAAAAAGTTTGATTTTTACTCTCATCTGACCACATTACATTTTCCCAATCCTTCTCTGGATCATCCAGATGGTCACTGGCAAACTTTAGACGGGCCTGGACATGTGCTGGCTTAAGCAGGGGGACCTTTCGGGCGATGCAGGATTTCAATCCATGATGACGTAGTGTGTTACTAATGGTAACCTTTGTGACTGTGGTCCCAGCTCTCTTGCGGTCATTGACCAGGTCCCCCCGTGTAGTTCTGGGCTGATTCCTTACCGTTCTCAAGATCATTGATACCCCACGAGGTGAGATCTTGCATTGAGCCCCAGGTCGAAGGAGATTGTCAGTGATCTTGTATTTCTTCCTTTATTTGTTTAGAAAAGTTTTATTGGTCGATTTACAGTAATACACATAAACGGTGTGTTTCGTAGGCATAGAAGAACAATATAGTACTAAGATGTACACAACAAAGAAATAACAATAATCAAGTGAGTAAATCCTTTTTTTTTTTTTTTTTAAGTGAAACGACAGAGATAGTGCAATAAAAGAAAGTGTCCTCTAGGTCTATGGTGTGGCCAACCAGCCTAGAGGAGTGAGAGTCGGGAAAAATAGAGACAGGAAAAGGAAGAAACAAGATTGTGAGCAAAAGGGGAAGTAGATAAAAGAGGAGGGAGGTCCGAGTGGCGGGATCCGGGTAGCCATCAGAAAAATAAGGGGGCATAGCTTAATCAGCTACCGAATGGGGAGGGGGCATTTTGAGAAGTGAGCTAGGGTGCCCAGATTTTATCGAACGCCCTGGCTGATTGTCTAATAACACTGGTCATATATTCCATCTTATAAACGTACCAAATGTAAGTAACAACGGATTGTAGGGATGGTGGGGAGGGCAACCTCCAGGCCTTCGCAATTTGAAATGTCGTGGGAGTAGCCACATGACATAATAACTTGTTCTGATGCGTAGTTAAAGTCGGAAGGTCTAGAGGCAGTAGAAAGTATTTAGGGTCCATGGGGATTGGGGTGGAAAATAGGAATGAAAGAAGTCGGACAACTTCTTTCCATAAAGGTACTAGCTTCGGGCAGGTCCACCAAATATGCATGTATGTCCCCTCAGAAGCACAACCCCTCCAACAGCCATTTGTAACATCAGGGAACATCGCCTTCAAACGAGAAGGTACATAATACCAACGATATACCAGTTTATACACATTTTCCTTTATCCTAACTAGTGATGTGCACCGGACATTTTTCGGGTTTTGATTTTGGATTCGGATCCGCGGCCGTGTTTTGGATTTGAACGCGTTTTGGAAAAACCTCCCTGAAAATTTTTTGTCGGATTCGGGTGTGTTTTGGATTCGTTTTTTTTTTACAAAAAACCCTAAAAAAACAGCTTAAATCATAGAATTTGGGGGTAATTTTGATCCCATAGTATTATTAACCTCAATAACCATAATTTACACTCAGTTTCAGTCTACTCTGAACATCTCACACCTCACAATATTATTTTTAGTCCTAAAATTTGGACCGAGGTCGCTGGATGGCTAAGCTAAGCGACACAAGTGGCCGACACAAACACCTGGCCCATCTAGGAGTGGCACTGCAGTGTCAGGCAGGATGGCACTTCAAAAAAATTGTCCCCAAACAGCACATGATGCAAAGAAAAAAAGAGGCGCACCAAGGTCGCTGTGTGACTAAGCTAAGCGACACAAGTGGCCGACACAAACACCTGGCCCATCTAGGAGTGGCACTGCAGTGTCAGGCAGGATGGCACTTCAAAAAAATTGTCCCCAAACAGCACATGATGCAAAGAAAAAAAGACGCGCACCAAGGTCGCTGTGTGACTAAGCTAAGCGACACAAGTGGCCGACACAAACACGTGGCCCATCTAGGAGTGGCACTGCAGTGTCAGGCAGGATGGCTCTTCAAAAAAATTGTCCCCAAACAGCACATGATGCAAAGAAAAATGAAAGAAAAAAGAGGTGCAAGATGGAATTGTCCTTGGGCCCTCCCACCCACCCTTATGTTGTATAAACAGGACATGCACACTTGAACGAACCCATCATTTCAGCGACAGGGTCTGCCACACGACTGTGACTGAAATGACTGGTTGGTTTGGGCCCCCACCAAAAAAAGAAGCAATCAATCTCTCCTTGCACAAACTGGCTCTACAGAGGCAAGATGTCCACCTCATCATCATCCTCCGATTCCTCACCCCTTTCACTGTGTACATCCCCCTCCTCACAGATTATTAATTCGTCCCCACTGGAATCCACCATCTCAGGTCCCTGTGTACTTTCTAAAGGCAATTGCTGCTGGTGAATGTCTCCACGGAGGAATTGATTATAATTCATTTTGATGAACATCATCTTCTCCACATTTTCTGGAAGTAACCTCGTACGCCGATTGCTGACATGGTGAGCGGCTGCACTAAACACTCTTTCGGAGTACACACTGGATGCGGTCACTCATATAATCCTCCACCATTCTTTCAATGGTGAGAGAATCATATGCAGTAACAGTAGACGACATGTCAGTAATCGTTGGCAGGTCCTTCAGTCCGGACCAGATGTCAGCACTCGCTCCAGACTGCCCTGCATCACCGCCAGCGGGTGGGTTCGGAATTCTTAGCCTTTTCCTCGCACCCCCAGTTGCGGGAGAATGTGAAGGAGGAGATGTTGACGGGTCACGTTCCGCTTGACTTGACAATTTTCTCACCAGCAGGTCATTGAACCTCTGCAGACTTGTGTCTGCCGGAAAGAGAGATACAACGTAGGTTTTAAATCTAGGATCGAGCACGGTGGCCAAAATGTAGTGCTCTGATTTCAACAGATTGACCACCCGTGAATCCTGGTTAAGCGAATTAAGGGCTCCATCCACAAGTCCCACATGCCTAGCGGAATCGCTCTGTTTTAGCTCCTCCTTCAATGTCTCCAGCTTCTTCTGCAAAAGCCTGATGAGGGGAATGACCTGACTCAGGCTGGCAGTGTCTGAACTGACTTCACGTGTGGCAAGTTCAAAGGGTTGCAGAACCTTGCACAACGTTGAAATCATTCTCCACTGCGCTTGAGTCAGGTGCATTCCCCCTCCTTTGCCTATATCGTGGGCAGATGTATAGGCTTGAATGGCCTTTTGCTGCTCCTCCATCCTCTGAAGCATATAGAGGGTTGAATTCCACCTCGTTACCACCTCTTGCTTCAGATGATAGCAGGGCAGGTTCAGGAATGTTTGGTGGTGCTCCAGTCTTCGGCACGCGGTGGCTGAATGCCGAAAGTGGCCCGCAATTCTTCGGGCCACCGACAGCATCTTTTGCACGCCCCTGTCGTTTTTTAAATAATTCTGCACCACCAAATTCAATGTATGTGCAAAACATGGGACGTGCTGGAATTTGCCCAGATGTAATGCACGCACAATATTGCTGGCGTTGTCCGATGTCACAAATCCCCAGGAGAGTCCAATTGGGGTAAGCCATTCTGCGATGATCTTCCTCAGTTTCCGTAAGAGGTTGTCAGCTGTGTGCCTCTTCTGGAAAGCGGTGATACAAAGCGTAGCCTGCCTAGGAACGAGTTGGCGTTTGCGATATGCTGCTACTGGTGCCGCCGCTGCTGTTCTTGCTGCTGGAGGCAATACATCTACCCAGTGGGCTGTCACAGTCATATAGTCCTGAGTCTGCCCTGCTCCACATGTCCGTGGTTAAGTGGACATTGGGTACAACTGCATTTTTTAGGACACTGGTGACTCTTTTTCTGAGGTCTGTGTACATTTTCGGTATCGCCTGCCTAGAGAAATGGAACCTAGATGGTATTTGGTACCGGGGACACAGTACCTCAATCAAGTCTCTAGTTGCCTGTGAATTTAACGTTGGATACCGGAACCACGTTTCTCACCGCCCAGGCTGCCAAGGCCTGAGTTATCTGCTTTGCAGCAGGATGACTGCTGTGATATTTTATCTTCCTCGCAAAGGACTGTTGGACAGTCAATTGCTTACTGGAAGTAGTACAAGTGGTCTTCCGACTTCCCCTCTGGGATGACGATCGACTCCCAGCAGCAACATCAGCAGCGCCAGCAGCAGTAGGCGTTACACTCAAGGATGCATCGGAGGAATCCCAGGCAGGAGAGGACTCGTCAGACTTGCCAGTGACATGGCCTGCAGGACTATTGGCTTTCCTGTGTAAGGAGGAAATTGACACTGAGGGAGTTGGTGGTGTGGTTTGCAGAATATTGGTTACAAGAGGAAGGGATTTAGTGGTCAGTGGACTGCTTCCGCTGTCATCCAAAGTTTTTGAACTTGTCACTGACTTCTGATGAATGCGCTGCAGGTGATGTATAAGGGAGGATGTTCCGAGGTGGTTAACGTCCTTACCCCTACTTATTACAGCTTGACAAAGGCAACACACGGCTTGACACCTGTTGTCCGCATTTGTGTTGAAATAAATTCCACACCAAAGAGCTGATTTTTTTTGTATTTTGACCAGGCATGTCAATGGCCATATTCGTCCCACGGACAACAGGTGTCTCCCCGGGTGCCTGACTTAAACAAACCACCTCACCATCAGAATCCTCCTTGTCAATTTCCTCCCCAGCGCCAGCAACACCCATATCCTCATCCTGGTGTACTTCAACAGTGACATCTTCAATTTGACTATCAGGAACTGGACTGCGGGTGCTCCTTCCAGCACTTGCAGGGGGCGTGCAAATGGTGGAAGGCGCAAGCTCTTCCCGTCCAGTGTTGGGAAGGTCAGGCATCGCAACTGACACAATTGGACTCTCCTTGGGGTTTTGTGATTTAGAAGAACGCACAGTTCTTTGCTGTGCTTTTGCCAGCTTAAGTCTTTTCATTTTTCTAGCGAGAGGATGAGTGCTTCCATCCTCATGTGAATCTGAACCACTAGCCATGAACATAGGCCAGGGCCTCAGCCGTTCCTTGCCACTCCGTGTCGTAAATGGCATATTGGCAAGTTTACGCTTCTCATCAGACGCTTTAAATTTTTATTTTTGGGTCATTTTACTGAACTTATGTTTTTTGGATTTTACATGCTCTCTACTATGACATTGGGCATCAGCCTTGGCAGACGACGTTGATGGCATTTCATCGTCTCGGCCATGACTAGTGGCAGCAGCTTCAGCACGAGGTGGAAGTGGATCTTGATCTTTCCCTATTTTAACCTCCACATTTTTGTTCTCCATTTTTTAATGTGTGGAATTATATGCCAGTATCAATGCAATGGCCTACTACTATATATACTGCGCACAACTGAAATGCACCACAGGTATAGAATGTAGATGGATAGTATACTTGACGACACAGAGGTAGGAACAGCAGTGGCCTACCGTACCGTACTGCTATATATACTGGTGGTCACTGTCAGCAAACTGCAAAACTAAAATGCACCACAGGTATAGAATGTAGATGGATAGTATACTTGACGACACAGAGGTAGGTACAGCAGTGGCCTTCCGTACCGTACTGCTATATATACTGGTGGTCACTGTGTCAGCAAACTGCACAACTGAAATGCACCACAGGTATAGAATGTAGATGGATAGTATACTTGACGACACAGAGGTAGGTACAGCAGTGGCCTACCGTACCGTACTGCTATATATACTGGTGGTCACTGTGTCAGCAAACTGCACAACTGAAATGCACCACAGGTATAGAATGTAGATGGATAGTATACTTGACGACACAGAGGTAGGTACAGCAGTGGCCTACCATACTGTACTGCTATATATACTGGTGGTCACTGTGTCAGCAAACTGCAAAACTAAAATGCACCACAGGTATAGAATGTAGATGGATAGTATATTTGACGACACAGAGGTAGGTATAGCAGTGGCCTACCGTAATGTACTGCTATATATTCTGGTGGTCACTGTCAGCAAACTGCAAAACTAAAATGCACCACAGGTATAGAATGTAGATGGATAGTATACTTGACGACACAGAGGTAGGTACAGCAGTGGCCTTCCGTGCCGTACTGCTATATATACTGGTGGTCACTGTGTTAGCAAACTGCACAACTGAAATGCACCACAGGTATAGAATCTAGATGGATAGTATACTTGACGACACAGAGGTAGGTACAGCAGTGGCCTACTGTACCGTACTGCTATATATACTGGTGGTCACTGTGTCAGCAAACTGCACAACTGAAATGCACCACAGGTATAGAATGTAGATGGATAGTATACTTGACGACACAGAGGTAGGTACAGCAGTGGCCTTCCGTACCGTACTGCTATATATACTGGTGGTCACTGTGTCAGCAAACTGCACAACTGAAATGCACCACAGGTATAGAATCTAGATGGATAGTATACTTGACGACACAGAGGTAGGTACAGCAGTGGCCTACCGTACCGTACTGCTATATATACTGGTGGTCACTGTGTCAGCAAACTGCACAACTGAAATGCACCACAGGTATAGAATGTAGATGGATAGTATACTTGACGACACAGAGGTAGGTACAGCAGTGGCCTACCGTACTGTACTGCTATATATACTGGTGGTCACTGTGTCAGCAAACTGCAAAACTAAAATGCACCACAGGTATACAATGTAGATGGATAGTATATTTGACGACACAGAGGTAGGTATAGCAGTGGCCTACCGTAATGTACTGCTATATATACTGGTGGTCACTGTCAGCAAACTGCAAAACTAAAATGCACCACAGGTATAGAATGTAGATGGATAGTATACTTGACGACACAGAGGTAGGTACAGCAGTGGCCTTCCGTGCCGTACTGCTATATATACTGGTGGTCACTGTGTTAGCAAACTGCACAACTGAAATGCACCACAGGTATAGAATCTAGATGGATAGTATACTTGACGACACAGAGGTAGGTACAGCAGTGGCCTACTGTACCGTACTGCTATATATACTGGTGGTCACTGTGTCAGCAAACTGCAAAACTAAAATGCACCACAGGTATAGAATGTAGATGGATAGTATACTTGATGACACAGAGGTAGGTACAGCAGTGGCCTTCCGTACCGTACTGCTATATATACTGGTGGTCACTGTGTCAGCAAACTGCAAAACTAAAATGCACCACAGGTATAGAATGTAGATGAATAGTATACTTGACGACACAGAGGTAGGTACAGCAGTGGCCTTCCGTACCGTACTGCTATATATACTGGTGGTCACTGTGTCAGCAAACTGCACAACTGAAATGCACCACAGGTATAGAATCTAGATGGATAGTATACTTGACGACACAGAGGTAGATACAGCAGTGGCCTTCCGTACCGTACTGCTATATATACTGGTGGTCACTGTGTCAGCAAACTGCAAAACTAAAATGCACCACAGGTATAGAATGTAGATGGATAGTATACTTGACGACACAGATGTAGGTACAGCAGTGGCCTACTGTACCGTAATGCTATATATTATATACTGGTGGTCAGCAAACTGCAAAACTGAAATGCACCACAGGTATGGATGGATAGTATACTTGACGACACAGAGGTAGGTACAGCAGTGGCCTACTGTACCGTAATGCTATATATTATATACTGGTGGTCAGCAAACTGTGCAAAACTGAAATGCACCACAGGTATGGATGGATAGTATACTTGACGACACAGAGGTAGGTACAGCAGTGGCCTTCTGTACCGTACTCCTATATATTATATACTGGTGGTCAGCAAAATTATGCACTGTACTCCTCCTATATACTGTCTACAATGCAGCACAGATATGGAGTGTTTTTCAGGCAGACAACGTATACTGGTGGTCACTGGTCAGCAAAACTCTGCACTGTACTCCTCCTATATAATATTATACTGGTGGTCCCCAGTCCCCACAATAAAGCAGCACACTGAGCACAGATATGGAGTGTTTTTCAGGCAGACAACGTATACTGGTGGTCACTGTCAGCAAAACTCTGCACTGTACTCCTGCTGTGTAATACAGCTGCTCTCCAGTCCTCACAATTAAGCAGTGTGAGCACAGATATATGCAGCACACTGAGCACAGATAAGGAGCGTTTTTTTCATGCAGAGAACTGATAAAACTGGTGGTCACTGATCAGCAAAACTCTGCACTGTACTCCTATATTAATATACAGCTGCTCCCCAGTTCCCACAATTAAGCAATAAGTAAAGCAAGCACAAATATTTGCATCAACAATACACGGAAAGTACGTCAGCCACGTCCTCTCCCTAACATTTCCAATGCACGAGTGAAAATGGCGGCGACGCGCGGCTGCTTATCTAGAATCCGAGAGCGGGATGATGACGTTCGGGCGCGCTCGGGTTAACCGAGCCATACGGGAGAATCAGAGTATGCCTCGGACCCGTGTAAAAAGGGTGAAGTTCGGGGGGGTTCGGTTTCCGAGAAACCGAACCCGCTCATCACTAATCCTAACACAGATAGAGCTAGAGGACGCATTACTCCATATTTCACCCCACTCCTCCTCATCCAAAGTGACACCCAAATCCCTCTCCCAGGCCAATTCTCTGTGATCTCTGGGAGTAGCAGAGCCCTGCAATAGCAAAGCATAGAGATCTGATATAAGACCTTTCGTAGAGGAGCGTCGCAGACATATATTTTCAAGAGTGGTGAGAGGCCTAGAAGAGAGAGTGGTATGAACCCCGGAGTGAAAGTGTCTAAGTTGGAGGTAGCGGAAAAATTCACTATGAGGGAGAGAGTATTATGTCTGAATCTGGGTAAATGAAGGAAAGGATGTACTAGAGGTAATGTCGTTAAGAAAGGCAATGTTTCCCTGTTTCCAGAGTGAGAAAGCAGATTTAACCATTCTCGGAGGGAAGGCAGGGTTGTGGAACAGAGGTATGAGGGGAAATGTGTTAGGGGCCAATTGATGTTTCCTTACAACAAGATCCCAAATGTATAAAGAACGGGCCACCACTGGGTGAGATGAGATGGCACGAGGGCGGGAGGTTCTCGGAAGCCACAAGAGGGAAGAGAGTGTGGAGAGTCCCAGCTCACCGGCTTCGATAGCTATCCACACCTTGTCCGCCCCCGGGCCACACCACTGAACACAGGATGCCATCTGGGCTGCGTGGTAATAGTATTTAAAATTGGGTATGCCTAAACCTCCGCCCCAGGAAGGCCGTTGTAGCAGCGAAAGTTTAATTCTAGGATGTTTATTGGCCCAAATAAAACGGGAAGTTTGATACTGCAAGAATTTAAAAACGTAGGGGGGAATATAGATCGGGAGCGTCTGGAAAAGATAACTAAGTCTGGGAAGAAAATTCATCTTTACAGAATTGGCACGTCCAATCCATGAAATGAAATAGGAAGACCAAGTTTGGAGATCAGAGCGAATTTTGTCCAAAAGACGTGGGAAATTCGCCTGAAAGAGTTGATGGTGTCTGTGGGTTAGATAAATACCTAGGTATTTGAGTTTTCGGTTATGCCAGGAAAATGGAAATGTTGATTCAAGTTGTGACCTAAACGCAGGGGTAATGTAAAAATCGAGTACTTCTGTTTTAGTAGCGTTAATCTTATAACCCGAGTATTGCGAATAGAGGTCAATCTCAGAGAGGAGGGGAGAGAGCGACGATGTCAGGTTCGAAAGAGAAACCAGTACATCGTCAGCATAAAGTGCAATTTTGTGTTCCATGCGGGCGATTCGAATCCCTGTAATATTCGGATTGAGACGAACCCTGGCCGCTTAAGGCTCCATGACAAGGGCAAAGATCAAGGGCGAGAGTGGGCATCCCTGTCTGGTACCATTAGATATCTCAAAGCATGAGGAAGTGACCCCATTGACAGAGACCCGCGCTGAGGAGTTGCGATACAGTGCTGAGACCCCATCATAAAACTTACCAGAAAAGCCCATGCGTTGGAGGACCGAGAAGGCGAAAGGCCACGAAATGCGATCAAACGCCTTCTCCGCATCCAGGGCTAGCAACAGGGAAGAGGACTTTTGTTGGTGGATAGAATGGATAATATCAATGGCCCTACTGGTGTTATCGGAGGCCTGTCGGCCTGGAATAAATCCAACCTGATTGGGATGTACCAGTGTAGGGAGAAGGGGGGCCAATCTCAAAGCTAGGATTTTTGCATAAATTTTCAAATCAACATTGAGCAATGAAATGGGCCTATAATTACCGCACTGAGTGGGGTCTCTGTCAGGCTTAGGGATAACAACAATATCAGCTTGAGTAGTTGCCGGAGAAAAGGATGCACCCCCCAATATCTGGTTAAAGAGGGCGGTAAGGTGATGGGCTAATATTTTAGCAAAATGTTTATAGTAGTGTGCCGGGAAACAGTCAGGGCCGGGAGCGGCTGAGGACCGCATGGATTTCACAGCTGTTAACGTCTCCTCTACTGAGATATCCTGATTTAGTGTGTCTAATTGAGCTGTGGATATGCCCGGCAGAGGGGTTGTGGACAGGTAGGAACGTAACCTCTCCAGGTCGAGGGAAGGGGAATGCGTCAGGGTCGTCAAGTTATAAAGAGAGCTATAGTAGTCCTTAAACTCAGCAACCAATTGTTTAGGGTCGTATGTAGGCTCACCTAGAGTTCGGGAATACAATTTGTCAATTGCGCCAGATGCCTGTATACGTCATAATTTATTCGCCAGCAGGGAATCTTACTTGTCTGCCTTGTCATAGAATTTCTGATTTAATTTCCGCAGAATGAGAGCTGCACGACGGGACAAAAGCGCGCTCAGTTGGCCTTGTAAGTTAGCGATTTGAGCAAGTAAGGCAGGGCAGGAAGTTAGTTTATGCTGGGTGGTTAGGGTAGCTATTTGAGATTCTAAAAAGTGTATCTCCTGCGTCGCTTTCTTGCGCAGCGAGGAGGTCCGTGCCATAAGGAGACCTCTCAAGGTGGCCTTATGAGCCTCCCAAATTATACTAGAAGAGACATCAGGCGTGGTATTCTCAGTAAAATATTGTTCAATCACCATTTGTATTTCCGTGGAGACTGACGAGTTAAGCAACAGGGATTCATCGAATCGCCATTTGCGAACAGTGTGTGCGGAATGATGCAGATCCATGAGAACGTAAACACTGGAATGGTCAGTCCAAGTGAAAGAGGTTATTCCCACGTCAGTAATTCTAGAGGCAATGGAGGACGAAATGTGTAACATATCAATCCGGGTGTAGTGTTGATGCGGGGATGAATAGTGGGTGTAGTCTCTGGCTACAGAGTGGCAGAGACGCCACGAGTCCTGCAGGTCGTGGAACTTAAGGGAGGCTGCAAGCATGCGTGAAGCTCTAGAGGCAAGGGGGGGACCAGTCCTATCTAAACTGGGGTCAAGAATGGTGTTAAAATCCCCACCCAACACAATGTGGCCCTGTGCAACCTTGCCAATGTGACGGAAAAGGGAATGGAAAACTGAGGCTGATCCTGGTTAGGAGCGTATACAGAAACAAGTGTCAGGACTTCAGAACGGAGGGTACCAATAACCATCAAGTACCGACCGTCTGGATCCACCACAGTTTTGCTATGTGTAAATGGAACGTGGCGATTAATTAAAATTGCAACTCCACGTTTCTTACAATCTGCTGAAACAAAAAAAGTTTGTGTAAATTGCCTACCGCGGAGTTGTGTATGGGAGCCCGTAAGGTGGGTTTCCTGAAGAAAAACGACGTCAGTTTTCTCACGTCTACAGGCGCCCAAGAGCACTGTCCGTTTTTTGGGGGAGTTGAGGCCATTTACATTAACGGATAATATCTTTAGGGGCATGGTGGGCTGAGTAACAACATCTCATTGAGAGCCATAAAAAAGGGGGCACAAAAACAAAGGCCTCCCGTGACTCAATCACCCATAAAGGAATAAAGGCAAGTAGAATGGATACCCAGAACCCACCACAAGGACAAGGGAAGAAAAGGGAAATGAGAGTAAAGAAGGCCACAGAAGGAAAGTAAAGAAGAGCAAGAAGAGAGGAAAAAAAACCATTCGGGCAAAAACCCTGTAGCAATGGGGCCCGTAACAGGACCGCCAAACTAAAGAAAAACATATTCAATAAAGCAATCAAAGAAGGGAGCATGGGGGTAGTGGCACGAACCACCATATCAGACTGTGCGGCCTGACTGAGAACAAAATGGGCAAGGCCAATAAAGTATAACATACGAAGATAAAACCTGTGTCAGGAGGGGAAGGAAGGGGGAGGGAGGAGGAGGGGGGGGGGAAGGGGGGAGGGGGAAGAACCGGGAAGGAAGGAGAAGGAAGGGGGGCATCAAGGGGAATAGCAACAACATGTGGTCCGCATGGTAGGGTAGGCATCGTAGGGCCTAGATGCCAAACGACCGGTCATCTTGTGACCATGAACCTGAAAGCAAAATGTATAATAGAAGACATAACAGGTGGAACATTTAAAGAACCATCATAGATAGTGCCTGAGATAAACCAGCGGGGTCCATGAAACAGGGACCAGGTCAACCTGCTCCGTGGAGGGCCCCCAGTACCAAAAACAAACAAACAACTATTGTCATTGGATATAGAACATTAAAGGCAAAATATCAATCAACATATAAAAAGAAACAAAGGAGGTCCAAGGAACCAGGGATGGTCAGGTCAGTCCAGTCCAGGCGGAACCTCCAGCAGAGGCAAATGGGTCGACAGAGGAGTACGACGATTCTGGGAGGAGATCAAGCTTGCGAAGCAGTTCCTGCCCTTGTGTCAGAGTCTTAAGTGTATAGTTGATGCCATTAAAAGAAAACTGCAACTGAAAGGGGAATCCCCAGCAATATCAAATTTGGTGTTGGCGTAGAAGTCTAGTAATCGGTTGGAGGTCCCGTCGTTTCTGAATGGTCGAGGGCGCCAAGTCCTGGTAAATCTGCAATTGCATGCCCCGGAAGGCTATATCAGAGGAATCCCGGACGGAAGCAATTATTTTTTCCTTCGAGCGGTAATAATGGAGACGGGCTATAATGTCCCGAGGGGGTTGTGATGTTGAAGGTTTGGCCCGCAGGGCCCTGTGTGCCCTATCAAAGAGGCAATCCTCATCAGATAAGTCCGGGACTAAATGCTGGAAAAGGTCTTTCAAGAAGGAGGGCAACGTAGAGCTCTGGACTGATTCCGCCACATTACGTATGCACAAGTTATTGCGATGGGATCGATTCTCTTGAACCTCTTGGCGCTCCTTCAGGGTCTCAATCTCAGCTTGGAGCCTCGAGAGTTCGTGGTCTAGACGCTGTTGCGAGCGACATAAGTCGTCAGTCTTCGTCTCCAAGGCATCCGTACGATTTCCAAGCGAGGCAATCTCCGTTTTGAAATCCAAGACAGCTTTGGACAGTTCTTGTTTAAAGGCTGTTTGCACGCCTTCCAGGAGGCCGGACATCACTGCCTG
This sequence comes from Pseudophryne corroboree, assembly GCF_028390025.1. NCBI lineage: Eukaryota > Metazoa > Chordata > Amphibia > Anura > Myobatrachidae > Pseudophryne > Pseudophryne corroboree. The sequence continues at coordinate 613,096,546 of NC_086444.1, read as the reverse complement.
TATCTGAGGGTCAATACCCAACTCCGAAGAGCGTGGTGATGAAGGGGACTCTGGGGAGTGCGTCATGGTCTGGGTACTCTTAGCCTTGCTGTCGAAGAAATTTGCGGAGGCCTGGGGAGCTTTCTTGTTTCTTTGTGACATAATGGATGCAAGCTGGGGAGAGAGCTATCTTCTCCAGTAAAGTTGCAGTAGAGAGGGGGAAGGAGCGGTGGGATAGAGAATAGGAATTGACACAGGTGGGTTATGAGGCAGTCAGGCCAACCATGGGGTGTTATTCATCCAGAGACCATCGCAGCCGCGAGGAACACCAGGGCCAGACTGTATAGCGCGGCCGGCTGAAGCATCCAGGATCGGGGCAGTGGAGAGGTGGGCAGGGGGGAGCTCCGGTCACCAGAGAACGCTGTAGGGCGGGTGACGTATCCCCGCAGCCGCCGCTGAATTTGGCTGAGCTCCGGAGCTCTGCGCCGGCCACGCAGTGCCTTGGGGAGCGGCCTGTCACTGAAGGCCGTTGCTCCGCCGGCAGAGGTAGGCCCCGGTTCGCGGGCTGCAGCCAGAGGGTCCCACCGCTCCCCAAACAGCAGACAGGTCAGCAGGAGGGGCTCCGGCGGTTGGGTGAGGGAACTGGGAGGTCGGATGTGCAGGGAAAGGTGAGATCAGAGCCACCTTAGCAGGAGCTCAGTTAAGCATGGACCTCACCATTAGGCAGTCAAGCCACGCACCCCAGAATCAAGGTTTTTATGTTACCAGGAGCCTGCAACACCGCTGTCGCTAATGTGGCAACACCGCTGTGGCTAATGTGTGTCTTGTCCAGAGAGGAAGCTATCCGAGTGGCAGGGGAGACAAGGGACCCCGTAAGCAGGCAGTTCACTCACCCATCTCCAACAGCGGGAGCAAGGGGCTCCACGTGATACAGCAGAGCGGCCCGGCAGTGTTCTCTCCTCACCGCTCCCGGCGTCCACGGCAGACGATCCACCAGGCAGGACGACCTCCACACAGGGTAAGCTGCACAGAAGAGGACCCGGCAGCCCACCAGACGCGTGACAGGAGTCCCGGCTCCGGACGGCCCGACCAGCACGCAGTGTTCGGGGAGTGTGGGAAATCGAGGTCCCGGCTTCACGCCGGAAGCAGGCCGCAACCCTCAAAGCTGACTCCCGGCTCCGCAGTGAGCTCCTGGACATGCAGAAGGGGCCAGCAAGGCAGCAGCTCCCTGCACCAGGTGCGTAGAGGCAGGATGGGGAACTTAAGGGCTTAATTAGGGGAATAACGCAGGAGCTGTGAGCATCCACGTCTGCTCTCTCTCACAGCCAGGCCACGCCCCTGTATTTCTTCCATTTTTTTATAATTGCGCCAACAGTTGATCTCATCTCACCAAGCTGCTTGACTATTGTCGAGTAGCTCACCCCAGCCTTGTGCAGCTCTATAATTTTGTCCCTGGTGTCCTTAGACAGCTCTCTGGTCTTGGCCATGGTGGAGAGGTAGCAGTCTGACTGTTTGAGGGTGTGGACAGGTGTCTTTTATACAAATAACCAGTTCAACCAGGTGCCATGGATACAGGTAATGAGTGGAGGATAGAAGAGCTTCTTAAAGAAGAAGTAACAGGTCTGTGAGAGCCAGAAATCTTGCTGCTTGGTATGTGTTCAAATATTTATTTTCCACAATAATATATACAAGTAAATTGTTTAAAAATCATACAATGTGATTTCCTGTTTTTTTTGTTTTTTTTCAGATTCTGTCTCTCACAGTTGATGGAAATTACAGACCTCTCTCATGTTTTTAAGTGGGTCAACTTGCACAATCGGGGTCTGTCCAAATACTTTTTTGCCCCACTGTGTGTATATATATAATTCAGAGTTGATCGCAGCAGCAAATTTGTTAGCAATTGGGCAAAACCATGTGCACTGCAGGGGGGCAGATATAACATTTGCAGAGAGTTAGATTTGGGTGGATTATTTTGTTTCTGTGCAGGGTAAATACTGGCTACTTTATTTTTACACTGCAATTTAGATTTCAGTTTGAACACACCCCGCCCAAATCTAACACTCTCTGCACAAGTTATATCTGCCCCCACTGCAGTGCACATAGGGGGTAATTCCAAGTTGATTGCAGCAGGAAATTTTTTAGCAGTTGGGCAAAACCATGTGCACTGCAGGGGAGGCCGATATAACATGTGCAGAGAGAGTTAGATTTGGGTGGGTTATTTTGTTTCTGTGCAGGGTAAATACTGGCTGCTTTATTTTTACACCGCAATTTAGATTGCAGATTGAACTCACCACACCCAAATCTCTCTCTCTCTGCACATGTTATATCTGCCTCCCCTGCAGTGCACATGGTTTTGCCCAACTGCTAAAAAATTCCCTGCTGCAATCAACTTGGAATTACCCCCATAGGCCCTCATTCCGAGTTGTTCGCTCGCTAGCTGCTTTTAGCAGCATTGCACACGCTAGGCCGCCGCCCTCTGGGAGTGTATCTTAGCTTAGCAAAATAGCAAATGAAAGATTAGCAAAACTGCTACTAAATAATTCTTTGCAGTTTCTGAGTAGCTCCAGACCTACTCACAGATTGCGATCAGCTCAGTCGGTTTAGTTCCTGGTTTGACGTCACAAACACGCCCTGCGTTCGGCCAGCCACTCCCCCGTTTCTCCAGACACTCCTCCGTTTTTCCCTGACACAAGCAGACAAACAATTTGGAAGCTGCTCAATCATACCTGGAGGTAATTATATATCAGGTGCTGGAAGGGGGAGGGGTCACAGACAAACAACAGACAAGGAGGAAGGGGGGTGCAAATCCCCACCTCCAGATTCCCTTCCGCACACTGAAAATTACCTGTAACAATCCCTGAACCTATCTGGTAATAAAATTCAGAGAATTTGTCACAAATGTTTGCAAACACATGTTTAGCTGCTGGCCACTTCACGGCTTCTCTGATACAGCAGTCCTAACCTACATAATAGCAGTTTTGTCTGCGACCCCTCCCCCTTTCCAGCACCTGATATATAATTACCTCCAGGTAGGATTGAGCAGCTTCCAAATTGTTTGTCTGCTTGTGTGCATGAGGCATTGAATGGGAGCAGCATTTGGAAGGCATGCTGTTCCTTGTGGTGCCAATGGGAGATCCTGGGGGTGGCTCCCGGGTAAGTTAGTTCTCTGTCTGGAAGTGTTTTACTAATAGCCTTTATCATGAGGCGTACTGTGACAAATTACATGGCCCTATGTTGGCACTGCTATTTTGTAGGTTAGGACTGCTGTATCAGAGAAGCCGTGAAGTGGCCAGCAGCTAAACATGTGTTTGCAAACATTTGTGACGAATTCTCTGAATTTTATTACCAGATAGGTTCAGGGATTGTTACAGGTAATTTTCAGTGTGCGGAAGGGAATCTGGGGGTGGGGATTTGCACCCCCCTTCCTCCTTGTCTGTTGTTTGTCTGCGACCCCTCCCCCTTTCCAGCACCTGATATATAATTACCTCCAGGTATGATTGAGCAGCTTCCAAATTGTTTGTCTGCTTGTGTGCATGAGGCATTGAATGGGAGCAGCATTTGGAAGGCATGCTGTTCCTTGTGGTGCCAATGGGAGATCCTGGGGGTGGCTCCCGGGTAAGTTAGTTCTCTGTCTGGAAGTGTTTTACTAATAGCCTTTATCATGAGGCGTACTGTGACAAATTACATGGCCCTATGTTGGCACTGCTATTTTGTAGGTTAGGACTGCTGTATCAGAGAAGCCGTGAAGTGGCCAGCAGCTAAACATGTGTTTGCAAACATTTGTGACGAATTCTCTGAATTTTATTACCAGATAGGTTCAGGGATTGTTACAGGTAATTTTCAGTGTGCGGAAGGGAATCTGGGGGTGGGGATTTGCACCCCCCTTCCTCCTTGTCTGTTGTTTTTCCCTGACACGCCTGCGTTTTTTTAGCACACTCCCGGAAAACGCTCAGTTACCACCCAGAAACGCCCCTTTCCTGTCAATCATTCACCGATCAGCAGTGCGACTGAAAATCGTAGTTCGAACACTAGCAAATCTACTAAGTTTTGTGTTAAATAACTTAGCGCATGTGCTCTGTGAACCATGCGCATGCGCAGTTAGCAACAAATCGCAGCATAGCGAAAATCGTCAACGAACGAACAACTCGGAATGACCCCCATGGTTTTGCCCAACTGCTAACAAATTTGCTGCAATCAACTCTGAATTACCCCCAAAGGCCAGAATAAGTATTCATGAGGCAGCATAGGCGTGCGCACGGGGGGTGCCTGGTGCGCACAGGCACTCCCTAATGTCCAGCACCCCCCTCACGTCTGCAATGATCGTGAGCCCAGCCTACTGCAGTTCCAGTTTGTAACTGTACTTCCCCCCGCTGCGCCCGCCACCCACTGCTACTGTTTATACTTTAATGTCCGACTCCACCAGTGGACGCACAGGGAGCCTGACGTCAAGCTCTGCCTCTCACACCCTCCCTACTCTTCCGCCCGCACTCTTCTCCCGCCATGTGTTACCTGCCGCTGACAGCCACGCCAAAGCCACAGGCCCAGCCCAGGCAGCTTTCCTCTCAGGAGGTTCGGGATCCATCCCATACAACCTGCTGCGCTGCAGTGGGTACGGTAAATCTGGAGCCTTTAGTTAACCTACCAGCCCCACCCAGAATCCCTCCAGCAGAAAGAGAAACTGTCAGAGTAAGCCTGCATACGAATTCAGGAGAAAAAAAGGTGCACAAACATTACTTATGATTAGCTGGATGCCACTGCCCACCTGACTCACCATATATATATCGTAAAAAAAAAAAATTCATTCACACCTTTATATATATATATATATATATATATATATATGTATATGGGGTAAACTGACAGCGCCAAAAAAGTAGTAGAGATAGTTTTTCACAGTATGTCTATTATATTCCCTTATAAAATATTTACACTCTGCGATATCACTCCCCTTTCTTTATGGGGCGTCTGCTCAATCTTAAATAAAACCTACACTTGTACGTGTGTAGAATAAAAGGAATTTTAGAAAAAGTGGATAAGATCAGAGCGACCACCGGTGATAAAAGTATAAAACTAGAGATAAAAATTTAAAAGCAAAAAGCGGGATTTATTTGTAACGAACGTAGCCAATTAAAAAAATATATATACTTTTAGACACACATGACGATATATATAAAATGCGTATTTTTCTAAAAAAGATTTTTCGTTTAAAAGTAAAACATAAAAATATTCAGAAAAAAGGCATGTAATAAAAGACAGATGTGTGCTAAAAACAGGTCCTCATAATCATAATAGAGGTACCATGCGAGGCATTAATGTATCTAGAATTAGTTAAAAAAGAGAGGTAATGAATAGAATAAACAGCTTATCTTGAGAATATTCAGTAATGGCAGGAATCACCCAACGCGTTTCGTCTAGTTTGACTTCATCAAGGGGTAGTGAGCACAGTGTGACATGTCATCTATTTATACCCCTATGGGTCAGGAAGTAATTGGTGACATCACTTCCTGTTGCAGGATTTACAGAATACAGGATATGTTAGTAAGTTAGAAAATACAATATAAATAATGTCTGCAGTGAGGAATATTAAAGCGCCTGAATTGCGCAAAAATACTGTGTCCAGAATCTCTGTAAGTACAAAAATACTTTTCAGTTTGTTTAAGTCCGGTTTTGACGCAAATCGCGTCATTTCCGCCCCATTTCCGGTGTCCGTGGATCCTTTCCGCGCATGCGCCGGTTGCTGTGAGAGGAAGTGCGGCGGCCATTTTCTTAGAGTCCGTATGATGAGACCGCTGCCTGTGCTGGAAGCAAATGACGGCGGCCATGTTTTCGTTGTTTATATGTGTATACTTATGCAGTTTGGATACGCTGACTCCGTCTCCACACAGGAAGCCACACATGTAAATAGGAGAAACGAGAGTCAGTGAAGCTGCAGATGTGTCAAATTACTAGCTTATTTAGAGATAACACTGATTTAGTATAGATTGTAATTAGACTATGCATCATGACACTTAGTCATTTGATATTATAGTACTTCAAGAGTGACATATATTTTGCGGCGTCAGTGGTATTCTATTGGTCTGCATAAGTTATTGGCATGCAGGTTTAAGTTGGATAGAGGGAACTTATGCAGCGAGATCGGCATTTGTGATTGGATTTACGGATATAAATACACATATATTGTTTATAGAGCCAAATGAAAATTAATTTGGTTTAAATGAATACGAGTACAAATATGAGAATAACTATATAGAGACGTACATTAGAATGGGATGGGGGAGAGGGGGGTGGGGGGGGGGGGAGGGGGGGGGTTTGGGGGGGGGGGGAGAAGAAGTGGGAGGAGATTGCAGAAAAATCACCAACCCATATTCCAGTTGTTATTACAGTACCCAGTCTTCTTGGGATGTTCCCATACCCAGTACTGACCGGGCCCACATTGCTTGGCTTCCAAGATCGGACGGATTTGGGCATATCCAGTGTGGTATGGCTGTAGTCTGAGGTTAGGGTAGTGAAAGAAGTGGTCCAGATGTTGGGGAGCCCAACGCTCCATATTCCAACCCGGACTGAGCTAGAAGGAAGGGGGGGGGGGGGGGGGAAGGGGGGAGGAGCGGGGGTGGGGGGGGGGGGGGAAATGTGGATAAAATCAAGAATGTGTGGAGGGAATGCGAGCTTACGTTTATAGAAAGGGGGCTATTTCATAGCCTTCGTTCAGTCCATTCGGATGAAGGGATTTCAATTCGTGTATCCAGAACATTTTTAGACTAAAAGACCACTGAAAATCCGCATACAGGAACATATAAGGAACATAAAGAACCGGGTCCAAACACACGCGGTTTCCAGACACTTCCTACAACATCACGGCTCGAACCCAGAAGAACTCACGTTCAAAGGCCTGGAGTTAGTGGCATTAGGAGAAAGAGGGGGGGACCTCTCCAACCTCCTGTCAAGGAGGGAAATGTTCTGGATACACGAATTGAAATCCCTTCATCCGAATGGACTGAACGAAGGCTATGAAATAGCCCCCTTTCTATAAACGTAAGCTCGCATTCCCTCCACACATTCTTGATTTTATCCACATTTCCCCCCCACCCCGCTCCTCCCCCCTTCCCCCCCCCCCCCCCCTTCCTTCTAGCTCAGTCCGGGTTGGAATATGGAGCGTTGGGCTCCCCAACATCTGGACCACTTCTTTCACTACCCTAACCTCAGACTACAGCCATACCACACTGGATATGCCCAAATCCGTCCGATCTTGGAAGCCAAGCAATGTGGGCCCGGTCTGTACTGGGTATGGGAACATCCCAAGAAGACTGGGTACTGTAATAACAACTGGAATATGGGTTGGTGATTTTTCTGCAATCTCCTCCCACTTCTTCTCCCCCCCCCCCCCCCCCAAATCCCCCCCCTCCCCCCCCCCCCCCCCACCCCCTCTCCCCCATCCCATTCTAATGTACGTCTCTATATAGTTATTCTCATATTTGTACTCGTATTCATTTAAACCAAATTAATTTTCATTTGGCTCTATAAACAATATATGTGTATTTATATCCGTAAATCCAATCACAAATGCCGATCTCGCTGCATAAGTTCCCTCTATCCAACTTAAACCTGCATGCCAATAACTTATGCAGACCAATAGAATACCACTGACGCCGCAAAATATATGTCACTCTTGAAGTACTATAATATCAAATGACTAAGTGTCATGATGCATAGTCTAATTACAATCTATACTAAATCAGTGTTATCTCTAAATAAGCTAGTAATTTGACACATCTGCAGCTTCACTGACTCTCGTTTCTCCTATTTACATGTGTGGCTTCCTGTGTGGAGACGGAGTCAGCGTATCCAAACTGCATAAGTATACACATATAAACAACGAAAACATGGCCGCCGTCATTTGCTTCCAGCACAGGCAGCGGTCTCATCATACGGACTCTAAGAAAATGGCCGCCGCACTTCCTCTCACAGCAACCGGCGCATGCGCGGAAAGGATCCACGGACACCGGAAATGGGGCGGAAATGACGCGATTTGCGTCAAAACCGGACTTAAACAAACTGAAAAGTATTTTTGTACTTACAGAGATTCTGGACACAGTATTTTTGCGCAATTCAGGCGCTTTACATGATGTTAATATTCCTCACTGCAGACATTATTTATATTGTATTTTCTAACTTACTAACATATCCTGTATTCTGTAAATCCTGCAACAGGAAGTGATGTCACCAATTACTTCCTGACCCATAGGGGTATAAATAGATGACATGTCACACTGTGCTCACTACCCCTTGATGAAGTCAAACTAGACGAAACGCGTTGGGTGATTCCTGCCATTACTGAATATTCTCAAGATAAGCTGTTTATTCTATTCATTACCTCTCTTTTTTAACTAATTCTAGATACATTAATGCCTCGCATGGTACCTCTATTATGATTATGAGGACCTGTTTTTAGCACACATCTGTCTTTTATTACATGCCTTTTTTCTGAATATTTTTATGTTTTACTTTTAAACGAAAAATCTTTTTTAGAAAAATACGCATTTTATATATATCGTCATGTGTGTCTAAAAGTATATATATTTTTTTAATTGGCTACGTTCGTTACAAATAAATCCCGCTTTTTGCTTTTAAATTTTTATCTCTAGTTTTATACTTTTATCACCGGTGGTCGCTCTGATCTTATCCACTTTTTCTAAAATATATATATATATATAGGGTGTTATGACACATACCTTCTCAAAAAGCTAAGAAACCTTATTTATACATTTTTATGTTGATCTTATTTCCAACTGCTTATTGTTAGGAATTTTTTCTCCCTTGTCTTTTATTAATTTGCTATACTAATTTTATACTAACTTGGATTTCTATATGTATTTTTGTATATATTTTTTGTAGTCCTAGTGATTTCTCACTAATATTTGGTTCCTTGTATAGGGCCATATTTTTATCTACTTTTGATTGGTGTTAATTACATTTTATTAAATTTTATAATTTTCATCCGAGTCTCCTTCAAATCGTAAGACACCATTGGTCGCTTAAAATCACCTTATTCTCCCTTTCTTTTACACTTTACACGAAGCACCTTACCAATGCTTCTCTCTTTAAGGTGGAGCTGACGCCCAAATATATTTAAGGGAGTGTCTGAAATAAGGAGACCATCTTGTATTCACAATACCCTGGTCTGCACTCTAGTACAGTTTGGTATCGCGGTTAAGCGCCGACAAGCCTTCCCCCATCACGATATATATATATATATATATATATATTTGCCTTGGATTGTCATTGGTTACCAACATCCCATCACCCCATTCTTTCATTGTGATATCACTTGGGGATTTGAGAGCACTCACAAACTGAACAAAGACATAGCTGCTGCGAGTACTATACAGCAGTACATTTGTGGATGTAGCTATGTGACCAGCGGTCAGGAGACCGGTGGTCACAATACCTCCCCCTACATCCCGACCCCTCACAATCCCGAAATGCCGACCAACAGGGACTATACACCCATATAGTGGGAATAGAACCCGTGGCGAGCGCAGCTTGTTGCGCTTGCCCCCCCCCCCCGCCATCAGTATGCTGACCAGGATCGGTATGCTGACCGGGCATACCACACCCGTACATTTGAACATTGAATTACCTTATGAGAGTTTTTGCAGTTTCCTTTTTCTTGATATATTTTAAATGATTGTAATATAACAATGCATGACGTTATTATTATACCAATAAACAGTGCACAGTGACACTGACAAAAATTTTCAGTCTATCATTACACTATTATACTGTACTGTATGTATATTATAAGGGTTGAACGATATAATCCTAGATTATAAATAGGGTTCCTCTCAGGACTTGGAGCCAGAGAGGAGGACACAGAGAACTGAGCAACCGTGAGGGGTTACCCTTCTTTTCTTTTTATCTTTTTTATTATTATTATTTTTTTACATATATATATATACTAGCTTAGCCAAGCATTCAGTAGTTTCCTGAGTGCACCTACAGTCTATACATGCACTCAGGAAACTACTGAATGCTTTCCACAGCTAGTATATATATATATATGTAACCCTTTTCTTTTTTTCATGAATGCACCCACAGATCTAATTTTTTAGATTTCATACTTTTCTTTTTTATAACTTTACTGTATTTGGCCAGGCCTATATTGTTTAGTTTGCAATGAGTGCCAATGGGCGGTGCTAGACACGGCCAATGAGCGGTGCTAGACACGGCCAATGGGCGGTGTTAGTCACACCCAATAGGTAGTGCTAGACACACCCCTCCAATCATGCACCCCCTAATAAAATGTGCTGTGCACGCCTATGTGAAGCAGTGAAAAGTGTTTATATATATATATATATATATATATATATATAAACATACTCGCTACCTTATGGTCTAGCAATACTTTTGAGTGAAATCCCGCTGCCGTAAATCACGGCGGCTGCTGTCCATTTTTGGCTAGGCGAATCTGTTTGCCCTCAATTGAATTCCTCACTTAATGTCTGTCTAGAAACTAGAGATGAGCGGGTTTGGTTCCCTGAGAACCGAACCCCCCCAAACTTCACTACCCTAGCACGGATCCGAGCCAGGCTCGGGTTTTCCCGCCTGACTCGGAAACCAGAACGAGGCAAAACATCATCATCCCGCTGACGGATTCTCGCTGGGTCTGGATTCCATATAAGGAGCCGCGCGTCTCCGCCATTTTCACTCCACCTTTGGAGAGTGCAGTGAGAGGAATTGTCTCCGTCCTCAGTGTCCTGCATCAGTACAGTGGTAGTGTCTTGTGCTGCATCAGTCCACTCACAGTGGTGGTGTCCTCTGCTGCCATATGTCCAGTGCTGCTGTATAAGTCCAGTCCAGTGGTGCTGTGTTGTGCTGCATCAGTTCAGTGGTGGTGTATTGTGCTGCATCAGTCCAGTCACAGTGGGGGTGTCCTCTGCTGCCATATGTCCAGTGCTGCTGTATAAGTCCAGTCCAGTGGTGCAGTGTTGTGCTGCATCAGTTCAGTGGTAGTGTATTGTGCTTCATCAGTCCAGTCACAGTGGTGGTGTCCTCTGCTGCCATGTGTCCAGTGCTGCTGTATAAGTCCAGTCCATTGCATTGGTGCTGTGTTGTCCTGCATCAGTCCAGTGGTAGTGTCTTGTTCTGCATCAGTCCAGTCACAGTGGTGGTGTCCTCTGCTGCCATATGTCCAGTGCTGCTGTATAAGTCTAGTCCATTGCAGTAGTGCTGTGTTGTCCTGCATCAGTCCAGTGGTGATAACCCAGTGCTGCTGTATATGTCCAGTGGTACTGCTGTATATGTCCAGTGATACTGCCGTATATGTCCAGTGATACTGCCATATATGTCCAGCGGTACTGCCATATAAATCCAGTGATACTGCCGTATATGTCCAGAGGTACTGTCGTATAAATCCAGTGATAATGCCATATATGTCCAGTTGTACTGCCATATAATTCCAGTGATACTGCCGTATATGTCCAGTGGTACTGCCATATAATTCCAGTGATACTGCCGTATATGTCCAGTGGTACTGCCGTATAAATCCAGTGATACTGCCGTATATGTCCAGTGGTACGGCCATATAATTCCAGTGGTACTGGCGTATAAGTCTAGTCCAGTGGTACTGCCGCATAAGTCAAGTGGTACTGCCGTATAATTCCAGTGGTACTGCCGCATAAATCAAGTGGTACTGCCGTATAATTCCAGTGATACTGCCATATAATTCCAGTGATACTGCCGTATAATTCCAGTGATACTGCCGTATAATTCCAGTGATACTGCCGTATAATTCCAGTGGTACTGGCGTATAAATCCAGTGATACTGTCGTATAAATCCAGTCCAGTGGTACTGCCGTATAAATCCAGTGGTACTGCTGTATAATTCCAGTGATACTCCATATATGTCCAGTTGTACTGCCATATAATTCCAGTGATACTGCCGTATATGTCCAGTGGTACTGCCATATAATTTCAGTGATACTGCCGTATATGTCCAATGGTACTGTCGTATAAATCCAGTGATACTGCCGTATATGTCCAGTTGTACTGCCATATAATTCCAGTGATACTGCCATATATGTCCAGTGGTACTGCCATATAATTCCAGTGATACTGCCGTATATGTCCAGTGGTACTGCCATATAATTCCAGTGATACTGCCGTATATGTCCAGTGGTACTGTCGTATAAATCCAGTGATACTGCCGTATATGTCCAGTTGTACTGCCATATAATTCCAGTGGTACTGCCATATATGTCCAGTGGTACTGCCATATAATTCCAGTGATACTGCCATATAATTCCAGTGATACTGCCATATAAATCCAGTGATACTGCCGTATATGTCCAGTGGTACTGCCGTATAATTCCAGTGGTACTGGCGTATAAGTCTAGTTCAGTGGTACTGCCGCATAAGTCAAGTGGTACTGCCGCATAAGTCAAGTGGTACTGCCGCATAAGTCAAGTGGTACTGCCGTATGATTCCAGTGATACTGACATATAATTCCAGTGATACTGTCGTATAATTCCAGTGGTACTGGCGTATAAATCCAGTGATACTGCCGTATAAATCCAGTGGTACTGGTGTATAAATCCAGTGATACTGCCGTATAAATCCAGTCCAGTGGTACTGCCGTATAAGTCCAGTGGTACTGCTGTATAATTCCAGTGATATTGCCTTATAATTCCAGTGATACTGCCGTATAATTCCAGTGGTACTGGCGTATAAATCCAGTGATACTGCCGTATAAATCCAGTCCAGTGGTACAGCCATATAAATCCAGCGGTACTGCCGTATAATTCCAGCGATACTGACGTATAATTCCAGTGATACTGCCATATAATTCAAGTGGTACTGGCGTAAAAGTCCAGTGGTACTGGCGTATAAATCCAGTGATACTGCCGTATAAATCCAGTGATACTGCTGTATAATTCCAGTGGTACTGCCGTAATAATCTAGTTCAGTGATGCTGCCATATAAATTCAGTGGTGATGTCCTGTGCGATATATTATTTACTCCAAAAAAAGAGGTTATTAATATTTAATCCAAATAATTTTCACAAGGTTTGCCCTGTGTGGTGTAGAGGTACTCTCTCCTGTACCACATATTGTTATATAACTCCAGAAAAATAATGGAGAACAAACATTTTGGGGATAAAATAGGGAAAGATCAAAAACCACTTCCTCCTAGTGCTGAAGCTGCTGCCACTAATCATGACACAGACGATGAAATGCCATCAACGTCGTCTGCCAAGGCCGATGTCCAATGTGATAGTAGAGGGCATGTAAAATCCAAAATGCCAAAGTTCAGTAAAAAGACCCAAAAAAATAAATGTAAATGGTCTGACGAGAAACGTAAACTTGCCAATATGCCATTTACGACACGGAGTGGCAAGGAATGGCTAAGGCCCTGGCCTATGTTCATGACTAGTGGTTCAGCTTCAAATGATGATGGAAGCCCTCATCCTCCCACAAGAAAAATTATAAGAGTTAAGATGGCAAAAGCAGAGCAAAGAACTGTGCGTTCTAAGATGGTATCACAAATCCCCAAGGAGAGTCCAAGTGTGCCAGCGGTTGCGATGCCTGACCTTCCCAACACTGGACGGGAAGAGGTGGCTCCTTCCACCATTTGCATGCCCTCTGCAAGTGCTGAAAGTAGCACCCACAGTCCAGTTTCTGATATTCAAATTGAAGATGTCACTGTTGAAGTACACCAGGATGAGGATATGGGTGTTGCTGGCGCTGAGGAGGAAGTTGACGATGAGGATTCTGTTAGTGATGTGGTTTGTTTAAATCAGGCACCGGGGGAGACACCTGTTGTCCATGGGATGAATAAGCCCATTTTGATACCTGGGCAAAATAACAAAAAAGCCACCTCTTCGGTGTGGAATTATTTCTCCACAAATCCGGACAACAGGTGTCAAGCCGTTTGTTGCCTCTGTCAATCTGTAATAAGTAGGGGTAAGGACGTTAACCACCTAGGAACATCCTCCCTTATACGTCACCTGGACCGCATTCATCAGAAGTCAGTGTCAAGTTGTGAAACTTTGGGTAAGAGCGTAACCAGTCCACTGACACCTAATCCCTTCTTCCTCCTGTATCCAAGCTCCTGCAAGCCACACCACCAACTCCCTCAACGTCAACTTCCTCCTGTCAGGAACATCAGTAGTCCTGCAGGCCATGTCACTGCCAAGATTGAGGAGTCCTCTCCTAATCGGGATTCCTCCGGAGGATCCTTGAGTGGTACACCTACTGCTGCTGTTGCTGCCGCTGCTGTTGTTGCTGCTGGGAGTCGATCGTCATCCCAGAGGGGAAGCCGGAAGACCACTTGTACTACTTCAACTAAGCAATTGACTGTCCAACAGTCCAATGTGAGGAAGATGTTGCAAAGCGGATAACTGAGGCCTTGACAGCTATATTGATGTTAGACGTGCGTCCGGTATCCGCCATTAGTTCAGTGGGACTTAGAGAATTGATGGAGGTAGTGTGTCCCCGGTACCAAATCCCATCTAGGTTCCACTTCACTAGGCAGGCGATATCGAGAATGTACAGAGACATCAGAAAAAGTGTCCTCAGTGTCCTAAAAAATGCAGTTGTACCCAATGTCCACTTTACCACGGACATGTGGACAAGTGGAACAGGGCAGACTAAGGACTATATGACTGTGGCAGCCCACTGGGTAGATGTATTGCCTCCCGCAGCAACAACAGCAGCGGCACCAGTAGCAGCATCTCGCAAACGCCAACTCGTTCCTAGGCAGGCTACGCTATGTATCACCACTTTCCGTAAGAAGCACACCACTGACAAACTCTTACGGAAACTGAGGGACATCATCGCACAATGGCTTACCCCAATTAGACTCTTCTGGGGATTTTTGATATCGGACAATGCCACCAATATCATGCATGCATTACATCTGGGCAAATTCCAGCACGTCCCATGTTTTGCACATACAATTAATTTGGTGGTGCAGAATTTTTTGAAAAATTACAGGAGCGTGCAGGAGATGCTGTCGGTGGCCTGAAAAATTGCGGGCCACTTTCGACATTCAGCCACTGCGTGCTGAAGACTGGAGCACCAGCAAACACCTGAACCTACCCTGCCATCACCTGAAGCAAGAGGTGGTAACGAGGTGACATTCAACACTCTATATGCTTCAGAGGATGAAGGAGCAGCAAAAGGCCATTAAAGCCTATACATCCACCTACGATATAGGCAAAGGAGGGGCAATGCACCTGACTCAAGTGCAGTGGAGAATGATTTCCATCTTGTGCAAGGTTCTCAAACCCTTTGAACTTGCCACACGTGAAGTCAGTTCAGACGCTGCCAGCTTGAGTCAGGTCCGTCCACTCATCAGGCTTTTGCAGAAGCAGCTGGAGAAATTGAAGGAGGAGCTAAGACGGAGCGATTCCGCTAAGTAGGTGGGACTTGTGGATGGAGCCCTTCATAATCTTTGCCAGGATTCAAGGGTGGTCAATCTGTTGAAATCAGAGCACTACATTTTGGCCACTGTGCTCGATCCTTGGTTTTAAGCCTACGTTGTATCTCTCTTTCCAGCAGACACAAGTCTGCAGACGTTCAAAGACCTGCTGGTGAGAAAATTGGCAACTCAAACGGAACGTGACCCATCAACAGCTCCTCCTTCATTTTCTCCCGCAACTGGGGCTACAAGGAAAAGGATAAGATTTCCTAGCCCACCCGCTGGCGGTGATGCAGGGCAGTCAGGAGCGAGTGCTGACATCTGGGCCAGGCTGAAGGACTTGCCAACGATTACTGACATGTCTACTGTCACTGCATATGATTCTGTCACCATCGAAAGAATGGTGGACGATTATATGAGTGACAGCATCCAAGTAGGCATGTCAGACAGTCCGTATGTGTACTGTGAAGAAAAAGAGGCAATTTGGATGCCCTTGCACAAACTGGCTTTATTTTACCTAAGTTGCCCCCTCCAGTGTGTACTCCAAAAGAGTGTTTAGTGCAGCCGGTAACCTTGTCAGCGATGATGTTCATCAAAATGAATTATAAATTTCTCCGGGAAGACCTTTACCAGCAATTGCCTCCAGAAAGTACACAGGGACCTGTCATGTTGGATTCCAGTGGGGACGAATTAGTACTCTGTGAGGCGGAGGATATACACAATGAAAGGGGTGAGGAATCGGAGGATGAGAATGAGGTTGACATCTTGCCTCTGTAAAGCCAGTTTGTGCAAGGAGAGATTGATTGCTTATTTTTTGGTGGTGGCCCAAACAAACCACTCATTTCAGCCACAGTCCTGTGGCAGACCCTGTCACTGAAGTGATTGGTTTGTTAAAGTGTGGATGTCCTGTTTATACAACATAAGGGAGGGTTGGAGGGCCCAAGGACAATTCCATTTTACACCTCTCTTTCTTCTTTGCATCATGTGCTGTTTGCGGACTAGTTTTTTAAAGTTTCATCCTGTCTGACACTGCCATACAACTCCAGTGGTACTGCCATATAAGTCCAGTCCAGTGGTGCAGCCATATAAGTTCAGGGGTACTGACGTATAAGTCCAGGGGTACTGCCGTATAAGTCCAGTCCAGTGGTACTGCCGTATAAGTCCAGGTGGTACTGCCGTATAAGTCCAGTCCAGTGGTGCTGTCTTGTGCTGCATCAGTCCAGTGGTAGTGTCTTGTGCTGCCATAAGTCCAGTGGTGGTGTCCTCTGCTGTATATTATTTACTCCAAATAAAAGGGGTTATATACATTAATTATATTATTATCAAAATCATTTTTACAGGGTTTGCTCTGTGTGGTGTAGGGGTATGCTCGCCTGTGCTGCATATTATTATAATAGCTCCAAATAAAAGGGTTATTATTATCCAAATTAATTTTACAGGCTTTGCCATGTGTGTGTGTGTGTGTGTGTGTGTGTGTGTGTGTGTGTGTGTGTGCGTGTGCGGTTTAGGGGTATGCTCTCCTGTGCCACAATATTGTGCGTGTATTACATCTGGGCAAATTCCAGCACGTCCCATGTTGTTTGTGCCACACACTTGTGTCGCTAAGCTTAGAGCTTAGTCATACAGCTACCTCATTGCACCTCTTTTTCTTCTTTGCATGATGTGCTGTTTGGGGCCTGGTTTTTTTAAGTGCCATCCTGTCTGCCATTGCAGTCCCACTCCTAGATGGGCCAGGTGTTTGTGCCGCACACTTGTGTCGCTTAGCTTAGCCATCCAGCTAACTAATTGCACCTCTTTTTCTTCTTTGCATGATGTGCTGATTGGGGCCTATTTTTTAAATCTGTCATCCTGTCTGCCACTGCAGTACCACTCCTAGATGGGCCAGTTGTTTGTGCCGCACACTTGTGTCGCTTAGCTTAGTCATCCAGCCACCTCGGTGCAACCCTTTGGCCTAAAAACAATACTGTGAGGTGTGAGTTGTTCAGAATAGACTGGAAATGAGTGAAAATGAATGTTATTGAGGTTAATAATACCATAGGATCAAAATTACCCCCAAATTATGTGATTTTAGCTGTTTTTATGTTTTATTTCAAAAATAATCCTGATCCAAAACCAAAACACGAAAGGGTGGTTTTGGCAAAACCAATCCGGATCCAAAACACGAGCATGGAACCAGAACAAAAACCAAAACACGAAAAAGTGCCCGCCGCACATCTCTACTAGAAACCAGCAAGCTTCAGCTACCACCTTTTTTAACACACTGTAAATTACCATATATAATTGAAATCCCCCCATAGACAGTACAGCACCTAAACAAACATTTTTATTGTAGAGACCGTGTATAATGACAGTTTCTACTTTTAAGCTGCTACATGACCTTTCTTTCGACTTTATACTAGTGATGAGCACCGGAAATTTTTCGGGTTTTGTGTTTTGGGTTTGGGTTCGGTTCCGCGGCCGTGTTTTGGGTTCGAACGCGTTTTGGCAAAACCTCACCGAATTTTTTTTGTCGGATTCGGGTGTGTTTTGGATTCGGGTGTTTTTTTCAAAAAACCCTAAAAAACAGCTTAAATCATAGAATTTGGGGGGTCATTTTGATCCCAAAGTATTATTAACCTCAAAAACCATAATTTCCACTCATTTTCAGTCTATTCTGAATACCTCACACCTCACAATATTATTTTTAGTCCTAAAATTTGCACCGAGGTCGCTGGATGACTAAGCTAAGCGACCCTAGTGGCCGACACAAACACCTGGCCCATCTAGGAGTGGCACTGCAGTGTCACGCAGGATGGCCCTTCCAAAAAACCCTCCCCAAACAGCACATGACGCAAAGAAAAAAAGAGGCGCAATGAGGTAGCTGTGTGAGTAAGCTAAGCGACCCTAGTGGCCGACACAAACACCTGGCCCATCTAGGAGTGGCACTGCAGTGTCACGCAGGATGTCCCTTCCAAAAAACCCTCCCCAAACAGCACATGACGCAAAGAAAAAAAGAGGCGCAATGAGGTAGCTGTGTGAGTAAGATAAGCGACCCTAGTGGCCGACACAAACACCTGGCCCATCTAGGAGTGGCACTGCAGTGGCACGCAGGATGGCCCTTCCAAAAAACCCTCCCCAAACAGCACATGACGCAAAGAAAAAAAGAGGCGCAATGAGGTAGCTGTGTGAGTAAGATAAGCGACCCTAGTGGCCGACACAAACACCGGGCCCATCTAGGAGTGGCACTGCAGTGTCACGCAGGATGTCCCTTCCAAAAAACCCTCCCCAAACAGCACATGACGCAAAGAAAAAAAGAGGCGCAATGAGGTAGCTGTGTGAGTAAGATAAGCGACCCTAGTGGCCGACACAAACACCGGGCCCATCTAGGAGTGGCACTGCAGGTCACGCAGGATGTCCCTTCCAAAAAACCCTCCCCAAACAGCACATGACGCAAAGAAAAAAAGAGGCGCAATGAGGTAGCTGTGTGAGTAAGATAAGCGACACTAGTGGCCGACACAAACACCGGGCCCATCTAGGAGTGGCACTGCAGTGTCACGCAGGATGGCCCTTCCAAAAAACCCTCCCCAAACAGCACATGACGCAAAGAAAAAAAGAGGCGCAATGAGGTAGCTGTGTGAGTAAGATAAGCGACCCTAGTGGCCGACACAAACACCGGGCCCATCTAGGAGTGGCACTGCAGTGGCACGCAGGATGGCCCTTCCAAAAAACCCTCCCCAAACAGCACATGACGCAAAGAAAAAAAGAGGCGCAATGAGGTAGCTGTGTGAGTAAGATAAGCGACCCTAGTGGCCGACACAAACACCGGGCCCATCTAGGAGTGGCACTGCAGTGTCACGCAGGATGTCCCTTCCAAAAAACCCTCCCCAAACAGCACATGACGCAAAGAAAAAAAGAGGCGCAATGAGGTAGCTGTGTGAGTAAGCTAAGCGACCCTAGTGGCCGACACAAACACCGGGCCCATCTAGGAGTGGCACTGCAGTGTCACGCAGGATGTCCCTTCCAAAAAACCCTCCCCAAACAGCACATGACGCAAAGAAAAAAAGAGGCGCAATGAGGTAGCTGTGTGAGTAAGCTAAGCGACCCTAGTGGCCGACACAAACACCGGGCCCATCTAGGAGTGGCACTGCAGTGTCACGCAGGATGGCCCTTCCAAAAAACACTCCCCAAACAGCACATGACGCAAAGAAAAAAAGAGGCGCAATGAGGTAGCTGTGTGAGTAAGCTAAGCGACCCTAGTGGCCGACACAAACACCGGGCCCATCTAGGAGTGGCACTGCAGTGTCACGCAGGATGGCCCTTCCAAAAAACACTCCCCAAACAGCACATGACGCAAATAAAAATGAAAGAAAAAAGAGGTGCAAGATGGAATTGTCCTTGGGCCCTCCCACCCACCCTTATGTTGTATAAACAGGACATGCACACTTTAACCAACCCATCATTTCAGTGGCAGGGTCTGCCACACGACTGTGACTGAAATGACGGGTTGGTTTGGACCCCCACCTAAAAAGAAGCAATTAATCTCTCCTTGCACAAACTGGCTCTACAGAGGCAAGATGTCCACCTCATCATCATCCTCCGATATATCACCGTGTACATCCCCCTCCTCACAGATTATCAATTCGTCCCCACTGGAATCCACCATCTCAGCTCCCTGTGTACTTTGTGGAGGCAATTGCTGCTGGTCAATGTCTCCACGGAGGAATTGATTATAATTCATTTTAATGAACATCATTTTCTCCACATTTTCTGGATGTAACCTCGTACGCCGATTGCTGACAAGGTGAGCGGCGGCACTAAACACTCTTTCGGAGTACACACTTGTGGGAGGGCAACTTAGGTAGAATAAAGCCAGTTTGTGCAAGGGCCTCCAAATTGCCTCTTTTTCCTGCCAGTATAAGTACGGACTGTGTGACGTGCCTACTTGGATGCAGTCACTCATATAATCCTCCACCATTCTTTCAATGGTGAGAGAATCATATGCAGTGACAGTAGACGACATGTCCGTAATCCTTGTCAGGTCCTTCAGTCCGGACCAGATGTCAGCATCAGCAGTCGCTCCAGACTGCCCTGCATCACCGCCAGCGGGTGGGCTCGGAATTCTGAGCCTTTTCCTCGCACCCCCAGTTGCGGGAGAATGTGAAGGAGGAGATGTTGACAGGTCGCATTCCGCTTGACTTGACAATTTTGTCACCAGCAGGTCTTTGAACCCCAGCAGACTTGTGTCTGCCGGAAAGAGAGATCCAAGGTAGGCTTTAAATCTAGGATCGAGCACGGTGGCCAAAATGTAGTGCTCTGATTTCAACAGATTGACCACCCGTGAATCCTTGTTAAGCGAATTAAGGGCTCCATCCACAAGTCCCACATACCTAGCGGAATCGCTCCGTGTTAGCTCCTCCTTCAATGTCTCCAGCTTCTTCTGCAAAAGCCTGATGAGGGGAATGACCTGACTCAGGCTGGCAGTGTCTGAACTGACTTCACGTGTGGCAAGTTCAAAGGGCATCAGAACCTTGCACAATGTTGAAATCATTCTCCACTGCGCTTGAGACAGGTGCATTCCACCTCCTATATCGTGCTCAATTGCATAGGCTTGAATGGCCTTTTGCTGCTCCTCCAACCTCTGAAGCATATAGAGGGTTGAATTCCACCTCGTTACCACTTCTTGCTTCAGATGATGGCAGGGCAGGTTCAGTTGTTTTTGGTGGTGCTCCAGTCTTCTGTACGTGGTGCCTGTACGCCGAAAGTGTCCCGCAATTCTTCTGGCCACCGACAGCATCTCTTGCACGCCCCTGTCGTTTTTTTAAAAATTCTGCACCACCAAATTCAAGGTATGTGCAAAACATGGGACGTGCTGGAATTTGCCCATATTTAATGCACACACAATATTGCTGGCGTTGTCCGATGCCACAAATCCACAGGAGAGTCCAATTGGGGTAAGCCATTCCGCGATGATCTTCCTCAGTTGCCGTAAGAGGTTTTCAGCTGTGTGCGTATTCTGGAAAGCGGTGATACAAAGCGTAGCCTGCCTAGGAAAGAGTTGGCGTTTGCGAGATGCTGCTACTGGTGCCGCCGCTGCTGTTCTTGCGGCGGGAGTCCATACATCTACCCAGTGGGCTGTCACAGTCATATAGTCCTGACCCTGCCCTGCTCCACTTGTCCACATGTCCGTGGTTAAGTGAACATTGGGTACAACTGCATTTTTTAGGACACTGGTGAGTCTTTTTCTGACGTCCGTGTACATTATCGGTATCGCCTGCCTAGAGAAGTGGAACCTAGATGGTATTTGGTAACGGGGGCACACTACCTCAAGAAATTGTCTAGTTCCCTGTGAACTAACGGAGGATACCGGACGCACGTCTAACACCAACATAGTTGTCAAGGCCTCAGTTATCCGCTTTGCAGCAGGATGACTGCTGTGATATTTCATCTTCCTCGCAAAGGACTGTTGGACAGTCAATTGCTTACTGGAAGTAGTACAAGTGGGCTTACGACTTCCCCTCTGGGATGACCATCGACTCCCAGCAGCAACAACAGCAGCGCCAGCAGCAGTAGGCGTTACACGCAAGGATGCATCGGAGGAATCCCAGGCAGGAGAGGAATCGTCAGAATTGCCAGTGACATGGCCTGCAGGACTATTGGCATTCCTGGGGAAGGAGGAAATTGACACTGAGGGAGTTGGTGGGGTGGTTTGCGTGAGCTTGGTTACAAGAGGAAGGGATTTACTGGTCAGTGGACTGCTTCCGCTGTCACCCAAAGTTTTTGAACTTGTCACTGACTTATTATGAATGCGCTGCAGGTGACGTATAAGGGAGGATGTTCCGAGGTGGTTAATGTCCTTACCCCTACTTATTACAGCTTGACAAAGGCAACACACGGCTTGACAAATGTTGTCCGCATTTCTGGTGAAATACTTCCACACCGAAGAGCTGATTTTTTTGGTATTTTGACCAGGCATGTCAATGGCCCTATTCCTCCCACGGACAACAGGTGTCTCCCCGGGTGCCTGACTTAAACAAACCACCTCACCATCAGAATCCTCCTGGTCAATTTCCTCCCCAGCGCCAGCAACACCCATATCCTCCTCATCCTGGTGTACTTCAACACTGACATCTTCAATCTGACTATCAGGAACTGGACTGCGGGTGCTCCTTCCAGCACTTGCAGGGGGCGTGCAAATGGTGGAAGGCGCATGCTCTTCACGTCCAGTGTTGGGAAGGTCAGGCATCGCAACCGACACAATTGGAGTCGGACTCTCCTTGTGGATTTGGGATTTCGAAGAACGCACAGTTCTTTGCGGTGCTTTTGCCAGCTTGAGTCTTTTCATTTTTCTAGCGAGAGGCTGAGTGCTTCCATCCTCATGTGAAGCTGAACCACTAGCCATGAACATAGGCCAGGGCCTCAGCCGTTCCTTGCCACTCCGTGTGGTAAATGGCATATTGGCAAGTTTACGCTTCTCCTCCGACAATTTGATTTTAGATTTTGGAGTCCTTTTTTTACTGATATTTGGTGTTTTGGATTTTACATGCTCTGTACTATGACATTGGGCATCGGCCTTGGCAGACGACGTTGCTGGCATTTCATCGTCTCGGCTGTCAAAGTCAAAAATATTACATAGAGAGAACATACAAACTACACACATTTAAGTCGCTATACTTGCAAATATGCGCAGCGAGCACAGCAATATATGGTAACACACGCATTTGCTCAGACATGGCACGGAGATGGATTCGGCGCTTGTTTAATACAGTACATGGTTATAATAATGTCGGGCACCAGACATCATGGAGATTTAGAATTGGCTGATGAATTGATGTCATGAATGTGTATTATTTGAACAGAACCAGATGCGCCCGTCATGTTTGGTATTGAAGCAAGCAGATTGATGTGTGTGTTAGTTTGAGGCTTGTTGTGAAGTTGTGGGACATTGCAGCGAATAGATATGATTATATGTATAAAAGCTAAGATCATTTTGTTAGAACAATGAATGATCAAGCCAACCCTTTACTAAGATTTCAGGGCTGAACCTGATTAGCATATACAAAGCAAAAGAGACCCCTCCCCCAGGAACTAGGAAAACAGGCATGGCTAGAAAAGAAGTCAGTTTCAGTTTGCTTGGGGCCTCTGAGGACAGATATACTGTAGCTACTCACACAGCTACCTGGCACCCAGCAGCATGGCGGCTACATCCCCAGGACTGACCTCCAAACTAAAGGCTAAGTATTGAATTCACATGGCTAGATAAGGAAATATAGACAGATTACTTTAAGGTCAATGGTGCTGGT
Source organism: Pseudophryne corroboree (assembly GCF_028390025.1). Taxonomy (NCBI): domain Eukaryota; kingdom Metazoa; phylum Chordata; class Amphibia; order Anura; family Myobatrachidae; genus Pseudophryne; species Pseudophryne corroboree. The sequence continues at coordinate 613,072,871 of NC_086444.1, read as the reverse complement.
TTAAATAGGATATTGTAACTTGTTTGTGTGATAGATCTGGGAATATGTGGGTAGCAATGGCAGGCTGATATGTGTGGTTACATTGTGATCTGGTCTTGTGATGAATATGCTCTGGTTATTGAGATACTGAAGTTGTTTGGAATGTGAAATTGAATAAGATGGTTCTAGGAAGTTGGATTGTAATTGTGAAAGGTGATTTAGATGGTTTGGAATTGTAAAATCAGAACATATGCATTGTTTTGAGGCTTGGACATTTTGGAATAAAATGGAGTCTTGTGTCTTCTGCTATGTGATTGTGGTGTAGCAGAGAGTGCCATGTGTTTGGACCTGCAAATCTAAAATGGCTGCTGCCGGGTATTTTCCCCTCCCCCTTTCAACCATGTGGTGCAGTCTTTGGAATCATGGGAGTTTTCCCAAAATGGAGTCTAGCTTCTGTCCCATGCGGTATTGTAGGGTTGTGTATATAGGGACAGCCAGTATGGGTAAGGTCAAGTATTTTCTCCACAAAGATTCTCAGCATTGGCTAACTGCGCAGCGATTGTCTCTCACATGTGTAGTTTTATCTGCAATCATATTGTTCTTATTGTTATTGTGAGCCATATCTCTCTCTCTCTCTCTTCTCCTCTTTCTCCCTCATTTTCCCTTAAACGTAAATTGTATTGTATTGTATTTCCTGTGTAGTTATCTGGTTAGTTAGTCTATGTTATATTGGTAGTGTATAGCTTGTATTGTATTATTCTTTCTGAACGTTCATTCTCTCACTAAAGGCGTTAGAACCTTAGACCGGTATTTGATTAGTTATTATAAATGCATAAAGGTTTCTCAGAGCGTCATAGTCGCACATACAGCTTTTAAGCTAACAAGGTTACACAGCATTACATCTACACATTGTCACTGCACAAATGTTTACAGTATAAGTACATTCCTTAAGGTATAGTTAAGGGAGTACCCTTGTGGTACTTTTTGCGCCAATGGCGTACTGTGTTCTTTAACCTTTAACGTGTTTTTAATAGGACAAATATTATAGACATTGTCAATTGGCGGCTCGTCGGTCCTTCACATATCTATACTAGGTAATCCCAGCAGACATTATCCATCAGCAAATGGCGGGAGGTTATATTCCTCGTAGTGCTGTCTGGATAAGCGTCTGTTTCGCTTAGTAAAGGGTGCTGAAGTAATCCGGAACTGGAAGGTAAGAAAAGTACGTTATTGTCTTTGTAAATCTGGTTTTTATTTCTATTTGGTGCCAACTACACACGCAGATTGGATGGTTTGTCTGTTTAAATAGGTTTAAAATTATTTTTAATCGCTCTGCATAGCATGATAACTTTAGGAGTTTGAATGATGACTTTCTTTGTGACAAGAAGCAGCATGGTCTGTCCACCATTTTGTGTGACCCTCATGGAGGTGGAAGGGGGAGGAGCAGCGGCCATTTTGGGAAGGTCAATTTTTTTTTATTTTTTTTTGAACGGCTGATTTTCAGTTGACTCAGGAAATAATCAGCCATCCATTGTCAAAAAGAAATCATCATTTAATGAGTTTTTTTTTTTATGCATTTATTTAATCTATATCATAGTCAATCATAAGTAATAGTGATTGGTACTTATATGTAAAATCTATATGCGTGTGCTTACATCAATGTATGTTATTAGATTAAATTTAGAATTGCATGTTCATTTGTGTAAGTTTCAAATCTCACCTTCCTGTTTGCCATTTGCATTGATAACGTGCTAAGAAAGATTTGTTGCTATTAGTAGTTAAAAAGATAAAAAGTAATATTTAAGGTTATAATTGTAAAAAGCACACACACAGCTTCGCCTGAGATACAAGGAAAGACCTGTGTGGTGCTTGGTAGATGATTACAGTTAAAGATCATCTACATTGATAAACGTGCTAATTGTATTTTTGTATGGCCAGCGTACACGTGTCTCTAACAAAAGGCTGAGACTCGCGAACGCAACACAAAGGCCGACGCACGCAGCGTATATTACGCAACGGAGCGTCTGGGTACGCCCACCGAAACTCAAATCGCACAATAGCATTGTTTTAGTGGGGGCGGTATAGCATAGCCACGTGATAATAGCACAAATTGATTTCAGTTTTTCCAAAACTTAGTTTAAATACCTTACTTTACTGTAATGCCTCTGGGGACAGCTATCAGATTACGGGAAATGATTTTTCTGATCAGAAAACTATAAGAATGATAGTGGGTTGAAAACGGTATGAGTGTATTGAATCCCGCTTTGTGAACTGAGTGATCTGGGTGATCTTTGTGTAAAGACGTGATGAGCACGGTCTGAGTGAAAACGTGCAACAGAGTGTGATAAAGTTTTCGTTGTATTACGCTCTGGCTGTTTTGGAGCACAGTAGGGAGACTCCAATGATCCTACCATTTATGGGCAACAAGTGTTTATAAGTGGTACGATTGGACCGCACGGTTGTAGGTGTGACCAATAACGCAACGTGATACGAGGTAAATTGCCCTCATACGTGTTGTGGGAAGCACATGCAAGCGTGATTTGTGTAAAGAAAAAGGAAGGGAATTTTCACTGGTCACAGGAAAATCTCTAGAGATAGGGCCTGCAATGGTTACACGTGTCTGCTAGAAGGCGGACCGGAGATACTCGGAGCAGAAGAAGTTCAGTGGAAGAGCTTTAAGGATTTCCACCGTAGACTGTGTTTGGTGCATTTTTAGGAGGTTTTTTCTGTGTTAAAAGAGGTCCACAATGGAAGCCAAGTGCACAACACAGGGACGTTCAGCAGTCAGGGTTCAGACTGCAGAGGCTTGCAGACCCCGAGGGTCTGCTCGGTTAGTAATGTGGAGGAGGTATGGTCCCCACACTGAGACCTTTTGTGATGAATGGACACGAATGACTGCGGGGGATAAGGCACCATTTCCTGGGATAGGTAGTTTTGACTTAGAGGTATTGCATAATTTAAGGCGGAGGATCTGTCTCATAAAATCCTGGAAACAACGGGTTAAACATGATGATTGTTTGCAGTTATGGCTGCAGGAAAGTGAAATGCAAAGAAATGTAACTTACATACCTAACTTTCATCTTGAGAGGAGAGACATGGCAATGGAGAGGATTATGGTTGCGGAGAAAGGCACAATGTTGTACGATAAAAAGGCACTTAGTAACTGTATTAACAATGAAAGTGTAAAACGTAATAAGGTTTATAAAAATGAAAGTGTTAAATGTACAACTATTAACCCATGCAAGTGGCACCCCTTGTTAAACTTTCCTCAGGAACACCAACAAGAAAGTGAGCCCAGCACAATGTCGGAGCCTTTTCCAGCAGCCATCACACAAGACATCCAGGTGGACGCGACCAAATCGGTAAAGACTGTAATCAAACCCCCTAACGGAGGGTCAGGTGAGGTCGTGTCCACAGGTACGTATGGTATTATACATCACGCACAAACAAATGTACCTCATATCGTGGAATCAATTCAGAATGACGTTACTGGACTTAATCCTGTCAGGGTAATTGCAGTACCAAATGGGAAAACTGACTCTTCAGGAGTCACTCCTGTCAGGAACATCGCCATGTACTGCCCCTTTTCCCGAACAGAATTAAGAACAATTCTGTCTGAATTTCCTGATCCCAGGAAAGACTTAGTTGCTTGTCAAAGGTACATAAGAGTGCTAGGAAACACTGCAGAGCCAAATAACAAAGATTGGAGGACAGTTTTGAGGGCATGCTTACCCCCCGATGTTGATTCATTGAAATTTATTGCTGATTGTAAGATAGATGAGGAAGTACCACTAACAGACAAGTATAACCAAGATAATGTAAAAAGAATCAATCTACAGTTGAAAGAATATTTTCCTACAGTAGTAAAGTGGAATAAAATCTTTACAATAAAACAAAAAGAAGGTGAATCCGCATCAGAGTATTTTCACCGGGCTCTGCAGGATATGGCTAGGTACACTGGTATAGATGACATTGAAACTAACGTACACCACAGAGAGGTAGCTGTGTCTGTATTAATGGACAGCTTAAAAGACACACTAAAAATCAGGGTACAAACCTCCATACCTCATTGGAGAGGCATCTCGGTGGCTGCATTAAGAGAGTCCGCTATCGAGCATGACCGCAATATCCAAAGAACCAGGGAAGCGCAGGGAGAGCGGTTGATGGTACTGAGCATCCAAGCACTAGAGGAGGCATCAAGTCGACCGGAACCCCAGGCCCCTAGCACATGGAGAAAGCCAAGGATTTGTTATCATTGTAGAAGAGAAGGGCATTATGCCAGCAACTGTAATAACCCACATAAAGTCAGACCCCTAGACCAAGAAATGAGCAAAATTATAACACACACAATTATAAACAGGGATCATATAGGAAGAATTTTGAGCCACACCCATAATATGTAGTCAAGAAAGGTGATCACTAGGACGGATGGTAAGCCTGAGGTAACAGTTAATAAATTGGGAGGTCATTCCCTGAAGACACAGGAATGACCGGGTGAAACGTTGTAAATGTATCTGTGAAATGTTTCTTTTCTCTCCCCATCTCTGACGATTATTGATAGGACTCAAACATTGCATATCTACTTGGTCTTTGCAGAAGTCTACCAAACCCCAGCATGACCTATCCGCATCAATGTATTCTGGCCAGATACAGAGGGTGGAGTATGGAGGTGCTGGTGGGAGGGACTGCGCAAGGAAACCATTGGACATGTAGATATGACAGCCTGATGATCTGACAATGTTTTAAAATGTTTGAAAAATGTTTTTTTCCCCTGTTGTTGTTCTCTGTTGATTTATGTGATATATACATATATGAATTGCTCTCTCTCTCTTTTTTTTTTTTTTCTCTCTTCTTTCTCATGTTTTCATGTTTTAAAGATGGTATGTCCCACCTCAGTTAGGCAAATGGTAATGCAAGATTTTTTTGCTCCTTACAGAAAGTTCGCTGGTTTGGAAGGAATATTGCATCACCGGAATGTTCGTTTGGAAGACTGAGAGACAGCACCTTTGAGATGACAGCAGAACAAGAAGAACAACAAGACTAGAGAACTTAATTATCGTAACAAGTTTCTCTCCCCCTCAGACTGTTTTCCCGTACCCCCATTACAAATTTCTTCTTTTCTCCTCCTGTAAGATGGACTTGCCCCAAGAGACTGTGATATGGATTTTTCATGTTGACCCTGATGTTGACCAGAGCAGTCTGTTTCGGTGAGAGTACCAGTGAGGTCGAGAAAGGATCCAGAAAGGTTCTGATGACTGAGACGGAGGTGTAAATTTCCAATAGCAACACAACCACCAAGCAAAGGTAAAAAGACCCACTTGGACGAGGAATTTGATGATCCTGTATACAGACAACTGATGGATTAAAGAAGAAGTTTTGACAACCTTATACACAGATTTTTGATGAACAATGCCATAGACCCCCAGTTTCCCTAGAAATTTTAAAATTACGCTAGCCCAACACTTTTGTAAGCCTATGGACATTGACAAAGCTTTTGCTCGCACCTTATGGGCAAAAGCACAAAGAAGACTGCAACCAACAGACACCGAACAAGACTTCAACCGACAAATGTACATTAACCTGACATAGAATACCACTGCATTTACCATAAGTGTTCTTTATCTTCATTTCTACAACCCTCAGGTAATGACACACATAGTCGATAGGGAATACAGGCACAGATATCAGCAATCACATACCTCCCCCATTCATGTATCATCAACTAAAATGTGCTTCCCCATTTTGTTACAACCACAGCCGAAAAGACCTCGGTAGAGTTTGACAGCCCATCCACAGACCCTTAATACGGGATAAGAAGGAATTCAAATGTATACTTCGCAATACCTCGAAGCTTGATGTACAACACGTACGGCACGATGATACATGACCCCCCAAACATGGATTCATACACACATGCTTCTGCTATCTCACTAGGTCATACCTTTTCCCACCTTCTTCTCTCCTCCCTTACCCAATCATAGAAATGTATTTACATATGACATATATTTTTCTCTTTTTGAAATGTTTTAGGAAGTGGCAGTTATTGGTGACTGCCAAAGGGTGGACTGTCAAAGTCAAAAATATTACATAGAGAGAACATACAAACTACACACATTTAAGTCGCTATACTTGCAAATATGCGCAGCGAGCACAGCAATATATGGTAACACACGCATTTGCTCAGACATGGCACGGAGATGGATTCGGCGCTTGTTTCATACAGTACATGGTTATAATAATGTCGGGCACCAGACATCATGGAGATTTAGAATTGGCTGATGAATTGATGTCATGAATGTGTATTATTTGAACAGAACCAGATGCGCCCGTCATGTTTGGTATTGAAGCAAGCAGATTGATGTGTGGGTTAGTTTGAGGCTTGTTGTGAAGTTGTGGGACATTGCAGCGGATAGATATGATTATATGTATAAAAGCTAAGATCATTTTGTTAGAACAATGAATGATCAAGCCAACCCTTTACTAAGATTTCAGGGCTGAACCTGATTAGCATATACAAAGCAAAAGAGACCCCTCCCCCAGGAACTAGGAAAACAGGCATGGCTAGAAAAGAAGTCAGTTTCAGTTTGCTTGGGGCCTCTGAGGACAGATATACTGTAGCTACTCACACAGCTACCTGGCACCCAGCAGCATGGCGGCTACATCCCCAGGACTGACCTCCAAACTAAAGGCTAAGTATTGAATTCACATGGCTAGATAAGGAAATATAGACAGATTACTTTAAGGTCAATGGTGCTGTTTTAAATAGGATATTGTAACTTGTTTGTGTGATAGATCTGGGAATATGTGCTGGTAGCAATGGCAGGCTGATATGTGTGGTTACATTGTGATCTGGTCTTGTGATGAATATGCTCTGGTTATTGAGATACTGAAGTTGTTTGGAATGTGAAATTGAATAAGATGGTTCTAGGAAGTTGGATTGTAATTGTGAAAGGTGATTTAGATGGTTTGGAATTGTAAAATCAGAACATATGCATTGTTTTGAGGCTTGGACATTTTGGAATAAAATGGAGTCTTGTGTCTTCTGCTATGTGATTGTGGTGTAGCAGAGAGTGCCATGTGTTTGGACCTGCAAATCTAAAATGGCTGCTGCCGGGTATTTTCCCCTCCCCCTTTCAACCATGTGGTGCAGTCTTTGGAATCATGGGAGTTTTTCCAAAATGGAGTCTAGCTTCTGTCCCATGCGGTATTGTAGGGTTGTGTATATAGGGACAGCCAGTATGGGTAAGGTCAAGTATTTTCTCCACAAAGATTCTCAGCATTGACTAACTGCGCAGCGATTGTCTCTCACATGTGTAGTTTTATCTGCAATCATATTGTTCTTATTGTTATTGTGAGCCATATCTCTCTCTCTCTCTCTTCTCCTCTTTCTCCCTCATTTTCCCTTAAACGTAAATTGTATTGTATTGTATTTCCTGTGTAGTTATCTGGTTAGTTAGTCTATGTTATATTGGTAGTGTATAGCTTGTATTGTATTATTCTTTCTGAACGTTCATTCTCTCACTAAAGGCGTTAGAACCTTAGACCGGTATTTGATTGGTTATTATAAATGCATAAAGGTTTCTCAGAGCGTCATAGTCGCACATACAGCTTTTAAGCTAACAAGGTTACACAGCATTACATCTACACATTGTCACTGCACAAATGTTTACAGTATAAGTACATTCCTTAAGGTATAGTTAAGGGAGTACCCTTGCGGTACTTTTTGCGCCAATGGCGTACTGTGTTCTTTAACCTTTAACATGTTTTTAATAGGACAAATATTATAGACATTGTCACGGCCATGACTAGTGGCAGCAGCTTCAGCACGAGGTGGAAGTGGATCTTGATCTTTCCCTAATTTTGGAACCTCAACATTTTTGTTCTCCATATTTTAATAGGCACAACTAAAAGGCGCCTCAGGTAAACAATGGAGATGGATGGATACTAGTATACTTATGGATGGACTGCCGAGTGCCGACACAGAGGTAGCTACAGCCGTGGACTACCGTACTGTGTCTGCTGCTAATATAGACTGGATGATAATGAGATGAAATCAATATATATGTATATATAATATCACTAGTACTGCAGCCGGACAGGTATATATATTTATTATGTAATGACTGATGACGGACCTGCTGGACACTGTCAGCTCAGCAGCACCGCAGACTGCTACAGTAAGCTACTATACTATAGTAGTATGTACAAAGAAGAAAGAAAAAAAAAAACCACGGGGAGGTGGTATACAATTATGGATGGACTGCCGAGTGCCGACACAGAGGTAGCTACAGCCGTGGACTAACGTACTGTGTCTGCTGCTAATATAGACTGGATGATAATGAGATGAAATCAATATATATGTATATATAGTATCACTAGTACTGCAGCCGGACAGGTATATATATATTTATTATGTAATGACTGATGACGGACCTGCTGGACACTGTCAGCTCAGCAGCACCGCAGACTGCTACAGTAAGCTACTATACTATAGTAGTATGTACAAAGAAGAAAGAAAAAAAAAACCACGGGGAGGTGGTATACAATTATGGATGGACTGCCGAGTGCCGACACAGAGGTAGCTACAGCCGTGGACTAACGTACTGTGTCTGCTGCTAATATAGACTGGATGATAATGAGATGAAATCAATATATATGTATATATAATATCACTAGTACTGCAGCCGGACAGGTATATATATTTATTATGTAATGACTGATGACGGACCTGCTGGACACTGTCAGCTCAGCAGCACCGCAGACTGCTACAGTAAGCTACTATACTATAGTAGTATGTACAAAGAAGAAAGAAAAGAAAAAAACCACGGGGAGGTGGTATACAATTATGGATGGACTGCCGAGTGCCGACACAGAGGTAGCTACAGCCGTGGACTAACGTACTGTGTCTGCTGCTAATATAGACTGGATGATAATGAGATGAAATCAATATATATGTATATATAGTATCACTAGTACTGCAGCCGGACAGGTATATATATATATTTATTATGTAATGACTGATGACGGACCTGCTGGACACTGTCAGCTCAGCAGCACCACAGACTGCTACGGTAAGCTACTATACTATAGTAGTATGTACAAAGAAGAAAGAAAAAAAAAACCACGGGGAGGTGGTATACAATTATGGATGGACTGCCGAGTGCCGACACAGAGGTAGCTACAGCCGTGGACTACCGTACTGTGTCTGCTGCTAATATAGACTGGATGATAATGAGATGAAATCAATATATATGTATATATAATATCACTAGTACTGCAGCCGGACAGGTATATATATTTATTATGTAATGACTGATGACGGACCTGCTGGACACTGTCAGCTCAGCAGCACCGCAGACTGCTACAGTAAGCTACTATACTATAGTAGTATGTACAAAGAAGAAAGAAAAAAAAAAAACACGGGGAGGTGGTATACAATTATGGATGGACTGCCGAGTGCCGACACAGAGGTAGCTACAGCCGTGGACTAACGTACTGTGTCTGCTGCTAATATAGACTGGATGATAATGAGATGAAATCAATATATATGTATATATAGTATCACTAGTACTGCAGCCGGACAGGTATATATATATTTATTATGTAATGACTGATGACGGACCTGCTGGACACTGTCAGCTCAGCAGCACCGCAGACTGCTACAGTAAGCTACTATACTATAGTAGTATGTACAAAGAAGAAAGAAAAAAAAAAACCACGGGGAGGTGGTATACAATTATGGATGGACTGCCGAGTGCCGACACAGAGGTAGCTACAGCCGTGGACTAACGTACTGTGTCTGCTGCTAATATAGACTGGATGATAATGAGATGAAATCAATATATATGTATATATAATATCACTAGTACTGCAGCCGGACAGGTATATATATTTATTATGTAATGACTGATGACGGACCTGCTGGACACTGTCAGCTCAGCAGCACCGCAGACTGCTACAGTAAGCTACTATAGTAGTATGTATAAAGAAGAATGAAAAAAAAAAAAAACCACGGGTAGGTGGTATACAATATTATATATATATATATATATATATATATATATATATATATATATATATATATTATATACAATTATATATATATATATACATATATATATATATATATATATATATTAAACTGGTGGTGGTGATTGATTATTAAACTGGTGGTCAGGTCACACTATCAGCAACTTGCAAGTAGTACTCCTAGCAGACAATCACAAAATATATTATACTGGTCTGGTGGTCAGTGTGGTCACAATGGCAGTGTGGCACTGACTCTGGCAGCAAAAGTGTGCACTGTACGTTATATGTACTCCTGAGTCCTGCTCTCAGACTCTAACTGCTCCCCACTGTCAGTGTCTCCCCACAAGTCAGATAATTAATACAGTCACACTATCTAATCTATATCACTTCAGCAAGTAGTAGTAGTATAGTAGTACTCCTCCTAATAATGCTCCCCAAAATTACTACTACTGTGTCTCTCTCTACTGTCTCACTCTCTTCTCTAAACGGAGAGGACGCCAGCCACGTCCTCTCCCTATGAATCTCAATGCACGTGTGAAAATGGCGGCGACGCGCGGCTCCTTATATAGAATCCGAGTGTCGCGATAGAATCCGAGCCTCGCGAGAATCCGACAGCGGGATGATGACGTTCGGGCGCGCTCGGGTTAACCGAGCAAGGCGGGAAGATCCGAGTCGCTCGGACCCGTGTAAAAAAACATGAAGTTCGGGCGGGTTCGGTTTCCGAGGAACCGAACCCGCTCATCTCTACTTTATACACTGCAATGTTTGCCATGAAACATAAATGAGCTATGTAAATATTTTAACTAAAAAATGTTTTTCTTTACTAAATGTATAGTCACTACTATTGTGCTTCTACCTGACATATTTTAATCCTAGGCTGAGCTAGAATGTGAAGACAGCCCTCTTCCAACACACCAACTGCTTACTATATCCAGTACTGAGTAGTTAATGAATAACTACCACTACATAGTGCGTGCAAATAACAGTACAGTGGACCTGAACTCCCTACTGAAAATATAAATGAAGCCAGGCAGCAGGAAATAGAAATGTATGCAGGTGGTAAACCCCAAATCTGACGCTCAGATTTCTAAACAGGGATATACAACAAATGGGCCTGCAAAATATTAGACATGAGGTAAGACAGAAATGTTATTTATACCTCGTCTTGACAGACAGCGTACAGAATTAAGGCCACTCAGACTCTGTCGTAATTATTATTTCTCTATCTTGTCTGTCGTCTGTCAGTATGTAATTACACAGCCTACACGCCCTTGTTTTTTCTTCTAGTGGCAAAAGTAGTCTTATACTTTTATTCTTTACTTGTATGCCTTCATAGTGAACTTTAGTTTTTTAACTGCCGTGTAAGAAAACTGCCCCATCAGTCCACAGATCCCCTGTGTCAGTCTCATTTCTCTGCTTTAAGGGTTATTTTTCACTAGCTGTGTCCTCGTGATGTGGTTTTTGCAGTGTAGATACTTGTGGAATTTGTATGTGTATTCAGAGCAGTGTATGTGTACAGTATCACTACCTTACAGTGATTTCCTGTGCATTACAAGCAAAATAAGTATTCTCTTTATAAATACTATTGGCAGAGCCGGCCCTAACCAATATGATGCCCTAGGCAAGATTTTGGCAGGTGCCCCCTAGCACCACCGCTAGTTCTGCAGGAGATGCCTGGCATGAGTCAGCTGGCAGCTCTGCTAATGTCGGGCGCCTTTTGTTTATGAAAATGCATCTTATTTGCATTACTATGTGGCTAGGATGCACATGCAGCTTCTGCTGATTAAAATGATATGCAGTATGGCTATATACTGTGTGCGACTGCGGCTGTATCTGCATACGAAATGCTACATTACAGTGGTTTCCAGGAATACACTGCAACGTAGCATTTCATATGCAGATACAGCCGCAGTCACACACAGAATATAGGCATGCCGCATATAATTTTAATCAGCAGAAGCTGCTGGTGCCCCTAAGCATACCAAATGCCCTAGGCAGTTGCCTAGTTTGCCTATGCCTAAGGCCGGCTCTGACTATTGGGATAAACTTACGAAACAGAAAAAATAAAAATCCCTTTTTCTGCAAGTTTGTAAAATTGACGTATATCGCGATTTTGACTTCCAGGCCAGTTTAGGGAAAATGACAAGTGGTTTAGGCCAAACCTCCTGTTGAAGCCAAATATTAAGAAATGATAGAAAGTGATCATATTAAAACTGTGTAAACAGGGGCGTTTCTACAGAGGAGGGGGCCCGTGTGCACCTCTGGGTGGCCCCCTCCCCTGAATGGCGCTGTTCAATCTGGCATTGTGCCAGAATCTACTGCACATGCGCAGGCCTCCGGAAACATGGCGCCCGCCATGATCCAGAGGCCAATTTGGTTACTGGGCATGCGCGGAGGCCATTTTGGCGGCAATTTCCACCGCGACCGCAGGAATCCAGAATGGTAAGTATTAAAATGGGGCAGTGTGTGCGATGAGGGCCCCCCCTGGACCCAGGGGCCCGGTTGCATCGCACACATTGCACCCATTATAGAAACACCAGTGTGTGTAAACCAATACTTCATTTTCATATAAAAATTAGCAATTGTACCCCTTTCACACCGCATTTAACGGGCTGCACCCGGGACTTGTGCACGAGTTGGTGATGTCAGCGGTGGAGTGTGCAGAGGTGGCACTTGGAGATCAGATGATCCCCAAAGCGCCTCCTGCTCCTATACAGTGAAAGGGTGGCAGGTCGCATCGACCCGGAAACCCCTTCACACCACACAGCAACACGGGTTGAAGTCGTGTTTAGTTTAACCCTGCTTGCTAATGAAATAGTGGATTATTTCCCCTGGCCCCTTTCACTTAGCACAAAAACCTGGGTTGCTGCGCGTTCATGTTCAATAACCCGGGTTATATTTGCCAATGTGAAAGTGATATATATGATTAAAAAAATTGCGAATTATGTGACTAATTAGTTAAAAGATTTAAACAGCTAGGGCCCTGATTCATTAAGTATTGCTTATGCGATTCTTACTGCAGTTTCCCGATACTCAGGAACCTGTGCACGTGCAGGACCTGTTCTGCGTATATGCAGAATAGCTCCTGTTATCACCTCGCAGGGATGCGAACACCTCTGCCTCCTGCGCAGAGGGATGGCGGCAAAATACTATTTAGTATTTTGCAAAAATAGAGATAAGCCTAACATGTTTACCATGTATTGATTAAGTTATTTTAAACAATTAGTTACAATATAATTATTTATGCTGTAATTTATAACTGGTATCAATAGAAAGTATTTTGTGAGTTTGTGAATCTAAATTCAAAATTAAATTTTTCTCTTGACTTTGAGATATAGGGGAATTCAACTAGACCCGGTAATTTAATGGGTGTGGAAAAAGGTGATAACCTCCCGGGGCTATTCAATTAGAGTCGTTTTATCTTTCTCTGTAAATTACTCTGTTATCCGGTGTTAACACATAAGGTGGTATTCAAATGATATATCACACCCAATCTCCTTTCTAAAGTGATTCCCGTTATCGCGCATATCGCGCCCACAGTAATCAGGTTTAGCTGCGTAAAGGGTTGGGAGCTAACCTGGGGATAGCGAGCTGAAATTATTATACCACACCCATCAGCAGAAATAGAATGTGTGTGGAAGGGGGAGAAAAGAATTGAATACCGCCCACAGAATCCGATATATGTTCCCAGATCTATGTGCTAACATCGTTCGGGCACCCGATAACATGCTATGCGGAATATTCCATTAGTGCCAAGTTTTCCGACAGTCTGAAAACCGGCACTAATTCGACCGTTGGCTTTTCAATCGCGGGGGTTTTCAGCAGGTTTTTGCTCCGTTTTCGCCATGCCTTTCCAATTTGTTTTTTTGTGGAATCGGCATAAGCGAAAACCTGACCAAGAAACTGTTGAAAATGTCCGCAAATTTGACAAGACACCTGGATCGGCGGTGAATTCGCCAATCCACATGGTTTTCGCCCAGCTGGATTTTTCGAAAAGTCGAAAAATCGGGCCGGGGTTTGAATAGGTCGAATGTGAATTCAGACCTGCAGACTTGTGGAAAAAATTGTACTTTCCGCCAGTTTGCCGGTTAATTGAATACCTCCATATATATCTGGGATTTCTTTTCAGGTCTACCTGTGAGCTGCATTCGGGCTCATTGAAAAGTTCTGGGGGATCAATTAGCCTGTGGTAAATTCACTGATTTTCTCCTCATAGAAGCAATGTCAAAATTACTATTATACTTCTATTGCCTCACTTATGAGGATAGCATCATACTATATATCATCAATAAATAAATACAATATACAGAACAAGTGATTAAACTGTTCGAGTAAGTGCTCTCTAGAGGTGCATACACATGGTGTGATGTGTGCTTACAATTCTGATTATATAGTCAAAATCGTAAGAAAAGTTAGCACATATCGCACCGTGTATATTAGAGATGAGCGGGTTCGGTTCCTCGGAATCCGAACCCGCCCAAACTTCAGGTTTTTTTACACGGGGCCGAGCGACTCGGATCTTCCCGCCTTGCTCGGTTAACCCGAGCGCGCCCGAACGTCATCATCCCGCTGTCGGATTCTCGCGAGGCTCGGATTCTATCGCGAGACTCGGATTCTATATAAGGAGCCGCGCGTCGCCGCCATTTTCACACGTGCATTGAGATTGATAGGGAGAGGACGTGGCTGGCGTCCTCTCCGTTTAGAGTGACTAGAGTACTAGAGAGAGACACAAATTTTGGGGAGCATATAGGAGGAGTACTACTTGCTGCTGATAGTGTGACCAGTGACCAGTGCCACCAGTTTAATTAATCCGTTCTCTGCCTGAAAAAAAACGATACACAGTGTGACACAGTCACACATACCATATCTGTGCTCAGCCCAGTGTGCTGCATCATATACTGTATATCATTATCTGACTGCTGAGTGCTCACTGCTCACACAGCTTAATTGTGGGGGAGACTGGGGAGCAGTTATAGCAGGAGTACATATTTTAAGTACAGTGCACACTTTTGCTGCCAGAGTGCCACTGCCAGTGTGACTGACCAGTGACCACTGACCACCAGTATTGTGATTGTCTGCTGACCACCAGTATATTGTGATTGTCTGCCTGAAAAAGTTAAACACTCGTCGTGTGGTGTTTTTATAAACGCATTCTGCAGACAGTGTCCAGCAGGTCCGTCATTACATAATATATACCTGTCCGGCTGCAGTACTAGTGTGATATATATATATATTTTAATTTTATCTCATTATCATCCAGTCTATATTAGCAGCAGACACAGTACGGTAGTCCACGGCTGTAGCTACCTCTGTGTCGGCAGTCGCTCGTCAATCCATAATTGTATACCACCTACCCGTGTTTTTTTTTTTTTCTATCTTCTTGATACTAGTAGCTTACTTTAGGAGTCTGCAGTGCTGAGTCTGACAGACAGTGTCCAGCAGGTCCGTCATTACATAATATATACCTGTCCGGCTGCAGTACTAGTGTGATATATATATATATATTTAAATTTTATCTCATTATCATCCAGTCTATATTAGCAGCAGACACAGTACGGTAGTCCACGGCTGTAGCTACCTCTGTGTCGGCAGTCGCTCGTCCATCCATAATTGTATACCACCTACCCGTGGTTTTTTTTTTATCTATCTTCTTGATACTAGTAGCTTACTTTAGGAGTCTGCAGTGCTGACAGACAGTGTCCAGCAGGTCCGTCATTACATAATATATACCTGTCCGGCTGCAGTACTAGTGTGATATATATATATATTTTAATTTTATCTCATTATCATCCAGTCTATATTAGCAGCAGACACAGTACGGTAGTCCACGGCTGTAGCTACCTCTGTGTCGGCAGTCGCTCGTCCATCCATAATTGTATACCACCTACCCGTGGTTTTTTTTTCTCTCTTCTTGATACTAGTAGCTTACTTTAGGAGTCTGCAGTGCTGACAGACAGTGTCCAGCAGGTCCGTCATTACATAATATATACCTGTCCGGCTGCAGTACTAGTGTGATATATATATATATTTAAATTTTATCTCATTATCATCCAGTCTATATTAGCAGCAGACACAGTACGGTAGTCCACGGCTGTAGCTACCTCTGTGTCGGCAGTCGCTCGTCCATCCATAATTGTATACCACCTACCCGTGGTTTTTTTTTTCTATCTTCTTGATACTAGTAGCTTACTTTAGGAGTCTGCAGTGCTGACAGACAGTGTCCAGCAGGTCCGTCATTATATAATATATACCTGTCCGGCTGCAGTACTAGTGTGATATATATATATTTTAATTTTATCTCATTATCATCCAGTCTATATTAGCAGCAGACACAGTACGGTAGTCCATGGCTGTAGCTACCTCTGTGTCGGCAGTCGCTCGTCCATCCATAATTGTATACCACCTACCCGTGGTTTTTTTTTTTCTATCTTCTTGATACTAGTAGCTTACTTTAGGAGTCTGCAGTGCTGACAGACAGTGTCCAGCAGGTCCGTCATTACATAATATATACCTGTCCGGCTGCAGTACTAGTGTGATATATATATATATTTTAATTTTATCTCATTATCATCCAGTCTATATTAGCAGCAGACACAGTACGGTAGTCCACGGCTGTAGCTACCTCTGTGTCGGCAGTCACTCGTCCATCCATAATTGTATACCACCTACCCGTGGTTTTTTTTTCTATCTTCTTGATACTAGTAGCTTACTTTAGGAGTCTGCAGTGCTGAGTCTGACAGACAGTGTCCAGCAGGTCCGTCATTACATAATATATACCTGTCCGGCTGCAGTACTAGTGTGATATATATATATATTTTAATTTTATCTCATTATCATCCAGTCTATATTAGCAGCAGACACAGTACGGTAGTCCACGGCTGTAGCTACCTCTGTGTCGGCAGTCGCTCGTCCATCCATAAGTATACTAGTATCCATCCATCTCCATTGTTTACCTGAGGTGCCTTTTAGTTGTGCCTATTAAAATATGGAGAACAAAAATGTTGAGGTTCCAAAAATAGGGAAAGATCAAGATCGACTTCCACCTCGTGCTGAAGCTGCTGCCACTAGTCATGGCCGAGACGATGAAATGCCAGCAACGTCGTCTGCCAAGGCCGATGCCCAATGTCATAGTACAGAGCATGTAAAATCCAAAACACCAAATATCAGTAAAAAAGGACTCAAAAATCTAAAATAAAATTGTCGGAGGAGAAGCGTAAACTTGCCAATATGCCATTTACCACACGGAGTGGCAAGGAACGGCTGAGGCCCTGGCCTATGTTCATGGCTAGTGGTTCAGCTTCACATGAGGATGGAAGCACTCAGCCTCTCGCTAGAAAAATGAAAAGACTCAAGCTGGCAAAAGCACAGCAAAGAACTGTGCGTTCTTCGAAATCCCAAATCCACAAGGAGAGTCCAATTGTGTCGGTTGCGATGCCTGACCTTCCCAACACTGGACGTGAAGAGCATGCGCCTTCCACCATTTGCACGCCCCCTGCAAGTGCTGGAAGGAGCACCCGCAGTCCAGTTCCTGATAGTCATATTGAAGATGTCAGTGTTGAAGTACACCAGGATGAGGAGGATATGGGTGTTGCTGGTGCTGGGGAGGAAATTGACAAGGAGGATTCTGATGGTGAGGTGGTTTGTTTAAGTCAGGCACCCGGGGAGACACCTGTTGTCCATGGGAGGAATATGGCCATTGACATGCCTGGTGAAAATACCAAAAAAATCAGCTCTTCGGTGTGGAAGTATTTCAACAGAAATGCGGACAACATTTGTCAAGCCGTGTGTTGCCTTTGTCAAGCTGTAATAAGTAGGGGTAAGGACGTTAACCACCTCGGAACATCCTCCCTTATACGTCACCTGCAGCGCATTCATAATAAGTCAGTGACAAGTTCAAAAACTTTGGGCGACAGCGGAAGCAGTCCACTGACCAGTAAATCCCTTCCTCTTGTAACCAAGCTCACGCAAACCACCCCACCAACTCCCTCAGTGTCAATTTCCTCCTTCCCCAGGAATGCCAATAGTCCTGCAGGCCATGTCACTGGCAATTCTGACGAGTCCTCTCCTGCCTGGGATTCCTCCGATGCATCCTTGCGTGTAACGCCTACTGCTGCTGGCGCTGCTGTTGTTGCTGCTGGGAGTCGATGGTCATCCCAGAGGGGAAGTCGTAAGACCACTTTTACTACTTCCACCAAGCAATTGACTGTCCAACAGTCCTTTGCGAGGAAGATGAAATATCACAGCAGTCATCCTGTTGCAAAGCGGATAACTGAGGCCTTGACAACTATGTTGGTGTTAGACGTGCGTCCGGTATCCGCCGTTAGTTCACAGGGAACTAGACAATTTCTTGAGGTAGTGTGCCCCCGTTACCAAATACCATCTAGGTTCCACTTCTCTAGGCAGGCGATACCGAGAATGTACACGGACGTCAGAAAAAGACTCACCAGTGTCCTAAAAAATGCAGTTGTACCCAATGTCCACTTAACCACGGACATGTGGACAAGTGGAGCAGGGCAGGGTCAGGACTATATGACTGTGACAGCCCACTGGAGTATGGACTCCCGCCGCAAGAACAGCAGCGGCGGCACCAGTAGCAGCATCTCGCAAACGCCAACTCTTTCCTAGGCAGGCTACGCTTTGTATCACCGGTTTCCAGAATACGCACACAGCTGAAAACCTCTTACGGCAACTGAGGAAGATTATCGCGGAATGGCTTACCCCAATTGGACTCTCCTGTGGATTTGTGGCATCGGACAACGCCAGCAATATTGTGTGTGCATTAAATATGGGCAAATTCCAGCACGTCCCATGTTTTGCACATACCTTGAATTTGGTGGTGCAGAATTTTTTAAAAAACGACAGGGGCGTGCAAGAGATGCTGTCGGTGGCCAGAAGAATTGCGGGACACTTTCGGCGTACAGGCACCACGTACAGAAGACTGGAGCAACACCAAAAACGCCTGAACCTGCCCTGCCATCATCTGAAGCAAGAAGTGGTAACGAGGTGGAATTCAACCCTATATATGCTTCAGAGGTTGGAGGAGCAGCAAAAGGCCATTCAAGCCTATACAATTGAGCACGATATAGGAGGTGGAATGCACCTGTCTCAAGCGCAGTGGAGAATGATTTCAACGTTGTGCAAGGTTCTGCTGCCCTTTGAACTTGCCACACGTGAAGTCAGTTCAGACACTGCCAGCCTGAGTCAGGTCATTCCCCTCATCAGGCTTTTGCAGAAGAAGCTGGAGACATTGAAGGAGGAGCTAACACAGAGCGATTCCGCTAGGCATGTGGGACTTGTGGATGGAGCCCTTAATTCGCTTAACAAGGATTCACGGGTGGTCAATCTGTTGAAATCAGAGCACTACATTTTGGCCACCGTGCTCGATCCTAGATTTAAAACCTACCTTGGATCTCTCTTTCCGGCACACACAAGTCTGCTGGGGTTCAAAGACCTGCTGGTGAGAAAATTGTCAAGTCAAGCGGAACGCGACCTGTCAACATCTCCTCCTTCACATTCTCCCGCAACTGGGGGTGCGAGGAAAAGGCTCAGAATTCCGAGCCCACCCGCTGGCGGTGATGCAGGGCAGTCTGGAGCGACTGCTGATGCTGACATCTGGTCCGGACTGAAGGACCTGACAACGATTACGGACATGTCGTCTACTGGCACTGCATATGATTCTCTCCCCATTGAAAGAATGGTGGAGGATTATATGAGTGACCGCATCCAAGTAGGCACGTCAGACAGTCCGTACTTATACTGGCAGGAAAAAGAGGCAATTTGGAGGCCCTTGCACAAACTGGCTTTATTCTACCTAAGTTGCCCTCCCACAAGTGTGTACTCCGAAAGAGTGTTTAGTGCCGCCGCTCACCTTGTCAGCAATCGGCGTACGAGTTTACTTCCAGAAAATGTGGAGAAGATGATGTTCATTAAAATGAATTATAATCATTTCCTCCGTGGAGACATTGACCAGCAGCAATTGCCTCCACAAAGTACACAGGGAGCTGAGATGGTGGATTCCAGTGGGGACGAATTGATAATCTGTGAGGAGGGGGATGTACACGGTGATATATCGGAAGATGATGATGAGGTGGACATCTTGCCTCTGTAGAGCCAGTTTGTGCAAGGAGAGATTAATTGCTTCTTTTTTGGTGGGGGTCCAAACCAACCCGTCATTTCAGTCACAGTCGTGTGGCAGACCCTGTCACTGAAATGATGGGTTGGTTAAAGTGTGCATGTCCTGTTTATACAACATAAGGGTGGGTGGGAGGGCCCAAGGACAATTCCATCTTGCACCTATTTTTTCTTTAATTTTTCTTTGCGTCATGTGCTGTTTGGGGAGTATTTTTTGGAAGGGCCATCCTGCGTGACACTGCAGTGCCACTCCTAGATGGGCCAGGTGTTTGTGTCGGCCACTAGGGTCGCTTATCTTACTCACACAGCTACCTCATTGCTCCTCTTTTTTTCTTTGCGTCATGTGCTGTTTGGGGAGTGTTTTTTGGAAGGGCCATCCTGCGTGACACTGCAGTGCCACTCCTAGATGGGCCAGGTGTTTGTGTCGGCCACTAGGGTCGCTTATCTTACTCACACAGCTACCTCATTGCGCCTCTTTTTTTCTTTGCGTCATGTGCTGTTTGGGGAGTGTTTTTTGGAAGGGCCATCCTGCGTGACACTGCAGTGCCACTCCTAGATGGGCCAGGTGTTTGTGTCGGCCACTAGGGTCGCTTATCTTACTCACACAGCTACCTCATTGCGCCTCTTTTTTTCTTTGCGTCATGTGCTGTTTGGGGAGTGTTTTTTGGAAGGGCCATCCTGCGTGACACTGCAGTGCTACTCCTAGATGGGCCAGGTGTTTGTGTCGGCCACTAGGGTCGCTTATCTTACTCACACAGCTACCTCATTGCGCCTCTTTTTTTCTTTGCGTCATGTGCTGTTTGGGGAGTGTTTTTTGGAAGGGCCATCCTGCGTGACACTGCAGTGCCACTCCTAGATGGGCCAGGTGTTTGTGTCGGCCACTAGGGTCGCTTATCTTACTCACACAGCTACCTCATTGCGCCTCTTTTTTTCTTTGCGTCATGTGCTGTTTGGGGAGTGTTTTTTGGAAGGGCCATCCTGCGTGACACTGCAGTGCCACTCCTAGATGGGCCAGGTGTTTGTGTCGGCCACTAGGGTCGCTTATCTTACTCACACAGCTACCTCATTGCGCCTCTTTTTTTCTTTGCGTCATGTGCTGTTTGGGGAGTGTTTTTTGGAAGGGCCATCCTGCGTGACACTGCAGTGCCACTCCTAGATGGGCCAGGTGTTTGTGTCGGCCACTAGGGTCGCTTAGCTTAGTCATCCAGCGACCTCGGTGCAAATTTTAGGATTAAAAATAATATTGTGAGGTGTGAGGTGTTCAGAATAGACTGAAAATGAGTGGAAATTATGGTTTTTGAGGTTAATAATACTTTGGGATCAAAATGACCCCCAAATTCTATGATTTAAGCTGTTTTTTAGTGTTTTTTGAAAAAAACACCCGAATCCGACTAAAAAAATTTGGTGAGGTTTTGCCAAAATGCGGTCGAACCCAAAACACGGCCGCGGAACCGAACCCAAAACCAAAACACAAAACCCGAAAAATTTCAAGTGCACATCTCTAGTGTATATACAGCTTGCGAAACCGATGCATGCTTCCGCGGGGTTGGTATCGCAAGAAAAAATACACCTTGCAGGCATTGCAATTTTTAATATATTGTGTACAATCTAGTTTCTAGTATAGTCAAAATTGTATATAGTCAAAATTGTACATAGTCAAAATTGCACTGTGTGTATAATCAATATCAGTGGTTCTGGGCTCCGGGGAGTTCAAGGGAAATCACAAAGTCAAAATCAGCATTAGCTAGAATCTCACCATGTGTATGCACCTTTAATCATATGATTATTACATATTAGGAAGTCAGGATGATACTTCAGGGTTTTTATTGAATTACACAGTATACATCCTCTAGTCCAGTGGTTCTCAAACTATCAGTAACGACCCCAAAATGGGTCACACCCTTCTCAGATTAATGTCACAGGTTGCATGGGTTCAGGCTGAAGACTCCACGGATCTCTCAACAAGTGATCTTAGAAGTCTGAAATCAGTTGGTCTGTTACTCGTGGGATCACTGACTGAGAGATCCGAGGAGTCATCTGGCAGCAGCCCCATCCCAGTGATGTCCCGCCCAGCAGCAGCCAGCAATAATCCAGCACCCCAACCTCAATGCTCACTGCTTAGCATAGAGCGTAGACCACCCGGCTGCATAATCTGATGCTGTCACTAAAGACAGAAGAGAAGGCGGCCAGAGTTGTTGTTGTTGTTTTGTAAGCTAGATAAAGGGAGGGGATGTCATAGCCACCACAAGAGGGAGAGTGGGGGTTGGGGAGCACAAAATGGGGGATAATGATCAATGTGAGGGGGAAGCAGGGGAGCATGAAGGGGGAAGTACTGAGCAGGGCCTGGGATGTGAAAGGGGAACACCTACTGCCCTCTGTCATCCACTGCCACCCATTGCCTCTCCCTGCCATCTTCTGCTTCTACTTGTCACCCTTTGCTTCCCACTGCCCTTATCTGCCACACACAGCCTTTCTCTGTCACCCCCTGCCCTCCCCTATCACCCTCTGCCTCTCTAAGCTATTGTCTGCCTTCCCCTGTCACCCTCTGCCTCTTCCTTCCTTCCCTTGTCACCCCCTGCCTCCCACTGCCACCCTTTGCCTCTCCCTGCCACCCACTGTCTTCCCCTGTCACCTTCTGCCTTCCCCTGTCACCTTCTGCTTCTCAATGCCTTCCCCTGCCACCCCATCACTAACTGCCTTCCACTGCCTCCCTATGTAGCACATGGCCTCCCCCTGTCACTCACTGCCTCTCCCCTGTCACCCCTTGTCACCCACTGCCTCCCCACATCAACCACTGCTACCCTTTGAAACCCAATGATTCCCTGTTCCCCACGGCCTCCCCGTTACCCTTTGCCTCCTCAGTCACCCACTGTCTCCCCAGTAACCATTTGCCTCTCCTTGCCATTCCCAAAGCTTTCATAGGGGAGTATAAGCTTAACATTCGCATGAATATATAAAAAAAACACATGCAGTGACAGTGTCTCTGAAAGGAGCTTGTCCCTGTGATGTGTTAGAAATGAATTGATCTCATCAGTGGCCACTTCACATCTGTTTTGTGCCTCCGCAGTACTACCATGCTGACCATGCATGTGTGGCAGCCATTCTGAGATAAATTGGGGCCCTCTAATAATTTTTATTGTAGATGGGGTCCCAGAGCAAAATAGTTTGAGAACCCCTGCTCTAGTCATACTAATATGAAGGCTCTTTTTGACACTATTCTTGGTAATCACACAATTCTTTATTTACTTTTATCACTTAATTTCTAATCTTTCCCTATTTGTTAATTATGCTATGTGTGCCCAATTACTTATCATATTTATAATAAATTACAGTTGCATAGTATACCAGCAAAATTTGCTATTTAGCATTAAGAAGTGCCTGTAAAGAACTTTTCTACTCTTTTGTTTGTAATGTGACTTTGTTTTCTCTAATATCACAATCAATGTGGGTACACACTTAGCGATGTGCGGCCCCACAGGTCGTTAATGACCCTCGCTGTCGGACATGGATTCAGCTCAATTTGGACTGTCGTACAACAACTTCATGCATGGCCCGGCCGCGGCGTGACGTCACTGAGCGATATCGTTTGCATATCGCTCAGTGTGTATGCGCTGCCACCAACTGTCCTGGCAGGGAATGGGAACACACTAGGCAACGTCGCTCAAAGGGGGTCATTCCGAGTTAATCGTAGCTGTGCTAAATTTAGCACAGCTACGATGGTAAACTCAGACATGCGGGGGGACACCCAGCACAGGGCTAGTCCGCCCCGCATTTCTGTGCCGCCCCCCCCCCCCCCCACACACACACACACACACATACACACAAATACAAAAGCATCGCACAGCGGCGATGCCTTTGTATTTGAGGAGTAACTCCCGGCCAGCGCAGCTCCTGAGGCTGGCCGGGAGTTGCTTGTCGCTCCCGCTGGCCGCAGCGGCTGCATGAGACGTCACGCAGCTGCCGCGGCCTGCCTCCCCAACGGTCTGGCCATGCCTGCATTGGCCGGACCGCTCCCCCTAAACGGTGGCTTAACGCCGCCGTTCAGCCCCCTCCCGCCTAGCAACCGCCTCTGTCTTTGAGGCGATCGCTAGGTAATGAACGCTTCCATGCGCCGGCGCACTGTGGCGCCAGCGCATGCGCAGTTCCGACTCTATTGCTGCGCTGCAACAAACTGCAGTGAGCGATCGGGTCAGAATGACCCCCATAGAGCACATCGTCTAGTGTGTGCCCTCTCTCAGCCTACAGTCACCAAAGTATTTGTACTTATGAAGACTCCTGAAACCAAAATATTGGTAACTGTCTGAAGCTCTAAAACTACAAATGTCTGCCAAATGTCTGGTTTTATGACCAGGCATGACAATGGCCTTCTTCTTATCACGGGAAAGAATTGTTGCCACTGGCGCCTGACTTACACAAACAACATCCTTATCATCAACCTCCTCATTAGCCCCTGCTTTAGCTACATAAATATTCCCCTCATCCTGTTGCACTTCCATGGTAGCATCCTCAATGTTTATTACATCACGTTGACTTGTGCTGCTCATCCCCACATTTGCAGGGGGTGCATACATGGTATATGGAGGCTTCTTTATGAGTACAGTATAAGAAAGGTCAGGCTCACACATAGCACTCATGGACACACTTGGACTCTAGTCAGAGATTTTTGAGGCAGTTTGTTCTAATGCCTTAGGGGGGGGGGGGGGTGTTTCAGCACTGATTTTCCAGTTTTCAATTTTTTTTAACCTCTTCTGGACTCTGAGTGAGAAGGTCTTGCATCATCATGAGAGGCAGAAGATAATGCTTCACTGACAGTTGCAGAACCACCACTCCACCACTCATAAATTAAGGCCAAGGCGTGTGGTGTATGGTATCGTGGCAATTTTATGTTTTTCAGCTGTAGACTTTACCTGTATTGAAGGTGATTTTGTTTTCCGTTAGCATTGTAAAGTGTTATTTTGATTTCATTGCTCTTTCATAAACCCTCTATGCCTTTGAGCACTGGCTTTGGTAGATTTTTAAGTACTAATATTACGATCATCATGACGGGAGCAGCCACAGCACTAGTACTGGATTGATGCTCCTGCTTTCTATCAACTGATCGTGATCCATATTGATTCAGTACTTATATTTATTAATGCAGTGAGGCATGGCACCTACTGGCTTTACTGAACGCGTAAGTTGTAAAAAAAAAAAATGCTTGTTTTTGTTTTTCACAAATGACAAATTCACACCGCGGACTCACAGTGCTTATATTTATTGACGCAGTGGAGCACGGCATCTACTGAGCTTTATTGAAGGCAAAAGCTGTACAGAAACACTAACAGTTTTTTTCCACAAATGACAAATTCACACAGCAGACTCACATTGCTTTTATATATATATATATATATATATATATATATATACACATACAGGCAGTGACAAAATAAATATAAGTGTGCAATAACAAACAGGGTTACAGGCAGCATAAGTGTGACACACTTAGACAACAGATGTAATTTCCTGCACTATAATACAATATTTTGTTAACAGCTTGCAGATTAAAACTAGCTCAGCCAGTAACACTAAAAGACAATAAGGGACGTGTGGGTGCCAGTGCCCATCAAACAGTGTCCTCTCTTTGTATATATGGATTGAATGCCTGACATCCAACACAAACCTCAGGCGGTCAGGTGTGAAATGGCCCTCAAATCACCCCGGGAGTGACATATATTGAATCCAAAACACGTGAGATCTTACTAGAGATGTGCACTTGAAATTTTTCGGGTTTTGTGTTTTGGTTTTGGGTTCGGTTCCGCGGCCGTGTTTTGGGTTCGACCGCGTTTTGGCAAAACCTCACCGAATTTTTTTTGTCGGATTCGGGTGTGTTTTGGATTCGGGTGTTTTTTTCAAAAAACCCTAAAAAACAGCTTAAATCATAGAATTTGGGGGTCATTTTGATCCCAAAGTATTATTAACCTCAAAAACCATAATTTCCACTAATTTTCAGTCTATTCTGAACACCTCACACCTCACAATATTATTTTTAGTCCTAAAATTTGCACCGAGGTCGCTGGATGACTAAGCTAAGCGACCCAAGTGGCCGACACAAACACCTGGCCCATATAGGAGTGGCACTGCAGTGTCACGCAGGATGGCCCTTCCAAAAAACACTCCCCAAACAGCACATGACGCAAAGAAAAAAAGAGGCGCAATGAGGTAGCTGTGTGAGTAAGCTAAGCGACCCTAGTGGCCGACACAAACACCTGGCCCATCTAGGAGTGGCACTGCAGTGTCACGCAGGATGGCCCTTCCAAAAAACACTCCCCAAACAGCACATGACACAAAGAAAAAATGAGGCGCAATGAGGTAGCTGTGTGAGTAAGCTAAGCGACCCTAGTGGCCGACACAAACACCTGTCCCATCTAGGAGTTGCACTGCAGTGTCACGCAGGATGGCCCTTCCAAAAAACACTCCCCAAACAGCACATGACGCAAAGAAAAAAAGAGGCGCAATGAGGTAGCTGTGTGAGTAAGCTAAGTGACCCTAGTGGCCGACACAAACACCTGGCCCATCTAGGAGTGGCACTGCAGTGTCACGCAGGATGGCCCTTCCAAAAAACACTCCCCAAACAGCACATGACGCAAAGAAAAAAAGAGGTGCAATGAGGTAGCTGTGTGAGTAAGCTAAGCGACCCTAGTGGCCGACACAAACACCTGGCCCATCTAGGAGTGGCACTGCAGTGTCACGCAGGATGGCCCTTCCAAAAAACACTCCCCAAACAGCACATGACGCAAAGAAAAAAAGAGGCGCAATGAGGTAGCTGTGTGAGTAAGCTAAGCGACCCTAGTGGCCGACACAAACACCTGGCCCATCTAGGAGTGGCACTGCAGTGTCACGCAGGATGGCCCTTCCAAAAAACACTCCCCAAACAGCACATGACGCAAAGAAAAAAAGAGGCGCAATGAGGTAGCTGTGTGAGTAAGATAAGCGACCCTAGTGGCCGACACAAACACCTGGCCTATCTAGGAGTGGCACTGCAGTGTCACGCAGGATGGCCCTTCCAAAAAACACTCCCCAAACAGCACATGACGCAAAGAAAAAAAGAGGCGCAATGAGGTAGCTGTGTGAGTAAGCTAAGCGACCCTAGTGGCCGACACAAACACCTGGCCCATCTAGGAATGGCACTGCAGTGTCACGCAGGATGGCCCTTCCAAAAAACACTCCCCAAACAGCACATGACGCAAAGAAGAAAAAAAAGAGGCGCAATGAGGTAGCTGTGTGAGTAAGCTAAGCGACCCTAGTGGCCGACACAAACACCTGGCCCATCTAGGAGTGGCACTGCAGTGTCACGCAGGATGGCCCTTCAAAAAAATACTCCCCAAACAGCACATGACGCAAAGAAAAATTAAAGAAAAAAGAGGTGCAAGATGGAATTGTCCTTGGGCCCTCCCACCCACCCTTATGTTGTATAAACAGGACATGCACACTTTAACCAACCCATCATTTCAGTGACAGGGTCTGCCACACGACTGTGACTGAAATGACGGGTTGGTTTGGACCCCCACCAAAAAAGAAGCAATTAATCTCTCCTTGCACAAACTGGCTCTACAGAGGCAAGATGTCCACCTCATCATCATCCTCCGATATATCACCGTGTACATCCCCCTCCTCACAGATTATCAATTCGTCCCCACTGGAATCCACCATCTCAGCTCCCTGTGTACTTTGTGGAGGCAATTGCTGCTGGTCAATGTCTCCACGGAGGAATTGATTATAATTCATTTTAATGAACATCATCTTCTCCACATTTTCTGGAAGTAACCTCGTACGCCGATTGCTGACAAGGTGAGCGGCGGCACTAAACACTCTTTCGGAGTACACACTTGTGGGAGGGCAACTTAGGTAGAATAAAGCCAGTTTGTGCAAGGGCCTCCAAATTGCCTCTTTTTCCTGCCAGTATAAGTACGGACTGTCTGACGTGCCTACTTGGATGCGGTCACTCATATAATCCTCCACCATTCTTTCAATGGGGAGAGAATCATATGCAGTGCCAGTAGACGACATGTCCGTAATCGTTGGCAGGTCCTTCAGTCCGGACCAGATGTCAGCATCAGCAGTCGCTCCAGACTGCCCTGCATCCCCGACAGCGGGTGGGCTCGGAATTATGAGCCTTTTCCTCGCACCCCCAGTTGCGGGAGAATGTGAAGGAGGAGATGTTGACAGGTCGCGTTCCGCTTGACTTGACAATTTTCTCACCAGCAGGTCTTTGAACCCCAGCAGACTTGTGTCTGCCGGAAAGAGAGATCCAAGGTAGGTTTTAAATCTAGGATCGAGCACGGTGGCCAAAATGTAGTGCTCTGATTTCAACAGATTGACCACCCGTGAATCCTTGTTAAGCGAATTAAGGGCTCCATCCACAAGTCCCACATGCCTAGCGGAATCGCTCTGTGTTAGCTCCTCCTTCAATGTCTCCAGCTTCTTCTGCAAAAGCCTGATGAGGGGAATGACCTGACTCAGGCTGGCAGTGTCTGAACTGACTTCACGTGTGGCAAGTTCAAAGGGCAGCAGAACCTTGCACAACGTTGAAATCATTCTCCACTGCGCTTGAGACAGGTGCATTCCACCTCCTATATCGTGCTGAATTGTATAGGCTTGAATGGCCTTTTGCTGCTCCTCCAACCTCTGAAGCATATATAGGGTTGAATTCCACCTCGTTACCACTTCTTGCTTCAGATGATGGCAGGGCAGGTTCAGGCGTTTTTGGTGGTGCTCCAGTCTTCTGTACGTGGTGCCTGTACGCCGAAAGTGTCCCGCTATTCTTCTGGCCACCGACAGCATCTCTTGCACGCCCCTCTCGTTTTTTAAATAATTCTGCACCACCAAATTCAAGGTATGTGCAAAACATGGGACGTGCTGGAATTTGCCCATATTTAATGCACACACAATATTGCTGGCGTTGTCCGATGCCACAAATCCACAGGAGAGTCCAATTGGGGTAAGCCATTCCGCGATGATCTTCCTCAGTTGCCGTAAGAGGTTTTCAGCTGTGTGCGTATTCTGGAAACCGGTGATACAAAGCGTAGCCTGCCTAGGAAAGAGTTGGCGTTTGCGAGATGCTGCTACTGGTGCCGCCGCTGCTGTTCTTGCGGCGGGAGTCCATACATCTACCCAGTGGGCTGTCACAGTCATATAGTCCTGACCCTGCCCTGCTCCACTTGTCCACATGTCCGTGGTTAATTGGACATGTGGACAACTCTTTTTCTGAGGTCTGTGTACATTTTCGGTATCGCCTGCCTAGAGAAATGGAACCTAGATGGTATTTGGTACCGGGGACACAGTACCTCCAACAAGTCTCTAGTTGCCTCTGCAGTAATGATGGATACCGGAACCACGTTTCTCACCACCCAGGATGCCAAGGCCTCAGTTATCCGCTTTGCAGCAGGATGACTGCTGTGATATTTCATCTTCCTCGCAAAGGACTGTTGGACAGTCAATTGCTTGGTGGAAGTAGTAAAAGTGGTCTTACGACTTCCCCTCTGGGATGACCATCGACTCCCAGCAGCAACAACAGCAGCGCCAGCAGCAGTAGGCGTTACACGCAAGGATGCATCGGAGGAATCCCAGGCAGGAGAGGACTCGTCAGAATTGCCAGTGACATGGCCTGCAGGACTATTGGCATTCCTGGGGAAGGAGGAAATTGACACTGAGGGAGTTGGTGGGGTGGTTTGCGTGAGCTTGGTTACAAGAGGAAGGGATTTACTGGTCAGTGGACTGCTTCCGCTGTCGCCCAAAGTTTTTGAACTTGTCACTGACTTATTATGAATGCGCTGCAGGTGACGTATAAGGGAGGATGTTCCGAGGTGGTTAACGTCCTTACCCCTACTTATTACAGCTTGACAAAGGCAACACACGGCTTGACAAATGTTGTCCGCATTTCTGTTGAAATACTTCCACACCGAAGAGCTGATTTTTTTGGTATTTTCACCAGGCATGTCAATGGCCCTATTCCTCCCACGGACAACAGGTGTCTCCCCGGGTGCCTGACTTAAACAAACCACCTCACCATCAGAATCCTCCTTGTCAATTTCCTCCCCAGCGCCAGCAACACCCATATCCTCCTCATCCTGGTGTACTTCAACACTGACATCTTCAATCTGACTATCAGGAACTGGACTGCGGGTGCTCCTTCCAGCACTTGCAGGGGGCGTGCAAATGGTGGAAGGCGCATGCTCTTCACGTCCAGTGTTGGGAAGGTCAGGCATCGCAACCGACACAATTGGACTCTCCTTGTGGATTTGGGATTTCGAAGAACGCACAGTTCTTTGCTGTGCTTTTGCCAGCTTGAGTCTTTTCTTTTTTCTAGCGAGAGGCTGAGTGCTTCCATCCTCATGTGAAGCTGAACCACTAGCCATGAACATAGGCCAGGGCCTCAGCCGTTCCTTGCCACTCCATGTGGTAAATGGCATATTGGCAAGTTTACGCTTCTCCTCCGACAATTTTATTTTAGATTTTTGAGTCCTTTTTTTACTGATATTTGGTGTTTTGGATTTTACATGCTCTGTACTATGACATTGGGCATCGGCCTTGGCAGACGACGTTGCTGGCATTTCATCGTCTCGGCCATGACTAGTGGCAGCAGCTTCAGCACGAGGTGGAAGTCGATCTTGATCTTTCCCTATTTTTGGAACCTCAACATTTTTGTTCTCTATATTTTAATAGGCACAACTAAAAGGCACCTCAGGTAAACAATGGAGATGGATGGATACTAGTATACTTATGGATGGACGAGCGACTGCCGACACAGAGGTAGCTACAGCCGTGGACTACCGTACTGTGTCTGCTGCTAATATAGACTGGATGATAATGAGATAAAAATAAAATATATATATATATCACACTAGTACTGCAGCCGGACAGGTATATATATTATGTAATGACGGACCTGCTGGACACTGTCTGTCAGCACTGCAGACTCCTAAAGTAAGCTACTAGTATCAAGAAGATAGAAAAAAAAACCACGGGTAGATGGTATACAATTATGGATGGACCAGCGACTGCCGACACAGAGGTAGCTACAGCCGTGGACTACCGTACTGTGTCTGCTGCTAATATAGACTGGATGATAATGAGATAAAAATAATATATATATATATATATCACACTAGTACTGCAGCCGGACAGGTATATATATATTATGTAATGACGGACCTGCTGGACACTGTCTGTCAGCACTGCAGACTCCTAAAGTAAGCTACTAGTATCAAGAAGATAGAAAAAAAAACCACGGGTAGGTGGTATACAATTATGGATGGACCAGCGACTGCCGACACAGAGGTAGCTACAGCCGTGGACTACCGTACTGTGTCTGCTGCTAATATAGACTGGATGATAATGAGATAAAAATAAAATATATATATATATCACACTAGTACTGCAGCCGGACAGGTATATATATATTATGTAATGACGGACCTGCTGGACACTGTCTGTCAGCACTGCAGACTCCTAAAGTAAGTTACTAGTATCAAGAAGATAGAAAAAAAACACCACGGGTAGGTGGTATACAATTATGGATGGACCAGCGACTGCCGACACAGAGGTAGCTACAGCCGTGGACTACCGTACTGTGTCTGCTGCTAATATAGACTGGATGATAATGAGATAAAAATAAAATATATATATATATCACACACTAGTACTGCAGCCGGACAGGTATATATATTATGTAATGACGGACCTGCTGGACACTGTCTGCAGAATGCGTTTATAAAAACACCACACGACGAGTGTTTAACTTTTTCAGGCAGACAATCACAATATACTGGTGGTCAGCAGACAATCACAATATACTGGTGGTCAGTGGTCACTGGTCAGTCACACTGGCAGTGGCACTCTGGCAGCAAAAGTGTGCACGGTACTTAAAATATGTACTCCTGCTATAACTGCTCCCCAGTCTCCCCCACAATTAAGCTGTGTGAGCAGTGAGCACTCAGCACAGTCAGATAATGATATACAGTATTACATATGATGCAGCACACTGGGCTGAGCACAGATATGGTATGTGACTGTGTCACACTGTGTATCGTTTTTTTTTCAGGCAGAGAACGGATTAATTAAACTGGTGGTGGTCACTGGTCACTGGTCACACTATCAGCAAGTAGTACTCCGTCCTAAGCAGACAATCACAATATACTGGTGGTCATAGGTGTGCGCAGGGGGGGTGCCTGGTGCGCACAGGCACCCCCTAATGTCTGGCACCCCAATCTCACATGCCTGATGCAGCGATAGCTGAGCAGGCTGATTACTGTCCCCTCTGCGCTGCACCCTGTCAGGACTGCATTCCTGACCGGACGCCTGGGTTAATCAAGGGTGCCACTGCCACCGGCTTTCAAACTCCCGGCTCCATCTCCATGTACAAAAACAGCGTGATGTGATTACGTCATGCTGCTCGCAAGCCCAACTCTCTCCTTCTATGCTATGCCAACGCCAGCCACTGATGAGGAGCAGCATGCAGCCAGCATTCCTCTTAGGAAGATAAACTCAATACTGGCAGGCGGTCGGCAGCAACATTGACACATCTCTTGTTTTTCCAGCAGAACGAGTACTAGTCTGCGACTGTCAGTGTCAGTGAGTGACTGACTTGAAAGTAAGCTGCTGCAGCTTGCAGGGGAAAGTGAGGGGGATCCAGACCAGGCTGAGGAGGAGCACTGTAATTGCAGTTAGTGCCATCACGGGTGTTTGTTTGGTGCACACCACAACATCTGCTTTATTAGGATTGGTACAAGGGTGGATATTTTATATTGCGTTGACCGTCAATAGATGGTGCTAAACACGCCCAAAAGGCGGTGCTAGACACACCCCTCCGACGGTGCACCCCCTAATAAAATGTGCTGCGCACGCCTATGCTGGTGGTCAGTGTGGTCACTGGTCAGTCACACTGGCAGTGTGGCACTCTGGCAGCAAAAGTGTGCACTGTACTTAAAATATATTATTTATGTACTCCTGCTCTAACTGCTCCCCAGTCTCCCCCACCATTAAGCTGTGTGAGCAGTGAGCACTCAGCACAGTCAGATAATGATATACAGTATTACATATGATGCAGCACACTGAGGCTGAGCACAGATATGGTATGTGACTGTGTCACACTGTGTATCGTTTTTTTTCAGGCAGAGAACGGATTAATTAAACTGGTGGTCAATGGTCACACTATCAGCAAGTAGTAGTACTCCAGTCCTAATATGCTCCCCAAAATTAGTAAATACCAAATAGTGTCTCTAACTCTCTACTCTCTTCTCTATAAACGGAGAGGACGCCAGCCACGTCCTCTCCTTATCAATCTCAATGCACGTGTGAAAATGGCGGCGACGCGCGGCTCCTTATATAGAATCCGAGTCTCGCGATAGAATCCGAGCCTCGCAAGAAACCGACAGCGGGATGATGACGTTCGGGCGCGCTCGGGTTAGCCGAGCAAGGCGGGAAGGTTCGAACCTGCCTCGGACCCGTGTAAAAAGGCTGAAGTTCGGGGGGGTTCGGTTTCCGAGAAACCGAACCCGCTCATCACTAGATCTTACACTGGGAAAATGACATTTTGCCTCGTTTTGGAATCCGAGCAAGGTGGGAAAACCTGGGCCAGTGCTCGGAATCCCTCGGATCCTGGAAGCAGGATTGGCAACAGAAATCACGGGGCCCGGTACACTGATACCTCTGGGGTCCCCATCTTCCCGTCAACCACTCCTCCCCTGACCCACACATCCCTCCCCTACATGTGGCAATAAATGTATTGGCATATAGGTGTATTGTTCAGGTGTACACAAAGAAACAGAATTTGACGGCAGATAAGAACCACTTGGTCCATCTAGTCTGCCCTAAACACGTGTTGGTCCATCTAGTCTGCCCTAAACACGTGTTGGTCCATCTAGTCTGCCCTAAACACGTGTTGGTCCATCTAGTCTGCCCTAAACACGTGTTGGTCCATCTAGTCTGCCCTAAACACGTGTACACACACTGATTTACACAAAGTATATTTTTGGAGTGTGGGAGGACACTGGAGCGTGGGGAGAATATGCAAACTCCACACAGTTAGGGATGTTACTATAAATACACTGCACTATGGCCCTCATTCCGAGTTGTTCGCTCGGAGTTTTTCATCGCATCGCAGTGAGAATTCTCTTAGTGCGCATGCGCAATGTTCGCACTGCGACTGCGCCAAGTAACTTTACTATGATGAAAGTAAGTTTACTCACGGCATTTTCATCGCTCCGACGTTCGCATTGTGATTGACAGGAAATGGGTGTTACTGGGCGGATGCACGGCGTTTTAGGGGCGTGTGGCTGGAAACGCTACCGTTTCCGGAAAAAACGCAGGAGTGGCCGGAGAAACGGTGGGAGTGCCTGGGCGAACGCTGGGTGTGTTTATGACGTCAGCCAGGAACGAAAAGCACTGAACTGATCGCACAGGCAGAGTAAGTCTGAAGCTACTCAGAAACTGCTAACTCGTTTGTAATCGCAATATTGCGCGTACGTCGGTCGCAATTTTAAGAAGCTAAGATTCACTCCCAGTAGGCGGCGGCTTAGCGTGTGTAACTCTGCTACATTCGCCTTGCGAGCGAACAACTCGGAATGAGGGCCTATATATGTATATGTGTGTGTGTGTGTGTGTGTGTGTGTGTGTGTGTGTGTGTGTGTGTGTTTTTAATATTATAAAAAAAACAGATAATTAATATTCACTATGCAATGTAAATATATGCTGCATAATAGTTGAGCACAGTGAATCAAAACAGCACTAACTGCACTTTCATATAGCACTGCATAGTGAATATTATCTGGGTTGTTTTTTTTATAATGTATGCTGTGTCTCATGAGAGACACTGCGTGACAGCATTTCCACACTCACTTTACCAAAATACCACCGCTATCCTCCAGTTTCACGCTGCCTGGGCTGTTTCTCCTGCAGTCCAGTGTTTCTCCTGGGCACTGGAGTGGGCTCCTTTTAGGACCGTCGCCACTGCAAAGACTGAACTGTGAAATGCGGGGAGGAGGTAGAGGGTGCAGCGTCGTACTGATGCATCACGTGATATCTAACGCACACAAAAGGACCCAGACAGGAGACTGGGGGCAGTGGTTGGGTTACCGCAGTGGAGGGAGGTGTTCACCGTCGGAGTTAACAACTCCAGTGCCACAGCTCTCTTCCGTCCGACGTGATCCCTTTAAATTATACCCCATGCTAGCCGCCGCACTGCCACAGCTCGACGCCATGGTTAATGCCCAGAATCTTGGGGCACCTCAAAACATTGGGGCCCAGTACGGGTGTCCCCTTTGACCCCCCTGTCGCCGGGCCTGCCTGGCAGTTCATGCGGAATTGGTTTTCTGAAAACCGAACCCACACATCTCTAATACTGTATATACCATGCAGAGATAGGGCATATGCAGTACTAGACTGAGCAGGACAGTCTTTTCAGACAACCTAAAATGGGACTTCGCACGCAGGGATAGTGTGTTAATGCAACCACTGTCCCTGCAAAGACTTTTCTCACATAGCAGGGAAAAGGAAGCATAAATTGGTAGTAATTGCAACAATATTGGCTGAAAATATTCAAGCCAATATCGCCAATTAATATTGCTAAATCACACCCCAGAACTGTCCCAATTTTGATGGGACAGTCTCATTTTTTTGTCCAATCCTTGGGCCTCAGTATGTTTGGGAGTCCCTCCTCTCACTCACTGCTCTGCTTAGCATTGAATAGATGCTGTGTGCATGCACATGGGGTCTATTCCATGGAGAGAGGGATTGGGAGCATGACCAGGTGCTGGCCTGGGCATGCCCCCACAGTGACAAAAATTAGGGTGTGGCTCACAGTTGTTGCATTTCCAGTGAAGCCACTCCCCCTTGCTACTAATCTATGGCCCTTTTAGGTGAGCACGCCTTCGGCATGCAGCAGGTTCCCATTCCTAACTAACAAACGGTTGGGAGGTACAGGATGGCTAAATCATGCTTACCTACTTTCTAATTCTCCTCTTCAAGGCGATGCAGGAGACTTTTTTTTTTTATTTTGGGGGGGGGGGGGGGCGGAGCCAGGAAGTGATATCATCAACCTTGCCCCCACATCATGAAAATACTGCGATTCGCGGGTCTGCGGGAAGGGGGCGGAGCTAAAATTATGCGATTCGCCTTTCCCCTCCCCATGGACCCGCGAATATGGGAGAGTATGTCTCCATCCTGCCCGCATCACTAGGGTGTGAGCAGGATGCGGGAGACCTGACTACTCTTCTGGGGGTGCGGGGGGCTACCCCAAAAAACGGGAGCCTCCCGCAGCTTCTGGGAGATTAGGCAAGTATGGTAAATAGACCCTATGATTTCAGTGCATATTGAATCCAAGAACTGATTACAAACGTACAGCACTTTATCCTAGTAATTTAATCAGTCTGCACAAATTTAGTAAACAACGTTTTTCAAAAAGATCTCAGCTGCAAAAACACTGCAGTGTACAAAACATCAACATTTAAGATCACAGTTTTCAATGAAACTGACTTCTGGCCAGTGGAAATGCTGTGACTAAACTAGTGATGAGCGGGTTCGGTTCCTCGGAATCCGAACCCGCCCGAACTTCAGCTTTTTTCTCACGGGTCCGAGCGACTCGGATCCTCCCGCCTTGCTCGGTTAACCCGAGCGCGCCCGAACGTCATCATCCCGCTGTCGGATTCTCGCGAGACTCGGATTCTATATAAGGAGCCGCGCGTCGCCGCCATTTTCACACGTGCATTGAGATTGATAGGGAGAGGACGTGGCTGGCGTCCTCTCCGTTTATAGAGAAGAGACTAGAGTAGAGAGAGACACAGTATTTAGTAATTTTGGGGAGCATTAGGAGTACTACTACTTGCTGAAGTGATAGTGTGACTGTATATCTGACTTGTGGGGGAGACAGTGGGGAGCAGTTAGAGTCTGAGAGCAGGAGTACATATTTTAACGTACAGTGCACACTTTTGCTGCCAGAGTGCCACACTGCCATTGTGACCACACTGACCACCAGTATATTGTGATTGTCTGCTTAGGAGTACTACTTGCAAGTTGCTGATAGTGTGACCAGTGACCTGACCACCAGTTTAATTAATCACCACCAGTTTAATATATATATATAATTGTATATATATATAATTGTAATATACCACCTACCCGTGGTTTTTTTTTTTTTCTTCTTGATACATACTATAGTAGCTTACTGTAGCAGTCTGCGGTGCTGAGCTGACAGTGTCCAGCAGGTCCGTCATCAGTCATTACATAATAAATATATATACCTGTCCGGCTGCAGTACTAGTGATATTATATATATATATATTAATTTCATCTCATTATCATCCAGTCTATATTAGCAGCAGACACAGTACGGTAGTCCACGGCTGTAGCTACCTCTGTGTCGGCAGTCGCTCGTCCATCCATAATTGTATACCACCTACCCGTGGTTTTTTTTTTTCTTTCTTCTTGATACATACTACTATAGTAGCTTACTGTAGCAGTCTGCGGTGCTGAGCTGACAGTGTCCAGCAGGTCCGTCATCAGTCATTACATAATAAATATATATACCTGTCCGGCTGCAGTACTAGTGATATTATATATATATATATTAATTTCATCTCATTATCATCCAGTCTATATTAGCAGCAGACACAGTACGGTAGTCCACGGCTGTAGCTACCTCTGTGTCGGCAGTCGCTCGTCCATCCATAATTGTATACCACCTACCCGTGGTTTTTTTCTTTTCTTTCTTCTTGATACATACTACTATAGTAGCTTCATGTAGCAGTCTGCGGTGCTGAGCTGACAGTGTCCAGCAGGTCCGTCATTACATAATAAATATATATACCTGTCCGGCTGCAGTACTAGTGATATTATATATATATATATATATATATATATATATTAATTTCATCTCATTATCATCCAGTCTATATTAGCAGCAGACACAGTACGGTAGTCCACGGCTGTAGCTACCTCTGTGTCGGCAGTCGCTCGTCCATCCATAATTGTATACCACCTACCCGTGTTTTTTTTTCTTTCTTTCTTCTTGATACATACTACTATAGTAGCTTACTGTAGCAGTCTGCGGTGCTGAGCTGACAGTGTCCAGCAGGTCCGTCATCAGTCATTACATAATAAATATATATACCTGTCCGGCTGCAGTACTAGTGATATTATATATATATATTAATTTCATCTCATTATCATCCAGTCTATATTAGCAGCAGACACAGTACGGTAGTCCACGGCTGTAGCTACCTCTGTGTCGGCAGTCGCTCGTCCATCCATAATTGTATACCACCTACCCGTGGTTTTTTTTTTTTCTTTCTTCTTGATACATACTACTATAGTAGCTTACTGTAGCAGTCTGCGGTGCTGAGCTGACAGTGTCCAGCAGGTCCGTCATCAGTCATTACATAATAAATATATATACCTGTCTGGCTGCAGTACTAGTGATATTATATATATATATATATATTAATTTCATCTCATTATCATCCAGTCTATATTAGCAGCAGACACAGTACGGTAGTCCACGGCTGTAGCTACCTCTGTGTCGGCAGTCGCTCGTCCATCCATAAGTATACTAGTATCCATCCATCTCCATTGTTTACCTGAGGTGCCTTTTAGTTGTGCCTATTAAAATATGGAGAACAAAAATGTTGAGGTTCCAAAAATAGGGAAAGATCAAGATCCACTTCCACCTCGTGCTGAAGCTGCTGCCACTAGTCATGGCCGAGACGATGAAATGCCATCAACGTCGTCTGCCAAGGCCGATGCCCAATGTCTTAGTACAGAGCATGTAAAATCCAAAACACCAAATATCAGTAAAAAAAGGACTCCAAAATCTAAAATAAAATTGTCGGAGGAGAAGCGTAAACTTGCCAATATGCCATTTACCACACGGAGTGGCAAGGAACGGCTGAGGCCCTGGCCTATGTTCATGGCTAGTGGTTCAGCTTCACATGAGGATGGAAGCACTCAGCCTCTCGCTAGAAAAATGAAACGACTCAAGCTGGCAAAAGCACAGCAAAGAACTGTGCGTTCTTCGAAATCCCAAATCCACAAGGAGAGTCCAATTGTGTCGGTTGCGATGCCTGACCTTCCCAACACTGGACGTAAAGAGCATGCGCCTTCCACCATTTGCACGCCCCCTGCAAGTGCTGGAAGGAGCACCCGCAGTCCAGTTCCTGATAGTCAGATTGAAGATGTCAGTGTTGAAGTACACCAGGATGAGGAGGATATGGGTGTTGCTGGCGCTGGGGAGGAAATTGACCAGGAGGATTCTGATGGTGAGGTGGTTTGTTTAAGTCAGGCACTCGGGGAGACACCTGTTGTCCGTGGGAGGAATATGGCCATTGACACGCCTGGTGAAAATACCAAAAAAATCAGCTCTTCGGTGTGGAAGTATTTCAACAGAAATGCGGACAACAGGTGTCAAGCCGTGTGTTGCCTTTGTCAAGCTGTAATAAGTAGGGGTAAGGACGTTAACCACCTCGGAACATCCTCCCTTATACGTCACCTGCAGCGCATTCATCATAAGTCAGTGACAAGTTCAAAAACTTTGGGCGACAGCGGAAGCAGTCCACTGACCAGTAAATCCCTTCCTCTTGTAACCAAGCTCACGCAAACCACCCCACCAACTCCCTCAGTGTCAATTTCCTCCTTCCCCAGGAATGCCAATAGTCCTGCAGGCCATGTCACTGGCAATTCTGACGAGTCCTCTCCTGCCTGGGATTCCTCCGATGCATCCTTGCGTGTAACGCCTACTGCTGCTGGCGCTGCTGTTGTTGCTGCTGGGAGTCGATGGTCATCCCAGAGGGGAAGTCGTAAGCCCACTTTTACTACTTCCACCAAGCAATTGACTGTCCAACAGTCCTTTGCGAGGAAGATGAAATATCACAGCAGTCATCCTGTTGCAAAGCGGATAACTGAGGCCTTGACAACTATGTTGGTGTTAGACGTGCGTCCGGTATCCGCCGTTAGTTCACAGGGAACTAGACAATTTCTTGAGGTAGTGTGCCCCCGTTACCAAATACCATCTAGGTTCCACTTCTCTAGGCAGGCGATACCGAGAATGTACACGGACGTCAGAAAAAGACTCACCAGTGTCCTAAAAAATGCAGTTGTACCCAATGTCCACTTAACCACGGACATGTGGAGCAGGGCAGGGTCAGGACTATATGACTGTGACAGCCCACTGGGTAGATGTATGGACTCCCGCCGCAAGAACAGCAGCGGCGGCACCAGTAGCAGCATCTCGCAAACGCCAACTCTTTCCTAGGCAGGCTACGCTTTGTATCACCGGTTTCCAGAATACGCACACAGCTGAAAACCTCTTACGGCAACTGAGGAAGATCATCGCGGAATGGCTTACCCCAATTGGACTCTCCTGTGGATTTGTGGCATCGGACAACGCCAGCAATATTGTGTGTGCATTAAATATGGGCAAATTCCAGCACGTCCCATGTTTTGCACATACCTTGAATTTGGTGGTGCAGAATTTTTTTAAAAACGACAGGGGCGTGCAAGAGATGCTGTCGGTGGCCAGAAGAATTGCGGGACACTTTCGGCGTACAGGCACCACGTACAGAAGACTGGAGCAACACCAAAAACGCCTGAACCTGCCCTGCCATCATCTGAAGCAAGAAGTGGTAACGAGGTGGAATTCAACCCTATATATGCTTCAGAGGTTGGAGGAGCAGCAAAAGGCCATTCAAGCCTATACAATTCAGCACGATATAGGAGGTGGAATGCACCTGTCTCAAGCGCAGTGGAGAATGATTTCAACGTTGTGCAAGGTTCTGCTGCCCTTTGAACTTGCCACACGTGAAGTCAGTTCAGACACTGCCAGCCTGAGTCAGGTCATTCCCCTCATCAGGCTTTTGCAGAAGAAGCTGGAGACATTGAAGGAGGAGCTAACACGGAGCGATTCCGCTAGGCATGTGGGACTTGTGGATGGAGCCCTTAATTCGCTTAACAAGGATTCACGGGTGGTCAATCTGTTGAAATCAGAGCACTACATTTTGGCCACCGTGCTCGATCCTAGATTTAAAACCTACCTTTGATCTCTCTTTCCGGCACACACAAGTCTGCTGGGGTTCAAAGACCTGCTGGTGAGAAAATTGTCAAGTCAAGCGGAACGCGACCTGTCAACATCTCCTCCTTCACATTCTCCCGCAACTGGGGGTGCGAGGAAAAGGCTCAGAATTCCGAGCCCACCCGCTGGCGGTGATGCAGGGCAGTCTGGAGCGACTGCTGATGCTGACATCTGGTCCGGACTGAAGGACCTGACAACGATTACGGACATGTCGTCTACTGTCACTGCATATGATTCTCTCCCCATTGAAAGAATGGTGGAGGATTATATGAGTGACCGCATCCAAGTAGGCACGTCAGACAGTCCGTACTTATACTGGCAGGAAAAAGAGGCAATTTGGAGGCCCTTGCACAAACTGGCTTTATTCTACCTAAGTTGCCCTCCCACAAGTGTGTACTCCGAAAGAGTGTTTAGTGCCGCCGCTCACCTTGTCAGCAATCGGCGTACAAGGTTACATCCAGAAAATGTGGAGAAGATGATGTTCATTAAAATGAATTATAATCAATTCCTCCGTGGAGACATTGACCAGCAGCAATTGCCTCCACAAAGTACACAGGGAGCTGAGATGGTGGATTCCAGTGGGGACGAATTGATAATCTGTGAGGAGGGGGATGTACACGGTGATATATCGGAGGATGATGATGAGGTGGACATCTTGCCTCTGTAGAGCCAGTTTGTGCAAGGAGAGATTAATTGCTTCTTTTTTGGTGGGGGTCCAAACCAACCCGTCATTTCAGTCACAGTCGTGTGGCAGACCCTGTCACTGAAATGATGGGTTGGTTAAAGTGTGCATGTCCTGTTTATACAACATAAGGGTGGGTGGGAGGGCCCAAGGACAATTCCATTTTGCACCTCTATTTTCTTTAATTTTTTTTTTGCGTCATGTGCTGTTTGGGGAGTATTTTTTGGAAGGGCCATCCTGCGTGACACTGCAGTGCCACTCCTAGATGGGCCAGGTGTTTGTGTCGGCCACTTGGGTCATTGAGCTTAGTCACACAGCTACCTCATTGCGCCTCTTTTTTTCTTTGCGTCATGTGCTGTTTGGGGAGTGTTTTTTGGAAGGGCCATCCTGCGTGACACTGCAGTGCCACTCCTAGATGGGCCAGGTGTTTGTGTCGGCCACTAGGGTCGCTTATCTTACTCACACAGCTACCTCATTGCGCCTCTTTTTTTCTTTGCGTCATGTGCTGTTTGGGGAGTGTTTTTTGGAAGGGCCATCCTGCGTGACACTGCAGTGCCACTCCTAGATGGGCCAGGTGTTTGTGTCGGCCACTAGGGTCGCTTATCTTACTCACAGCTACCTCATTGCGCCTCTTTTTTTCTTTGCGTCATGTGCTGTTTGGGGAGTGTTTTTTGGAAGGGCCATCCTGCGTGACACTGCAGTGCCACTCCTAGATGGGCCAGGTGTTTGTGTCGGCCACTAGGGTCGCTTATCTTACTCACACAGCTACCTCATTGCGCCTCTTTTTTTCTTTGCGTCATGTGCTGTTTGGGGAGTGTTTTTTGGAAGGGCCATCCTGCGTGACACTGCAGTGCCACTCCTAGATGGGCCAGGTGTTTGTGTCGGCCACTAGGGTCGCTTATCTTACTCACACAGCTACCTCATTGCGCCTCTTTTTTTCTTTGCGTCATGTGCTGTTTGGGGAGTGTTTTTTGGAAGGGCCATCCTGCGTGACACTGCAGTGCCACTCCTAGATGGGCCAGGTGTTTGTGTCGGCCACTAGGGTCGCTTAGCTTACTCACACAGCTACCTCATTGCGCCTCTTTTTTTCTTTGCGTCATGTGCTGTTTGGGGAGTGTTTTTTGGAAGGGCCATCCTGCGTGACACTGCAGTGCCACTCCTAGATGGGCCAGGTGTTTGTGTCGGCCACTAGGGTCGCTTATCTTACTCACACAGCTACCTCATTGCGCCTCTTTTTTTCTTTGCGTCATGTGCTGTTTGGGGAGTGTTTTTTGGAAGGGCCATCCTGCGTGACACTGCAGTGCCACTCCTAGATGGGCCAGGTGTTTGTGTCGGCCACTAGGGTCGCTTAGCTTACTCACACAGCTACCTCATTGCGCCTCTTTTTTTCTTTGCATCATGTGCTGTTTGGGGAGTGTTTTTTGGAAGGGCCATCCTGCGTGACACTGCAGTGCCACTCCTAGATGGGCCAGGTGTTTGTGTCGGCCACTAGGGTCGCTTATCTTACTCACACAGCTACCTCATTGCGCCACTTTTTTTCTTTGCGTCATGTGCTGTTTAGGGAGTGTTTTTTGGAAGGGCCATCCTGCGTGACACTGCAGTGCCACTCCTAGATGGGCCAGGTGTTTGTGTCGGCCACTAGGGTCGCTTAGCTTACTCACACAGCTACCTCATTGCGCCTCTTTTTTTCTTTGCGTCATGTGCTGTTTGGGGAGTGTTTTTTGGAAGGGCCATCCTGCGTGACACTGCAGTGCCACTCCTAGATGGGCCAGGTGTTTGTGTCGGCCACTAGGGTCGCTTATCTTACTCACACAGCTACCTCATTGCGCCTCTTTTTTTCTTTGCGTCATGTGCTGTTTGGGGAGTGTTTTTTGGAAGGGCCATCCTGCGTGACACTGCAGTGCCACTCCTAGATGGGCCAGGTGTTTGTGTCGGCCACTAGGGTCGCTTAGCTTACTCACACAGCTACCTCATTGCGCCTCTTTTTTTCTTTGCGTCATGTGCTGTTTGGGGAGTGTTTTTTGGAAGGGCCATCCTGCGTGACACTGCAGTGCCACTCCTAGATGGGCCAGGTGTTTGTGTCGGCCACTAGGGTCGCTTATCTTACTCACACAGCTACCTCATTGCGCCTCTTTTTTTCTTTGCGTCATGTGCTGTTTGGGGAGTGTTTTTTGGAAGGGCCATCCTGCGTGACACTGCAGTGCCACTCCTAGATGGGCCAGGTGTTTGTGTCGGCCACTAGGG
This sequence comes from Pseudophryne corroboree, assembly GCF_028390025.1. Classification (NCBI taxonomy): domain Eukaryota; kingdom Metazoa; phylum Chordata; class Amphibia; order Anura; family Myobatrachidae; genus Pseudophryne; species Pseudophryne corroboree. The sequence continues at coordinate 613,028,712 of NC_086444.1, read as the reverse complement.
TCGCTTAGCTTAGTCATCCATTGACCTCGGTGCAAATTTTAGGACTAAAAATAATATTGTGAGGTGTGAGGTATTCAGAATAGACTGAAAATGAGTGGAAATTATGGTTTTTGAGGTTAATAATACTTTGGGATCAAAATGACCCCCAAATTCTATGATTTAAGCTGTTTTTTTGTGTTTTTTGAAAAAAACACCCGAATCCAAAACACACCCGAATCCGACAAAAAAAATTCGGTGAGGTTTTGCCAAAACGCGGTCGAACCCAAAACACGGCCGCGGAACCGAACCCAAAACCAAAACACAAAACCCGAAAAATTTCAAGTGCACATCTCTAGACTAAACTCCACTGGTGTGCCATAAGTCAGTTGCCATTGTGTGAGTCATGATCTTCTCATTTCCAAGCTGCAACCTAAAGAGTTGTTGTTTGCCTTTATCAAATTAATTCATAGGTTAGCAACTAACATAAAAGAATAAATAGGGCAAAAACTGAAAACACAATGAACTGATTTATTTGCTTACAGATTGTACATTACACAACAAATAGGGCATCATGTACTGTAGGTTGAAAGGATATTATACTTCAGTAATCATACAGAGTCGTACTTACAATGCAAATATAACATGGTGCACAATGTACAATATTTTAACTGGAAAAGAAAGGTAATAAACATTTTTTGTCCTCCAATTAAGAAAACCGCCTGGGGCCCCACCTGGGGGCCCACCTCCTCCTCTAAGGATCAGGTTTCTGTGCACTTGAATTATACATAATACATATGTTACCTTATACTGCACTAGACTATGGTGTATTTTCTATAGTGCATTGCTATTATTAATCTAGTACATTGCATGAGGTTTCAGTATTTACTATACTGTACATACTTATCAAGGGGCCCAGACCATACACTCGCTAATGGTTATCCAAACCTCTGTGGAGACAGACCACACCCCTACACAGGGGCCCCGACCATTACAACCCCCGGTGGGCCCTTCATGCCCCAGTCCGACACTGCCTAATACTGTAAACATGTGCAATGTTGTTGCTCTGCCATGAAAATCAATTTTGTGTTTATTCCTAGACAACAAGTTGCCAGGCCTCTCCTGAGTCACCACTACTTCTCATTAACAATCTAGCAATTGTGTTACCCCCTCCTCTCCCATACTTCCTGTGTCAAAAGCAAGGAAAAATAAATTATCATCATTCATTTTTTATTCCCTTTTTGTTTCAGACCTGTTCATCCTGTGAAGTAAGGATATATATACCACGTGGTTCATAAACTAGAGCAACCTCTCCTTTGGGACATGAGAAAGGATCTGAAGCCGACAGATGTATTTCCAGCAACATTTTAGATGAAATCACTTTGATATGACTGCAATGTCTTCCATTCCTTCTCTAACGGAGAAGAAAAACAGTAGAAGACCAGTTGTGTGGCCAACAGAGACCCCAAGCTGGGGAGATGCTCCAAGTTTCTCTTTTGATTACTATGACCATGGGACACACAAGGAGATTGGACCTTCGACAAATCGGCATGTTTTCGAGTTTCAAGAGTTAAATGATTTAAAACCCGTGCGACAGTTCATCCCTGACTCCTGGAAGAGATTCTTCAGGAGAGGCAGGACAAAAGAAGAACCTGTCACACTGAGGAATTTGGAAGGTGTTCATACCTCACCACCAGTTACACCACTCCTAGATATTAGCAGAGAATCCAGTCTTGCGGACAAAAGCGGTTATATCGCAAAAGCCTCAAAAAGCATCAACCCTATTAAAGAGATTAAATTAACGGAAACACCACATTATATGGAGAGGAGAAGACAGATGTACACAAATTATGGAGAAAAGGTAGAAGCATTCAATTTAAAATATTCCTACATGAAGTCTTGGCCCGGTTTGCTGAGAATCCTGGCTGGAGTGCAGTTAATTTTTGGTGGTATGGTATTTGCCTGTGTCTGTGCCTACATCCAGAAGGACTACCAGTGGTACAACCTCTTTGGTACTGAACTCCAAAGAACGTTGCCTGGTGGCTACAGTTACTATGGGCCAATGACTCCCTTCGTAATGGTGGTTGCCTGTTTGGCTTGGCTGGTAACCTTGATCCTGTTGGGTTTGGGTCTGACCCTATACTATCGGACCATTCTGCTTGACTCCAACTGGTGGCCTCTCACTGAGTTTGCTATCAACATCATGATGTTTCTTTTGTACATGGCGGCAGGCATTGCTTACATCAACGATATAAACCGTGGTGGCCTCTGCTACTCTGTGTTTGCTGTCAACCCACTGATGGTGGCATTCTGTAGGGTGGAAGGGGGACAGGTTGCAGCCATAGCTCTCCTCTTTTTCAACATGCTACTGTACTTGTCCTGTTCTCTGGTGTGTCTCAAAATGTGGCGTCATGAAGAGAGGCGCAGGCAGGCTGGGAAGGTTAAGGTGAGGGGGTAGTTTCAGAATACAAAATCATACTCATTTCATTTTGTGTCATATACCCACCCCCACCCCCAATCCAGTGCCATTATCTTTATTTATTTTCTATAATTGTTATGTCATCTAATGTGAATTTGTATGCATATCTTTGCTGTAGTGCCTAACCTCTCTACCTTTTTATTTAGCTTTTATTATGTTCTTTTCTATAACATTTAAAAAAAATCTATTTTTAGCTTTATTATCAAACAACAACTGTGCAGTGTCCACAGCAGCTACCATCAGAACAGTAGCACAAAATACATAGCAGCCTAGTTGCTTACAATCACAATGAACAAGGAAAGGTTTACGGTCATTAGATCGACAATCATGTCGACCACTATTGGTCGACATGCATTAGGTCGACCTGGTCACTAGGTCGACATGTACTAGGTCAACATGGAAAAAGGTCGACATGAGTTTTTCACATTTTTTCCCAATTTTTTTTCCATGTTCATACTTTACGATCCACGTGGATTACGATTGGGAATAGTAACCTGTGCCAAGTGCAGCGGTAGCGCAGCAAGGCACTTTGCCCCTAAGCATTGCGAGTGAAGCGAGCCATGCGAGAGGACACAGTGCACTAATTGGGGTTCCCCGTCACTTTACAAAGAAAACGACTCCAAAAAAGTAAAAAAAACTCATGTCAACCTTTTTCCATGTCGACCTAATACAGGTCGTCCTAATGACCATGTCAACCGAATGCATGTCAAACAACAGTGGTCGACCTAATGACTGTCGACCTTAGTCTTGTCGACCTAATGACCTGACCTATGATACTATATGAATGTGACCCCAAGGGCAATAGGAAATGTATTTTCACATAGATGTGCAACAAAGCATCCCGTAATTCACTCTCTGTATGAAAGAGCTGGCAACATAACATCCACATATATAAAAGGGAGTTGTGCTCACACAAGTTTAGTGGTGTAACAACATTAGTTTGAACAAATGAAACCAGGAAATTAACCCTCTGCGGCAAGGCTAGAACCACCCTTGTGAGCTAAGCTGTATGTGTAGACATTTTCTTTCCAATGTGATATAAATAGCATTAGCCATTAAATCTATGACAAAATCAAGTGTGTTCCGTTAAAGTCGCATCAAGCTGTGACACTCAGATTCTGACAAAATACAGTGTTGGCAAATTATAGGTAGCTACTGTACATATCAATTAATAAACAGCGCAGGAGACTTGTTGGTAAAGATATATCAGGGCCGGCTCCAGGCCTACTAGCACCCTGAGCGAGAAAATGTAAAAGCGCCCCCCCCCCCATGCGCGCGCCGAAGACGCGCGCGCTCCCGGAAAAGTGGGTGTGGCCTCAACTTCATATCATCAAACTATAAACATATTTTCACACAATTAGCAGCCTTACACATAGTCACAGTAGTGTTCCTTACACACAATGTCTCCAGTATAGTGCCAGATACACATAATGTGCAGTGCCAGATAGACATGACATGCCCCCCAGCAGTGCCAGCTACACATGACATGCCCCGCAGCAGTGCCAGCTACACATGACATGCCCCGCAGCAGTGCCAGCTACACATGACATGCCCCGCAGCAGTGCCAGCTACACATGACATGCCCCGAAGCAGTGCCAGCTACACATGACATGCCCCGCAGCAGTGCCAGCTAGCCAGCGACACATGACATGCCCCGCAGCAGTGCCAGCTACACATGACATGCCCCCCAGCAGTGCCAGCTACACATGATAGTGTTCACTTTTTAGGGCATGGTGCTGATCACAGGGAGGGCACATTTTTAAGTTAGGAGGGCAAAATGATGTACATACTGCTTGTTGTTCCCATACCTATATGTCAAAGAATGGACAGTGCGCGCCGAAGGCGCGCAGCAAAAATTAAGGGGAGTTACTTCGTGGGGAAGGTACGTGGCCACATAATAGTGGCAATTTGCATTACACCACACAGTAGTGCAGCTAATACACACTGCACCAGGTAGAACCTCCTATACACTTTGCGTCAGGCACAGCACTGAGACACATTGCACCAGGGAGAGCACTGAGACACATTGCCTAGCCACAGACGCCTAGCGGGAACAGTACATGACATGCCCCCCAGCAGTGCCAGCTACACGTGACATGCCCCCCAGCAGTGCCAGCTACACGTGACATGCCCCCCAGCAGTGCCAGCTACACGTGACATGCCCCCCAGCAGTGCCAGCTACACGTGACATGCCCCCCAGCAGTGCCAGCTACATAAATGGCCACACAGTGCCAGATATGCACCCACAGTTCAGATACATAAATGCCCCCAAAGTGCCAGATACATAAATGCCTCCACAGTGCAGATATGCCCCCCACAGTGCCAGATACATAAATGCCCCCACAGTGCCAGATACATAAGTGCCCACACAGTGGCAGATACATAAGTGCCCCCACAGTGCCAGATATAAAAATGCCCACACAGTGCCAGATATGTCCCCACAGTGCCATATATAAAATTGCCCCCACAGTGCCAGATATGCCCCCACAGGGCCAGATACATAAATGCCCCCAGTGCCAGATACATAAATGCCCACATTGCCAGATGCATAAGTGCCCCCACAGTGCCAGATGCATAAGTGCCCCCACAGTGCCAGATAAATGCCCCCACAGTGCCAGAAATGCCCCCACAGTGCCAGAAATGCCCCCCACAGTGCCAGATATGCCCCCACAGTGCCAGAAATGCCCCCACAGTGCCAGAAATGCCCCCAGTGTGCCAGAAATGCCCCCAGTGTGCCAGAAATGCCCCCACATTGCCAGAAATGCCCCCACATTGCCAGAAATGCCCCCACAGTGCCAGAAATTCCCCCACACAGGGCCAGTAAATGCCCCCACAGAGCCAGATATGCCCCCAGTGTGCCAGATATGCCCCCAGTGTGCCAGATATGCCCCCAGTGTGCCAGAAATGCCCCCAGTGTGCCATAAATGCCCCCAGTGTTCCAGATATGCCCCCACGGTGCCAGAAATGCCCCCACATTGCCAGAAATGCCCCCACAGTGCCAGAAATGCCCCCACAGTGCCAGAAATGCCCCCACACAGGGCCAGATAAATGCCCCCACAGAGCCAGATATGCCCCCAGTGTGCCAGATATGCCCCCAGTGTGCCAGATATGCCCCCAGTGTGCCAGAAATGCCCCCAGTGTGCCAGAAATGCCCCCAGTGTTCCAGATATGCCCCCACGGTGCCAGAAATGCCCCCACATTGCCAGAAATGCCCCCACAGTGCCAGAAATGCCCCCACAGTGCCAGAAATGCCCCCACACAGGGCCAGATAAATGCCCCCACAGAGCCAGATATGCCCCCAGTGTGCCAGATATGCCCCCAGTGTGCCAGATAAATGCCCCCACAGTGCCAGAAATGCCCCCACAGAGCCAGATATGCCCCCAGTGTGCCAGATATGCCCCCAGTGTGCCAGATAAATGCCCCCACAGTGCGATCCATAAATGTTTGACCCCCCCCCCACCAAATACCTGACCCCCCCCCCACCATTAAGGGTGGCGCCCTGCGCGGCCGCTCTATTCGAACATGCCTAGAGCCGGCCCTGAGATATATAACACTTGTGAAAATGCTGTGGACTTAGGGGTCTATTTACTAAGCCATGGCTGGAGATAAAATAGATGGAGATAATGTACCAGCCAATCAGCTCCTAACTGTCATGTTACAGGCTGTGTTTGAAAAATGACAGTTAGGAGAGGGTTGGCTGGTATTTTATCTCCATCCACTTTATTTCCATCAAAGGCTTAGTAAATAGATCCCTTAACCTTTTTCGATTTATTCAGTCTACATACACTAGTGAAATTTAAATGTTACAGTAATAAACATAATTATATGGTCTTTAAAAGTGGTTCAACTATTTAAGTTTCACATTTCACCAAGTTATAATAATTATCAATTAGACACCAAAGGAATAATTTGAATACCTCACTTCACATTCATATAGTATGTACAGTACATAAAGTAAATGTTTTTGTGTGCACTAAGACACTGGTTTGATCAGTGACACACATAAAATAAGATGTGGATAGGCAATAGTTAATAATGTAGAATACAATTCATAATCCTCAACCATTTGCTGATTTTTATTCAGCAAGAAAACTCTTAGACCGTCATCTGAAAGAAACAGCATCCATTTGTAAAGCACAATAGAAAATGCTGGGGTTATACACAATCGAGTCACATTATTATAATAGCCAGAGTAACCGCCGTGTGCAGCACAGACAGCAGCTAGACGGGCTGAACTGTTATTTTAGACACACATCTGCGTCTGGTAGCCCCCATGTTTATTTTAACGGTGTGCTGCTCCACTGTAGTGTGTCCGTCGGCCCTCACGCACCATTGTAGCCAACGTTCACCTCTCACTTCAATGGCACGTGGTGCTCCGCAGTTTCCACATCAGTTATTCACAATGGTGCCATTTGTCCAGTCAGGATACACCTTCACCACAGCAGCACGCCAACAGTTCACAAACTGCGCTGTTTCAGAAATACTGCCACCCTGGGTCTGAAAGCTGATAATCATCCCTTTCTGCAACTCATACATTTTATATGTGTGCAGACGGCCTATTACACACCTTATATACCCACCAAGCCAGCACACGACACATGACGTATTTCATGGGCTAAACGCTGCCGACGTCAAATGTAAAAGGTGGTCATAATAATGTGACTCGACTGTGTATAAGTAACTGTTAATAAATAAAATAAATCAATCATGTTGTTGCATTCTCATACCACGTCTCTGTATTATAACTTATTTTTATTTTATTTTTTTATAGAGGATTGACAGACCAAGGAGAATAGTTTTTCAAGACGAGGTTCAACAATTAGGGGACACCAAAGGGAAAGTCACCAAGACCATCCATTTCTCAGAGAAAGGCAGTGACTTTGGAATTCTAAACCGATCTGTCCCCACGGGTAACAGGCCAAAACCTCATATGATACCGGATTATGTCTTGTAAGCATTTTAGGCTTCATGGGGTTCTAAAGCACTTAAATTCGTCAATCCTCCTTTTGGTGATACGCAGAGGACATGAGAATGTCTGCCTTCACCACGGCCAGCTCAACTATTAGGTGATTCTAGGTGTTTGCATAAGGTGCTGATTAGTTATGAAGGGGGGGCACTTAAAACATAATGTCACTCATGCAGTGTTTTCATTGCCTCAGTGGTGCCCACATATATAGCATGGGTTTCGGATGATAGGTTGACAGTCAATAGATCGACCCCATATGGTTGACATGCATTAGGTCATCATGTACAAAAGGTCAACATGACTAAAAGGTCAACAGTGCTTAAGGTCTACAGGTACAAAAGGTCGAAAGGTTCAAATGGTTGACACAAGTTTATTTGTTTTGTTTTATCAACTTGTGTTGGACCTGCTGACAGGCTCTGCCCATTTGGGGACAGGGAGGAGGTGACAAAGGGAAGTGTTTCCCAAAGCAGAAGTATGTCGTCTCCATTTTTTGGAAGAGCCGAGGCCAGAGTCTGCATCTTCCGACGTAGATTTCCTGGCCCTGGAAGCGTGAAATCCCAGGCATCTTTAGTAAACTGAGGGTCACTCAGATGACCGATGTGCATGCAGAATGAGCCAATGCTGCGTCTTCTAATGCAGCAGCGGATCACACAACCATGCAGGAGGCATCTATCAACGCAAGACACCTCACCGCATTGGCATATTTGCGCACTGCAGCTGCGTCCAAAGATGCAGCTTCTGTGTGTACTGCGTCTATCTCTGATTCATACCCTATATACAGTGGCGTCACGAACCAGGTGCAGGGGGTGCAGCCCCCTTGAAAGGGGTGACACGAAAGTGCTGGATCTTCTACAGTGGAAGGAGCCGGGTGTGATATTCTGCAGCACTCGGCTCCTGTCACAGATGAGGAGCTGGCACTACACCAGCCTAGTCTTCGGGGGCAGCCAGCATCTCATGAGATGTTGGACACCCCGCCTCCCCCCCCCCTCCCCGGAGTGACATAGCAGGGATCCCACCAAAGCCACACCCACTTTTATTAGGCCACGCCCCCTTTTCAGACGGACGCATCTACAGCGCGGGGGAAGTAATACTGAGTGCGTACCAGGTGTCACCACATTCGGTGATGCCTCTGCCTATATACAGTATTACTGCCATTAGAGAGAGCAATGAGAGGTCTCCATACATTTTAGATTTAAATTAAAGGGTTTCTGTTCCAAATGACATATGCTGCCCAAACACTTAAAGATTTATTATCAGATCTGGATGGTTGTAATCAAAACCTGGAAATGGATGAGCGCAAATAACAGTTGGCCATTTGCTCCTAAATGCCGTAAAACTGACAAAAACGAACGTGGATTTAACCAATTTGTCTGATTGACCATTTTTTTTCTGTATTCCAATGTTTGGGAGCAAATTGTCAGTTGTCATTTGCTCTCATCCATTATCAGATTTTCATTCCATCCAGTCGATCTGACACTAAATCTGTAGGTGTGTGGCCAAATCTGTAGGTGTATGGCCAGCTTTAGACTGGGGATTTTCTCTGTGCCATGTACCTGCCAATGGGCTCTTTGTGCAATGTTATTATTATTATTATTATTATTATTATTATTATTATGATTTTTATCTTTTGTTTATATGGCGCCACAAAGGATCCGCAGCACCCATTACGGAGTACATAAACAAATTAGCAAAACAAGAAAACAGCACTTACAGTACGAGACAATATAGGACAGGTATGGAAAACCAGGTGTTAGGTGCCATCAAAGGGAGTAAGGAGTATAAGATAGTGTAAGTAAGAAAAGGAAAGGCGCATGAGGAGAGAAGGCCCTGCTCTTGTGAGCTTACAATCTAAAGGTGAAGGGCTAACAGACCGGGGTGACACAGAACGGGTAGACAGTGAGTGTGGTGACTGCATTCTGACTGCTAACAATTAGTTCTCTGAGTCCGTGATAGAATAACCATGAGGAAATCTGTGGCTTGGAACCCACTTGCAGACAGATAAGTGGAATATTTAATAATTGGAACTGACAGCTCTACCATGGGTTTTGCTTTTTTCCATATCTGAAAGAATTATAGAATGATTTTTGATGATTATGCGAGATGCTCTCTGTTCTGCAGGAAGTATCCAGAGATCCGGAGTGCAGAGGAGCAGGAGAAATATAAAGCTGTTTTTAATGACCAATACGCAGAATATAAGGAGCTTTATGGGGAGGTTAGAGCTGCAATGCTGAAATTCAAAGAGCTGGATAACATGATGGGCAAACTGACTAGTGGACCCCAGAGTCAGAAGGTGAGTCAGTAAGCATGCATGCTGTCATGTGAGCACATCGGCACTGTACTCTTCCATTTGCTATTGTGTATTTAGAACTTGTTATTTGTTACATCTCTATTTTATTATAAAAGTTACCCTAAGAGCAGTTACCCTAAGAAGTACTGTATATCCATCTGTCATGCAGACAGTATAGCACATTTAAATTGTGGCATCTGTTGGGGAGCAAAAACATTCATTTAGATGGCAGATGCGGTCAGATAGGGGTATTCTTACTGTACAATGGCGAACTGCTGTAATGCACCTGATTCTGCACCCAAATATAAAAAGAAAGCCATGTACTGCATGATGACATTGTAATGATCTTTTACAGTACAAACGGCAAATAATGACTGTTGGTAATTACATTGATATATATATATTTGTGAGCCATTGTAGTACATTTAATACAGAAATGTACATTAATATGCAAACTTTAATGTGATTAGAATCATATTTGCCTATTCTCCTGTAATGTCCAAAAAACTCCAGAATCTTGGGTGAATCTCCTGAACATCCAGAAAAGTGGGCAAGTCTCCCAGAGGAACTGGCTACCTGCTGCCACCCACTTCCCGAGTTAAACAAGGCATTGCATAGCAGTGGCGGGATCATGAAGATATGATTGTGGAATTACATGCGGTGCTCATACACCACCCACTTTTTAACATACATATGGTGCCCATACACCACCCACTTTTTAACATACAATTTGTATGTTAAACAAGTGTGTTAGAATATTAAAATGAGCGAATGGTGCAGATTACATAAAATCAGCCCTGCTGTTCCTTAGCTGCAGTTACCTGCTTAAAGCATGCATTAGGCTCCAACAAGGAGTACTTTAGCAGTAAAAATGGAAAAGTTGAAATGAAAGAGGTGCCAATATGCATGTCTTTGAAATGATGTTTTCCTTTTGCCAGAATGCTAATTCTTATCACAGATTGCAGTCCCATGGAGTATCTACAGAATGGGAGTGTTCAGAAGTATGTGCTCATGATGAACAAATAGCCACACCTGTGCAAAACATCTAACTCATAGCTGCCTACTCTCCCTCATTCTGCAGGAGACTCCCTGAAACAGTAGCAACCTCCCTGACTCCCTGAATAGTCCAGCAATCTCCCTGATTGCACATTACCCCCATTATATAGTTGGTGGGGAAAAATCGGAGATATATACATTTGAATGGGATCATCAGTGCCATTTCCCTATATTGATTATAAGGCACAATGATCCCTATGGCTATATGCATTCTAAATAAGGTTTCTCGTGGCCCCTTCCAGTATATGGAACCTCTTGTAAAACACAATACACAAACAAATCCTGCAAAATATCAGTGTCTTTTCTCCAACAAGTAGATCTTACTAACTTTGGGGCTCATTTAGATTTGGATATAAGTAATTTTCATGACACGCTTTTCAGATGTAGCAGTACACGCCCACACTGATAGGTGTTACTTTCACATATTCCTGAAATGATTTTTCAAAAGCAGGCAAGTATGGTCTAACTGACTTGTTTCTGGTTAATAAATGACCCCCTCTTCAGTTGTCACGTGACAGGTTTTAGACCTATTCCAAGTATATCTGCATTCTCTGCAAAGGAGCTGACCTGTGTTTAAGGTTAAAGCAGCAGACGATGGGGCAGATGTATTCAGGGGCAAACGCAGGATTTATTTAGGGGAGTTTAGATGGGTGTGTATGTGTGTGTATGCATATATATATATATATATATATATATATATATTAGAGATGAGCGCCTGAAATTTTTCGGGTTTTGTGTTTTGGTTTTGGGTTCGGTTCCGCGGCCGTGTTTTGGGTTCGACCGCGTTTTGGCAAAACCTCACCGAATTTTTTTTGTCGGATTCGGGTGTGTTTTGGATTCGGGTGTTTTTTTCAAAAAACCCTAAAAAACAGCTTAAATCATAGAATTTGGGGGTCATTTTGATCCCATATTATTATTAACCTCAAAAACCATAATTTCCACTCATTTTCAGTCTATTCTGAATACCTCACACCTCACAATATTATTTTTAGTCCTAAAATTTGCACCGAGGTCGCTGGATGACTAAGCTAAGCGACCCTAGTGGCCGACACAAACACCTGGCCCATCTAGGAGTGGCACTGCAGTGTCACGCAGGATGGCCCTTCCAAAAAACACTCCCCAAACAGCACATGACGCAAAGAAAAAAAGAGGTGCAATGAGGTAGCTGTGTGACTAAGCTCAGCGACCCAAGTGCCCGACACAAACACCTGGCCCATCTAGGAGTGGCACTGCAGTGTCACGCAGGATGTCCCTTCCAAAAAACCCTCCCCAAACAGCACATGACGCAAAGAAAAAAAGAGGCGCAATGAGGTAGCTGTGTGAGTAAGATTAGCGACCCTAGTGGCCGACACAAACACCGGGCCCATCTAGGAGTGGCACTGCAGTGTCACGCAGGATGTCCCTTCCAAAAAACCCTCCCCAAACAGCACATGACGCAAAGAAAAATAAAAGAAAAAAGAGGTGCAAGATGGAATTGTCCTTGGGCCCTCCCACCCACCCTTATGTTGTATAAACAGGACATGCACACTTTAACCAACCCATCATTTCAGTGACAGGGTCTGCCACACGACTGTGACTGATATGACGGGTTGGTTTGGACCCCCACCAAAAAAGAAGCAATTAATCTCTCCTTGCACAAACTGGCTCTACAGAGGCAAGATGTCCACCTCATCATCATCCTCCGATATATCACCGTGTACATCCCCCTCCTCACAGATTATCAATTCGTCCCCACTGGAATCCACCATCTCAGCTCCCTGTGTACTTTGTGGAGGCAATTGCTGCTGGTCAATGTCTCCGCGGAGGAATTGATTATAATTCATTTTAATGAACATCATCTTCTCCACATTTTCTGGATGTAACCTCGTACGCCGATTGCTGACAAGGTGAGCGGCGGCACTAAACACTCTTTCGGAGTACACACTTGTGGGAGGGCAACTTAGGTAGAATAAAGCCAGTTTGTGCAAGGGCCTCCAAATTGCCTCTTTTTCCTGCCAGTATAAGTACGGACTGTGTGACGTGCCTACTTGGATGCGGTCACTCATATAATCCTCCACCATTCTTTCAATGTTGAGAGAATCATACGCAGTGACAGTAGACGACATGTCCGTAATCGTTGGCAGGTCCTTCAGTCCGGACCAGATGTCAGCATCAGCAGTCGCTCCAGACTGCCCTGCATCACCGCCAGCGGGTGGGCTCGGAATTCTGAGCCTTTTCCTCGCACCCCCAGTTGCGGGAGAATGTGAAGGAGGAGATGTTGACAGGTCGCGTTCCGCTTGACTTGACAATTTTGTCACCAGCAGGTCTTTGCACCCCAGCAGACTTGTGTCTGCCGGAAAGAGAGATCCAAGGTAGGTTTTAAATCTAGGATCGAGCACGGTGGCCAAAATGTAGTGCTCTGATTTCAACAGATTGACCACCCGTGAATCCTTGTTAAGCGAATTAAGGGCTGCATCCACAAGTCCCACATGCCTAGCGGAATCGCTCCCTTTTAGCTCCTTCTTCAATGCCTCCAGCTTCTTCTGCAAAAGCCTGATGAGGGGAATGACCTGACTCAGGCTGGCAGTGTCTGAACTGACTTCACGTGTGGCAAGTTCAAAGGGCATCAGAACCTTGCACAACGTTGAAATCATTCTCCACTGCACTTGAGACAGGTGCATTCCACCTCCTATATCGTGCTCAATTGTATAGGCTTGAATGGCCTTTTGCTGCTCCTCCAACCTCTGAAGCATATAGAGGGTTGAATTCCACCTCGTTACCACTTCTTGCTTCAGATGATGGCAGGGCAGGTTCAGTAGTTTTTGGTGGTGCTCCAGTCTTCTGTACGTGGTGCCTGTACGCCGAAAGTGTCCCGCAATTCTTCTGGCCACCGACAGCATCTCTTGCACGCCCCTGTCGTTTTTAAAAAAATTCTGCACCACCAAATTCAAGGTATGTGCAAAACATGGGACGTGCTGGAATTTGCCCATATTTAATGCACACACAATATTGCTGGCGTTGTCCGATGCCACAAATCCACAGGAGAGTCCAATTGGGGTAAGCCATTCTGCGATGATCTTCCTCAGTTGCCGTAAGAGGTTTTCAGCTGTGTGCGTATTCTGGAAAGCGGTGATACAAAGCGTAGCCTGCCTAGGAAAGAGTTGGCGTTTGCGAGATGCTGCTACTGGTGCCGCCGCTGCTGTTCTTGCGGCGGGAGTCCATACATCTACCCAGTGGGCTGTCACAGTCATATAGTCCTGACCCTGCCCTGCTCCACTTGTCCACATGTCCGTGGTTAAGTGGACATTGGGTACAACTGCATTTTTTAGGACACTGGTGAGTCTTTTTCTGACGTCCGTGTACATTCTCGGTATCGCCTGCCTACAGAAGTGGAACCTAGATGGTATTTGGTAACGGGGGCACACTGCCTCAATAAATTGTCTAGTTCCCTGTGAACTAACGGCGGATACCGGACGCACGTCTAACACCAACATAGTTGTCAAGGACTCAGTTATCCGCTTTGCAACAGGATGACTGCTGTGATATTTCATCTTCCTCGCAAAGGACTGTTGGACAGTCAATTGCTTACTGGAAGTAGTACAAGTGGGCTTACGACTTCCCCTCTGGGATGACCATCGACTCCCAGCAGCAACAACAGCAGCGCCAGCAGCAGTAGGCGTTACACGCAAGGATGCATCGGAGGAATCCCAGGCAGGAGAGGACTCGTCAGAATTGCCAGTGACATGGCCTGCAGGACTATTGGCATTCCTGGGGAAGGAGGAAATTGACACTGAGGGAGTTGGTGGGGTGGTTTGCGTGAGCTTGGTTACAAGAGGAAGGGATTTACTGGTCAGTGGACTGCTTCCGCTGTCGGCCCAAGTTTTTGAACTTGTCACTGACTTATTATGAATGCGCTGCAGGTGACGTATAAGGGAGGATGTTCCGAGGTGGTTAACGTCCTTACCCCTACTTATTACAGCTTGACAAAGGGAACACACGGCTTGACACCTGTTGTCCGCATTTCTGGTGAAATACTTCCACACCGAAGAGCTGATTTTTTTGGTATTTTCACCAGGCATGTCAACGGCCCTATTCCTCCCACGGACAACAGGTGTCTCCCCGGGTGCCTGACTTAAACAAACCACCTCACCATCAGAATCCTCCTGGTCAATTTCCTCCCCAGCGCCAGCAACACCCATATCCTCCTCATCCTGGTGTACTTCAACACTGACATCTTCAATCTGACTATCAGGAACTGGACTGCGGGTGCTCCTTCCAGCACTTGCAGGGGGCGTGCAAATGGTGGAAGGCGCATGCTCTTCACGTCCAGTGTTGGGAAGGTCAGGCATCGCAACCGACACAATTGGACTCTCCTTGTGGATTTGGGATTTCGAAGAACGCACAGTTCTTTGCGGTGCTACTGCTTTTGCCAGCTTGAGTCTTTTCATTTTTCTAGCGAGAGGCTGAGTGCCTCCATCCTCATGTGAAGCTGAACCACTAGCCATGAACATAGGCCAGGGCCTCAGCCGTTCCTTGCCACTCCGTGTGGTAAATGGCATATTGGCAAGTTTACGCTTCTCCTCCGACAATTTTATTTTAGGTTTTGGAGTCCTTTTTTTACTGATATTTGGTGTTTTGGATTTGACATGCTCTGTACTATGACATTGGGCATCGGCCTTGGCAGACGACGTTGCTGGCATTTCATCGTCTCGGCCATGACTAGTGGCAGCAGCTTCAGCACGAGGTGGAAGTGGATCTTGATCTTTCCCTAATTTTGGAACCTCAACATTTTTGTTCTCCATATTTTAATAGGCACAACTAAAAGGCACCTCAGGTAAACAATGGAGATGGATGGATACTAGTATACAATTATGGATGGACTGCCGAGTGCCGACACAGAGGTAGCTACAGCCGTGGACTACCGTACTGTACTGTGTCTGCTGCTAATATAGACTGGTTGATAAAGAGATGTAGTAGTAGTATGTATGTATAAAGAAGAAAGAAAAAAAAACCACGGGTAGGTGGTATACAATTATGGACGGACTGCCGAGTGCCGACACAGAGGTAGCTACAGCCGTGGACTACCATACTGTACTGTGTCTGCTGCTAATATAGACTGGTTGATAAAGAGATGTAGTAGTAGTATGTATGTATAAAGAAGAAAGAAAAAAAAAACATGGGTAGGTGGTATACAATTATGGACGGACTGCCCAGTGCCGACACAGAGGTAGCTACAGCCGTGGACTACCGTACTGTACTGTGTCTGCTGCTAATATAGACTGGTTGATAAAGAGATGTAGTAGTAGTATGTATGTATAAAGAAGAAAGAAAAAAAAACCACGGGTAGGTGGTATACAATTATGGACGGACTGCCCAGTGCCGACACAGAGGTAGCTACAACCGTGGACTACCGTACTGTACTGTGTCTGCTGCTAATATAGACTGGTTGATAAAGAGATGTAGTAGTAGTATGTATGTATAAAGAAGAAAGAAAAAAAAACCACGGGTAGGTGGTATACAATTATGGACGGACTGCCCAGTGCCGACACAGAGGTAGCTACAGCCGTGGACTACCGTACTGTACTGTGTCTGCTGCTAATATAGACTGGTTGATAAAGAGATGTAGTAGTAGTAGTATGTATGTATAAAGAAGAAAGAAAAAAAAACCACGGGTAGGTGGTATACAATTATGGACGGACTGCCGAGTGCCGACACAGAGGTAGCTACAGCCGTGGACTACCGTACTGTACTGTGTCTGCTGCTAATATAGACTGGTTGATAAAGAGATGTAGAAGTAGTATGTATGTATAAAGAAGAAAGAAAAAAAAACCACGGGTAGGTGGTATACAATTATGGATGGACTGCCGAGTGCCGACACAGAGGTAGCTACAGCCGTGAACTACCGTACTGTGTCTGCTGCGACTGGATGATAAATAATGATATAAAAAATATATATATATCACTACTGCAGCCGGACAGGTATATATTATATAATGACGGACCTGCTGGACACTGTCTGTCAGCAGAATGAGTTTTTTATAGAATAAAAAAAAAAACACCACACAAGTGAAGTCACACGACGAGTGTTTAACTTTTTCAGGCAATCACAATATAGTATACTATACTACTAACTATACTGGTGGTCAGTGTGGTCAGGTCACTGGTCAGTCACACTGGCAGTGGCACTCCTGCAGCAAAAGTGTGCACTGTTTAATTTTAATAATAATATGTACTCCTGGCTCCTGCTATAACCTATAACTGGCACTGCAGTGCTCCCCAGTCTCCCCCACAATTATAAGATGTGTGAGCTGAGCACAGTCAGATACGAGTGTTTAACTTTTTCAGGCAATCACAATATAGTATACTATACTACTAACTATACTGGTGGTCTGTGTGGTCAGGTCACTGGTCAGTCACACTGGCAGTGGCACTCCTGCAGCAAAAGTGTGCACTGTTTAATTTTAATAATAATATGTACTCCTGGCTCCTGCTATAACCTATAACTGGCACTGCAGTGCTCCCCAGTCTCCCCCACAATTATAAGATGTGTGAGCTGAGCACAGTCAGATATATACATAGATGATGCAGCACACTGGGCTGAGCAGTGCACACAGATATGGTATGTGACTGAGTCACTGTGTATCGTTTTTTTCAGGCAGAGAACGGATATATTAAATAAAACTGCACTGTCTGGTGGTCACTGTGGTCAGTCACTAGTAAACTCTGCACTCTCTACAGTTCTACAGTACTCCTAAGCTCCAGTAAATCAGGTCAATCTCTCTCTCTCTCTCTTCTAATCTAAATGGAGAGGACGCCAGCCACGTCCTCTCCCTATCAATCTCAATGCACGTGTGAAAATGGCGGCGACGCGCGGCTCCTTATATAGAATCCGAGTCTCGCGAGAATCCGACAGCGTCATGATGACGTTCGGGCGCGCTCGGGTTAACCGAGCAAGGCGGGAAGATCCGAGTCGCTCGGACCCGTGAAAAAAAACATGAAGTTCGTGCAGGTTCGGATTCAGAGAAACCGAACCCGCTAATCTCTAATATATATGGGATGCAGTTAAAATGCTTGCTGGCGGTATCCCACCGTTCAGGAGACCGACGCCAGAATCCTGCCAGCCAGTGAAATATTGAACAAAATCCCAACATCCGCAGGGTATTCCACTCAGATGGTGCGTCCAAGCCACCAACCGAGTGGGAATAAAACATGTGGCGAGCGGAGTGAGCTACCGGGTCTGAAGTGTGGCGAGCGCAACGAGCCCACAAGGGGACTCTCTGCCTCACTTCCAACAGACAGGAGGCAGCTGATGGTATACTGCCAGGTGACATCCCATGTACCGGTAAAACATACAGATTCCATATTCACGTAAATATATATATATATATATATATAAATAAAACAGATGTAGAAACTGCGGCACTCGTGGTAATATTGAAGAAGAAAAGCTCTTTACTGGGTCATATGTAGTACAGAGTTGCCTATCATAGCCAACATTT
Organism: Pseudophryne corroboree; assembly: GCF_028390025.1. NCBI lineage: Eukaryota > Metazoa > Chordata > Amphibia > Anura > Myobatrachidae > Pseudophryne > Pseudophryne corroboree. Next base: position 613,010,470 of record NC_086444.1, on the reverse strand, counting down.
CGGTGCTGCAAGCACCGTTTTCAAGGCAGGCATGAACATTTGTCTAATTGTTATTTGTTCATGCCTGCCTTGAAAACGGTGCTTGCAGCACCGAAACATTGGCTATGATAAGCAACTCTGTAGTACATATGACCCAGTAAAGATCTTTTCCTCTTCTTCAATATTACCACGAGTGCCGCAGTTTCTAAGTCTGTTATTATCAACTCACTGAGGGCACCGTTCAGCATTTTCTCCAGCATCGAGTGATGGTTCATTCCTGCCATTATTTATATATATATATATATATATATTTTACATATATACACATATATAAATACACACACATATATATATATATATCATACACATATATACACGGGTGGTCTTCAGTATGCCGACTGTCGGGATCCCGGCGCACAGTACACTGGCGCCGGAATCCCGACAGCCGACATACCGACACTTTTCCTGCCTCGTGGGGGTCCACGACCCCCCTGGAGGGAGAATAAAATAGTGTGCCACCCGTGCCCTCAGCGTGGCGAGCGCAGCAAGCCCGCAAGGGGCTCATTTGAGCTCGCCATGCTGTCGGTATGCCGGCGGTCGGGCTCCCGGCGCCGGTATGCTGGTCGCCAGGAGCCCGGCCGCCGGCATACCATACTACACCCATACACACACACACACACACACACACACACACACACACACACACACATATATATGTATATACAATACACATACTTCATGTACAGTACAAATGTACGCAAATGAAGGGAAAAAATTTAACAAGCAACACCCGCCTTCCCCTTACCCGTTCACTTGTCCCAGTCCCGATGGCCCGTGCTGTTTGCTGTTATGGTGCTGGAGCTGCCGCTGGAACCGGACACGGGCAGCATCCACCTGGATTTTGTGGCAGGACAGGTGCGCAGGAGAATGGAAGGGGCTCTCTGGCCGCGTTCCAGCTGTCACCGTCACTGTGTACCCTCACACAATTCTCTGCAGCCCTGTCTCTTCCTAATATACTTGTGTGTGTATATAATATAGACATCCACAACATAAGAGGTGGCCCTCAGAGGCTTGCAATCAGTCTATTTGGATACACGTTTTTCACTTGATTGCAAGCCTTTGAGTGCCGCCTCTTATGTTCTGTATGTCTATTGGGATGAATACTCTTTTGGGAAGACAATAGGGCCAAGGAAACCTTTTAGGGATTCAGGCGTTCTGGGGACTGTGTGTTCTGTGAGGAGGGAGTAAGCTGCTGTGGCTGAGCTTCCACAGACTTTCACTATTTGACTATGCAGGGAGCGACGTACTGTAGCTCTCTGCTGCTGCTCCAGCGGTCGCGATCTCGGCTTTTGCTGAGACGGAGACAATGCTGTCTCTGTTTCAGTAATAAAACATTTGGCTCATGAGGGGGGTTTCCAGCTACTCAGAAACCCCCCCTGCGTGAGCTACTGGTATTAAGTCTGGAGAAGGCATAAAGAACTGATAAAGCAGTGATAAGTGCAGGGTGATAATGCACCAGCCAATCAGCTCCAATATGTAAATTGACAGGTATGAGCTGATTGGCTGGTGCGTTATCACCTTGCACTTATCACTTCTTTATGCCTTCTCCAGACTTAATACATCTGCCCCAATGGTCCATATGGAATAGCCTGCAAGTTACAGGACCAGGAAATTCTGGCAATTTAGCCTGTAGATTTCTAGCAGTAGTAATTTAGAACAGTGGCGGAAGTCCCAGAGGCAAATGAGTCATTTGCCGCCGGGCTCCAGCCATCAGGGGGGCACAGATGAGCAGACCCTGCAACACAGGGCTAGGAAGCAAGCCACTATGCTCCAGGGGCTGGCAATATAGTATATACACACCAAGTTGTGCCCGGTGCCGGCATCTGCAGTGAGCAGAGGCTCACCGCATGCTTACTCACTGTGTACAAACGGTGACAGGCTGGCTAGCAATGCCCGTCTGAAGCCCCGCCCCTGACCTGCACACATTCACTGTATAGGATGGTGATCTGCTTCTGCAGATCACCACAGGGATCCCTGGCACTTAGGATTGTTGCCCTACTCACTCTTACATGCAGGTCGTGTCCCCACTCTCTGGGATCACAACGGATCCCTTTCAGCTCTGCCTCTACAGCTGCCTGGCCAGCCCCCTGCTCTCCTCCACTCCTCCCTCCTGCTCCCATTTCCAGGACATAGTGTGCAGCACTGCACTCAGTGCACTGTACACACACAGAAGATACCATTGCAAGTGGGACAGCGCTGCAGGGCACAGAGGTATATCCCTTCTCTGCTGTACAGTATGTTTCACTGTCCTCCTTACCATTCCTGCCTCTGTCACTTCCCCATACTGTATATGTGCACTGCCCCCTCCCCATATCTGTCCCTCTGCCCCCCTCACTTCTGTTCCTCTGACCACTCCCTGTCTGTGTGCCCCTGCCCAGTGCCCATTCATCAAATCTGTGCCTATGCCCTCTCTTTATGTGTGCTTTTGCCCTTTCCCATCTAATCTTTGCCCCCTCCTCATATCCATGACTCTGCTCCCCTCATATCTGTGCCTCTGCCCCCCTCACTTATGTTGCTCTAACCACTCCCTGTCTGTGTGCCCCTGCCCCATATCTGTGCCTATACCATCTCTGTATATGTGCTTTTGCCCTTTCTCATCTTTCCTTTACCCCCTCCCCATATCCTTGACTCTGCACCCCCCCCCCCTTATATATGTGCCTCTGCCTCCATCACTTCTGTTCCTCTGTTCCTTCTGTTCCTCTGTTCTCCCTCCCTATCTGCCCCTGACCCCTGTTTACCACTGCCCCTTTATACATGTTTGCCTTTGTGCCTCACCCAATGGCTTTTCTGGCTGCCGATCAGCCACTGGTGGGGAGGGGCACCACCGTCAATTTTGCCTCCAGGCGCCAGGTATAAACTTACACCCCTGATTTAGAAGCTGGTTTGTCTTGTATGGACTAGGTCACTGGATTTACGCAACTCTCAGGGTATTATGTATAGGTCAAAATATGGATGTTAAGGGGTGAATTTACTAAGGTGGGAGTTTTTAGAATTGGAGCTGTTGCCCAAAGCAACCAATCAGATTCTACTTAACATTTATCTAGCTGCTTCTAAAAGATAATAGATAGAATCTGATTGGTTGCTATGGGCAGCATCACCAGTTCTAAAAAAAACCTCCCACCTTAGTAAATTTACCCCACAGTGTCTTTTTGTAGATGTATTCCTCTTCGTAAAGCTATTGTGAAAGGAATCATTTTATTAAACTACTAAAACGCCTACTGAAATCAGTATCATCCTGCTCATTTACATAGGCACTAATATTGTAAGAATCGCCTACTGCCTAATCACAGGCAATCTCAGTCATCTGTAAAGAATACTACTGACATCAATGCTACAAAGTCCTTAATATACTTGGACTCATTTTGTCTCCAATCTTACAGGCACCAGACAGAGTTAAAGCCATTGCTGAAAAATATGGGCAGAAAAAAAATGTATGTATGAATATCATAGAATTGAAATATCTGTCAAATAAAACTATGACATGATAGGGTTTATCCAATCTGAAGTGGGAGTACCGAAACTGAGGTAGTAACTTCCCTCTCCTGTACTTCCTCTACTTACACGTTTAGTTAATAGTTAATACACTCATCATAAGACGCTCAAGGTGATTGACCCATTTGTCTCATGCATTTCCTTACTGTAATGACAGTGAAATAGAAATGTACATACAGTATGTACATATGTATGAATGAATGGATTGGAGAGGGTGCCTTTTAAAAAAAGTTTAAGTGCATTTGCTGAATGAGGCACATCTCATGTTGTATCCAATTAAAAAAAAAAGTAACATAAGTGGTTTTGTAGTAAAAGCTAAAGTTGCGATACCCTATTTGTACACAATATAATAATGTATTGTACACAACAGAGCATATTGTCTGGCCAGTTATCAATAAATACAAAAGTCCCATTTTCAATATAAAATGTTATTACGTACAAACACAAATATAAATTACATTAATTTCAAACATCTCTTATTTTTGTCCTTTTATAGTGAAATGGGAATCTTTGCTACACTAGTCTAAATGGAAGTGCAATTTAAGTAATGTGAATATACAGCCAAGAAGTTATATAATTTAGCCATGACACAAATGATATACATATGTACTAATAGCTGGAAGGTTCAATATGAAAGCAGCCAATCGGAAACAACTACAGTACATGGTTCTGCTGATATCATCCTTGCACTAGCCCTCTAGCACGCACTAGGGATAGGCTTCCTAACACAATATGATAAGCACTACTAACTTATGGTGTCCTAGGCAACCTCAGGTCACCTGATCATTGCACCAAATCTATGCCACCCCTGTTCCACTTCTCCAGACATAAGAAGTTATATAAAAAAAAACAACCTATAAATGGACATATAAATACGCATTTTGGTGTGCATCCGTAATGTGGAAATGATGTACATCCACTTGTCAATGAGCCCAGTAGAAGGAGTGCAGTGTAGTTGAAACTAGAAGTGGAGTTACTGAGAAGGGGTATATGTCTGCAGTGGCAAACGCAGGATTTGCATGGGGGGGTTTCCAGAACTGGGTGAAGCCAAGCACGGGGGTGGGGACTGAGGTGACCCAGTATATGCTGGGTCCGTAAAACTAGTGTGTCTGTGTATATATATATACATATATATATATATATATATATATACACACATACATACACACATATACACATAGCATATTAAACATGCAAACATATATATATATATATATATATATGTATACATGCATACAGTACACGTATATACACATGTATATATATCATATGTGTGTGTGTTTATATGTATGTATATACATGTGTGTATATATGTATGCACATGGATATATATGACCTATAATTAAAATAAAGTAAACATTTATTAAGCACTTACAAGTGCCACCAGGAAGACAGCCATTAATAATACTCATGCAGCAAAAAAAAAAAAAATAATAATAATTTGGTGGAGGGGGGTTTCTGGGTGCTCGGAAACACCCCCTGGGTGCGCCATTGGTCTGTAAGGGGATCGTCATATGGCATTCTTCATCATGTATTATTATTATTATTATTATTATTATTAATAACAGCTTCTGATATAGCGCAGCAGATTCCATTGCACTTAGCAAATGGAGCAACAGAAATACATCAAAACTGGGAACTTACAGACAGTCTTAGAGGTAGGAACTAGGAAGGCCCTGTTCACAAGCTTACAATGTATTACAGGTTGAGTATCCCTTATCCAAAATGCTTGGGACCAGAAGTATTTTGGATTTCGGATTTTTCCGTATTTTGGAATAATTGCATACCATATTGCGATATCATGATGATGGGACCTAAATCTAAGCACAGAATGCATTTATGTTACATATACACCTTATACACACAGCCTGAAGGTAATTTTAGCCAATATTCTTTATAACTTTGGGGGTAATTCTGAGTTGATCGCAGCAGCAAGTTTATTAGCAATTGGGCAAAACCATGTGCACTGCAGGGGGGGGGGGGGGGGGGGCAGATATAACATTTGCAGAGAGAGATTTAGATTTGGGTGGGTTATTTTGTTTCTGTGCAGGGTACATACTGGCTGCTTTATTCTTACACTGCAATCTAGATTCCAGTTTGAACACACCCCACCCAAATCTAACTCTCTCTGCACATGTTATATCTGCCCCTCCTGCAGTGCACATGGTTTTGCCCAACAGCTAACAAAATTGCTGCTGCGATCAACTCGGAATGACCACCTTTGTGCATTAAACAAAGTGTGTCTACATTCACACAATTCATTTATGTTTCATATACACCTTATACACACAGCCTGAAGGTCATTTAATACAATATTTTTAATAATTTTGTGTATTAAACAAAGTTTGTGTACATTGAGCCATCAAAAAACAAACGTTTTACTATCTCAGGGTGTGTACACACGGTGAGATCCTTGCTATGCCCGATTTTCACTTGCGATTTCCCTTAAACTCCCCGGAGCCCAGCACCACCGATTTTGACTAACTTTTCTTGAGATATGGACTATGTGTGCTTACGATTTTGGCTTATGTGAGATTTTGGCTTATGTGAGATGTCATTGACATGTGATATGAACTAGATAGTACACCGATCTAGCAGGGATTGACTTGCCTGCACAGTCTATCTTTTCTTGCGATGCCGACCTGGCGGGACCGCGCATTAGGATCGCAAGGTGACTTTCACCTTGCGATCTGCACTAACTTTTCTTGCGATTTTGACTATATAGTCAAAATCGAAAGAAAATATCTCACCGTGTGTACACACCCTCACTCTCACTCAAAAAAGTCCGTATTTCGGAATGTTTGGATATGGGATACTCAACCTGTACTAATAAACTATGTCAGTTCCAACATAATTAGATCTACAAATGAACAAAATACAAAGCTATAAGAGGTGTATATCTGTTTAGAAATGATTGGGAAAGATTATTTAGCATGCCATATAACCGTAACACTGTACTTATTCCTTTCTAGGGCATGTAACACAGGACAGAAACGTTACCACCACATAAAGAATTATTCTAATAGAAATGAATTGAATTTAGAATGGCAGATGTAGCACCTCACTACTGAAACCTGGCCTGGCAGTGCTGCCATCTCATAGCTGTACTAAACCAAGAAAGAGCTGATACAAACATTGTATTTTACTGAATGTTTTCTATCCTGCTGAACTGAACATGTCAGACAGATACAATAGCTATTGCTGGGCTTTTCCACTTTTCAGTGATACTGTGCAGCCGGGCATAGGGCTGTTTCAAGTCTCAGTCGTTTCCATTTATTTTGTTAGCACATTTGCTCCTGTAAAACTTGGGGGTGAATTACGAAGGGTCGGATCTGCTGTCAGATTGAAGCTGATGGGCATTGATGAGGATTGCAGTCTTAGAACCCATTATTCACTGTGCATCAGTTTTGTAATATGACGTTCCCCCAGCCCCGAATTAATAACCAATGCTGCACTTCTGAGTCTAGGCTAGTAATGGAAGATAGGAGGGGAAATGATCCCCCCTATTTGCTGATAACTAGCAATAGGCTGAACCGGCCAGGGCAGCTTATGCTATAGAAGGGGGGCACACATCATGGTGTCCCTCTGCCATAATGGTAACCAGCCCCAAACTGCTCAGCCTAATTCTAGTTATTGGAACATTGCAGCAGGGGGGGAAGCATACTGTTTGTTCCTATTATTTTCCAATACCAGCCTAGGCTCAGAGGCCTTTTGACTGGATACAAATTTGGAGGTACCCCACACTGTTCTTTTTAACATTTTAACCCTTTTAACAGTATTACTCAAATGAAGCTTGCACATATCATAGTGATCTGTACAGTGCTTCACACTAACTCACCTGTTATTGTTTGGGCAGGTTTGCTGTCAACTTTGTGGTGGGTTCTAATCCCAATGCTTAGTAAATCCTGAGCTTCTATGCTTTTAACGAAAAAAGATTGACAGTGAGCCGATGTTCTTATGTTGGTCATTTGGACATTTTTTTGTTGTTTTGTCTTTAGTAAATTATAGGATTGTGAAACTAATGGAAAGACTCTAAAAAAAAAACAAGATCAATCTTTAGTAAATTTACTCCTTGGACATTACCCACCAGTTCCTGGCATTATTTCCCACCCATACAGCTTCAGCCATTTCCATAAAATGGCTGCAGGAGGACGCAGTCAGTGATAGAGTAAAATACTGACAATACTTCCTAAGTTCCTACTGCATGAAATGTACAAGCGCTGTGGTGACTATAATCAGTATTGGTCCCAGTGCCTGTCAGTTACAGTGCTGTACAACATCAGATACAGTTATGCAGGGAGAAGCACACATTGAAAGATCAGTGCACTATATAATTGCTGTTTCCTAATACAAGCAGTGAATGATGAGTATATAAATGACAGCCTGAGGTGCAGGAGCCAATGGAAAAAACCTACCACATACAAGTGAACTGATTTTTTTTCCAGTAATATATGCTATAGTCATCCCATTCATCCCTAGAGCTCTCCTGCATGAATAAAGGTTCACAGAGGCTAAAATGTACTTAATTTATGACTGATATGTCATTGTATCTAGCTACGCAATCATACTGGCAGCTCATAATTATAATGCTAAGTACAAACAAACAGACAAGTGAGCCTTGTTTCTGTACAGCATGATTCATACCCATGCGTCTAACTGATAAAATATAGACAACAGTGCCAAGAAAAGCTTATCGCAAAAATCATGAAAAGAAATCAGCAAAAGCGTAACATGATTCCATTGCCCCAAAAGATTTAACAGAAATCATAACTTTCTTGTCAATCTTTGTTTCATTGAGTGTTATGAGAGTAACCTCAGGATTGAAGCTGCAGTGCAACATTCCAAAGAGTGTTTGGTCAGCTGACTTTGGAGACAGCTCCACTCTGTCCAGCACCATAATGTGGATTAACCGATGTAAACTGGAAAGAATTTTCTTAAATATGTCATGTATAATTATTTGATAACTACACTTATTAATCTTTTTCCCTCAGGATCCTGCATTCAAAGAAAAACGGGAACGGTGTATCTACTTAAAAGGGAAACTGACCCACATCAAGAAGCAAATTCAAGAATATGACCGACATGAAGGCTCTGTGTACTTCTGACACCTAATAAAGGTCTGCAGCTATTCAAGAGCCAAGTGTTTGCTTTATGACATAACTGAGCCACTGCAAACCAAGGAGCTGATCATAAAATGGCACTAATACTTACTATACTATTTAGTGAGATTGTATATATACAATTCTATATGTGTGTATATATATATATATATATATATACAAAACAAAAATCAGCAAGTCTGAATAACGTCATTTAAATATGCATGTTTGAAACACACTGCCCTTTACTTTTACTAGTTAATGTGTCTATTTACTAAGCCTAGGATGGAGATAAAGTGGACAGATATAAAGTACCAGCCAATCAGCGTCTAACTGCCATGTCACAGGCTGGGTTTGAAAAATGACAGTTAGAAGCTGATTTTTCTACGTCCACTTTATCTCCTCCAAGGCTTAGTAAATAGACTCCTTAATCCTGTATGTGTTGCACAACTTGCTTATATCATACAGTAAGTATAATACACTAAACAGAGCTTGTGGTCTATGAACACTTATCACATACCAACAACTGTACATTAACGTACTAAGATTTTCTGTCATTGCATCACGCATATAAGCTAATATATTCCCCTTGTGGGTGTGTCTATCTGGTGAAATAACCAGTGTAACTTTATACCACTGAAAATGCACTTAACAAAGCAATAAATTATATTAGAAAACTATCTGCTTCCATGTAATTTTTTTAGATTTAATATGATACCATTTAATTTTACACTGACAGGTTTTCGTTTTGATCCTATAACAACTCTGTGCCTGATTCATTAAGGATTACTAATGTGATCCTCAGTGCAGTTTCCTGATGTTCTGGGACTGTGCACGCGCAGGGGGTCTACTACGGTATACCGGTATCAGGATCTCGGTGCCCATCATACCGACGCCGGTATACTGACAGCAGGGCGAGCGCAAAAGAGCCCCTTGCGTGCACGGTGGCATGTGTACGCTATTTGCCGGGTCCCAACAGTCGGCATATCAAGAGCCACCCCGCGCAAGATCTGTTCTGCGCATGTGCGGAACATGCCCTGTGATCACTTCACTAAAAATGCGAACACCTCTGCCTTATTGACAGGCAAAGGCATTCGCGGGACTGGGGCGGGGGCGGCTGTCGTTCAAGAAAATGGGGGCGTATCTATGGGCCTTATTCAGGTTTATTAGCAAACCAAAAAAGTTAGCAATTGGGCCAAACAATGGGGATAATTCAGATCTGATCGCTAGGCAGCGATTTTTGCAGTCCTGCAATCAGATAGGGAGTGTTTTTTTGCTGTGCAAGTGTGCGATCACATGTGTAGCAGAGCTGCACAAACCGATTTTGTGCAGCCCAGGACTTACTCCTCCAGTGCGATGAGAACAGGCTGATCGGGGTCGGAGCTGACGTCAGACACCCTCCCTCAAAACGCTTGATCCCACCTGTGTTTTTCCGGACACTCCCTGAAAATGGTCAGTTGCCACCCACAAACGGCCTCTTCCTGTCAATCTCCTTGCGAACGTCCATGTGAATGGATTCTTCGCACCATCCCGTCGGAGGGCGCCGAAGCCCGTTGCAGCTGTGTGACACGCCAGCGCAGTGCGTTGCATATGCATGCACAGTTTGGATCTGATTGCCCGCTGTGTGAAAACACACAGCAGCGATCAGATCTGAATGACCGTCCCGTGTGTGCAGTGCAGGTGAGGGCAGATGTGCAGAGAGAGATAGATTTGGGGTGGTGTGTTCAAACTGAAATCTAAATTACAGTCTAAAAATAAAACAGCCAGTATTTACCCTGCACAGAAACAATATAACCCACCCAAATCTAACTCAAGCGCTTGTTTTCTTGCCTAATATGGACCTTTTTTTAAATTAAGCATACCTTTTTAATACCTACGAAAGTGCTGCTTAAGCGTGATCTAGCAGCAGGACTAGTGTTTTTTATTGTCAAAATGGGGTACTACTGTGACTGTGTGGCATACCGTGTATAAGGGGTGTACTAATATGTGGCATACTGTGTAAAAGAGTGTAGTACTGTGTGGCATGCTGTGTCATGATCCGGAGTACTAAGCCATCTTATTTACCTTTGCGGTGCCTCTCCAGGCTAGTGCTGCAGTCTGCTCTCCGTGTGCTCTTACACTGCTCGCGGGTGGTGCTGGGATCTGCATGCAGGATTCACTCCTGGTGGATGCTGAGGGCTTCACTCCCAGCGGAGGCTGAGGTCCACACTGCCGCTGCACTGCACACCTCTCAGTGTTATGCTGTATCCGGCAGGGACGTGCAGTGAGCTAAATGGCTCAGGAGCCTGATTTACACACAATATATGAGCCAAAGCGTACATCTGGGCATTATACAGCAGTATAAACTCATGGAAATTTGGTGAGTTTTAATCAGAGATGTGCGGAAAAGATAGGCACTGCCTCGCCTGCCATAGACTTTTTACTCCAGAGTTTTGGCTATAAAAGTGATTAGAATAGTGCAAAGAAGATATTTCAAACAAATTATTTGTATTTTTCATATACTTTTTACAGTCAAAACTCTGGCACAAACATTAATATAACAGGAAAGGCTCTACCTCACCTGCCTCACCCCACCGCACGTCACTGGTATCTGGGCTCCACTCGCCACAGCACTCGGCTCCCTCTCCGCCTTTCTAGTGTTCAGACCTGCTTACTCCAGATGAGGGCAGAGCCATGTTGGAAGTTGTCACCGATCATTTTCATCCACTCCAGTCGCAGCTCTCAGTCAGCTGATCACAGCAGCCAATTACGAAACACTGATGCCTATAAAGTAAGCTTCCTGGCCACTCTCAAATTGCCAGTACAACATTGCTTCTCCAGTGACTGCAGCTTTGTGCTAAGCTCCCTGATATCAAAGTGTCAGTATGGTTCCAGTCCACCAATCCAGTTCCAGTCTGGGTATCTATTATCCCTGCTTCTCAATTGCTCACAAGTTCCAGTCTGGTTAATACAGAGACCTAACACCTGCCTGGTTTCAGTCCAGTTGCCTCACCAGTTCCAGTCCGCTCACCTATCCATTCCAGTCTGGTCACTCTCCAGTTCCAGTCCTGTCATTCTCCGTTCCAGTCCTGTCATTCTCCGGTTCCAGTCCAGTCACCTATCTGGTTCCAGTTCTGTCACTATCCAGTCCAGTTACCACAAACTCATTTATCCAGTCTCCAGTTCAGTGCCAGTCCTAGGAGTTAATGATTCCATACCAGTCGTCCTCACAGTTCCAGTCCAGCTCTGCTCTAGTTTAGTTCCAGTATTTCAGCTTGTGCTAGAACTACCTACGTTACCTGCTTCCAGTCTGGAGTTCCATTCTAAAGCTTTTGCTTTTTTTTGCTTTTAATAAAGCTATTTCTTTTCAATCATTCGCGCCTTCAAGACAACCACCATTAAAGCATCAACGACTCACCTAAAGGTCCAATCACCTACTGTTTCTGTCTCTGTGAGTAGGAGATGGATAAAGCCTTAATACTTCCTTCATGCTCCAACTACTACAGCTCCAGCCTCCGGCACCACCTCACCAACCCAAGCCAAGCTAAACCCTCAGATGTGACATACTGTGTTAAGGGGTGTACTACTGCGTGGCATACCATGTATAAGGGGTGTACTACTGTGTGACATACCATGTATAAGGGGTGTAATACTGTGTGAAATACCTTGTATAAGAAGTATACTTCTGTGTGGCATACTGTGTATAAGCGGTGTACTACTTTGTGGCATATGGTGTAAAGGGGTACACACTACTCCGTTGCACACTGCATATAAGGCTTACTACTGCAGTGTAAAGTGTATAAAGGGTACTTCTGTGGTGTAACATGTATAAGGGGTTCTAATGTGTATCATAATGTAAATAAGGGGCACTACAGTGTGGTGTAATGTGAATAATGGACACTACTGTCTGATGTAATGTGAATAAGGGGCATTACTGTGTGATGTAATGTAAATAAGGGGCACTTCTGTGTGGTATAATTTGAAAAAGAGGGCACTACTGTGTGACGTTATGTGAATAAGGGCATTACTGTGTGACTGAATGTGAATAAGGGCACTACTGTGTGAAAAAATGTGAATAAGGGGCACTACTGTGTGACTTAACGTGTTTCGTCCCGTCACAACTCGGGACTTCCTCAAGACTAGTCTTGAGGAAGTCCTGAGTTGTGACGGGACGAAACGCGTTGACGTCATCTCCCTGTTCGTATCCACACACTGATTAAAAGCATTCTTCTTTGCACATATTAACAGCTGACTACCCGCATGGTACTCTGCTTACATTCAGTCCTTCCTCACCTCCACCACGTTTTTCCTCATTAAGGGGCATATTTATTATCATGAAATAGAACTCAAGCGCTGCCTTTCAGAGCCAGATCTTTCCAGACAGGATACTTTTATAATGTCCACTTCCTACACATGTAGTGCACTTCAAAAAGACCATCCAAGTGTCTTATCATGTCTCCAAGGGGAGCATGCAAAGATAGAAAGCAGGTTATGAGAGTCCACACAATAACAGGGTTTATGCCAAGTGGGGAAACTGCGAGACACTAACCTTAAAGTAGTGCACCAAAAGGTTTCTATATGCATGGCCCATACAAATAAATTTCCATCCACACGTGCAATACAACACCAATCAGGACCCCGACTGACCTTGAAAGAATACCTGTTCATATAAAGGTTTCTTTGGGTTAGTCCTGTTTACTCAGGGGGCTGACATCCACCCATGTGTCTGGTTACATATGTCCTCAGATGTTATAATAAAACCGTGGGTAATCGATCCAATTGGTCATAAAACCACTTAAAAACAAGAATAAAAACAGCAGCATATATTCAAAATTAGAAAAAAGGTACAAACAAGAGAACAAACCTGGGAAAATATCAGTTAGAACCCCTGACTGGAGATATTAACTCCCAGGTTGGCGGAGAAAACCAAACAGAATGCAGGTCTAACTCCCAAATCCTGAAATAACTCAACTAAAAATTTAGTACAAAGTTCTTATGTGTTCCGACCAACCATAGAGGATGTCTCCAGTCCATTCCCTACAATCCACTGATGCGTTTTGGATAAAGAATCCTTTTTCAAAGTGTCACTTTGAAATACTGTAGGACCCCATTGTGATTACATTACTTCCTGCTTTGCACCCTCATCGCTGCTACGGTGCACCGCCATCAGAAAGTGCATGTGCAAACTGAATTTTTAGGTTAATATAGGCTAACGCCATCTGAAGATGCCGGGCCAAACTCCAGAATGCAAACCTTGGTAAATTTAGCAGTACAGCAGCACCATAGAAACCTATGGAGGGCTGCAGCTACTGTCGGAAATGGAGGATTTCTGCTGTGGTCACTCCTTGCTACATCGTCGGGATACTTAATATTTGCGTGTATTTTTGATTATTTTTGCGGGATATGCTGCAAATATATTTTAATAAATGGACCCCTGTGCCTCAATTTCGTGATATCCAGGGGTAAATGCAGGATTTCCAGAGGAGGGTTTGCAATGCTCGATTTTAGAGCAAATATCATCAGTCCACATAATAGGCGGGATGTAATGCCATCCAAGTTTTAAAGGGGCAATCACTAACAAGGCATGGTTTTGTCTTGCAAGTGATTGCCCCTTTAAAAAAAACACCAGAGTTTGGCCAGTATTTCGCACGGTCGCCAAACTCGGGCGACATTACATCCCGCCCTATAGCTGTATTACGCACATAGGGGCAGATGTATTAAGCCTGGAGACGGCAAAAAGAAGTGATAAACCAGTAATAAGTGCAAGGTGATAAAAGCACCAGCCAATCAGCTCCTAGCTGTTAATTTACATATTGGAGCTGATTGACTGGTGAGTTTATCACCTTGCATTTATCACTGGTTTATCACTTTCTTATGCCTTCTCCAGGTTAGTACATCTGCCCCATAGCGAGCTTTAGTCTGCCTCATACAAAGTGCAGTATACTGTATGTAATACTTCAGACAAACAATCTATAGTGCCAGCAATCATAGTAAGCTGCTAGATGCTGCTGTAGAGCAGCCCACGAGTTCGGTATGGGTGACCGGTGGACGGGATGCCGGCTTTCAAATGTCCCAACATCGGCATCCCATCCGCCAGAATGCCGGCGGCAGGGCGAGCGCTATGTGTTCCCTTGCGGGCTCGGCGGCTCGCCGCACGCGCCACAGGATCTACAGTATTCATACTTTATGGGTGTCGTGGACACCCACGGGTGGGAATAGCCCTGTTTTGCCAGGATTCCAACTGGTGGCATTGCCGGCTGATGGGATTCCGGCATTGTTATCCTGACTGCCGGGATCCCGACAGCCGGTAAATTAAACGTATCCCTCCCACCTCAGTTATATATTTTTTTCTCCCAGATGTGGGCACCATTCCACAATCAAAGAGTATTGGAGCAAGTCTGGTAGTTTTGGGGTGCTGCAAAAGAACCTACCATCTGCCCTGAACATATATAAATATGTGTCTCCTTTTACACTGGTTAGTGTACAGTATGTACAATAATACAGTATTGGTAATTCACATTATATATGGTCTATAGCACAGGTTCTCAAACTCGGTCCTCAGGACCCCACACAGTGCATGTTTTGCAGGTCTCTTCATAGAATCCCAAGTGAAATAATTAGCACCACCTGTGTGAACCTTTTAAAATGTGTCTGTAAGTAATTAATACACCTGTGCTCCTGCTGTGTTACCTGCAAAACATGCACTGTGTGGGGTCCTGAGGACCGAGTTTGAGAACCTGTGGTCTATAGCAATGTTTTCTAAGGGGTAATCGCTTACAAGTCTAAACCATGCCTTGTAAGTGATTGTCCCTTTAAAAAAACGTCCAAGGTCGGCCGGCATCCCACACCTCCGCAGATCTTGGGCATCATTACATCTGGCCCTTTATCTCTCTCCACTTTATCTCTTTCCACGTTTTGATATCTCTCTCCAAAGCTATTTGCTGGAGAAGCTACCTTAACCTAAGAAGGTTGTAGGAACAGCAAAAAGGGAGCAACACGTCATATTTCCATGCAACGTTGATAGGTGGAATGTTGAATAGTTGTAATGCTGAACAGATGTATTACAATTGTTTCATTGTTGAATAATAAACTTTAAGTAAAACTTGGATCATCTTACCCCATCCTTCCCTAAAGCATGCTTAAAAAAATTATGTGTAAGTACCGGGTGGTACAAGTTCAGCCATGATACTTGTTAAATAGGTTTCCCAATGTAAAGGCAGTCTTACCACCAGCAATAGAACTGTTCTCACCAGCAGTGAGAAAAAGGCATTTGTTAAAGGAAAAATAAGAATTTACTCACCGGTAATTCTATTTCTCGTAGTCCGTAGTGGATGCTGGGAACTCCGTAAGGACCATGGGGAATAGCGGGCTCCGAAGGAGGCTGGGCACTCTAGAAAGATCTTAGACTACCTGGTGTGCACTGGCTCCTCCCACTATGACCCTCCTCCAAGCCTCAGTTAGGTACTGTGCCCGGACGAGCGTACACAATAAGGAAGGATTTTGAATCCCGGGTAAGACTCATACCAGCCACACCAATCACACCGTACAACTCGTGATATGAAACACAGTTAACAGTATGAAACAATAGAGCCTCTCAACAGATGGCTCAACAATAACCCGATTTAGTTAACCATAACTATGTACAAGTATTGCAGATAAACCGCACTTGGGATGGGCGCCCAGCATCCACTACGGACTACGAGAAATAGAATTACCGGTGAGTAAATTCTTATTTTCTCTAACGTCCTAGTGGATGCTGGGAACTCCGTAAGGACCATGGGGATTATACCAAAGCTCCCAAACGGGCGGGAGAGTGCGGATGACTCTGCAGCACTGAATGAGAGAACTCCAGGTCCTCCTCAGCCAGGGTATCAAATTTGTAGAATTTTTGCAAACGTGTTTGCCCCTGACCAAGTAGCTGCTCGGCAAAATTGTAAAGCCGAGACCTCTCGGGCAGCCGCCCAAGATGAGCCCACCTTCCTTGTGGAATGGGCATTGACAGATTTTGGCTGTGGCAGGCCTGCCACAGTATGTGCAAGCTGAATTGTACTACAAATCCAACGAGCAATAGTCTGCTTAGAAGCAGGAGCACCCAGCTTGTTAGGTGCATATAGGATAAACAGCGAGTCAGATTTTCTGACTCTAGCCGTTCTGGAAACATATATTTTCAGTGCCCTGACAACGTCTAGCAACTTGGAGTCCTCCAAGTCCCTAGTAGCCTAGGCACCACAATAGGCTGGTTCAGGTGAAACGCTGACACCACCTTTGGGAGAAACTGGGGACGAGTCCTCAATTCTGCCCTATCCATATGGAAAATCAAATAAGGGCTTTTACAAGACAAAGCCGCCAACTTTGATACTCGCCTGGCAGAAGCCAAGGCCAATAACATAACCACCTTCCACGTGAGATATTTCAGATCCACGGTTTTTAGTGGTTCAAACCAATGTGATTTTAAGAAACTCAACACCACGTTGAGATCCCAAGGTGCCACAGGAGGCACAAACGGGGGCTGACTCTGCAGCACTCCTTTTATAAATGTCTGAACTTCAGGTACTGAAGCTAGTTCTTTTTGAAAGAAAATCGACAGAGCCGAGATCTGTACCTTAATGGAACCCAATTTAAGGCCCATAGTCACTCCTGCTTGCAGGAAATGCAGAAATCGACCTAGTTGAAATTCCTCTGTTGGGGCCCTTTCGGCCTCACACCATGCAACATATTTTCGCCATATGCGGTGATAATGAGTTGCTGTAACCTCTTTCCTGGCTTTAGTAAGCGTAGGAATGACTTCCTCCGGAATGCCCTTTTCCTTCAGGATCCGGCGTTCAACCGCCATGCCGACAAACGCAGCCGCGGTAAGTCTTGGAACAGACAGGGCCCCTGCTGCCGCAGGTCCTGTCTGAGTGGCAGAGGCCATGGGTCCTCTGATATAAATTCTTGAAGTTCTGGGTACCAAGCTCTTCTTGGCCATCCACGAGTATCGTTCTTACTCCTCGCCTTCTTATTATTCTCAGTACCTTTGGTATGAGAGGCAGAGGGGAGAACACATAAACCGACTGGTACACCCACGGTGTTACCAGAGCGTCCATAGCTATCGCCTGAGGGTCCCTTGACCCGGTGCAATATCTTTTATAGCTTTTTGTTGAGGCGGGACGCCATCATGTCCACCTGTGGCCTTTCCCAATGGTGTACAATCCTATTGGAAGACTTCTGGAGGAAGTCCCCATTTTCCCGGGTGGAGGTCGTGTCTGTTGAGAAGATCTGCTTCCCAGTTGTCCACTCCGGGAATGAACACTGCTGACAGTGCTAACACATGATTTTCCGCCTATCGGAGAATCCTTGTGGCTTCTGCCATCGCCATCCTGCTTCTTGTGCCGCCCTGTTGGTTTACATGGGCGACTGCCGTGATGTTGTCTGATTGGATCAGTACCGGCTGGTTTTGAAGCAGAGGCCTTGCCGGCCTCAGGGCATTGTAAATGGCCCTCAGGTCCAGAATATTTATGTGTAGGGAAATAACCTGACTTGACCAAAGTCCCTGGAAATTTCTTCCCTGTGTGACTGCCTCCCAGCCTCAAAGGCTGGAATCCATGGTCACTAGGACCTAGTCCTGTATGCCGAACCTGCGGCCCTCTTGAAGATGGGCACTCTGCAGCCACCACAGTAGAGATACCCTGGTCCTTGGAGACAGGGTTATCAGCCTATGCATCGGAAGATGCGATCCGGACCACTTGTCCAACAGGTCCCTCTGAAAAGTTCTTGTATGGAACCTGCCTAATGGGATTGCTTCGTAGGAAGCTACCATTTTTCCCAGTACTCGCGTGCAATGATGCACCGCTACCTATTTTGGCTTCAGGAGGTCTCTGACTAGAGATGACAACTCCTTGGCTTTCTCCTCCGGGAGAAACACTATTTCTGGTTTATGTCCAGAACCATCCCCAGGAACAGTAGACGTGTCATAGGAACCAGCTGTGACTTTGGACTGTTTAGAATCCAACCATGCTGTTGTAGCACTTTCCAAAATAGTGCTACCCCGACTACCAACTGCTCCTTGGACCTCGCCCTTATAACGAGATTGTCCAAGTACGGGATAATTACAACTCCCCTTTTTTGAAGGAGTATCAACATTTCGGCCATTACCTTGATAAAACACCCTCGGTGCCATGTACAGTCCAAACGGCAGTGTCTGGACTTGGTAATGGTAATCCTGTACCACAAATCTGAGGTACTCCTGGCGAGGATGGTAAATGGGGACATGCAGGTAAGCATCCTTGATGTCCCAGGATACCATGTAATCCCCCTCGTCCAGGCTTGGAATAACAGCCCTGAGCGATTCCATCTTGAACTTGAATTTTTGTGTTCAAGGATTTTAAATATAAAATGGGTCACACCGAACCATGCGGTTTCGGTACCCCAACCCGTGTGGAATAGTAACCCCGTCCTTGTTGAAGTAGGGGCACCTTGAGTATTACCTGCTGGGAATACCGCTTATTAATTGCCTCTAGCACAGCCTCCCTGCCTGAGGGAGTTGTCAGCAAGGCATATTTTAGGAAACGGCTGGGGGGAGACATCTCGAATTCCAGCTTGTACCCCTGAAATACTACTTGAAAGAAACAGGGATCCACCTGTGAGCGAGCCCACTAATTGCTGAAATTTTTTGAGACGGCCCCCCACCGTACCTGGCTACACCTGTGGAGCACCCGCGTCATGGTGTGGCCTCACAGGAGGCGGGGGAAGAATCTTGATTCTGGGAACAGGCTGACTGGTGCAGCTTTTTTCCCTCTACCCTTGTCTCTGTACAGAAAGGAAGCGCCATTTGACCCGCTTGCTTTTCTGAAGCCGAAAGGATTGTACCTTTGTCTGTGAGGAAACCTGAGGTAAAATTATTTCTTCCCAGCAGTTGCTGTGGATACGAGGTCCCAGAGACCATCCCCAAATAATTCCTCACCCTTATAAGGCTCTCTATGCGCTTTTTAAGTCAGCATCACCTGTCCAGTGACAGGTCTCTAATACCCTCCTGACAGAATGGACATTACATTTATTTTGGATGCCAGCCGGCAAAATATCCCTCTGTGCATCCCCCATATATAAGACGACGTCTTTAATATGTTTTTATGTTTTCCAACTAGTATCCCTGTTTGACAGGGTCACCGACCACGCTGCAGCAGCACTATCTGCAGGTCTCAGTCTAGTACCTGAGTGTGTAAATACAGACTTCAGGATAGCCTCCTGTTTTTTATCAACAGGTACCTATTAAAGTGGCCGTATCCTAAGACGGCAGTGCCACCTTTTTTGACAAACGTGTGAGCGCCTTATCCACCCTAGGGGATATCTCCCAGCGTAACTTATCCACCTGGCGGGAAAGGGTACGCCATCAGTAACTTTTTATAAATTACCAGTTTCTTAACGGGGAAACCCACGCTTTCACACACTTCATTTATTCATCTGATGGGGGAACAAAACACTGCCTGTTTTTTCTCCCCAAACCTAAAACCCATTTTTAGAGGTGCTTGGGTTAAAGTCAGAAATGTATAACACATTTTTTATTGCCGGGATCACGTCACGGATGTTCCTAGTGGATTGTGTATATGTCTCCACCTTGTCGACACTGGAGTCAGACTCCGTGTCGACATCTGTGTCTGCCATCTGAGAGAGCGGGCGTTTTTGAGCCCCTGATGGCCTTTGAGACGCCTGGGTAAGCGCGGGCTGCGAAGCCGGCTGTCCCACAGCTGTTACGTCATCCACCCTTTTATGTAAGGAGTTGACATTGTCGGTTAATACCTTTCACCTATCCATCCACTCTGGTGTCGGCCCCACAGGGGGCGACATCACATATATCGGCCTCTGTTCTGTCACCATATAAGCCTCCTCATTCAACATGTCGACACAGCCGTACCGACACACCGCAGACACACAGGGAATGCTCTAAACGAGGACAGGACCCACAAAAGCCCTTTGGGGGGACAGAGTAAGAGTATGCCAGCACACACCAGAGCGCTATATATATACAGGGACTAACTGAGTTATGTCCCTAATAGCTTTTATACAATATACTGTATACAGTGCCAATTTTAATGCCCCCCCTCTCTTTTCCCTCTTACTGTACTGTAGAATTGCAGGGAAGAGCCAGGGAGCTTCCCTCCAGCCGAGCTGTGAGGGAAAAATGGCGCCAGTGTGCTGAGGAGATAGGCTCCGCCCCTTTTTCGCGGCCTATTCTCCCGTTTTTTATGGAATTCTGGCAGGGGTATTTACCTCATATATAGCCCCTGGGGCCATATATTGAGGTATTTTAGCCAGCCAAGGTGTTTTTATTGCTGCCTCAGGGCGCCCCCCCCAGCGCCCTGCACCCTCAGTGACCGGAGTGTGAAGTGTGTGAGAGGAGCAATGGCGCACAGCTGCAGTGCTGTGCGCTACCTTGGTGAAGACAGAGTCTTCATGCCGCCGATTTTCCGGACCATCTTCTTGCTTCTGGCTCTGTAAGGGGGACGGCGGCGCGGCTCCGGGACCGAACATCAAGGCTGGGCCTGCGGTCGATCCCTCTGGAGCTAATGGTGTCCAGTAGCCTAAGAAGCCCAATCCGGCTGCAAGCAGGCGAGTTCGCTTCTTCTCCCCTTAGTCCCTCGCTGCAGTGAGCCTGTTGCCAGCAGGTCTCACTGAAAATAACAAATTCTAAGACTATAACTTTCTAAGAGCTCAGGAGAGCCCCTAGTGTGCATCCAACCTCGGCCGGGCACGAAATCTAACTGAGGCTTGGAGGAGGGTCATAGTGGGAGGAGCCAGTGCACACCAGGTAGTCTAAGATCTTTCTAGAGTGCCCAGCCTCCTTCGGAGCCCGCTATTCCCCATGGTCCTTACGGAGTTCCCAGCATCCACTAGGACGTTAGAGAAATAGTGATTACCTACCATCCTTAGGTTCCATTATGTGATGATGTAAACAGTTGTGTCTCTGTTCTTCCACGCCAGTTCTGATCGGCAGACACTAACCATGGAGAAATGGGCATGACGGGGCAGATATACATATGATATACATATGAGGAGCGCCAAAAGCACATATGGTAAGGGTGACAGAGGCAGGCATGGTAAAGAGGGCAAAAATAAGGAGGGATCAGAGGCACAGATAGGGAGATAGCAGTGAAATGGATGGTAAAGGGGATGGGGCAGAGGCACATACTGTATGGTAAACAGTAGAAACAATCAGGGTCGTACTGGCCCACAGGGGTACCAGGGAAACCACCGGTAGGCCCCACTGCCTGAGGGCCCACTCCTTCCTCTAGGGATCAGGTTCCAGACTGTGCACTTGTATTATACATGGTAGATATGTTGCATTACACTGCACTAAAACTATTGTGTATTTCAAGCCTCTGTGGAGGCTGGCCACACCCCCTGTATAGGCTGGCCACACCCCTAAGTATGGGCCCCTATCACTGCAGCCCCCCCCGGTGGGCCCTTCATGTCCCAGTCCGACACTGGAAACAATACTCTAATGTGTGTGATATAATACTTCACATATCTATGAACCTCAGCACTCAAAATAAAAACACACTAGACCTACTGGTTGTAAAAAGAACACTTTGCTGATGTCCTAAAAAGAGTAATAGTGACAAGAAACTGTTGCTGCGTAGGTCACAGACCAAATATATGGATGTAAAAATATTAAGGTCTGCCTGCCACTATAAAATAAAGAGATGATTTTTGACAACATCATTTTATTAAGTAATCTTAAGGAAAAGATCACATATAAATCCAAATAGGTTATCATATGCCAATAGCCCAAAATAACAAGTGTAAAATAGGAGGTAGGAATATTAAGAATATTTAGGATGCACATTCAGGTACACTTTATTAATGCAATTTGAGAGTCTTATGGAAATTCTAAAATACTGGGAACTTTGGTTTGTTACCTCAGTGGTCCCTGAGTCCCAATGAAGTGAAACTGAGTATTAAAGTAGATGAACTGACACCTTGATGATAATAAGCAAGTATGGGTTAGTGCTCATCAACGACTCTAAAGAGATGCAGTGAGTCGCAATATGCAATAATTACTTTAGCCAATGAAGCATAACTGAGAACTGACGCAGAGAGAACTAGGGCAAGTTTGTAAGGGGCCACATATAGATATATTATATAACTAGAAGCATTTTATTCCACTTACACTTTTTGGACCAAGTGTAATAACCTTGCATTCAGTGTCAAGGTTTAAGCAGGCAATTTAAAAAAAAAGAAAACACAACTAAAACAAATGATGTCATTGAGTACAACCCTCCCTCCCCTTCTCTCCGCCCCCTTTTCCTGTCTCGTCACACCCATTTCAAAAGATATTCTGGGAGTTGATGGGGCTCCCCATAAATTCAGAAGACATCTGGACTTTCCTCGACAGCAGGCATATATGGCATAGTTGTGAGCAGAAAAATGCTTCTTATGAAAAGTACGCCCGGTTGGTGCAAACTGTGTCCCATTGAAGGTAACTGTTTCCGCGTGACTATAGCCATATTATGGGAATATTGAACAACAGTTAAATGCATGAGACATCATCACTATTTCCTGTATTCAACAAAGTAACTATAGACTATAATCCAATTGTTTTCAGTGGGGACTGTAAAATATGGAGCAAACTACAACGTTTTGTAAAACTTTGCATTTCATAGTTGCCTCGAATAGCTAAAAGCCCCCATTAACAATTACCTTGACCTAATAAACCATGCAACAACCAGTAAAAACTAACACATCTACACAAAAAGCTACAATCCTTAGCTAACAATGTTTGTTTTTACATAAATCTGACTGCAAACACGTGGTTCTCACAAATTTTCCTTCATAAATTATGGGGTCTCCAGTTCTAGGCTTAGTGACCTTTCACAGTGACCTTTCACACACGCAAAAACAAAAAATAAGAAGTGTTCACTTGAATAATTAAGCAGAAGGCAAGCACAAGCAAAGTGCTCACAAAACGTATTGAAAAAATCATGCAAAGTTTTGGCGAATATGCTGTAGGTTAAAATAGTTTCACAGTAATCTTCTTATAAAGCTATATACACACTATTCAATATTTTGGTCATCCTGACAATCGAGGTTATTTTTCGGCAAGTGGAAGGGCCTACTATCGACCACACCCATTCTCAATAACCTGCCCATATTTCCTATGGTTTATCCTAATTACTTTATCCTCCTTGTAGGCACACATTTACAAATATTGGCCCTCATTTCGAGTTGTTCGCTCGCTAGCCGCTTTTCGTAGCAGTGCACACGCTAAGCCGCCGCCCTCTGGGAGTGAATCTTAGCTTAGCTGAATTGCAAACGAAGTATTCGCAATATTGCGAAAAGACTTTTCTTTGCAGTTTCTGAGTAGCTCGACACTTACTCTTCCAGTGCGATCAGTTCAGTGCTTGTCGTTCCTGGTTTGACGTCACAAACACACCCAGCGTTCGCCCAGACACTCCCCCGTTTCTCCAGCCACTCCCGCGTTTTTCCCAGAAACGGCTGCGTTTTTTCACACACACCCATAAAACGGTCAGTTTCCGCCCAGAAACACCCACTTCCTGTCAATCACACTCCGATCACCAGAACGAAGAAAAGACCTCGTAATGCCGTGAGTAAAATACCAAACTTCTTAGCAAATTTACTTGACGCAGCCGCAGTGCGAACATTGCGCATGCGCAGTTAGCGGAAAATCACACCGATGCGAAGAAAAATAACGAGCGAACAACTCGGAATGAGGGCCATAGTGTGGTCTGGAAGAAAATCAAATACTTCAAGAAATAAAAAACAAAAAATAAACGCTTAGTCTGTACTGACAATAGTAGGCCCTTTCATGGGTGTGGTATAATAGACAGACAGTGTCTAGTTAGACAGTCAATAGATAGACACCACATGACAGTCAAAAGGTAGACATGAAAAAGCAGACAGGGTCAAAAGGTCGACAGGGTCAAAAGAGCGACATGAAAATGGTCGACAAAAAAAGGTAGACACCATTTTTTTTGCATTTTTGGGGTTTGTGTGGATAGTTTTGTCATCTGGGACCCCTAACTGTAGAAAGGCATCCCCTCTAGGTGCTCGCTTCGCTCGCCACGCTTTGGGCGTGGTGGCTCGCTGCGCTCGCCACAAGGTTTATTGCAAACTCTATGCTGACATGGATAGAGAAGGTATGAAAAAGTCCAAAAACATGTAACATTTTTAAAAGACCTGTCTACCTTTTTTACGTAGACCATTTTCATGTCGACCTTTTAACCCTGTCTATCTTTTGACCATGAATATACAGAATAATTAAAAAAATCCTGGCACTATACCCTGACCTTTCCCAGAGCAACAAACACCACAGGTAAGTGGATATGTCCCTAAGGACTATAACACGCAGCTAGGGGCGTAGCCAGAACTTTGTGGGCCGCATAGCAACATTTTGAACCGTCTCCTGACCCAATGCTTCTAAAGAGACACTTCTCCACAGAAATTGTTAACTTTTATACCCCATAATAGTGCCCTAGTTCATTTTCTAAACAATAGTAGTGACTAAGTTAATGTGTCATATCACATTGTAGGGCTGCCAGTACACATTATGCCACACATTACCCCAATTCACAGTTCCTCTAATTCATATTATGCCACACTATAGTGCCTTCATACTGCCACATTACAGTGCCGCAGTTCATTTTATATCACATTACAATGATCAGTTCCAAGGGCATAACTAGATATATTGTAGGCAACAGTTGTAAGTCCCCCTGTGTACCACCCAATGGTGAAAAATGTATATAACACATGTAACTGTGACAGGGAAGGTGGGCCCCTCTCAGCTCTGGGCCCCATAGCAGCTGCAGCGCCTCCACCTATGGTAGCTACACCCTTGCACACAGCACACAAATAGCAGTGGCGTGCGGTGAGGTCAGTGGCTGGTGAGGCACTGCAGTCATAATGTCCGCCGAATCCCGCCGATGACCCCTACCGCCGCTAAGCCAATGCCCGCGACTGCTCCTGAGCCAATGCCCACTACCCCCACCACCGCCTTACAAACTCGCCCACACATCAACTGCCCTGGCACTCCACCACTATTTCGCATCTCAGTCTGATGCCACCACTGCCGCCAATGCCCGCAGCCTGCCTGCTCATTAAACTTGTGATGAGCAGGCGGCTAATATATTGGAAATTTTTATAGAAAAAAATAAATTACTGTTTGGGACTGGGGAGGGAGTGGGAGGAGAACATGAATGCAATTTTGTTGTCCAGAGTTTCCATTAACTTAATAGCACCGTGGGTGTGGCGCTATTAAGTTAATGGAAGTCCTGGACAACAAAATAGCCAGCAGTGGGTGACAGGGAGAGGGTGACGCTAGAGAGAGGGTGACAGCTGTGGATGACAAAAAGTGGGTGACGCCAGGGAGAGGGTGACAGAAAGAGCGTGACGCCAGGGAGAAGGTGACAGAAGGAGTGTGACGCCAGGGAGAGGGTGACAGCAGTGGATGATGCCAGGGAGAGGTTGACAGGGAGGGTGACGCCAGGGAGAGGGTGGCAGCAGTGGGTGACAGGGAGTAACGCCAGGGAGAGGGTGATTGCAGGGAGAGGACACCAGGGAGAGGGTGACAGTAAGAGTGTGATGCCAGGGAGAGGGTGACAGCAGTGGATGATGCCAGGGAGAGGGTGACAGGGAGGGTGATGCCAGGGAGAGGGTGGCAGCAGTGGGAGACAGGGAGTAACGCCAGGGAGAGGGTGATTGCAGGGAGAGGACACCAGGGAGAGAGTGACGACACAAAGAGGGTGATGCCAGGGAGAGGGTGACAGCAGTGGATGATGCCAGGGAAAGGATGACGGGGAGGGTGGCAGCAGTGGGTGACAGGGAGTGACGCCAGGGAGAGGGTGATGACAGGAAGAGGGTGACAGTAGTGGGTGACAGGGAGAGGGATACGCTAAAGCGAGTGCGACATTAGTGGGTGACAGGGAGAGGGAGATCTGCATTGCCCTGCACCCTTGAGGGCTTGCAACAGCAGTTGGACACCTTCCTGGTAGCAGACCAGACTATCCTGGTACCAGTAACTTCAATCTAGTTCCACTGCCCGCCTGAGCACTACCCCTGTCGAGTTCTCCAAATGGTCAGGCCAGACATGAAGGGAGCAGTGGTCACTATTCTCTCCCCCCCCCCTCCCGCTCCTGCTATTTTTATTACCGTTGCTTACAATTCCCCCCCGCTGCCCCTGCTCCGTCTATTGCCGGTGATTACACTCCCCCATCGCCCGCCCCCATCCCCACCCCCCCTCCCGCTCCGGATCTCTAACACTCACCGAGGCCGGCGCTGTCCAGCAGGTCCCAGGGGCCACCTGTAGTCGGGCCAGCTGTGACTGGCCCGTGCCGCGGTTGAGAGTCATCCGGCATAGGAGGGGGTGAGTCAGCCCGATCAACTGCACCAGGCGGGTACCCGAGAGTAAGGAACTGGGGTGCAGCAAGGGGGAAGGTGGCTGGGAGGGCAGCTGATGTGGAGGGGTTGTCACGGCATAGCAGCGGCTGCGGGTGATAATACCCACAGCCGCCACCGGTGCCATGTAAAAGGATGTCCGGCGCCCAATCACCTCCTCCACAGTCACAGGGGCGTGCTTTCATATGGGCTGAAAGCATGCCCCTGTCAAAGAGGCACTCATACTAGTGCCGCTTACAGGGCTTTTTTTTAACTGGGATTGTACTCCCTGCTACTTGGCCCCGCCCCCTACTTCCGGACCTTTTATATTGTCAGCGGGAGGCACCGACAGCGGTGCCTCCTAAACACTTTTAACACGGAAAAAAATGATTAAAATAATACAAATATACTTATGACACAAAATCTGTGTCATAAGTATCTCCTTTGTATTATTTTAAGCATTAAGGACAGGGGAGGCACTGCCTCCCCTGCCTCCCCTGACTGCACGCTTTGAGAAACACAGGTTAGAAAATTAATTTAAAAAATGAGAAGTGACAGTAGCAACAAATATAGGGGTCTATTTAGATTGCAAGCTCGCAAGAGCAGGGCCTTCTCCCCTCATGTGCCTTTCCTTCTCTTACTTACACTATCTTATACTCCATACTCATTTCGATGGCAGCTAAACCCTGGAATTCCATACCTGTCCTGTATTGTCTTGAACTGTAAGTGCTGTTTTCTTGTTTGCTCATTTGATTATGTACTGTGTAATGGACGCTGCGGTTCCCTTCGGTCGCAATATAAGTAAATGATAATAATAATAATAATAATAGTAATAATAATAATGTACAAAGCCATGGAGAGAGATAAAGTACCAGGTCCTAACTGCTATATTACAGGCTGTGTTTGAAAATGGACAGTAGCTGCTTGGCTGGTACTTTATCTCTGTCCACTGTATCTCTCTCCAAGGTGTGATTCAGACTTGATCGCTGTGCTGCTAATTTTGCTGTCCTGCGTTCAGATAGTCGCTGCCCAAGGGGAGTGTAAATTCACCCGTGCAAGTGTGAGATCGCATGTGTATGACAGCTGCAAAAATCCACTGTGTGCAGTCTCTGTGCAGCGCAGGACTTAGGGGGACATGTACTAAGCAGTGATAAAAGTGGAGAAGTGAGCCAGTGGAGAAGTTGCCCATGACAACCAATCAGCATTGACGTAACATTTATAATTTGCATACTATAAAAGTATACAGAGCAGCTGATTGGTTGCCATGAGCAACTTCTCCACTGGCTCACTTCTCCACTTTTATCACTGCTTAGTACATGTCCCCTTTACTCCTTTAGTGCGATGAGAACAGACTGATCGTGCCGGAGCTGTCGTCAGGCTCCCTCCCTGAAAACGCTTGGACACGCCTGCATTTTTCCGGACACTCCCAGTACACCGTCAGTTACCACCCACAAATGGCCTCTTCCTGTCAATCACTTTGCAAACGCCCGTGCGATCGGATTTTTTGCACCATCCTGTCGCTGACCAGCAATGTCCGTTGTTGTCCGACATGCGTGCGCATTGCGGTGCATAGCATGCGCAGTTACTTCCTGAGCGCCCGCAGCGATCAGGTCTGAATCAGGCCCTTAGTACATAGACCCCATACTTTGCATGTAATTTTTTTAAAGAAACATTTGAAAGACTGCTCATGTGATGGTAATAAGCCCTTTGTGTGTAATAAGTAATAAGCAGTAATAATTTCCAGCTTCAGAATCACTCCTGTCTAATTATTATAGCCAGTGGTATGGTTTATTATTATTATTATTATTATTATTATTATTATTATTATTTATTAATTTTTAATGCACCTATTTCACATTTACACCATCAAGCCTGTTCATGATTTAAGAGTATTTCCCAAATATTGCTGTAATATCTGACATTTACCGGGAGCACCAGTTTTGCACCTGTAACCCGGGAGGTGAGAAAGGAGAGGTTAAAAGTGTGTAAAATGCAGAACTAGCCATGCACTTGTCCCAGGGAATTGTGAAGTTATCCAAGTGCTGGCCAGCCCTGAGGGGAGGATTTCTCAGTGTGAATGTGGGCTGAGCTGGACTCTAATCATTAATCCAGGAGCGCCATTATTACCAGACAACAAAGAGAGGTGAGAAGTGCAGAGAAGTCAGGGACACAGAAAAGGTGAGGGAAGGAGGCACCTTGCGGGATCCCAACACACAGAACTAAAGGAGAAAAGGAAGGAAAAGATCAGAAGAGTAAATAGATGGGACGGAAACATGAAAGGAGATAGGTAGCTGGTAACGGGAGAGCAAGCAGCGGCACGGATCAGGAGCGGACAGCAGCAGGAGTACACACCGTATTACTCGGGGAGACAGGTAATGGGCAAGACACCTGGGCAGAGGGAAGGGGAGAGCCAGGGAGGACACTTGTCACAAATATATCCCAGGCTGGAAAATATGGGACAGAGAGAAGTGGGTACAGCAGCCACATTACACACAAACAAAAAGTTACCGATGGGGGAGGGGAGTAGAAAAAGTCAAATGGACACATTAGCATGTGACAAGCAGCGGGGGACAAATGACATATGTTGTATTGGCCGCAGAGAATATGAGCTTTACACTTTAAAAAAAGTATCCTCAAAACTTCTCACTGGGAAGGGGATTGTAGCGGTACTATGTGCGCCTGATGTAACATTCTATCTAGTGTGCGACAAGCTCAGAGCCAGCTACAATATCAGCAATTACACTTTCCATGCATCCAGTGCAAGCAGTACAATGGAAGTAAATGATAGCTTGTTGTATGACACTGTACTTTAGGGATTTGTTAGCAATGAACCCCTTTTGTGTAACATGTTCTACAATTAGAAGAATCAGGAGTAGAGGTATATTCTTCTGTTTTGCTTATACTGTATATTACCAGTCATTTTCTTACAGCAGTTCACAGCAGGAATCCAAATAATTTTTTCAGGGTAATGAAATCACTTGAATCTAAGTGTTCTCATTACAGAACAATGGAATCATTAATAAGAACTTTTCACATGCAACCAAATTGCTCATTTCATTTGATTAGTGGGCACCTGTTGTGGAGTGTACTCACTGTCCACAGAGCTCTTGAATTATTCAGGGTAGAAAGAGCCAAGTAGATCAAATTCAGTGTGAGAGGGGACCTGTGTTGCTTCTTGCAGGCAATATTGAGAGTGAGTGACGTGAGTGTAAATAAAGTAAAGATGGAGAAGTGTGAAAAAATAAGGTTTTTCCATTTCTTGCATATTAGAAAACAAGCTGAATAGAAAAGAGGTAAATATAATGTGATAAGAATTGAATCAGCAACAGGAATGATGGAGAGAGCAAACAGAAGGGGAGTGGTAGGAAAACAGAAGTGGTGCACGACACAGATACGATAAGGGGAATGTACCAGAGGAAGCGAGAGAGATATATACATTAGTATAGGAAACAAACATAATAATAAATAACAAATATATTTTGTGAGTTACAAGAGTATATATTTTTATTATTATCCCACAGAATACAACTATACCATGTACAGCCAGAAACGCTACGACAGCCCCCCAGACTACAGCCCACCCTCTTACCTTCAGCATAACAGCCATGCTCCTGGATCCTACGCTTACAACATTGACGCTGCCCACCCCGATTCATTCTATCAGGAAGATGTCCCACCACAAAACTTCTATAAATGGAACTCTCCTCCTGGCATTGTCCGAATTCTACAGGGCATCGTCGTCTTCCTGTGTGTGGCTATCTTTGCCTGTGTGGCCTCAACTCTGGCTTGGGAATACAATTATGGAGGGTTGGGAATGGGATACATGGGTGGTGGCTATGGAGGAGGGTACATGGGTGGTTATGGAGGATACATGGGTGGATATGGTTATGGCTATGGTACGACCAGTCCTCAAGCTGCAAGTGGTTTTATGATGGCCATGTGTGTGTTAACATTTGTAGCAGTGCTGGGGCTCTTTATAGCTAGTGTATCTAAGGCCAGTGGATCCCGTTCACGTAAGTTTTTCTTGGGTATATTAGTGGGCAGTGCTATATTAGCCACCATGGATCTTATTGCCACCATTGTCTATGTTGTTGGGGTGAATCCAAGGTCCCAGATGGGAGGCAGCATGTACTACAGTCAGATTTCAATGCTGTGTAACCAGATCTACAGTCCCGTGTCTTCTGGAGCAGGCTATATGAATCAGTACCTGTACCACTACTGCATGGTGGACCCACAGGAGGTGAGACTATATTTATTGTATTTAGATAGGACAAAAATAATCTGTTTTTAACATTCTCCCAAAGTCATTTTAACATAACTGACTATTTGTTATATTTTATCCCTCTTTCAAAGGCCATTGCTATAGTGTGTGGCTTTATCATTGTCATCCTTCTGTGTGTCATCTCCTTCTTCGCTCAGAAGACAAGAAGTAAGATTTGGCGTTATGGAGACCCTAACATTCACTGGGAGAAGCCCTTTGGAGTGGTTCAAGAAGGTCCCAATGTAGAGGAGTGGGTAAGAATGAAAATGTATTGGTTCTGCTGAGTAAATAATTTCTAGTAGCTATATAATCATAGTATAGAGGGCACAAACAGAAACCTGATTGGCGTTTAAGCATACATCCACACAGCAGTATATAGTAAAAAAAATACATACGCTTTATTGACATATGACAATCAAATACCTCCCGGGGGTATATTAATTAGCACAATTCATATAGCTAAAAGATTAATTTGCTAAAAATATATGTAAAAAATTACACAGATGGGTTAATACCCAGACACTTGGGAAAATGTCATCAATAAAACTTTACACATGCTCACACCTTGAAGAAGCATATAGTTACTGGCTCCAGTGGAAATGAACAATCTCAGGTGGTGGAGACTCTCAGTTCTATGCAGTCAGTCTCAACTGTGCATTTAGACAAACCATGATTCCAATGTGAGAAGTACATACACATATATATATATATATATATATATATATATTGTATGGACAAAAGTATTTGCCCACAACTGTTAATTATTAAATTCAGGTGGGTGTTTCAATCAGGCCCATTGCTGCCACAGGTGTATAAAATCAAGGGCCTTATTCAGACCTGATCGCATGGGCAAAACCATGTGCACTGCAGGGGGGCAGGTGTATCATGTGCAGAGAGAGTGAGATTTGGGGGGGTTATATTGTTTCTGTGCAGGGTAAATACTGTCTACTTTATTTTTACACTGCAATTTAGATTTCTGTTTGAACACACCCCACCCAAATCTAACTCTCTCTGCACATGTTATATCTGCCCCCCTGCAGTGCACATGGTTTTGCCCGTTAGAGAACAATTTGCGGTCTCCATTTGCAAATTTCTCTAACGTCCTAGTGGATGCTGGGGACTCCATAAGGACCATGGGGAATAGACGGGCTCCGCAGGAGACATGGGCACTTTAAGAAAGAATTTAGATTCTGGTGTGCTCTGGCTCCTCCCTCTATGTCCCTCCTCCAGACCTCAGTTTGAATCTGTGCCCGGACGAGCTGGGTGCTGTTCAGTGAGCTCTCCTGAGCTTGCTGTAAGAAAGTATTTTGTTAGGTTTTTTATTTTCAGGGAGCTCTGCTGGCAACAGACTCCCTGCATCGTGGGACTGAGGGGAGAGAAGCAGCCCTACTCTCTAAAGATAGGTCCTGCTTCTTAGGCTACTGGACACCATTAGCTCCAGAGGGATCGTACACAGGATCTCACCCTCGTCGTCCGATCCCAGAACCGCACCGCCGTCCCCCTCGCAGAGCCGGAAGACAGAAGCCGGGTGAGTATGAGAAGCAAGAAGACTTCGAAATCGGCGGCAGAAGACTCCGTTCTTCACATGAGGTAACGCACAGCACTGCAGCTGTGCGCCATTGCTCCAAACACACCTCACATACTCCGGTCACTGTAAGGGTGCAGGGCGCAGGGGGGGGCCCTGGGCAGCATATGGACCTCTGTTGGCAAAAGTACTCATATATACAGTTGGGCACTGTATATATGTATGAGCCCCCGCCAAAAAGATATGTATTTAGCGGGACAGAAGCCCGCCGTCGAGGGGGCGGGGCTTCTCCCTCAGCACTCACCAGCGCCATTTTTTCTCCACAGCTCCGCTGAGAGGAAGCTCCCCAGGCTCTCCTCTGCAGATCACGGTAGAAAAGGGTAAAAGGAGAGGGGGGGCACACAATTAGGCACAAAAAACACAATATACAGCAGCTACTGGGTTAACATTAAGTTACTGTGTTATTCCTGGGTTATATAGCGCTGGGGTGTGTGCTGGCATACTCTCTCTCTGTCTCACCAAAGGGCCTTGTGGGGGAACTGTCTTCAAAAAGGGCATTCCCTGTGTGTGTGGTGTGTCGGTACGCTTGTGTCGACATGTCTGATGAGGAAGGCTATGTGGAAGCAGAGCGGGAGCAAATGAATGTGGTGTCTCTGCCGACGGCACCGACACCTGATTGGATGGATATGTGGAAGGTTTTAAATGATAATGTTAATTCCTTGCATAAAAGGTTAGACAAAGCTGAAACCTCAGGACAGTCAGGGTCCCAACCCATGCCTGATCCTATGTCGCAGAGGCCGACAGGGTCTCAGAAGCGCCCACTATCCCAAATTATTGACACGGATACCGACATGGATTCTGACTCCAGTGTCGATTACGATGATGCAAAGTTACAGCCAAAATTGGCTAAATCCATCCGTTATATGATTATAGCTATTAAGGATGTGTTGCACATCAAGGAGGAAACCCCAGTCCCTGACAGGAGGGTTCATATGTATGGGGAAAAGAAGCCGCAGGTAACTTTTCCCCCCTCACACGAGCTCAATGAGTTATGTGAAAAGGCTTGGGAATCTCCAGATAAAAAACTGCAGATTTCCAAAAAGATTCTTATGGTGTATCCTTTCCCGCCAATGGACAGGTTACGCTGGGAATCCTCCCCTAGGGTGGACAAAGCTTTGACACGCTTATCCAAGAAGGTAGCCCTGCCGTAACAGGATACGGCTACCCTCAAAGATGCTGCGGATCGCAAACAGGAGGTTACCCTGAAGTCCATTTATACACATTCAGGTACCTTACTGAGGCCGGCAATCGCGTCGGCTTGGGTGTGTAGTGCTGTAGCAGCATGGACGGATACCTTATCTGAGGAACTTGATACCTTAGACAAGGATACTATATTAATGACCCTGGGGCATATTAAAGACGCTGTCCTTTATATGAGAGATGCTCAGAGAGACATTAGCCTACTAGGTTCTAGAATAAATGCTATGTCGATTCTTGCCAGAAGGGTCCTGTGGACTCGGCAATGGACAGGTGATGCCGACTCAAAAAGGCACATGGAGGTTTTACCTTACAAGGGTGAGGAATTGTTTGGGGAGGGTCTCTCGGACCTGGTCTCCACAGCTACGGCTGGGAAGTCAAATTTTTTGCCATATGTTTCCTTACAACCTAAGAAAGCACCGTATTACCAAATGCAGTCCTTTCGATCACAGAAAAACAAGAAAGTCCGAGGTGCGTCCTTTCTTGCCAGAGACAGGGGCAGAGGAAAGAAGCTGCACAACACAGCTAGTTCCCAGGAACAGAAGTCCTCCCCGGCTTCCACTAAATCCACAGGCGGAGCTAGGCCCGGTGGGGGCGCGTCTCCGAAATTTCAGCCACAAGTGGGTTCACTCACAGTTGGATCCCTGGGCAATAGATATTGTGTCTCAGGGATACAAGCTGGAATTCGAAGAGATGCCCCCTCACCGATACCTCAAGTCGGCCCTGTCAGCTTCCCCCTTAGAGAGGGAAATAGTGTTAACTGCAATTCACAAATTGTATCTTCAACAGGTGGTGGTCAAGGTTCCCCTCCTTCAACAAGGAAAGGGTTATTATTCGACCATGTTTGTGGTACCGAAACCGGACGGTTCGGTCATACCCATATTGAATTTAAAATCCCTGAACATGTACCTAAAAAGGTGCCGGTTGAAGATGGAATCGCTGAGAGCGGTCATTGCAAGCCTGGAAGGGGGGGATTTTTTGGTGTCTCTGGACATAAAGGATGCATACCTTCATGCCCCATTTATCCACCTCATCAGGCGTACCTCAGATTTGTGGTACAGGATTGTCATTACCAATTTCAGACGTTGCCGTTTGGTCTCTCGACGGCTCCGAGAATATTTACCAAGGTAATGGCGGAAATGATGGTACTCCTGCGGAAGCAAGGGGTCACAATTCTCCCATACTTGGACGATCTCCTCATAAAAGCGAGGTCAAGAGAGCAGTTGCTGATCAGCGTAGCACGTTCTCTGGAAGTGTTACGGCAACACGGCTGGATTCTGAATATTCCAAAGTCGCAGTTGGTTCCTACGACTCGTCTGCCTTTCCTGGGCATGATTCTGGACACAGGCCAGAAAAGGGTTTATCTCCCGATAGAGAAGGTTCAGGAACTCATGACACTGGTCAGGGACCTATTAAAACCAAAACAGGTGTCAGTGCATCACTGCACTCGAGTCCTGGGAAAGATGGTGGCATCATACAAGGCCATTCCCTTCGGCAGGTTCCATGCGAGGACCTTTCAATGGGACTTACTGGACAAATGGTCCGGATCACATCTTCAGATGCATCGGTTAATCACCCTATCCCCCAGGGCCAGGGTGTCTCTCCTGTGGTGGCTGCAGAGTGCTCACCTTCTCGAGGGCCGCAGATTCGGCATTCAGGACTGGGTCCTGGTGACTACGGATGCAAGCCTCCGAGGGTGGGGAGCAGTCACACAGGGAAGAAATTTCCAAGGTCTGTGGTCAAGTCAGGAGACTTGCCTTCACATCAACATCCTGGAACTAAGGGCCATTTACAACGCCCATAGTCAAGCAGAGACCCTGCTTCGCGGTCAACCAGTTCTGATTCAGTCAGACAACATCACCGCTGTGGCTCATGTAAACCGACAAGGCGGCACAAGGAGCAGGGTGGCGATGGCGGAAGCCACCAGAATTCTTCGCTGGGCGGAGAATCATGTAAGCGCACTGTCAGCAGTGTTCATCCCGGGGGTAGACAACTGGGAAGCAGACTTCCTCAGCAGGCACGACCTCCACCCGGGGGAGTGTGGACTTTATCAAGAAGTCTTCGCACAGGTTGCAAGTCGGTGGGAACTGCCACAGGTGGACATGATGGCATCCCGCCTCAACAAGAAACTACAGAGGTATTGCGCCAGGTCAAGAGACCCTCAGGCGATAGCTGTAGACGCCCTGGTGACACCGTGGGTGTTCCAATCGGTCTATGTATTTCCTCCTCTTCCTCTCATACCCAAGGTGTTGAGAATCATAAGAAAAAGAGGAGTGAGAACAATACTCATTGTTCCGGATTGGCCAAGAAGGACTTGGTATCTAGATCTGCAAGAAATGCTCACAGAGGACCCGTGGCCTCTTCCTCTAAGACAGTACTTGTTGCAACAAGGGCCCTGTCTGTTCCAAGACTTACAGCGGCTGTGTTTGACGGCATGGCGGTTGAACGCCGGATCCTAGCGGGAAAAGGCATTCCAGATGAGGTCATTCCTACGCTGATAAAGGCTAGGAAGGACGTGACAGCTCAACATTATCACCGTATATGGCGAAAATATGTTGCTTGGTGTGAGGCCAGGAATGCCCCTACGGAGGAATTCCAGCTGGGCCGTTTCCTTCACTTCCTACAGTCAGGAGTGACTTTGGGCCTAAAATTGGGTTCCATTAAGGTCCAGATTTCGGCCCTATCCATTTCCTTTCAAAAAGAGCTGGCTTCTCTACCTGAAGATCAGACGATTGTGAAGGGAGTGCTGCGTATTCAGCCCCCTTTTGTGCCCCCGGTGGCACCTTGGGATTTTAACGTGGTGTTGAGTTTCCTGAAATCCCACTGGTTTGAACCACTCAAAACGGTGGAATTGAAATATCTCACGTGGAAGGTGGTCATGCTACTAGCATTGGCTTCGGCTAGGCGTGTGTCAGAATTAGCGGCTTTGTCACATAAAAGCCCCTATCTGGTTTTCCATGTGGATAGAGCAGAATTGCGGACCCGTCCACAATTTCTGCCAAAAGTGGTTTCATCCTTTCATATAAACCAACCTATTGTGGTGCCTGTGGCTACTACTGACTTGGAGGATTCCGAGTTACTTGATGTGGTCAGGGCTTTGAAGGTTTATGTAGCCAGAACGGCCAGGGTCAGGAAAACAGAATCTTTGTTTATCCTGTATGCTGCCAACAAGCTTGGTGCTCCTGCTTCAAAGCAAACTATTGCTCGCTGGATCTGTAACACGATTCAGCAGGCTCATTCTGCGGCTGGATTGCCGCTGACAAAATCAGTTAAGGCCCATTCCACTAGGAAGGTGGGCTCTTCTTGGGCGGCTGCCCGAGGGGTCTCGGCATTACAGCTGTGCCGAGCGGCTACTTGGTCAGGTTCAAACACTTTTGCAAAGTTCTACAAGTTTGATACCCTGGCTGAGGAGGACCTTGTGTTTACTCATTCGGTGCTGCAGAGTCATCCGCACTCTCCCGCCCGTTTGGGAGCTTTGGTATAATCCCCATGGTCCTTACGGAGTCCCCAGCATCCACTAGGACGTTAGAGAAAATAAGATTTTACTTACCGGTAAATCTATTTCTCGTAGTCCGTAGTGGATGCTGGGCGCCCGTCCCAAGTGCGGACTTCTTCTGCAATACTTGTATATAGTTATTGCTGCAATAAGGGCTATGTTATTGTTGCATCAGGGTTGAACTGATGCTCTGTTGTTGTTCATACTGTTGTTGACTGGGTAAGTTTATCACAAGTTATACGGTGTGATTGGTGTGGCTGGTATGAGTCTTGCCCTGGATTTCCAAAATCCTTTCCTTGTACTGTCAGCTCTTCCGGGCACAGTTTCTCTAACTGAGGTCTGGAGGAGGGACATAGAGGGAGGAGCCAGAGCACACCAGAATCTAAATTCTTTCTTAAAGTGCCCTGTCTCCTGCGGAGCCCGTCTATTCCCCATGGTCCTTACGGAGTCCCCAGCATCCACTACGGACTACGAGAAATAGATTTACCGGTAAGTAAAATCTTATTATTTGTGGTACAAAATGGGTCGTTCTAAAGAGCTCAGTGACTTCAAGCGTGGTACTGTGATAGGATTCCACCTTTGCAATAAGACTGTTCGTGAAATTTCATCCCTGCTGGATATTCCACAGTCAAATGTAAGTGATATTATTAGAAAGTGGAAACGTTTAGGAACAACAGCAACTCAGCCACGAAGTGGAAGACCACGTAAAATCACAGATCGGGGTCAATGACTGCTAAGGCGCATGGTAAGTATAAGTCGCCAACGCTCTGCTGATTCCATAGTTGAAGAGTTTTGAACTTCCATTGGCATTAATGTAAGGACAAAAACTGTGCAGCGGGATCATAATGGAATGGGTTTCCATGGCCGAGCAGCTGCATGCAAGCCTCACATCACCGAGTCCAATGTCAAGCACCGGATGGAGAGGTGTAAAGCACACCGACACTGGACTGTGGATCAGTGGAAACGTGTTCTGTTGAGTGATGAATACCATTTCTCTGTTTGGCAGTCAGATGGGCGAGTCTGGTTTTGGTGGATATTTGGAGAAGTTACCTGCCTGACTGCATTGTGCATACTGTGAAGTTTGGTGGAGGAGGGATAATGGTATGGGGTTGTTTTTCAGGGTTTGGGCTAGGCCCCTTATCACCAGTGAAGGGCAATCTTAATGCTTCAGCATACCAAGACATTTTGGACAATGCTATGCTTCGAACATTGTGGCAAAAGATTGGGGAAGGCACTTTTCTATTGCAACATGACTGTGCCCCAGTGCACAAAGCAAAGACATGGGGGTAATTCAGACCTGATTGCTCCTCTGTGAATTGGAAGAGGTTTGCAATCAGATAGTCGTCATCCAGACAGAGTGAAAACCTGCCCCATGCAAGTATGTGTATGCCTTGCGAAAAATTTCTGTGAACGCCGGGTCAGTTGCAAATCCGTTCGTAACTCACTCACCATCGAATGATTTTTCCAGTCTTTGCACAGCCCAGGACTTACTCCTACAGTGCGATAGAATCAGGCTGATCGGGGCCGGAGCTGACGTCACTCACCCTCCCTGAAAACGCTTGGACACGCCTGCATTTTTACTGACACTCCCAGAAAACGGGCAGTTACCACTCACAAATGCTGGCTTCCTTTCAATCAACTTACGTACACCTTGCGATCAAAAAAGCTTTTGTATTTTTTCGCAGTTTGGCCTCACGCATGCACACTACGATCGGTACACATGCACAGGTGTTTGACAATATGCCGCCTTGCGAATTCGCACAACAGCGATCAGGTCTGAATCAGGCCCTTGGTTTGATGAGTTTGGTGTGGAAGAACTTTACTGGCCCGCACAGAGTCCTGACCTGAACCCCATCGAGCACCTTTGGGATGAACTGGAAAGGAGATTGTGAGCCAGGCCTACTCGTTCAACATCAGTGCCTGATCTCATAAATGCTCTACAGAATGAATGGGCACGAATTCCCACAGAAACACTACAAAATCTTGTGGAAAGCCTTCAAAAAAGAGTGAAAGCTCTTATAGCTGCAAAAGGGGGACCAACTCCATATTACAGTATATGTATTTGAATACAATGACATTACAGTCCCTGTTGGTGTAATGGTCAGGTGTCCAAATACTTTTGTCCATATAGAGTGTATGCATGGTATTGCTTTTGCATATACCACACACATACTCAACAGCTTTGTATTTAAACTACAATTTACAGTTTATTAAATCTCTCTACACATCTAAGTCTGCCCCACAAATGTGATCATTTTTGCTCCCAATTCTTATTCAGCCCCTCTCTCTCTCTCTCTCTCTCTCTCTCTCTCTCTATATATATATATATATATATATAGACATATATATATATATATATATACACATACACAGACACATATAATTAAGACTTGTTGCAGCCCCAGGGCAACTAACTTTTGTGGGCCCAAAAAGTTAAATTCACAATGTTTTCTATCTTACATGCAACATAGCCCCCCACTCCCATTCCCCCTCACTATTGCACCATCAACCACACAATCATATTGCAGTCCAGCCACTGAGTACTAGAGGTTTACTTACCTCTGACTCCAGACAGTGGCTCTCCTCAGCGCTTGTTCCATGTTTCTGGCAATAACCGGCAGCATCGCAACAGCATTACATCATTTCCATGATGCTATCATGTGCAGCGTAACAGTGAGTGCAGACGAATTGGGACTCAGAGGCCATGATCCAGCAACATTAGGGCAATGGCTGCTACTCAGCCTATTATCCTGCACTATATATATATATATATATATATACAGCCTCGGAGGTCCGGCTCTCCCGTCGGTGGTGGTTACTTGCGCTGGGTGCCTGAACAAGGAAGTGATAGCAAGCAATTGGTACGGCACTCCAAGCGTCTAAACAAAACAGGCTCAAGACGGCATTGAGGTAGACAACGTTTCAGTGCTTTTAATCCAGCACTTTCGTCAGGTCAGTTAACAAGCAAGTGAATAAACATACCTTTATACAAACCAAATCACCGAGTGACTGGCGTATTCCGGTAGGCGGATCATCCGGTCAATGCAGCAGCTCCGTCATCACCGTGCTCCCCCTCACCATGGCAACGGGATATACAGTAATGTAACTTAATCAAACGATCCTCTGTTGTTATACCATGCACAGCACCTCCAAAAAGCTTACGCTAGTATATCCATACTTCTTTACATATAGTTACAATGTGCTTATATCATCTAAAGCACAAAGTACCGAAGTGCATATATATAGAGATTGTATACAAATTGTATGATTTGTATTCTACTTGAATACTACTGCTGGGCCTCCTACGCATTACAAAACAATACAACAGGATACTGATGCTTTAAAAATACGACATCCCTAAGCCTAGACAGTACATACACTAGAAGAAGCAGCCAAGACCAATATGGTCATTCAGACCCCTAGGATATACGGTATCCAATCTATGAATCCATTGTGATTCAAGTTGTAATAGTCGCTTACTGCGATCACCACCTCTGGGCAGGGGTTGGACTTGATCAATCATACGGTATCTTAATGATACCAAAGAATGCCGAGCTTGACTAAAGTGTCTGGCCACAGGCTGTTCACTCTCCCCTTTACTGATCGCAGCCTTAATTGCCGACCTGTGGGCTGCCATGCGTTCCTTGAACATGCGTTCGGTCTTACCGACATATGACAGCCCAAAGGGACATATCAGTTGGTACACCACGAATTTTGATGAACAGGTAAGTCGATATCTAATAGAAAATGTACGGCCAGAGTGTGGGTGCTGGAATGTTTCACCCGTAATCAGGAACTGGCATGTGGTGCAAGTGCACCTAAAACAATCCTTCTTAAGGCCCTGTCTCTCCTCAAATCTCGGACTACGAGTAGTTATATCTGTGCGGACCAGGATATCTCTAGGATTTTTGCCTCGTGTGTAACAAGACATAAGTTTAGTATCCACAAGTTTTAATTCTGGATCACTTTGGACAATATGCCACAGATTTTTCGATATCTGATTAATTCCCTTGCTAGCAACATTATATTGTCCTACCCATGGAACAATAGGTTGGACCTGCGTTGTTCTAGGATGTTCCTGCAATAAACTAACTCTATCGAGGTTAAGGGCCTTCTGTTAAGCTTGTTCCAATGAATCAGTATGGTATCCTCTCGCAATAAATTTTGTCATCATCTGGTTCATTTGGGTCTCTGCCAGCTTAGTGTCAGACGTAATACGTCTGACGCGTACAAACTGGGAGTAGG
This sequence comes from Pseudophryne corroboree, assembly GCF_028390025.1. NCBI lineage: Eukaryota > Metazoa > Chordata > Amphibia > Anura > Myobatrachidae > Pseudophryne > Pseudophryne corroboree. The sequence goes on along the minus strand of NC_086444.1, from coordinate 612,968,708 downwards.
GCAAACCCTGCTTAAGGGGTACTGGGTGAAAACTAGCATAGTGTAAAAGATTGTTACGGTCAGTTGGCTTTGAAAATATTGATGTTTGAATGTATCCCGCCTCCAACGTAATCCTGACATCCAAATAGTTGATACAAGTATCCTCTATATTGTATGTCAGTTTCATCGGGTGGGTTTGCTTATTATGCTGGTCAATAATGCCCTCCAACTCATGTCGGGGCCCTTTCCAAAGAAGGAGCAAGTCGTCGATATAATGACAATAAAATATTATTTTGCCTGCTATATCTGGGTTGTCAAAGAAGATCTGTTGCTCAACTTCAAACATGAAAATGTTGGAGTATGCAGGGGTCACAGAGGATCCCATAGCACATCCCGTACATTGGAGATAGATGTTACCGTCATATAAAAATAATTTTTTTGTCAAAATCATATTAAGAAGCTGCAAACAAAACTGTACATTAGGGCCCTTGAATGCCGTGGAACGTTACCTAGAAGGCCATGTTGAATTCAAGGGCCCTATTGTACAGTTGCAGTGCCGTACCAATTGCTTGCTATATATATATATATATATATGTGTGTGTGTGTGTGTGTGTGTGTGTGTGTGTGTGTATTGACACTCACTTTTCCCAGGTAATAAAAAAAAGAAAAAACAGCACTCACTTTTGGAGATGAAAAAACAATTATTTAATCTTCATAAAGGTTCATTGCATATAGACCAACAGCTGCAGCCCGGCAGCTGTTTCAACCAGCACAGAGTGGTTTTCTTCAGGGCCTGCCGGTCTATATGCAATGGAACCTTTATGAAGATTAAAGAAATTTTTTTCATCTCCAAAAGTGAGTGCTGGTTTTTATTTTTTCATTACCTGGGAAAAGTGAGTGTCAATATATTAACCTTTTTTTGACCTTGCACCGTGACTTGTTTTGTTTGTTATATCTTTTGCTGAGAGCTGTCTTTCCCATATATATATATATATATATATATATATATATATATATAAACATTATTATTATTTTATTTTTTTATCACATTGGTTAGGTTCTTGTAATGTATTGGTGTAGCTGGTTTAGATTGAGCTTCATGTCTTCATACAGGCCACTGTGGCATACTTAATGTACAGTATGAATAGATGTAAAATGTACATGAACAAAGAAAATTTTTAGATTTTTATCCGCTTTGTTCTAGGTGTTCTCTTCTTTTTATTTCAAATTTGTAATACAAATGTAGTAGAAAGTACCTTGTTATAAATATAATTATATACTGTATGAGTAAGAATAATGTGTTGCTTAGTACCTCTCTATACTGCAGCAAAGCTGCATATACTGGTTGTACCATAGGTTGTCTATAACCATAAACAGGCTGTAAGTGTTCCATGAAAGCTTGGTAAAGGAGATTAGAGTATAAAGGTGTGTAGCACAATGTCAGGTACACTGCGCCCTGTGTAACTGCCAGACTATACAAATGCATATTTACTCACTGATACTACAGTTTCTGTCTGGTGACTCATTAACACTTTTCTTAATAAGAGCAGCATAGAAAACGCACACCTCATATCAGGGTGGAGTGAGATATCCTATGTGCTACTGACCAAATAACTGGACAGCAAGATACTTTACTCACCGACTTGTATGTTCATAGATTTAACATAACAAAAAGTGATATATACTTGGAGAATTTTGGCATCCAAATGTAACATTTATCTAAAAAGTAACAACCCGCTGTCCATTTACGCAGAAATTATTTTCCTTGGAGATGTTCCCAGAGTTTAACTTTTTAGACAAAAGTTGGGTTACAGTTACTGTAGACTTAAGAATACAATTATTGATCCATTTAATTAAAAGTGCAATTGAAAACCACACGTGAAAATGCATATAACTGCTAGGTGTATGTATTTGATATATGTTTTATAAGTGATATACTGTATATACAAGGTAGATGTGATCTGGGCACTGCAAATACTGTATGTTCAGACACAAGCAGCATGGATCTTTTCCCATTCACTTCAATAAGTCATTCCTTTTAATGGCATTTCCAGCATGTGCTGAAGTGAAAGGTTAGACAGGATGGGCCATCCCATTATAACAGGGAAGCATGCACCATGTGATCCCTTGGGCTCAGTATCAGACATGGCTAAAAACTATAACATTGGAAACAATCTAAAAAAATGTCAGCAAAATATGGTGGACGCAAGCAACAGCTTAGCCTCTTACCTTCATGGTTGAGGGGGGCTGCCGCAGCAATCCATTCAGTGATGTCACTAATCACATGATCACCTCCAGCATGTATACATGCGCACAGATATGGCTTCCAGGGGACTGAATCAGCAGCAAGAATGGCAAGCCTGCCAATGGGCCAATGGGAGTGGTTTCACATAAAAAGGTCTCTCTGCTGCTACCACACAGGACTGGCAGTCTGAGGTAGAGTTTTCTTCCCGAGACTGATAGTCTGTTGAGTGATTCCAATGTGAAGCCACTGAGTGCAAGTTACTGCGCCTTCACACTGGGGGAAGCTTACTGGGGTGAGAGAGGCTCATTGGGTGTGAGGTGGATTTTAGTGAGTGTGGGGGGTGCTTCCCGGCAGCCCCTAAGTAAAATCCGCCACTGATTGACACTGATGTCTTTGATTATATTAATATAAGAGAGAAAGGGCATAGCTACCACAGGTGCAGAAAGTGCAGCTGCTATGGTGCCAAGAGCTGAGAGCAGCTCAATTGCATGTGTTAGATACATTTTTCACCATTGGGTGGTACACAGCGGCCCTTACAACCATATACATCTAGCTATGCCCCTGGACCTGCTCATTGTAATGTGGTATATACAACTGTCCCCTTCTGCTAGAACCCCTACCCCCCACCCCACATCCCAACAGCTGCACCTTATTTGAATAGAGTGTTCAAATAACATTTTCCCCAAGTGCCAGCTAAAACCCTAATAAAAGGCAAATCTCAAACCAACTCTGGAACCTCATTTTACTCACATAATACTCACATAATATCATGGGCAATAGCAAAAATAAATGTTCACTACAAGTGAGGATAGAATGTTTTTTAGCAAATCATTAATATGTTAATATACTTACCATGGAGGGGGGAGGTTAATATAGTCAATGGGGGTCATTGTACGATCATCTTCCCAGACATGCGGGGGGACGCCCAGCACAGGGCTAGTCCGCCCCGCATGTCAGTCTGTCCCCCCGCTCAAGTAAAAAAGCATCGCACAGCGGCGATGCTTTTGTACTTGAAAAGTAACCCCCAGCCAGCGCAGCTCCTGCGGCTGGCCGGGAGTTACGCGTCGCTGCCCCGGGTTGCAGCGGCTGTGTGTGACATCACGCAGCAGCTGCGGCCCGCCCCATGCACAGTCCAGCCACGCCTGCATTGGCCAGACCGCACCCTGAAAACAGCGGGCAATAGCAGCCATGCCGCCCCCTCCCACCCAGCGACCGCCTCTGCCTGTCAGTCAGGCAGAGGTGATCGCTAGGTAATGGTGGCCTTCTGCCGTCTGGCATGCGTCGGCACATTGTGGCACCAGCGCATGCGCAGTTTCTACCCGATCACTGCGCTGCAAACAACTGCAGCGTGCAATCGGGTCGGAATGACCCCCAATATCAGTACCAACAGAGACTTTCAGAATGCCAACACGATCAAAATGTTGACAGTGAACATGTCGACATTCAGATGTCAACATGAACATGAGTCAGGTGAGTACATGGCTATAGTAAAGCACCCTGTCATCTGTGATTCTATCAGTTGTCATATAAAAAATTACTTTATTGGACAAATTAAGTCTGGAACTATCCATGGAAAATATATGTACAAAATATAAGATAAGACATGTAGCAATATATCAAATCTATATTGTATACCAATATGTACTGTCATGTTTGTGGAGTTAGACAAGTTGAGTTCCAAATTAAACTTTATTGCTAAATGAGATGTGTGTAATATGTAACCATGAGCTGTGGACTCTACACTCTTTCCCAAGGTATATATATGTAACCCATGAGGGGCTAGGAAGCCAGCACACAAGTAGTGTACATAACACCAATCCCATTTTTATTATGCAGGAATAATATACTTTCTTAGTAGAAATCTGCTGATAATAAAGCCCAATGAGAAACATATGTATTTACAATGAGTTCCCTGAACACAACACAAATAAAGAAATAAACATTTGGAGGTCTCTATTCACCAACCTGCCATCCAGAAGTCTACAGTTCCATTGTAATGCTGATCCAGGGAATGAATAGTGTTAATGATACCCATTTTGCAAAATAAGACAAATAGTACTGAGCTGCTGATACATGTTGAAAAACAGGGGCATTTTCAAGGACATTGGACAACTATGAGAGTCCATTTTGTTCACAGTGGGCATGTTTCAGAGGTGTGCGCTGCGGCATCTACTCTTACGTCTGTTGGCAGCATAGCGGGAGTTAGAGGGCTAGATGCATCATCGCTTGGAAAGTGATAAAATGGAGAGTGAAAAAGTACCAGCCAATCAGGTCCCACCTGCCATGTCACAGGCTGTGTTTGAAAAATGGCAGTTAGGAGCTGATTGGCTGGTACTTTTTCACTCTCCATTTTATCACTTTCCAAGCGATGATGCATCTGGCCCATAATACGCTAATGCTGGTTTCAGCCTCCCTGTTAATTACTAGTGTGCACCTGAAAGTGCAAGCACTGAGATGCCAACTGCACACTGTAACACCGCCAGTAAATCTGGACATGCCAGCTTTGGTGTACCATAGGCACTTGGAATTTCCCTATGACAGGGGCAGTGTGTCCAACTGCACATGGTCTCTGCGGAAGCCGCTGTGTTCCTGAGAATGCAACTGCTATCACTGACATGCCTGCGGCATTCCCATAACACACCCATGAGACAGACTGTTTTGGTGTTCCCTTCAGGCAACTCACAGGAAAGCCCATCATTTTTATGCCACCTTTCTGACCAATGTATGAATGGAACATATAAACACCTTGGTGCGTACACTCAGGGTAACGCATGCACCATATAAGTTTTCTGAATTTTTTGCACAGCGCAGTAGCAAATAATCGCTCAACTATTTTAATACTGACACTGTGTCACTCTGAATCAGGTTCAGTGTCTTTTCAGTAGTGTACACTAAATATTTAGGTTGTAAACGTTAAAAACCTAGGAGGTCATTCCGAGTTGATCGCTCGCTACCAATTTTCGCAGCAATCAGGTAAAAAACGGCAAAACTGCGCATGTGTATGCACTGCAATGCACAGGCGTGTCGTACGGGTAAAAAGAGGATCGGTGCTAGCCGATGGATTTAGCGAAGAATCCATTCGCACAGCCGAATGCAAGGTGATTGTGGGTGTCAACTGACCGTTTTCTGGGAGTGTTTGGGAAAACATAGGCGTGTCCAGGCGTTTGCAGGGCGGGTGTCTGACGTCAATTCCGGCACCAAAAAGACTGAAGTGATCGCAAGGGTTGAGTAAGTCCCGAGCTACTCTGAAACTGCACAAAATGTTTTTGCTTCGCTCGGCTGCAAAGGTGTTCGCACACTTGCAAGCAAAAATACACTCCCCGTGGGCGGCGACAGTGCGTTTGCACGGCTGCTAAAAGTAGCTCGCGAGCTATCAACTCGGAATGACTCCCCCCTAACTTGTTATTGAAGTGATATGTCAGATCTCAATAAATAATAAATCAGAAGCAATTGAATTTAATTATAACAATTACAAACCTTCTAATTTTCCCGATTATGGCAAGACAGAACCGATTTGGGGGTTCTGTCCAACTTTCCCAGTCAGGACTGCATTGGCCAGATCGCTTAGGTGGCTGCGGAGGAAGTCTTTTGGGAAGTGGCATTAAAAGGGAAGGAAATGAAACAAGGGGCAGTCAAGCTCATCAGAAGGTGACTTAATTAGTTCCTCAGCTATTCTGATTTACCAGCTGTGCTCCAGCAGGGATATCACTAAAACCTGGACTGTTAGTGTGCCTTGAGGACCGAGGTTGGGAAACACTGCACAAATGCTCCTACATTCATGACTCAGGGTAGTCACACCAGTATCCTTACTATTTAATGCAGCAACCACCACTTTCCATAGCATTACAGCAAAGGACAACATGCTGTATGATAGGAGTGGCTTCACAGAGTGCTGAAGGTTGTACAAAGGCTGCCACACCCGTTGTACAAATTCCATGGTCTCAGTAATTTCTTGCATAGCTAAACCCCTTTATTGTGTGCATTGATTCAGTATTGTATTTTGAAATATTAATATACACTATGTTGTTCTTACAATCTGTTAAGCGCCTCGAGTCTTATTGGAAAAAGAGTGCTATATAAATAAAATTCTTCTTCTTCTTCTTCTTCTTCTTCTTCTTCTTCTTCTTCTTCCTCTTCCTCTTTCCTCTTTCCTCTTTCCTCTTCTTCCCCTTTTCTTCTTCTCAGGAAGTTTTATCATAGCATTGCTAAACCATCACAAGATTAATTGTCTTCATAGCCTGTTAATGCAAATATCTTTGTTTTTCAAAATGTAATCTCTCCACAGGTAAAAAGTGTTCCAAATGGTGCTCCTGATGAGACTGCTACCATGATTTACTCAGAGAAGTCACAAAACCCTACAAAGGCCCTGAGTAACAATAGCATCTACAAACCACCCAGGGAGGAGTTTGAAGAAAGAGCCAACAGTCCCCTTACCAGCAGGTATTTAGTGTGTAGAGAGGCACGGACCATGCACATTTTTCATAAATAACTCTCTGATAAATAGTTGCCAACACACTTTCTAAGCAGATTTTGTTGTTGGTTTAAGACATAAACCCATTCCAAGGGGGGTCTTAATCAATTATATTGTGTTTACTTCTAACTACACAGTCTTCAGATCTACCCTAATGCAGCTAAAACTTTTTTTTTCTTTAATTCCAGACTTATTTTTTTTCATAGATGCTCTGTACATGAGAGGATAAACGATTAAACAAAGTAATGTCAGTCATACCAAGACATGCTCATAACAGGTGGTGAGGTCCCTGCCTTCAAGGGCTTACAATGCTAGAAATAAAAGGGACATACAGGGTAGCACAGGGCTCAGACAAAGTCACAATTGCTACAACAGATTTTATTCAAAAGCAACTTGTGGGCCCTACACACAGTGAGTTGACGGGCGATATGAAAGATCTTGTTCAGAAATTAACTATATATCATTCATATCGTCTAGCATGGAGACACCGACGATGAACGATGCACGTCCCCGCGGTCATTTATCGTTGGTTTACCGTAGTTTTTAAATGCAAGTCAATTTGGACGATAACGATCATCGGGCCTAATTCAGATCTGATCGCTGGGCTGCATTTATTGCTGTCCTGCAATTAGATAGTCGCCACCTAGAGGTGGAGGGTAAATTCGCCATGCAAGTGTGCGATGCTATGTATATGCCGAACTGCTAAAATTCTGTATGTGCAGTCTCTGTGCAGCCCAGGGCTTACTCCTCCAGCGCGTTAGAATCAGGCTGATCGGGGCCGGAGCTGACGTCAGACACCCTCCCTGAAAACGCTTGGGCACGCCTGCATTTTCCCGAACACTCCCAGTAAATGCTCAGTTGCCAACCACAAATGGCCTCTTCCTGTCAATCACCTTGCATACGCCCGTGCAAACGGATTTTTCACACCATCCCATCGCTGACCGGCAATACCCGTTGTTGTTGTCTGATGCGCATGCGCATTGCGATGCATGCGCTGTTATGACCTGATTACCCGCTGTGCGAAAACGTACAGCAGCGATCAGATCTGAATTCCCCCCATCATTCAGATAGATCATCATCCAAATCACTGACATCGCTAAATGTGTAGGGCCCATTAGATGGAACTTTCATTTCTTAGTTAGGGACTTAAAAATACAGTTATGGTGTCAGGTAGTAAGTCATCAAAGATAATTGGTCTAAATATTGACAACATTTTTGAGTGGTAAAGTCTGATTTTCCAGATATTACATTTAAATGTAAAAAAAATTGACTGTCTTCTCTGACATATACCTATTTGTTAGAAATCTAGGAGAAATCTATTATGTCACATTTCTTGGTTTAAAGTGTTTGTGTATTTGACAGGGTTGATACCAACAAAATCACATACTCATTATTGTTCTTCCAATACTGCCACCACGAGGGTTTGTTTTCATAGATGACACTTTATGAAATTGTTCAATTGCTCCTTTAACTGAAAATATCATCACAACATTAATTTAATTACAGAACATACAGTTCCCTGTATCTCATTATGTAGTGTTTATAATATAAATAAGCTTCTCTAGCACATGAATATCTCAAGCCTTGTACACACTAGGTATTATCGCATACGATCCGGCCGATACCGGCCGTTTCGGAACAATATTGTCTAGTGTGTACAAACAATATATCGCACGAAACGCACTCCTGCAGGTCGTCTGCATGCAGGTCCGACAGGCAGTATCGCAGACGAGGGCCATGCTGTTATATGCAGCATGGCCGCCCCCGTCGCATCGTTGCTCCCGACGTCAGCAAGTGTGCATGCACTTGCTGATGTCGGATCCCGTCGCGGATGACATTGCATCGCTTTCGATATCGTCCTAGTGTGTACACACCCTTAAGAACACAAAGACGTAACACTATTAAATGGGTTTTATATGTCAAAAAATGTCACAATGTTTACAGCATAAAAAGAAATTAAATACAGTAAATAATGCAAAACAGTTTTTTAAAACACTCTCATTATCATCTAATCTATGCATGGGATATAAAAAGAATGCATATAGTTCCTCACGACAAGAAGCAGGAGAGTAATTTCTCCAATGTGTATGTGAAACAAATCTATATTCTTTATCTGAGACATTGTTTATACATCTATATCAGGACAGAGTATAATCGATCCGTGCTGTTTTCAGATGTTTATGATAGATGTGTGAAACCAAATAGAAGGAATTAATGCCCCAATTTGCACACATCAGCCCATGAGAGACTACTTTTTATCAGCCTTATTACAATGTACTGATCTCATTTATGAGAGAAGAGACATCTCTGTTATCAGTACAACAAAGGACACAATTGGAGAAATTCATTATTTATTACATCATGTTGACTGTAGGATAATTCATAACCCTTATACTGGTCATACATATGATGATCAGGAACGGCAGATGTAATAGGCATCCATTTTAGTCACATAAAACCCTTGAATATAAGAAGATTAGTGTGTGGATAGGACCCCTGGCACAATATTTTCTACTTTCTTTCTATTCTATACAAGTTTTAATATTTCACTTTTTATTAATTATGGTGGGGAAAGGATGTGATTTGAACCAAATCTAATAAAAGTTATATTTTATGGTTTGATTATATATTTATTTTTCAGATTGTGAACCTCAGAACTACTACTTCTTATTGTGTGTTTTGGATCATAGTGCAGAGTAGTTGGTAGCACCCTCTTTGGTATGTAATATTACATTGGCATCAATTTCAATTGGGGCTTGTCCGATTAGAACTAGTGCGGTAATTTCTTTTTTCTTTAAGCATATAGCTCCTCAGTCAGAATGACCCAGACAACCTTAACAGTCATTTGGATACATTATTAGCTCTCTGATACTGCCCACTACTCCCTTCAATGTGAGTTTGCCAGAAGACTTCTGTGTCTTTGTTCATCGTTATTTACATCAATTTCAATAATTTCCAAACAACACAAACAATCTTAGCAGTGAATTCTTAAAAGTAAAATCTCTTTTTATCAGAACATCATAAAATAGGCTTACCATAATATTCCCTTTAAACAGGGACACTCATGAATTACACAGGTTCTATGGCTGATTAATACCAGGTAAATTGCTGGCTTGCATTAAGCCAGCCACAGAACCTGTGTAACTCATGAGTGTACCAGTTTAATGGGATAGTATGGTAAGCCTATCATTAGTGATGTGCAGCGGAAATTTTTCGGGTTTTGTGTTTTGGTTTTGGATTCGGTTCCGCGGCCGTGTTTTGGATTCGGACGCGTTTTGGCAAAACCTCCCTGAAAATTTTTTGTCGGATTCGGGTGTGTTTTGGATTCGGGTGTTTTTTTACAAAAACCCCTCAAAAACAGCTTAAATCATAGAATTTGGGGGTCATTTTGATCCCATAGTATTACAGGTTGAGTATCCCTTATCCAAAATGCTTGGGACCAGAGGTATTTTGGAATAATTGCATACCATAATGAGATATCATGGTAATGGGACCTAAATCTAAGCACAGAATGCATTTATGTTTCATACACACCTTATACACACAGCCAGAAGGTCATTTTAGCCAATATTTTTTATAACTTTGTGCATTAAACAAAGTGTGTCTATATTCACACAATTCATTTATGTTTCATATACACCTTATACACACAGCCTGAAGGTCATGAAATACAATATTTTTAATAACTTTGTGTATTAAACAAAGTTTGTGTACATTGAGCCATCAAAAAACAAAGGTTTCACTCTCTCACTCTCACTCAAAAAAGTCCGTATTTTGGAATATTCCGTATTTCGGAATATTTGGATATGGGATACTCAACCTGTATTAACCTCAATAACCATAATTTCCACTCATTTCCAGTCTATTCTGAACACCTCACACCTCACAATATTATTTTTAGTCCTAAAATTTGCACTGAGGTAACTGGATGGCTAAGCTAAGCGACCCAAGTGGCCGACACAAACACCTGGCCCATCTAGGAGTGGCACTGCAGTGTCAGACAGGATGGCAGATTTAAAAAATAGTCCAAAAACAGCACATGATGCAAAGAAAAAAAGAGGTGCAATGAGGTAGCTGTGTGACTAAGCTAAGCGACCCAAGTGGCCGACACAAACACCTGGCCCATCTAGGAGTGGCACTACAGTGTCAGACAGGATGGCAGATTTAAAAAATAGTCCCCAAACAGCACATGTGTTAGGCGCCGAGGGTCCGCTCGTCAGTGCGGCCCGGCGCCTAGCAACTAGGGACGCCGCATGCGGACAGCCGCCGGCTCCCTAGCAACGCTAGACGCCGGGCGCACGGAGCCGCACAGACCCTAGCAACGGGGACGCCACTGTCGGACCGCGTTCCCCGTTGCTGGGTCTAAGTTAATCACCTCACTGGTTCCTGGCATGCTGCACGGCATGTTGTAATTAGCCCTGTCTGGCTCCTGATTGGAGGGCTCCCATTTAAAGGCACTCTCAGGACTTCTCACAGACGCCGGTAATAGCTTCCTGTTTGCTGTGTCAGTTGCAGAGAGTTTTCCAGTCCTGTTCTATCCGGTCGTTCCTGTCCTCAGTGATCCAGTACTCGGAAGTTGTCATCTTTTCCTGGAGTCCAGACCGAGCACCTTTAACATCCTGTGGTGTTCGTGAGTCGCGGCGTAGCCGTGTGTTGCGGCTTGACCGCTTACTATTTATTATTTGGTTATATTGTGTTTCGGAGCTTTTTGCAGAGGATTCCGCTCCCACAAATCCACTCTGGTATCCAGCGGTGCTGGATAGGAGTAACGGATTAGTGGATTTTTGGTTGTCCTTTTCCCTGGCGGTTTGTCCGCACATACTTCTGGTTTAAGTTAGTTAGCTTGTAGCCCCTGGCCTGGTTGCTTAGTCAGAGGGCCCCTTGTTATCACCCTGTCTCGGATTTCCCTTTGTCTCCCATTAAGACCTGAGGGGGCATCGGAGTTGGGCAGACATAATCCGCCCTTCAAACGCGGCTGCCATGGGCTCAAGCAACCATAGTCTCGCAGGGGATTTCTGATTACACGGGCGAGACAACGGAGTTAGGGCGCCAGGGGTTACTAGGCTTTCCCGCTCCCGTAACCAGCATTTCCTTCCAGTACTCTGGCCTCTGTCATAAGATCTCCTCTGGTCAGAAGTACTGGAATCATAACATTATTACCGGCCAGACCAAAACTTAAAATTAAACAGGGTTTGATTTTTTCCCTTATTCAGTTTAGAAGATTTGTCGGCCTCATGAATCCCACTGGTTTAGGGCCAAATCCTGGCCAGCTTCTAGTTAGCCAGATTCAAGAACTTACTCAGATGGTTCAGGATCTTTCCCTTCGGGTGAGGTCACAGGAAGATCTTTTACGGACTTCCCCGAGGGTCGTTCCTGAACCGAAAATGCATTTGCCTGACCGTTTTTCTGGTGATAGGAAGCAGTTTTTTAATTTTAAAGAGTCTTGTAAACTTTATTTTCGTTTAAGACCAGTCTCCTCAGGTACGGAGTCTCAGCGGGTCGGAATTATTATTTCTTTACTTCAGGGGGATCCCCAGACCTGGGCTTTTGGTTTAAGAACAGAGGATCCGGCATTGTTGTCTGTAGACGCCTTTCTGGGGTCTTTAGGGCTATTGTATGATGACCCTGATAGAAAGGCATCCGCCGAGAGTCAGTTACGTGCTCTCAGACAGGGTAGGAATCCCGCAGAGATTTATTGTACGGAGTTTCGCCGTTGGTCGAACGACTGTGGATGGAATGACCCAGCCCTGCGCAGTCAGTTTCGCCTCGGCTTATCTGAGTCTATAAAAGACAGTCTCCTTCAGTATCCCGCTCCTGAGACTCTCGATAAACTCATGGAGCTTTCTATTAAGATTGATCGTCGTCTCAGAGAGCGGAGGGCTGAAAAAGGAGCACCTGTCGGGTCTACCCCTTGTGTTTTTTCCATTCCTGTGGACATAGAGGAGCCCATGCAGATGGGTCTCTCCAAGCTGTCTCCTGAAGAAAGAACCAGAAGGCAAAATTCTGGTCTTTGTTTGTACTGTGGGGGTAAAGGACATTTTGCCCGTAATTGTCCGAGCAAGTCGGGAAACGCCTCGACCAAGTGAATTGTGAGGGGGTTCACTTTGGTCTGCAGCTTATCTCCTCGAATAATTCCCTGTTAGTCCCAGCTAAAGTTTCCTTTGGCAGCCTCTGTTCTTCGGTGTCGGCTTTCGTTGACAGTGGAGCTGCAGGGAACTTTATGGACTTAACATGGGCCAAGGCCTTAGGTATTCCTCAGTTAACCTTGGGTAGGCATATCACCATGCATGGTTTAGATGGGAGTCCCTTATCCAATGGGGTTATTTCTCTCTGTACACCCCCTGTTCTACTTTCGGTAGGAGCTCTTCATTCCGAAAAAATAGAATTTTTCCTTACCCATTGCCCAGCAGTTCCAGTGGTTCTGGGTCACCCTTGGCTGGCCTTTCATAATCCCATCATTGATTGGCAGTCGGGGGAGATCTCACAATGGGGTACCATCTGTAATAAGGAATGTATTACGCTTCCCCTCAGAATTGCTGCTGTCATTCCCGCACCCATTCCTGTGGAATACCAGGATTTTGTTGATGTATTTTCCAAGGGCAATGCGGACATTCTGCCTCCCCATCGGCCTTATGATTGTGCTATTGAGCTAATTCCTGGTGCCACATTGCCAAAGGGAAGGTTATATGCATTGTCCGGACCAGAAACTGTGGCCATGAATGAGTATGTTAAAGAGAGCCTAGGGAAAGGATTTATCAGGCCATCTAAATCCCCTTTAAGTGCAGGCTTCTTCTTTGTGGAGAAGAAAGATGGATCACTCAGACCCTGCATTGACTTTAGAGCCTTGAATAAGATCTCAGTAAAAAATACTTACCCTTTGCCGCTGATTTCTGTCCTCTTTGATCAGCTACGTTCGGCTGTGATTTTTTCTAAGATTGACCTGAGAGGAGCGTATAACCTCATCCGAATCAAGTCAGGAGATGAGTGGAAAACGGCATTCAGTACTCAATCGGGTCACTACGAGTATCTGGTTATGCCATTCGGCCTGTCTAACGCTCCGGCAGTTTTCCAGGATCTCATTAACGATGTGCTCCGTGATTTTCTTGGAAGATTCGTAGTCGTCTACTTAGACGATATCTTGATCTATTCTGACTCTATTGAACAACATGTTACCCAGGTGCGTCAGGTTCTTCAAAAATTACGTGAAAATCACCTATATGCCAAGCTGGAGAAGTGTGAATTTCATGTCACGGAGGTATCCTTTTTAGGGTACATTATTTCCCCTCAGGGATTCTGTATGGAACCAAAGAAGCTCCAAGCCATCCTTAGTTGGGCGCAACCCACCAACTTAAAAGCAATTCAGCGCTTTTTAGGGTTTGCGAATTATTATAGAAGATTTATTCATTCTTTCTCCGACCTGGTTGCTCCCATTGTGGCACTGACTAAGAAGGGAGCGGATCCAACCAACTGGTCACGTGAAGCTGAAGTATCTTTTCAGGCCTTGAAACAAGCCTTCATCTCAGCCCCAGTCCTCAGACATCCCAACCCAGAATTGCCTTTCATTGTTGAGGTTGATGCCTCGGAGGTTGGAGTAGGGGCTATCCTGTCTCAGAAGGATCCGGACTCTCTAGAATTACATCCTTGTGCCTTTATGTCCAGGAAATTCTCTTCTGCTGAATCCAACTACGATGTTGGTAACCGGGAATTACTGGCTATTAAATGGGCTTTCGAGGAGTGAAGGCATTGGCTTGAGGGAGCAACACATACCATTTCAGTTTTGACTGATCACAAAAATCTTCAGTACATCGAATCAGCTAAACGGCTGAATGCCCGGCAGGCTCGTTGGGCTTTATTTTTTACTCGTTTCAAGTTTTTTATCACCTACAGGCCAGGTTCCAAGAATACCAAGGCGGATGCCCTGTCACGCAGTTTTCTTCCAGTTCATGATAACAGTCCTGTTACTCCCATACTTCCGTCTTCAGTCATTCGGGCGGGTCTCACACAAGATTTATTCACCCAGTTAAAGCAGCTTCAACATCAAGCTCCTGGAAATACTCCTGCTGGTCGTCTTTATGTCCCTGAGTTTTTGAGAGCAACTGTTTTGACTGAGTTTCATGATAGCAAAGTTGCCGGGCATCCGGGGATCTCTAAGACTTTGGAATTAGTCTCCCGCTCAGTATGGTGGCCTGGTCTTTCCAAAGACATTAAGGAGTTTGTTTTTTCTTGTCAAGTCTGTGCACAGCATAAAGTTCCCCGTTCCTTGCCTATCGGTCAACTTATGCCCTTAAATGTTCCTCTCAGGCCATGGTCTCATATTTCCATGGATTTTGTGGTAGACCTCCCTCTGTCAGCCGGATGCCGAGTCATATGGGTAGTAGTGGACCGTTTTAGCAAGATGGCCCATTTCATTGCTCTTCCCCGACTGCCATCTGCCCAGGGATTGGCAGTTTTGTTCCTCCGCCATGTTTTCAGACTCCATGGATTACCCACTGATATTGTTTCTGATCGGGGTCCACAATTCATTGCACAATTTTGGAAGTCTTTTTGTGCCTCATTAAAGATGAAATTGTCTTTAACGTCCGGCTACCATCCCCAATCCAACGGGCAGACTGAGCGAGTTAATCAATCATTAAAACAGTATTTGCGTTTGTACTCGGCCAAACTCCAAAATGATTGGTCCGAGTTTCTTCCTTTGGCGGAGTTTGCTTACAACAATGCCTGTCATTCCTCCACCAATGTGTCTCCATTTTTTACAGTTTTCGGTTTTCACCCCAGGGCTAATTCCTTTTTTCAACATTCCTCTGTCTCCTCGCTGACCTTGACCTCTCATCTCAGACTCATTTGGAGAAAAGTGCACCTTGCTCTCAGAAAAGCGGCATTTCGGGAGAAAAATTTTTCTGACAGGCTCCGGCGGCCTTGCACTTTTAAAGTAGGAGATAGGGTATGGTTGTCGACTCGCAACATTAAACTTCGACAAACCTCAGCCAGATTGGGCCCCAAATTTATTGGACCATTTCATATTATAAAAAAAATCAATCCAGTTGCTTTCCGGTTACGTTTACCAAGAACTCTCCGGATCGGAAATACGTTCCATTGCTCCTTGTTGAAACCATACGTTTCTTCCAGTAGATTTCCTCGAAAGGTCTCTCAGGGGAAATCACCAGTAGATGTACAGGGTCAGCAGGAGTTCTTGGTGGAGAAGGTTCTCGATTCCAAGTTGTCCCGGGGTCGGCTTTATTTTCTGGTACATTGGAGAGGTTATGGTCCAGAAGAAAGGTCTTGGGTCCTGGATAAGGATCTCCATGCCCCGAGGCTCAAGAGGGCATTTTTTCGAGAATTTCCTCAGAAACCTGGCCTTAGGGGTTCCTTGACCCCTCCTCAAGGGGGGGGGTACTGTTAGGCGCCGAGGGTCCGCTCGTCAGTGCGGCCCGGCGCCTAGCAACTAGGGACGCCGCATGCGGACAGCCGCCGGCTCCCTAGCAACGCTAGACGCCGGGCGCATGGAGCCGCACAGACCCTAGCAATATATATATATACTGGTGGTCACAGCAACATTCTGCACTGTCCCCTCCTACTATATACTGCGCACAACTAAAATGCAGCACAGGTATGGATGCATAGTATACTTGACGACACAGAGGTAGAGCAGTGGACTACTGTACCGTACTGCTATATATATACTGGTGGTCACAGCAACATTCTGCACTGTCCCCTCCTACTATATACTGCGCACAACTAAAATGCAGCACAGGTATGGATGTATAGTATACTTGACGACACAGAGGTAGAGCAGTGGACTACTGTACTGTACTGCTATATATACTGGTGGTCAATGGTCACAGCAACATTCTGCACTGTCCTCCTACTATATACTACAATACAGCACAGATATGGAGCGTTTTTCAGGCAGAGAACGTAGATATTTTCAGCACACTGAGCTCAGATATTTGCAGCACACTGAGCACAGATATTTGCAGCACACTGAACACAGAAACTGAGAGAACGCAGCCACGTCCTCTCCCTATCATCTCCAAAGCACAAGTGAAAATGGCGGCGACGAATACTCCTTATATAGAATACGAATCTCGTGAGAATCCGACAGCGGGATGATGATGTTTGGGCGCGCTCGGGTTAACCGAGCAAGGCGGGAAGATTCAAGTCTGCCTCGGAACCGTGTAAAATGGGTGAAGTTCGGGGGGGGTTCGGATCTCGAGGAACCGAACCCGCTCATAACTACCTATCATAGAAACCTCAGAAACATCAGTCATTTGCGACCCAATTGGAATAGCATCCACCTCTGAGTCAGGCCCTGTGTACTTTAGTTAGTTCATATGCCTGGTCACTACACAAATAACAGGTGTGGGCATTGACATATGTCCTTTATGGAACCAAACTTCCCCTAATGGTTAGGACATGAGAGGACTACTACTTTCTTAAATAAACTTGAAAAACAGGCAAAGGTTCAGCCAATTAGCTTGATCCTCCCTCTCCTATTTGACATATCACAGTCTGTCTATTATTATTGCAGAAACCAATGCCTTCTATAGATGTTAGTGTGGTGTAAACAAGCACTGTTCTCTCTCATCAGGTGGTGAGTCCTCCCACAATAGGGCTTCAAGTAGAATTGGTGCATTTGCTAATGTTAATATAAAGGAAAGTCTTGTTATACGGTTTGCTGTTCTTACACTTGTTTAAGTCCACTGGAGAAGTGCCGAAGTGCAGACTCGTATAGAAACTGGACTGATCATTGGATCCCATAATAAAGGGTATTAGGTGTCACTGTCAGATCCGTCTTAACAGCAGTGTAGGCCCCTGGGCACAGCAATGCACTGGGGTCTCTACCCACCCATCAGTGGTAGGGGTGGGGGGTGCATTCAGCGGCAGCTTTGATGTCCCGTGGGCGGTAAGGTGTGTTCTATCGTTTGCTCAGCATGTAGAACCTGGAGCAGTAATTTCTGCTAATTACTCCTTTACTGCACAGATGGGGCAGGAAGGAGAACACTAAACTGTAGAAGGGGACATTGGGCTGAATGAAGGGGCCCTGGTACATGACTTCCAGGGTGGTAGGCGGTGTTTAATGCGTAGGGGAGGGGTCGATAGTAGAGTGGGCTTAATATTTATAATTTTAAGGTGGGAGGGCAGCTTGCTTGTCTGCAGATATCTCCAGTTCCTGGAAATAGATTTCTTAGCTTTAATGAGATTAAAAAAAAACTAGAGTCCCACCTTTCAGAAGGATCTGGTGACTTGGGGATCAGAGTTCAGTAGCCAGAGGAATCCACCAACAAAAATATAAAACTGCACATTAGGCATGTGGAGCTGGAGCAGGGACCACCTGGTATCTCTGGTTTTGGCCAAAGTATAGACAAGCTGCCAGTGTCCACCGAAAGATGAGAGTCCCATCTTTTGGAACATACCCTCAGAAAAACTCTAAGTCAGACAGAACCAGAGATATCTGGCTGAGAAGAGCAATTAACAGGCTTGGATGGGGGCCACTGCTTTGAAGTCGGATATCTCCGGTTACCCAAGGCCGATTTTCAAAAATCTGGTACCCCTGGAAAGAGGGGACCCTCAGCTATCATCCCAGGGCCCTTTTACTCATGGGGCCCTTGGGCAACAGCCCATCGAGCCCATACAGAAAGACAGCCCTGGTCACTGTTACTCCATCCTGGCATACAATATGTGATCACTATATATGACAGTAGATAGCAATATTACACATACAGTGGGTACAACATAGTAAATGTTAGAAACTCAGGGTGAAATTCCACTACCACAGACATCACAAATTTTCCTGCAGCGCTCTTTAATGGCAAATCATCACACTGAATTGAATTCCTCAGATTGTCATATTCCAAATTCACAAGGTCATTGGTGTCTCTTTACCAGATATCAATTCACCAATCAAACACTGTTTTTCCATGTAATTTGAGGTCTTGTCCCTATAAACTTTTCTCTGGAAGTTTCAAGAACTGAAAATATTGAAGGACAACAACATAATAAAATGCAATGGTTTGTGTTGTAGTGCTGGTTGCACCATGTAGGTTAGGTATTTAGCTGGATGGTTATCTGAAGGTAGTGGTAGTAATCTCTCCATTGATCTCTGCTTGAGCTTATTTCTCAGGTTTAACAACCAATTACTTTTTTTTTTATTCTCACTCTGTAACTTAACTCAGAATTTCTTCCATTGCATGAGCTTTCTGTGTATTATGCTTTTTTGTCTTTCAGCATGTACATAGGCCTTGTATTCAAATATTCTACTATGCTGCAGCTTAAGTTACCTTTTTGTTTCATTGTTCTTAAAATGTTTTGTAGACAACAGGCTGCATCATCCCAAAGAGCAGACAGATACAGTGCATCCGGAAAGTATTCACAGCGCTTCACTTTTTCCATATTTTGTTATGTTACAGCCTTATTCCAAACTGGAATAAATGTATTTTTTCCCTCAAAATACTACAAACAATACCCCATAATGACAACATGAAAACATTTTTTTTGTGATTTTTAAATAAAAAACTAAGAAATCACAGCCTTTGCTCAATACTTTGTTGATGCACCTTTGGCAGCAATTACAGCCACAAGTCTTTTTGAATATGATGCCACAAGCTTGGCACACCTGTCTTTGGGCAGTTTCGCCCATTCCGCTTTCAAGCTCCATCAGGTTGGATGGGAATCATCGGTGCACAGCCATTTTCAGATCTCTCCAGAGATATTCAATCGGATTCAAGTCTAGGCCCTGGCTGAGCCACTCAAGGTCATTCACATAGTGGTCCTGAAGCCACTCCTTTGCTATATTGGCTGTTTGCTTAGGGCTGTTGTCCTGCTGAAAGATGAACCATCTTCCCAGTCTGAGGTCAAGAGCGTTCTGGAGCAGGTTTTCATCCAGAATGTCTCTGTACATTGCTGCATTCATCTTTCCCTCTATTCTGACTAGTCTTCCAGCTCCTGCCGCTGAAAAACATCCCCACAGCATGATGCAGCCACCACCATGCTTCACTGTAGGGATGGTATTGGCCTGGTGATGAGCAGTGCCTGGTTTCCTCCAAACATGATGCCTGGCATTCACGCCAAAGAGTTCAATCTTTGTCTCATCAGACCAGAGAATTTTGTTTCTCATGGTCTGAGAGTCCTTCAAGTGCATTTTGACAAACTCCAGGTGGGCTGCCATGTGCTTTTTACTAAGGAGTGGCTTCCGTCTGGCCACTCTACCATACAGGCCTAATTGGTGGATTGCTGCAGAGATGGTTGTCCTTCTGGAAGGTTCTCCTCTCTCCACAGAGGAATGCTGTAGCTCTGACAGAGTGACCATCGGGTTCTTGGTCACCTCCCTGACTAGGGCCCTTCTCCCCTGATCGCTCAGTTTAGACGGCCGGCCAGCTCTAGGAAGAGTCCTGGTGGTTCCGTACTTCTTCCATTTACAGATGATGGAGGCCACTGTGCTCATTGGGACCTTCAAAGCAGCAGATATTTTTCTGTACACTTCCCCAGATTTGTGCCTTGAGACAATCCTGGCTTGAAGGTCTACAGACAATTCCTTTGACTTCATGCTTGGTTTGTGCTGAGACATGCACTGTCAAGTGTGGGACTTTATATAGACAAGTGTGTGCCTTTCCAAATCATGTCCAATCAACTGAATTTACCACAGGTGGACTCCAATTAAGCTGTAGGAACATCTCAAGGATGATCAGTGGAAACAGGATGCACCTGAGCTTAATTTTGAGCTTCATGGTTAAGGCTGTGAATACTTATGTACATGTGATTTCTTAGTTTTTTATGTTTAATAAATTTAAAAAAAAAAAAAATAATAATTTTTGTTTGCATTGTCATTATGGGGTATTGTGTGTAGAAGTTTGAGGGAAAAAAATGAATTTATTCCATTTTGGAATAAGGCTGTAACACAGTGGTGGCCAACCCGTGGCTCTTGAGCCACATGCGGCTCTTTCTTCATTCAAATGTGGCTCCCAACACTCAAAGTCACGTGACCACAAGAGATCTGTAAACCGCTGCACTCCAGCCAGGCATGCAGCAGCACTACGTAGACTGAGAACTGAGGGAGCCAAATACACATGGGGGAGCTAGCTGGAGTGACACATGGGGGAACTGAAGTATATTATGTGAATCTGGCTTTTCAATATATTTTATGCGGATCAGGCTTTTTCAATTATTTGATGTAGAAGTGGCTTTTTAATTGTATTCTATGTTGGATATGGCTTTTTCAATGTGTTTTATACCAGGGGCGTCGCCTAGCAGGCACGAGGTCACACCCCATTTTTGCAAGTGCGCCTTCGGCTCCAAGTCGGCTCTTTGACGTACCTAACAAGATTTCTTGGCTCTTTGTCTCTGACTGGTTGGCCACCCCTGCTGTAACATAACAAAATGTGGAAAAAGTGAAGCACTGTGAATACTTTCTGGATGCACTGTATGTCCACTCCTCATGCTCTGTGGTTTCAGTCACCGCAAACAGACACTCTCAAGGACGGTTATAGTCCCAGGCAACGTGGCCACGCTGGGCACCTTTCTTTATTAATATGTGCCTTTTATTCGCATAAAAGAAGCGCCAAAACTACTTTGCTAGTTTACACTGATGAATTTGATGTGACATTACAGCATTTGCGTGCCCACGTGGCTGAATCTGCATACGTTGGCCACTGCTTTTTCTCACGCCAGTTTCCTTATGTTTTTAACTGCGTGTTTAAAACTAATTACTATGTTGTTAAAGTCGCAGCCCTGTGTTTCTGGCATAGATTGAGTGGTGTTTTGTTGTGTTTGCAATGCTACTAAGAAACAAAATTTATAGATAAAGGCTGTATGTTATACTTCTAGAAGTGGTTTAGTTGCACCAGGAGTCTTCCCTAGTTTAGTGTATAGCAGACTTTCACAGTTGGAGATCTACCAAAGTGGCATATTTGTGTGGAAAGGGTCATGGTATATCACAAAAAGGGCATGGCTTTGCTAAGCAGAGTATGGGAATTGTGTCATACATTGGCCCCCCACAGAGAAATAAACACACACACACACACACACACACACACACACACACACACACACACACACACACACACACACACACACACGCATTGTCCCACACAACAAAAAAAGTAAAACAACAAAACCACTGTCACCCACAAAAACAAAAAAATATACATTACAGACATTTAATTGTCCCAACTCCCCCCACCCCCTCCATAAAGACTGACCTGACCTCACAGAGAGGAGCTCCTAGTCCTCAGCCATAGCAGTCCAAGATGGGTGGGTGGGCAGCTGCAGTTGCCATTTTGTCCGCCAGTCTTCTTTGGTGCAGGGTCCTCAGCAAATAAGAAACAGCCTGATTCCTATTGGCTATTGCTTCGATTTGCACAGCTATCCAATAGGCATCAGCCTAATTCTTATTCGGTTGGTGCTGGCTGCTTCAGAATGTTAATCGCAATCAACTGGTCGCATGTCCATAGTCAACCAATCACAATTGACATTTTGGCCACCTCTGGTGTATAGACATTATGGGGTAATTTTATTAAACTGCAGGTTTCTAGAAGTTGAGATGTTTAATATAGAAACCAATCAGATTCTAGTTATTATCTTCTAGAAGGTGCTAGATAAATTATATGTAGAATCTGATTGGTGGCTATCGGCAACATCTCCACTTCTAAAAAATATAGGAAATAGGAAATATAAGAAATATACCTCCAGGTGTGTACCTATCTGTACTTCATCTGCTTTTACAAAAAGGTTTGCTTTCCTGCTTTTATCATTTAGTTCTAAGTTTAGAGGTACTAGTTTCAACCTTACAATCACAATTATTTACAGATTAATGCTCAGCAACTGTTGTATTCCCAACAGTCCGTAGTGTTTCAACAGAATTCTCTATTATATTTATACTTGAATGTGATTATGTATTAAACAGTCCAACTGTCACTGAGTCCCAGGAGCAAAGCAGGGGAAGACCAGTCCGCAGGGGTCGGCGATGGAGGAGGAACCCAGAGCTAGATGAGTCTCAGTATGAAACAGATTATACAACAGCAGTGGAATCTGGGGATGAAAGAGATCTGGATGAGTGGGATAGGTAAGTGGCTACTTCTCTAGAGGCCAATGCAGGAACTAAAATGGTGAGACCTGAAAAACAGCAGCATTCATTTACCGGAGTAGAACAAGACTTTAAAACTTAACTCTGGTAGGTGCAGGTGCACAGAGTCCTGCGGATTCATGAGGGCACATACTGTACACTCGATACCCATAACTTTACTTACCTTTTGCCTGTGCTGCTGGCCGGCTGCACCAGATTTTTGGTATTGTCGCTGGTGACATATTTCTGAATAAACACCATATATATTGAACTGGCGCCACATTTCCAAAGATTAAGCAAGAAATATCAGTGTGCCTGCTAGATATATATTTTTTCTCCCCAGCATATACCCACCTATTACTTCAGACACACAGCGCCAGGATTATAAGCGAGAGTTTGATTCTGACCTCCGGAGGTACAAGAAAATGTGTGCAGAAATGGATGATATCAACAACCAGTTGCAGCAACTAAGCAAACAACTAGATGGACTACCTGAGAACACTGCCCAGTACCAGGTAATAGAAAATGGACACACTGAACCCCCATGCTCTCTACAATAGGTCTCCAACCCATGACCTACCTATCTCTATCCTGATCTCCTTCATTTGTTTTTGTTATTGCAGGGAGTTGCAGAAGAGTACAACAGACTGAAGGAGCTTAAGAGAGTAAGTGACTAAAAAACGTAATTAGTGGGTCACTTAACTAATAACTTGATTTGCCTCAAGCTTGATTTTGTTATATTTTCCCACTATTTCAAGTGGCTTAAAGGCAGGGAAGCTATGCAACAAAGCAATGAGAAAGGGAAGTCAGATGCTTGGTTGCATAGGGAGAAGAATAAGCAGCAGAAAGAGAGAAGTAATAATGCCACTGTATAGGTCATTGGTGCGGCCTCATCTAGAATACTGTGTCCAGTTCTGGAGACCATGGGGGGTATGCAATTAGCTCCGGTAATCTCGGAGCTATTGATTTCGCCCTCCCTGCCTAGTCAATTGAGGCCGTTTTCACCCGTTTATTAGGGACATTTTCACCAATGCCTTTTCATCTTTTTTTTTTTTGTGTGTGAAAAGGCATTGGCAAAAAATGCCTCAAAATCAGCAAAAATGGCCCGTGTTTTCACCAGCGCAGGTAAGAATACATGTGGATTTGCCAATCAACATGTTTTTCGCTCCTGCTGAATTTTTGCCTAGGCGAAAAATGATCCTGCTATTGAATAGGGTGAATCCCCATTCTCCCTAAAAATAGCGAAAAGTCCAGTTTTTCTGCCTAGGCAAAAAAAAAAAAAAAGACCTACTTGCAACACTACGGTAAATCGTACCATTTGCGGGCAATTGGATTGACAACATAAGTCCTCAGGACACCAAACAGTTTACTTTTCCAAGTTTGTTCACAGAATCACAAACACTTAGCTCCACCTGTAGTTCTATTAAAATGACACTTGTGCACCCACTATGTGACCTGGAAAACGTGAACTTTTTGGGGTCCTGAGGAATGAGTTTGAGAACCTATGCCTTACAGGTGAGATTCTAATTTTGAAAAGTAGATTATATACTAGTTAGAACTTCCATAATAAATGACTGCTACTTACCTGCATGTGTGATATTGTAGTGCTCCGCTGCATCACTTTAAGCAGTTACAGAATGTACTAAGAGACCTAAAGCTACAGAATTTGATCAATAAAAACTAAGGGTATCATTTAGGAAGCACAAGACAGCAGAAGCACATGACAGTCTCTTGGATTATGAGTTGCTCCTTAATTTGCACTAGTGCATCTAGGTTCCCGTTATAGGGGGTCATTCTGAGTTGATTGCTCGCTGCCGATTTTTGCAGCGCAGCGATTAGGTAAAAAAACGGCAAAACTGCGTATGTACTGCAAAGCGCACGCGTGTCGTACAGGTACAAACAGCATCGTTGCTGTGCAATGCTTCTAGCGACGAATGCATTCGCACAGCCGATCGCAAGGAGATTGACAGGAAGAGGGCGTTTACGGGTGTCAATTGACCGTTTTCTGGGAGTGGTAGGGAAAACACAGGCGTGACCAGGCGTTTGCAGGGCGGGTGTCTGACGTCAATTCCGGGACCTCCAACGCTAGAATCATCGCACAGAATAAGTAACTACAGGGCTGGTCTTGTTTTGCACAAAATGTTTTTGTACCACTGGGCTGCACATGCAATCGCACACTTGCAAAGCGAAAATACACTCCCCTGTGGGCGGCGACAATGCGTTTGCACGGCTGCTAAAAGTAGCTAGAGAGCGATCAACTCGGAATGAGGGCCCTAGTGCATTGGTCTGCATAGCAAGACAGCAGTATGTGAAGGAGCAGAGGTTGGCACCAGCCAGTGGGAGGAGTTGTGCAGAGAAAGTAGTAGATGCACCCCATACAGGAAATAAGCTTTGAGTACCAGTGCAAAACAAGATTATTTAAATGAGATTTACTAACATTTAAAAATAAATCTAAAAAATTGTCTGTTAGTAAATGTGTGTTTTAGCCTCTGAAACACATCGATCTATCGGGGGAATTAAAGTAATTTTTTACTGGGGGTTGGGGGATGTGTGAAAGTTTTATAGTTTTCTTGTGGCACTGGGCCATGATAATATTTTTATTGATCAACTCAATCCGTGTAAACCGGGAATCCCGGCATGGAGATCTTTTTCAATCCCAAATCCCAGGATTGAAAAAATAAGGCAGGATTGGCTTCCTTAGTCTCTCCCTTATGGTGCTTAGTTTGCTCCCAACTCTGAATGAGCTCCAGTATGCACCTTGTAAATGATAAACAGAAACCTGACATTGAATTAGGCCTATGGATCTCTATGGGAAAGGGAAATGGAGAACCATGGATGGAACAGTATAGTTCAGTGATGGCTAACCTTGACGCTCCAGCTGTTGTTGAACTACACATCCCAGCATGCCTTGCTACAGTTTTGCTATTTGGCCATGCTAAAACTGATGCAGGGCATGCTGGGATGTGTAGTTCAACAACAGCTGGAGTGTCAAGGTTAGCCATCACTGGTATAGTTCATGCTTTATTCTGATTTGTATGTGGTAATACTCTTTCATAGGGCTCAATGGGGAATGCAACTGAGCTTGGATATGAGTACAAATGCCCAAGGACATTATTTTATACTCACATTTGGGAGCAATTTTACTATTCCACGAACAGGGTCGGACTGGCCCACAGGGGTACAGGGAAAACCCCGGCGGACCCCACTGCCTGGTGGGCCAACCTCCTCTTCTAGGGATCAGATTCCAGACTTTGCACTTGAATTATACATTATACATAGGATACATTATACTGCACAGTCCTATGGTATTTTTTCTACAGTGCATTGCTGTTAATCTGGTACATTATCATGCATGCACTAATAGTATTTACTATATATATTTATCAAGGGGCCCAGACCATGCTTTCTCTAATGGTTAGCCGAACCTCTAATGGTTAGCGGCTGGTCACACCCCTAAGCAAGGGCCCCTACCACTGCATTACCCCGGTGGGCCCTTCATGCACCAGGTCGGCACTGTCCATGAATGAGGAGTGTTTATTTGTAAAGAACATTAATTAAATGTAATATTAGGTATATTAGGTTTAGAATGTAGATAGATTGCTATATATGTGTGACTGCGACTGTATTTGCATACAGAGTGCTATGCTACATTGTTTTCCTGGAAGACACTGTAACATGGCATTTCGAATACAGATACAGCCACAATTACACACAGAATATAGGCATGCTGCATATAATTTTAATCAACAGGATCTGCTTGTTTGTCATATTACATTACTTTGCGACTAAGACGCATTTTCACGGGAAAAAATGTAAAAAAAGACACTCTGTGTTACCAAGTCCCGCCACGGCATGGCGTGACTTCAAGGGCTGTTCAGTGTGACTGCAGCAAGGATGTAAGAGGACACATCTGTACCTGCATCCTAGGGCTCTAACGGTTAACGGCACTTTGTACCCTACGCTGTAGCAAGACACATTAGTAGTCAGCTGAGGTTTGTTTTGAAACAATGTATTTCCAATTGTAAAGCGCAACGGAATTTGCTGTGCTATATAAGAAACTGTTAATAAGTAAAATAAAATAAATAAACAATGAGGATGGGGGAAGGGGGGACAGCAGACCAACAGGGCACTAGCGTCAGGTTTGTGATGTCGTGCCGCCTCCTCCTCCCTTATTACACCTCTATGAGCAGTAGTTTAGCCATGACATTGATCATGTGTGCTCAAATGTTCCTATGGGCCAAAACAGTTCTTTTCTCTAACGTCCTAGAGGATGCTGGGGACTCCGTAAGGACCATGGGGAATAGACGGGCTCCGCAGGAGATAGGGCACTTTAAGAAAGCTTTGGATTCTGGGTGTGCACTGGCTCCTCCCTCTATGTCCCTCCTCCAGACCTCAGTTTTACACTGTGCCCAGAGGATGAAGGGCGCACTGCAGGGAGCTCTCTTGAGTTCTTTGCTACAGAAAGCATTTTTGTTTGGATTTTTACTTTTTCACAGGGAGCACTGCTGGCAACAGGCTCCCTGCATCGAGGGACTGAGGAGAGAGGGGCAGACCTACTTAACTGATAGGATCCGCTTCCTCGGCTACTGGACACCATTAGCTTCAGAGGGGGTGAACACAGGTTCGTCCTGGGCGTCCACCCCCGAAGCCACGCCGCCGTTCTCCTCACAGAGCCAGAAGAACAGAAGCAAGAAGACGTCTCAGGCGGCAGAAGCCTTCAGCTTCACAGAGGTAACGCACAGCACTGCAGCTGTGCGTCATTGCTTCACATCACCTCACACACTCCGGTCACTGTATGGGTGCAGGGCGCAGGGGGGGGCGCCCTGGGCAGCAATAATAACACCTCTTAGATGGCAAATAGGTATATACATGTACAGCTGGGCACTGTACATGTATATAATTGAGCCCCCGCCATTTTACACGATTTTGAGCGGGACAGAAGCCCGCCGCCGAGGGGGCAGGGCTTCTCCCTCAGCACTCACCAGCGCCATTTCTCTCTCCACAGAACGCTGAGAGGAAGCTCCCCGGACTCTCCCCTGCTTACACACGGTGAAGGGAGTTTAAAAAGAGAGGGGGGGGGGCACATAATTGGCGGATAAAGTATAATACAGCGCTGCTGGGGAAAAGCATTCTGTGTTGGTCTCCAGGTTGTTGCGCTGGGGTGTGTGCTGGCATACTCTCTCTCTGTCTCTCCAAAGGGCCTTTCAGGGGATACTGTCTTCAGAAAAAATTTCCCTGGTTGTGTGCAGTGTGTCGGTACGTGTGTGTCGACATGTTTGATGTGGAAGGCTCGCTTAATGTGGAGGGGGAGTGCTTGAATGTCAGGTCGCCGTCGGCAACGCCGACACCGGACTGGGTGGATATGCTGAATGTCTTGAATGCATATGTAAATCTCCTGCATAAAAGATTAGACAAGGCTGAAGCTAGGGATCAGTCAGGTAGCCAGTCCGTGCCTGTCCCTGTGGTGCCAGGACCTTCAGGGTCTCAAAAGCGCCCCATATCCCAGGTCGCTGACACAGATACCGACACAGATTCTGACTCTAGTGTCGACTATGAGGATGCAAAATTACAGCCGAAGGTGGCAAAAGGTATTAGGTACATGATTATTGCCATAAAAGAGGTTTTGCATATCACGGAGGAACCCCCTGTCCCTGACACGAGGGTTCACATGTATAAAGGGAAAAAGCCTGAGGTCACGTTTCCGTCCTCATTTGAGCTAAGCGAACTATGCGAAAAGGCTTGGGAATCTCCGGATAGGAGACTCCATGTTCCCAAAAGGATTCTCATGGCGTATCCTTTTCCACAGAAGTATCGGATACGATGGGAATCTGCGCCTAAAGTAGACAAGGCGCTGACACGCTTATCCAAGAAGGTGGCACTGTCTTCTCCGGATACTGCTTCCCTCAAGGATCCTGCTGATCGCAAGCAGGAAATTACCATGAAGCACATTTACACACATTCAGGAACTATAGTTAGGCCGGCTATGGCGTCGGCCTGGGTTTGTAGTGCTGTCGTGGCATGGGCAGACTCCTTATCTACGGAGATGGACACCTTAGATAGGGATACCATTCTAATGACCATGGAGCATATCAGAGATGCTGCCTTGTATATGAGGGATGCTCAGAGAGACATTTGTTTACTAAGCTTTAGAATAAATGCTATGTCTATATCTGCTAGGCGGCTCTTGTGGACCCGACAGTGGACGGGAGACGCCGACTCAAATCGGCATATGGAGTCATTGCCTTACAAGTGGGAGGAGTTGTTTGGAGAAGGCCTCTCAGACCTAGTCTCTACTGCTACGGTCAGTAAATCTAATTTTTTACCTTATGTTCCCCTGTAGCATTCTAAGAAGGTACCACATTATCAAATGCAGTCCTTTCGTTCCAATAAAAACAAGAAGGTACGAGGATCGTCCTTCGTTGCCAGAGGTAAAGGCAAGGGAAAAAAGCTGCACTCAGCTAGTTCCCAGGAGCAGAAGTCCTCCTCTACTTCCGCAAAGTCCACAGCATGACGCTGGGGCTTTCCGGGGGGGAAGGGGGGGGGTCAGATCAAGTGGGGGCATGTATTCGTCTTTTCAGCCACGTCTGGGTTCAATCACAGGTGGATCCCTGGGCAATAGAGATTGTTTCCCAGGGAAACAGACTGGAATTCGAAGACATGCCCCCTCGCCAGTTTTTTAAATTGGCTCTGCCGGCTTCCCCGTCAGAGAGGGAGCTAGTGTTAGCGGCAATTCACAAATTGTACATTCAACAGGTGATAATCAAGGTTCCTCATCTCCAGCAAGGAGAGGGTTATTATTCATCCCTGTTTGTGGTACCGGAACCGGACGGTTCGGTCAGACCCATTCTAAATCTAACATCCCTGAACCTGTACTTGAAGAGGTTCAAGTTCAAGATGGAATCGCTCAGAATGATCATCGCCAGCCTGGAGGGAGGGGATTGGATGGTGTCCCTGGACATAAAGGATGCGTACCTTCATGTTCCGATTTTCCCCCCTCACCAGGCGTTTCTGAGGTTTGCAGTACAGGATTGTCACTACCAATTTCAGACGTTGCCGATTGGTCTTTCCACGGCCCCGAGAATTTTCACCAAGGTAATGGCGGAAATGATGGTGCTCCTGCGCAAGCAGGGAGTCACAATTATCCCGTACTTGGACGATCTCCTTATAAAGGCGAGATTTCGGGAGAAGTTGCTGGACAGCGTGTCTCTGTCCGTGAAGATGTTGCAGATGCACGGCTGGATTCTCAATTTACCGAAATCCCAGCTAGTACCTGCAACGCGTCTGACCTTTTTGGGCCTGATTCTAGACACAGACCGAAAAAAAAAGAGTTTTTCTTCCGGTGGAGAAGGCTCAGGAGCTCATAGCCCTGGTCAGGAACCTTTTAAAGCCAAAAAAGGTTCCGGTGCATCATTGCACAAAGGTTCTGGGGAAGATGGTGCATTCATACGAGGCCATCCCCTTCGGCAGGTTCCATGCGAGGACTTTCCAATGGAACCTATTGGACAAATGGTCCGGGTCCCATCTACATATGCAGAAATGGATCACACTGTCTCCCAGGGCCAGGGTATCTCTCCTGTGGTGGCTGCACAGTGCTCACCTCCTAGAGGGTCGCAGGTTCGGCATTCAGGACTGGATCCTGGTGACCACGAACGCGAGCCTCCGAGGTTGGGGGGGCTGTCGCACTGGGAAGAAATTTCCAAGGTCTCTGGTCAAGCGTAGAGACTTGTCTCCACATCAATGTCCTGGAGTTAAGGGCCATTTACAATGCCCTACGCCAGGCGGAGGAATGGCTTCAGAACAAACCGGTTCTGATTCAGTCGGACAATATCACGGCAGTGGCTCATGTAAACCGCCAAGGCGGCACAAGGAGCAGAGTGGCCATGGCAGAGGCGACCAGGATTCTGCGCTGGGCGGAAGGCCATGTAAGCGCACTATCAGCAGTGTTCATCCCGGGGGTGGACAACTGGGAGACGGACTTCCTCAGCAGGCACGACCTGCATCCGGGAGAGTGGGGACTTCATCAAGAAGTCTTCACACAGATCGTGGATCGGTGGGGACTGCCTCAAATAGACATGATGGCGTCCCGTCTCAACAAAAAGCTAAAGAGGTATTGCGCCAGGTCAATAGACCCTCAGGCGGTAGCGGTAGACGCTCTGGTGACACCATGGGTGTTCAGATCGGTCTATGTGTTTCCTCCTCTGCCTCTCATACCCAAGGTGTTGAGATTAATAAGACTAAAAAGGGTCCGAACAATTCTCATTGTTCCAGATTGGCCAAGGAGGACTTGGTATCCGGATCTGCAAGAGTTGCTTACAGAAGACCCGTGGCCTATTCCTCTAAGGCAGGACCTGCTGCAGCAGGGGCCCTGTCTGTTCCAAGACTTACCGAGGCTGCGTTTGACGGCATGGCGGTTGAATGCCGGATTCTAGCTGAAAAAGGGATTCCGGAGGAGGTCATTCCTACCATGATCAAGGCTAGGAAGGATGTGACATCGAAACATTATCACCGTATATGGCGGAAATATGT
Source organism: Pseudophryne corroboree (assembly GCF_028390025.1). Taxonomy (NCBI): domain Eukaryota; kingdom Metazoa; phylum Chordata; class Amphibia; order Anura; family Myobatrachidae; genus Pseudophryne; species Pseudophryne corroboree. The sequence continues at coordinate 612,937,430 of NC_086444.1, read as the reverse complement.
TTCTTGGTGTGAGGCCAGAGCTGCTCCTACGGAGCAGTTCCATTTGGGCCGTCTGCTTCACTTCCTTCAAACGGGAGTGAATTTGGGCCTAAAATTAGGGTCCATAAAGGTCCAAATTTTGGCCTTATCCATTTTCTTTCAAAGAGAATTGGCTTCTCTTCCTGAAGTACAGTCTTTTGTGAAGGGAGTGCTGCATATTCAGCCTCCCTTTGTACCTCCGGTGGCACCTTGGGATCTTAACGTGGTATTAAGTTTCCTTAAGTCACCTTGGTTTGAACCACTCAAAACAGTGGAGTTGAAATACCTCACTTGGAAAGTGGTCATGTTGTTGGCCTTAGCTTCTGCAAGGCGTGTTTCGGAATTAGCGGCTTTATCATATAAAAGCCCATACCTGATTTTTCACGTGGATAGGGCAGAGTTGAGGACTCGTCCTCAATTTCTGCCCAAGGTGGTCTCATCTTTTCATATGTGGCTACACGGGACTTGGAGGACTCCGAGTCCCTGGATGTGGTCAGGGCTTTGAAGATTTACGTGACCAGAACAGCTAGGATCAGGAAGACTAAAGCTCTGTTTGTTCTGTATGCGGCCAACAAGGTTGGCGCTCCTGCTTCAAAGCAGACAATTGCTCGCTGGATCTGTAACACGATTCAGCAGGCGCATTCTTCGTCAGGATTGCCATTGCCTAAATCGGTTAAGGCCCATTCCACTAGGAAGGTGGGCTCTTCTTGGGCGGCTGCCCGAGGGGTCTCGGCACTACAACTGTGCCGAGCTGCTACTTGGTCGGGGTCAAACACCTTTGCGAAGTTCTATAAGTTTGATACCCTGGCTGAGGAGGACCTCCTGTTTGCTCAATCGGTGCTGCAGAGTCATCCGCATTCTCCCGCCCGTTTGGGAGCTTTGGTATAATCCCCATGGTCCTTACGGAGTCCCCAGCATCCTCTAGGACGTTAGAGAAAATAGGATTTTACTTATCGGTAAATCTATTTCTCGTAGTCCGTAGAGGATGCTGGGCGCCCGTCCCAATTGCGGACTTCTTCTGCAAGACTTGTATATAGTTATTGCTTACACAAGGGCTATGTTGTAGTCGGTCGGTCTTGAACCGAGGCTATGTTACTTGTTCATACTGTTAACTGGGTAGTTTATCACAAGTTATACGGTGTAATTGGTGTGGCTGGTATGAATCTCGCCCTTAGGTTACATAAATCCTTTCCTCGTACTGTTCATATCCTCTGGGCACAGTTTCTCTAACTGAGGTCTGGAGGAGGGACGTAGAGGGAGGAGCCAGTGCACACCCAGAATCCAAAACTTTCTTAAAGTGCCCTATCTCCTGCGGAGCCCGTCTATTCCCCATGGTCCTTACGGAGTCCCCAGCATCCTCTACGGACTACGAGAAATAGATTTACCGGTAAGTAAAATCCTATTTTTTATACATTTTTAAAAAGAACAAATGGCAACCAACATGTACAAGCACAGGTCAGGATTTCACAAGAGAAAAGAAAAGAAAGAACAATAGCACTGTAAGACAAGAAGTCAGCAGATTTTATTTCAACTGGGTATCAGTGTCCGTGTGAATGCTGAAAGTGTAAATGATGGCATAAGATCTGCTTCCCAAACGTCAGCTGTAGTGGGGTGAAAGATTGAAGTGCCAGATGGGGCGCGAAATACCTGAAAGCCTAGGGAACTAGCCATGGGTTAATACAGTCCTGAATTCATGCACCCCCATCCTGAGTCCAAATGTTGGGATATATATTTTCAGAAGCTGGGAAATCACACATTCTAAAGGTTGAAAGTTTTGAGACTTGTCGTCTGTTAGTGCAAAAAAGAGAAAACCACCTAGGTGGTCTATTTCTGGCGCTAGATGGAGAGGTTCACCCCAGCAGCTAAACAACAAGGGTTGGTCAGACCCCAAATAGATAAATACAAGCAAGAAATGTAGCGCTAATTGGTCTACAATGAGAAATAGTAGGTCAGAAAAGCAACACAATTTACACTTATTTTAAAATATATGTAAAAAACACTGAATAGATGAAATAAGGGTGTCACTCCCACTTATATATGGAGATCAAGGCAGAAAGTTCAAGCGACCTATTCCGTTTATATCAGTCCCAATATTCCACACAGAGGGTATTGTAGACCACAACCGTAAATGTATATTTACCACCAGTGTCTTTCAAAGGTTGTTAAGTGAAACAGCGTACGCAAGTGGCAGTTCCTTTTTCGGTGGCATGGATCCAAAATGAACGGTGTGGAAATCCTTTGCAAGGTGGAGTTCAGTGAGCAAACGGCAAAGAGGGACTTTTTCAAGTTGCGTGAGCGCAACGAAACGCGTTGGTGAGATCTGCTGCTGTGTGTCTACTCCTACCAACTGATTAATTGGATGATCAAGACCTGGACCAAGTCCCTCTTGTACAATTTTTACTGTATTATAATAAATATATTTTTACATTCAAAAAAATCCCCAAGGACACCTTGGTTGTTATTAATTTTAGATCACAGGGTCAGTGAGTGTTGAGCGCTTCTATTCTATATCCACTTTTCTTTAGTTTATCAATCTAGGAGTAACTCACTACTCCTTATAGAAGCGCACACACCTCTGACACTTGGGATCTTATTTTCAAGTTATAAGCTATTTCGCTTAATTTATTAGAGGAATAGAGACACATCGGCGCAGCAAAATTTCTCTTCTTCTTTCTTCAGCATGGATGTGCAGTGCTGCAGCAGCGTGGTCTGATTCCCTGTCTGATAACATTGATTCCCTTGACAGGGACACTATATTGCTAACCATAGAGCATATTAAAGACGTAGTCTTATCTATGAGAGATGCACAGAGGGATATTTGCCGGCTGGCATCTAGAATAAATGCAATGTCCATCTCTGCCAGGAGAGTATTATGGACTCGGCAGTGGACAGGTGATGCGGATTCTAAAAGGCACATGGAGGTTTTGCCTTACAAGGGTGAGGAATTGTTTGGGGATGGTCTCTCGGACCTCGTTTCCACAGCAACAGCTGGGAAGTCGACATTTTTACCTCAGGTTCCCTCACAGCCTAAGAAAGCACCGTATTATCAGGTACAGTCCTTTCGGCCCCAGAAAGGCAAGCGGGTTAAAGGCGCGTCCTTTCTGCCCAGAGGCAGGGGTAGAGGGAAAAAGCTGCACCATACAGCCAGTTCCCAAGAACAAAAATCCTCCCCTGCTTCCACTAAATCCACCGCATGACGCTGGGGCCCCACTGGTGGAGCCAGGTGCGGTGGGGGCCCGTCTCCGGAACTTCAGCGACCGGTGGGTTTGCTCACAGGTGGATCCCTGGGTTCTACAAGTGGTATCTCAGGGATACAAGCTGGAATTCGAGACGTCTCCCCCTCGCCGTTACCTCAAATCAGCCTTGCCAGCCACTCCCCCGGACAGGGAGGTAGTGCTGGCGGCAATTCACAAGCTGTACCTCCAGCAGGTGATAATAAAAGTTCCCCTCCTTCAACAGGGACGGGGTTACTATTCCACAATGTTTGTGGTACCGAAACCAGACGGTTCGGTGAGACCCATTCTAAATTTGAAATCCTTGAACACTTATATAAGGAGGTTCAAGTTCAAAATGGAATCGCTCAGGGCGGTTATTGCAAGCCTGGAAGAAGGGGATTACATGGTATCACTGGACATCAAGGATGCTTACCTGCATGTCCCCATTTACCCACCTCACCAGGTGTACCTCTGTTTTGTGGTACAAGACTGCCATTACCAATTCCAGACGTTGCTGTTTGGTCTGTCCACGGCACCGAGGGTATTTACCAAAGTAATGGCCGAAATGATGATACTCCTTCGAAAGAAGGGAGTTATAATTATCCCATACTTGGACGATCTCCTTATAAAGGCGAGGTCCAGGGAGCAGTTGTTGGTCGGAGTAGCACTATCTCAGGAAGTGCTACAACAGCACGGCTGGATTCTGAATATTCCAAAGTCGCAGCTGGTTCCTACGACGCGTCTGCTGTTCCTGGGTATGATTCTGGACACAGAACAGAAGAAGGTGTTTCTCCCGGAGGAGAAGGCCAAGGAGTTGTCATCTCTGGTCAGAGACCTCCTGAAACCAAAACAGGTGTCGGTGCATCACTGCACGCGAGTCCTGGGAAAGATGGTAGCTTCTTACGAGGCAATTCCATTCGTCAGATTCCATGCAAGGATCTTTCAGTGGGATCTGTTAGACAAGTGGTCCGGATCGCATCTTCAGATGCATCGGCTGATCACCCTGTCCCCGAGGGCCAGGGTGTCTCTGCTGTGGTGGCTGCAGAGTGCTCATCTTCTAGAGGGCCGCAGATTCGGCATACAGGACTGGGTCCTGGTGACCACGGATGCAAGCCTCCGAGGTTGGGGGGCAGTCACTCAGGGAAGAAACTTCCAAGGACAATGGTCGAGTCAGGAGGCTTCCCTACACATAAATATTCTGGAACTAAGGGCCATTTACAATGCCCTAAGTCAGGCAAGACCCCTGCTTCAAAACCAGCCGGTGCTGATTCAGTCAGACAACATCACGGCGGTCGCCCATGTAAACCGACAGGGCGGCACAAGAAGCAGGATGGCGATGGCAGAAGCCACAAGGATTCTCCGATGGGCGGAAAATCACGTGATAGCACTGTCAGCAGTGTTTATTCCGGGAGTCGACAACTGGGAAGCAGACTTCCTCAGCAGGCACGACCTCCACCCGGGAGAGTGGGGACTTCATCCAGAAGTCTTCCAACTGATTGTAAACCGTTGGGAAAGGCCACAGGTGGACATGATGGCGTCCCGCCTAAACAAAAAGCTAAAAAGATATTGCGCCAGGTCAAGGGACCCTCAGGCAATAGCTGTGGACGCTCTAGTGACACCGTGGGTGTACCAGTCGGTTTATGTGTTCCCTCCTCTTCCTCTCATACCAAAGGTGCTGAGGATAATAAGAAAGAGAGGAGTAAGAACTATACTCATCGTTCCGGATTGGCCAAGACGGACTTGGTACCCGGAACTGCAAGAAATGATCTCAGAGGACCTTTGGCCTCTGCCTCTCAGACAGGACCTGCTACAGCAGGGGCCCTGTCTGTTCCAAGACTTACCGCGGCTGCGTTAGACGGCATGGCGGTTGAACGCCGGATCCTGATGGAAAAGGGCATTCCGGTTGAAGTCATTCCTACGCTGATAAAAGCTAGGAAAGATGTGACAGTAAAGCATTATCACCGCATATGGCGAAAATATGTTGCTTGGTGTGAGGCTATGAAGGCCCCCACAGAAGAATTTCAGCTGGGTCGTTTTCTGCACTTCCTACAGTCAGGAGTGACTATGGGCCTAAAATTGGGTTCCATTAAAGTCCAGATTTCGTCCCTGTCTATTTTCTTTCAAAAAGAACTGGCTTCACTGCCTGAAGTTCAGACGTTTGTTAAGGGAGTGCTGCACATTCAGCCCCCTTTTGTGCCCCCGGTGGCACCTTGGGATCTCAACGTTGTGTTGGATTTCCTAAAATCACATTGGTTTGAGCCACTTCAGACCGTGGAATTAAAATATCTCACGTGGAAAGTGGTCATGCTTTTGGCCTTGGCTTCGGCTAGGCGGGTGTCAGAATTGGCGGCTTTGTCCTGTAAAAGCCCCTATCTGATCTTCCATATGGACAGAGCAGAATTGAGGACGCGTCCCCAATTCCTCCCTAAGGTGGTATCAGCGTTTCATTTGAACCAACCTATTGTGGTGCCTGCGGCTACTGGGGACTTGGAGGCCTCCAAGTTGCTGGATGTAGTCCGGGCCCTGAAAATCTATGTTTCCAGGACGGCTAGAGTCAGAAAGACTGACTCGCTGTTTATCCTGCATGCACCCAACAAGCTGGGTGCTCCTGCTTCTAAGCAGACTATTGCTCGCTGGATCTGCTCCACGATTCAACTTGCACATTCTGCGGCTGGACTGCCGCATCCTAAATCTGTGAAGGCCCATTCCACGAGGAAGGTGGGCTCTTCTTGGGCGGCTGCCCGAGGGGTCTCGGCTTTACAACTTTGCCGAGCTGCTACCTGGTCGGGATCAAACACGTTTGCAAAATTCTACAAGTTTGATACCCTGGCTGAGGAGGACCTTGAGTTTGCTCATTCGGTGCTGCAGAGTCATCCGCACTCTCCCGCCCGTTTGGGAGCTTTGGTATAATCCCCATGGTCCTTACGGAGTTCCCAGCATCCACTAGGACGTCAGAGAAAATAAGAATTTACTCACCGGTAATTCTATTTCTCGTAGTCCGTAGTGGATGCTGGGCGCCCATCCCAAGTGCGGATTGTCTGCAATACTTGTATATAGTTATTGCCTAACTAAAGGGTTATTGTTCTGAGCCATCTGTTCAGTGAGGCTCAGTTGTTATTCATACTGTTAACTGGGTATAGTTATCACGAGTTGTACGGTGTGATTGGTGTGGCTGGTATGAGTCTTACCCGGGATTCCAAATCCTTTCCTTGTTGTGTCAGCTCTTCCGGGCACAGTTTCCCTAACTGAGGTCTGGAGGAGGGGCATAGAGGGAGGAGCCAGTGCACACCAGTAGTCCTAATTCTTTCTTAGAGTGCACAGTCTCCTGCGGAGCCCGTCTATTCCCCATGGTCCTTACGGAGTTCCCAGCATCCACTACGGACTATGAGAAATAGAATTACCGGTGAGTAAATTCTTATTTTCATCTATTCAGTGTTTTTTACATATATTTTAAAGTAAGTGTACACTATTATGTTTAACAATTTCTGCTCTTAAATAATAAATTGTGTTGCTTTTATGACCTACTATTTCTCATTGTAGACCAATTAGCGCTACATTTCTTGCTTGTATTTGTCGTCTGTTAGGTATGCTTCCAGTCAGTGGCAGAACTACCAGTAGTGCAGCTGGCGCAATGCACAGGGGCACCTGGTGTCCAAGGGGCCAGCGGCTGCGATCCATTTCACGTTCCTCCCGGGATCACACAGTTCGCCTTGCCACATGTGGAATGTGTTAGGGGGCCCTGGAGTGATTACCAACCACCCATTCCCCAGCAAAGCTGCACGAGAGTTAGTGTGTGCTGAGCTCCTGTGGGAAATTCAGATCTGTTCACAGCAGCAAATTTGTTAGCTAATGGGCAAATCCATGTGCCAGGTGGGGCAGATATAACATTTGCAGAGAGAGTTAGATTTGGGTGGGTTATATTATTTCTCTGCAGGGTAAATACTGGCTGCTTTATTTTTACATTGCAATTTAGATTTCAGTTTGAACACATTCCACCAAAATATAACTCTCTCTGCACATGTTACATCTGCCCCACCTGCAGTGCACATGGTTTTGCCCATTAGCTAACAAATTTGCTGCTGCGATCAGACCTGAATTAGGCACCCTGTCTCTCTTTTCCCCCTCATTGCCATAATATTCTGCTTCAGCCGCAGCAGCAGCAAGTGCTCTGCAGCTGCATTATGTTACTCCTCTGGGCACTGGACTGGGGGGAAGGGGATTCGCACTGCTGATGGCAGTCACCGGTGCTGAGGAAGAGACAGCTAGCGCTAATGGTAAGTGCCAGTGCAGGCTGTGAAGTGTGGGTGAACCAGAGTGAAGTGTGGGGCTGCGCGGGACTGTTACGGGTGCGCTGGAAGATTGTCATAGTAGGACTCAAACTTGGTGCGCTGTGATGGGAGGGGGGAATTGTGAGCTTGTTCTCCTGTTACTCTTTGCTTCCCACTTGTTCTTCAGTCACATCTGCTCCTCCTGCACCCTCTGAATCAGGAACGTGCGGTGAGCTAAATGGCTCAGGAGGCACTGGCTAACCGCAAAGCCAGATTTACATGCAATATATGAGCCAAAGGGTACATCTGGGAATTATACACAGGTGCAGCAGTATAAACTCATGGATATCTAGTGAATTTTGATCAGAGAAGTGTGGAAAGGATACACAGGTGAGGAACTGCCTCACCTGCCATAGACTTTTTACTCCAGAGTTTGGGCTATAAAAATTATTAGAATAATGCAAAGAAGATATTTCAAACAAATTATTAGTATTTTTCATATATTTTATTCAGTCAAAACTCTGGTTTAAACGTAAGTATGACAGGAAAGGCTCTGCCTCACCCCACCGCACCTCACTGCTCTGAATCCTCCTGTCACAAACTGACAACCTCAGTCTCCCTGTCACCTACTGTCTCCCACAGTAACCCACTGCTTCTCTCTGTCATCTCTGCCCCATTTTGTTACCCTCTGCCGTCCCAGTAACCCACTGCCTCTCCCACAATCACCCACTGCTTTCACCTGCCACCCACTGCCTTTCCCGGTCACACTCTGCCTCCCCAGTCACCCGCTGCCTCTCCCTGTGGGGCAGAGGAGGGAGCCCAAGGCATATTTTTGCACCCGAGTCCACCACTCACAAGTTCTTCCTCTGCTTCCTATAAGTTGGATACTTTAAAGTATTCAAAATTCAGTGTTTTCTTTAAACTATCACTGCTGCCTCCTACACCGCCATATGTTGGGATTGGATAGGCTCAGTGCTGCCGAGAGAGGGGGGGGGGAGGTACAGATTACCCAGGCCCAGGCATGCCAGGGGGCCCTGGCCAAAGCACACCAGTAGTCAATTGGGTTTTTGTTTTGTTTTTTTTTGGGGGGGGGGGAATTTTTCTTCTTTTTGTAAATCAGGGCGGGCGGCCGAGCGGCGGGTCAGGCTGCCGGGAGAAGGGATGTATGTGTGTGTCACCTGGCTGTTTGTCCCTTGTCATTGATGTCTCTCACAGCCACTTCCAGCCACCGCACCGCTGCTAATATCTCGTGAGATAATGTCATCATCTCGTGAGTTAATCTCTGCAGCTTGCTCTGGATGGCTTCTTCAGACTCCGCAGGCTCCAGGCAGTGGGCAGGGACTGTGAGGGGCAGGCATGCAGCTGGCTGGGCGTGGCCCGTCTGTTTAAGATGTGGCGCAGCTCATCTCAGTTGTAAGAATCAGCAGCAGGGCTGGTCACCTCGTCAGTAGCTAACCTGTTAGGCTGCAACTCTGAGTTGAGAACTGTGACTGTGACTGACAGACAATTTATAAAAATGTATATAAATAATGGGGTTTTAGTTCATGGATTGTACAATGCATTTAAGTTCTCGGTGTAATATTATTTAAGCAATGTGATCACAGGCCATTGCACCCCGGCCTGGCGATGGTGAGTGCAGGTGTGCACCCATTTCTGGGTATGGTGAGTGCGGTGGTTCCCTGTATATGTATATATGTGGTTAATTTTGAATTAACCTTTTCTGTGATCATATCTTTCTCATGCACTCCTTCTAAGCTCATTTATTCTTAACCTCTGTCAACTGCTTCCTTGGTGGTAATTCAGGAGCTGTGTTGGTGACTGTCTCACCTTTAAAAGCCATAAGTTAGTTGACAGATAAGCTTTAAACCTGGAAGCGCAATTTTAATTTGTCTCTGATGTTATAGCAATGGCCAGGTTTTAAAAGTCAAGGTTATAGAGAAGGACTTGCAGTGAGATGGGGTCCCGTGTTGGGTTTCAAGCTTAAATGCATTGTACAATCCATGAACTAAAACCCCATCATTTATTTATGTACTGATGCATAAAGGTGAATGAACTTAGGGGGCCATTCCGAGTTGATCGTAGCTGTGCTAAATTTAGCACCGCTACGATCAGGCACTCAGACATGCGGGGGGACGCCCAGCACAGGGCTAGTCCTCCCCGCATGTCAGTGTGCCCCCCCCCACACACATACACACACAGAAATGCAAAAGCATTGCACACTGATGCCCACCTTATCAACCTTAAGAAACTGGTGGTGTCTAAAAGATACTCCTGATATTCCTTTAATACACAGTTGTAAAATTGTGTCTGAAAATACAGCTAGTGATTGACAGAGAGAACCCCGCGTTGAAATAATCGGACGACCCGGGGGTTTCTCAACACTTTTGTAAATCTTAGGAAGTGTGTACAGCAGTGGTGTACCTGGATTCTTAGGGATGAGCGCCTCACCTAATTCAATAGTAATTAGTCCATTCTCCAATGCTGTACCCACTCATATTGGTCGGATCACAAGAGAGTTTCTTGTAAACATTATTATCAGCCAGCTGCCTAGTAATTTCATCCTTGTAATCACTCAAATTCTGTATCACTATCGCCCTGCCCTTATCTGCAGGGCGAATAATAATATCAGAAGTTCAGAACTAGCTGCATGATTTTTAAGAGCACTGAATTCACTCTCAGATAGATTATTATGAAAAACACGTTTACTCACAGGAACAACAAACTGATTGATATCATGATTAAGCATTCTAGAAAAAGTTTTAATAGAAACATTGTCAGACACGGCTCAAACACTTCTTTCTTCTGCAGCTTACGTAACTTAACTGGAATCTCTGATTGTGTTCTAGACACATCAGCCACAGGGTTTTTATCCTTAAAGAACTCCTGTATCGCTACCTATTCAGTTTGTATTTTTCCACTTCACACTTAAATGCATCAAAACGACATGTAGGCACGAAAGACAAACCATAATTTAACATCTTCACCTCAATGTCAGTTAATGGTTGAGAAGACAAATTAAAGACTATTGTCTGTTCCGGGGTAGGGGGGGGTCTTCCAACCCTGCAACCTCCTCCCCTAACCTCCTCTCCTCGTGAATTACCTCTGCGGCACCATATTTGGGTACGAGTATGCCCCCCTAAAGTGACGGATTTCTTATTCCCTAGATCTTTATTAGAATTAAAGCCAGAGTCACTGGTGTTAGGTTGAGCCACAGCGGAGTCAGTTTCAGCAGTAAACCTCTTAAAATTTCTGCGCTGTAAGCGAAAGTTCTCTCTTTGACCACCATTAGTCTAATTATAAACCCGGTTAAGATCATAGTCCGCAATAACTTTGTTCAGTTTTGATTTTTTTAAATGTATCAAATCCCGTTTATAAATCACCATCTGTGTGCGCAGCATTTCCAACTAGTTATTTTCACCATCGGTTTGTAATATCGTTAAGTTAGCTGACTCAAACAAATTAATCTTCTCACGTATAGCAGACAGTTCTCTACCAACCTCCTCTATTACGAGGAGCATAAGGTCATAACTGCATTTATTTAATACAGAAAATCCATCTTTTGCAGAAAGTCATATTGTGTCTCCCAATAGTCGGACAGTTCTTAATATGGAAACCTCTCAGAATCCTCTTTTCTTTATAATAATCACTGAGGGTCACACCATGCATGAAAAAGTATTGTTCCTTCTGTTTCAATTTTAATAAATCACGGTAAAGTTGTTCAGTAGATTTAAACACTGTATCCTCCTCCAAACATTCCTTAAAAAGCATAGCCTCTGCATCTGATACCGAAAACGACAATGCACTTCCTTGTGTAATTTTTGCTATATTAATAACTTTATAAAATCCCTCAGTGACTTCATGCAATCCCTCTGCCATAATGCACAAGCAGAGTATACAACTGAACAGGTATGACGGAGATTAATCACCTGAGTGCTCTTGCCTCATGTAAACCGTGTTCATACAGGTTATTCACTATACTGAATCTGTAAGGCAGCACTCCACAATAATGTGTACAACTTCTCCGATGCCCTCCGTAGGTGCTCCTCGGCCAGGAGCCCAAATGTAGAGAAGAAAGTCGGCGGCACTCAGAATAATACACTGTGAAACTTTTCAGTTTGTCATCAACGTTTCGAAGGCTTTATTCCCTCGTCATCAGAAACACATGCAGTACAAAACACATCTATTTATACTAGAGATGAGCGAACTTCACTACCCGAGCCCAGATCTGAGCACGGCTCGGGTTTTCCCGTCTGACTCTGAAACCAGAACGAGGCAAAACGTCATCATCCCGCTGTCGGATTCTCGCGGATTTTGGATTCCATATAAGGAGCCGCGCTTCCCCTCCATTTTCACTCCGGCATTGGAGAGTGTAGCGAGAGGACGTGTCTCCGTCCTCAGTGTCTGTGCGGGAGGGAAAGTGGGGTGGTGATTCCAGTGCTGTCTTATGCTGCATCAGTCCAGTCACAGTGGTGGTGTCCTCTGCTGCCATATGTCCAGTGCTGCTGTATAAATCCAGTCCAGTGGTGCTGTATTGTCCTGCATCAGTCCAGTGGTAGTGTCTTGTGCTGCATCAGTACAGTCACAGTGGTGGTGTCCTCTGCTGCCATATGTCAAGTGATGCTGTATAAGTCCAGTCCATTGCAGTGGTGCTGTGTTGTCCTGCATCAGTCCAGTCACAGTGGTGGTGTCCTGTGCTGCTATATGTCCAGTGATGCTGTATAAGTCTAGTCCAGTGATGCTGTGTTGTGCTGCATCAGTCCAGTAGTAGTGTCTTGTGCTGCATCAGTCCAGTCACAGTGGTGGTGTCCTCTGCTGCCATATGTCCAGTGCTGCTGTATAAGTCCAGTCCATTGCAGTGGTGCTGTGTTGTCCTGCATCAGTCCAGTGGTGGTGTCCCTGTGCTGCCGTATAAGTTCAGTGGTACTGCCGTATAAGTCCAGTGATACTGCTGTATATGTCCAGGGATACTGTCATATAAGTCCAGTGATACTGCCGTGTAAATCCAGTGGTACTGGCATATAAATCCAGTCAAGTGATACTGCCGTATTAGTCCAGTGATACTGCCGTATATGTCCAGTGGTACTGCCGTATAAATCCAGTGATACTGCTGTATATGTCCTGTGGTACTGCCGTATAAATCCAATGGTACTGCCGTATAAATCCAGTGGTACTGCCGTATAAATCCAGTCCAGTGATACTGCAAACTGAACCTCACTACCTGTCCAAATTAGGAACAGGTCATCTATGTATCTGGCATAAAACAAATCATACTAGATACATAGGGATCCTGAACAAAGATGTCCTGCTCTGCTGCAAACATGAAAGAATTTGCGTACGATGGGGCCACACAAGACCCCATCGCACACCCAGACACCTGGAGGTAAAAACCTCCATCATAGAAGAAATAATTGCTTCAAAGCAACATCTCTAGCAGTTCAATAATCAAGTCCATCGATGGTCCAATGTACAATGGATTATCCGTAATGAGTCTCCATACCGCATTCAAACCTGCATCATGACAGATGTGACAGATATGGAATCGGCTAAATCTTCCCATTTTTTAACAGCCAGGAAAGGGTGTTTTAAATGTCTAGGCTGTACCACTTGTCGTTCTTTAATTGCTGGAGATAGTTTTTCTCATCCTTTAAGTGGGAAGAAATTTACTATTAAACATCGTGTGATGTGCACTACAAAATTCATAGTCTACCTACTAACTTGTCCTTGTGGACTTAGTTATGTGGGGAAGACGGAGAGGACTTTAAGGGAACGAATGGCCGGGCACCGGTCGTCAGTTCATGCTGCGTTAGAAACCGGAGTGAGTGATCAACCGGTAGCGCGGCACTTCTATGAAGCTGGACACAATCTAGCGTCACTTAGATATCGTATTATTGACCACATTCCCTTTAACATCAGAGGAGGTGACAGGTCTTTACAGCTATTAAGATATGAATCACGCTGGATTTTCAGGCTGGGAACTATGGCCCTCATTCAGAGTTGATCGCTCGCTAGCTACTTTTTGCAGCCATGCAAACATATAGTCGCCGCCCACGGGGCAGTGTATTTTCACTTTGCAAGTGTGCGATCGCATGTGCAGCCGAGTGGGATGAAAAAAATAAGATTTTACTCACCGGTAAATCTATTTCTCGTAGTCCGTAGTGGATGCTGGGAACTCCGTAAGGACCATGGGGAATAGACGGGCTCCGCAGGAGACTGGGCACTCTAATAGAAAGATTAGGTACTATCTGGTGTGCACTGGCTCCTCCCACTATGCCCCTCCTCCAGACCTCAGGATACTGTGCCCGGAAGAGCTGACACAATAAGGAAGGATTTTGAATCCCAGGTAAGACTCATACCAGCCACACCAATCACACCGTATAACTCGTGATACTATACCCAGTTAACAGTATGAAATATAACTGAGCCTCTCAAGAGATGGCTCAACAATAACCCTTAGTTAGGCAATAACTACATACAAGTATAGCAGACAATCCGCACTTGGGATGGGCGCCCAGCATCCACTACGGACTACGAGAAATAGATTTACCGGTGAGTAAAATTTTATTTTCTCTGACGTCCTAGTGGATGCTGGGAACTCCGTAAGGACCATGGGGATTATACCAAAGCTCCCAAACGGGCGGGAGAGTGCGGATGACTCTGCAGCACCGAATGAGAGAACTCAAGGTCCTCCTCAGCCAGGGTATCAAATGTGTAGAATTTAGCAAACGTGTTTGCCCCTGACCAAGTTGCAGCTCGGCAAAGTTGTAAAGCCGAGACCCCTCGGGCAGCCGCCCAAGATAAGCCCACTTTCCTCGTGGAATGGGCTTTTACTGATTTAGGATGCGGCAATCCAGCCGCAGAATGCTCCAGCTGAATTGTGCTACAAATTCAGCGAGCAATAGTCTGCTTAGAAGCAGGAGCACCTATTTTGTTGGGTGCCTACAGGATAAAAAGCGAGTCAGTTTTCATGACTCCAGCCGTCCTGGAAATATAAATTTTTAAGGCCCTGACTACGTCCAGTAACTTGGAATCTTCCAAATCCCTAGTAGCCGCAGGCACTACAATAGGTTGGTTCAAGTGAAAAGCTGATACCACCTTAGGGAGAAACTGGGGACGAGTCCTCAATTCTGCCCTATCCATATGGAAAATCAGATAAGGGCTTTTACATGACAAAGCCGCCAATTCTGACACACGCCTGGCCGAAGCCAAGGCCAATAACATGACCACTTTCCACGTGAGATATTTCAAATCCACAGTTTTAAGTGGCTCAAACCAATGTGATTTTAGGAAACTCAACACCACGTTGAGATCCCAAGGTGCCACAGGAGGCACAAAAGGGGGCTGAATATGTAGCACTCCCTTTACAAATGTCTGAACTCCAGGCAGTGAAGCCAGTTCTTTCTGGAAGAAAATCGACAGAGCCGAAATCTGGACCTTAATGGAACCCAAGTTTTGGCCCATAGTCACTCCTGACTGTAGGAAGTGCAGAAAACGACCCAGCTGAAATTCCTCTGTTGGGGCCTTCCTGGCCTCACACCACGCAACATATTTTCGCCAAATACGGTGATAATGGTTTGCGGTTACTTCTTTCCTGGCTTTTATCAGCGTAGGAATGACTTCCTCCGGAATGCCCTTTTCCTTTAGGATCCGGAATTCAACCGCCATGCCGTCAAACGCAGCCGCGGTAAGTCTTGGAACAGACAGGGCCCCTGCTGTAGCAGATCCTGTCTGAGCGGTAGAGGCCATGGGTCCTCTGATATAATTTCTTGAAGTTCTGGGTACCAAGCTCTTCTTGGCCCATCCGGAACCACGAGTATCGTTCTTACTCCTCGTTTTCTTATTATTCTCAGTACCTTTGGTATGAGAGGCAGAGGAGGGAATACATAAACCGACTGGTACACCCACGGTGTCACTAGAGCGTCCACAGCTATTGCCTGAGGGTCCCTTGACCTGGCGCAATATCTAGTTGTTTGTTTAGGCGGGACGCCATCATGTCCACCTGTGGCCTTTCCCAACGGTTTACCAACAGTTGGAAGACTTCTGGATGAAGTCCCCACTCTCCCGGGTGTAGGTCGTGTCTGCTGAGGAAGTCTGCTTCCCAGTTGTCCACTCCCGGAATGAACACTGCTGACAGTGCTAAGACGTGATTTTCCGCCCATCGGAGAATCCTTGTGGCTTCTGCCATCGCCATCCTGCTTCTTGTGCCGCCCTGTAGGTTTACATGGGCGACTGCCGTGATGTTGTCTGATTGGATCAGTACCGGCTGGTTTTGAAGCAGAGGCCTTGCCAGACTTAGGGCATTGTAATTGGCCCTCAGTTCCAGAATATTTATGTGTAGGGACGACTCCTGACTTGACCAAAGTCCTTGGAAATTTTTTCCCTGTGTGACTGCCCCCCAGCCTCGAAGGCTGGCATCCGTGGTTACCAGGACCCAGTCCTGTATGCCGAATCTGCGGCCCTCTTGAAGATGAGCACTCTGCAGCCACCACAGTAGAGATACCCTGGTCCTTGGAGACCGATGCATCTGAAGATGCGATCTCGACCACTTGTCCAAGAGGTCCCACTGAAAGGTTCTTGCATGGAACCTGCCGAATGGAATTTTGCTTCGTAAGAAGCTACCATTTTTCCCAGGACTCGTGTGCAGTGATGCACCGATACCTGTTTTGGTTTCAGGAGGTCTCTGACTAGAGATGACAGCTCCTTGGCTTTCTCCTGCGGGAGAAACACTTTTTTTCTGTTCTGTGTCCAGAACCATCCCCAGGAACAGTAGGCGTGTGGTATGAACCAGCTGTGACTTTGGAATATATAGAATCCATCCGTGCTGTTGTAGCACTTCCCGAGATAGTGCTACTCCGACCAACAACTGCTCCTTGGACCTCGCCTTTATAAGGAGATCGTCCAAGTACGGGATAATTAAAACTCCCTTTTTTTCGAAGGAGTATCATCATTTCTGCCATTACCTTGGTAAAGACCCTCGGTGCCGTGGACAGTCCAAACGGCAGTGTTTGGAATTGGTAATGGCAATCCTGTACCACAAATCTGAGGTACTCCTGGTGAGGATGGTAAATGGGGACATGTAGGTAAGCATCCTTGATGTCCAGGGATACCATGTAATCCCCCTCCTCCAGGCTTGCAATAACCGCCCTGAGCGATTCCATCTTGAACTTGAATTTTTTTATGTATGTGTTCAAGGATTTCAAATTTTAAAATGGGTCTCACCGAACCGCCCGGTTTCGGTACCACAAACAGTGTGGAATAGTTACCCCGTCCTTGTTGAAGTAGGGGCACCTTGACTATCACCTGCTGGGAATACAGCTTGTGAATTGCCTCTAGCACAGCCTCCCTGCCTGAGGGAGTTGTCGGCAAGGTAGATTTGAGGAAACGGCGGGGGGGAGACGCCTCGAATTCCAGCTTGTACCCCTGAGATACTACTTGAAGGATCCAGGGATCCACCTGTGAGCGAGCCCACTGATCGCCAACATTTTTGAGGCGGCCCCCCACCGTACCTGGCTACGCCTGTGGAGCCCTTGCGTCATGCGGTGGACTCAGAGGAAGCGGGGGAAGAATTTTGATTCTGGGAACTGGCTGACTGGTGCAGCTTTTTCCCTCTTCCCTCGTCTCTGTGCAGAAAGGAAGCGCCTTTGACCCGCTTGCTTTTCTGAAGCCGAAAGGACTGTACCTGATAATACAGTGCTTTCTTAGGCTGTGAGGAAACCTGAGGTAAAACTTTTTCTTCCCAGCTGTTGCTGTGGATACGAGGTCCCAGAGACCATCCCCAAACAATTCCTCACCCTTATAAGGCTCTATGTGCCTTTTAAAGTCAGCATCACCTGTCCAGTGTCGGGTCTCTAATACCCTCCTGACAGAATGGACATTGCATTAATTCTGGATGCCAGCCGGCAAAATATCCCTCTGTGCATCCCTCATATATAAGACGACGTCTTTAATATGCTCTTATATTCGCAAAATAGAATCCCTGTTTGACAGGGTCACAGACCACGCTGCAGCAACACTATCTGCAGGTCTCAGTCTAGTACCTGAGTGTGTAAATACAGACTTCAGGATAGCCTCCTGCTTTTTATCAACAGGTACCTTCAAAGTGGCCGTATCCTAAGACGGCAGTGCCACCTTTTTTTTTTTTGACAAACGTGTGAGCGCCTTATCCACCCTAGGGGATATCTCCCAGCGTAACTTATCCTCTGGCGGGAAAGGGTACGCCATCAGTAACTTTTTAGAAATTACCAGTTTCTTATCGGGGGAACCCACGCTTTTTCACACTCCATTCACTCATTTGATGGGGGAACAAAACACTGCCTGCTTTTTCTCCCCAAACATAAAACCCTTTTTTTTTTTTTTTTTTTTTTTTAGTGGTACTTGGGTTAATGTCAGAAATGTGTAACACATTTTTTATTGCCGGGATCATGTAACGGATGTTCCTAGTGGATTGTGTATATGTCTCAACCTCGTCGACACTGGAGTCAGACTCCGTGTCGACATCTGTGTCTGCCATCTGAGGGAGCGGACATTTTTGATGGCCTTTGAGACGCCTGGGCAGGCGCGGGCTGAGAAGCCGGCTGTCCCACAGCTGTTACGTCATCCAGCCTTTTATGTAAGGAGTTGACACTGTCGGTTTATACCTTCCACCTATCCATCCACTCTGGTGTCGGCCCCACAGGGGGCGACATCACATTTATCGGCATCTGCTCTGCCACCACATAAGCCTCCTCATCAAACGTGTCGACACAGCCGTACTGACACACCGCACACACACAGGGAATGCTCTGACTGAGGACAGGACCCCACACAGCCCTTTGGGGAGACAGAGAGAGAGTACGCCAGCACACACCAGAGCGCTATATAATTTAGGGATTAACACTATATTGAGTGAATTTTTCCCAATAGCTGCTTGTATATACAATATTGCGCCTAAATTTAGTGCCCCCCCTCTCTTTTTAACCCTTTGAGCCTGCAAACTACAGGGGAGAGCCTGGGGAGCTGTCTTCCAGCTGCACTGTGAAGAGAAAATGGCGCCAGTGTGCTGAGGGAGATAGCTCCGCCCCTTTTTCGCAGACTTTTCTCCCGCTTTTTTATGGATTCTGGCAGGGGTATTTATCACATATATAGCCTCTGGGGCTATATATTCTGATATATTTGCCAGCCAAGGTGTTTTTATTGCTGCTCAGGGCGCCCCCCCCCCAGCGCCCTGCACCCTCAGTGACCGGAGTGTGAAGTGTGTATGAGGAGCAATAGCGCACAGCTGCAGTGCTGTGCGCTACCTTGGTGAAGACTGATGTCTTCTGCCGCCGATTTTCCGGACCTCTTCTTGCTTCTGGCTCTGTAAGGGAGACGGCGGCGCGGCTCCGGGAACGAACACCAAGGACGGGTCCTGCGGTCGATCCCTCTGGAGCTAATGGTGTCCAGTAGCCTAAGAAGCCCAAGCTAGCTGCAAGCAGGTAGGTTCGCTTCTTCTCCCCTTAGTCCCTCGATGCAGTGAGCCTGTTGCCAGCAGGTCTCACTGTAAAATAAAAAACCTAAAATAAACTTTCTTTCTAGGAGCTCAGGAGAGCCCCTAGTGTGCATCCAGCTCGGCCGGGCACAGAAATCTAACTGAGGTCTGGAGGAGGGGCATAGTGGGAGGAGCCAGTGCACACCAGATAGTACCTAATCTTTCTTTTAGAGTGCCCAGTCTCCTGCGGAGCCCGTCTATTCCCCATGGTCCTTACGGAGTTCCCAGCATCCACTAGGACGTCAGAGAAAGTTTTTTGCAGTTTCTGAGTAGCTCTGGACTTACTCAGCCCTTGCGATCACTTCAACCTGTCCGGTCCCGGAATTGACATCAGACACCCGCCCTGCAACGCTTGGACACGCCTGCGTTTTCCCTACCACTCCCAGAAAACGGTCAGTTGACACCCATAAATGCCCTCTTTCTGTCAATCTCCTTGCGAACGGCTGTGCGAATGAAATCGTCGCTCGAAGCATTGCACAGCAACAATGCTTGCTGTTTGTACCCATACGACGCGCGTGCGCATTGCGGTGCATACGCATGCGCAGTAGTAACCTGATCGGTGCGTTGCGAAAATCGGCAGCGTGCAATCAACTCGGAATGACCCCCTATATTTCCGAGAGGATTAAATGATAGCTAAGGCTTACACTGTTTCTTGTAATGTAATGCATTCATATGTGAGGATTGTTAACGTATAATTGAGTTCTATATTCATTGTAATATTGTGGATATAATGTTATTCCCTCATTGTGATTTCTGTTTTTAATTTCATTGTTTTTATCCGGGTTTTCGAAAGACGGGCTGGGGAACCTGACATCAGCTGTTGGTGTCCGGTCCTGGTCTTGGAATCCACCCATTTCACTAGGTATGGGAGTGGGTATAAATAGATGTGTTTTGTACTGCATGTGTACCCTGATGACGAGGGATAAAGCCTTTGAAACGTTGATGACAAATTGAAAAGTTTCAGGGTGTATTATTCTGAGTGCAGCCGACTTTCTTCTCTACATTTGGGCTCCTGGCCGGGGAGCACCTACGGAGGGCACCGGAGAAGTTGTACACATTATTGTGGAGTGCTGCCTTACAGATTCAATAAATATATATATATATATTTCTGTATGTTTCTATATATATATATATATATATATATATAGATAAATATTTATCTATATATATATATATATATATATATAGATAAATATATTTATCTATATAGAGAAATATACATACCATACTGTGGCCACACTCACTCCAGGGGGGCCAGGGAAGTTGTTGTACTGGGGCCCAGGATTTCTCTTGGCAGCCCTGTATAAGGCCTTGTTATTGTGTTCCCAATTCTTCGGACCATTATGGTGATACACTAATCAAGACCACTGTTCAGTGACCATTGAGTAATCAGGGAAATTCTGCATGTTACAATTCCCTGATTTGCCAAACCTGGTCTTTTTTTTTTTGGTCTAGCTCGGCAAATCAGGAAAATACAACATGTTTAAATTCCCCAAACCAGTTGATGCAGGATCTGCTTTAATCCATTGCAGATTTATGGGGTCCTTAAGTCTGCCCACTTACGTCCCCATACATCCTCTTGACATTACCTACATGTCCTATAGTCAGGTGACTTCCAGGGAGTGAGTCTTGTGAGACTAAGCTCAACAGTGACAGTTTGTCAGGCCCATTCAGAACTGGGAGAGTCCCTTACTCAAGCGAGACCTTGTAGAATGTGGTACAATACCAAGACAGTAATAGTACTATATCATTTTATTGCCATGTAACTGTACTACTTTCTGTGGGCCACACACAAATGGCCTTGTGGTTGGGTTCAGTATGAGTTGCCGATGGACAGGATGCCGGTGATCAGTATACCGACAGTGGCATCCCGTCCATCAGAATCCTGACAGCCCCCCATTAGGCCCCCTAACCCTCACCTTTTCCCTACCCTATCCCTCCCTTGTGGGTGCCTAAACCTAACACTCCCCGGTGGTGCCTGACCGTAACCCTCCCCGCTTGGTGTCTAACCCTAACCCTCTCTTCTCTGCTGCCTAAACCTAACCCCTCCTCCCCACCCCCCTGCTGCATTGGCATTTCTGCAATGGGTGCAATGTGTACGGTGCACACAGGTTCCTGGGTCCAGGGGGGGTCCACACCGCACCCATTTTAATACTTACCTTTCCGGATTCCAGTGTCGGGCGCTGCGGGCACCCGACCCCCTTCTCTATTGAAATGCCCCTGTCCTGCTGGCTGCCTAACCCTAACCTTCCATCCCTGGACCCTAACACTAACCTTCCCACGGGTTTACCTTAACCCCCCTTCTGCTGCCTAAACCTACCCCCCGCACGCGCAGCAGGACGGCAGCGCGTCCCGCTGTCCGAACGATCGGGATGCTGGTATTTTGACGCCGGCATTCTGCCTGGTGTTGGTATATCAATGCCGGGTTTGTGTCCTCCCTCAGGATCCCAGCGTCGATATATCGACTGCCGGGATCTCGTTGGTTGGGGAGGTAACTGCTTTCCTTGTTGTTGTCATGTAATTTTTGGGTCATGGATTATGCATAAGTGCACTAGATAAATGAATCACACATACATGCTTTAGATGTATCTGTACACAAGCACAGCTATAAGTAGGTAATTTTCTTAAATAATTACACTTACAGTGCCGCCAAATAAAGCTAGCTAACTTTTTTGTTTCTTTTTTAGACTCCTGATTACCAGAACAAGAAGTCTGAGACCAAACAACTCCGAAACAAACTATTTCATGTTAAGAGGATGGTGAATGATTATGACAAAGGAAGGGGTTGATATAACAAGAGCAGTGTGACAATTCTAAAAACAACCACAAGAGGGCAACCAATACCACCATTTAAAATCCTACATTGTAAATAAACAAATTTTGTAGTTGGGTATAATAACAATTAATATACATTTTATTCTGATATTTATATTCAAAGTTGGCTCATTTACAGCCATTAAATTTTTTTTTTACATTTGTAACAGAGATAAGCTTCATTCAACCCATTACAAACATGAGAACTATGACCTATTTTGGTGAATAAGGTAAATATGGTTTCCCTTCCTCTGCTTGGAAACAGACTTGTACAGCATTCACAAGATGGCACCAGATGGAAGATCTTTCTCAGCATGAGCTATGACACATGCATTTAATTTAGACAATGGGGTATATTAAGCCTTGGAGAGAGATAAAGTGGATGGAGATAAAGTACGAGCCAATCAGCTCCTAACTGCCATGTTACAGGCTGTGTTTGAAGTTGCATAAAATTTACACTATGGGGTTTATTTAGTAATCTTCTGGTTCTAAAAACCAGGCACTTCCAATCGTGATTATGCCTGAAATATAAAAGGGCAATGCTTTTACTAGCCGTGTTTTGCTAGTAAAAGTATTGCCTTTTTAAATTTCGCTCATAAACACTATCAGAAGTGCTGGGCTTTATACCCAACACTTAGTACATAAACCCATATATCTTTTGTTTAATATTATTGCCACTATGTATACTTTTAATTGCCTTGGACATATTAGTGTTTACTTGGCACACTAGATCACGTACTTCCATATTAATTATCCTTCTAAAGCAAAACACCCCTTATTTCCTTTTATATTGTCCCTTGTATAGAGATCTGTATAAATAAATCCCTTCCTTAACTACATTTATAATAAAATATATAATAATTGCTATAAATACATTATCACATTTATTTGTTTGCATTTATTTGTAGCTGTGTATAGAAACTTTACCGATTTGTACTTTTATATATGTGAAAAAAAGTGCATATTTTCCCAAAAATCCTTGGTGTTTGGGTATTATAAATGTTAGGAGGTATGTGATGCACTATGTAAACTATCCATTCTCTGTAAAGTACTATTTTTATTTACATTATATTGTCAAATATGCGTTAAATCACTAGGCCTCCTCCATCTAATTTTATTACGCTTAATCCCTCCCTCTTCATCTTCTTTCCATCATGACATTTCATCCCTCTATCCCATACTCCTCCAGTCATATCATTTCTTCCCTCACTCCTAATACTTCTGCAGCGATAGAATTTCATTCCTTAATTCCATCTTTCCACAGTGATATTATTTTTGCACTTATCCCATGCTCCTTGAGTCATATTGGTACATCTGCGGGATGTGTGCCATGTAGGTTAGGTAACACTGCTTTTAACTAATACGTATTTGGAACTATGCTTTACATGAGAGAGAAAATATAATACACTGTTCAGTCTAATCCTCCATGCAGTGTCGGAATGGGGCATGAAGGGCCCACGGGGGGAATGCAGTGGTAGGGGCCCATGTATAGGGGTGTGGCCAGTCTCCAGAGGGATGGGGGTGTCAGCCACCGCAGAGGCTTGGCTAACCATTAGAGAGTGCATGATCTGAGGCCCTTGATAAATATACATGATAATGCACCAGATTAGTAACAGCAATGCTTTGTAGTGAATACAACATAGTCCTCTGCAGTTTAATGTAACATATGTATAATTCAAGTGCACAGTCTGGAATCTGATCCCTAGAGGAGAATGTGGGCCTCACCAAGGGTTACCCCTGTGGGCCAGTCCAACCCTGCCTCCATGTAGGGATAATACAAAGGTTTATGAAAGTTTACATATTTTTGAAGATTTCAGCATTCAATCACTCCGGGATAATTTTTCACATCTATGCATTATTTATACCAGATTCCAATGCTGCTGTGTGTTGATATGTTATTACTATAGTTGGTGGAACACTGGAATATGATGGTTCAAACATAAAATATAGAGATAGAGAACCATTGCTGAATCATACACAAGCGTAAGCTGTTTTATTTGACACTGTAAATAAAAAAATAACATTTACTAGAATTAGATCATTATGGAATGTATTGTTTATATTATATCAAGTCACTTGTCCCATGTTTTCTTACTGTGAAGTATGCCAGTTTCCATAAGGGTTGAAAGCCTCAGTGGATGCCCTGGTAGCTGTAATGGCCAGACCAAGCCTGGTGCTAGGATAAACCAGGAGGGACATTTGTGTAAAGACAAATCAAGCATTAAATGTAATAAAAATATTGTGATGATTGATTGATTGATTTATTTATTTGCACTTATTTAAAAAGTAAGAAAAAAAGGCATTTGGTTTCCCCCAGCACCCTGAATGATAACAGTAACCAGATATAAATCCCACATAATAATATAATTCTATTATTATGTGGGATTTATATCTGGTTACTGTTATCATTCAGGGTGCTGGGGGAAACAATGTCTCTTTTTTTTTCTTGCTTAGAAATACCCCTCCCTTTCGAGCACCTGAATGATATCACTAAGCTTATTGAGCATCTACCAATATATATGTCACTTATTTAAAAAGTATCAGATTTCCAATGAAGTATAGCATCTTCAAAAACAGTCCTGATAATCTACAGTCAGGAAGTCATCAAATAGAAACCCAGCACTATCCGCTCCTGTCCTGATAACCCAGTCAGGAGATCACTGACTCTATAGTATATAGAAACCTAGCACTGTCTACTAATCAGCTATTTTTCAGTCTACATAACATCATATATTAAAATCTGTTCTCAGAGGAAATTAAATCAAAACCTGTGTATAAATGGGGTGTGGAATAGAAGATCTACAACGTCTAGGTCGACAAGTTATTAGGTCAACATGCATTAGGTTGACACTGTCAAAAGGTCAACCTATGAAAGGTCGACAGGTACAAAAGGTCGACACATGAATTGGTCAACACTGGAAATGGTTGACACAAAAAAGTAAACACAGTGTTTTGTGTCATTTTTACCGTCGGAGCACAGGGAACACAAATTAGTGTACCGTGTCCATTTGCATGTTGCGGACAGGTTATTCCCAATCGTAGACCACGTGGATTGTAAAGTATGAAAAAGGTGTAAAAAAATTCTAAAGTTGTGTCGACCATGTTTCACTCATTTGAACCTGTCGACCTAATGCATGTCAACCATATGTGGTTGACCTATTGACTGTCAACCTAGACATTGTCTATGTATTGAAACCCATATAAATATGGCTTAGGGTGCCTTTCCACCCACAACTTTATGTGGATTCACTATTCAACTACTATTTCTAGTGGTGCCTCTGGTCAAGCTACTCACCAACTCAGGGTGTCAATGGTGCATCCAACAAGTTTTCACTGTAATCTGGGAAAACTTACCAGGGCAGGATGAAAGGCCACATGGGCCTGGTGCTGAAAATGTTTTACGATCCTATGCTGAGAAGTGGAGGAGCTATGACCCGTGCTGTGTAAGTGTGGTCAGTGACATGCGGTTGTGCACACTATGGGATGGATTCAAATGTGCGCTCCCGGCCACGATCACGCCCGCCGACAGTATTTTAATGTTACTGCCGACGGGCGCAACAAAATCATTTCACCCTGGAGACAGCGAGCTGAAATGCATGTAAAGAGACCCGTTTGGGTGCCCAAACGGGTCTCTTTATGATCGCACCCATTACTTTAGTCGGGTTTAGGGGATTGACGCGCCTAAACCAGACTGTAATGAGTGCGATCAGCACGATAATGGGGCACATTTGAATATAGCCCCTCTATCTCCTGTCACTTTAGACGGGAGATACGGGGCGCGTTAACATTTGAATCTGGCCAAATGAGACTCACTGTCTCACAAAATACATAAAAATAGAAAACTGCAGAATTTGTGAGAAAACTACAAATACAATTGTATTACCTATGATTTATGGCAGACCACGTGGCCAGCTAGGCGGCTTGTTATCATCGTACTGTCATGATAGGCCTATTTTTTTGTGGAGGGTAGTGTGTAGCTGCTGCGGCAGTCTACTTACTGTGGATGAGGTCTGTTAGGAAGCTGGGAGAGGGGTGATGCCGAATCATGGGCTCCGTGCAGGACATCCAGAGGATGGATGAATGTGTCTATTAGGAATAGGAACAAGTAGTTATGGTGTTTATGACTTGTGCGCCCTTCAGAGCAAGTAATTTGGTTTTGTTCTATGTAGTGAGACTCGTTGTCACATACAGTACCTAAAGTCTTCTAAATTCTCATTGGTACCTGCTTTAAATAGCAGTCTTCAACACTAGTAACTATCCAGCTAAAATGTTTGCATGCTAGTGTTCACGTGCTCCAGGGTTCCTGTATTCTGACCTCAGCTTGCAACCTTGTTCATGGACTGTCAGAATGGATTTGTAGCCTGTGACCATTACTTATCATCTACACCAGGCTTTCCCAACCACGGTCCTCAAGGCACACTAACAGTGCAGGTTTTAGCGATATCCAGGCTTCAGCACAGGTGACTTAATTAGTAGCTCAGTTATTTTGATTTAACCATCTGTGCTGCAGCCTGGATATCACTAAAACCTGCACTGTTGGTGTGCCTTGAGGACCGTGGTTGGGAATGCCTGATCTACACAGTTCAGCATTTGTTGTCCAGTGGACTGCCTTCAGTGGTGGCCACTAATTTGCTTTGCCTATTACTTGATGCATACTGATACATTTTACCCGTTGCATTGCCTGATCAGTGCCTTACAGTATGCTGCAAAAATATGTTACTCATTTACATTTGCATTTGCCTCTAGTCCAGCTTGCATACCATCTGCTGATTTTATTGGTGCACCATCCTACATCACTCCGGTAATACTATGGAGTGACACTTGTAAGTCACTCCTTGGTAATACTAGTATCTATTGACTGTGAAAGTGCACCTGATAAATCATCACAGATTCAAGTTTAAGTACTGGGACATATAACTATCTGTGTACAAATAGTGTTCTATAGGAAATGGATTGCTTAAGTGAAAATCTCTTCAAGAACCGTACTCATT
This sequence comes from Pseudophryne corroboree, assembly GCF_028390025.1. Classification (NCBI taxonomy): domain Eukaryota; kingdom Metazoa; phylum Chordata; class Amphibia; order Anura; family Myobatrachidae; genus Pseudophryne; species Pseudophryne corroboree. Next base: position 612,910,621 of record NC_086444.1, on the reverse strand, counting down.
TATCTTGTGCATGAATTTCATAGCAATCCCGCTGATTTACACTCCTGCCTTCATTATCCCATTTACTGAACAGGTACTCCTGGAAGTTCACAAAACAATTTCTGACAGATTATGTTAGATTTAGAGATCAATAAATGAATAAAACATTATTTAGTTGTGTGTTATTTGATTTATTGGGTTCTCATTTTACACTTAAAAGTCGTACCAAACAGTCCCTCTCTGCGTGCATGGGGGGTCATTCTGAGTTGATCGCTCGCTAGCAGTTTTTAGCAGCTGTGCAAACGCATTGTCGCCGCCCACCGGGGAGTGTATTTTCGGTTTGCAGAAGTGCGAACGCCTGTGCAGCAGAGCACCTACAAAATCATTTTGTGCAAAACAAGACCAGCCCTGTAGTTACTTATCCTGTTCGTTGATTCTAACGATGGAGGGACGGCCTTTGACGTCACACACCCACCCAGCGAACGCCCAGCCATGCCTGTGTTTTCCCCGACACGCCTGCGTTTTTCTAAGCACTCCCTGAAAACGGTCAGTTGACACCCAGAAATGCCCTCTTTCTGTCAATCACCTTGCGGGTGTCTGTGCGATTGGAATCGTCGCTAGAACCAGTGCGAAACCACAATAGACTTTGTACCCATACGACTTGCGTGCGCATTTCGGCGCATGCGCAGATTAGTCTTTTTTTCCCACTAATCGCTATGCAACGAACAACGGCATCTAGTGATCAACTCGGAATGGTCCCACAACACTCTGCTAACGTCAGGTAATTTTTTGCCAAAAATGTGTCTTAGCCGCAACAGCTGGTGCTAGAACAGGATCTGGATGAGAGGTCGACCGTCAATAGGTCGGCCCCTATTTGGTGAACATGCATTAGGTTGACAGCTACAAAAGATCAACAGTGCTTAAGGTCAACAGGTTCAAATAGTCGACATGTTAATGGTTGACACAAGTTTCTATTGGATTTTATTTTCAACTTTTTCATCATCTACCATCCACATGGACAACGGCTGTCAACCTTTCGTATAGTCTACCTTTTACATATCGACCTATTGAATCTTCCTATCTATTGCATGTCAACCGTATGGGGTCGACTTATTGACTGTTGACCTAATTCTGGTCGACCCAATAACCCACACCCAGCTAGGACAAACCAGGTGACTGAATTTCTGAATCTGTACATGAATTGCTACACTGTAGCAGCCGCAGCTTTTTTCAATACAAGTTCTGTTGTGTTTCGTATACAGACTCAGTCACATACAATATAAAAGTGTTGCATATCAAATAAATCAGCAGTGTCTTCTGGTGTGTCCTAGTTGCACTACATTGCGACTAAGATGCATTTTTGCCAAAGAAAAAGACACCAAACGATAGCATACTTACACGGGACCTGGCGGGTCACTCGTATCAGGTATCTCTCTCAGCATGGCGTATTGAGGCTAGATGTATCTGTATAACGCATAGGAGGGGTGGAATGGCAGATGCAGAGTCCATTCATTGGCAATTAATAGTCACAATTACCAAGATAAAACTTGATTTCAGATGAAAATACAAAATAAATTACTAATTGCATTCAACAAAATACAAACTTCTATGGTCATCCCCTTTAAAAATTAAATGGTAATATTGTTTTCTGCCATGTAATAAATGCAAATATAAATAAAATACTGTTAATATAACATAGCAGCACACTAATAATAACTATCAGAAAAAGGGATCAAGACACAATCATCCAATCAGAAGAGGCTGCTGGTTGTCATCAATGCAAATTATGCACCAGGAGTTAAGTGCCTGCATGATATATGCTTTCTGACAGGCACATATACAGTACATCTGTGCTCTGGTCTAGTATCCTGTATGGGAATACACCCTTTGTGTACTTGGCCAATGCTTGCCTACACTATTCCATCTCGAAGCGTAATGGAACATAAGAGCTAGGGGATAGGTAATCTGCAGAGAGACAAAAGCACAAGTCTGTTGGACACATACGCAGAACATTGCACATTTTCCATAACACAAGGACATGTGCATCCAATACTTTGTCCCAAAAGTACAAACACATGTTTAAAATACCTTCAGGTTGTTTCAATTTATAATCTATTTATATCTTGCAGACAAAATGCTAAGTAGCATAGTGGAGTACACATTGACGAAAGCAATCCTAGAAATATTCTGTAGTTCTGATAATCACTAATGTTGCGCTTAGCCTCTGTTTTCAGGATACACTATGGGGGTAATTCCAAGTTGATCGCAGCGGGAAATTTTTTTAGCAGTTGGGCAAAACCATGTGCACTGCAGGGGAGGCAGATATAACATGTGCAGAGAGAGTTAGATTTGGTGGGTTATTTTGCTTCTGTGCAGGGTAAATACTGGCTGCTTTATTTTTACACTGCAATTTAGATTGCAGATTGAACTCACCACACCCAAATCTAACTCTCTCTGCACATGTTATATCTGCCTCCCCTGCGTTGCACATGGTTTTGCCCAACTGCTAAAAAATTTCCTGCTGCGATCAACTTGGAATTAACCCCTATATTTGTTTGGCCAGTACACGTTTTTTGGCAAGCTCTGTGAGATACGGCACTGCCTCTCTACCAGCAGTGTGTTTTAGCTGTTTACTAGTGTTACATTGTCATTTGCCCCAATAGCAAATAATATATTATTTAATAAAAATATATAATAATATGGCTATAATCTAGATATAGGTGTATATTCAATTAAGGTTGAAACTGCCATCTTGTCGAAAAGACGGCAGTTTTCGACTTTTTCAGGTCGGAAGGGGTTCTGACCTATTCAGTCCCCAGCTTTTTTATTCGACAAGTCGGGGAATTCGACTTGTGGAATAATACGTGAATTTGGCGGTATAGCTGCCGATTCACGTGCTTCTGAGGGAAACGGGGCCAAATTCGACAGGTTTTGGCCCCGTTTCCGACCATCTCAGTCCGACTTAAAAAAAAGTTGAACTGAGATGAGGGACCAGAGAGGAGGAGGAGAGGGGGGAAAGCCGCAGGCAGACGGGGGAGAGCCGCGGGCAGACGGGGGACAGCAGCGCTACAGCACAGCACTGCAGGAGAATGTAGCACAGCCGCCACTCACGGCAGCATCCACCCGGCTCCAGCAAGTGAGGTCCCACTTGCTGAAGCTGGGTGGACGCTGCTGTGAGGTCTGGCGGCTGTGCCACATCCTCCTGCAGCGCTGCTGTCCCCCGTCTGCCTGCTGGTCTCCCCCTTCTCCGGGTCCATCATCTCAATTCGACTTTTTTAAAGTCGAATTGAGATGGGCATTGAATAGCCCTTGTCGGATCCATTCCGACAAATGCATGTCGGAATGGATCCGACCTCAATTGAATATACCCCATAATCCACAATGTTATGAATTGTACAAATACATTTTATATCTATATAGTCCACAATTGAGCACTTTAATCCCAAACCCTACTATCCAGGCTAACAGTGGGCAGATCTTGTATCCAGCTGCATTCAGTGTATAAAGAAGTAGTTATACAGAGGGTACACTGCTCACTGCACCACAAATCACGCATTAATAGTAAAACAGTAAAGAAAATAAAAAAAAGTCAAGTGGACTTCACACTTCGGTGTCATTTTTTTAATTTTATTATTATTTTGACATTCCTTCTTTGGCAATATTCCCTTCCACCCATTTTTGGCATTAGCAGAATGTTTATACATACAAATGTAAGAGTAGAAACACACAAAAGAACATTGGCTTTGCAAAACTACAATAGTCTCTTTGCTTGTTGGCGGAAACTGCAGTTCTTTAGTTCAGTCATCAAAGACATAATTTATCAACTGCATCTTTGGTGCCAAAAGGGCAAACTAAGGGTTTTAAAACTGAACCAAAGGACAAAGCTGGGACTTAATTTTCAAGATATACATATACATGATTAAAAAAAACTAAAAGAAATAAACATGTTTATAGTACATATAACAAGGAACAGTGGTCATTTGAGACATGGTGCATCCATCGTACCATTAAGAGCATTTGAAGAAAGATTACTTTACTATAAGACAGTTCTTTTTTTACCTAATAGCTTTATTTTAATTATTTCAATTGTTTTTTTATTTTATTTATTTTTGCATCAATGATCATGAAAAATTAAACAAAATCATTTGTCACACTGGAACACACCATATTTACATGAAAATACACTTTTTTTTTTTAAGGGACGTTTGTTTAAATCACATCACAGAAGCTAATGGGAAAGTGCTTTATAAGCACTCTTAATGAGAGTACAGACACAGAACACCAGAAAATGATGATGAAGATATCTCTCACACCCATCCTCTCGTGTGCAGGATTTCACCTGCAGATTAACAGTGTCACATACTGTACGGAAAGCAACAAATGTAAATTCTATAATAGTGATCATCTGGATAAGTTTTTAAACAGAAGCATTTAAAAATGTTAAACCATGTTGTAACTCAGCAAGAGTATTGTGTCCATAAAAAAAAATCAGACTTGGGGGGAGATGTACTAAGCAGTGAAAAGCATGGAGAAGTGAGCCCATGGCAACCAATCAGCTTTGAAGGAACATTTATAATTTGCATACTATAAAATTATACATAGAAGCTGATTGGTTGCCATGGGCAACTTCTCCACACTTTTCACTTCTTAGTACATCTCCCTTGGTCTTATATGTGTTCTCTGGGTCATCTACTCAACAAAAGAGGAGTTTTCTCCATAATAAATGAGCGTGTCAGAAGCAGAACTACATAAATAACAACCAATATGGCTCACCTTTTACCATCTCAGTCTTGCGGAACAAAACCAGATTAGGGGAAAAATAATAAACTCAGCATCTATAACTCGGTGGTTCTTCCTAAACGTATCTGATACTAGATTGGATTGTTATTTTGTATAGCACCATAACCCGAGTCACATGATTAAGAACAAGACTTTACATATGTCTTATACAGTAAAATAATAAAAACAAATTAAAATTAAGGATTAGACAACCATACGGTAAATTTGTAATGTAAATATATATTTAAACACCCTTACGATTGTATAATTGTGGATTACAAAAAAAAAAAAATATTTTGGGGACTGATTTTTTTTAATCAGATATTACAATAAGAGGCTAGTAAAAAAAAAAAAAAAAAAAAAAATTTTTTTTTTTTTTAAATAATGTAGAGATCCAGGAAACTCCTTTAAAGGGAACACTTGTATTTTTAACCCATTTATCTCAAGTGAAGCGTAAAGAATGCTACTATTAATACAAGATTATAGTCAGGCCTCCATCACATGACTGATTCTAATAAGTACACCAAAACTTGGCACTTCCTTTCCATTCCTGGAACAGCTTTCTTCTAGGACATTAAATGTGGACATTCTGGAGGTAGAGAGGATAAAGACTAAGCTATGTAGTCAAAATGAAGAGAATCTCCTAGGACTTTCATTGGATCAGTTGGTAATGAGGATATGCTCTAGTGTCACTTGTAACTGCTAGAAGCTTATTTAGTGCTTTTATTATCAAGTACAAGCCCAGGAACATAAGAGACTGCCTTCCCAAAGAGTTTCTAAGACCTGACAGTAACCAATTTCCCATTTGTTTTATTGACAACAAAGCAATCCTGGGGAAATTGTCAAAGTATTTCTCCATTAAGTTTGGAAGTGCCTTAGTATTTTGCAGCAGGGGGAAGGGGCTTACACTCAGAAAAGTGCAGAAAGCTGTCCTTATGTAGTGTAGAGGATGCAGCCAGATTAAGAGACAACCTAAGGCCAGCTGCCGCTACTGACCAGTGGAATAGGGCCAATTGAAACTGCTCCCAGAGAGGAGCATGTCCCGAATAAGTGTCTCTATGGGAGTTTTGCCCACAAGCCTCATAAAGAATAGCTGAGAGATGAGGGATGCGGGCACAGCTCTGAGAGCAGGTAGCCGCAGGAGAAGCCGTCCAAAACGTTGAGGCTGAGAGGGGTACTGAGCACGAACATACTCTGTGAGAGCCACTTGGGCTTTTTCCTGTAAGCTCTCCACATGGGCTGGGTCAGTGAGGTTTCTGGCATCTGAGAAGATAAAAAGAAAACAGATAAGGAACATAGGATACGAGAGGCTTAATGGGAATTACAACAAAAATGATCATAAGAAACTATCAAAGTAGCACCACAGCTCTAAATAACAAACCGTAACATAGAAATACCGTCAAAACAGTAAAGCAAAGAGAAAAATGGAAATTCATCCAATAGCAATATTACAACATTACCTGAAGTAAAGAGTGCAATTGCTTTCAGACATGCATACTCCGCTGAGTCCACCTGAAGACGATTAAGCTTTTCCACTTGATCCTGGAAGACCCGTATCTGGTCCATGAAGGAGACCACCCTGTCAGCAGACATAGGAGAGGCATGGAAGCCAGCAGCAGCCAATAACGGGGCCATGTGCAGTGGAAGGGCTGACTGGGCTGCATTTAGCACAAACAGTTCACTCCAACTCAGCCGAAGCAGGGAAACTTGGTCTGCCATAGCAAGCTCTGGGAAGTAAGGGATATTTCTGGACCACTCCACAGTGCTGAAAAGGAGCCTGGCAGCCAATTCACAGATGTTATCAATGCCCATAACACTGCCCTGTTGAGCATACTGCGACCCGTAGCGAGAAGCTGGGTAAGGTTCTGCTCGCAGCAGCTGGGAGATGAGTTCAGAAACTGGCTGTCCATTAAAATACTCGCTGCCTCCAGGTGCAGTAGTGGGGCTTGCACTGGAGTGAGCAGGAGGGATCCTTCCTCGCTGGACAGCTAAAAGTAACAACAAATAATGATTTAAGCCATGTTATAAAGGAAAAGATTAAATAACTTACACCCTACACTGACATCACCTACAGCTGCACAGTAGACTCTCTGACAATTGTGTCTGCATATGTCTCATTCTAAAAAACATTGCAGTTGACTTTTATCTGTATCACACAATGATATTATTCATGACACAAGGTCTTGCGGTTCCCTGGATAAGATTGTTGGCTCCTTTTGATGCCACACTAGGACCAAATCATTGCACCTAGTACTGGCCTCCATGTGGCCGATAATCACCACAGCAAAAATAAATACAAGCCATGTTTTATTTTATTTTCAGAATTTTAAACTAGACATTTATACAGGTGAAACTCAGAAAAAAAGAATATCATGCAAAAGTTCATTTATTTCAGTAATTCAACTTAAAAGGTGAAACTAATATATTATATAGACTCAATACATGCAAAGTGAGATATTTCAAGCCTTCATTTGTTATAATTTTGATGATTGTGGCTTACAGCTAAAGAAAACCCCAAATCCAAAATCTCATAAAATTAGAAAATTACATAAAATCAATCAAGAAAGGATTTTAAATACAGAAATGTCGGCCATCTGAAAAGTATAATCATACATATGTACTCAGTACTTTGTTTGGGCCCCTTTTGCATGAATTACTGCCTCAATGTGGCGTGGTACGGATTCTATCAGCCTGTGGCACTGCTGAGGTGTTATGGAAGACAAGGATGCTTCAATAGCGGCCTTCAGCTCTTCTGCATTATTCAGTCTCATGTCTCTCATCTTTCTCTTAGCAATGTCCCATAGATTCTCTATGGGGTTCAGGTCAGGTGAGTTTGCTGGCCAATCCAGCACAGTAATCCCACGGTCATTAAACCAGGTTTTGATACTTTTGGCAGTGTGGGCAGGTGCCAAGTCCTGCTGGAAAATTAAGTCATCATCTCTATAAAGCTTGTCTGCTGAAGGAAGCATGAAGTGCTCTAAAATGTCCTGGTAAACGGCTGCGTTGACTCTGGACTTAAAAAAGCACAGTGGACCAACACCAGCAGATGACATGGCTCCCCAAATCAACACAGACTGTGGAAACTTCACACTGGACATCAAGCATTTTGGATTGTGTGCCTCTCCATTCTCCCTCCATACTTTGGGACCTTGGTTTTCAAAGGAGATGCAAAATTTGCTCTCATCAGAAAAGAGGACTTTGGACCACTAAGCAACAGACCAGTTCTTTTTTTTTTTCTTTAGTCCAGGTCCAGGATCCGTCTGTGTGGGGTGGCTCTTGATGCACTAACTCCAGCATCAGTCCACTCCTTCTGAAGCTCCCCACACTTTTGAATGGCCTTTTCCTGGCAATCCTCTCTAGGCTGCAGTCATCCCTGCTGCTTGTGCACCTTTTTCTTCCACTTAACGTTCTATTAATGTGCTTTGATACAGCACTTTGAGAACATCCAACTTCTTTTACAATTTCCTTTTGAGGCTTCCCCTCCTTGTGGAGGGTGTCAATGATGGTTTTCGGTACAACTGTCAGGTCAACAGTCTTCCCCATGATTGTGAATTGTACTGAACAAGATTGAGAGACCATTTAAAGGCTCAGGAACCCTTTGCAGGTGGTTTGGATTAATTAGCTGATTAAGGTGTGACACTTTGAGCCTACAATATTGAACCACTTCATAATATTCTAATTTTCTGATATTTTGGATTTTCTTAAACTGTAAGCCACAATCATCAAAATTATAACAAATAAAGGCTTGAAATATCTCACTTTGCATGTATTGAGTCTATATAATATATTAGTTTCACCTTTTAAGTTGAATTACTGAAATAAATGAACTATTGCATGCTATTCTAATTTTCTGAGTTTCACCTGTAAATGTGCTTACAACAGGGAATGCACGATGCTCATGTTGTATATCTGTGCAAGTGCTGGTCTGTGTCTTCACGAACATGCCCCCTCTAATGTCATGCCACAAATGAATGGCATCATACCCAGACCACTATTATTAGAACACAGACAAAACCTGTTGTATTTAGATACAGTGACTTCACTTGCACTAAGGATTGTTCCAGCTGGTAATATTCTTATCTGTGGTGTTCAAAATTCTTACTTGGTCCGGTTTGATAGTTCGTTTCATACAAGTAAAGATAAAAAAAACAACACAATAGTGTCTTACTGTTGAGAGGGTTAACACCACATAAGTGTCCAAACATAAAATAGGGAAGTGGTGTCCAGGTTTCTTTCCAAAGTCCAGACAGTCCCACATCCGTAGTATCACTGGATATGATGACCACGGAACACAGTGCAAACTCTTATATATATATGCTTTCGTGAAACAGAGTGGTGAAAAGCTCATAAAGGTTTCTTTACATCATCTGTGATCCATCCCAGAATTGAACATGTGATAGCATAATTACTCCAAAGGAATATAAAACCGAATAAAAATAAAAGGGATCCAGTCAGGATACAGTCAGTCGGGACACCGGCTGTCAAAAGGCCAACGCCGGCATCCCGACAACCAGGATCCCTATAGAGTGACTGCTGGGACGTTAGAGAGGTAAGCCATGCGCACAGGAGGGGGACCACGGAGGTTAGGTCTAGGCTGCCGGGGGAAGGGATAGGGTTAGGCTGCGGGGAGGGGGTGTTAGGGTTAGGCTGCGGGGGGGGCTGGGGAGAGAGAGATTGGCTGCAGGAGGGAAGGTTAGGGTTAGGGGGGTGAGGGGTGGCTTGCTTCCTGACCCCTGACGAGATTTTACACATTGTGATGCCACGGTCGGTATTCTGACTGCCGGCATATTGCCAGCCGGTATTTCAACCCAAATAAAAGCTATAATGCAATAATAAGTTGCAAACACAAGCTTTTATAATAAAAACATATAAGGGGGAGTATCCATACCATATGGATGTAAAAATATAACACACCACTACACCGCATCAGATGGAACCCGGGCATCAATGCAAATGGTATGGTAAATAAGGATAGGACCTCGTACCCCATTTTTGCATTATACAGTACAGTAGCTTTTTTTTTATTCTGTGTTATATTCCTTTGGAGTAATTACGCTATCACATGTTCAATTCTGGAGTGGATCACAGGTGATGTAAAGAAACCTTTATGAGCTTTTCACCACTCTGTTTCGTGTAATCATACATGTAAGAGTTTGCACTGTGTTCCATATTCATCACATCCAGTGATACTACAGATGTGGGACTGTCTGGATGTATGCATGTATATGTAGATTGGTGACTTAATTGTGACTCGCGCTACTTTGGAGTGCAGCGCCATAAATTCCATTGTCTTTTTCTATTGTATTTATTCTCATAACCTGTTGTATTGTGACAGGATTACCACAAATGATTAAAAGTGAGAGGATGGCTTTGTATTAGATAAAAGGATTATGGTGGGGGACAGTAAAAATGGCTCTCTTAGCAAGATGAGATCTGCAAGCACATTTGGTTACACCTTTAATTAATGTATTCGCATTTTTACAACTTGAATACTTTACATTAACCTAATACAAATATTAGTGACAAAATAGTGTATTTAAATTAGGATTTGTTTGACTTTGTTATTTAGTAATTGTTAGATAAAATTTTTTGACTATACATCTGTTGTAGACTATGGGGTATATTCAATAAGAGTCGGGTCCATTCCGAAAAAGTGCTCTGAACAGCACGAAACGCGTTGGTGGACAAGTGGTATCACAGACAAGAACATCTACGCCGCTTTGCGGACCCGAACTGACGTCGCTATTTCCGGCTTTTCTACAACATCCTTCTCCAGCTGGACGCAGCGGTGAGAGCCGCGACTCACAAAACCGGCCACGGACAGCCCTCACAGCGATACCAACGGCTGATGAATCCCCGCGGGTAAGTTAGGGACAGATAGAATCTGGACTTTTACATCTATATCTGGATACCACCAACCTAACCATTTCTCAAAAGAGCTGTAAACAGAAGTTTTTAAGTATTAATCATTATTCTTTTTTACAGGTGCCACACTCACTTTCTACACGCATAATTTAGCGCTCGTTTTAACCTACAGTTGTCGGAATGAACCCGACAACCCCTATTCAATGGACGGCCAAATCCGACTGTCGGATTTGGCCGTACACAGGTCCTGTGCTGCCGCTGCTCAGCGCCTACTGATGCGCTGACAGCAGCGGTGCAGATGGCGGCGGCGGGCGTGAGCGGGACAGTGGCAGGAGGCGCAAGCTGCGGGGGACATGTCTGCGGCGGGGGGAGCAGAGATCGGCGAGCGGCAGGAGGAGTAGGCTGTGGGGGGACATGTCTGCGGCGGCTGGTGGAAGTGCTGCATGGAGAGAGGTGCGGCTGAAGCCGCCGATCAGCGTGCATTCCGACAAGTCGGGTTTCCCAACTTATCAGAATAAACAGGGCGCTACTGAATAGGTCGGAACCCCTTCCGACCTAAAACTGTCGGAAGCTGCCGTCTTTTCCACAAGACGGCAGCTTCCGACAGTTATTGAATATACCCCTAAGCAGGCAAAGGCCTACCTACTACACCAGTCTTCTACTAAGCAATGATAGAACAAGTGGATGGTACACAGTACGGATTACTACAGACAGACAAACACAATGAAACACTGTAAACAGTCTTCATACAGCAATTTATATGTACAACCTCAAAATAGAAAACACAGCATACGTATGTGATCTATTATCAAGAATGTTTGGAACTTTTCTTGAAAGCCCCCTAAACCTTAAATGCAAATTGCTGGGGTATAGACGCGATCCGCAGGAGCTTGGGCACACTGAAAAGACTGGGTGTGAACTGGCTCCTCCCTCTATGCCCCTCCTCCAGACCTCAGTTATAGGAACTGTGCCCAGGAGAGACGGACATTTCGAGGAAAGGATTTTTGCGTAAACTAAGGGCTACAAACATAACAGCCCACACCACAAACATACTGTACAACCGGAGTAACAGTAAACCAGATAACAGTATGAATTAACAACAGCAACAAGCTGAAAACCAGAAATACACAACCCGTGTATAAACTAATTTAACCAACAAGAATACACTGCAAGTAACAGTCCGCACTGGGATGGGCGCCCAGCATCCTCTACGGACTAGGAGAAAAGGATTTACCGGTAGGTACTAAAATCCTATTTTCTCTTACGTCCTAGAGGATGCTGGGGACTCCAAAAGGACCATGGGGTTTATACCAAAGCTCCAGACCGGGCGGGAGAGTGCGGACGACTCTGCAGCACCGACTGAGCAAACGCAAGGTCCTCATCAGCCAGGATATCAAACTTATAGAACTTAGCAAAAGTGTTTGAACCTGACCAGGTAGCCGCTCGGCAAAGCTGTAAAGCCGGGACGCCTCGGGCAGCCGCCCAAGATGAGCCCACTTTCCTGGTAGAATGGGCTTTTACTGACTTCGGCACCGGTAGCCCGACCGAAGAATGAGCCTGCTGAATCGTACTGCAAATCCAGCGTGCAATAGTCTGTTTTGAAGCAGGATGACCAATCTTGTTGGAAGCATACAGGACAAACAGCGCCTCAGTTTTCCTGGCAACAGCCGTTCTGGCGACGTAGATCTTCAAAGCTCTCACAACATCCAGAGACTTTGGAACCGCCACAGCATCCGTAGCCACCGGCACCACAATAGGTTGGTTAATGTGAAACGAAGAAACCACCTTCGGCAGAAATTGTTGACGAGTCCTCAATTCCGCCCTATCCGAATGAAAAATCAAGTACGGGCTCTTATGAGATAAGGCCGCCAACTCTGACACCCGCCTGGCAGACACCAGCGCCAACAGCATGACTACCTTCCAAGTGAGAAACTTCAACTCAACCTTACGCAAAGGTTCAAACCAGGAAGACATGAGAAACTGTAAGACCACCTCAAGATCCCACGGAGCCACAGGAGGCACAAACGGAGGATTGATATGCAATACTCCTTTCACAAATGTCTGAACCTCTGGGAAGACAGCTAATTCCTTTTGAAAAGAAAATAGACAAAGCCGAAAATCTGCACTTTGATGGAGCCTAATTTCAGGCCTGCATCTACACCTGCCTGCAAAAAGTGGAGAAAACGACCCAAATGAAAATCTTCCGCAGGAACCATTTTAGTCTCACACCAGGAAACATACTTTCTCCAAATACGGTGATAATGTTTCACCGTAACCTCCTTCCTAGCCTTAATGAGAGTGGGAATGACCTCCCTGGGAATACCCTTACGAGCTAAGATCTGGCGCTCAACTTCTATGCCGTCAAACGCAGCCGCGGTAAGTCTGGAAACACGCCTGGACCCTGCAACAACAAGTCCTCTCTTAGAGGAAGCGGCCAAGGATCTTCCACCAGTAATTCCTGAAGATCCGGGTACCAGGCCCTTCTTGGCCAATCTGGAACGACGAGAATCGCCTGAACCCCTGCTCGTCGAATGATCCCCAGTACCTTTGGAATGAGAGGAAGTGGAGGGAACACATATACCGACTGGAACACCCACGGAGACACCAGGGCGTCCACTGCACTGGCTTGGGGGTCCCTTGACCTGGAACAATACCTCGGGAGCTTCTTGTTGAGACGAGACTCCATCATGTCGATCAACGGAATTCCCCAACGCTTTCTCACCTCTGCAAATACCTCTTGGTGAAGAGCCCACTCTCCCGGATGGAGATCGTGTCTGCTGAGGAAATCTGCTTCCCAGTTGTTCACCCCCGGTAGGAAGACTGCTGACAGGGCGCTCACGTGTTGTTCCGCCCAGCGAAGGATTCTTGTGGCCTCCGCCATTGCCGCTCTGCTCCTTGTTCCGCCTTGACGGTTTATATGTGCCACCGCTGTGATGTTGTCTGACTGCACCAGGAAAGGTCGACCCTGAAGAAGGCTTCTTGCTTGTAGCAGGCCGTTGTAAATGGCTCTTAACTCGAGAACATTTATGTGGAGACAAGCTTCCTGGAGCGACCATCTCCCCTGGAAGTTTCTTACTTGGGTGACTGCACCCCAGCCCCGGAGACTTGCATCTGTTGTCAGAAGTACCCAGTCCAGGACACCGAACCGGCGTCCTTCTAGGAGGTGAGAACTTTGTAGCCACCACAGGAGAGAAATTCTGGCTCTGGGAGATAGACTTATCTTCCGGTGCATGTGCAGGTGAGACCCGGACCATTTGCTCAGCAAGTCCCACTGAAACACCCGGAATGGCTTCGTACGCCGCAACCATTTTTCCCAGAACCCGAGTACAGTGATGGATTGACACACTCGTCGGCCTCAGAAGATCCCTGACCATCGACTGCAGTTCCAGAGCTTTTTCTTCTGGAAGAAATACTCTCCGTAACTCCGTGTCCAGAATCATGCCCAGAAAAGACAGCCGAGTGATCGGAATCAACTGAGATTTCTGCAAATTTAGCACCCAACCGTGCTGTCGCAGCACCGACAGCGCCAAATTTACACTCCTCAGCAACCGTTCCTTGGACCTCGCCTTTATCATGAGATCGTCCAAGTACGGGATAATGGAAACCCCTTGCTTTCGAAGGAGAACCATCATTTCTGCCATGACCTTGGTGAAAATCCTCGGGGCCGTGGAAAGCCCAAACGGCTACATCTGAAATTGGTAATGAGAATCCTGTATCGCAAACCTGAGGAAGGCCTGATGCGAAGGATATATCGGGACGTGTAAGTAGGCATCCTTTATGTCGACTGACGCCATAAAATCCCCCCCTTCTAGGCTGGAAATCACAGCTCGAAGAGATTACATCTTGAACTTGAAAACTTTCAAGTATGGATTGAGGGATTTTAGATTCAGAATCGGTCTGACCGAACCGTCCGGTTTCGGCACAACAAAGAGGCTCGAGTAGAACCCCTCCCCCCGTTGTGACGGGGGAACGGGAACAATGACCCTCTGTTGACACAATTTTTGTATCGCTGCCAGCACCACCTCCCTGTCCGGAAGAGACACTGGTAAGGCCGAAATGAAAAACCGGTGAGGGGGCACCTCCCGAAACTCCAGCTTGTATCCCTGAAACACAATCTCTAGGACCCAAGGATCCAGGTCTGATTGAATCCAGACCTGACTGAAGATTCGGAGACGGCCCTCCACCGGTCCGGACTCCCCCAGGGAAGCCCCAGCGTCATGCGGTGGACTTGGTAGAGGAGGGGGAGGACTTTTGGTCGTGGGCGCCTGACACGGCAGGCGACTTCCTTCCCCTTCCTCTACCCTTAGAAGTGAGGAAGGATGAACCTTTTCCACGCCTGTATTTATTGGGACGAAAGGACTGCATCTGCTGATGTGGTGCCTTTTTGTGTTGTGTGGGAACATAGGGAAGAAAAGAGGACTTACCCGCCGTCGCGGTAGAGACTAGGTCCGCCAAGCCGTCCCCAAACAAAACATTACCTTTGAAGGGTAAAGCTTCCATAGCTCTCTTGGTGTCGGCATCAGCATTCCATTGATGGATCCACAACGCCCTCCTGGCCGATATCGACATGGCATTGGCTCTTGATCCCAAGAGACAAACATCCCTCGCCGCATCCTTCAGGTAATCTGCAGCGTCCTTGATATAACCAAGAGTCAAAAGAACATTATCTTTATCAAGGGTATCCATATCATTAGCTAAATTCTCAGCCCATTTAGCAATAGCACTACTCACCCATACCGACGCCACCGCAGGTCTGGGCAATGCACCCGAATTAGCGAAAATGGACTTCAGAGACGTCTTCAGCTTGCGATCCGCCGGATCCTTGAGAGCTGCCATGTCAGGAGACGGAAGCGCCACTTTCTTAGACAAAACGAGATAGAGCTTTGTCAACATTTGGAGACGACTCCCATTTTTCCCTGTCATCAGAGGGGAAAGGATACGCCATGTAAATCCTCTTGGGAATCTGCCACTTCTTGTCCGGCGACTCCCAAGCCTTTTCACAAAGAGTATTCATTTCATGAGAGGGGGGAAACTTCATCTCAGGTTTTTTTCCCTTGAACAAGCAAAATCCTTGTTTCCTGTACCGCAGGTTCATCAGAAATGCGTAAAACATCTTTTATAGCCACAATCATGTATTGAATATTCTTAACTAATCGTGGATGCAAAGCAGCCTCAGTGAAATCGACCTCGAATCAGAGTCCGTGTCGGTATCAGTATCTACCACTTGAGTAAACATCCGCTTTTGTGACCCCGATGGGGTCTGCACCTGAGACAAAGCCTCCTTCATGGACTTTTTCCACACCTGCGTCTGTGACTCAGACTTATCCAACCTCTTTGATAAGGAAGCTACATTCGTATTAATTGTACTTAGCAATGTGCGTAAATCAGGTCTCGGCTGTGCCGACAGGCCCAAATCTAGACCCGCATCCGCTCCCCCAATAACCTCCTCTGGTGAATAACATTCAGCCTCAGACATGCCAACACGTATTATCGACACACGGACACACACAGAATGTCTCAGCTAGGGGACAGGCCCACAATGAAGCCCAGATAGAGGACACAGAGGGAGTATGCCAGCCCACACCCCAGCGCCCAAATATCCCATAAAGGGATATATGTGACCAGCGCTGTTTTAATTATAAGAAAATGCACCACAAACTGCGCCATCCCCCCCTGATTAGCTCCCCGTTACTTTGAGAGGAGCTGTGGAGGTCCCGGGCCAGCGTCTCCTTCGGCCGCGTGTGGAGGAGAAAATGGTGCTGTGAGCCACGCGGCTAAGCTCCGCCCCTTCCCGGCGCACTTCAGCCCGCTAAATTTGAAAGCTTAAAAATGCCGGCGGGGGTCTGCGAAACGGTGCCGAGGCACCGAAAAGGCTTCTGCCGGCTCCCGGACCCCAGTAACATGCTGCCATGCACCCTGTGAGTGCCGTTAGGGATAGTGTGTGGGAGAATGGAGCGCAGCGTTACCGCTGCGCTGTACCTGGTTACTGAAGTCTTCTGCCGTCCTGAAGTCTTCTGTTCTTCTCATACTCACCCGACTTCTGTCTTCTGTGATGGGGGTGACGGCGCGGCTCCGGGAACAAGCAGCTAGGCGCACCAAGTGATCGAACCCTCTGGAGCTAATGGTGTCCAGTAGCCGAGAAGCAGAGCCCTTAAACTAAGAAGAAGTAGGTCTGCTTCTCTCCCCTCACTCCCCCGCTGCAGGGAGCCTGTAGCCAGCAGGTCTCCCTGAAAATAAAAAACCTAACAAAAGTCTTTTCAAGAGAAACTCAGGAGAGCTCCCCTAGTGAGTGTCCAGTCAGTCCTGGGCACAAAGTCTAACTGAGGTCTGGAGGAGGGGCATAGAGGGAGGAGCCAGTTCACACCCAGTTTAAGTCTTTTCAGTGTACCCCATGGTCCTTTTGGAGTCCCCAGCATCCTCTAGGACGTAAGAGAAATAAAATAGTTTTTTAAACATTCATATCTATATATATAGCGGTGTCCTACTATGTTACTCCATAGTGCTTTACACTTCCAGCCAAACACAGAAAAAGAACAAGACTATGGTCCCGCTTCATCAAAGTTTTGGGGGACATCTGCAAATCTAAAGTATATCAGAGATGTATCTAGGTGGGGACCGCAGCAGTAATCGGAGACATGTGCTGCGATCCCTAGTTTTACATTACACAAACAGCCCCCATTGGGTTATATGGGGGCTGAAATTTGTGAGCTTTAACAAGCTGCTTGGCTGTTGGTTAAGACCATATTTACATTAGCCATTGTAGCATGAGCTACTTTCCGTAACTTTTACTAGGAAAGGGATCTGTAGGTAATGGACGCTCGTGTATGCGTTGGTCTGATAACCATTAGCAATAACTTTACTTTTACCTGTCATAGTGCTCCTACCAGAGATCCTGTCCCTGTGTGTGTATTTTAGTACATTGCAGCAATGCTAGATTTCTTACTGAAGAGAGGCTATAAAACACTCAAAGCTGGGTGTACACTAACTGATGAGTTCCCCAGCCACAATGTGATGTAACCATCCGGTGTAATACGGCGCAATGTATCGTTACAGCAGGCCGCCGCTGTTCAATACATCATCCCATCTAACATGCCGCACATCAAATAGGATGATGCGATGAACCACCACCGTGAACACGCAGTTAGGCTTACACACTATACAATGCATATGATAGATCATTCCAATCCACGTAGGCATTACAAGGGATGGATAAAACCCGACTTATAGGTTGCCATGGCAATTAAAAACACATTTCCCTTATGTTTTATAACCATTTGAGAACCCTTAAAACTAGTTCCCAGCATTCAACGCAAACTTATTACTGTTTACAGTACAGCTCTACATGTTAAGAAAGAGATGTGTAATGAAACTCAGTGGTAGATGTATACACCTGCGTTATGGGGTATAGCGGTTTCTGCACACAGTATATGCAGCAGATACCGATTCTCCTCATGTATTATTGTGGTGTTGTGTGTAAAATGATGGGGGTGCCGCATGTCATTATCGGCGCTCCTATCTGCTAAATAGTGCGGCAATATGCAAACCAATGTATAAACGGTCATTTACGCTGACCATTCCGCATTTCGCCTTTAGTGATTTTGTCAGCTTAGACTGGCACTGCTGCAGTGGGAGTCAGTGGAAGCCTGGCTGAATTTCTCCCCAGAGAGAGCAGAGACGGCAGTTAAAGAGATAGGGGAGGTGGGAGGGGAACATGGCACATGGGTCCTACCAGTCAGACTTCACCTCAAAAAGTGGTCTGGTCATCAGCGGAGGTGCCCGAAAAGCAGCATGGCAAGGGGTGGGAAGAGGGGTAGCAGATCCAATATCAAGGAAGAGAGCCGAGTAGCTGCACAAATCTAGTATATCATATGTAGTTACACAATGTTTGTTAGAATTTCTTGATTTTGGTAAGATTGATCTAAAGTGTTAAGCTGGGTATACACTGGAGCGATGTCGCTCCAAAACGACATATTGCTTACATTTCTCAGTGTATACCCAGGATTGTGCGCTCCCGCAGTCGCATATGACAGACGCTTGGTTTGATGTGTACATCAAACCAAGAGTCTGTTGCTAGCATCCCGTGTTATGTTAACGAAGGATGGAACATGGCTGTTCTGTCATTCATTAAAGTCGCCCCAGTGTGTAGGGCAATTCGAGCTGACGGGGATTCGTTCCTATGTCGGAACGAATCCTTGTCGCGCTAGTGTGTACCCAGGTTTAGAGTGCAATAAACACATTTCTCTTACGTCCTAGAGGATGCTGGGGACTCCAAAAGGACCATGGGGTATAGACGGGATCCGCAGGAGCTTGGGCACACTGAAAAGACTTTGACTGGGTGTGAACTGGCTCCTCCCTCTATGCCCCTCCTCCAGACCTCAGTTAGACTTTGTGCCCAGGAGTGACTGGACACACACTAGGGGAGCTCTACTGAGTTTCTCTAGAAAATACTTTTTTTAGGTTTTTTATTTTCAGGGAGAACTGCAGGCTACAGGCTCCCTGCATCGTGGGACTGAGGGGAGAGAAGTCAGACCTACTTCTACCTAGTTAAGGGCTCTGCTTCTTAGGCTACTGGACACCATTAGCTCCAGAGGGTTCGATCACTTGGTTCGCCTAGCTGCTTGTTCCCGGAACCGCGCCGTCACCCCCCCCCCACAGAAGCCAGAAGAAAGAAGCCGGGTGAGTATGTGAAGATCCGAAGACATCAGACGGCAGAAGACTTCAGTAAAGAGGTAGCAGCGCAGCGGTAGCAGCGCAGCGGTAGCGCTGCGCTCCATGCTCCCACACACTTCACCAACGGCACTTGCGGGTGCCGGGCGCTGGGGGGGAGGCGCCCTGGGCAGCATGTTACTGGGGTCTTAAAGGGCTGGCAGACAGGCATTTTCGGTGCCCGGGCACCGTTTTCCATACCCCCGCCAGCATAGCAGTTTGAATTTTTGCGGGACTGAAGCGCACCGGGAAGGGGCGGATATTTGGTGCTTATATTTTAATTAAAAGCAGCGCTATCAACATATACTGTTTTGGTGGGATATATGGACGCTGGGGTGTGAGCTGGCATACTCCCTCTGTGTTTTCTCTCTCCGGGCTTCCTTGTGGGTCTGTCCCCTGGCTGAGGTAGTGTGTGTGTGTGTGTGTGTGTGTGTGTGTGTGTGTGTGTGTGTGTGTGTGTGTGTGTGTGTGTGTGTCGGTACTACGTGTCGGCATGTCTGAGGCTTAGTGTTACTCCCCGGAGGAGGTTGCTGGGGGCGCAGAAATGGGGCTGGAGGTTGCTCTGTCGGCACAGCAGACACCTGATTTGGTTACTATGTTAAGTGCACTTAATGCAAATGTGGCCTCATTGTCTAAGAGGTTGGATAAATCTGAATCTCAGACACAAGTGTGGAGGAAATCCATGTAGGATGCTTTGACCCAGGTGCAGGCCCCGTCGGGGTCACAAAAGCGTTTGTTTACCCAGATGGTAGATATGGATACCGACACGGATTCTGATT
Organism: Pseudophryne corroboree; assembly: GCF_028390025.1. Classification (NCBI taxonomy): domain Eukaryota; kingdom Metazoa; phylum Chordata; class Amphibia; order Anura; family Myobatrachidae; genus Pseudophryne; species Pseudophryne corroboree. Next base: position 612,890,513 of record NC_086444.1, on the reverse strand, counting down.
CCGATGTCGACTTCAATGAGGCTACTTTACACCCAAGGCTAGTTAAGAGTATTCAGTACATGATTGTGGCTATTAAAGATGTTTTACGTATCTCTGACGAACCTGCGGTGCAGGAAACAAGGATTTGTTTATTTAAGGGGAAAAGGCCTGAGGTGAAATTTCCCCCCTTTCATGAAATGAATTCTCTTTGTGAAAAGGCTTGGGAGTCGCCGGACAAGAGGTGGCAGATTCCCAAGAGAATTTTCATGGCATATCCTTTCCCCTCTGATGACAGGGAAAAATGGGAGTAGTCTCCGAATGTCGACAAGGCTCTATCCAGTTTGTCTAAGAAGGTGGCGCTTCCGTCCCCTGACACGGCAGCTCTCAAGGATCCGGCGGATCGCAAGCTGGAGACGTCTTTGAAGGCCATTTTCGTTAATACGGGAGCATTACTCAGACCTGCTGTGGCGTCGGTATGGGTGAGTAGTGCTATTGCTAAATGGGCTGATAATTTAGCTTCTGATATGGATACCCTTGATAAAGCTAATATTCTTTTGACTCTTGGTTATATCAAGGATGCTGCAGATTACCTGAAGGATGCGGCGAGGGATGTTGGTCTCTTGAGATCAAGAGCCAATGCCATGGCGATCTCGGCCAGGAGGGCGCTGTGGATCCATCAATGGAATGCTGATGCCGACTCCAAGAAAAATATGGAAGCTCTTCCCTCCAAAGGTAGTGTCTTGTTTGGTGACAGCCTGGCTGACCTGGTGTCTACTGCGACTGCGGGTAAGTCATCTTTTCTTCCTTATGTTCCCACACAACACAAAAAGGCACCCCATCAGCAGATGCAGTCCTTTCGACCCAATAAATACAAGCGAGGAAAAGGCTCGTCCTTCCTCGCTTCAAAGGGTAGAGAAAGGGGAAGAAAGTCACCTGCAGTATCAGGCACCCAGGACCAAAAGTCCTCCCCCGCCTCTACCAAGTCCACCGCATGACGCTGGGGCTCCCCTGTGGGAGTCCGGACCGGTGTGGGGCCGTCTCCTGATCTTCAGTCAGGTCTGGGTTCAATCAGGCCTGGATCCTTGGGTCCTAGACATAGTGTTTTAGGGATACAGGCTGGAGTTTCAGGAGATGCCCCCTCACCGTTTTTTCATTTCGGCCTTGCCAGTGTCTCTTCCGGACAGGGAGGTGGTGAATGCAGCAATACAAAAGTTGTGTCAACAGAGGTTCATTATTCCCGTTCCGCCGTCCCAACGGGGGGAGGGGTTCTACTCGAGCCTCTTTGTTGTACCGAAGCCAGATGGTTCGGTCAGACTGATTCTGAACCTAAAATCCCTCAATCCATACTTGAAGGTTTTCAAGTTCAAGATGGAATCTCTTCAAGCTGTGATCTCCAGCCTAGAAGGGGGGGATTTTATGGCGTCAGTCGACATAAAGGATGCCTACTTACTCCTTAAGGCTAGGAAGGAGGTTACGGCGAAACATTATCACCGTATTTGGAGAAAGTATGTTTCGTGGTGTGAGACCAAAACTGCTCCTGCGGAGGAATTTCACTTGGGTCGGTTTCTCCATTTTTTGCAGGCAGGCTTTCGGCTTTATCTATTTTCTTTCAAAAGGAATTGGCCGTCCTTCCAGAGGTTCAGACTTTTGTGAAGGGAGTGCTGCATATCCATCATCCCAATGTGCCGCCTGTGGCGCCATGGGATCTTGAAGTGGTCTTGCAGTTTCTTATGTCTCCCTGGTTTGAACCTTTGCGTAAGGTTGAGTTAAAGTTTCTCACTTGGAAGGTAGTCATGCTTTTGGCTCTGGCGTCTGCCAGGTGAGTGTCAGAGTTGGCGACCTTATCTCACAAGAGTCCATATTTGATCTTCCATTCGGATAGAGCAGAATTGAGGACTCGTCAACAATTTCTGCCGAAGGTGGTTTCTTCGTTTCACATTAACCAACCTATTGTGGTACCTGTGGCTACAGATACGGTGGCAGTTCCAAAGTCTTTTGATGTTGTAAGAGCTTTGAAAATTTACGTTGCCAGAACGGCTCTTACCAGGAAAACTGAGGCTCTGTTTGTCCTGTATGCTTCCAACAAGATTGGAAATCCTGCTTCTAAGCAAACTATTGCACGCTGGATTTGTAATACGATTCAGCAAGCTCATTCTTCGGCTGGGCTACCGTTGCCGAAGTCAGTAAAGGCCCATTCTACCAGAAAAGTGGGCTCATCTTGGGCGGCTGCCCGAGGGGTCTCGGCACTTCAGCTTTGCCGAGCAGCTACGTGGTCGGGTTCAAACACCTTTGCTAAGTTTTACAAGTTTGATACCCTGGCTGATGAGGACCTCATGTTTGCTCAATCGGTGCTGCAGAGTCGTCCGCACTCTCCCGCCCATTCTGGAGCTTTGGTATAGACCCCATGGTCCTTTTGGAGTCCCCAGCATCCTCTAGGACGTAAGAGAAAATAGAATTTTAGTACCTGCCGGGAAATCCTTTTCTCCTACTCCGTAGAGGATGCTGGGCGCCCATCCCAGTGCGGACTGTTCCTTGCAGTTAGGTTGATACTGGTTGTTTTCGGTTACACGTGCATTGTGCATCAGTTATGTTCAGCTTGTTGCTGTTGTTAGTTCATACTGTTATCTGGTTTCATGCTACTCCAGTTGTACGGTGTGTTTGTGGTGTGGGCTGGTATGTTTCTTGCCCTTAGTTTAACAAAAATCCTTTCCTCGAAATGTCCGTCTCTCCTGGGCACAGTTCCTATAACTGAGGTCTGGAGGAGGGGCATAGAGGGAGGAGCCAGTTCACACCCAGTCAAAGTCTTTTCAGTGTACCCAAGCTCTTGCGGATCCCGTCTATACCCCATGGCCCTTTTGGAGTCCCCAGCATCCTCTACGGACTAGGAGAAAAGGATTTACCGGCAGGTACCAAAATCCTATTTTTGTTTTCAGCTTACACATTTTATACTACACAATTACTGGCTCCTAATATATACCACCGACTTCTGCCTTGAGGATATTTATCGAAGCCTAAGCATTAAACAATGTCCAAACACTATTTTAATTAATGTACATTTCGGTTGATCTTTAGTAAATGATAATTTAATTCACTTGGCGATACTTTTAGGATGCAGGCAACAATCACCACAAGAGGCAGCTGTGGCCTTCCCCCCACTCTAATTCTCTGTTTACAGAGTTGACCTTCCACCCCCTTGTCTCCGTGCAGATAGAAACAGAGCTGATGTGTCTCCTTTTTCTCTATGGAGACAGAAGCTGTGCTTCCCCCCATATTCTCTGCTGTATACAAGCCATGATTACTCCTCAGCATACAGTGATGGAGCTTGTCCCTTGTACAGAGACAATTAGTGCTGATCTGCCAGAAGGTCGCCCCTTTCTTATAAACACATGCAAAAAGTGTGGAGTCTTCCTTCCATTCTATGCCGAGTTAAGCAATACTGACCTTTTCCCTCTGCACACACACAGAAGCAGGGCTGATCTCCCCCCTCCTCTCTGCACAACACTGCTGACCCTGTCTACCCACTCTTCTGGGCAGATAAAGGCAGCCTGAGCTACTTCTTCCTGCACAGATACAGGAGCACCAATCTCTACTACTTTCCTGCACAGATACAGTGCTGTAGTGCAATCATCTCTCCTGCATGGATACAAGCGGTGCCCATCTCTCCAGCTCTACCTCCTCTGGCTATATATAGGCAGCCTCCACACAGGAACACAACAGCACTGCTCTCTGTAACTATACCCATGCTGGCACTGCTTACACACTGTGTGATTCAGCTCCCAAACCCACTGTTTTCTATGTATTTAAATGCCATCACCTTATACACTCCCCTTCATTCTCTGTATAAATGGCAATGCCATTTACCCAATTGTTATAAATAGTGTTGTATCTGTCCACAACATGCAAATGGAGCACCTCTAGCTCTGCTCTGGACACAGTGAAGAATGGTTGACTGTCATATTTTTATATGGGGATGGGGCTCACGTCAGTTAATATTATTTTCTCATATCTCCATTTACAAAGAGCTTATAAACCACAGGCCCCTAACACATACAGGGGTCTCATCAGCTGCCCCCACTCTGCAGGCAGCACTGATCTCTGTAGCGTTCTGTATAATAAGGTCAGTGATCTCTCCCCCCAACTCTGTACTTGGTTCACTCCATGTTTGCTGAGCCCTGCGAGGAATGTGCTGAACTGAGGAAGTGGCAGCAGAATGAGGGAGGAGAGGGGGAAAGAAAGAGCTTTTATTTACTTTCTAATGCCTGAATGAGCGCAGAGGATTCACTCAAGCAGGGAAAGGGCACAGAGCTCTAAGCTCATCAAAAGAAGGGCAGAGTGGCGAGCAACAGAAAAGAAGGGGATGGCGACGGGAAAAAAAGGAGGGCAGAAAGGCTGATGGATGGAATAGAGCAGAGAGCTGAGCGAAAAAGAAAGATAAGGGAAAATGGACAGGATGGGACATAACTGAAAGCAGGTAATATGAGAAGGGGAGAGTCAAAAGGAGTGAAGGGATGGAGGCATGAAGGAGGAAACACATGTGAAGAAGACAGAGCTAGGGATTACAGAACCCATCGTTTTCACATTAAAATTATTGTGTATCCCGATCTCTTGCTCTTATTAAGCCCTCTGCAAGCCCCATTATTCCTCCCACATAATTGCTTTTTTGTCCTCTACTCCACTGCCATGCACAGCAGCAGCACAAACATGTGATTCACTGCTCTGACCTTTATCTACAAAGAGGTCATGTGGTCACATGATAAGGTGTTGTTCCTGGACGTCACCTGCCCTTTATTCATGCACCCTGCCCTTGGCGTTTTATCTACACTCACAGATTATCACAGCTGCTATCTTCTACCTGAAAGCAAGAAATCTGTAGCTTAGAAGGTAAAAGATATAGGCTAGCAGCTACATAGGATCATGGAAAGGATAATATATACACACAAATAATTGTTAACAATAATAACAGACTTGTTGCCATGAAAAAGACACTGCCAGGGAGCTATTACTAAATTACATTTTATGTTTCCTACAAGTAGAGAGAGTCTATCATATTGGGAAGTAATACACAATTTTCACTTTCCTTTATTCTTAGCTGGTAAATGAGATATGTGACACAAATACAGAATGTTGCTGATTTAATAATAAAAAAAAAAAACCACATACTGTATTCAAAAGCCTAACTACACTGTGGGGCATACTTGCCTACCTGACCCTCTCCATGAGGGAGAAAATGCTCTGTTCCTGGACTTTCCTGGTAATGTATGATTGTCATCACCCGTGGTGAGCTAGGTAATTGATAAGAAAGGTGTTTCACCACAGGTGATGGCAATCATACATTACCAGGAAAGTCCAGGAACAGAGCATTTTCTCCCTCATGGAGAGGGTCAGGTAGGCAAGTATGCTGTGGGGTATCCAATTAGCTGCAGAAATTTTTTGCATAGAAAAAAAAAAAAGTAATTTAACGTAATTTTTGCCCGATAGTCATTATCAGCTATACAATTAGAGCCGTGGTTTGTTTTTTGTGTAAAAATGTACCCCTAATTGCCCGAAAACACATAGGGTCCATATAAAGCCATGGACCTATATGTTTTCACAGCACCTATCACCGGAAAAAAATGGATACTTATTAGGTATTTGGTTTTGCCTGCCATCCCCAGTAATCGCCAACATAGGGGGGAGTCAATTAGCCAATGTAAATTACTGCAGCTAATTGGATAGTGTACTATATCACGCCCAACCTCTTTTCTAAAATGATCCCCATTATCTCGCATATTGCGCCCATTGTAATCAGGTTTAGCTGCGTACAGGGGGGGGTAGCGTGCTGAAATGATGATACCACGCCCGTCAACTGAAACAGAACGGGTGTGGAAGGGAGACGAAAGAATTGAATAGCGCCCATTGTGCCTTAAATGCAACATCGTGAGTGAAAAAGTTGCTTCCATCTATTAGACTATTGGGGGAATTCAATTAGCCTCGATAATTTAAGGGGCAGAAATAACTAAGATTTTTCATTTTTTGCACCCGTTAAATTATCTGGTTTTGGGTAATAACACATAGAAGCCGTGATAAGTTCACGGATCTATGCGTTTTCACCGCCCGATTCGTGAAAACGGGCTAATTATGATTTTTTTCCCCAGAGCCTGATGAGGAACCAAATAACTGTTGCTGACCTCAGGGGATCAGTATGATTTGCAGAAGGACAGGATGCCGGCTGTCAGTATACAGACAGCAGCATCCCGTCCGTCAAAATCCCGACAGCCCCCTCATTGAGGTCCCTAACCCTCACCTTTTCCCTACCCTAAACCTCCCTTGGGGTTGCATAACCCTTACCCTCCCCGCTAGGTGCCTAGCCCTAACCCTCCTTTCCCCGCTACCTAACCCACACCTCCCCTTCTTAGTGCCTAACCCTCCCTCCCCATCACTATCCCTAGCCTTCCCGTTCTTGATCCCTAACGCTAACCTCCCTTCACCTGCCTAAATCAAACTTCTCAAACCACAACCCTCACCCCCCTCCCGCCGTGTCCAAACTCGGGTACCTGGCGTCGGTATATTGACCGCCGGGATCCCAGCCGTTGGGAAGCCAAACGCTTCCCGACCTCAGGGCTAATTGGGTAGCCCGTGGGGTCAATTAGCCTACGGTAAAATAACCACAGCTAATTGAATTCCTCCCTATATTTGGCAGACCATATTTACTTCTGGGTGATGTCATTTCTTTTTTTATACAATCATTTTTTATTGAAAAAATTTAAGAAGTTTTGACAAAAGGGCACAACAAGTACCAATATATGCAGGCCAACAGAGTCATGTGACAAAAAAAAACATCAATCGGTAATACAATTTATATAGTGTAGTAAATGTAGTCGATAGAACAGGAGGAGACAAAAGTGATCAAACCCACCAATATGATTAATATGATAGCGTCTCCATTAATTTAGAAGGTGTCACATCAAATTATCAAAACTTCCAAGTTTTACCAAAAAGAAAAGACAAAACAATATATCCAGATGAAAACAAATAACTTGAAATAGAAATCAAAGAAGAACAGAGCAAGAATAGGAAGAAAAGCAAGAAAGAAGAACAAGAAGAACAAGAGAGGAGAGGAGAAGAAAGTCAAATTCAAACCACTCCGAATTGGGAGTCCCTCGGAGAGGGAGGGGCCAGTAAGAGGCAGATGTAAGAAGGAAAAATCTGTAGTGAAAAGGACGTAGATCAGCAATCCATAGGAGCAACAAGGTAAGCAGGGGAGGACTTATAGTCTAACCACGGAGACCAGGTGGAAACAAAATCATGAGACCTGCCAATTGACGAAAGCAACAAATCCTCCATATGCATAAAATAGTCGATTTTCGCAAACCATGAACGACGCGGGGGGATCTCCATAGAGCTGGAATAACAGCTTGGGCTACATTGCTCAGGTGTCGTAGCAGAGATTTCTTATATTGTGACATAGTTATGTTGGAGTGGTTAATTAGCCAGAAGGCAGGGCCAAGCGGGACCTTAGATCCCAAGATAACTTGCCAAAAGAGTTGGAGGGGAGGGGGGGGGCAATCCCACCAAATGTGGAACAGTGTACCTACAGAGGAGGAGCAGCGCCAGCACTGAGCCGAAATAGCAGGGTACATCGCATGGAGAAGAGAAGGGTGCCGATACCACCTCGTGATGATTTTGTATTGAGTTTCCCTAATCTGAATACAGACCGAACTCTTGTGTGTTTTAAGGAATATTCTCTCCCAATCACAAGATGATAAAGAAACACCCAAATCCCTCTCCCATGCCGCGGCAAAAGAAGGGGGATGTGTGGGTGTGGAATGATGAACAATCCTATATAGGGAGGAAATAGTGTGTGTTGGATTGTGGGTGGCAACACAGAGTTTCTCGAACAAGGTCAATTCTCTAGAAGCCTCTTGGAATCTTGAGCCAGAAACCAAGAAATGTCTAATTTGTAAAAATTTCCAGAAATCACTTTGACGGATGTCCCCTGGATGATGTCATTTCTATGACTCCTGTGAATCAATGTCCTACTCAGAGGGTTTTTGAATGACAATGACTTGTATTACACATAATTTACTGTACATTAAGACTGTGGTATGCCCTAACAATTCAATTGGTGTATGGATGTGTCAATGAGCTGCCATATACATTGAATTACCCAGAAGTCTGTTATGTTTTTGGATCGGCTTATTTGCAAATTACCCATAGGGTGTGTAGTTCAGGGAAATTCTCTCATTATTTTAGTAAGATGTGGGAAAACTGTGACCAAGTACCATCTAAACTAAAACTAGTAAGATTAGACTAAAATAGCTGGTAAGAATTTGTACCCTACATGCAGAGAACCACAGTATACCCAAGACTTTCAGTCAGCCATTATATCACGACCACTAATATATTATTTATATAATTCTATATATACTATACAATATGAGGATATCAGAAGCCACTGAAGACTTCTGTGACCATGTGAAGGCCAAATATTGTAGACTGTGATTATACACAGAATAACCTGTTTCGTTTATAGTTTGATGTTTATTATTCCTCTGCTACACAAGTTTGGATTACAATTAAAGCTACAGGGGTATATTCAATAAGTGTTGGAAGCTGCCGCCTTGTCGGAAAGACGGCAGCTACCGACAGATTTAGGTCGGAAGGGGTTCTGACCTATTCATTAGAGGCTGTTTTTTTCCGACAACTCGGGAATTCCCGACTTGTCGGAAAACACGTGGATTGGCGGAATAGCCGCAGATCCACGTGCTTTTGTCGGAAACAGGGCCAAATCCAACAGAATTTGGCCCCGTTTTCGACAACCTCAATCCGACTTTAAAAAAAAGTCGTATTGAGGTGAGGAGACGGGGAAGCGGGCGAGGGAGGGAGAGTGTGCTTACCGGTGGGGGCAGCTGGAGCCGCGGACCCTGGAAGACACGGATCCTCTCTGACGTCCCCCTGGCCAGGCACCTCTCTCCTGGCAGCGCTCCCCGGCTGACACTGAATGCGGCTGTGTGGCTGTCTTCAGCAGCTCCCTGTGATTGCACACACGGGGAGCTGCTGACAGCAGCAGCACAGACGGGAGGAAACGGACAAATCCGACAGTCGGATTTGGCCACCCTATTGTATAGGGCTTGTCGGATCCATTCCGACAAACGCATGTCGGAATGGAACAGACTTTTATTGAATATATCCCACAGAATACATGAGTGGGTCTGATCACAGTACGAGGGGCTAGGTGAGTAAAATATGGCATAAATGACCTTGTCTGAAGGTTGCATGTACTGTACCTTCCTTCCTCATGCCCACACGGAAGCATTTCTTTAGTCGGCAGTACTGACATTGGTTGCGGTGATGCTGGTCAATCTGACAGTCGCGATTTGACCTATATATAGAGACAGATACAAGGTAAATAAAGAGTATGGATATATGACAACACCCTCTAAGAATAACTCACAACAAAAAATATCATACAACAATGTAGCTAATAATACACAGAGATACACAACGGTACATAGAGGGCACATTCAAAATTCAAATGCCTCACATCTGTCGAGTGATAAATAAATTACTGTGTTGCTTATTAAAATTTCATAAGAATCACTTGCATAAAAATGTCCCGATTTCACACAGCTCACTCTGTTATTACAGGTTGAGTATCCCATATCCAAATATTCCGAAATACGGAATTTTTTGAGTGAGACTGAGATAGTGAAACCTTTGTTTTCTGATGGCTCAATGTACTCAAACCTTGTTTAATGCACAAAATAATTAAAATTATTTTATTAAATGACCATCAGGCTGTGTGTATAAGGTGTATATGAAACATAAATTAATTGTGTGAATGTACACACACTTTGTTTAATGCACAAAATTATTAAAAATATTGGCTAAAATTACCTTCAGGCTGTGTGTATAAGGTGTATATGAACCATAAATGCATTCTGTGCTTAGACTTAGGTCCCATCACCATGATATCTCATTATGGAATGCAATTATTCCAAAATACGGAATAATCCGATATCCAAAATACCTCTGATCCCAAGCATTTTGGATATGGGATACTCAACATGTACTATAGTGCACATAAACAGAGGTACATCCAAATAGCACCTTCAGAGTTCACAGGAGAATTCACTATGTCTAGCTAAGAAAAAAATAGGATTTTACTTACCGGTAAATCTACTTCTCGTAGTCCATAGAGGATGCTGGGGACTCCGTAAGGACCATGGGGAATAGACGGGCTCCGCAGGAGATAGGGCACTTTAAGAAAGCTTTGGATTCTGGGTGTGCACTGGCTCCTCCCTCTATGTCCCTCCTCCAGACCTCAGTTAGAGAAACTGTGCCCAGAGGATATGAACAGTACGAGGAAAGGATTTATGTAACCTAAGGGCGAGATTCATACCAGCCACACCAATCACACCGTATAACTTGTGATAAACTACCCAGTTAACAGTATGAACAAGTAACATAGCCTCGGTTCAAGACCGACCGACTACAAAATAACCCTTGTGTAAGCAATAACTATATACAAGTCTTGCAGAAGAAGTCCGCACTTGGGACGGGCGCCCAGCATCCTCTACGGACTACGAGAAATAGATTTACCGGTAAGTAAAATCCTATTTTCTCTAACGTCCTAGAGGATGCTGGGGACTCCGTAAGTACCATGGGGATTATACCAAAGCTCCCAAACGGGCGGGAGAGTGCGGATGACTCTGCAGCACCGATTGAGCAAACAGGAGGTCCTCCTCAGCCAGGGTATCAAACTTATAGAACTTTGCAAAGGTGGTTGACCCCGACCAAGTAGCAGCTCGGCACAGTTGTAGTGCCGAGACCCCTCGGGCAGCCGCCCAAGAAGAGCCCACCTTCCTAGTGAAATGGGCCTTAACCGATTTAGGCAATGGCAATCCTGCCGTAGAATGCGCCTGCTGAATCGTGTTACAGATCCAGCGAGCAATTGTCTGCTTTGAAGCAGGAGCGCCAACCTTGTTGGCCGCATACAGAACAAACAGAGCTTCAGTCTTCCTGATCCTAGCTGTTCTGGTCACGTAAATTTTCAAAGCCCTGACCACATCCAGGGACTCGGAGTCCTCCAGGTCCCGTGTAGCCACAGGCACGACAATAGGTTGGTTCATATGAAAAGATGAGACCACCTTGGGCAGAAATTGAGGACGAGTCCTCAACTCTGCCCTATCCACGTGAAAAATCAGGTATGGGCTTTTATATGATAAAGCCGCTAATTCCGAAACACGCCTTGCAGAAGCTAAGGCCAACAACATGACTACTTTCCAAGTGAGGTATTTCAACTCCACCGTTTTGAGTGGTTCAAACCAAAGTGACTTGAGGAAACTTAATACCACGTTAAGATCCCAAGGCGCCACCGGAGGTACAAAGGGAGGCTGAATATGCAGCACTCCCTTCACAAAAGTCTGTACTTCAGGAAGAGAAGCCAATTCTCTTTGAAAGAAAATGGGTAAGGCCGAAATTTGGACCTTTATGGACCCTAACTTTAGGCCCAAATTCACTCCCGTTCGAAGGAAGTGAAGCAGACGGCCCAAATGGAACTCCTCCGTAGGAGCAGCTCTGGCCTCACACCAAGAAACATATTTCCGCCATATACGGTGATAATGTTTCGATGTCACATCCTTCCTAGCCTTGATCAGGGTAGGAATGACCTCCTCCGGAATCCCTTTTTCAGCTAGGATCCGGCGTTCAACCGCCATGCCGTCAAACGCAGCCGCGGTAAGTCTTGGAACAGACAGGGCCCCTGCTGCAGCAGGTCCTGCCTTAGAGGAAGAGGCCACGGAACTTCTGTGAGCAACTCTTGCAGATCCGGATACCAAGTCCTCCTTGGCCAATCTGGAACAATGAGAATTGTTCTGACCCTTCTTAGTCTTATTAATCTCAACACCTTGGGTATGAGAGGAAGAGGAGGAAACACATAGACCGATCTGAACACCCATGGTGTCACCAGAGCGTCTACCGCTACCGCCTGATGGTCTCTTGACCTGGCGCAATACCTCTTTAGCTTTTTGTTGAGACGGGACGCCATCATGTCTATTTGAGGCAGTCCCCACCGATCCACGATCTGTGTGAAGACTTCTTGATGAAGTCCCCACTCTCCCGGATGCAGGTCGTGCCTGCTGAGGAAGTCCGCCTCCTAGTTGTCCACCCCCGGGATGAACACTGCTGATAGTGCGCTTACATGGCCTTCCGCCCAGCGCAGAATCCTGGTCGCCTCTGCCATGGCCACTCTGCTCCTTGTGCCGCCTTGGCGGTTTACATGAGCCACTGCCGTGATATTGTCCGACTGAATCAGAACCGGTTTGTTCTGAAGCCATTCCTCCGCCTGGCGTAGGGCGTTGTAAATGGCCCTTAACTCCAGGACATTGATGTGGAGACAAGTCTCTAGGCTTGACCAGAGACCTTGGAAATTTCTTCCCAGTGCGACAGCCCCCCAACCTCGGAGGCTCGCGTCTGTGGTCACCAGGATCCGGTCCTGAATGCCGAACCTGCGACCCTCTAGGAGGTGAGCACTGTGCAGCCACCACAGGAGAGATACCCTGGCCCCGGGAGACAGGGTGATCCGTTTCTGCATATGTAGATGGGACCCGGCCCATCTGTCCAATAGGTCCCATTGGAAAGTCCTCGCATGGAACCTGCCGAAGGGGATGGCCTCGTATGAATGCACCATCTTCCCCAGAACCTTTGTGCAATGATGCACCGAAACCTTTTTTGGCTTTAAAAGGTTCCTGACCAGGGCTATGAGCTCCTGAGCCTTCTCCACCAGAAGAAAAACTCTTTTTTTGGTCTGTGTCTAGAATCAGGCTCAAAAAGGTCAGACGCGTTGCAGGTACTAGCTGGGATTTCGGTAAATTGAGAATCCAGCCGTGCATCTGCAACGTCTTCACGGACAGAGACACGCTGTCCAGCAACTTCTCCCGAGATCTTGCCTTTATAAGGAGATCGTCCAAGTACGGGATAATTGTGACCATCATTTCCGCCATTACCTTGGTGAAAATTCTCGGGGCCGTGGAAAGACCAAACGGCAACGTCTGAAATTGGTAGTGACAATCCTGTACTGCAAATCTCAGAAACGCCTGGTGAGGGGGGAAAATCGGAACATGAAGGTACGCATCCTGTATGTCCAGGGACACCATCCAATCCCCTCCCTCCAGGCTGGCGATGACCCTTCTGAGCGATTCCATTTTGAACTTGAACCTCTTCAAGTACAGGTTCAGGGATTTTAGATTTAGAATGGGTCTGACCGAACCGTCCGGTTTCGGTACCACAAACAGGGAGGAATAATAACCCTCTCCTTGCTGGATATGAGGAACCTTGATTATCACCTGTTGAATGTACAATTTGTGAATTGCCGCTAATACTAGCTCCCTCTCTGACGGGGAAGCCGGCAGAGCCGATTTGAAAAACCGGCGAGGGGGCATGTCTTCGAATTCCAGTCTGTATCCCTGGGAAACAATCTCTATTGCCCAGGGATCCACCTGTGATTGAACCCAGACGTGGCTGAAAAGACAAAGACGTGCCCCCACTTGATCTGACACCCCCCGCCCCCCCCCCCCCCCCCCCCCCCGGAAAGCCCCAGCGTCATGCTGTGGACTTTGCGGAAGTAGGGGAGGACTTCTGCTCCTGGGAACTAGCTGAGTGCAGCTTTTTTCCCTTGCCTTTACCTCTGGCAACGAAGGACGATCCTCGTACCTTCTTGTTTTTATTGGAACGAAAGGACTGCATTTGATAATGTGGTACCTTCTTAGAATGCTGCGGGGGAACATAAGGTAAAAAATTCGATTTACCGGCCGTAGCAGTAGAGACTAGGTCCGAGAGGCCTTCTCCAAACAACTCCTCCCCCTTGTAAGGCAATGACTCCATATGCCGCTTTGAGTCGGCGTCTCCCGTCCACTGTCGGGTCCACAAGAGCCGCCTAGCAGAAATAGACATAGCGTTTATTCTAGAGCTTAGTAAACAAATGTCTCTCTGAGCATCCCTGATATACAAGGCAGCATCTCCGATATGCTCCATGGTCATTAGAATGGTATCCCTATCTAAGGTGTCCATCTCCGTAGATAAGGAGTCTGCCCATGCCACGACAGCACTACAAACCCAGGCCGACGCCATGGCCGGCCTAACTATAGTTCCTGAATGTGTGTAAATGTGCTTCATGGTAATTTCCTGCTTGCGATCAGCAGGATCCTTGAGGGAAGCAGTATCCGGAGAAGGCAGTGCCACCTTCTTGGATAAGCGTGTCAGCGCCTTGTCTACTTTAGGCGCAGATTCCCATCGTATCCGATCCTTCTGTGGAAAAGGATACGCCATGAGAATCCTTTTGGGAACATGGAGTCTCCTATCCGGAGATTCCCAAGCCTTTTCGCATAATTCGCTTAGCTCAAATGAGGACGGAAACGTGACCTCAGGCTTTTTCCCTTTATACATGTGAACCCTCGTGTCAGGGACAGGGGGTTCCTCCGTGATATGCAAAACCTCTTTTATGGCAACAATCATGTACCTAATACCTTTTGCCACCTTCGGCTACAATTTTGCATCCTCATAGTCGACACTAGAGTCAGTATCTGTGTCGGAATCTGTGTCAGCGACCTGGGATATGGGGCGCTTTTGAGACCCTGAAGGTCCTGGCACCACAGGGACAGGCACGCACTGGCTACCTGACTGATCCCTAGCTTCAGCCTTGTCTAATCTTTTATGCAGGAGATTTACATTTGCATTCAAGACATTCAGCATATCCACCCAGTCCGGTGTCGGCGTTGCCGACGGCGACCTGACATTCAAGCACTCCCCCTCCACATTAAGCGAGCCTTCCTCATCAAACATGTCGACACACACGTACCGACACACTGCACACACCCAGGGAAACTTTTTCTGAAGACAGTATCCCCTGAAAGGCCCTTTGGAGAGACAGAGAGTATGCCAGCACACACCCCAGCGCAACAACCTGGAGACCAACACAGAATGCTTTTCCCCAGCAGCGCTGTATTATACTTTATCCGCCAATTATGTGCCCCACCCCCCTCTCTTTTTAAACTCCCTTCACCGTGTGTAAGCAGGGGAGAGTCCGGGGAGCTTCCTCGCAGCGTTCTGTGGAGAGAGAAATGGCGCTGGTGAGTGCTGAGGGAGAAGCCCCGCCCCCTCGGCAGCGGGCTTCTGTCCCGCTCAAAATCGTGTAAAATGGCGGGGCTCAATTATATACATGTACAGTGCCCAGCTGTACATGTATATACCTATTTGCCATCTAAGAGGTGTTATTATTGCTGCCCAGGGCGCCCCCCCCCCCCCCCCCCCCCCTGCGCCCTGCACCCATACAGTGACCGGAGTGTGTGAGGTGATGTGGAGCAATGACGCACAGCTGCAGTGCTGTGCGTTACCTCTGTGAAGCTGAAGGCTTCTGCCGCCTGAGACGTCTTCTTGCTTCTGTTCTTCTGGCTCTGTGAGGAGAACGGCGGCGTGGCTCCGGGGGTGGACGCCCAGGACGAACCTGTGTTCACCCCCTCTGAAGCTAATGGTATCCAGTAGCCGAGGAAGCAGATCCTATCAGTTAAGTAGGTCTGCCCCTCTCTCCACAGTCCCTCGATGCAGGGAGCCTGTTGCCAGCAGTGCTCCCTGTGAAAAAGTAAAAATTCAAACAAAAATGCTTTCTGTAGCAAAGAACTCAAGAGAGCTCCCTGCAGTGCGCCCTTCATCCTCTGGGCACAGTGTAAAACTGAGGTCTGGAGGAGGGACATAGAGGGAGGAGCCAGTGCACACCCAGAATCCAAAGCTTTCTTAAAGTGCCCTATCTCCTGCGGAGCCCGTCTTTTTCCCATGGTCCTTACGGAGTCCCCAGCATCCTCTAGGACGTTAGAGAAAGTCCCTTTACTGACATTCTGACAGACCATTTCCCCCCATTTGTCCCGTTTCAGCTGCTGAACACAATTTTCTAGTCAGCTGATTTCAGCTACAGCAGTTGGTTAGCTGTAAAGTTCTCTAATCCCAGGAATATTATTGTTTTGACGTATTTTGAGCAACGTAAACGACTTTATGCAATGTTTGGTATTCAAGATTATGTATGACCCAGAATAATACATTATTATTATCCTATATTTATGTGGTGCCACAAGGGTTCCACAGCACCTTACATAAACAGTATGAACAGAACACGAAAAAAAAAAAGTGACTTACAAGTACAGAACACTGCAGAACATGGACAAGGCTTATAAACAGTTCTGTAGCAGGAGTACCAAAAAAACAGCGGGGCGGGCGGCCAAACTCAAACGTTTGTGTGGTAGGCAGTGGGAAGATGATGATGGTTTAAGTGATGGAAAAGTACGTGTGAGGAGAAGGCCCTGCTCATGAGAGCTTACAATCTAATTGGAGGCTCCATCCATGCTGGTGACATTACAGTCCTATTATTTTAGTCCTTTTGGTACTTAAAATCAATACGGATACATACAAATTCACAATATTAGAAGGTAGGTACCAGTCCAATTAGTTCACATTATCAGAGTCATAGGGCTTTTATTTATGTAACTTCTCAGCGGGTTGGAAGTGAAAATTTAAAGCAGCACACAGTCCGCGTAACACGCGTCAGACTTTACACTCACTGCAAGTGCCATTTTACACTTTCACTTCCAACCCGCTGGGAAGTCAGCGGCATAGAAAAGCCTCCACTTTGTAATAAAGTCGATAGTGTATTTAAAGCGCTCTGCGCCAGATTCAGAGATGTACGTTAATGCATTCGCAGGTGCCATCCCGTATGTGGATGTGCGAAAATATGCTAATGCTGTAGCTGTCTGGAAATGGATTGAGTTGGCCACCGGCAGCTTCCCAAATATCAGTATCTGCGTACAGACACGCATCGGTGCTCGCAGATTCTCCGATAATCCACCATGTAGTAACACTATGGTCATGTAGAATGGCCGCAGGAACGGAGACGCTGGCACTATGAAGTCTGCGTTTATACCACCATTACCCGCATAGTTCCTACTGTCAGTCACTTTGCAAAGAATGCTCACTGCGAGCAACCTCACAAAGGCACCTTGGCGTGTGCGCAGTGCACAACCGGATGACAATCAGTCAACTACGTAAACATCGTCATTACGTATTTCTGACTCAGGCTCTTTGACAACATGTACAAAACCTAAATATTCCTCTCCTCTTTTCCCTTCATGCCCGCTGCCAGTGGCAAGGTTATAATGTCATGGGTGTTTATGTTCTGTATCTATTGCTGTCTGAATGTGCATGCTGGGATATGTTGTTCTACAACAACTGCAAAATAACCATATGTTGATTAGGGTGAAATGAACGTAGTCAGCATATGTTGTCGGTTTAGCATGCCAAGCCAAAAGAGACGTGTCTAAATGAATATATTGTAAAATCCTGATTCAGCTTTTGGCTTGCTTATAAAAAGGGTTAATGCAGTCTTCCACGTGGGTTAAGGTAAATAAGACTGTGGAGGAAAAGAGGGGTGGCGCTACATGTTAAATAAACACATTGCAAAGGTCAAGAGTAATAATGTTTCTCTTTAACTGGGGCCAGAGCTCCACAGAGATTACACTGATAAGCACTGGATTTGTCAGGCACCCACATGTGGAGAAGCATTTTCTCTTTTTTAATGAAACAGTCTATTTTTATTTTAATATATACAAATGTCTACATGTTAAATATAACACAAATTCAAACATTAACCATTTTACAGCACAAAGAAAAAAAAATACAGTAATACAAAAAATGGTGGCCAAAGTAATAAAACATGGCAAAAAAAAAAAAAACCCAACAGGCAAAACATCTGACAATAAGAATATATCCTTCCAAATAGCCATTTTCAATACTCAGACTGCAGCTTCATATTTAGAATGCCTGGAAAGTTATGGTTTCAACAGAACAAAAGAAAAATGATATATATATTTTTAAAGGGATGAATGCATTTGTACTATTTTATTGCAGGTTGTCATTTCTGTTATTTAGCTGGAATATACAGGGTGGCCCAAAAGTGGGTATACAGTAATCATCTTTCATTATTCTTTCTATTTGTTGCAGAATTGGAATGATGACAAGAAATCTGAGTGAAGAACAAAGAAATACACTATGTTGTGTAAATAGAATATAAATATAGTAATATAAAAATCTAACATAAATATACTTGTACCTACTTTTGGGTCACCCTGTACTATAGCAAAATGAAAATGTGCTCTAGTTTGCTTACTAACAACTCTGGCGGGGCAACATTATGGTACCATATCCATTGGCATCAAAATACATCATTTTTTCTTCTTTTAATGTCACTAAAAGCATGCACCAGATATGGGAATGGAACCCATTAGTTTCAGTGACCCTTTGTGCTGCAGAACAATATTAATTCTTGGCTTTGTCATCCTCATTTATTTATTTTCGCTGCCAGTAAGAGTGCTGGGACCAATGGACTGTCCTTTATAGCTCCCCCACCCCTGTCAAGAAGAATCACATTTGACATGTTGTGTCACTAGCATTTAATGCAACACTAAGCTGTAAGGGCATTTAGGATGAAAAGAGAATTCAAATAAAGGCCATGTACTGGATTCCCAGCTCCCAAGCACATATCCTCTAGAGATATTACTGCAGACCTGTGTATGTTCTGACATTACTGTGACTAAAGGGTATCCGGATGATAGGTCGACACCATATGGTTGACGTGGGTTTTTTTTTTGGTTTTTTTTTGCACTTTTCAATCTTTATATACAAAACATCAATATACATAACATTTCAAGGATCCAAATCCAGAGCCTGCTGGAGATATGAATTTATTACGATATGGTAATATGATTGTATGCAATGCCATATTACCAGGTAGAAAAAAGAAATCCTAGATAACACTGTACTATTTTCTACTGCATACTGCCACTATTGTGCATTACTGGATGTTAACAATGGGCCTGAGTCAGCGGTGAATGCAATGTTGCTGTCCAACACAGTGGAGCGATTTGTTGCCACTGTGCATGCGCCAAATCCACGACCACACAGCAATTGAATAGCAACAGCGCACGCACAGAAGACTTATTTGCAAAGTGAGTGACAAGTAGCCAGTGTTTCAGGGAAGTGACAGAATAACGCAGGCGTGTCAGGACTGATTATGGGCATTCCCTAGCCAGCGACTGCGAATTCGTTGGCAGCTGGAGAGGCCTCTGCATTTTAGGAGAGGCGTTCCGTCTCTGACAGCATAGGGTTGCTCAGAGGTTCAAAGGTGCAACTGATGCACCAGATGCTTCCGCCTATGTATGTGTGCGCCGGATGCAAGACGTCGGCGGTGCCCATCTCTTTGCACATGACGGCAGCTGGGCCATTAGCCTATTTTCGGAAGCACACTGCAAATGAAGTCACAGCTGTGCACCTCTATCAGGCCCTATGTGCCCTCTTCATAACATCATCTCACAACAAAGGCCATGACTGGTATTATAGGGTATGTTGTACAGAGATTAACATGTAATGGAATGCACACATATTTATGCATCTTGGAGCGGAGAACAGATGGGAGCAAAGGTGGTATTGTAAAGTGGATGGGATACCGGCAGCACACTCCTTCTATATTAGAATGAAGAAAACATATCCCTAGTTTTGAGCAGAATATATGATGGCACTACACAAATGCAGAGCACTCTAATGACAGTAGTGATCAGACAGATGTCAATCAATGTACATTATTTCAGATGGATGGAAGTTACAGTCTCCTGTGATATTCTCCATTCATTTGTATGCCTATGCACATATTTTCTTTATAATCATCATCAGATACACTAGTTTGTGATACTATCACCAAACAACTGGTAATATTGTAGCCCACGGTACTGGAATAACCTACAGCAGTCATCATAAGAAAATAAACTAGTGAGAGATCTTCCAAAACATATCATTCTGTAAGCATACAAAACATATTTTCATAGACAGAATTTGATTTAAATATATACAGCATAGCCTTCAAATGCGAATGACAGTGCTACTTACCTGCAGGTGTAACTGAGGTTTCTACGTATACTCCTTTTAAAGAAACTTTTGCATCCTTCACAGGTGAAAACTCCATAATGCTTGCCACTGGACTTGTCACCGCACACTACACAATCCACCTGAATTCCAGGCCGTTCCTCGTCACCCTGCTCCGGGTCGCTCATGCCTCCAGGAGGTGAAGCCTCATCCTCCTCTGAGTTTCTGGGGTAGCCCTTCCCCATCCCGTTAGTGTCACCGTTGGGATCTCCCCAGCCCCCAGACACCATGGCCATAACAGCACCCAAGTCAATAAAATGTATGAAATGAGTACAGACCTTTCCCAGTGAATGTTAAAGGACACTGTACGTCTAGCCACTTATATACTTTTCTTTAAAAGTCCATTTTTTTAAGTAAACAGTTCAAATGGTTGTATGTAAGAGTGTTTATAGTGCAACACCACTATAAAGCAACAAAACAAAAGGGTAAGTGAATTGCTGTGGAAAGAGATTATAACTGTTAATTAACGGTAAAGAACACCTTTGACAAGAGTATTAGGTAATGAAGGTGATTTTATCATTAGAAAAGGTGGGAAAAGTTATGGCTTGTTCTTTTTAGTGTTTGGAGGGTGAGAGCGTGGTTCCAGAGGTCAGAGTTGCAGGAGCACTTTTGCCCTTCTTGTTGGCCTGCCTGGGTTACAGAAACAGGACAGACAGGTTCTGTGGGACCTAACAGGATGGAATGAAATACAGCTACAGCAGCCCTGGGGGATGTTTTGGAATATGACAGAGCTGCTGCTATAAGACACAATTGTATGAGAAGGTAAATAAAGGTTAAATATTAAAATCTAGCTATTGTGAGCAGTAAATGCAGCAGCAAGTATTAGTTCTGTGGGGCACAGGCAGGCTGCTCAGTCACTAAGGGAAAGTTTAAAGAAGTGACTAGAGACTGATTACCAGGCTGATCATGCATGTAGTGTGTGTGACACTGTGACTAATATGTGTTCTATCTGTGTAGCATGTGCCTGTGGCATCTGCGGGTGGGAGTGTGCGGGGGGATGTAAGGCTGGGGGCTGCTGCGGCTATAGGGTGTGCAGGGTGAGGTCTGGGAGTTGCGGGATGTGCTGGGGTCTCTGTGGGGGTTAGCTGTAGTGTGGAGGGTCCCTGCAGGGCGAGTCGTGTGCGTGCGGGGATCTTGCGTGTCCTGTGGGGTGTAGAGTGGCTCTTGGAGAAGGGAACAGTCTGAGACCAGATTCGGGAGTATGAGAGGCCCCCCTGCGGGGTGCAGTTACCCGGTGAAGCCCATCTCTGCTCGCCCCATGCCCGGTGCCCAGTCCGGAGTGCGGCCGATGGGAGCGGAGAGGGCGGAGAGCCGGGGCCCCTCCTACCATGTGACACCCGAGAGGAGGGTCCTGGCCAGGGGAAGGATCCTGTGTCCTGGGGAGGGGGCCGTGTCTGTGTGCAGTGTGTGCCGTTGCCTGGCCTCAGTGCCCTGCTGGCGGGCGGAGCAGCGAGGAATAGGATGTGCGGATAAGATCGCAGCAGAATGGTCTAAATTTCAGCTTGCTGTATGTTGCGCCCAGCTCTCTCTATTACTGACATTACACATCCCCAACAATAAGGAGCATTACTACGAATTGCCCCTGTCACATGAGGGACCTGTAGGATACTGTGCCATAGGCTAGCCTCATTGACAGGGCACAAAATGACAGCGACAAGTTCTCCTCAGTACCTGGCAATGTCTGTGGTAATTTGGGACAGTGGGGAAATAGTATGTGGGGGCATCATCTGGTGGTTAATTAGATTTACATAAATATATAAATACTAGGTGATTCATCGCGCCCTACGGGTGCTCTTCACACCGTCGTAAGGGGCTACACCCCTTAACCCTTGCACGCCCTTGTGGCGTGTAATATTTGTATTATATGGAGTATTACTTCCAATCGTAATTGTGTGAGTGGTTAAATATTGCACGGACAAAGGGCGTGCAATGGTTAAGGGGTCGTAGCCCTTTGCAACGGCATGAACAGCGCACGCAGGGCCTGATGAATCACCTAGTAGGTGCTGTGGTCGGGGCAGTGGCGGGTGAGGGGTAGATGCGGATGGGGTCCAGGGGTGCTGTGGGTGGGAGAGGGGCTGGTGCAGTGGTGCCGCTGGTGGGTGGGTGCTGCTGGTGGGGGTCCGGAAGCCACCGCAGGTGGGGGAGGGGATCCGGAGCCATCACAGGGGGGGGGGGAGGTACTGCGAGTGGGGGAGGGGCGGGTAATGCTTCTCCTTCTGGAAGCAGCTGTCCTCCCTTTGGCAGTGTCTCTACCGGAGACTCACACAGCAGCCAATTATTATTGTTAGCGCCGGTGTCCCAGCGCACTGCATTACAGGGAAGAAGATGCATTCAATAAACTACAGCTACCAGCAGGCCTTAGTGCCGTAATTCTTCGGCGCTAAGGGCTGCTGGGAGCTGTAGTTAATTTAGTGCGTCTACTTCTCTGTAATGCGGCGCGTTGGGACAGCGGCGCTAGCAATAGTGACTGGCTGGCAGAACTGACTGACTCGCTGAATCAATGTAAAAGGTGAGAGTGCTGTGCACACCCACTGCACTGCACAGCAGTGTCACTTTATACATTGATTCAGCGTCCAGACATTACCCTCCGCAATATCACCCACTCTATCCGTTACATTAGCCGTCCCAGGCAGCCCAGGTGCGGTGCTGCGGAGTAAGGGACTCTGGGGATCTGGGCGCGGTTGTGGTGGGGAGGCACTTCTGTGACATCACGCGCAGAGGAGGCTCAGGAAGTATGCAGCGCAGGGAGGGCTATGAAAGACTTCCACTGTGCCGCTTTCATACACATCTATGTCGGTGGCCACAGCAGCTTTTGTTCCACCTGCGCCGCGGCTAGGGAGTGGTGATTGTTGATGACGGAGGGGGCAGGCGGACTGGCAGCAGGACATAGGATGCTGCAGTAAAAGGATTTTTTTCCCCTATCCACAGCGCAGACTTGCTGCAGATGCAGTGGCATACCCTCCAGCTGTACCTTTTTGGCAGGTACAATACCTTTTTTATGGCTTTAATACCGATTTTTTGGCTCTCCAAACTTCCATTAAAAGTATAGGAAAAGGGGCGTGGTCACGCCACTTTACCCATGGCCACACACCCTTTTCGAATTTGTAGTGATTTTTATGTGTGTTGGAGGGTATGTTGCTGCAGATGCAGTGGGCCTATTTTGGGGTGTGGGCCTGGAGCTGCAGCTCCATCAGCTCCATTGTTAATCCTGCTTTGAGAACACACAGCAGCCAAAGGGCAGAGCCTCCCATTGGATGTAACCTGTATGGGAGGGCGTTTCTCACCCAATCAGCTGTGGACTGGTTTGATAGACCTGCTGCTAACCGAATGAGAGCCAGCCACGCCCAGCGTTATCCAGAGTGACAGATCTGGGCTATTATATAGGAGATCATTACACTGTTAATATTTTATATATGAAAAAGGTGCTGGTATTCTGGAAAAAGGTGATGATACCCAAGGCATTACACACACATCTTCAGATTATTTTGGTTATATCTGGAATTATATCACACATTTCCTGTTTCCAGTACTAGTTATAAAAATTCAAATATATACCAAACAAGATGCGGAACCATGTACCTCTGACAGTGCCACAAGTAGATATTTTGGTGCTATAGCGGGTGTGGCCACACAATAGTACCAATTCACAGCACACAATAGTACCCCTTATACACATTACACCAGGTGTAGCATCTTATACACCTTATGCCAGGTAGAGCCCTCATACACATTACACCAGGTAGAGTCCTTAAACACATTACGCCAGGTAGAGCCCTTATACACATTATGCCAGGTAGAGCACCTTATACACATTATGCCAGGTAGAGCCCTTATACAAATTTCCCCAGGTACAGCATCTTATACACATTATGCCAGGTAGAGCCCTTATACACATTATGCCAGGTAGAGCCCTTATACACATTACGCCATGTAGAGCCCTTATACACACTATGCCAGGTAGAGCATCTTATACACATTAAACCAGGTATAACCCTAATACACATTACGCCAAGTACAGCTCCTTATACACATTATGCCAGGTAGAGCCCTTATACACATTACGCCATGTAGAGCCCTTATACACATTATGCCAGGTAGAGCATCTTATACACATTAAACCAGGTAGAACCCTAATACACATTACGCCAGGTACAGCTCCTTATACACATTATGCCAGGTAGAGCATCTTACACACATTACACCAGGTAGAGCCCTTATACACATTACGCCTGGTAGAGCATCTTATACATATTATGCTAGGTAGAGCCCTCATAAACATTGCGCCAGGTAGAGCCCTTATATACATTACACCAGGTAGAGCATCTTATACACATTACGCCAGGTAGATCACATTATACACATTACGCCAGGTAGAGCCCTTATACAGCATCTTATACACCAATGGTGGCCGAACGTTTGAACCTGGGATCTACTTTTTGTTCACTTACTTACCGGTGATCTACCAGCGTCAAATAACACCAATAATGACGCTCACATTTAAAAATAGTATTAACAATGATGCATTCAAATAACAGCATCACCAATAATAATGCGCACGTGGGACTGAGGGGAGAGAAGCAGACCTACTTAAATGATAGGCTCTGCTTCTTAGGCTACTGGACACCATTAGCTCCAGAGGGTCGGAACGCAGGTCTCACCCTCGCCGTTCGTCCCCGGAGACGCGCCACTGTCCTCCTCACAGAGCTGGAAGATTGAAGCCGGGTGAGTATTAAGAAGAAAGAAGACTTCAAAGGCGGCAGAAGACTTCAGATCTTCACTGAGGTAACGCACAGCGGTAACGCGCAGCGGTAACGCTGCGCGCCATTGCTCCCACACATACACACACAGCGGGCACTGTAAGGGTGCAGGGCGCAGGGGGGGCGCTCTGGGCAGCAATATTAACCTCAAGGGTCACTGGCATAGAGATTAGATACGGCGGAGGCCGTATATTATAAAACCCCCGCCAGTATAATTAATTTGAGCGGGACCGAAGCCCGCCGCTGAGGGGGCGGAGCTTGATCCTCCAGCACTAACCAGCGCCATTTTCTCCACAGCACACTGCAGAGAAGCTGGCTCCCCGGACTCTCCCCTGCTGAACACAGTTACAGAGGGCAAAAAAGAGGGGGGGGGCACATTTAATTGGCGCAGTGAGTGAAATTATATATATATTTATATAAAAGCGCTATACTACTGGGATTTTATTCCGGTGTCCGGTGGCGCTGAGTGTGTGCTGGCATACTCTCTCTCTGTCTCTCCAAAGGGCCTTATTGGGGGACTGTCTCCATATAGATATATCCCAGAGTGTGTGGGGGTGTCGGTACGTGTGTGTCGGCATGTCTGAAGCGGAAGGCTCATCTAAGGAGGAGGTGGAGCAGATGATTGTGGTGTCTCCGTCGGCAACGCCGACACCTGATTGGTTGGATATGTGGAATGTTTTAAATGCAAATGTGTCTTTATTACATAAGAGATTGGACAAAGCAGAGTCCAGGCATAGAATAGGGAGTCAATCCATGGCTTTGACTGTGTCACAGGGCCCTTCAGGGTCTCAGAAACGTCCACTGTCCCAAGTAGCAGACACTGATACCGTCACGGATTCTGACTCCAGTGTCGACTACGATGAGGCGAGGTTACACCCAAGGGTGTCCAAAAGTATTCATTATATGATTATTGCAATAAAAGATGTTTTGCATATCACAGATGACCCCTCTGTCCCTGACACGAGGGTATGCATGTTTAAGGAAAAGAAACCTGAGGTAACCTTTCCCCCATCTCATGAGCTGAATGAGTTATTTGAAAAAGCTTGGGAAACTCCAGACAAGAAAATGCAGATTCCCAAGAGAATTCTTATGGCGTATCCTTTCCCGGCACAGGACAGGTTACGGTGGGAATCCTCACCCAGGGTGGACAAGGCTTTAACGCGCTTGTCCAAAAAGGTGGCGCTACCGTCTCCAGATACGGCGGCCCTCAAGGATCCTGCTGATCGCAGACAGGAGACTACCTTAAAATCAATTTATACACATACGGGTGCCTTGCTCAGACCGGTAATAGCGTCGGCTTGGGTTTGTAGCGCTGTAGCAGCGTGGACAGATACCTTGTCAGCTGACATTGACACCCTAGATAGGGATACCATTTTATTGACCTTAGGTCACATTAAAGACGCAGTCCTATATATGAGACGCTCAGAGAGATGTTGGGCTGCTAGGTTCAAGAGCCAACGCCATGGCGATTTCTGCTAGGCGAGCCCTGTGGACCTGCCAATGGACGGGTGATGCCGAATCAAAGAGACATATGGAAGTTTTGCCTTACAAGGGTGAGGTTTTATTTGGGGAAGGTCTCGCAGACCTGGTTTCCACAGCTACCGCGGGTAAATCTACTTTTTTACCTTATGTTCCTCCACAGCAAAAGAAAACACCACAATATCAGATGCAGTCCTTTCGGTCGCGTAAGTCCAGAAGAGGTCGGGGCTCTTCCTTCCTCGCCAGAGGTAAGGGTAGAGGTAAAAGAATGCCTGCTACAGCTAGTTCCCGGCTTCTACTAAATCCACCGCATGACGCTGGGGCTCCACTGAGGGAGTCCGCCCCGGTGGGGGCACGTCTTCGACTCTTCAGCCACGTCTGGGTTCAATCAGACGTGGATCCTTGGGCAATGGAAATTGTATCCCAAGGCTACAAGCTGGAATTCGACGACGTGCCTCCGCGCCAATTTTTCAAAGCTTTTTACCAGCTTTTCCCCAGAGAGGGAGATAGTTTTAGCTGCAATTCAAAAGCTGTATCAACAGCAAGTGATTGTCAAGGTTCCCCTAGTTCAACAGGGGAAGGAGTACTATTCAACCCTGTTTGTGGTTCCAAAACCGGATGGCTCAGTCAGGCCCATTCTAAATCTAAAATCCCTAAACCTGTACTTGAAAAAGTTCAAATTCAAGATGGAATCGCTCCGGGCGGTTATCTCCAGCCTGCAAGGGGGGGATTTTATGGTGTCACTAGACATAAAGGATGCATACCTTCATGTCCCCATATATCCCTCTCGTCAGGCGTACCTGAGATTCGCTGTACAGGACTGTCATTACCAGTTTCAGACGTTGCCGTTTGGGCTTTCCACGGCCCCGAGGATTTTCACCAAGGTAATGGCGGAAATTATGGTGCTCCTGCGCAGGCAGGGAGTCACAATTATCCCGAACTTGGATGATCTCCTGATAAAAGCGAGATCGAGAGATCAGTTGCTGAAAAGCGTGGCGCTCTCCCTGAGAGTGCTGCAGCAACATGGCTGGATTCTAAATCTACGAAAGTCATAGTTGGTTCCAACGACTCGGCTATCTTTCTTAGGCATGATTCTGGACACGGAACAAAAGAGGGTTTTTCTCCCGATGGAAAAAGCCCAGGAACTCCAGAACATGGTAAGAGACCTGTTAAAATCGAAAAGAGTGTCAGTCCATCAATGCACTCGAGTACTGGGAAAAATGGTGGCAACCTACGAGGCCATCCCCTTCAGCAGGTTTCATGCAAGGACATTTCAGTAGGACCTTCTGGACAAGTCGTCCGGGTCCCATCTTCAAATTCATCAGAAAATAAGCCTGTCCCCCAGGGCCAGGGTGTCTCTCCTGTGGTGGCTGCAGAGTGCTCACCTTCTAGAGGGTCGCAGGTTCGGCATTCAAGACTGGGTTCTGGTGACCACGGACGCGAGCCTCCGAGGATGGGGAGCAGTCACACAAGGAAGAAATTTTCAGGGACATGGTCAAGCCAGGAGGCTTGTCTACACATCAACATACTGGAATTAAGGGTCATATACAACGGCCTACGACAAGCGGAGAATCTTCTTCGCGAACTACCGGTTCTGATTCAATCAGACAACGTCACAGCCGTGGCTCATGTAAACCGCCAAGGCGGGACAAGGAGCAGAGTGGTAATGGCGGAAGCCACAAGGATTCTGCGCTGGGCGGAAAATCACGTAAGCGCACTGTCAGCGGTCTTCATTCCGGGAGTGGACAACTGGGAAGCAGACTTCCTCAGCAGACACGATCTCCATCCAGGAGAGTGGGGACTTCATCAAGAAGTTTTTGCAGAGATAACAAGTCTTTGGGGACTTCCTCAAATAGACATGATGGCGTCACGCCTCAACAAGAAGCTTCGGAGGTATTGTGCCAGGTCAAAGGACCCTCAGGGAGTAGCGGTGGACGCCCTGGTGACACCATGGGTGTTTCAGTCAGTCTATGTATTCCCTCCTCTTCCTCTCATCTCCAAAATATTGAGAATCATAAGATGAAAAAGAGTGCAGACAATACTCATTGTTCCAGATTGGCCTCGAAGGGCCTGGTATTCAGATCTTCAGGAGATGCTCACAGAAGATCCATGGCCGCTTCCTCTCAGGGAGGACCTGTTGCAGCAGGGGCCCTGCGTGTTCCAAGACTTTCCGCGGTTACGTTTGACGGCATGGCGGTTGAACACCGAATCCTAGCGGGTAAAGGTATTCCGGAGGAAGTCATCCCTACTCTGATAAGGGCTAGGAAGGAGGTGACGGCGAAACATTATCACCGTATCTGGAGGAAGTATGTTTCTTGGTGTGAAGCCAAGAATGCTCCTACCGAAGATTTCCACCTGGGCCATTTTCTCCACTTTCTACAGACTGGAGTGGATATGGGCCTGAAGTTAGGCTCCATTAGGGTACAGATTTCGGCCCTATCTATATTCTTTCAGAAGGAATTGGCTTCTATCCCAGAAGTCCAGACTTTTGTAAAGGGAGTGCTGCACATCCAGCCTTCTTTTGTGCCCCCAGTGGCACCATGGGACCTTAACGTGGTGTTACAGTTCCTTAAGTCACACTGGTTTGAACCTCTTCAAACATTTGAGTTGAAATTTCTCACTTGGAAAGTGGTCATGTTGTTAGCCTTGGCATCTGCGAGGCGGGTGTCCGAATTAGCGGCTTTGTCTCACAAAAGCCCCGTTCTGATTTTCCATGGGGATAGAGCAGAGTTGAGGACTCGTCCTCAATTTCTGCCTAAGGTGGTATCATCGTTTCATATGAACCAACCTATTGTGGTGCCCGTGGCTACGGGGGACTTGGAGGATTCCAAGTCTCTTGATGTAGTCAGGGCCTTAAAGGTTTATGTAGACAGGACGGCTCGGGTCAGGAAAACAGAGGCACTGTTTGTCCTGTATGCAGCCAACAAGGTTGGCGCCCCTGCTTCTAAGCAGACTATTGCCCGCTGGATCTGTAACACAATTCAGCAGGCTCATTCTACGGCTGGATTGACGGTACCAAATTCGGTAAATGCCCATTCCACTAGGAAGGTGGGCTCTTCTTGGGCGGCTGCCCGAGGTGTCTCGGCATTACAACTTTGCCGAGCAGCTACTTGGTCAGGTTCAAACACTTTTGCTAAATTCTACAAGTTTGATACCTTGGCTGAGGAGGACCTCATATTTGCTCAATTGGTGCTGCAGAGTCATCCGCACTCTCCCGCCCGTTCTGGAGCTTTGGTATAATCCCCATGGTCCTTACGGAGTCCCCAGCATCCTCTAGGACGTAAGAGAAAATAAGATTTTAAAACTACCGGTAAATCTTTTTCTCCTAGACCGTAGAGGATCCCAGTGCAGACTAAATTCTGCAAGACTTGCATATAGTTTTTGCTTACATAAGGGTTATGTCACAGTTTTGATCCGTCTCGGGCTGATGTTGTTTTGTTTCATACTGTTAACTGGTTCATATATTCCATGTTATACTGTGTGGATGGTGTGGGCTGGTATGAATCTTGCCCTTAGATTAACAAAAATCCTTTCCTCGTACTGTCCGTCTTGTCTGGGCACAGTTTCTCTAACTGAGGTCTGGAGGAGGGGCATAGAGGGAGGAGCCAGTGCACACCCATTCTAAAGTCTTTAGAGTGCCCATGTCTCCTGCGGAGCCCATATATACCCCATGGTCCTTACGGAGTCCCCAGCATCCTCTACGGACTAGGAGAAAAAGATTTACCGGTAGGTTTAAAATCTTATTTTCACTCCCCTGCATAATAGCCCCCTATACAATACCCTCCTCTGTGCAAATCCACCACTTTGCAGATACCCACCAACCAGTCCCCTGCATAATAGCCCCTGTACAATAATCCTCTCTGTGCAGATCTCCTACCCTTGCAGATCACCCCTTGTGTAAAAAAAAAAAACCCTTTGTGAAGATACCACGCTCTGTGCAGATCCCCCCCCCCCCCTTTGCAGATCGTCCCTCCACTTGTGAAGAAACCCCCCTTTGCATAATTTACCTGACAAGTTGTCACGCTGCCTAGTTTCAGTCCTACCTCTCCCTGCAGTCACAGCTCCCACGTTCTCGCTGCATGGTCTCCTGCTGGCTGCTTCTCCTGTCGTCGCCACCGCTGGCTCGATCAAACTGGTTCCAAGTAGCGCTCAGACTCCTGACATCTCGGGTGACATCATTAAGTCACTGCGCACCCGCACACTGCATCCCTGGGAACTGTGAAGAGAAGAAGCGGCGGCAGGCTCCTTACAGTTATTTTCTGTTGTCTGTCGCAATCTACCAGCGGTTGCTCCACGAGCTACCGGTAGATCGCGATCTACCTTTTGGCCACCTCTGTTATACAACATTACGCCAGGTAGAGCCTCTTATACACATTATGCCAGGTAGAGCACCTTATAGACATTACACCAGGTAGAGCCCCTTTTACACATTACGCCAGGTAAAGCACCTTATACACATTACGCCAGGTAGAGCACCTTATACACATTACGCCAGGCAGAGCACCTTATACACATTACGCCAGATAGAGCCCATTACACACATTACGCCAGGTAGAGCACCTTATACAGAATACACCAGATAGAGCCAGAGTCTCCCTTCGGTGAGACTGTGACTGAGGGTACTGAGCTGTACGCATATCCTTTGGTTTACATACAACTTCAATGGTTTCCAATCTGTATGAGCAGGCTCTGTACTGCACATGTGTCTGCAACAACGGTCGCAGTGCCCCCAGAGCCACAGCATGAGTGACAAGCAGCACCCATTTGGGGGCGGGGCGGTGGTGGCCAGTGTTACAGAAAATGGGGGCATGCCTATGATCCATACAGCTACAGACACAGCAGTGGATCAGGGAAATGGGCACGTGGAGGAGTTATTTTAGAAAAGACGCCACCTGCATCATTCTTATTTCTCTGACGTCCTAGTGGATGCTGGGAACTCCGTAAGGACCATGGGAATAGACGGGCTCCGCAGGAGACTGGGCACTCTAAAAGAAAGATTAGGTACTATCTGGTGTGCACTGGCTCCTCCCTCTATGCCCCTCCTCCAGACCTCAGTTAGAATCTGTGCCCGGCCAGAGCTGGGTGCTCCTAGTGGGCTCTCCTGAGCTTGCTAGAAAGAAAGTATTTGTTAGGTTTTTTATTTTCAGTGAGATCTGCTGGCAACAGACTCACTGCTACGTGGGACTGAGGGGAGAGAAGCAAACCTACCTGTGCTTCTTAGGCTACTGGACACCATTAGCTCCAGAGGGTTCGAATACAGGGCCTGACCTCGATCGTCCATCCCGGAGCCGCGCCGCCGTCCCCCTTGCAGAGCCAGAAGACAGAAGAGAAGCGATGAAATCGGCGGCAGAAAACTCCTGTCTTCATTAAGGTAGCGCACAGCACTGCAGCTGTGCGCCATTGCTCCCACAGCACACCACACACTCCGGTCACTGTAGGGTGCAGGGCGCTGGGGGGGGGGGGCGCCCTGGGCAGCAATAAAAATACCTTTGGCATAAAAATACACATAATACAGTCTGTGACTGTATATGTGTAAAACCCCCGCCATTTTTAGTCAGAAACAGGACAGAAGCCCGCCGCTGAGGGGGCGGGGCCTTCTTCCTCAGCACACCAGCGCCATTTTCTCTTCACAGCTCCGCTGGAAGGATGCTCCCCAGGCTCTCCCCTGCAGTATCCTGGTACACAAAGGGTGAAAAGAGAGGGGGGGGGGCACATAAATTTAGGCGCAAAATTTGTATATACAGCAGTTACTGGGTAAACACTGAGTTGTATTGTAATCCCTGGGTTATATAGCGCTGGGGTGTGTGCTGGCATACTCTCTCTCTGTCTCTCCAAAGGGCCTTGTGGGGGAACTGTCCTCAAATAGAGCATCCCCTGTGTGTGTGGTGTGTCGGTACGCATGTGTCGACATGTCTGAGGTAAAAGGCTCCTCTAAGGAGGTGATAGAGCGGATATGTGTGTGAGATGGTGTCTCCGTCGACAACGCCGACACCTGTTTGGATATGTGTAAGTGCTAAGGTGAATTTATTGCACAAAAGGTTAGGGAACAGACAGGAAATCTACCCATGTCTGTCCCTATGTCACAGAGACTTTCAGAGTCTCTCAATGCTCACTATCCAAAATAACAAACACTGGTATCGACATGGAGTTTAACTCCACTGTCGACTACGATAATGCAAAGTTACAGCCAAGATGGCTGGAAGGTGTTCAATATATGATTATTGAAATAATAGATGATTTGCATATCACTGATGACTCATCTGTCCCTGACACGAGAGTACACATGTTTAAGGGGAAGAATGCTGAGGTAAATTTCCCTCCTCTCATGAGGAAAAAGAGCGGGAATCTCCAGACAAGAGACGGCAGCTTCCCACAAGAGAATTCTCAGGCTGTATCCTTTACCCACTAGGGCCAGGATATGTTGAGAATCTTCCCCTGGGGTGTCCTGTTTGCACAGACGGTAGCACTTGCTATTCTCAGGGATCCTGCAGATAGCGTGCACATTCTAGTATACTACCCAGACCGGCGATTGTGTCGGCATGGGTTTATAGCGCTGTGGCAGCGTGGACAGGTACCTTATCAGCAGAGATTGAGACCCTAGTATGCATATAGATATAAATATATTAAAGATGCTGTCTTAAGTGATAGATATATAGTTATAAAGCATGCCCAAAGAGACATGAGTATACTGGGTCCTAGAGTCAAAGCTATGTCGATCTCTGCTTGACGTGTCCTGTAGAATATGCATTGGACAGATGATGCCGACTTAAGAGGCATATGGAAGGCTGAGGATTGTGTGGAGAAGGGTTCTCGGGCCTGGTCTCCACAGCTATAGCTGGTAATTCTGCTAGTTTGCCTCATATTCCTGCACAGCCTAAGAAAGCACGACATTATTAAATGCAGCCTTTCGAATAAAGAAACAAGAAAGTCTGAGGTGCGTCCTTTCTTGTCAGAGCCGGGCAGCTAGTTCCCAGGAACAGAAGTCCTCCCCGGCCCCTACAAAAATCCACCAATGTCGCTGGGGCTCCACAGGCGGAGCTAGGCCCGGTGGGGACACGCCTTCGTAAGTTCAGCCACAAGTGGGTTCACTCCCTGTTAGATCCCTGGGCAATAGATATTGTGTCTCAGGGATACAAGCTGGACTGTGAGAATATGCCCCCTCACCGACGGCC
Organism: Pseudophryne corroboree; assembly: GCF_028390025.1. NCBI lineage: Eukaryota > Metazoa > Chordata > Amphibia > Anura > Myobatrachidae > Pseudophryne > Pseudophryne corroboree. Next base: position 612,857,131 of record NC_086444.1, on the reverse strand, counting down.
CTGCGGGCTTCCCCCCAAGAGAGGGAGCCAGTGTTAACTGCAATTCACAAATTGTATCTTTAACAGGTGGTGGTCAAGGGTCCCCTCCTTCAACAAGAGGGTGTTATTATTCGACCATGTTGTATTCCCGAAACCAGACGGTTCGGTCAGACCCATATTGAATAAAAAATCCCTGAACATATACCTGCGAAGGTTCAAGTTCAAGATGGAATCGCTAAGAGCGGTCAGTGCAAGCCTAAAAAGGGGGAGACTTTATCGTGAATCGGGACATAAGGGATGCATACCTTCATGTCCCCATTTATCCACCTCATTAGGCGTACCTCAGAATTGCGGTACGGGATTGTCATTACCAATTTCAGATGTTGCCGTTTGGTCTTTCCACGGCCCCGAGAATATTCACCAAGGTAATGGCGGATATGATTGTGCTCCTGCGGAAGCAAGGTGTCACTATTATCACGTACTTGGACGATCTCCTCATAAAAGCGAGATCAAGAGAGCAGTTGCTGAACAGCGTATCACTTTCTCTGGAAGTGTAACGGCAACACGGCTGGATTCTATATATTCCACTGTCGCAGTTGGTTCCTACAGCTCATCTGCCTCTCCTAGGCACGATCCTAGACACAGACCAGAAAAGGGTTTATCTCCCGATAGAGAGAGCTCAGGAGCTCATGACACTGGTCAGGAATCTATTAAAACCAAAACAGGTGTCAGCGCATCACTGCACTCGAGTCCTGGGAAGGATGGTGGCATCATACGAGGCCATCCCCTTAGGCAGGTTCCATGCGAGGACCTTCCAATGGGACTTACTGGACAAGTGGTCCGGATCACCTCTTCAGATGCATCGGTTAATCACCCTATCCCCCAGGGCCAGGGTGTCTCTCCTGTGGTGGCTGCAGAGTGCTCACCTTCTCGAGGGCCGCAGATTCGGCATTCAGGACTGGATCCTGGTGACCACGGATGCAAGCGTCCGAGGGTGGGGGGCAGTTACACAGGGAAGAAATTTCCAAGGTCTGTGGTCAAGTCAACAGACTTGCCTTCACATCAATATCCTGGAACTAAGGGCCATATACAACGCCCTAAGTCAAGCGGAGATCCTGCTTCGCGACCAACCGGTTCTGATCCAGTCAGACCACAGGGGTTCATGTAAACCGCCAAGACGGCACAAGGAGCAGGGTGGCGAGGGTAGAAGCCACCAGAATTCTTCGCTGGGCGGAGAATCAAGTGAGCGCACTGTCCGCAGTGTTCATTCCGGGAGTGGACATCTGGGAAGCAGACTTCCTCAACAGGCACGACCTCCACCCGGGAAAGTGGGGACTTCATCAGGAAGTCTTCACGCAGTTTGCAAATTGATGGGAACTGCCTCAGGTGGACTAGATGGCGTCCCACCTCAATAAAAAACTAAAAAAGGTTTTACGCCGGGTCAAGGGACCCTCAGGTGATAGCTGTGGTCGCACTAGTAACACAGTGGGTGTTCCAGTCGGTCTATGTATTCCCTCCTCTTCCTCTCATACCCAAGGGCTGAGAATTGTAATAAAAGGAGGAGTGAGAACAATATTCTTTGCTCCGAATTGGCCAAGAAGGGCTCGGTACCCGGAGCTGCAAGAAATGCTCTCAGAGGACCCATGGCTTCTGCCTCTCAGACAGGACATGTTGCAACAGGGGCCCTGTCTGTTCCAAGACTTACCGCGGCTGCATTTGACGGCATGGCGGTTGAACGCCGGATCCTAGCGGAAAAGGGCATTCTGGATGCAGTTATTCCTACGCTGATAAAGGCTAGGAAAGACGTGACAGCAAGACTTTTTCACTGTATATGGCGAAAATAGGTTGCTTGGTGTGAGGCCCTACAGAGGAATTCCAGATGGGTCGATTCCTGCACTTCCTACAGTCAGGAGTGACTATGGGCCTAAAATTAGGATCCATAAAGGTCAAGATTTCGGCCCTATACATTTTCTCTCAAAAAGAACTGGCTTCACTGCCCGAAGTTCAGACGTTGTTCCGGGGGTGCTGCATATTCAGCCTCCTTTTGTGCCACCGGTGGCACCTTGGGATCTTAACGTTGTGTTGGATTTCCTGAAATCCCACTGGTTTGAGCCACTTAAGACCGTGGAGCTAAAATATCTCACGTGGAAAGTGGTCATGCTATTGGCCTTAGCTTCGGCTAGGCGTGTGTCAGAATTGGCGGTTTTGTCATGTAAAAACCCTTATCTGATCTTCCATATGGACAGGGCAGAATTGAGGACTCGTCCCCAGTTTCTTCCTAGGGTGGTATGATCGTTTCATTTGAACCAGCCTATTGTGGTGCCTGCGGCTACTAGGGACTTGGAGGATTCCAAGTTGCTGGACGTAGTCCGGGTTTTGAAAATTTATGTTTCCAGAACGGCGGGAGTCAGAAAGTCTGACTCGCTGTTTATTCTGTATGCAGCCAACAAGGTTGGCGCTCCTGCTTCGAAGCAGACTATTGTTCGCTGGATCTGTAGCACGATTCAGCTGGTTCACTCTGCGGCTGGATTGCCGCATCAAAAATCGGTGAAAGCCCATTCCACAAGGTAGGTGGGCTCTTCTTGGGCGGCTGCCCGAGGGGTCTCGGCTTTACAGCTTTGCCGAGCTGCTACTTGGTCGGGGTCAAACACGTTTGCTAAGTTCTACAAGTTTGATACCCTGGCTGAGGAGGACCTTGAGTTTGCTCATGCGGTGCTGCAGAGTCATCCGCACTCTCCCGCCCGTTTGGGAGCTTTGGTATAATCCCCATGGTCCTTACGGAGTTCCCAGCATCCACTAGGACGTCAGAGAAAATAAGAATTTACTCACCGGTAATTCTATTTCTCGTAGTCCGTAGTGGATGCTGGGCGCCCATCCCAAGTGCGGACTCTCTGCAATACATGTATATAGTTATTGCTTAACTAAAGGGTTATTGTTATGAGCCATCCGTTAAATGAGGCTCAGTTGTTGTTCATACTGTTAACTGGGCATGGTTATCACAAGTTGTACAGTGTGATTGGTGTGGCTGGTATGAGTCTTACCCTGGATTCCAAATCCTTTCCTTGTTGTGTCAGCTCTTCCGGGCACAGTTTCCCTAACTGAGGTCTGGAGGAGGGGCATAGAGGGAGGAGCCAGTGCACACCAGATAGTACCTAATCTTTCTCTATCGTCCTAGTGGATGCTGGGGTTCCTGAAAGGACCATGGGGAATAGCGGCTCCGCAGGAGACAGGGCACAAAAAGTAAAGCTTTTCCAGATCAGGTGGTGTGCACTGGCTCCTCCCCCTATGACCCTCCTCCAGACTCCAGTTAGATTTTTGTGCCCGGCCGAGAAGGGTGCAATCTAGGTGGCTCTCCTAAAGAGCTGCTTAGAAAAAGTTTAGCTTAGGTTTTTTATTTTACAGTGAGTCCTGCTGGCAACAGGATCACTGCAACGAGGGACTGAGGGGAGAAGAAGTGAACTCACCTGCGTGCAGGATGGATTGGCTTCTTGGCTACTGGACATCAGCTCCAGAGGGACGATCACAGGTACAGCCTGGATGGTCACCGGAGCCGCGCCGCCGGCCCCCTTGCAGATGCTGAAGTCAGAAGAGGTCCAGAATCGGCGGCTGAAGACTCCTGCAGTCTTCTAAAGGTAGCGCACAGCACTGCAGCTGTGCGCCATTTTCCTCTCAGCACACTTCACACGCAGTCACTGAGGGTGCAGGGCGCTGGGGGGGGGCGCCCTGGGAGGCAAATGTAACCTATATAAAGGCTAAAAATACCTCACATATAGCCCCCAGAGGCTATATGGAGATATTTAACCCCTGCCTGGATTCACTAAATAGCGGGAGACGAGCCCGCCGGAAAAGGGGCGGGTCCTATCTCCTCAGCACACGGCGCCATTTCCTCTCACAGCTCCGCTGGTCAGGACGGCTCCCAGGTCTCTCCCCTGCACTGCACTACAGAAACAGGGTAAAACAGAGAGGGGGGGCAAATTTATGGCGATATTTTGATATATATAAAGCAGCTATAAGGGAGCACTTATTATAAGGCTATCCCTGTTATATATAGCGCTTTTGGTGTGTGCTGGCAAACTCTCCCTCTGTCTCCCCAAAGGGCTAGTGGGTCCTGTCTTCGTTAGGAGCATTCCCTGTGTGTCTGCTGTGTGTCGGTACGTGTGTGTCGACATGTATGAGGACGATATTGGTGTGGAGGCGGAGCAATTGCCAAATATGAGGATGTCACCCCCTAGGGAGTCGACACCAGAATGGATGCCTTTATTTATGGAACTACGGGATAGTGTCAACACGCTAAAGCAGTCGTTTGACGACATGAGACGGCCGGACAATCAATTAGTGCCTGTCCAGGCGACTCAAACACCGTCAGGGGCTGTGAAACGCCCTTTGCCTCAGTCGGTCGACACAGACCCAGACACAGGCACTGACTCCAGTGGTGACGGTGACGAATCAACCGTATTTTCCAGTAGGGCCACACGTTATATGATTTTGGCAATGAAGGAGGCGTTACATTTAGCTGATACTACAGGTACCACTAAACAGGGTATTATGTGGGGTGTGAAAAAACTACCTATAGTTTTTCCTGAATCAGAAGAATTAAATGACGTGTGTAATGAAGCGTGGGTTGCCCCTGATAAAAAGCTGATAATTTCAAAGAAATTATTGGCATTATACCCTTTCCCGCCAGAGGTTAGGGAGCGCTGGGAAACACCTCCTAGGGTGGACAAGGCGCTAACACGCTTATCTAAACAAGTGGCGTTACCCTCTCCTGAGACGGCCGCACTTAAAGATCCATCAGATAGGAGGATGGAAAATATCCAAAAAAGTATATACACACATGCAGGTGTTATACTACGACCAGCTATAGCGACTGCCTGGATGTGCAGTGCTGGGGTAGTTTGGTCAGAGTCCCTGATTGAAAATATTGATACCCTGGACAGGGACAATATTTTACTGTCGTTAGAACAAATAAAGGATGCATTTCTTTATATGCGTGATGCACAGAGGGATATCTGCACACTGGCATCACGGGTAAGTGCTATGTCCATTTCGGCCAGAAGAGCTTTATGGACGCGACAGTGGACAGGCGATGCGGATTCAAAACGACATATGGAAGTTTTGCCGTATAAAGGGGAGGAGTTATTTGGAGTCGGTCTATCAGATTGGTGGCCACGGCTACAGCCGGGAAATCCACCTTTCTACCTCAAGTCACTCCCCAACAGAAAAAGGCACCGACTTTTCAACCGCAGCCCTTTCGTTCCTTTAAAAATAAGAGAGCAAAGGGCTATTCATATCTGCCACGAGGCAGAGGTCGAGGGAAGAGACAGCAACAGGCAGCTCCTTCCCAGGAACAGAAGCCTTCCCCGGCTTCTACAAAAGCCTCAGCATGACGCTGGGGCTTCTCAAGCGGACTCGGGGACGGTGGGTGGTCGTCTCAAAAATTACAGCGCGCAGTGGGCTCACTCGCAGGTAGATCCCTGGATCCTGCAGATAATATCTCAGGGGTACAGGTTGGAATTAGAGACAGATCCACCTCGCCGTTTCCTGAAGTCTGCTTTACCAACGTCCCCCTCCGAAAGGGAGACGGTTTTGGAAGCCATTCACAAGCTGTACTCTCAGCAGGTGATAGTCAAGGTACCTCTTCTACAACAAGGGAAGGGGTATTATTCCACTCTTTTTGTGGTACCGAAGCCGGATGGCTCGGTAAGGCCTATTCTAAATCTGAAGTCCTTGAACCTGTACATAAAGAAGTTCAAGTTCAAGATGGAGTCACTCAGAGCAGTGATAGCGAACCTGGAAGAGGGGGACTTTATGGTATCCTTGGACATCAAGGATGCGTATCTCCACGTTCCAATTTACCCCTCACACCAGGGGTACCTCAGGTTCGTTGTACAAAACTGTCACTATCAGTTTCAGACGCTGCCGTTCGGATTGTCCACGGCACCTCGGGTCTTTACAAAGGTAATGGCCGAGATGATGATTCTTCTTCGAAGAAAAGGCATATTAATTATCCCATACTTGGACGATCTCCTAATAAGGGCAAGGTCCAGAGAACAGCTAGAGATGGGATTAGCACTGTCTCAAGAAGTGCTAAAACAGCACGGGTGGATTCTGAATATTCCAAAATCCCAGTTAATGCCGACAACTCGTCTGCTGTTCCTAGGGATGATTCTGGACACGGTTCAGAAAAAGGTTTTTCTCCCGGAGGAAAAAGCCAAGGAGTTATCCGAGCTTGTCAGGAACCTCCTAAAACCAGGAAAGGTGTCTGTACATCAATGCACAAGAGTCCTGGGAAAAATGGCAGGGTCGCATCTTCAGATGCACCTGCGGATAACCCTGTCTCCAAGGACAAGGGTGTCTCTTCTGTGGTGGTTGCAGAGTGCTCATCTATTGGAGGGCCGCAGATTCGGCATACAGGATTGGATCCTGGTGACCACGGACGCCAGCCTGAGAGGCTGGGGAGCAGTCACACAAGGAAGAAACTTCCAGGGAGTATGGACGAGCCTGGAAACGTCTCTTCACATAAACATTCTGGAACTAAGAGCAATATACAATGCTCTAAGCCAGGCAGAACCTCTGCTTCAGGGAAAACCGGTGTTGATCCAGTCGGACAACATCACGGCAGTCGCCCATGTGAACAGACAGGGCGGCACAAGAAGCAGGAGTGCAATGGCAGAAGCTGCAAGGATTCTTCGCTGGGCAGAGAATCATGTGATAGCACTGTCAGCAGTGTTCATCCCGGGAGTGGACAACTGGGAAGCAGACTTCCTCAGCAGACACGATCTTCACCCGGGAGAGTGGGGACTTCATCCAGAAGTCTTCCACTTGCTGGTAACCCGTTGGGAAAGACCAATGGTGGACATGATGGCGTCTCGCCTCAACAAAAAACTGGACAGGTATTGCGCCAGGTCAAGAGATCCGCAGGCAATAGCTGTGGACGCGCTGGTAACGCCTTGGGTGTACCAGTCGGTGTATGTGTTTCCTCCTCTGCCTCTCATACCAAAAGTATTGAGAATTATACGGCAAAGAGGCGTAAGGACGATACTAGTGGTTCCGGATTGGCCAAGAAGGACTTGGTACCCGGAACTTCAAGAGATGATCACGGAAGATCCGTGGCCTCTACCTCTAAGGAGGGACTTGCTTCAGCAGGGTCCCTGTCTGTTTCAAGACTTACCGCGGCTGCGTTTGACGGCATGGCGGTTGAACGCCGGATCCTAAAGGAAAAAGGCATGCCGGAAGAAGTCATTCCTACTTTGATTAAAGCAAGGAAGGAAGTAACCGTGCAACATTATCACCGAATTTGGCGAAAATATGTTGCGTGGTGCGAAGATCGGAGTGCTCCGACGGAGGAATTTCAACTGGGTCGATTCCTACATTTCCTGCAATCAGGATTGTCTATGGGTCTCAAATTGGGATCTATTAAGGTTCAAATTTCGGCCCTGTCGATTTTCTTTCAAAAAGAATTGGCTTCAGTCCCTGAAGTCCAGACCTTTGTTAAGGGAGTGCTACATATACAGCCTCCTGTGGTGCCTCCAGTGGCACCGTGGGATCTCAATGTGGTTTTGGACTTTCTAAAATCTCATTGGTTTGAACCACTAAAGAAGGTGGATTTGAAATATCTCACATGGAAAGTGACCATGCTTCTAGCCCTGGCTTCGGCCAGGAGAGTGTCAGAACTGGCAGCTTTATCTTACAAAAGCCCATATCTGATTTTCCATTCGGACAGGGCAGAACTGCGGACTCGTCCGCATTTTCTCCCTAAGGTGGTGTCAGCATTTCATCTGAACCAGCCTATTGTAGTGCCTGCGGCTACAAGTGACTTGGAGGACTCCAAGTTACTGGACGTTGTCAGAGCATTAAAAATATATATTGCAAGGACAGCTGGAGTCAGAAAATCTGACTCGTTGTTTATATTGTATGCACCCAACAAGATGGGTGCGTCTAAGCAGACGATTGCTCGTTGGATCTGTAGCACAATCCAACTTGCACATTCTGTGGCAGGCCTGCCACAGCCTAAATCTGTAAAGGCCCACTCCACAAGGAAGGTGGGCTCATCTTGGGCGGCTGCCCGAGGGGTCTCGGCATTACAACTTTGCCGAGCAGCTACGTGGTCAGGGGAGAACACGTTTGTAAAATTTTACAAATTTGATACTCTGGCTAAGGAGGACCTGGAGTTCTCTCATTCGGTGCTGCAGAGTCATCCGCACTCTCCCGCCCGTTTGGGAGCTTTGGTATAATCCCCATGGTCCTTTCAGGAACCCCAGCATCCACTAGGACGATAGAGAAAATAAGATTTTACTTACCGATAAATCTATTTCTCGGAGTCCGTAGTGGATGCTGGGCGCCCATCCCAAGTGCGGATTATCTGCAATAATTGTACATAGTTATTGTTAACTAATTCGGGTTATTGTTGAAGGAAGCCATCTTTCAGAGGCTCCGCTGTTATCATACTGTTAACTGGGTTTAGATCACAAGTTGTACGGTGTGATTGGTGTGGCTGGTATGAGTCTTACCCGGGATTCAAAATCCTCCCTTATTGTGTACGCTCGTCCGGGCACAGTACCTAACTGGAGTCTGGAGGAGGGTCATAGGGGGAGGAGCCAGTGCACACCACCTGATCTGGAAAAGCTTTACTTTTTGTGCCCTGTCTCCTGCGGAGCCGCTATTCCCCATGGTCCTTTCAGGAACCCCAGCATCCACTACGGACTCCGAGAAATAGATTTATCGGTAAGTAAAATCTTATTTTCTTTTAGAGTGCCCAGTCTCCTGCGGAGCCCGTCTATTCCCATGGTCCTTACGGAGTTCCCAGCATCCACTACGGAATACGAGAAATAGAATTACCGGTGAGTAAATTCTTATTTTTTTCTCTCCAGCTGCGTCCAAAGATGCGACTGCTGTGTCTTCTGCGTCTATCTCTGAATCTAGCCTTCAGCATGAGATAGACACCATATCAGGCTTGCACAAGCTGCTGGCTGTTTTGTGGTTTTGCCACTGGCATACCTCCCAACTCACAGAGCACTGGGCATGCCACCACAATGATTAAAACAGGAGGCGTGGCTCGCAATCTCGGCACTCGTGCAAAGCCACACACCCTTTTGCCGAGGCCACATCCCCTTTTTGGACGGGCACCATAGGTGTGCACAGGAGTCCTGACCTGTATATACGCAATGTTGTGAAGAATGCACTGGCTCCTTCCTGTTAGTCTTATCTACAATAGTGGGCATATTACTAGCGACGTTCATGTACAGTATTTTGCTATATCGGCCCCATAATGATTGATGATAACACAGCAGTTTGCATGTCAAAATAGTGTTGCTGTTGGAAAAGATCTCATTTGGACCTATAATTACTTTGAAAGGACTTTAAACATAGAATTTAAAAAGATAAAAAACACTTGGCCCATCTAGTCTGCCCTTTTTTTTACCTTTTAGTAACCTCAACCCTATCAGATCCTTAGTTCTTTATAAGGTTAGTCTTATGTCTACACCAAGCATTGTATAAATTGCTCTACTGTCTTAGCCTCTACCACCTCTGATGGGAGGCTATTCCACCTATCCACTACCCGTTCTATAATGTATTGTATCCTCATGTTTCCTTTGCACTTACTGTACCTCCTTCCAGTTTCAGCATGTGTCCTTGTGTTCTAATACTTAAGTTCTAATACTTAGCCCACACCCTGACATTCCCAGTCTGTGTGGTTAATTTATAATATTGCTCAAAGGTGCAAATCTGCACTAAAAAAATGGCAATTACATTTCTGACTGCTGAAAGCTAAGGGGCGCACACACGGGTGGTATTCATGTGACCGCCGGTCAGCTGACCGACAGTCACATGACCTCCTCCACCAGCCCGACGAGTCACTGTCCCGATGGTCGGCATGCCGACCAACAGGGACTATTTCCACTCGTGAAAAGTAGAGTGGGAATAGAACCCGTGGCGACCGCAGGTCGCCACCGAGCCCGCAAGGGGCTTGCTGCACTCGCCCCTCCCCACCGGGATCCCGGCGTCGGTATGCTGCCGGGATCCCGGCGTCGGTAGGCTGACCGGCGGTCTCCTGACTTGCTGCACTCGCCCCTCCCCACCGGGATCCCGGCATCGGTATGCTGCCGGGATCCCGGCGTCTGTAAGCTGACCGGCGGTCAGAAGACCGCCGGTCAACCGTACTACACCCCTACACACGGCGCGATTCTGTCTGTGGCCGATTTGCACTATGTGATTTCCCTTGAACTCCCTGGAGCCTAGAACCACCGATATTGACTATACACACAATGCGATTTTGGCTACGGGCAATTCTGATTATATTATGTTCTAGATTGTACACTTTCTATTCAAAATTGACTGCACAATCTATTTTTTTTGCGATACCGACACGGGAGCGCGCATCGGTATCACAAGTTATATACACACGGTGTGATGTGCACTATGTTTTCTACTGACATGAACAGCATAGTCTATATTGGTAGTTATATTGCACTGTGTGTATGTGGCTTTACAGTTGAATAATGTTTTTTAATTATTGTTTTAGTGCAAAGTTACAGCATTCAGCAATGCTAGTAAATAATCTCTCTTTTTTTCTATTACATGTAATGATTACCCACCCTTCTCCACACTGCCCCTGCCATCCTATCTTTATTAAATTGTTTAGCAATGCATCTCACAATAAAGGTATGACTGGGAACTTGGGTTACATACAGGCCCGGCGCTACCCGCTCAGCAAAGAGATGCAGTGCAGGTAGGCGCCAGGCTGGGAGAGGCGCTGTCCCTGCTCTGCATGCCTGTGCTGCGGCGCCTGGGCCCCCTGCTGCTGCTGCCCGCTGCAGTGCCTGTCACACCGTTTGACAGGCAGCGGCGGGCCGGCAGCTTGAAGCCTCCCCTTACCTCCCTGCAGTGTCCTCCGTATCCTGGCCAAAAAGGGGGAGGGTCTGCACGGCACCGAGGGGCAGAGCTACACAGGACCAGGCTGCAGAGCCTGAGGAGGACAGAAACTGCGGCCAGCCAGATGGTATGTGTAGGGAAAGTGTTTGTGTGTGTGTCTGTGTCTGTGTATGTGTATCTCTGTGTATGTATATCTGTCTGTGTATGTGTGTGTGGGTGGGGGGCATCATTTGTATAAATGACACTTCTGAGGGCATTACAATGGTTGAAGTGGGCTGGTATGCAACGGTATGGCATACCGGCACTTCGCCACTGACCCGGAAGTTTTTTATTTATTTTTATAACTAATAGCAGTATGCAGTGCAGACCATAGGTGTGTGCACCCCCCACTCACGCGATTGCCGCCGATTAATGTCCCCCCCCTGCTGCCGATTAATGTGCCCCCCCCCCTCGAGGCTCCCGGTCAGGTCTCGTTCGTGTGCCGTGCAGTGTGGAGATGGAGGAGCGGGACACGGTGCCACGGCTCCTGTGTGAGGCTGCTGCCACCGTCCACGGAGGGAGCGACGGCGGATGGGAGCTATGGGGAGCAGTGTCCACGGAGGGAATGACGGCGGCCGGGACCCAGGATCTACGGGGAGCAGGTGACATTCTTGTTTAACTTAGCGAGCACCTTTCACTACCATACTGCCCCCCCTGTTTAGCACCACTGTTACCATACTGCCCCCCCTGCTCCTCACCACTGCTCCCATGCTGCCCCACCCTGCTCCGCACCACTGCTCCCATACTGCCCCCCCCTGCTCCGCACCACTGCTCCCATACTGCCCCCCCTGCTCCGCACCACTGCTCCCATACTGCCCCCCCTGCTCCACACCACTGCTCCCATACTGCCCCCCCTGCTCCGCACCAATGCTCCCATACTGCCCCCCTGCTCCGCACCACTGCTCCCATCCTGTGCTATAATGCTATTCCTATACCGTGTGCGATAATGTGAATTTTGCCTCATTCTATGTGCTATAATGTGAAGTTCAGCTCATTCTATGTGCTATAATGTGAATTTTGGCTCATTCCATGTGCTATAATGTGAATTTCGACAGCTTTGTGCGATCAACTCGGAATGAGGGCCATTATGTGTATAAACAGCACTACTATGCGCGGGGTAATGTGAATAAGATTGTGCTTCTATGTGGCGTAATTTGAAATAGGGGTACTATTGTGTGTCCCTTTGTAAAATATGGGAGGGTGCAAATTTATAGGCGCCGAACACCCTAGCACCGGCCCTGGTTACATATTGTATGTTTTATAACATTGCTAGTTACTAGCCCGTCAAAATGATGGAACATCATAACAGCAATTTCAGCACCGGCGGCTGTGCCCGCCCCAACGAAGCAACAACTGAATTGTTCCGTCAGGCGCCATCTAGTGTCCTCCGGTGAGCAAAACACTTGAATTCCCCCCGGTGCTGGTGATAAAAATACGGGGGACCCCTACGTTTTTTGTCCCCCGTATTTTTTGCACCAGGACCAGGCGCAGAGCCCGGTGCTGGTTGTTTAAATATGGGGGAACCCCTGTCATTTTTTCCCCTGTATTTTTACAACCAGGACCGGCTCAAAGAGCCCGAGGATGGTAAGCATGCACAGATCTCACTGATCCATGCATGCCTATCAGAATACGGTAAAAAAAAGCAGGTCTATTTGAAAACGGCTTTTTTTTTACGATTTGTTCTTTTTCACGGCAGTGTTTGGCTATTGCCGGCAGTGATTGTGAATACGAATTTTTAGTAAATTACTGAGTTGTATAAAATAACAGGCGTGTTTGACCAATGGTGTATTTTCTCTGCCTTCAATAAAATACAAATGCACTCATCACTGATTTTAGTTTAGTAAATTAGTACATTTAGTAAATTCCCGAGATGACACTTTGAAGATAAAACACAAAATCGGTCAAAATCGGAAGCTTAGTAAATATACCCCATGATGTGCCTGAATGAATAGATCAAATGGGAATTGGTTGTTGATTTCGTACATTAATGGCCCTATTTTGAGTTGCCCGTTGCTGCGACTGCATTAGTGCATTTTGCAGTTGTTACGTCTGTGACTTTATGCTAATGCTAGAATAAGCCCTTCCCTGGTGTACAAGCATGCAACTGATTGTGCAAGGACTGAGACGTCCACTATATGAATCTTTAGACGCAACCATCGGTCGCAACATTGAAACTTGCACCAGCCCTTTGCTAGGTGCAGAATCTCCATCAGTATATGGCCTCCAATGTGACTGATTAGGTGTGGTATGAGTTGCCGGCGGCCGGGTCCCCGGCGGCCAGCAGGGGGCAAGCGCAAATGTACCCCTTGCGCTATCTATTCTCCCTCCAGGGGGGTCGTGGACCCCCAAGAGGGAGAAAAGGTGTCGGTATGCCGGTTGTCGGGATTTCGGCGCCGGTATGCTGTGCGCCGGGATCCCAACAACCGGTATACTGAATACCACCCGACTGATTAAGCATCTGAGTTTGCAACCACTTTGGTGACACACTCCCATAGCAATAAGATGGACAATCTTTGTGCGTCTGAATAGTCACCTCCCAGTGATCGCCCAGAGATACACAGCACATTACCAGTACATTCCTGATACCATGCATTTAAATTGCAATTGCGCCTGTATGCGTAGCTACACTGTGGGATACATGTGCAGTATGAGTTTTCTTGGGATATTTGCACAAAAAATAGCTCAATACTTTGAACATCTGCATTGTGTGTGACTCACAATCAGGCCATAAATGCATAGTAGGTGAGTCTGTGGCCTGAACAATTTTAAAGTAAAGTTTTATATGCCTTTCCAGGTCCTTTTACTGGGTAACACACAAATTGCATGCCCAACCTTTCACTACACCTCCCCCTTGAGGGAGAATGCTGGTTTGTTTTGATATAACACTGGTGCCCTGGACACTATTTGATCTTTGACCCTTCTACTAAATGCAGGGAATTTTCCAGCCTCTTGACTCTTTTAGTCTCATTCCACAGCTGTCTAAAGCAATGTACAAAATAAAAATAATGGTTCTCCTCCTGTATTGTACTGTATCGAGCGTCAATAAAAATATGTTGGGGAAAAAATGGTTCTTGATAATCAGTAAATAATAAAAATATTTTGAATAAAATCATTGTGTTCATTGTGAACTTATTAAAAAAAAAAAAAACAGTAAATGTGTCTATAGATTGTAAGCGTGTGAACAGGGCCTTCCTACCTCTATGACTGTCTGTTATTACCCAGTTTTGTGCTATCACTGTTGTTTCCAATTGTAAAGCACAAAGGCATTTGCTGCGATAAATAGGAAATGGTTAATAAATAATAATATAGGATAATAATGATAGTCAAGGTTCATGATCATAAAAAACACCAACCCATTACTAGTCCTAGACTACAGCCTGATAATTGGATAGTGTGTGTGCAGGAGCGTTAGAGGGTTGGCCAATAGTCTTCATTATGCTTCTGCAACGCTCAGATCGGGAGGACAATATAGCGTGTGCTGCATATGCTATATCGGTACCGACCTCCCGATTCCAATTAGGAAATCAAAAAAAGTACACACTAGACAAGAAATTGCTTAGTGTGCACAGGTGCCCACAGATCCGATGATGGGTCCATTATATTGGAGCATTTATCAGACCGTGACACCCTGAGAGTGTGAGAGTATCTACAAAAGCAATGTGATACCTGCATTTTTTGGATTAAGGGCCTAATTCAAGGTTGATTGCAAAATAAAAAAAATTTAGGCGACCAGGACACTTGTGTCCTTCCGCTCCCTGGCGCCGGCTCCATGGCAACTGAGCCGATACAGTAGAAGGGGTTGCCAAGCAGCGGAGACGCCAGAGACTTCTGTAAGTCTCTCTCAGGAAGTTGGTGGACGTGCAGTAACACAGCTGCAGGGGATCATTAATTAGGGGAGGCTTGGCTGTGCTGTGGTTCCCAATTGGCTCATGCTTTCTTTAATCTATCACATTTATCATCTGTTATTTCTGCCAGCATTATACCTCATCTATTTATTATTTAGTTACGTGTCTCCTCTGTGTTCAGTTTCTCCTGCATATCTTCCGTATCCCTACTACCAGTAGCTCCACCTGTTAGTTTAGAGTTTTTAGTGTTTTGTGCCTTCATTCTCTCTATATACTCTTGCTCATTTTATACAAGCCTTGTCTTTGTGTGGAACGCTCCTGTCTTTATATCTTTGGCGCTTCGATATTCCCTGGCACCGTAGTGTCATTCTCTTTCTCTTGTCTTTTCATATTTGTGCTACTCCCCTCCTCTTTTGGGTCTTCCTTCCTATTGGCATTGATTCAGGTCACTCATGGTTAAGCTCATACTATCTGCAGTTGCGTAAGTCCTGGTGGCATCCTAGCACCGGTAGGCACATCACGCCTTATGGGAAAGGTGGCTATTATAGTCTAGAAAACCTCCTGGTAAATTCTATGAGTCTTAATACGGGTGTACAGGGGTCCCTGCCATGAAGCTCTCCGAAGTGTCCTCAGAAAGAAGATTTGTCAGTTGTAACAACATTGCAGAGACGGTTCCATAGTCCCCATTTGTCTCAGAGACGGTTCTAGGTTTTAAAGATATGTCCCTACTTTTCTGTATTGACCAGCTAAATAATAGATTACAGCGTCAGTTTTGGAATACTGCAAGTTGTTGTTGAACTTGAGATCCATCAGGTCCCTTGTCTGTTGATCTGGTCTTGTATCTGCTGATACAAAGGGGCCAATTTATTAACATTATGAACTTCCTCCGTTATTTATCATCTATTATTGTGGCAATAACAAATTATTATCAACTCTCTTTCTCTCTTGCTATTACACAGGTTCCAATAAGACCAAACAACAAAATGCTGAATCTGGCGCTCTGTCACTCCTAATCAATATGCTGCCAGCAACATAGGGCTACTCACCCCTATTAGATTAAAAATCAAACAAGCAAGAAAGAAAAGTTGCAGCGCATATAGATTAGAATTAATAAGATTCTATTTATTAAAACACATATAAGAATAAAAATATATATATTTAAACAAACTGTGCAATTTATACCACCGGCCGGTCAGTACATTTTTACAATAATTAATGCATGCATATATCAAATGTAGCATAAATTGTAACAAATTGCTTCCTCTCTGTTCAATCACTTTAAGCAATAAAATTATAATATAATCTGATATATCTGATAATTATACAGACTGGATAATGCGCTCAGAAGTTTTTCCTTTGAGATTATATATCAGTCATTTTTGGTGAAGGAGATAATGATGGTAAGATATATTTCTCACTTCAGGTGCAGGTAATTATGCTGTGAATAACTGCAACCTGTAATTGAGCCGATGCTCTCACTGAAAATGTGTCTGGCCAGACATAAATACAATGCGGTCTCACCACTCCTGTGCGTGGGTACTTTCACCTGGAATGTCCTCCCGGCTGCTGGTGCTCTCAACCTTTTATTGTGCAGTCATCTCTGGGGGATCGTATAAGCGGTGAAGAATTCCAATCGCATCTTAATGGAGTGTAGGATTTTGCTGAAAAGACCTCCGGACAGCAGTATAACAGTCTGAATGAGTGGTTAACGCGTTTCCCCGCCTCCCTCCGGGTTCAGCGGCTTCATCAATAAGAGCCCATCCTGGCAAAGAGTAAGTCAATAGCTTATGCTATCACTTTGCTTCCAGGTAAGTAACCTGCTACTGGGGCCAAGCTTCAAGAAGTTAAGCTTTTCGGAGCTTGCTAAATTGGCCATTAACACATTCCCGTAGATTGCTATTTGGACTGCTTTTGCAAGCGATATCAGGGAACGAAGCAGATATTTCTAATATCTACTGTGGTAACTTCATAATAAATGGCTACACTACTTAATGTTGCAAGCCTCCAAAAACATTTGTTTTTGGAGGATTGAGCGCCAATATGGTTAATAAATAAATAGACCCAAAGAACTATTAACTACCTGTAAAATATGCAGAAGCTTTGTGCACTCTGACTCCCTGGTGCTTACATACTGTAGATACTGTACATGCAGGGTCAGATTTACAATATGGTAGCCATGACCCAAAAAATGTTTGGCTCCAGGGGTATAACTAGGCATTTTGTGGGTGCCAAAGCTAAAATTTGTAAGAGTCACCATTTATCACCAAAGAGTCATATATCACACCCCATAAACAAATGACAACCCTCATAGCTTTAGCTATTCAGGGCCTACAGCAGCTTTACCTGCTGCTACTATAGTAGTTATACCTTTGTTCAGGACCCTAGACCTACCACATCCATTAATTGTATGGAAATGGCTATCCATTTCTCTCATAGAACAGAATATAGTGACTTTATCATGATCATCTCATTCCATCCTCAGAGCTATCAAGTTCTTTTGGTATATTATCCAACAGCCAATTAACATTACAGAACTTCCATTAAAGGTTTTCTCATTTTTTCCCCAATAAAAGATATTAAGACTATGCATGGTGCAAGCCGAGAGCAACCTCTTGTCTCAGTTGTGTCTAATGCTAGAGCCATCCAATGGGTGCCCACCTTTTTCTACTTTTAATCAGTGGCAAAAGTATACAATAAAGTCACTTAAAATTCCAGAACTTTTGGTCCACCTATTAGCAAATAAAATGTAAGGAGACATCAGTACTGACTTTGGCCCTCATTCAGTATAGACTGTATTTGCAAAGCGCAAATGCGATCCTTAGCAATGCAAATGCAATAGAAGGCGTTACACATCTACTTTCTGCATTTGCGATCACAGCAGCGTGACCAGAGTCTGGGCTCAAACAACGCGACCAGCTTACTCAGGCTGGCTGTTGCATGGCTGCTTTCGAGGCCAAGGAACTGCATCTCGTGACGCAGTCCTTATCCTTTCCACTCCCGGAAAATGGGGGCCACACGCCCCTGTTTCTGGCAACACCTGCTGCCCCCGTTCCTCCCCCCAAATGCCTCTGCCTGTCAATCAGGGTTAGTGATAGGGTTAGATTTCGGCCTTGTGAACATGTCAACATTATCAGTGTCAACATGTTACAACTCAACATTGTGCATTTGACATGTATTCTGTCGAAATACAGTAAACATGTTGACACTGTGTAGTCGACATACTGTATGCTATCATTCTAAACCTTGATATAAAATATGTATCCTGTATGTAAAATAGGCTTCTGCGTACAGTGTCAGACTGGGGCATGAAGAGCCCACCAGGGGAATTCATTCATACAGGCTTACCAACAGAGAGGAGTGGTCAGCCATTTAGGAGTGTCATAGTATATTATATACACAGTGAGATATAGTGGGTACAGGTATAGGGGAGAAAGAGAGGTATATAGGGGACACAGAGAAGTATAGGGGACAGAAAGTTATAAGTACAGTATATGGGACAGAGAGAGCTTTGAGGGACACAGGGCCTGATTCATTAGCAATTGCAAATGTGAGATAGCAAAGGGCAAAATGCGATCACCTTGCATATGCAGCCTAATTGTACAGTGAATGCATCTTGATTGACAGGAAGTGACCGTTTGTGGGTGATAACATGGTGTTTGTGCAGAGTGTTTGTGAAAACGTAGTCGTGTCATCACCTGCGAACACTGCATTCAATAACATGGTGCCCAGTGTGACTGCAGTGTCATTGATTTGAGTATGCTTGGATCAGCCACAAATGTCGATGGTATCCTTTTTTTGCATATGTATTGCGAATCTGCTAATGACTACGCAGATTTGTGAATAAATCGGTGGGCATGGTTAGTCTCTACTAACTACTAGCTAGTTTCTCTGCAAGTAGGTTCATGCTGTCAGCACTCTGCTTTCAATCACAGTATACATCCAGCACCTGTTTGTTTCTCAGCAGTTAACCATCGCTTGGCTGTGTTCACCTGTAGCAAACACCTAATTCCTTAAGTTATGTTTTCCTGTAACCAGTGCATATCCGGTCCTGCAATCTTCAGTTACCATATCTTGTCAAGCCTGTCAGCAGTTATCATTCCTGTATCTAATCTGCCTGCAATTAACCCTTGCCTTGCCAGCTGCTACACTCCAGTTTACCTTGTGGTCTCCAGCCTATGTGTGGGCCCCTATTGCTAGAGGAAGCATCTCAAGTACCAGTGAGCACACACACCTATAAGGGAACAGGAGCAGCTGTTTTTGGCAGAAGACCCTCTCACCAGCTCTAGGGGTCTCACACACACATACTGCTGGAGTTCCCTAACAGTTTCAAGTATATTCCGTTTCACTGAGTTCATTACCTGAGAAGTCTACGCAGTATGAAAGCTGCAGTCTGTTTTACTTGCTGCTGAAACTCCTGATTAGCTGCCTGAGAGAGAATTCCCCTGTATGAGTAATCTGCAGAATTCTGTGTTCAGCAGTGTAATCCCTGTACAACTGGTCTCTCTGCTCCTAGCTGGTAGGGAAGTCTGTACATACTGTCCCTGTACAGCGCTCTCAGCATTTTCTGTATTCCACTTCCACTCAGTATCCCGACTCACAGACTGAACGCCAGAGTTCCCTCCAAAATCCAGACAGGGACACAGCCATGTTGGATTCAGTCAACTGACTTTCCATAGCCAATCCGGATGCTGCTCTAACATCAGCTGACCACAGCATCCAATCACCTCATGCTCAGCCCTATAAGTTCCACTTCCTGGCTGCCCCAAATCACCAGGACATAGTCACTTCTGCTGAAGTTACAGCTCTGTGCTGAGCTCTCAGGTAATTTGTATCTGTACGGACGCAGTCCGCATGAATCCAGTTCAAGTCTGATTTATGTGAGTCTCCAGCTACCAGTGTGTTCCAATCTGCTCTTATAGAGATTTGCTTCTAGCAACTCACCGGTTTCAGTCCAGTCCCCTGCTGGTTCCAGTCCAGTCTCTGCCGGTCCCCTGCTGGTTCCAGTCTGGTCACCTGCCAGTTCCAGTTTGGTAAATAATCCCAGTGTCTTCCAGATCCAGACTTATAATTAAATGGACTTGCTTCTAACAATACCTTTCCTGTTCCAGTCTGGATCCAGTTACTATTCCAATTCCTGCCGGTTCTAGTTACTATTCTGGTCCCAGTCCAGCCCCAGCTACTATTCCGGTTCCAGTCTGGCTCCAGCTACTATTTCAATCCTGTCCAGCTCCAGTTACTAATCCGGTTCCAGTCCTGCCCCAGTCACCATCTGGTTCCAAAGAGTATATATAACAAGTATATATTCAGGCGCTGTGATGAGTGGCTTGACCTAGCAGCTGTATAGATAAGGGGTAGTGAAACCCTTAAGAAACCAAGGTAAGAAAAAAGAATTTATACAGCGCTAATTGACACAGAATAATTTTCACAATGAATTTGTTTAATATTATAAAAAATTAATTATACAATTAAAAACAAGTCAATAATAAAATATATATAAATATAAATGTCTCACTAATGTAACCTTGGTGGACTTAATGACCCTTTAGATTCTAGCACCAATAGTAATAATAAGAATTTACTCACCGGTAATTCTATTTCTCGTAGTCCGTAGTGGATGCTGGGAACTCCGTAAGGACCATGGGGAATAGACGGGCTCCGCAGGAGACTGGGCACTCTAAAAGAAAGATTAGGTACTATCTGGTGTGCACTGGCTCCTCCCTCTATGTCCCTCCTCCAGACCTCAGTTAAGGAAACTGTGCCCGGAAGAGCTGACACAACAAGGAAAGGATTTGGAATCCAGGGTAAGACTCATACCAGCCACACCAATCACACTGTACAACTTGTGATAACCATACCCAGTTAACAGTATGAACAACAACTGAGCCTCAGTAACAGATGGCTCATAACAATAACCCTTAAGTTAAGCAATAACTATATACATGTATTGCAGAGAGTCTGCACTTGGGACGGGCGCCCAGCATCCACTACGGACTACGAGAAATAGAATTACCGGTGAGTAAATTCTTATTTTCTCTGACGTCCTAGTGGATGCTGGGAACTCCGTAAGGACCATGGGGATTATACCAAAGCTCCCAAACGGGCGGGAGAGTGCGGATGACTCTGCAGCACCGAATGAGCAAAGGCAAGGTCCTCCTCAGCCAGGGTATCAAACTTGTAGAACTTAGCAAATGTGTTTGAACCCGACCAAGTAGCAGCTCAGCAAAGCTGTAAAGCCGAGACCCCTCGGGCAGCCGCCCAAGAAGAGCCCACCTTCCTTGTGGAATGGGCTTTTACCGATTTAGGATGCGGCAACCCTGCCGCAGAATGAGCTTGCTGAATCGTGTTACAGATCCAGCGCGCAATAGTTTGCTTTGAAGCAGGAGCACCCAGCTTGTTGGGTGCATGCAGGATAAACAGCGAGTCAGTTTTCCTGACTCCAGCCATCCTGGCTACATAGATTTTCAAAGCCCTGACTACATCCAGTAACTTGGAGTCCTCCAAGTCCCGAGTAGCCGCAGGCACCACAATACGCTGATACCACCTTAGGGAGAAATCGGGGACGAGTCCTCAATTCTGCCCTGTCCATATGGAAGATCAAATAAGGGCTTTTACATGACAAAGCCGCCAATTCTGACACCCGCCTAGCCGAAGCTAAGGCCAATAGCATGACCACTTTCCACGTGAGATATTTTAGCTCCACGGTCTTAAGTGGCTCAAACCAGTGGGATTTCAGGAAATCCAACACAACGTTAAAATCCCAAGGTGCCACTGGAGGCACAAACGGGGGCTGAATATGCAGCACTCCCTTAACAAACGTCTGAACTTCAGGCAGTGAAGCCAGTTCTTTTTGAAAGAAAATAGATAGGGCCGAAATCTGGACCTTTATGGACCCCAATTTTAGGCCCATAGTCACCCCTGACTTGTAGGAAGTGCAGAAATCGCCCCAGCTGGAATTCCTCTGTTGGGGCCTTCCTGGCCTCACACCAAGCAACATATTTCCGCCATATGCGGTGATAATGATTTGCTGTCACATCCTTCCTAGCTTTTATCAGCGTAGGAATCACTTCATCTGGAATGCCCTTTTCCGTTAGGATCCGGCGTTCAACCGCCATGCCGTCAAACGCAGCCACGGTAAGTCTTGGAACAGACAGGGCCCCTGCTGTAACAGGTCCTGTCTGAGAGGCAGAGGCCATGGGTCCTCTGAGATCATTTCTTGTAGTTCTGGGTACCAAGTTCGTCTTGGCCAATCCGGAACGATGAGTATAGTTCTTACTCCTCTCTTTCTTACTATCCTCAGTACCTTGGGTATGAGAGGAAGAGGAGGGAACACATAAACCGACTGGTACACCCACGGTGTCACTAGTGCGTCCACAGCTATCGCCTGAGGGTCCCGTGACCTGGCGCAATATTTTTTTAGCTTTTTGTTGAGGCGGGACGCCATCATGTCCACCTGTGGCCGTTCCCAACGGTTTACAATCTGCGTGAAGACTTCTGGATGAAGTCCCCACTCTCCCGGGTGGAGGTCGTGCCTGCTGAGGAAATCTGCTTCCCAGTTGTCCACTCCCGGAATAACACTGCTGACAGTGCTAACACGTGATTCTCCGCCCATTGAAGAATCCTTGTGGCTTCTGCCATCGCCATCCTGCTTCTTGTGCCGCCCTGGCGGTTTACATGGGCGACCGCCGTGATGTTGTCTGATTGAATCAGCACTGGTTGGTTTTGAAGCAGGGGCTCTGCTTGACTCAGGGCGTTGTAAATGGCCCTTAGTTCCAGTATATTTATGTGTAGTGAAGTCTCCTAACTTGACCACTGTCCTTGGAAGTTCCTTCCCTGAGTGACTGCCCCCCATCCTCGGAGGCTTGCATCCGTGGTCACCAGGACCCAGTCCTGTATGCCGAATCTGCGGCCCTCGAGAAGATGAGCACTCTGCAGCCACCACAACAGAGACACCCTGGCCCTTGGGGATAGGGTGATCAACCGATGCATCTGAAGATGCGATCCGGACCATTTGTCTAACAGATCCCACTGAAAGATCCTTGCATGGAACCTGCCGAAGGGAATTGCTTCGTAAGAAGCCACCATCTTTCCCAGGACTCGCGTGCAGTGATGCACCGACACCTGTTTTGGTTTCAGGAGGTCCCTGACCAGAGATGACAATTCCTGGGCCTTCTCCACCGGGAGAAACACCTTCTTCTGTTCTGTGTCCAGAATCATGCCCAGGAAAAGCAGACGCATCGCAGGAATCAGCTGCGACTTTGGGATATTCAGAATCCAGCCGTGCTGTTGCAACACTTCCCGAGAGAGTGCTACGCTGACTAACAACTGCTCTCTGGACCTCGCCTTTATAAGGAGATCGTCCAAGTACGGGATAATTATAACTCCCTTCTTCCGAAGGAGTATCATAATTTCGGCCATTACCTTGGTAAATACTCTCGGTGCCGTGGACAGACCAAACGGCAACGTCTGGAATTGGTAATGACAATCCTGTACCACAAACCTGAGGTACTCCTGGTGAGGAGGGTAAACGGGGACATGCAAGTAAGCATCCTTGATGTCCAGCGACACCATAAAATCCCCCTCTTCCAGGCTTGCAATAACCGCCCTGAGCGATTCCATTTTGAACTTGAACTTCCTTATATAAGTGTTCAAGGATTTTAAATTCAGAATGGGTCTCACCGAACCGTCTGGTTTCGGTACCACAAACATTGTGGAATAGTAACCCTGTCCCTGTTGAAGGAGGGGAACCTTGATTATCACATGCTGGAGGTACAGCTTGTGAATTGCCGCCAGTACTACCTCCCTTTCCCTGGGAGCAGCTGGCAAGGCTGATTTGAGGTAACGGCGAGGGGGAGTCGCCTCTAACTCCAGCTTGTATCCCTGAGATGCAATTTGTACAGCCCAGAGATCCACCTGTGAGCGAACCCACTGGTTGCTGAAGTTTCGGAGACGCGCCCCCACCGCACCTGGCTCCGCCTGTGGAGCCCCAGCGTCATGCGGTGGACTTAGTGGAAGCGGGGGAGGATTTTTGTTCCTGGGAACTGGCTGCCTGGTGCAGCTTCTTTCCTCTACCCCTGCCTCTGGGCAGAAAGGATGCGCCTCTGACCCGCTTGCCTTTCTGAGGCCGAAAGGACTGTACATGATAATACGGTGCTTTCTTAGGCTGTGAGGGAACCTGAGGTAAAAAAGTTGACTTCCCAGCTGTTGCTGTGGATACGAGGTCCGAGAGACCGTCCCCAAACAATTCCTCACCCTTATAAGGCAAAACCTCCATGTGCCTTTTAGAATCAGCATCACCTGTCCACTGCCGAGTCCATAAAACTCTCCTGGCAGAAATGGACATTGCATTAATTCTAGATGCCAGCAGGCAAATGTCCCTCTGTGCATCCCGCATATATAAGACGACGTCTTTTATATGTTCTATGGTTAGCAAAATAGTATCCCTGTCGAGAGAATCAATGTTGTCTGACAGGGTATCAGACCATGCTGCTGCAGCACTACACATCCATGCTGAAGCAATAGCAGGTCTCAGTATAGTACCCGAGTGTGTATACACAGACTTCAGGATAGCTTCCTGCTTTCTATCCGCAGGCTCCTTTAGGGCGGCCGTATCCTGAGACAGCAGTGCCACCCTTTTTGATAAGCGTGTGAGCGCCTTGTCCACCCTAGGGGATGTTTCCCAACGTAACCTGTCCGTTGGCGGGAAAGGGTACGCCATCAGTAACCTCTTAGAAATCACTAGTTTCTTATCGGGGGAACTCCACGCTTCTTCACACAATTCATTTAATTCATCAGATGGGGGAAAAGACACTGGCTGCTTTTTCTCCCCAAACATAATACCCTTCTTGGTAGTAACCGGGTTAACATCAGAAATGTGCAATACATTTTTCATTACAGTAATCATGCATCGGATGGCTTTTGTAGACTGTACATTTGTCTCATCCTCATCTACACTGGAGTCAGACTCCGTGTCGACATCTGTGTCTACCATCTGAGCTAGCGGGCGCTTTTGAGCCCCTGATGGCCTCTGAGACGCCTGGGCAGGCGCGGGCTGAGATCCCGGCTGTCCCAAGGCTGCTGCGTCATCGAACCTTTTATGTAAGGAGTTGACACTGTCTGTTAAGACCTTCCACATATCCATCCAATCCGGTGTCGGCCCCGTCGGGGGTGACACCACACTTTTCTGCCCCTGCTCCGCCTCCACGTAACCCTCCTCATCAAACATGTCGACACAGCCATACCGACACACCGCACACACACAGGGAATGCTCTGACTGAGGACAGGACCCCACAAAGTCCTTTGGGGAGACAGAGAGAGAGTATGCCAGCACACACCACAGCGCTATATTACACAGGGATTTACACTATAATGAGTGATTTTTCCCAATAGCTGCTTATTATCCTATTTGCGCCTAAATTTATGTGCCCCCCCCCTCTCTTTTTTACCCTTCTTGTACAGGATACTGCAGGGGAGAGCCTGGGGAGCGTCCTTCCAGCGGAGCTGTGAAGAGAAAATGGCGCTGGTGTGCTGAGGAAGAAGGCCCCGCCCCCTCAGCGGCGGGCTTCTCCCGCGTTTTGTATAGCTTAATGGCGGGGGTTTTTACACATATACAGTTTTCCAGACTGTATTATGTGTATTTAGTGCCAAAAGGTATTCTTATTGCTGCCCTGGGCGCCCCCCCCCCCCCCCAGCGCCCTGCACCCTACAGTGACCGGAGTGTGTGGTGTGCAGTGGGAGCAATGGCGCACAGCTGCAGTGCTGTGCGCTATCTTAATGAAGACCGGAGTCTTCTGCCGCCGATTTCATCTCCTTCTCTTCTGTCTTCTGGCTCTGCAAGGGGGACGGCGGCGCGGCTCCGGGAACGGACGATCGAGGTCAGGCCCTGTGTTCGAACCCTCTGGAGCTAATGGTGTCCAGTAGCCTAAGAAGCACAAGCTAGCTGCACGCAGGTAGGTTTGCTTCTCTCCCCTCAGTCCCTCGTAGCAGTGAGTCTGTTGCCAGCAGATCTCACTGAAAATAAAAAACCTAACAAATACTTTCTTTCTAGCACGCTCAGGAGAGCCCACTAGGAGCACCCAGCTCTGGCCGGGCACAGATTCTAACTGGGGTCTGGAGGAGGGGCATAGAGGGAGGAGCCAGTGCACACCAGATAGTACCTAATCTTTCTTTTAGAGTGCCCAGTCTCCTGCGGAGCCCGTCTATTCCCCATGGTCCTTACGGAGTTCCCAGCATCCACTAGGACGTCAGAGAAAATAGCTTAAATAGCGTATAAACAGTCACTGATTAGGACCAAATGAAGGATGAATCATCCAAATGGATGTGTTTACCAAATCTCTGTTCCAATTTGAGAGGCTCCTATAGATACTGATTCGTATGGCAACGGCAACAGATAATGGAGTCCTGATTCACAGTGGACAACAAGAACCGATAATGAAGTCCTGGATCTTTGATAAAGCTGCCTGGTGCAGCGAAACGCATCAGGCTGAGACCTTAGGTGGACCAATTGTGACCAGCACCATCATTGCCTAAGCGTTTACAGTCAGGACTCTTTGCGGATTTACCCTTTTCTGTGGACCAGGACTCCAGTGCCGGCAGTGCCACTGCTTATAATTTTCTAGTCTTGGAGACTCCACCTATTGGAACACAGAATTGTTTGTCTACTACGAACCAGGACTTCATTATCGGTTCTTGTTGTCCACTGTGAACCAGGACTCCATTATCTGTTGCCGTTGCCATACTAATCAGTATCTATAGGAGCCTCTCAAATTGGAACACATATTTGGTAAACACATCCATTTGGATGATTCATCTTTCATTTGGTTTTATTATACGCTATTTAAGCTATTATTACTATTGGTGCTAGAATCTAAAGGGTCATTAAGTCCACCAAGGTTACATTAGTGAGATATTTATATTTATATTTTATTATTGACTTGTTTTTAATTGTATAATTAATTTTTTATAATATTAAACAAATTCATTGTGAAAATTATCGTGTGTCAATTAGCGCTGTATAAATTCTTTTTTCTTACCATCTGGTTCCAGTCCAGTTTCCATCTGGTTCCAGTCCAGTTCCAGTTTCCTGTACAATAAAGTTATTTTCACTTTTATACATGCCTTCAGGCCTTTTAACTCACATTCAGCTCCTGCTTCAGCACCCCACGCCTACCCAAGCCAGACCCAACCCTCAGGCGTAGCACTTGATTGAGGCTGGGTCCAGATCACAGGTAGTGGGACGCAACATTCAAGCACTTTCAGCTAGGTCTTTTTCATGCATTGGGTCAAAGCTGGTCCATGAAGACAGGTGGCTTAAATTGGCAGGCTTGGCAGTTTGGAACTCCTTTGATGGCAGTATGGAGATTCCAGCCTGGATGGCGGCTACTTTATCTGCAATGAAGTTTGCAAACTCGCTGCATCTTGCCTGGGAGAGAGTTTCATCAGGGCGCAGACAGGCTGGCTTGCACAGCTCTCCACTGTGCGGAAAAGCTGAGCTGTCCTATTGTTTGCTGTCGTAATCTCATTTGAGAGGAACTTTGCTTTCCTATGGGTTATTGTGGATTGATATTCTTCATTATGCCTTATTAGTTTTATCTTGTCCTCCACCAGGTTAGTCTTCCTCCATCATCTTTCCTGTCTAAGCCCCCTTTTCTTAAGCTCATTAACACTGTTGTCATACCCAGAGAGCTTGACAGTGTGGTTTAAGAGGTCATATACGCACAGGGGCAATAATATCAACTGCAGCTGTCACATCCCTATTGAAGCAATGGACTAGTGAACAGGGATTTTCACAGGCACCCAATATCACAGATAGATCCAGATTTTTTGCAAGAGCCTGGAGAGTCATACCTCTCCTTGGACAATACCTGGTCAACTCCATGATCAAAGATTTAATTTGAGGGGTTGCAACTGAGAACCAAAATGAGTGGTGGCCTCACCACGTGACTAGGTTTATTTTTAGGTCAGGTACTTCTAATCCAATCTCAAAGACAAGATCAAAACTGTGACTACTTTTATATATGGCAAAAGGAATGTAAAGCCCAGACCATTCATTGTACACAGGAGGTATTGGCCAAGGTGTGAGAGCTCATCATCAACCCACGTATTGAAATCGGCCCACAACTACCTGCAGTTAATCTGACCCCAATGACCACTGAATTTACAAGTGTGTAGCAAATACAGACCCATGCCTTAACCTCACAGTGTGTATAACGTACACTTTACTCCTATCGCAGCCTGAATGTGCTAACAAAGGGACAGAGGGGGTTATTCAGGTTTGTTAGCAAACCAAAAAAGTAAGCAATTGGGCAAAACCATGCTGTATTGTAGGTGGGGCAGATGTAACATGTGCAGAGAGATTTATATTTGGGTGCGTTATATTGTCTCTGTGCATGGTAAATACTGGCTACACCCAAATCTAACTCTCTCTGCACATGTCCCACTTGCAGTACAACATGATTTAGCCCAATTGCTTATTTTTTGGCTTGCTAACAAACCTGAATTAGGCCCAGAATCAATGTACCTTTGTTCTGCGAGGCTATGTTAAGTGTCAGCAGCACTGACATTCTACAGCAGGCTTTTTCAACCGAGCAGTTGCAAGGTGTGCCGCGGAGCCAGAGCAGCTTCCTGCACCTTCAGAGTGAACTGTTGGCCCGGGCTCTTCTTAGATGATTAGTTGTGCTACATACATGACTGAGCTTCTCTTCCACAGCCTCATTATTTTTTCCATCTTATGTCCTTCCTGTATCATTACATAACTTGTCCCTGGGAGCACATTCCAGAGTCTAGAACAGTTAGTAAGTGGTATAAACTGAGGAAAAGACCTGGTGTCTGCCTCCATTTCTTTTTTATCTAATCCTCCAGGTGGTCCACAATGGGAGGTGTGATCTGGGGTACAGCAGGATAGGCTACAAGATTAGAGAAAACAAGCATCTTCTTTGTAGTTTTGCCATTAAGTATCAATTCTATACAAAGGAGTTGCTAAGAAGTATGCTGAAGTCAGATTACAATATACTACATGCAGATTCCAGAGCGGTGTGGCTTAGGTAGATCACTGCATCATCTGTGAACAACGGTGTTCATGTCCAGGGGGTAATTCAGACCTGATCATAGGTGTGCTAAATTTAGCACATCTACGATCAGTTTCTCTGACATACAGCACAGGGATAGTCCGCCCCGCATGTCAGGCCCTCCCCCCTGCTCCGCTCGCACGGGTGCGAAAGCATCGCACGGCGGCGATACGCACCTGCCAAGTAGCTCCCTACCTGCGCAGCATAGCTGCGCTGGCAGGCGGCTACCCACCACAATCTGGGTCACAGCGGCTGCATGTGATGTCATGTAGCCACCGCGGCCCGCCCCCGCAACGGTCGGCACCACTGGCACTCTAACACCGTTGCCACGACTCCCCTCCCGTCCCACGAGCGCCTCTGTCTGTCAATCAGGCAGAGGTGATTGCACCAGTGCATCTCACTGGGACTTACTGGGTGCGCACTTCCCAGAAGCCATCAGAGTGCGATCGCTGCCGTTGCAACGATCGCCTCTGAATCACCCCCATGGTCTATATTGTTGCTATGAATGATAAATAAGAGTGACTCCAGTATGTGTGCTTGTGCGATGCCTCATTTTAACACATTTGAGGGAGAAAGATCTCCTACAGCCCTGACCTATTGGTGTCTGTCAGAGAGTTAAGCTGGTTACAGACTATACGATATATCGTCCAATATATCATACACATTGTAAAGTGTGGGTACCCTCAATCGATCATTTCCAGCTGTGATTCATTGAATTATCCCACAAGATGTGCTGCACAGCCAATGCAGTGTTGATACATGCAGCATGTACTGTAACAATACATTGTGCCATCATATCATACAAATCGTATAGTGTGTACAGCTGTGCGATGTATCCTTACACAACATCGTCACTGGGTCTCATCGTCGGGAAGTTAGGTCTAGAAATAGGATCAGTATGATTTACCGATGGATGTGATGCCGGCAGTCAGAATACCGACAACAGTATCCCGTCCATCAGAATTCTGACGGCCCCCACTAAAGTTCCCTAACCCTCCCCTACCTTAACCCTAACCCTCTCTTGCGGTTGCCTAAACCTAACCCTCCCCGGTGGTGCCTAACCCTAACCCTCCCGGGTGGTGCCTAACCCTGACCCTCCCTTCCCCGCTGCCTAAACCTAACCCTCCCCACTTGATGCATAACCCTAACCTCCCCTCCTATTAGCCTAAACTTAACCCTACTTTCCCGGTCCCTAATCTTAACCTTCCGGGCCCTGTACCCAAACCCTATGTGTATGTGATTGTGCTTTACTGTGAACATGGTTAAACACAAACTATGCAGTGTATGCCACACCAGATTCTCTCCCTTATCATCTGATTCTGTTTCATGTGAACAATGCAGCCAATCTTTACAACTCAGTGAGGGGGCTGGGGGAGAAGGTCAAGAGCCATCTTGGCTAGGGGCCCTTAAAAATATGATGTCTGATATGTCATCACAACTCACTGCTAATGTTAAAAAAACTCAGCAACTACAATAGGCTATTGCAGACTTATCTGCCAGGGTAGATGTTACACAGCCCCCCCCCCCCCCCCCTCTCTCACTCAGGATCACAAAATCGTGGTTTACCTGCTCTACTCTCTGATTCAGGTGAAGATGTACAGGAGGATGGGGAGGACTTGGATCCTGTTAGTGGGGATTCCACTTCTGCTCATGGTATTGAACTCCTCATTCTGGCTACACGGGACGTGTTAAAACTCCCTCTAGAGGAGGCGAAATCACAGCAGCCGTTTTTCTTTACACAGAACAAGCCTAATGTCACTTTCCCTGAAGCTGCAGAGTTAGATGACCTGTTTAAGTTAGCCTGGAAAAATCCAGAAAAAAAATACCAAGTGTCAAAAAGATTTTTGCACACTTTTCTATTTGCTCCTGAAGGTAGGAAATTCTGTGAAGAACCCCCAGAGGTTGACGTATCATTCTCTCGACTGTCAAAAAAGGCAGTGCTGCCTGCCCCGGGCTCCTTTACCTTAATGGACCCTGGGGACAGAAAAATAGAGACTACACTAAAGTCTATCTACACAGCAGCAGTTGTATTGCAAAGGCCGGTCATAGCGGGGTTGCTGGATGACCCATGCCTTTCACACGTGGGCTTCTCAAATTCAGGAGGGCCTCTCCGGGAATATGCCTCTGGTCACTACGATGACGCACATTCAGGACATTGCACGCATCCTGTGTGACTCGGTCAAGGAGATGGGCAATATTAATGCTAGGACCTCTGCCATGGCAGTGTCGGCGCGCAGGGCCTTGTGGTTGTGTCAATGGATAGCGGACGCAGAGTCCAAGCGCAGTGTGGAATCTCTCCCCTTTTCTGGGGAATGGATCTTTGGGCTTGAGTTGGATACGTGGATTTCTAAAGTTACTGCGGGGAAATCCACGTTTCTTCTCTCTGGGGCCTCGCCAGCTAGGCGTTCCTACCCTGGGCCGTCTGTTCAGTCCTTTCGGTCTAACAGATTTCGATCTAGGGCCAGAGATGCCTCCAATGCGGCTAGGGGCACCAGAGGTAAGACAAGAACACCGGTTCTCAGGAAAAGAGTACCAGTACTGCTTCCACGAAGTCCTCAGCATGACGGTGCCCACCCACCCCGAGGGGATCTTGAGGTGGGAGCTCGACTGCGTCACTTCAGCCGCATCTGGGAAAGCTCCTGCCAGGATACCTGGGTAAGGGACCTCATTTCTCGGAGCTACAAGCTGGAGTTCGACGGTGCTCTTCCCCAACGATTTTTCAAATCAAGCTTACCAGCTTTGGAGGATACGCCAGTTACATTGCAACAGGCCATCCAAAAGTTGGTCCAGTCTCACGTCATTGTTTCAGTACCAATACAACAATGGAGAAAAGGTTACTACTCCAACCTGTTTGTGGTACCTAAGCCGGATGGTTCGGTAAGGCCCATTTTGAATCTAAGTCCTTGAACCCTTATCTCAGGATTTTCAAGGTCAAGATGGAATCCTTAAGAGCAGTGATTGCGGGTTTGGAAGAACAGGAATTCATGGTTTCCCTGGATATCAAGGACGCCTACCTTCATATTCCAATTTGGCCACCTCATCAGGCTTATCTGAGGTTTGCCCTACTGGACGATCACTACCAGTTCCAGGCACTACCCTTCGGCCTGTCCACAGCACCGAGGGTATTCACAAAGGAAATGGCGGAGATGATGTTCCAGCTCTGGGTCCAGGGGGTCAATGTTTTCCCTTACCTGGACGATCTCCTGCTAAAAGCATGATCCAGGGAGCTTTTATTGCTCCATATTGACCGCACTATCCAACTTCTGTCACACCATGGGTGGATTCTCAATTTATAGAAGTCCCACCTGGAGCCAACTCAGTGGCTCCTGTTTCGGGGGATGTTACTGGATACTGTGGCCCAGAAGGTGTTCCTCTCAGAGGACAAGGCAAGAACACTTCAGGAGATGGTCTGCATGGTGCTCCGATCTGCTCGAGTATCTATCCATATTTGCATAATATTGTTGGGGAAAATGGGTGCCTCATACGAGGCGATCCAATATGTGACGTTCCATGCCAGAACATTTCAATTGGATCTCCTGAGCAAGTGGTCCAGATCACATCTACAGATGCACCGGATGATACGGCTGTCACCTCAGGTCAGGATTTCCCTCCTGTGGTGGCTGCAGTTCTCCAGTCTCCTGGAAGGCCGGAGTTTCGGGATTCAGGATTGAATCCTCCTCATGATGGATGCGAGTCTGAGAGGATGATGACCTGTCACCCAAGGGGCTCAGTTCCAGGGCAGGTGGTCAGCCCACAAAGCCCTCCTTCCGATCAACATTCTGGAACTTCGGGTGATCTACAATGCTCTGCTTCAGGCCTCTCCTCTACTCAAGGATCACGCGATCCAAGTACAGTCGGGCAACGCCACTGCAGCAGTGTACATCAATTGGCAAGGAGGGACAAAAAGCAGAGCCTGCATGTGAGAGGTGTCAAAGATACTCCTCTGGGCGGAAAGAAATACAAGAGCAATATCAGCAATCTTCATTCCGGGAGTGGACAACTGGGAAGTGGACTTCTTTTTTCGTCACGATCT
This sequence comes from Pseudophryne corroboree, assembly GCF_028390025.1. NCBI lineage: Eukaryota > Metazoa > Chordata > Amphibia > Anura > Myobatrachidae > Pseudophryne > Pseudophryne corroboree. The sequence continues at coordinate 612,824,299 of NC_086444.1, read as the reverse complement.
CCACCCGGGGGAGTGGGGGCTCCACCATCAGGTGTTTCAGCAGATCATCAACTAGACATCATGGCTTCTCGACTCAACGTGAAGCTTCACTGGTATTGCTCACAAACCCGTGACCCTCAGGCGAGGGCACTGGATGCACTGACGTTGCCTTGGCCTTACCAGCTGGTCTACCTGTTTCTTCCGAGTCCGTGCTCCCAAGGGTGCTCAAGCGAATCAGAAATCAAGGAGTCCAGGCAATTCTGATTGCCCTGGACTGGCCTCGGAGGGCGTGGTATGCGGATCTTCTGGACATGTCCGTCGACGACCCTTGGCCTCTACCACTAAGGAGAGATTTTCTTCAACAAGGAACGTTCGTCTACCCGGACTTACGCCGACTTCATTTGACGGCATGAAGGTTGGGCGGAACATCCTAGCTCATAAGGGCCTTTCCAAAAGAGTCATTGCTACCATGGTTCAGACCAGGAAACCTGTGACGTCAAAACACTATAGTATCTGGAGGAGATATGTCTCTTGGTGCTTGCCGGTGGTTGTCTGTCTCATCTAATATCCGGCTCCCTCAGTACACGTAGTGCCGCTGGTGCTTTGTGCCCGGCTGGAGCGCAGGGGAAGCCGAATCTTTTGTGGTCACCCAACCTCGAGTGTCAGGAACTGCATTTGAATAAAGAAAGAGCTGCATGCAGCCCGAGAGCCGCAGGTAGGCCACCAATGCACTCGACAAAGGAACATGTTGAATAGTTGCATTGTACTGTATGCGAGGCCAATATTTAGGAAGTATGGGTGAAATGTGTCACAGACAACACTGATGTCCAACTGAAGAAGAATATTGAAATGCTTACATCAGGGGAACTAGATTTTGACTGTTGTGTAATTAGCTGGAGCATAGGTTGTGTGATCAAAGGCTAGTTCTACAGTAGAAAGTGATCATGAAATATGTGTAATAGCTCTTTATTTATAGTTACCCCATGGCTTTCCATGTAGAGATATTTATTTTAAATGTAAAATGTTCTATATTTATTCTAGCTAAAATAGATAAGTATAGAAATGTCTTTAACAATTACCTATACTCCTATATTTCAAATAGTTTTTTTACTGTCCTTACATTTACAGTATGTTCCAATTATACCAGGCTAACATCTAAACTATTTTGTGCAACTTTGTTCTGCCTTAAAAAAAAATTTGCTGCTTTATTTCTAGCGACTACATCACCAATATTTGCCCACAACTCGCAGGCTATTACATCTGGACCAAAGACCCAAGTGTCAGGACTGTGCGGGTGTTTAGCACTAGTTTGCAGGCATTACCTATCCGGGCGCTGGTGGTGCAGTGGCGTGGTATTCGGGGTCCTCATGGATGGCAGGTGAGAAAGCGGAGGTCTTAGCTATGACAGCGGGCAGCACTAGCTTGTGTAATGGTGACCTGTGTTTGTGTAGTTTTGTGTGTGCTCCATGTGACCGGCATTCCTGTGTGTCTGCATTATGGGCACTGCCATGTTGGAGACCATCAATAGTCAGCCAGAGGGTATTCATGGGCCAATTGGTGCGCGGTTCCAGCCAAAAGGGGAAATCGCCAGTGCAACAAGTCAGTACTCCTGGAAGATGCTTGTTACTGTGCTCTCTGTTGTGGTTATCGGTTCTGTCATGGTATCTTAAAGGAACCCTTGTTAGCTTTGAATGCTGCTAACGCTTGGTTGTACTCCAGTCCATCTAGCCTATATTATTGGACTTTGTTGTTATCCCTGCTGACCGCATCTAGTCTGGACACATCCTGTATAGCTGGAACTGCTTGCACCTCAGTATATCCTGTATAGCTGCAACTGCTCTGCATCTCACTATATCCTGTATAACTGGAACTGCTCCGCATCCAAGTATATCCTGTTTAGCTGGAACTGTTCTGCATCGGAGTATATCCTGTATAACTGGAACTGCTCCACATCCCAGTATATCCTGTTCAGCTGGAACTGCTCTGCATCCCAGTATATCCTGTATTGCTGGATCTGCACCATACCTCAGTTCATCCTATGCTTACCTGATTCCACCTGCAGCCAGTGCCTTGATCCCATACTCACCTTCTTTTTGTGACATCAGGTCTCCTGCATCTTCTAATACATACTCCTCAACCTCAGTGCATACGTGAGAAGAAACTATATACTACCTCCTCATCTCGTTCTGACCACTAGTGAATCCTCCATTATGCCTCCCACCTTGTCGGTAACGAAAACTCATCAAGATCTGACACCAGGGGGTATATTTACTAAGCTCCCGATTTTGACCGATTTTGTGTTTTTTTTTCAAAGTGTCATCTCGGGAATTTACTAAACACAAATCTCGGCAGTGATGAGGGCATATTTTTTTTTGAAGGCAGAGAAAAAAAATAAGAATGAATACACCATCGGTCAAACATGCCTGTTATTTTATACAACTTGGTCATTTACCAAAAATTCGTATTCACAGTCACTGCCGGCAATAGCCAAGCACTGCCGTGAAAAAGTACAAATCGCAAAAAAAAAGCAGTTTTCAAATAGACCTGCTTTTTTTTACCGTATTCTGATAGGCATGCATGGATCAGTGAGATCCGTGCATGTTTATCAGTGGGAAAGAGTTAAAAATTGTCGAAATCAGAAAATATTACAACACACACATTACGTACAAACACATAGATGGCCTCCGTGTGCGTACGTATTCGGCTGTGCGTGCACATATTCGCAATTTGCATATGGTCGCTCCCGCGGTCCTGCGCATTAGAGCGTGGTATGAGTAATTACAGTAGAATTTGTACTCGCATGGAAAAGCCACAAAGACATATCATATATTTAATCCATATATTGCATAAATCCCCCACTGTCTGCTTCCTCTTCCTCTTCATGAAGATCGGTCACACATAAATTAAACTCCCAAAGACTCCCAATACAATGGCCTTATTTACACAAAGCTTTGAAATTCTATGAAGAAGGCAAACACCTTTGTTCACTCCTATTATCCTAGGGTAGCCTAGTTTCTATCGAAAGCAATAAGTACTGGATTGTCATTGTCTTACCTGAAGACAAGACAAACAAAAAGACAATACCCGGGAACCTAGGTTGAGGAGAAACTCAATTAGCAATAGCTAACAAAAATACAAACCAGACATTTAGAAATCTGAGGTATTAACATTCATAGTCTAAACTCTTGGAGATGTATATATTTGTGTATATATATATATATATAGTAAAAAAGAGGAGAAGAACAAGCGCCTATGGTGCAGTAAGTTTTGTATGTGTTGGACAACACTGAAAATGATGTATATAAATGCGTACCAGAGATTTTCTTTAAACCACGTCAAAATAGATAGATGTCAGTCAGGATATTTCTTGCTATCAACACCATCTGCTTAACCAGTGGTGAGTTCAAGCTGCAGATTCACCTGTGAGCAGGCAGGAGCACTGACACTGAGGTGTCAGTGCTCCTGCCTGCTCACAGGTGAATCTGCAGCTTGAACTCACCACTGGTTAAGCAGATGGTGTTGATAGCAAGAAATATCCTGACTGACATCTATCTATTTTGACGTGGTTTAAAGAAAATCTCTGGTACGCATTTATATACATCATTTTCAGTGTTGTCCAACACATACAAAACTTACTGCACCATAGGCGCTTGTTCTTCTCCTCTTTTTTACTACAGAATCCATGCCATACACCTCTGGTATACTGAGGAACTGAGCTGCCGCCCTGAAGAGCGGAAGGTGCTTAATATAACTTATTCAAAGCCCACGTGACTTTGCTAGGACTTATATAAAACCTATGAAACTTTGCTACTAGCCACTTTGCGGCTATTATACCACCGACTCTACATACACGGATACACGGAAAAAGTTTTTTACCGTGCGGTCGAATCCAGAAGAAGCGCACCAGTCTACACACATCTTCTTTTTATATATATATATATATAATTCCTAACAAATTGTAATAGCAGGAGTATGTGTGTGTGTATGTATATATATATATATATATATATGAGTATATGGATATATGTGGATATATGTATATCTTGAGGATGGAAATAGATAATCATCATGTGTGGGATCATATTGTTCAGAGTCACGTAAACATTAATCTGGTGGGAATAAGAATATTATCATATATTACCACATTAAGTTATTAATAATACCAGATTTATGTATGATTAATGTGATGGGTTTAACTGGTCATGGGGCGGGAACTCAGATGCAAACAACAGAAATCACATCTCAAGTCTTAGCCATCGCCCACTTCTTGAGCTGACCAATAATCCCCGGTGCACAGGATATGTCCCACCCCCGAGCCAATGGAAGAAGAGCACACAGTGTCTATTGTATTATGTTTTGATCTACTGTATAAAGAGCCAGCTGCATGCCAGGTCACTATCACAGACTCTAAAGTTTATCAACCCAGATGACTGAGGACCAGACTGGGAAGCGCAGGCGACAAAACCAAACACGTATGTACCATTGACTGTAGCCATTATTCTATTGTATTGTATTGTATTGCTTTGTTGTTGTAACCCCCTTTCAGTAATAATATGTTGTGGTGTCGGAAGTTGGAACCTGGCATTTTAAATACAAACTGGTGTCGTGTTTCCTTTCCCTGCTAAGGTATTAAAGTGTATTTACAGCCACTCGGGCTGCTGCATTGTGCTAACAGCGTATAGGCCTGTGTACGCAAACTGTGTAGTCACTACGCCCTTTAGTTGTACGTACTCAGAGTGTGTACACTGTGCGACTTTGTGTGCGTAAGGTTTGTGAATAACATAAAGGTGAAAGGTTAATTACAGCGGCCGTAGCGGCTCAATATTAAAGTGTATCAAGTGTGTTTAAGGTATATGCTTTTTAGTCCTGTAAGTAAACCAGCGTTTACAATTGGAGGCATCGTCCGGTTTCCATGCTCACAGCCTAACAGGTCATAGCAGACTTAATCTATCAGCAAAGGGCGGAAAGTTATCCTACGTAACCTTTTCTTGGTCGATGGATACGCTGAAAACCCTACTTGTGTGCTGATTAGATGCCGTCTGCTCTGTCTGGTCTGCAGAGGTGCTGGTAGAACCCGTAAAACACAAGAAAAAAGCTATTTAAAAATCTGTGAATTTTTTTGGCGCAAAAAAGCGTACACAAAAGGCACCCATACTTTGCATACCCTCTCACATTGTTGCCACAAGAGTCAGATTGCTAGATTCATTTAAATCTGTGTGAAATCGGATACATTTGTTGCTATATAGTTAAATTTGAAGTAACAGTATTTTCTCTAACGTCCTAGTGGATGCTGGGGACTCCGTCAGGACCATGGGGAATAGCGGCTCCGCAGGAGACAGGGCACAAAAGCAAGCTTTTAGGATCACATGGTGTGTACTGGCTCCTCCCCCTATGACCCTCCTCCAAGCCTCAGTTAGGTTTTTGTGCCCGTCCGAGAAGGGTGCAATCTAGGTGGCTCTCTTAAAGAGTTGCTTAGAAAAAGTTTTTAGGTTCTTTATTTTCTGTGAGTCCTGCTGGCAACAGGCTCACTGCATCGAGGGACTTAGGGGAGAGAATTTCAACTCACCTGCGTGCAGGATGGATTGGATTCTTAGGCTACTGGACACCATTAGCTTCAGAGGGAGTCGGAACACAGGTCTCGCCCTGGGGTTCGTCCCGGAGCCGCGCCGCCGACCCCCTTGCAGATGCTGAAGATTGAAGAGGTCCGGAACCAGGCGGCAGAAGACTTTTCAGTCTTCCTCAGGTAGCGCACAGCACTGCAGCTGTGCGCCATTGTCTGTCAGCACACTTCCCACAGCGATCACGGAGGGTGCAGGGCGCGGGGGGGGGGCGCCCTGGCAGCAATGTAGAATACCTGTATGGCGAAAAATACATCACATATAGCCCTTGAGGCTATATGGATGTATTTAACCCCTGCCAGACTTCACAATCTCCGGAGAAGAAGCCCGCCGAAAAGGGGGCGGGGCCTATTCTCCTCAGCACACAGCGCCATTTTCCCTCACAGAAAGGCTGAGGGGAAGGCTCCCAGGCTCTCCCCTGCACTGCACTACAGAAACAGGGTTAAAACAGAGAGGGGGGGCACTGATTTGGCGATATACATATATATTAAATGCTATATGGGAGGAACACTTATATAAGGGTTGTCCCTGTATAATTATAGCATTTTGGTGTGTGCTGGCAAACTCTCCCTCTGTCTCCCCAAAGGGCTAGTGGGTCCTGTCCTCTATCAGAGCATTCCCTATGTGTGTGCTGTATGTCGGTACGTGTGTGTCGACATGTATGAGGAAAATGTTGGTGAGGAGGCGGAGCAAATTGCCTGTAATGGTGATGTCACTCTCTAGGGAGTCGACACCGGAATGGATGGCTTACTTATGGAATTACGTGATAATGTCAACACGCTGCAAGTGGGTTGACGACATGAGACGGCCGGCGAACAAATTAGTACCGGTCCAGGCGTCTCAGACACCGTCAGGGGCTTGTAAAAACGCCCATTTACCTCAGTCGGTCGACATAGACCCAGACACGGACACTGATTTCAGTGTCGACGGTGAAGAAACAAACGTATTTTCCTTTAGGGCCACACGTTAAGGGCAATGAAGGAGGTGTTACATATTTCTGATACTCCAAGTACCACAAAGAAGGGTATTATGTGTGAGGTGAAAAAACTACCTGTAGTTTTTCCTGAATCAGATAAATTAAATGAAGTGTGTGATGATGCGTGGGTTTCCCCCGATAGAAAATTATTGGCGGTATACCCTTTCCCGCCAGAAGTTAAGGCGCATTGGGAAACACCCCTCAGGGTGGATAAGGCGCTCACATGCTTATCAGAAAAATATCCAAAAAAGTATACACACACATGCTGGTGTTATACTGTGACCAGCGATCGCCTCAGCCTGGATGTGCAGAGCTGAGGTGGCTTGGTCGGATTCCCTGACTAAAAATATTGATACCCTTGACAGGGACAGTATTTTATTGACTATAGAGCATTTAAAGGATGCATTTCTATATATACGAGATGCGCAGAGGGATATTTGCACTCTGGCATCAAGAGTAAATGCGATGTCCATATCTGCAAGAAGATGTTTATGGACACGACAGTGGTCAGGGGATGCAGATTCCAAACGGCACAAAGATGTATTGCCGTATAAAAGGGGAGGAGTTATTTGGGGTCGGTCCATGGGACCTGGTGGCCACGGCAACTGCTGGAAGATCCACCGTTTTTTACCCTAAGTCACATCTCTGCAGAAAAAGACACCGCCTTTTCAGCCTCAGTCTTTTCGTCCCTATAAGATATCTGCCCAGGGATAGAGGAAAGGGAAGAAGACTGCAGCAGGCAGCCCATTCCCAGTAACAGAAGCCCTCCACCGCTTCTACTAAGTTCTCAGCATGACGCTGGGACCGTACAGGACCCCTGGATCCTACAAGTAGTATCAAAGGGGCACAGATTGGAATGTCGAGGCGTTTCCCCCCTCGCAGGTTCCTGTAGTCTGCTGTACCAATGTCCCCCTCCGACAGGGAGGCAGTATTGAAAACAATTCACAAGCTGTATTCCCAGCAGGTGATAATAAAATTACCCCTCCTACAACAAGGAAAGGGGTATTGTTCCACACTATAGGGTGGTACTGAAGCCAGAAGGCTAGGTGAGACCGATTCTAAATATGAAAAATTTGAACACTTACAAGGGTTCAAATCCAGATGGAGTCACTCAGAGCAGTGATAGCGAACTGGGAACAAGGGGACTATATGGTGTCCCGGGACATCAGGGATGCTTACCTCCATGTCCCAAAATTTGCTTTTCTCACCAAGGGTACCTCAGGTTCGTGGTACAGAACTGTCACTATCAGTTTCAGACGATGCCGTTGGAGTGTCCAAGGCACCCCGGGTCTTTACCAAGGTAATGACCGAAATGAGGATTCGTCTTCAAAGAAAATGGACGACCTCCTGATAAGAACAAGGTCCAGAGAACAGTTGGAGGTCGGAGTAGCACTATCTCAAGTAGTTCTACGACAGCACGGGTGGATTCTAAATATTCCAAAACCGCAGTTGTTCCGACGACACGTCTGCTGGTCCTAGGGATGATTCTGGACACAGTCCAGGAAAAGGGTGTTTCTCCCAGAGGAGAAAGCCAGGGAGTTATCCGAGCTAATCGGGATCCTCCTAAAACCAGGAAAAGTGTCAGTGCATCATTGCACAAGAGTCCTGGTAAAAAAAATGGTGGCTTATTACGAAGCGCTTCCATTCGGCAGATTTCACACAAGAACTCTTCAGTGGGATCTGCTGGACAAATGGTCCGGATCGCATCTTCAGATGCATCAGCGGATAACCCTATATCCAAGGACAAGGGTGTCTCTCCTGTGGTGATTACAGAGTGCTCATCTTCTAGAGGGCCGCAGATTCGGCATTCAGGATTGGATGCTGGTATCCACGGAGGCCAGCCTGAGAGGCTGGGGAGCAGTCACACAGGGAAAAAATTTCCAGGGAGTGTGATCAAGTCTGGAGAATTCTCTCCACATAAATATACTGGAGCTAAGAGCAAATTTGTAATGCTATAAGCTTAGCAAGGCCTCTGCTTCAAGGTCAGCCGGTATTGATCCAGTGGGATAACATCACGGCAGTCGCCCACGTAAACAGATAGGGCGGCACAAGAAGCAGGAGGGCAGTGGTCAAAACTGCAAGGATTTTTCGCTAGACGGAAAATCATGTGATAGCACTGTCAGCAGTGTTCATTCCGGGAGTGGACGACTGGGAAGCAGACTTCCTCAGCAGGCACGACCTCCACCCGGGAGAGTGGGAACTTCATCGGGAAGTTTTCCGCATGATTGTGAACCGTTGGGAAAGACCAAAGGTGGAAATGATGGCGTCCCGCCCGAACAAAAAACGGGACAGGTATTGCGCCAGGTCACGAGACCTTCAGGCGATAGCTGTGGACGTCCTGGTAACACCGTGGGTGTAACAGTCGGTGTATGTGTTCCCTCTTCTGCTTCTCATAACCAAGGTATTGAGAATTATAAGACGTAGAGGAGTAAGAACTATACTCGTGGCTCCGGATTGGCCAAGAGGGACTTGGTACCCGGAACTTCAAGAGATGCTCACAGAGGACTAATGGCCTCGGGAGCTAAGATGGGATTTGCTTTCAGCAAGAACCATGTCTGTTCCAAGAGGAACCGTGGCATCTGCCTCTAAGAAAGGACCTGCTCCAGCAGGGACCTTGTCTGTTCCAAGACTTACCGCGACTGCGTTTGACGGCATGGCGGTTGAACGCCGGATCCTAAGGGAAAAGGCATTCCGGAAGAGGTCATACCTACCCTGGTCAAAGCCAGGAAGGAGGTGACCGCACAACGTTATCACCACATGTGGTGAAAATATGTTGCGTGGGTGAGGCCAGGAAGGCCCCACGAAAAAATTTCAACTAGGTCGATTTCTGCACTTCCTGAAAACAGGAGTGTCTATGAGCCTCAAATTGGGGTCCATTAAGGTTCAAGTTTCGGCCCTGTAGATTTTCTTCCAGAAAAAATTGGCTTCAATTCCTGAAGTCCAGACGTTTGTCAAGGGAGTATTGCATATACAGCCCCTTGTGTGCCTCCAGTGGCACCGTGGGATCTCAACGTAGTGTTGGGATTCCTCAAATCATATTGGTTTGAACCGATCAAATCTGTGGATTTGAAATATCTCACATGGAAAGGGACCATGTTGTGGCCCTGGCCTAGGCCAGGCGATTGTCAGAATTGGGGGCTTTGTCTTAAAAAAAGCTCATATTTGTTTTTCCATTCGGACAGGGCAGAACTGCGGACTCGTCCCCAGTTTCTTCCTAAGGTGGTGTCAGCGTTTCGCCTGAAACAACATATTGTGGTGCCTGCGGCTACTAGGGACTTGGAGGACTCCAAGTTGCTAGACGTTGTCGGGGCCCTAAAAATAGATATATATATATATATATATATATATATATATATATATATTTCCAGGACGGCTGGAGTCAGAAAGTCTGACTTGCTGTTTATATTGTATGCACCCCAAAAGATGGGTGCTCCTGCTTCTAAGCAGACTATTGCTCGTTGGATTTGTAGTACAATTCAGCTTGCACAGTCTGTGGCAGGCCTGCCACAGCCAAAATCTGTCAATGCCCATTCCACAAGGAAAGTGGGCTCATCTTGGGCGGATGCCCGAGGGGGTCTCGGCTTTAAAATTTTGCCGAGCAGCTACGTGGTCAGGGGGGAACACGTTTGTAAAATTCTACAAATTTGATACCCTGGCTGAGGAGGACCTGGAGTTCTCTCATTCGGTGCTGCAGAGTCACCCGCACTCTCCCGCCCGTTTGGGAGCTTTGGTATAATCCCCATGGTCCTGACGGAGTCCCCAGCATCCACTAGGACGTTAGAGAAAATAAGATTTTACTTACCGATAAATCTATTTCTCGTAGTCCGTAGTGGATGCTGGGCGCCCATCCCAAGTGCGGATTGTCTGCATTACTTGTACATAGTTATTGTTACAAAAATCGGGTTATTATTGTTGTGAGCCATCTTTTTTAGAGGCTACTTCATTGTTATCATACTGTTAACTGGGTTCAGATCACAAGTTGTACGGTGTGATTGGTGTGGCTGGTTTGGGTCTTACCCGGGATTCAAGATCCTTCCTTATTGTGTACGCTCGTCCGGGCACAGTACCTAACTGAGGCTTGGAGGAGAGTCATAGGGGGAGGAGCCAGTACACACCATGTGATCCTAAAAGCTTGCTTTTGTGCCCTGTCTCCTGCGGAGCCGCTATTCCCCATGGTCCTGACGGAGTCCCCAGCATCCACTACGGACTACGAGAAATAGATTTATCGGTAAGTAAAATCTTATTTTAAGGAAGTAAGTGTAAAGACACAAACGCAGGTCTGCATAAAAGTTTATACAGAACAAGTTGTGTCTAGTGGGCAATAGTAATTAGTATTGTTCACATTTATAGAGTTGTGGGATTTGTTTTATTATGGAAGCACAGTTTTGTACACGTGTCTCAGACAAAGTACAGGACCGCGCACGCAGCGTAAAAGACACGCACGGTCATGTGTTTACGCAAAGTGTCGTCTAGTTAAAAGGTGGAACAGTAGCCATGCTACAATAGCACAAAACTACCCGGTTTCTAAAGCAGATTAGTATAAAACTTTTGTTTAAACTGTATTGCCTCTGGGGGTAAAGCTGCCAATCAGAACGAGTGAAAATTTTCTTTACAGAAAAACAAAGTATATCTGAGTGAGTGAAAGTAGGAGTGAGTGGATTTGAACCCCGGAAATCGGGTCCCGTGGTACACCAAGTAAGTGGAGGCTTGGTGGCGTGAGGCGGCAGACTCGCGTTAATATAGATTGAAATACGCAAATCGTGAGATTTGCAGAGGAGTGTAACAGGGAATTGTGCATTGTGTAGTATTGAAGTAAAAAGGTTTTTTGTTACGCTCCGGCTGAAGAGTCGCAGTTTGTACATCGACCCGTGGTTGTACGGCAAATAGGTAACAAGTACCTATACGCTGTGCGATTGGACCGCGCGTTTGTGGGTGCGATATATAGCGCAACTTGATACCCCTTTTACGAGCTTTTGCGTAAAATCGCGGTATCATTAGCGCTGTGTAGAGCATACGCAAGCGTGATTTGTGTATAAAAAGTGCATAGGTAGTTTTCGCTGGTCTCTCTCAGGAAAATCTCCAGCGGTGGATATTTACTGGAAAAGGTAAGTCACTCCTAAAACTTCCAGTAAATGGAAACCAATAGGGCCTCACTGGGCACGCGGTGTTCACTATTGGAGTGAGTCGTGGTACTCAGCGGAGAAGGAGCGAGTGAAAGCGCTAGGTGTCTTTCACCATCTATTTGCGGTGTGCATTGGGGATTGCGTTTATTGCCAAAAAGTCCGCTATGGGATCAATTGCACAAGCAGTGGGCATTTAGTAGCTAGGGTTCAGGCTGAAGAAGTGGGACCGAGAAGGTCAGAATTGAGACCGAGAGGGTCAGCAAAGTTTATTATGTGTGAAAAATATGGTTCACACACGGAGGCTTTTTGCAATGAATGGTTACATATGACTAACAAAGATAGGGTACCATTCCCTAGGGTGGGCTGCTTTGAACCAGAGGTACTGCAGAATGTAAGCAGTAAAATATGTCTTCTTAAATCCAGAAAACAAAGGATTAGACATAACGATTGTTTAAAATTATGGCAACAAGAGGGGGAAATGCAAAGGGAACAAACCCGCGCAGCAGGTTCCAAACCTAGCAGGAATGAGGACACAAACACACCATTATCGACACAGGTCGAGAGGGAAAAGATGGCTACAGTCAATGGTATATCTATGAATGATAGTATTATGCAAGAGAAATGTATTAACCCTAATTTTTGCAAGATGTATTCTGTTTTGAAGTCTTTTCAAGGTTATAGGTCACAGGAAGATGAAGGACCCAGCCAAATCGCAGCTCTCATTCAGACAGTCGCCTTGCAGGAAACTCAGGTGGGGCCTGTCCATCCAGTTAGAGCAGTAACAGTATTCCCCACTGAAAGAACTGGTGAGGTCACAGCTACCGGTAAGTGTGAGACGGGTCATTGTACAGAGACAACAATACCTTACAGCAAACAAATTAGGAACGGAATGGTAGGATTACATCCTGTCTTGGAAATAGTAACTCCTAATGGGGGAACCAATAGTCAGGGAGTAATCCTCACCAGGAATAATGCAATGTATTACCCGTGGTCCAGAGCTGAGCTGCGGTCAATCATTTCAGAATTCCCCGATCCCCGGAAGTATTTAGCCAGATGTCAGAAGTTTATCAGAGATCTGGGTAATGCTCTTGAACCAGCTAACAAAGATTGGCGGATACTTTTAAAAGCGTGCCTACCCCCTAATATTGACACCAAAAAATTTATCACTGATTGTAGATTAGAGTCGGATGGTCCTATGACTAACGAACACAATCAGGAGAATGTGGAACAAATTAACAGGCAACCAGAGTTGTATTTCCCCATTACTGTTAAGTGGAGAAGAATTTTCTCCATATAACAGAGGGAAAATGAAATGGCATCTGAATATTTTCATCGGGCCCTGCAAATAATGGATAGATACATTGGGATATGAGATACAGGGAACGATGCGTATTACAGGGAGGTGGCTGTCTCTGTGCTAATGGATGGACTCAATAAGGCAGTAAGGGACAGGGTACAAACATTTTTGCCTAATTGGAGAGGGGCCACAGTAGCTTGTATTAGAGAGTGCGCAATGGAACACCACGAGAATGTTGCTAGGCACAGGAAACAACAGGAGGATAAAATGATGACAATAAGTGTACAGGCTCTTGCAGCAAAGCCCCATCAGCCTAAACCCCAAAACCCGGGTAGTAAGAAAAGACCGATAATATGTTACATTTGTAGAAATAAAGGGCATTTTGCCAGAGATTGTAGGAGTAGTAGAACACATAGTCAATATAGACCCCTAGACAGAAAACACAAGCCACATTATTAAACACATAGACGGGACCAAGGGACATATAGTAAGGAATCACAAGCCATATAGAAAACACAGATTCGGGCAATGGGAGTAACAGGAAGGTGCAACAATACCCTTTGAGTAGACCTGCAGAGATTACGATAGGGCCCTTGCAAACCAAACATTCTTTTCTGCTGGCTGCATCGGCTCCGACTAATCTACTCGGCGGAGACTTATTGTGTAAAATGCGGTGTGTCATATATTGTACTCCGGAGGGTGTTTTCTTGGATATACCTGAGAACCATGCTCAAGAAGTACAAGATATACTAGACACCCCTCAAAGGCTAATGTCGCATTCTACTGTTCTAGATGCATGTCCATCACAGGTAGAGAAAATTATCTCACAGATACCGGGTTCCCTATGAACTTAGGATGGACATTACACTGGATTGATGGCTGGGATAGTCCCAGTAGAGATATGACACATAGATTTTTTTTTTAGGGGTATAGACAGTAGAGAATCACTTCCCCATTGTGCCCAATCCAGTTATAAAATTTTATAAAATCCTCTTTGCCTCTACAAACTTATCTGTTACTAACCTCTGTGTGATTTTCCTTCAAAGTTTCCTCCTCATTTCTTACATTCACAAACAGGAGGTTACAATACATGGACCCAATCACAGTTCAAACGCCACATGCCTAATCGGTCCTTCAGAGCTCTGCCCAAATCCAGTATATCTCACCAGCATAAGGACGTAAGGACACCAGCATTAATGCAGTGTGCCTGGTCATGCACAAAGGGTGGAGAATGAGAATACTGGTGAAGGGAGACTGTGTACAGACACCGATATGCATGATGGTGTGACAGCCTGTTGGTGAATGCCAAACCTGACATTTTCTTTTTTTTTTAATTTACTATTTTTTCCTCTCTCTTCTCTCATCCAGAGACGGTTTACTTCACACAACTGATAACACACGATAGTAAATTAAAATGCAAAATTTGTGTTCCCTACAGGAAAAGGCAGTCTGGGGGACAAAGGGGTATGGCTAGGAGTCCTCAGGACTGTGGACAGGTGGACACGGTAAGCCAGTAGCCCCCAGAGCATACCTTCCAAGTCTAGCTGGGGTGGCACACGGTCTGAAACATCTAGGCAAAGAGGGTATGTGCAGGCTGATGAGAGCCTACTGGTGTGCGCCAGGATTCTATTCTCATGCAGGTAAGAGAGCAATGACATATTTTACTTGCTTGAGGAAGAATATTGGAAAGACAATACCAACAGAGCCATTCCATATTCCTCCTACAGACGGACCTTTTCAGGTAATACAAATCGACTTCATACAGTTACCACCCTGTAGGAATTTGAAATATGTGTTAGTTTGTATTGATGTATTTTCCAATTGGGTAGAAGCGTTCCCTGCTGCCACAAATACTGCTACGTTCACTGCAAAGAAAATTGTGCAGGAATTTGTGTGTAATTATGGTATCCCTAGAGTAAGTGAAAGTGACAGGGGTACCCATTTTACAGGTGAAGTCTTTCAGGTCATGTGCAAACTGATGGGAACAAGCTGAGCAGAGTAATGGCTGAAACTGGATTCTTGTGGCCAGAAGCTTTGTCACTAGTGTTGTACAGCATCAGAACCACTCCCAAGTCTCCACTTAACTTATTACCCTTTGAAATTCTGTTTGGTCGACAACCTCATGTAATGATAGACCCCCAGGATGATTTGAAATGTAATAATGAAGTGACTGTGCAATATTTGGTTGGAATGAGCCAGCAGCTGAGAAATCAACAAAGAAATTTAAAGCTGGTGATTCCTGACCTACCGAACAGTAATTGTCATGACATTGAGCCTGGGGATTATGTGATGATTTGAAGTTTCTTACGCTCAGGTTGCCTCATAGACAGGTGGGAAGGACCATATCAAGTCTTGTTAACCAGCACGACAGCATTAAAGGTCGCCGAAAGAGAGACTTGGGTCCACTCGTCCCACTGCAAGAAGGTCGCTGACCCGGAGAGAACTCGTGACAAAGTAGTTTGGTAACTGTGAGTTCAAAGTGAACTGTGTGTTCAAAGAGCAAGGCAAAGAGACACTAGAGTGTTTGTTCCGGGAAAGTTGAGAGGCAGGACTGTTGAAAGGCACCTGAGCACAGAGAGCAACAAGATCTATAACGGTTGTCGCACCATTTTCTTTTTTCACCTCCCCCTGTATTTTCCTTTCTTTTCTCCTTATTTTCCTTCTTTCCCCTAACGAAATGGATCTATCACAAGAGACTGCGTTTCGGGTTCTACTATGAATTCTGTTTTTGATCAGGACAATTTGCTTTGGTGAGGGTCCCAGAGAGGTCGAGCAGGGATCTGGAATGGGTTCTGATGGCGAGTACGAATTTGTAGGATCTCAGGAGCAGCACATCACTTGAGTAAAGGCTAGTATCAGTAAGCGCTCTGGTAGTCATGGAGCTCGGAGGCACTGTGAAGGGATATTGTCTGCTGAACTTGTACGCCAAATAGCCAACAGTGGGAGGTATTTTCGGTATAGGTATACTCGTGGAAGCAAGACCATGTGGGTTGGAAAAGTATCGTCAGGGTATTGTGCTCATATCATCCAGCCCGATACTTGTACTGAGCAGATGGGAGAACTAGGGATTGGTTTCTTTACTTGGAAAGTTTGCAATATGGTGATGTTATATTTTGTCCCCTATGTATTCCCAGATGATGCCTATTTCATATGTGGGAGGAAAGCGTACAAGTGGCTTGCCCCGAGCTCAGAGGAATTGTGTTATATTGGGAGAGTACTACCAGAGGACATGACCATAACCCATGATAAAATTAAAGAAGTTCACCGCAGTGCTCAGGCTCCTTATACTCATACTCACTATGAACACATCATCAAGAAACACCTCATAGATAGGGCAGAGCACGCAGCCTCTGATTTGATCCACAAATCCACCGGGATTCAGTTCCTTCTCGCATTAGACATCACCTGTACTACCAGAGGAACTATAAATTATAAGTATATCCATGCGCTAGCGAACTTGATAGATAATATCACTGAGATGTATGATGACACCTACAGGTACACAGGAAGGGAGTTACAAGCCTACAAGAAGGAACTGATTCAGCACAGGATGGTCCTTAATTTTGTCACAGCCGTGACAGGTGGGTACTGTGTTACTCTGGCAACTCAATATGGTGTGAAGTGCTGTACATATATTACGAACAGCACTGACGACCCAACGGAGATCATCGATCAGAAGATGGACGAGATCTTGCAGTTGAAGTGGGAGTTCAGGAGGAAACACAACCTTACCTTTGCGACTGTGAGTAATGAACTGACCGGCTGGGTCTCATTGTTGAACCCACGCAAATGGTTCTCAGGTTTAGGAGAGTGGGCTCAAAATGTCATTATAGTGTGGGGAAGTTTCTCCTTTGTATCCTGGGAGTCATCATAATTATTGGTTTCATATTCAGGTGTGTTCAAATTCTAACGCGGCGCAAGATGGCACAAATTTGATGAGTCTGAGAAGCGGGGGCGCTGTTATAGCAGCAGAGTTAATCTACGATCCATCCATAGAGACAGCGTTATGATAAGGATTGCAAATGAATTTCATGGCCTGTTTCACCCGTTTTTCTTTGTCTCCCCCTCTGCCCAGATACATCCAACTGGAAAAGACGTCAGCCCTACCCAAAATGTTTATGTGAATGTATTTTTATATATATGTCTTATCTTCATCTCTTCAACCTCCAGTTAATGGCACACATAGTCGACAGGTGATATCCACATATACTAGCACTCACGTATGTTCCCCCGCCATGTATCATCAACTAAATGTGCACCCCATTTGTTGAATCAAGAAGCCGAAAAGAGCTCGGTAGTGTTTGTTGGCCCATTTACAGACCCTTAATACGGGATGAGAAGGATTTAATGTATACTTCGCAATACCTCGAAGCTTATCTAGAACATATACGGCACAATGATACATGCCCCTCAGACATGGATTCATACATACATGCTTTTTATTATCCCACTAGGTCATACATTTCCCACCTACAACTCTCCCCCGATCATCCAAGCTTTTGTATATATTGTATAGTGATAATGTTGATTATCTTACAGGAATGAAAGCTATACCTTACACACACTTAGAATACACTTTACCATGGAGCCGCTGCGGCCGCTAAACTTAGTACACACGCTACGTACTTTATACACTGTTTGCGTACGGAGTCCCGTATCACTGTACGGACTTTGCATACAAACGCCGCGCTGGGGGTACAAAGTACACACAGCGCGCGCACACCCAGAGATACACTTTAACCCTTTACAGTAATGCAATGCAATGATAAAACACTTTAAACCTTAGCAGTAAAGTAATGCAATGATAAAACACTTTAAACCTTAGCAGTAATGTAATGCAATTATAAAACACTTTAAACCTTAGCAGGGCAATGAGGACACGACACCAATTGTGATTTTACCGCTGGGTTTCGACACCTCAGTGGATTATTGCTGAAATGGGGTTTACAATACAAATAATACACTACAATATAACAGAGTAAATGGCTACAGTCAATGTACACGTGAGTGGACAAGCTTGCGCAACCCGGCCGGTTGCCCGGTCATCTGATAGATAACTTTGTGAGTCTTATGCCAGGCCAGGCTGCAGCAGGCTTTATTTATACAATTCTTCCAAAAGCAATACAATGGATACTGTAATCCCTTTGTCCATTGGACACAGAAATGCACTTTTACAGTACAGGAGAGGTCATAGGTCGGTTTGAAAAGGTAGGCGATGTCTTTCCCAACTGCTCTTGTGGGTGGTCTCCTCTGGATTCCCGCCGCATACATAATATACAGTAAATACAGTTTATATCTATATTCTGCTTCTGCACATAACTATCCGCAGGAACATGCGATCTTCCTCAAACCAACACCGAAATGTTTCCCTTAAAATACCCTACAGCTGGATACCAAACACCACCTTGTAACCTTGTTCTGTCCCCTCCTATCCTGTAAAGGTGAATCCCTTTGTTCTGTTACCATTTAAACTGATGTTAATTTCTGATGTGGTGCAAGGAGACTATGTGTACATTGTGCACTATTTGGATTAAATATGTAATGTATTTTGATAGCCTTCCCTGCGTTCACAAACTCTACCATAAATACTCATACCACGCGCTAATGCGCACGACCGCGGGAGCGACAATACGCAAATTGCAAATATGTGCACGCACAGCAGAACAAGTACACGCGCGGAGGCCACCTGTGTGTAGTTTGTACGGATGTGTGTACTGCAATATTTTTCGACTTTGACAGTCCACCCTTTGGCAGTCACCAATAACTGCCACTATCTAATCAATAAACAGAAAAATATCTACACAATATCTACAGAAGTTTTGGATGGTCGGGGGAGGGTGGTAGGTAGGAAATGTATGACCTAGTGGGATAGTAAAAAGCATGTATGTATGAATCCATGTCTGAGGGGCATGTATCATTGTGCCGTATATGTTCTAAATAAGCTTTGAGGTATTGCGAAGTATACATTAAATCCTTCTCATCCCATATTAAGGGTCTGTAAATGGGCCAACAAACACTACCGAGCTCTTTTCGGCTTCTTGTTCCAACAAATGGGGTGCACCTTTAGTTGATGATACATGGAGGGGGAACATATGTGAGTGCTAGTATATGTGGATATCACCTGTCGACTATGTGTGTCGTTAACTGAAGGTTGTAGAGATGAAGATAAGACACATATCTAAAATACATTCACATAAACATTTACATAAACATTCTTGGGTAGGGTTGATGTCTTTTCCGGATGGGTGTATCTGGGCAGAGGGGGAGACAAAAGAAAAACAGGTGAACGAAACAGGCCATGAAATTCATTTGCAATCCTTATCATATCACTGTCTCTATGGAAGGGTCATGAATTAAATCTGCTGCTATAACAGTACCCTTGCTCCTTAGACTCATCAACTTTGTGCCGTGCTTGCGCCGCGTCAGAATTCGAACACACCTAATATCAAACCAATAATTATGACGACTCCCAGGATACAAAGGAGAAACTTCCCTACACTCATAATAACATTTTGAGCCCACTCTCCTAAACCTGAGAACCAATTTCGTGGGTTCAACCATGAGACCCAGCCGGTCAGTTCATTACTCACAGTCGCCAAGGTAAGGCTGTGTTTCCTCCTGAACTCCCACTTCAACTGCAAGATATCGTCCATCTTTTGATCAATGATCTCCGTGGGGTCGTCAGTGCTGTTCGTGATATATGTACAGCACTTCACACCATATTGAGTTGCCAGAGTAACACAGTACCCACCCATCACGGCTGTGATATAATTTAGGACCATCCTGTGCTGAATCAGTTCCTTCTTGTAAGCTTGTAACTCCCTTCCCATATACCTGAAGGTGTCGTCATACATCTCAGTGATATTATCTATAAAGTTTGCTAGCGCATGTATATACCTATATTTTATAATTCCTCTGGCAGTACGGGTGATGTCTAATGCGAGAAGGAATTGAATCCCGGTGGATTCGTGGATCAAATCAGAGGCTACGTGCTCTGTCCTATCTATGAGGTGTCTCTTGACGATGTGTTCATAGTGAGTATGAGTATAAGGAGCCTGAGCACTGCGGTGAACATCTCTCATCTTATCATGGGTTATGGTCATGACCTCTGGTAGTACTCTCCCAATATAACACAATCCCTCTGAGCTCGGGGCAAGCCACTTGTACGCCTTCCTCCCACATATGAAATAGGCATCATCTGGGAGAACATAGGGGACAAAATATAACATCACCGTATTACAAACTTTCCAAGTGAAAAACCCAATCCCTAGTTCTCCCATCTGCTCAGTACAAGTATCAGGATGGATGATATGAGCACAATACCCTGGCGATACTTTTCCAACCCACATGGTCTTGCTTCCACGAGTATACCTATACCAAAAATACCTCCCACTGTTGGCTATTTGGCGTACAAGTTCAGAGTCTATGGGTATCCTATCAGCTCTGTGTGAAAAGGTCATTGTCTGGTTATTCCACGTCACTTCTCAATTTCCCGGTTTTCGCTAATTGGAAATATTAAAACACAATAAGGATCTATCTACATGATACTGGTGGAGCTTCAAACTAGGGGGCCTAGAAATATTGAATTTCTTGTCCACCGGTCTCCCACCCCGCAATTCGAGTACCTCATCTATTGCTAAAGGGTACGGTACTAATCCTGACTTGCACTGACCTTGAGGTACTTGTGAGCACACCCAGCATTCTGTCTGGTTTAAGACCTAACCCACTAGTGAGTGGTAATCACTCAACGGATGACGGTCCATGTCGATATTAAGGTTGGACTGACATCTCTGGATGCACCCATCCTCAACTATATTCTCATAATTCCTACAAATACAATATTCATCAGACAATAACCCCTCACAGTGCCTCCGAGCTCCTTGACTACCAGAGCGCTACCTGATGCCAGCCTTTACTAAAGTGATGTGCTGATCCTGAGATCCTACAAATTCATACTTGCCATCAGAACCCATTCCAGATCCCTGCTCGACCTCTCTGGGACCCTCACAAAAACAAACTGTCCTTATCAAAACCAGAGTTACTAATAGAACCCGAAACACAGTCTCTTGTGATCGATCCATTTCGTTTAGGGAAAGGAGGAAAATAAGAAGGCGAAAAGACAGGAAAATGCAGGGGGAGGTGAAAAAAGAAAAAAAAATGATACTACAACCGTTCTAGATCTGTGCTCGGATGCCCTTCAACAGTCCTGCCTCTCAACCTTCCCGGAACAGACACTCCAGTGATACGAGGTTCTCTACACTCTGCTCTTTGTCACGAGTTATCTCCGGGTCAGCGGCCTTTCTGTAGGGAACATAAATCTTGTATTTCAATGTGTTTAACTGTTGTGTATTATCAGTTGTGTGAAGTAAACCATCTGTGGAAAGTGAAAAGAGAAAGGAAATAATAAAAAGAACATTTTTCAGATTTGCGTTCACCATCAGGCTGTCACACCATCATGCATATCGGTGTCTATATGCAGTCTCCCTTCACCCGTATTCCCATTCTCCACCCTTTGTGCATGACTACGCACACTGATACTGGTGTCCCTATGCTGGTGAGATATTGTCACGGCGCCGCGGTCTTCATACTTACCTCTCCGGGCGCGCTGGGTCTCCGTGCGGCCGTCCTCGCTGGCGGGTCCCCGGCGCTCCGTCTAGCAGGCCTCCACGTCCGACGTCCTCGGGAGCTGCGGGTGACGTCATCGGCCCATCCTCCAATCAGGCCCTGGCGGGAAGTTTAAATTCAGACGCCGGGCAGTGCTCCGGCGCCTGAGTGTCATCATTCAAACTGTACCTGTGATCTCCAGTGCTCCGTGCCTCCAAGCACCTCCGTGCCTCCAGCACCTCTGTGTCTCCAGCACCGCCGTGCCTCCAAGCACCTCCGTGCCTCCAAGCACCTCCGTGCCTCCAGCACCTCCGTGCCTCCAGCACCGCCGTGCCTCCAAGCACCTCCGTGCCTCCAGCACATCCGTGCCTCCAAGCACCTCCATGCCTCCAAGCACCTCCGTGCCTCCAGCACTTCCGTGTCTCCAAGCACTTCCGTGCCTCCAGCACCTCCGTGCCTCCAAGCACCTCCGTGCCTCCAAGCACCTCCGTGCCTCCAGCACCTTCGTACCTCCGTGCCTCCAAGCACCTCCGTGCCTCCCAGCACCTTCGTGATTTACCAGCACCTGTCAAGTTCTCTCTTTCAGGAGACCTTCAGCGTCCGCACGTGCCTCCTGTCCGCTGATCAGATCCTGCATGAGGAAGACTTACATCCGGCCATCTCTGCTGCGGCCCAGTTGCGGTTCCACTTCCCGGTCATCGGAAGAAACCCCGAGTCCACAACCTCCTCAAACCAGGTCAGTGATAGTATACTCAGGCCCCATGGACCCGGGGAATCGGAACACGGACTCAAGTGCCATCCAGGACCTGGCTTCCCGTGTGCAAAGTCAGGAAGCGGCACAAGGTCAGGTGATGCAGTACCTCCAGGAGTTGTCCGGACGTCTGGATCAGATTCAGGCGTCTCTAGCCTCAGTAATTCCGGCACCAGTTCCGGTAGCTGCACCACTTGCCACCTCCAGCAATGTCCAACCATCGGCCGGTGCCACTCCGCGCCTTCAGCTGCCTACGCCATCCCGTTACAATGGGAATCCTAAGAATTGTCGTGGTTTCTTAAACCAATGCGAGGTACATTTCGAGCTACTAGCTCACAACTTTCCTACAGACCGGTCCAAGGTAGCATATATTATTTCTCTGCTGGAAGGATCTGCCTTGGACTGGGTGTCTCCATTATGGGAACGTTCTGATTCACTGGTTTCCAATTACTCCGAATTCATCACGTCTTTTCGACAAATTTTTGACGAGCCCGGAGGGATGACCTCGGCCTCTTCTGACTTACTCCGCATCCGTCAAGGCTCCCGATCCGTGGGTCAGTATGTGGTTCATTTCCAAACCATTGCCTCTGAACTTCGTTGGAATAATGAGGCTCTGAGAGCTGCTTTCTGGAATGGTCTCTCTGATCGCCTGAAGGACGAGTTGGTCACTCGAGAGCTTCCGGGTTCTTTAGAGGAATTGATCTCCCTCTGTGTCAAGGTAGATCTCCGGATGCAGGAACGTGGAGGAGAACGTAGTCGATCGGATCGTTCTAGGTTCCGGCTTCCTCCTGCAAGGCAAGCGGTGGGTCCAAGTCCAGACGAACCCATGCAGATTAACCGATCCCGATTGTCCTCGGAGGAGCGGCAACGTCGTCATGAGGGTAAGCTCTGCCTGTACTGCGGAGCTGCGGGTCACTTCATCAAGTCCTGCAAATCCCGTCCGGGAAACGAGAAGGCCTAGCTTGTTTCGGAGGAGTCAAGTTGGGGGTTACGACCAAATCTTCTCCCACTTCGGACTGTTTGCTTCCTGTAACGTTAATCACCAAGGCCACTTCCAAGTCTTTTGAAGCCCTGTTGGACTCTGGAGCTGCGGGGAATTTCGTTTCTTCCCTCTGTGTTCAAAGCCTGAATTTGGAAGTACGGTCCATCGAACGGCCTATTTCCTTGACAGCCATCAATGGTACTAGGATATCCAAGGGTATCATAACAGAACGCACGGTTCCAGTTAAACTACAGGTCGGGGCTCTACATCAAGAATACTTGGAGTTCCTGGTGATCCCGGAAATGCATCACGATCTGGTTCTCGGAATACCTTGGCTCAAAAGTCACAATCCCCATATCGATTGGAAGACCGCACAGATTCGGTCTTGGGGTTCTTTTTGTCACGTTAACTGTCTCACCCCTGTTTGTCCGCTTCGTGTTTCTTCTAAGGCGGAGGAGGAACCTATTCCAGAGGCATACCAAGAATTTAGAGATGTGTTTTTGGAACAATCAGCCGACCAGTTACCACCCCATAGAGCTTGGGACTGCCCCATTGACCTTATCCCTGGAAAAATGCCGCCTCGGCGTCGCATTTATCCTCTGTCTCTCCCAGAGACACAGGCTATGTCTGACTATATCAAAACCAATCTTCACAAGGGATTCATCCGCCCCTCTACTTCCCCGGCTGGAGCGGGCTTTTTCTTCGTGAAAAAAAAGGACGGAGGGTTAAGACCATGTATCGACTACCGCGGCTTAAATTATATTACCATCAAAAATAAATACCCCTTGCCTCTAATCACAGAGTTATTTGATAGAGTTCGTGGTGCCCAAGTTTTTTCCAAGCTCGATTTGAGGGGGGCCTATAACCTTATACGCATCAGAGAGGGAGATGAATGGAAGACCGCCTTCAATACCCGGGATGGGCATTATGAGTACCTGGTGATGCCGTTCGGTCTTAGCAATGCTCCTGCTGTCTTCCAGGGATTCGTCAACAAAATATTCCGAGACATGTTATACCTAAGTGTCGTGGTGTATTTGGATGACATCCTGATTTTTTCAAAAGACCCTGCTGAACACAGATTACAAGTCAAAGAGGTACTCCGCCGTCTACGTGAGAATCATCTCTATGCCAAGATGTCCAAGTGTACCTTTGAAGTAACATCAATACCGTTCCTCGGTTATATTATCTCGGGGAAGGAGCTTCGCATGGATCCGGAGAAACTCTCTGCCATTCGGGACTGGGCACAGCCACTCTCCTTGAAAGCAATACAAAGGTTCCTGGGTTTTGCGAACTATTATAGAAAGTTCATTAGAGGTTTCTCCACCATTGTTGCACCCATTACCGCCCTAACGAGAAAGGGTTCCAACCCGGGGTTGTGGTCTCCCGAAGCCATAGAGGCCTTTTCCCACTTGAAATCAGCTTTTATGTCCGCTCCAGTACTCCAACAACCAAATTTCGAGGAACCTTTCTTCCTAGAAGTCGACGCATCCTCGGTCGGAGTTGGGGCCGTTCTCTCTCAGTATGCCTCAGATAAGAAATTACATCCGTGCGGCTTTCACTCTCGTAAATTCTCTCCAGCTGAACGGAATTACACTATTGGAGACCAGGAACTCTTGGCGATTAAATCTGCCTTGGAAGAGTGGAGATATCTCTTAGAGGGGGCCAAACATGTGACTACCATTTACACTGATCACAAAAATTTGTTGTATATCAAAACCGCACAGTGTTTGAATCCTCGCCAAGCTAGATGGGCACTCTTCTTCACTAGATTTTCTTTCATTATCAAATACCGAGCCGGGACTTTCAATACCTAAGCGGATGCACTGTCCCGTTCACAAACTCCCACAGATGATGAGGATTCCTTTGAACGGAGTTTAATTCTAAATCCAATTTCTGTCTCTGCTGCCTCGACTACTCCAGGTCCTCTTCCTGGAAGAATGTCCGTACCGGTCAAATTCTGGTCGAGGATACTTCAGTGGGCCCATATCTCCAAATTCTCCGGTCATCCCGGCGCCCAGAAGATGTTCAAGTTTCTGCAAAGATCTTACTGGTGGGACTCCATGAGGAAGGATGTACAGGATTACGTTAATTCCTGTCCCCAGTGTACACAGCATAAATCTCCCCATTTACCTCCTGCTGGGTTGCTTCATCCTCTGTCCATTCCTATGAAACCCTGGACTCATATTTCCATGGACTTCATCACTGACTTGCCCCTTTCCAAGGGTTGCAACACCGTTTGGGTAATCGTCGACCGTTTTTCAAAGATGGCACACTTCGTTCCTTTGACTGGTCTACCAACAGCCCCGAAACTAGCTCTACTGTTCATCCAAGAACATTTTCGGTTGCATGGGTTGCCACAGGAAATAGTCTCTGATCGTGGGGTACAGTTCACCGCAAGGTTTTGGAAAGCCCTCTGTTCGACTCTACAGATTAAACTTAAGTTTTCCTCCGCTTATCATCCCCAAACGAATGGACAAACGGAACGAGTCAATCAAGATCTAGAGACTTTCCTCCGTCTTTATCTCTCCCCTTCACAGGACAACTGGGTGGAGTTGATACCTTGGGCAGAGTTTGCCCATAATCATTTGTTTCATTCTTCCACTGGTGAATCTCCATTTTTCATCAACTATGGGTTCCATCCAAGTGTTCCAGAATTACTAAGCCTTCCGATGGAAGAGGTTCCAGCCGTCACGTCCACTCTACTACACTTCAGAC
This sequence comes from Pseudophryne corroboree, assembly GCF_028390025.1. Lineage (NCBI taxonomy): Eukaryota > Metazoa > Chordata > Amphibia > Anura > Myobatrachidae > Pseudophryne > Pseudophryne corroboree. Next base: position 612,798,254 of record NC_086444.1, on the reverse strand, counting down.
AAATTTGGAGTAAGGTTCATGCTAATCTTAAGAAGGTTTCAGTCCGCTACAAGTTCTTTGCGGATAAGAAACGGCGAGCCGCTCCACAATACAAGGTTGGTGACAGGGTATGGCTGTCCACACGTAATCTCCGGTTGAAGGTGCCCACCATGAAGTTTGCTCCAAGATTCATCGGTCCTTACCCTGTGCTACAAGTCCTGAATCCTGTGGTCTGCAAGCTGGGTTTACCTTCACACCTACGTATACCGAACGCCTTCCATGTTTCTCTTCCTCGTCCTCTCGTCCTTAATCGTTTCCATTCAAAGACCTCTAGCCCCACCTCAGTGGAGACTGAAACAGGAACAGACTTCGAGATCAAAAATATTCTAGACTCGCGTTACCTTCACAAGAATCTGCAATATCTGGTGGAATGGAAAGGATATGGTCCTGAGGAGAGAAGTTGGATAAAGGCTTCTGAGGTCTCGGCTCCTCGACTAGTCCGGATCTTCCATGCTAGACATCCTACGAAGCCGGGAAAGTGTCCAGGGGCCACTCCTAGAGGAGGGGGTACTGTCACGGCGCCGCGGTCTTCATACTTACCTCTCCGGGTGCGCTGGGTCTCCGTGCGGCCGTCCTCGCTGGCGGGTCCCCGGCGTCCGGCGCTCCGTCTAGCAGGCCTCCACGTCCGACGTCCTCGGGAGCTGCGGGTGATGTCATCGGCCTGTCCTCCAATCAGGCCCTGGCGGGAAGTTTAAATTCAGACGTCGGGCAGTGCTCCGGCGCCTGAGTATCATCGTTCAAATTGTACCTGTGATCTCCAGTGCTCCGTGCCTCCAAGCACCTCCGTGCCTCCAGCACCTCCATGCCTCCAGCACCGCCGTGCCTCCAAGCACCTCCGTGCCTCCAAGCACCTCCGTGCCTCCAGCACCTTCGTACCTCTGTGCCTCCAAGCACCTCCGTGCCTCCCAGCACCTTCGTGATTTACCAGCACCTGTCAAGTTCTCTCTTTCAGGAGACCTTCAGCGTCCGCACGTGCCTCCTGTCCGCCGATCAGATCCTGCATGAGGAAGACTTACATCCGGCCATCTCTGCTGCGGCCCAGTTGCGGTTCCACTTCACGGTCATCGGAAGAAACCCCAAGTCCACAATCTTCTCAAACCAGGTCAGTGATAGATATACTGGATTTGGGCAGAACTCTGAAAGACCGAGTAGGCCTGTGGCGTCCAGTGACGTCACAAGGCAGGTGCGGGGGGTGCGGCCCGCACCTGGGTGTGACATCTGAGGGAGGAATGTCAGCTCCTCCGCACTGACAGGAACCAGGTGCTGCAGTGAGAAAGTCTCCTACAGCACCCGGCTCCTGTCACAGAAGAGGAGCCGATAGCGGACGGAGACTGGCTCTGGGCGAAGCCCAGCATCCCCGGATATGCTGGGCACGCCCCCAGAGTGATGATTCCGGGATCCCACGAAGCCACGCCCCCTAAGTACAAGGCCACACCCCTTTTTGCCGCGATCGCTGCAGGAGATCAGGGGCGCGCACCGGGTGTCACCACACCCGGTGACGCCTCTGGTGGCGTCTGAACTGTAACCGTGTCGGTGGACGTAAGAGATGAAGAGGAAGCTTTGAAGACAAATCACATAGAGTTTAGTAACAGATAAGTTGGTAGAGGCAAAGAAGATTTTACAAAGTTTTACATCTGGATTGGGCACTAAGGGGAATGATTCTCTACTCGGTCTGCTCCCCCCAAAAAAAAATTTTTATGTGTGTTATATCTCTACTGGGACTATCCCAGCCATCAATCCAGTGTCCTGTCCATTCTAAATTCATAGGGAACCCGGTATCTTTGAGATTATTTCCTCTACCTGTGATGGACATGTATCTAGAACAGTGAAATGCAACATTAGTCTTCGTGGGTATCTAACATATTTTGTGCTTCCTGGATGGGAGCACTCTATATGTATACCATCTCTAACAAAACTCCTGTTAAGTTACTTAGAGGTCACTTCTGCTAGAGAGAGAAGCAGAAGTTTAGAGGCCTTCTCCTAACCCCAGCAAGTTCTGTCAAAAGGGTAAAGTTGCATTTATTCTGTTCTTCCCAGTAACCGAATCTGTGTTCTCTATATGGCTCGTGATTCCTTACTATATGTCCCTTGATCCCGTCTATGTGTTTAATAACGTGGCTTGTTTTCTCTGTCTAGGGGTCTATATTGGCTATGTGTTCTACTATACCTACAATCTCTGGCAAAATGCCCTTCCTTCCTACAAGTGTAGCATATCCTAGGTCCTTTTTTACTATCCGTGTTTTGGGGTTTAGGTTGATGAGACTTTGGTGTAAGGGCCTGTATACTTTCAATCCTCAGCCTCTCCTCCTGTTGTTTTCTACGCCTAACAATATTCTGGTGATGTTTAATTGCGCACTCTCTAAGACAAGCTACTGTGACCCCTTTCCAATTAGGCAAAGATGTTTGTACCCTGTCCCTTACTGTCTTATTGAGTCCGTCCATTAGCACAGAGACAGCCACTTCCCTATAATTCGCATCGTTCCCTGTATCTGATACCCCCATGTATCTATCCATTATTTGCAGGGCCCGATAGAAATATTCAGATGTCATTTCATTTTCCCTCTGTTTTATGGAGAAAATTCTTCTCCACTCAATGGGGAAACACAACTCTAGTTGCCTATTAATTCGTTCTATATTTTCCTGGTTGTTTCTGTCAGTCATAAGACTATCCGACTCTTATCTACAATCAGTGATACATTTTTGGGTGTCAATATTAGGAGGTAGGCACGCTTTCAAAAATATCTGCCAGTGTTTGTTTGTCGGTTCGTACGCATTACCCAGATCTCTGAAAAATTTCTGACATCTGGCTAAATGCTTCCGAGGGTTGGGGAATTCTGAAATGATTGATCGCAGCTCATCTCTGGGCCACGGGCAATACATTGCATTATTCCTGGTGAGGATTATTCCCTGACTATCGGTTCCCCCATTGGGAGTTACTATTTCCAAGACAGGGTGTAATCCTACCGTTCCGTTCCTAATCTGTTTACTGTGAGGTGTTGTTGTCTCTGTGCAATGAACTGTCTCACACTTACCGGTAGTTGTGACCTCACCAGTTCTTTCATTGGGGAATATTGTTACTGCTCTACCTGGTTGGACAGGCCCCACCTGAGTTTCCTGCAGCGAGGTGACTGCTTGGAGGAGAGCTGCAATTTGGCTGGATATATTTGTTATTAAAAAAAAAGATATAGATTCAATATATATATTACAAAGTACAGTATACCTATAGTTACAACTCATACAGTAAGCAGTTAAAACATACAGTTACATACAATTACAGTTTCAGGCCAGCGATACAATTACCATTCCCTCCAATGCATCTTATGTCTCTCTCTCTCTGTAAATAAATACAGGAACTGATCTGCCAGCAAGTCCATCATCCTCTTGTGACCTATAACCTTGAAAAGACTTCAAAAAACAGGATACATCTTGTAAAAAATAATTAGGGTTAATACATTGTTTTTACATACTACTATATTTTACGGATATACCATTGACTGTAGCCATCTCTTCCCCTTCGACCTGTGTCGACAATGGTGTGTTTGTGTTCCCATTCCCGCTAGGTTTTGAACCTGTTTTGCGAATTTGTTCTCTTTGCATATCCCCCTCTTGTTGCCATAATTTTAAACAATCATTATGTCTAATCCTTTGTTTTCTTGATTTAAGAAGACATATTCTACTGCTTACATTCTGCAGTACCTCTGGTTCAAAGCTGCCCACCCTAGGGAATGGTTCCCTATCATTGTTAGTCATACATATCCACTCATTGCATAAAACTTCTGTGTGTGAACCATATTTTTCACACATGATAAACCGTGCTGAGCCTTTTGGCCACAATTCTGCCTGAACCCTGTCTAAACGTCTCTTACTTGAGCAACTGGCTCCCATATTTGTGGGTCTCTTCCAATATCTTTAAAAAATACCCACAAACACCAAAATACTCAATATAAGTAGACGGTGGAAGTATACCTGAGCGCCTTCCACTTGCTCGCGCCCATGCTGGCCAGTACTACCATACACTGTTGATAGCGAAGGCAATGTACCCAACTTAGGGCTCCTATCAGACCTTACAACACCGTAATTTATTTCGGTGGAAGTTCTGTTTGGAATATTTTCCTGAGAGAGGCAGTGAAAATTTCCTTTTCGGTATCTTTCAACTGGAATGGTTTGTAGGGTGAAAAACAGAGAAATTAGATAACTATCTTTCACCCTTTCCAGTGAAGCCCACCAGGGAGATTTCCCGAAGTTATCAAAGAAAACCCCCTTTGTCTATACAATCACGTCTGCGTATGCTCTTCCACAGCGCATATGACACAATAATATCATGTTGCTCTGTGCAGAACAAATGGACATGTGATGCAATAGCACAGCCTATAGATACTAGCTATCTATATGCCCTACGATTGCTGTAGACCACCTAGCAGACCACCTAGTGTTGTATGGGATACCACTCAGTCCACTAAGACCACCTAGTTAATAACGCAGGGTTGCGAACCTTACGCCACCGGGCCTCTACTAACCCAGTGTGTCCACCTAGACAACCTAGCTTCGACCACCTAGACCACCTAGTTCAGTATCCACTCAGTTCTGCATTCGCTCACTCAAATACACTTTATTTTTTCTTTTCTGTACAGAAAATTAGGATTAATTCAAGTTGGCAGCTTTACCCCCAGAGGCAATTGAATTTTTTTTTTTTTATTCTAAATTTTGTTTTTATACTAAATTTCTTTAGAAACCGGGTAGTTTGGTGCTATTGTAGCGTGGCTACTGTCCCACCTTTAAACTAAACTAACTATTGTGTAATCTATACTTAGCGAGCGTACTTCTTACGCAATTTGCGTAAACACGCGATCGTGCGTGTCTCTTACGCTGCGTACGCAGTCTTGTACTTTGTCCGAGACACGTGTACAAAACCGTACGTCCGCAATAGCACAAATCACACAATTCTATCAATGTGAGCAATATTAACTATAATCGCTCACTTAACACAACACACAGTTTCTTCTGTATAAACCTTTACAACTAGGCCAGGCTGCGTCTGTGTCTTACACTTACTTCCTTAAATATTTATTTTTAACTATATAGCACCAAATATCTCCGGTTTTCACATAAGTTTAAATGATTCTAGCAATAATCAATAATTCAAATGGTATGATTCAGATTGGATAGCCATCTTGCAGAACATACACTGATATAAACACACACATAATTATAATAATATTATATATATGTACCATTCACTGGTCTCCTCTGAGACACCTTACCTCTTCAGTGCTTCTAATTTGCATATCAAAGCTGTGTGCTTTTGACTGCCTGTTCAAGAGGGTTTTTTTTCCACTGCTAAGAAAAAGCAGTTACACAGGTTAATTTGCATTTCAGTGGCTATCCTAAACTAGTAAGCAGAGTTAACTGAATCCTAGAGGTAGAAGAAAAAAACAACTTTGTTTATATCTGTGTGTACTTCTTACATCAAGTATTCATCTCACTATTAACTTTCACTAGGCCCCATTGAAACTATTTGTAATTGACTATGGCATGGGTTAAATAAATGCATTGGTAACTCATAAATCGTGTTTCATGTGACCAAGGAAAGCTGATTATTCTGTGCAGTGAAAATCAGCTATTTAGAAAAATGACCTTCCCAAAATGGCCGCTGCTCCTCCTCCTTCCACATCCATGAGTGTTACACAAAATGGTGGACAGGACATGTGGTTAGTCCAAAATGGAGGACAGACCATGCGGCTTCCTTTGTCACAAAGAAATCAAACATTATACAAGCACCTGACGTTATTTTAAGCCTGAGTTAAAAAAAACTATACCAAGGCTATGCAGCTATTTTTTTTATACCTATTTAACAGATAAACAATCCAATCTGAATCAAACACAATATGACTTATTTGAACTTTGTTTTGCAACAATGTGAGAGGGTATGCAAAGAGTATGGGTGCTGTGTATGGTTCTGGCGCCAAAAACAACTTTCACAGATTTTAAATAGCTTTTTTCCTGTTTACCTTACGAGTTCTACCAGCATCTCTACAAACCATACAGAGCAGACACCATCTAATCAGCAATTAAGTAGGGTTTTCAGTGCATCCACCGACCAAGAAAAGGATACGTAGGATACTTTCTGTCCACCCTTATGCTGATAGATAAAGACTGCTGTGACCTGTTAGGCAGTAAGAATGTGGCAGACCGGAGAGCCCCCAATTGATAATGTTGATTATCTTACAGGAATGAAAGCTATACCTTACACGCTTAGAATACACTTTACCATGGAGCCGCTGCGGCCGCTAAACTTAGTACACACGCTACATACTTTATACACTGTTTGCGTACGGAGTCCCTTATCACTGTACGGACTTTGCGTACAAACGCCGCGCTGGTGGTACAAAGTACACACAGCGCGCACACAACCAGAGATACACTTTAACCCTTTACAGTAATGCAATGCAATGATAAAACACTTTAAACCTTAGCAATAATGTAATGCAATGATAAAACACTTTAAACCTTAGCAGTAATGTAATGCAATGATAAAACACTTTAAACCTTAGCAGTAATGTAATGCAATGATAAAACACTTTAAACCTTAGCAGGGCAATGAGGACACGACACCAATTGTGATTTTACCGCTGGGTTCCGACACCACAGTGGATTATTGCTGAAAGGGGGTTTACAATACAAATAATACACTACAATATAACAGAGTAAATGGCTACAGTCAATGTACATACGTGAGTGGACAAGTTTGCGCAACCCGGCCGGTCCCCGGTCATCTGATAGATAACTTTGTGAGTCTTGTGCCAGGCCAGGCTGCAGCAGGCTTTATTTATACAATTCTTCCAAAAGCAATACAATGGATACTGTAATCCCTTTGTCCATTGGACACAGGAATGCACTTTTACAGTACAGGAGAGGTCATAGGTCGGTTTGAAAAGGTAGGCGATGTCTTTCCCAACTGCTCTTGTGGGTGGTCTCCTCTGGATTCCCACCGCATACATAATATACAGTAAATACAGTTTATATCTATATTCTGCTTCTGCACATAACTATCCGCAGGAACATGCGATCTTCCTCAAACCAACACCGGAATGTTTCCCTTAAAATACCCTACAGCTGGATACCAAACACCACCTTGGAACCTTGTTCTGTCTCCTCCTATCCTGTAAAGGTGAATCCCTTTGTTCTGTTACTATTTAAACTGATGTTAATTTCTGATGTGGTGCAAGGAGACTATGTGTACATTGTGCACTATTTGGATTAAATATGTAATGTATTTTGATAGCCTTCCCTGCGTTCACAAACTCTACCATAAATACTCATACCACGCGCTAATGCGCACGACCGCGGGAGCGACCATACGCAAATTGCGAATATGTGCACGCACAGCAGAACAAGTACACGCGCGGAGGACACCTGTGTGTAGTTTGTACGGATGTGTGTACTGCAATATTTTTCGACTTTGACAATAGGTAATATTTTTTTCCTGTATATTGATTAGTTAGTGGCAGTTATTTATGACTGCCAAAGGGTGGACTGTCGAAGTCAGAAAATATTACAACACACGCATTACGTACAAACACCACATAGATGGCCTCCGTGAGCGTACGTATTCGGCTGTGCGTGCACATATTCGCAATTTGCGTATGGTCGCTCCCGCGGTCCTGCGCATTAGAGTGTGGTATGAGTAATTACAGTAGAATTTGTACTCGCATGGAAAAGCCACAAAGACATATCATATATTTAATCCATATATTGCATAAATTCCCCACTGTCTGCTTCCTCTTCCTCTTCATGAAGATCGGTCACACATAAATTAAACTCCCAAAGACTCCCAATACAATGGCCTTATTTACACAAAGCTTTGAAATTCTATGAAGAAGGCAAACACATTTGTTCACTCCTATTATCCTAGGGTAGCCTAGTTTCTATAGAAAGCAATAAGTATTGGATTGTCATTGTCTTACCTGAAGACAAGACAAACAAAAAGACAATACCCGGGAACCTAGTTTGAGGAGAAACTCAATTAGCAATAGCTAACAAAAATACAAACCAGACATTAAGAAATCTGAGGTATTAACATTCATAGTCTAAACTCTTGGAGATGTATATATTTGTATATATATATATATATATATATATATCGTAAAAAAAGAAAAATGCTGCGCCACAGATGGAAATAATGTCCTTGTTTTAAAAAAAAAAACAAATTATGGCTTAAATTGTATTAAAACACTCCCTTTTTACGGGCGTCAGCTAGTCCCCCAAATAAAATCAGGGCGGTGAGCCCCTGAAAAGATGTGTGTTTATAAAAGGAAGGGATGGGGGTAGCGACCAATGGTGTCTATGAATAATTACAAGATATTTAAAAATATGTAAAATATGAACATTTATTAAAATCTTTTAACAAAACTTTTTCTAAAAATGGGATAAAAAGCATATACACAAACATATAAAAGCAATAAAGTATAAAGTGCTTATCTGAGTCAGAGGTCAATTGAATGCCCAACGCGTTTCGTCATAGAGACTTCATCAAGTCTCTATGATGAAACGCGTTGGGCATTCAATTGACCGCTGACTCAGATAAGCACTTTATACTTTATTGCACTTTATTGCTTTTATATGTTTGTGTATATGCTTTTTATCCCATTTTTAGAAAAAGTTTTGTTAAAAGATTTTAATAAATGTTCATATTTTACATATTTTTAAATATCTTGTAATTATTCATAGACACCATTGGTCGCTACCCCCATCCCTTCCTTTTATATATATATATATATATATAGTTTCAGCAAATAGGCGGCACTCACGGCATAAGGAACGACAGACAACGGTCTGAGAATATCAACGTTTCAATGTGTTATTAACATTTTCGTCAGGATAAACATACAAAGAAGTGCTACTCACCTAAATACCTCCGTCTGATAGTCCATGGCGCCAGCAGCCCGCCGCGTCCCGCTGGTCAGAACAATGACGTCATGCTGAGGCGCCGGCTTCGGCATCATGGAGCACCCGGACCAGAACACCTCTAAAATGTGACCAAAGAAAAAACAAAATGTTTATCTAAAATGAGATCGGCTACAACGTATGCGTGTACCATTGGAAGGCTCCAGCTATATAGCTTCCTACACCGCCATTGAGGACACAGTGAGTGCCGTGCAACCATTTTTGTTAAATACTGACCATTGGGGCTTTGCCAGTCCGTGGTTAATCACAGGCACCCTCTCCCAGGACTTTTCACAACGTCTGGACTGTTTTTATTGGAACACTACTGCACTTTATATATTTCCACACATTCTATTTGTTTATCTACACTGAGGTCTGTTAAAGCCCAACATGTCGACACAGACCGACACCGACATTGAAGATCTCTGTTCTGCTGTGGATCTGATACCGGGAGAAACGTTCAGTTACTCGGATACAGATGCCACAAACATCCGATTCTAGGAAGACTTGGCTGCCACAGGGGGTGTTCCTGACAATATCAATTTATTCCGGGAACTATTCAAACTCAAAAGACGTGAAAAAGATTTTTATTATCACAGCGTCACCTTGTCGGATTACCACCGACAAGGTAAGATACCTCGTGGGTTTCGTATAAAAAATATACCCACCATTGAGAGGTTCAATGTAACATTGTGTAAAAGTGGGTGTCCATTTTAAACAAATGTTCATACGACCTTATCCTATTAGTCATAGAAAAAGTCACTCGTGAACTAGAGATCACGCAAAGTCAAATTGAGACTTTTGAAAACTCTCACAAAGCGACTCTACAGTCCGATACCTCTACAAACTGGTATAAAAAATTGTCCAACCAGCTTGACAAATATCAGAAAGATCTTATCTCCTATAAGAGGAACAAATTGGACATCGTAAACAGCGATTATGCGAAACGACAAGTGTACCCTTGGGTCTCAGGCACACCTACAGCTAAACGACCACCCAGAAGACGTCTGTACAATCGATTTAATGTACATCAGCTGGATACCGATACTTCAACTGAGGGCACAGCCTCTGCAAGCGAAGCAGAAACACAATATTCCAACACAGCCCTTCCCCCTTTAGGAGTGCGTACACGGGCACAAATTGCCGATCCAAATGGCAGAACACGAGGCGGGGCGGGCAATGCAAGAGGACGGCGAGGAAGAAAAACAACCTACTCCAAACGGAGATGATTTTTAATCTTTCAGATCGCCAATTAGCCCCCATTGAATTACAAGTTCTATCCAAGGGACTCAATTTTGTTCCCACTACTAAATTTGATCCATTCACTTGGAAGGTAGAACAATACAAATTAGAACAACAACTTCGGTTGAAAGAATATTTCACACAAAATCCATCGGCTACATCCAACAGTAGTGCATTACCAACGGCATTAAGAGTACTGTCCAAATTTGATCCAGTTTCTCAAAATCAGTCCATTAAGACCTTTACAAGAACGGTCAACCACCAGGTACAAGCTGCCATCAAAAAGGAAAAAACCCCCAATTCCAATCTTACGAAGGATGAATGGCAGGCCTTGAATAATCTTAGCAAGTATGACGACATCGTAATCCGCCCGGCGGATAAGGGGGGAGCGATTGTGGTACAAAAAACCTCTGATTACATCACTGAACTGGATCGACAACTGTCGGATGTCTTAACATATAGAAAACTCCAGTCTGATCCAACTATTACTTTTAAAAAGGAGTTGGACAATATTCTGTCACAAGCTACCCTTGATGGACTTTTGTCTTCTACTCAATGTCAAGCATTAAGCACCAAATTTCCAGTTGTACCGATTCTATACTCGGTACCAAAAATACATAAAAATAGTCAATTTCCTCCAGCACGCCCTATAATTTCTGCGAGGGAGTCCCTTTTTCAAAAGGTATCCATATTTCTGGACTATCATTTACAACCATGCATTCAAGAAGTTGATCATTGCCTAAAAGATACTACATCTCTTCTTAATAAATTATCATCCATCGTGACTGTTCCTACCAATTGTTTGCTGGCTACAATTGATGTCCAGAACTTATACACGTGTATTCCTCATGCAGAAGGACTAAAAGCGGTTGACATCCTGATTCGCAATAATCCCACATACAATGGACCAAATATTGATCTTTTTCTTTCTTTGCTGCAGCTTACTCTACAAAGGAATTATTTCTTGTTTAATAACCAATTTTTTTTACAGCTCCAAGGTTGCTCCATGGGCAGCAACGTGTCGCCCTCTTTTGCTAACAGTTACATGTTGCAAATAGAGGAGGCATTGTTCCTGTCAAATGAGGCAACCAAACCCTTTGTTTTATTGTATCTTAGATATATAGACGATTTGCTTTTGTTCTGGACAGGTCCTCGTAGCAGTTTGGAATCTCTACTTGAATCACATAATGAATCCAATTCTCCTGTCAAGTTTACGTATACCATACATGAACAAAGTGTTAATTATTTAGACGTGTTAATTACCATCAAAGAACAAAAAATTGAGACAGATATTTACATTAAAGACACAGATAGAAATAACCTTTTACAAGCTTCCAGTCACCATCCAATTTCTCTTCGCAAAGGCCTTCCCTATTCACAAATGCTTCGTTTAAAACGAATCATTAGTGATGAAGCTAAATTAGAGACAGCATGCAACAATATGATAAGTAAATTCGTGCAAAGAGGGTATGCTTACACAGACCTCATTACCATTAAAAACAAAGTACTTATGAGGAGAAGGAGTGATACTTTAGTCCCGGTCGATAAATCTACCAATAGTAACAGGCTAATTTGGATTAATCAATTTAACACACAGAGCCCCATGGTCAATAAAGTCACCAAACAATTTTGGCCCATAGTGCAAACTGATAAAAAAACTCAGTACTTTATCCAACACACCCATTATGCCGGCTTACCGTAGAGGAAAGAACATACGTGACTTTGTTGTGAAAACTAACATTGAAAGCACTAAAAAAACACAAATCACTACATTCCTTAAATCTTCTTGCCCTGGGTGCTTCAAGTGCCTAGGCTGCACTACGTGCAGCCATATGTTGACAGGGGACACTTTTTGTCACCCGTTTACCGGCAAAAAATTCAATATTCGTCACCGTGTGACATGTACTACACGCTTTGTAGTCTATCTTCTTAGCTGTCCTTGCGGGCTACATTATGTCGGCAAGACAGACTGTATGTTTAAAGAGCGCATGGCCGGGCACCGAACATCCATTAGAGCAGCTCTGACTTCTGGTCGCAGCGACCAACCTGTAGCAAGACACTTTTTAAATGCTAAACATTCTATAGCAGTCTTGCGACATCGTATTATCGACCACATTCCTCCACTCAAAAGAGGTGGAGATCGTGGTCAATTATTATTGAAAGCAGAGGCTAGATGGATATTTTTGCTTGACACCTTGGCACCTCGTGGGTTAAATGAACAGGCAGGATTATCAGCTTTCATTTGACAGATATAGGACATAGTAACAGGTCGAACTCGTTTTGTAACTATATGTTGGTTTCTTTCTCTGTGTTCTACATTTCCTTAGTGTATCTTAATGAATCATATTTAACTAATGTCTTTTTTTGCTCTGTATAGGCTTAATTTCATCACAGCGTAATGTTTACCATTATTATATGATGCACTTTATGGGCTTTAATGACATGTTGTTTAGGCAACAATATTATCGGACATGCTGCACGTTCAGCAATTATGTCATTTAACACTTTTGCTGTTAAACATTTAATCTATGGATATTATCTACTATATGGTCCGATCTCATTTTAGATAAACATTTTGTTTTTTCTTTGGTCACATTTTAGAGGTGTTCCGGTCCGGGTGCTCCACGGCGCCTCAGCATGACGTCATTGTTCTGACCAGCGGGATGCGGCGGGCTGCTGGCGCCATGGACCATCAGATGGAGGTAGTTAGGTGAGTAGCACTTCTTTGTATGTTTATCCTGACGAAAATGTTAATAAGACATTGAAACGTTGATATTCTCAGACCGTTGTCTGTCGTTCTTTATGCCGTGAGTGCAGCCTATTTGCTGAAACTATTATTGGCTACAACGTATGTGTGTACCATTGGAAGGCACCGGCTATATAGCTTCCTACACCGCCATTGAGGACACAGTGAGTGCCGTGCAACCATTTTTGTTATATATATATATATATATATATATATATAATTCCTAACAAATTGTAATAGCAGGAGTATGTGTGTGTGTATATATATATATGTATGTATATATATATATATATATATATGGATATATGTGGATATATGTATATCTTGAGGATGGAAATAGATAATCATATCATGTGTGGGATCATATTGTTCAGAGTCACGTAAACATTACTCTGGTGGGAATAAGAATATTATCATATATTACCACATGAAGTTATTAATACAGGTTGAGTATCCCATATCCAAATATTCCAAAATACGGAATATTCCGAAATACAGACTTTTTTGAGTGAGAGTGAGATGGTGAAACCTTTGTTTTTTGATGGCTCAATGTACACAAACTTTGTTTAATACACAAAGTTATTAAAATATTGTATTAAATGACCTTCAGTTTGTGTGTATAAGGTGTATATGAAACATAAATGAATTGTGTGAATGTAGACACACTTTGTTTAATACACAAAGTTATAAAAAATATTGGCTAAAATGACCTTCAGGCTGTGTGTATAAGGTGTATATGTAACATAAATGCATTCTGTGCTTAGAGTTAGGTCCCATCACTATGATATCTCATTATGGTATGCAATTATTCCAAAATACGGAATAATCCGATATCCAAAATACCTCTGGTCCCAAGCATTTTGGATAAGGGATACTCAACCTGTAATACCAGATTTATGTATGATTAATGTGATGGGTTTAACTGGTCATGGGGCGGGAACTCAGATGCAAACAACAGAAATCACATCTCAAGTCTTAGCCATCGCCCACTTCTTGAGCTGACCAATGATCCCCGGTGCACAGGATATGTCCCACCCCCAAACCAATGGAAGAAGAGCACACAGTGTCTATTGTATTATGTTTTGATCTACTGTATAAGGAGCCAGCTGCATGCCAGGTCACTATCACAGACTCTAAAGGTTATCTACCCAGATGACTGAGGACCAGACTGGGAAGCACAGGCGACAAAACCAAACACGTATGTACCATTGACTGTAGCCATTATTCTATTGTATTGTATTGTATTGCTTTGTTGTTGTAACCCCCTTTCAGTAATAATATGTTGTGGTGTCAGAACCCGGCATTTTAAATACAAACTGGTGTCGTGTTTCCTTTCCCTGCTAAGGTATTAAAGTGTATTTACAGCCACTCGGGCTGCTGCATTGTGCTAACAGCGTATAGGCCTGTGTATGCAAACTGTGTAGTCACTACGCCCTTTAGGCGTACGTATGCAGAGTGCGTACACTGTGCGACTTTGTGTACGTAAGGTTTGCGAATAACATAAAGGTGAAAGGTTAATTACCGTGGCCGCAGCGGCTCAATATTAAAGTGTATCAAGTGTGTTTAAGGTATATGCTTTTTAGTCCTGTTAGTAAACCAGCGTTTACAATATCTTAATTTTTTTTTTACGTGGGGTCTCCCCTCCTAAGCATAACCAGCCTCGGGCTCTTTGAACTGGTCCTGGTTGTAAAAATACAGGGGAAAAAATGACTCTTGTGGTTGGCCCCACTTAACCTCGCGGTCTACCGCAGACCGCAAAGTTCCCACCATTGGATATAATGTAGCGCTGCTGCGCTACATTGTATCCACAGTGCGCCGCCTGACTGACAGTGCAGGAGCGCACAGCCAATCAGGAGAGTGCCATGACATGGCGCTTCCTGATTGGCTGAAGGGACCCTCTTTGACAGGAGTCACGGGGGTCTCGACATTCGGGGAAAGGGGTTTCATGTATAAACATGGGACCCCTTTCAGTTTGTGTATCGGGTATTTCTTTTTTTATTTTACCAAGTACGTGGATTATAACTTTTAAGAAGAGGACTGATCTACCCCGGATTCTTTGTAAGTATAATTTTATTTACAGGTACCCCTGGATTCTACTGGACAAGAGGACCGAGTGCTTCATGTCAACATAGGTAAGTATGTATGTATGTAAGTGTGCATGTATGTTCATTAAACTTTTACTTTCACGGTGTCTATGTTCTGTTTTTATTTGGATATTTTTTTTGTAGTAGAACTACAGGTACCAGCGGGCCCATTTTCCCCGCATGCTGGTACTTGTGGTTCTCCAGGTACCAGCTTGCAGGGGAGGCTAGCTGGGACTTGTAGTTCTGCTACAAAAAACAATATTCTTTTTTTACACAAAAGGCTATCAGCATCCCATCCACCGCCCACGGATGGGGGGACAGCCTCGGGCTTCACCCCTGGTCCTTGGGTGGCTGGAGGGGGGGACCCCTTGATTTAAGGGGTCCCCACTCCTCCAGGGTACCCCGGCCAGGGGTGACTAGTTGGGTATTTAATGCCAGGGCCACAGGGACCAATATAAAAGTGTCCCCCGGCTGTGGCATTATCTCTCTAACTAGTGGAGCCCGATGCTGGTGTTAAAAATACAGGGGACCCCTACGTCTTTTGTCCCCCGTATTTTTTTGCACCAGGACCAGGCGCAGAGCCTGGTGCTTTTTACAACCAGGACTGGCTCAAAGAGCCCGAGGCAGGTTATGCTTAGGAGGGGGGACCCCACGCAAATTCTTTTGGGGGATTTTTAACTCTTCACTCCTCAGAATATACACAATGAAGCCCTGCACGGATCTCACGGATCCGGCCGGGATTCATTGTGTTTTGTCAGGCAGTGTTTTACTAATCACTCCCGTAAAACACTGCCTGACATTACGAATGACATCGTCATCGGAAAAAACGAAAATGCAGAATACGACAGCATAGTAAATGAGACGTAAAAAACCTCCAAAAGTTGCAAATTCACACTACCAATGTCATTCGTGTTTAATCTCCCTCCAAATCCTGACAATTACGAATCTTAGTAAATATACCCCCAGGTCTACTGCTCGGAGTTGGAATCAGAACGTGACCAGCATGAAATGATTGATTCCTTTATAGAAGGGATATTTATTCCATTCTCTATTTGTATTTTATTTTAAACAATTGGTATCAGATTAGCTCTTTCTATACTATACTATGATTGGTCTTCAATCCTGCTAGTTGAATTAATGATATAAGCAGTACAAACTTTATACACTGCTCAAAACAATAAAGGGAACACTAAAATAACACATCCTAGATCCGAATGAATGAAATATTCTTATTAAATACTTTGTTCTTTACATAGTTGAATGTGCTGACAACAAAATCACACAAAAATTATCAATGGAAATCAAATTTATTAACCCATGGAGGTCTGGATTTGGAGTCACACTCAAAATTAAAGTGGAAAAACAAACTACAGGCTGATCCAACTTTGATGTAATGTCCTTAAAACAAGTAAAAATGAGGCTCAGTAGTGTGTGTGGCCTCCACGTGCCTGTATGACCTCCCTACAATGCCTGGGCATGCTCCTGATGAGGTGGCGGATGGTCTCCTGAGGGATCTCCTCCCAGACCTGGACTAAAGCATCCGGCAACTCCTGGACAGTCTGTGGTGCAATGTGGCGTTGGTGGATGGAGCGAGACATGATGTCCCAGATGTGCTCAATTGGATTCAGGTCTGGGGAACGGGCGGCCAGTCCATAGCATCAATGCCTTCGTCTTGCAGGAACTGCTGACACACTCCAGCCACATGAGGTCTAGCATTGTCTTGCATTAGGAGGAACCCTGGGCAAACCGCACCAGCGTATGGTCTCACAAGGGGTCTGAGGATCTCATCTCGGTACCTAATGGCAGTCAGGCTACCTCTGGCGAGCACATGGAGGGCTGTGCGGCCCCCCAAAGAAATGCCACCCACACCATTATTGACACACTGCCAAACCTGTCATGCTGGAGGATGTTGCAGGCAGCAGAACGTTCTCCTTGGCGTCTCCAGACTCTGTCACGTCTGTCACATGTGCTCAGTGAGAACCTGCTTTCATCTGAGAAGAGTACATGGCGCCAGTGGCGAATTTGCCAATCTTGGTGTTCTCTGGCAAATTTCAAACGTCCTGCAAGGTGTTGGGCTGTAAGCACAACCCCCACCAGTGGACGTCGGGCCCTCATACCACCCTCATGGAGTCTGTTTCTGATCGTTTGAGTAGACACATGCACATTTGTGGCTTGCTGGAGGTCATTTTGGAGGGCTCTGGCAGTGCTCCTCCTGTTCCTCCTTGCACAAAGGCGGAGGTAGCGGTCCTGCTGCTGGGTTGTTGCCCTCCTACGGCCTCCTCCACGTCTCCTGATGTACTGGCCTGTCTCCTGGTAGCGCCTCCATGCTCTGGAGACTACGCTAACAGACATAGCAAACCTTCTTGCCACAGCTCGCATTGATGTGCCAACCTGGATGAGCTACATTACCTGAGCCACTTGTGTGGGTTGTAGACTCCGTCTCATGCTACCACTAGAGTAAAAGCACCGCCAGCTTTCAAAAGTGACCAAAACATCAGCCAGAAAGCATAGGAGCTGAGAAGTGGTCTGTGGTCACCACCTGCAGAACAACTCCTTTATTGGGGGTGTCTTGCTAATTGCCTATAATTTCCACCTGTTGTCTATTCCATTTGCACAACAGCATGTGAAATTGATTGTCAATCAGTGTTGCTTCCTAAGTGGACAGTTTGATTTCACAGAAGTGTGATTGACTTGGAGTTACATTGTGTTGTTTAAGGGTTCCCTTTATTTTTTTTGAGCAGTGTATAAATGCAAGTAGTATTATACTAATTATCATACATGATTGTTGCCTTAATACCTCAATTCAGATACATTTGCAATCATTTATTTATTACCAGTTATTTATATAGCGCACACATATTCCGCAGCGCTTTACAGAGAATATTTGTCCATTCACTTCAGTCCCTGCCCCAGTGGAGCTTACAATCTATATTCCCTATCACATGTACACACAGAAACATTCACGCTAGGGTTAATTTTGTTGGGAGCCAATTAGCCTACCAGTATATTTTTGGATTGTGGGAGTAAACCGGAGTACCCGGAGGAAACCCACGCAAGTACGGAGAGAATATACAAACTCTGCACAGTTAGGGCCATGGTGGGAAACGAACCCATGACCTCAGTACTGTGAGGCAGTAATGGTAACTATTACACCATCCATCAATGTATGTTGAAACTATATAATGGATACATGGTGTACCTCTTTCTAAGGATAACCATCCCTGGGCTGAAAGTCCAGGGCTTTTCTCAGCACTCCTGGGGTCGAACGGTTATGGTATAATAGGTCGACAGTGTTTAGGTTGACACCAAATGGTCGATCTGGGTAAAAGGTCAATACAAACAAAAAATCAACATGGAAATGGTCGTCATATAAAAAAGTTGACACAAGTTTTTTAGATGTCAGTTTGTAGGTTTCAGCACATGAAACCCCAGTTAGTGTACCTCTTTGCTCGCCATGCTTATGGCAAGGTTGCTGTTTCTAGTCGCACTCCACGTGGATGGTAATGTATTACAAAGTTTAATAAATGCAAACCATTTCCCCAAAACACGTGTCACCCATATGTTGTGTCGATCATTTGAGGTTGTCTACCTTTTTGCCATGTCAACCATATGCATGTCGACCAGTATAGGGCTGGTTTACATTATGGCAGGGGGACCCTACAATGCGTGTCTACCTGCAATAGTGTCACACGCCCTGACTATTTCCACCAAAAAAGTTTTTTGTTTGTCTTCCACTTACAACGTCTTACATCTGGAGAAGGAGGTACAAGGGCAGGCCAGTGCAGGATGTGGGGTGGTCTTCAGGTTGCTGGCGGCCGGGCTCCCGATGACCACCATACCGGGGCCGGAATCCCAAGCGCCGGCATACCGACCGCCGGCATGCCGACATCTTTTCTCCCTCTTGGGGGTCCTCGTCCCCCCTGGAGGGAGAACAGATTGCGTGGCGCGCATAGCACGTCACCGTGCCCACAAGGGGCTTATTTGCACTCGCCTAGCCGTCGGTAGGCCGGCAGTCGGGATTCCGGCGCCGGTATGCTGGCTGCTGGGAGCCCGACCGCCAGCATGACATACTACACCCCAGGATGTGTACAGTAAGGACAAGGTCATGTAGTTGTAACTCATTTGATGCAGATTCACCTGGCAGAAAGTGTATGCCTTGCAAATATACACGATGATTATAATAACGATCAATAGCTGATACTGATTGGGTTATTGTCTACAGACCACTTTAGATAACAGCAAAAAAACTATGTCACAGTGGTCATATATATTAAGTTGAATTGCTTGCATCGCAGATGCACCCAAATTTACATACAGACACAATTACACTTGTTCTAATGTGCGTCTTTTCCTATATACACCAAAGGAGCATATTCCCATTTATAAATGGGTCTCAAATAATAATAAAAATAGGATGTTAATACCTACCGGTAAATCTTTTTCTCCTAGTCCGTAGAGGATGCTGGGGTCCACTTCAGTACCATGGGGTATAGACGGTTCCGCAGGAGCCATGGGCACTTTAAGACTTTTCAAGGGTGTGAACTGGCTCCTCCCTCTATGCCCCTCCTCCAGACCTCAGTTATAGGAACTGTGCCCAGGGAGACGGACATTTCGAGGAAAGGATTTACTTTTATACTAATGGTGAGATTCATACCAGCTCACACCTCAACCATGCCGCACAACATGGTATTCAACATGACACACGCCGACAGGCATGAACCATTTACAGCAACATGCTGAAAACTGCCGGTGGGTGGCGCATCCAAGATGGCCACATCTTAATTGAGCTCTGCTCACAGTAGCCCCATCCACCACCATCTGCTTACTTCTCAGTCACCAACTTGGGATATATTTGCGGGATTGCCTTCCCCTAGTCCTTGGGTGCCCGCTATTGACTTTTCCGGACAGATTCACTGGGTGGGAGCCCTGTTCCCCGGAGTCGGGCCCGTGCTTGGGCCGCTGCGTGGTGAGTGTCCACGCTCCCCACCCTCCCGTCTGAGCTACCCTGTGGCCATTACCGGCTGGTTTGCCGCTCCCCTACTCTGGCCTCAGTGGAGACCGCAGTCTTATCCCCTCAGACCACCATCTGCCTGCCGTCTGATCGTGGACCCTGCTCGGGAACCTGTGGATCTGCTTCCGGGACGCCTGATCCGCTGACGAGCTGGTGAGTGTGGAAGTTGGAAGAGGCGCCCACACCTATTGCCTTTCCCCGCTCCTGTGACTCCTGCGGCTGCTGGATTGGGACTGTGCCGACGGCCCATGGGCTGGGGTGATCGGGGCTCCGTCACCCTGGCTGTCGCTCTGCCCTCGCCCGCCCCACGGCTCACCTGCTGGGCTGATTGCCGCTGGTCTGGCCTCCCGCAATAACCCGCTGGTCCCGCCACTCAGTGTGTCTGGCTCTCCGGAGATCCCCTCCCTGCGGACGCTGCCCTGATCTCCCTGGAGGACTGGTCGCTGCTCCCCATCCGGATGCCCTCAGTGGTGCGGGACTCCTGCTCTGGGCGACACCCGCTGCTGTGGCCGGAGACTCTAGCCGGACCCTTCCCCTGTTTCGTTTTGGCTGACGCCAACATTCTGCCCCTGGAGTAACGCTGCTGTGTCCTGGACATTTACCTTTGAAGCTGTGCTGTCTTCTCATAGCCCTGGGAGGCTCCTGATTGCTGAGACTGTCCGTCTTGCTCCACAGAGACACCCGTGGAGCTTTTTCATTAGTGCTGTGACTGGCCCTGAAACTCTCTGGGACCCTATGGTGCTGATTTACTGCTCCTTACAGGGGGTCCGTTTGGTATCCATATTACCCTCCCCACTTTCTGCTCACTGAACGCTCCTTCTGCATTCTTATGCCTCCTACTTTTTCTTGCCTTTCCCTTGAGCTATTCCCTTCTCTGTTACGATCCCTGCCTTCTTATTGTTTCCTTTCCCACTTCTCTGCTATTACCCCTTCTCTTTTTCCCCCCCACTCTGAACTTGCTCTGGCTGTGCCTGTCTCCACATTACTGTAGTGCTACAGGTGTATAGATCTACGGCTTGTCATATAGCCTTATAGCTTGGCTTGGTAGACACTGACACCTTGTGGCCATTTTATATTATAATTATTATTTTATTTTTATTTTCTTAATTGTTTTTGTTAGATTTGCTCTGCTTTTACTTTAAATCCGTCATAGGCATTATTGATCCTATCCACTATTTGCAGCGTCCGTATGTATAATATTTTATTATACATTTACATTATTATTGTATATCTCTATACATACTATATACATAATTATTTGCATTATTATTTACTGCTGCCTCAGTTACTCTATACACAACTGTTCCGCTGTATGTAATATTTAACACTTCGGTGTCAGCATTCCCTCCACTAGAGTATCAGGGATTGCTGTTCGTTGGTTTGTTGCCATGTAGCTAGGAGGTGTGTGATTCATATTTTGTTATGTGACATTTTATCTACCTCTTTGGGGCGTTATACTTTACGATTTCAGATGTATCTCATCTGATACTTCTATTTACTGGTGAACTGTGTCCAATCCTTTTGGATCTTTCCAAATAAGCACTTCATAATTGATGGAGAGGTTTCTGAATAGGACTGTTTCAGAAAATATGGTCAGAAGGAAGTCACATAAGACAGGTGGTTCTTCCCCTTCTCAGTTGCAGCCCGTGACGAATATGGCTGGGAACCCCAACCTTACGCCCCAACTCGACACGACCCCCCCAGTGTCCCAAACTGCTAAAGAGATTCTTTCTGTTCTCATGCCCCATATTGATAGGAAATTAGACGAGTTTAGGGATTCATTTCAGTCCACCCTACGAGAAGTGGCCTTGAATACTTCAAGAATATCGGAGGTGGAGCAGAGAGTTAGTGACTTGGAGGACACGGTCCATACCGTGGAGTCCTCGGCTGACTCTTCCATTGGCATGATTCGGGAGCTCCAAGACAAACTAGATGATCTAGATAATAGAAATCGTAGGAATAACCTTCGCTTTATTGGTATCCCGGAACATGTCAAACCCTCCCTCCTGGGTGACTACTTAGCATCTCAACTGATCCCTGCTCTTTGTATATCTGACAAGATGGAATTTCCCCAGGTTGAAAGGGTCCATATGGTGGGGATTGAGAGGGATGGTCCTAATCCCCCTCCCAGACCGGTGGTGGCCCGCTACTTTGACTATAGGACGAAGGAAGTAATATTACGAGCGTATAAGAAATTGGGCAAATTGGTCATTGATGGTACCCGCATTTTGATTTTTCAGGATTTCTCAGTGGCGGTCACCCAAAAACGCAGGGCATTCTCACCAGTTTGCAAATTTCTAGTGGAATCGCAAAAACGTTTTGCCCTGCTTTACCCTGCCAAGTTGAGGGTCACTGATAATGGCCGTACCATATTTTTTGATGACCCAGACGTGGCCCGTAGACACTTTTTGTCCTCTCCCTCCTCACAAAGTTCACCAGTAACATTGTCCCTGAGATCCCCCAATCGCTGAATGTGTATGCTAAAATAAGTGATGTTTTTTCTTTATTAGTTCTATTTTCCATTTGGCAGCGGGGGACGGGGCCTTGTCTTTCATTAGCCCCTCCATGGTTCATAGTTATTATGTTATCGTTTAGGAGACCGGCTCTCCTTATCCTATTTACTGTTTGTTTTTTGTTGATTCTCATGGTCGGTTGCAGGATCGTTACTGTGACCCTCCAAGCAAATTTCTGGTTTGAGAAAATTCAGAAAAGGTTATTGAAGCATGATTTTCTGTCTTTTGGTAATTGTGACATGTTTAATCCACCATACTTTCAATTCTCTATGTTATATTTTGGTGCATTGGTGGTGGAGAGATGGGAACACTTAGCCATGTCTATATTTTGTGGGTTACTCCCTGCTTGCTGGGACGGGGGGGCCCCGCCATATATCAACGGGACTGTATTGTGAACTTTGCGCAGCGAGAATTGGGATTGGATGATGGCGAATAATACACACAATTTACCATACTCACCCCCCCACGATTCAATTAAATGTCTTTCATGGAATGTGGGCGGGCTCAATTCCCCCATTAAGTGTCAAAGGGTCTTATCCCACCTTAGGAAATTTAGCCCAGACATAATTTTTCTACAGGAGACCCACTGGAGGGAGGGTGATGGTTCTTCTCTTCGCGCTGGTTGGTTAGGGGATTGCTTTTCGGCCTCATATGTCAATAAGACTAGAGGGGTGGCCATCCTTTTTGCACGACACCTCCTGTACACCATTTTGAACACTGTCCCGGACCCTAATGGCCGTTACTTACTGATTGATGTCAAGATTAGAGATGCCACATACAACCTTTTGAATATATACGCTCCCAACACTCAAGTGTCGGAATTTTTGACTAAGGTGACCTTCTTGATACAACAGCGGGAGGCTTTTCCACTGGTGCTCGGGGGTGACTTCAATACGGTGCATGACCCGACCTTGGATAAGACTCCAATTCCGTCCAACCGACATTCTGCTATTTGGTCTACACTTGTGAAATTTATGTTAGAGCTCCAAGTGACTGATGTCTGGAGACTCTTTAACCCATCAGATAAATCTTTTACTTTCCATTCAGGGGTTTACTTTCCATTCAGGGGTTCACCGCACGGTCTCCCGCATAGATTACTTTTTAGTAGCGGACTCTCTGATATCCGAGGTGACCTCCACAAATATTGCTGAAATATTGGTCTCAGATCATGCACCGATTGAATTCTCGTTTAGACTACCACACATGGGTCCCACACACCGCACTTGGAAATTTCCTGCATATCTATTCCAATCAGAAAAATTTAGGGAATACTTAAAGCGTAACTGGTTAGACTATGTTGATAACAACATCGCCCACTGGGATGACCCGATCCTTTTCTGGGAAGCATCGAAGTCTGTGATGCGAGGTAGTATCATCTCATATGTATCTGGTCGTAATAAAATCCAAAAAGACCAATATCGTTCCCTCTCCCATACGCTGCAGACTGCGTTTGCTGAGTATGTGGCAGATCCTTCGGAGGACAAACTCACTATATACAATTAAGCTAAATCTGTATTGGAAAATGTCCTACTTTCCCAAGCTTAATCGCGTCTAGATTTCAGGAAAAATAAATATTACAGATGGGGTGCCAGGACGGGACGTTTGTTGGCCTCATTAACTAAAGGCTATAAACGAAGAAACCATATCGTTTCTATTAAAGAGACTGGGACTTCCCCTTGTCTGACACGAACATCTGATATATCAAGGGCCTTTCATGACTATTATTGTAATCTGTACTCCGCTAGACCATCGACCCCAGAGTCCTTAGACGATATCATCAGAGAGGCCAATCTGCCTAGTCTAGACCCAGATCAAATTGACCTTTTAGACTCGGAAATTACCGAGGAGGAAATAAGGTCGGCAATCTCTTCCCTAGATACTTGTAAAGCCCCGGGACCAGATGGCTTCTCGGGAGAATATTTTAAAATCCTGTCTACTGACATTGTACCGTCTTTACTAAAACTGTATCGCACTATTCATAAAAAATGCCCGTACTATCCCTCTTTTAATGCTGCCTTTACTACCCTTATTCCAAAACCCGACCGCGACCCTACACTGCTGGGTTCCTATCGTCCCATTACTCTACTAAATGTGGATTTTAAAATTCTATCCTCTCGATTACAATTATTCTCCTCCTCCATTTGCTCATCTCACCAACTAGGTTTCACCTGAGGCAGACAATTAGTTAAGGGTATTCGTACAGCCATTGCCTCCATTATTGCTTCCAACAATAATCCCACCACTCCCAATATGCTTCTGAGCCTTGACGCTCAGAAAGCTTTTGATACAGTATCCTGGCCCTTTTTATTTAAAGTTCTATCGACTCGAAACTTCGGTCCAAATTTTATTAATCTTATAAAGTTCTTCTATAGCTCCCCCACGACTTTCCTCTTAGTAAAAGGCACGAGAAGTGACCCTATTGTTATGTCTAGAGGTACCCGCCAGGGCTGCCCTTTATCTCCCCTACTTTTTAATTTGTCCCTTGACCCCTTACTTCGTATAATTGATTCCTGGCCAACCTTGAAAGGTATATCGGTGGGTTCGATGGAAGTGAAACTCACTGCATTTGCGGATGATGTTCTGATTCACATGTCCAATCCTAAATATTCCCTCAAACCACTGCTAGAATTGCTTGAGGGTGGGATCTCTTTCTGGCTTTTTTATTAATTTTGAAAAATCTAGTGCACTTTATCTGAAACAAGGCTTTTATAGGCCCTTGTGGGCGGCACAACTACCTTTGAATTGGGCTAAAAAGAAACTCCCATATTTGGGTGTTCTCCTTCCCAAAAACATTGCAGATCTTTATGATATTAATATTGGGAAAACACTTTCTAAAATTACAGGGGATCTTGAGGCGATGGTCCATTTACACTCTCCTTTTTAGGAAGGACGAATATAATTAAAATGATATATTTCCCAAAACTCCTATACCCATTACAAGTTTTCCCCCTTTTGTTGTCTAGACAATACCTCTTACAGATAACATCGGCCTTTAGGAAATTTATTTGGAATAATAAGCGCGCGAGAATTGGTCTATTTAAATTAGGTCAGCCTAAAACCAATGGGGGAGTCAACTTTCCAGACATTCTGACATATAGTTACGCTTCCCACGTTCGCTATATTAAAGACTGGTTGTCTAGTACTCAAACCTACACTGATTCACTTCTCGAACAAAATTGAATTCCTCATGTGTCCCTGATAGCTTTTCTACACCTGACTGAAGCTGAGATTTCCACTGATTTAACTAATAATCCCCTCCTAATGACTACGAGGAAAGTTTGGCTATCCCTGAGGCATAAATATAAATTACACAAAACACATATCTATCCATTTACCTTTTCTACACAATCCGGGTTTTCAAAATGGAGAAGCGGCCTATCCTTTCCGTGACTGGAAATCGTTAGGAATTTGTAATATAGGACAGCCCATTAATCCTGGATCCAATAAACCATTCACATACGCGGAGGCCCTATCTAAATACCCATATATTGGCCCCCAGAACTTTGCTTTTTTTCAAGCCCAACATTATGCTAGCAAAATTTCCAGACTATTACCTGTGACTGACTGGGATAACCAACTGGACCGAATACTATTGCGACGGGAACAATCCAAAGGTGCCATTTCATTTTACTATACACAACTCCACACTATACTAGACCATTCTGCATATAAAACTGGTATAGCCCAATGGTTAGAACATTTTCCTAACCTAGATGTTGATGGGTTACTGCACATGCTACATTTTTCAATAGCTATGTTCCCTGTTGCTAAATACACAGAAATGTATCTTAATATCTTTCACAGATCTTATATTTCTCCCCACAGAGGTTTTTTAATAGGCCTGTCCCAAATGTGGCCATCAATCGGCAGATCTTTACCACTGTTTTTGGGCCTGCCCACTCTTGAGACGGTTTTGGTTAGCAGTATGGCGCTTTGCCTCCCAACATTTAGTGAACTACATCCCTTTTACACCGGAATGGGCTATATTTGGTATCATACCCCCTGGTTTTAGAGCTCCCAAACCCGTTAAAAAATTACTTTTAGCAATCTCATCGGCAGCCAGAAAAGCTGTTTTGCACATGTGGGTTCATAGTTCTGTCCCGACTCTAGAAATGTTCAGGGAAAAGCTATTCTTTATTTGTCATATGGATTGGTTGGAGGCCTCACTTCAAAAAGAATCTCGCACCGAATCCTTCTTCGCAACATGGGAAAGTTTTATTGAAACACTTCCTACTCACACCAAAGAGGCCATTAGCTTTTGTTTTCGTAGCACACTCTGGTATGAAACCAGAATTTTTCTTAAAGACCCTCCCATCACTCTTGTTAGCGATAGTTAGTGGTTGTGGCGTGTTCCCATCTCTCGGAAGGTTCATGGCGTATCTACAGATGCTATTTGCTATTTTATAATATTGTACAAATTATTCTTATTTGTGCTCCTCCTTATACCATGCACTATGTTTTGTATCTATTACATTATGTTTTTTCTGTTATTATCCACAATGTTCCTATACTTATTGCTATTTTCTTTAAGGAAATGCTTCAATAAAGAAAGAAATGTTTAAAAAAAAAACATGCTGAAAACGAATGAAACACAACTTGTTTTGTTGTGAACAAAAAAAAGAACAAACTGCAGGTAAAGTACGCACTGGGTCGGGTGCCCAGCATCCTCTACGGACTAGGAGAAAAGGATTTACTGGTAGGTATTAAAATCCTATTTTCTCATACGTCCTAGAGGATGCTGGGATCCACTTCAGTACCATGGGGTTATAACAAAGCTCCAGTACGGGCGGGAGAGTGCGGATGACCCTGCAGCACCGATTGACCAAACTTGAGGTCCTCATCGGCCAAAGTGTCAAACTTATAAAATTTAGCAAATGTGTTTGACCCTGACCAAGTAGCTGCTCGGCAAAGTTGTAAAGCCGAGACGCCCCGGGCAGCCGCCCAGGATGAGCCCACTTTCCTAGTAGAATGGGCCTTCACCGACTTCGGTACCGGCAAGCCTGCCATAGAATGAGCGTGCTGAATTGTCCCTCTGATCCAGCGTGCAATAGTCTGCTTAGAAGCAGGACACCCAATCTTGTTGGGAGCATACAGGACAAACAGAGCCTCTGTTTTCCGTAACCAAGCTGTTCTTGCGACATAAATCTTCAAAGCTCCAACCACATCTAGAGACTGTGACTCAGTGAAAGTGTCAGTAGCTACTGGCACCACAATAGGTTGGTTTATGTGGAAGGACGAAACCACCTTTGGAAGAAATTGTTGACGAGTTCTTAACTCTGCCTTATCTTCATGGAAGATCAGGTAAGGGCTCTTGTGAGACAAGGCCTCCAACTCAGACACCCGCCTTGCGGATGCCAAGGCCAAAAGCATCACCACTTTCCAAGTGAGAACTTTCAATTCTATCTCCTGCAAAGGTTCAAACCAATCTGATTGAAGGAACTGCAACATCACATTAAGGTCCCATGGTGCCACTGGATGTGCAGAACCCCTTTCACGAACGTCTGAACTTCTGGAAAGGAGGCCAATTGTTTTTGAAAGAAAACTGATAAGGCCGAAATCTGGACCTTGATTGACCCCAATCTAAGGCCCGCATCCACACCAGCCTGCAGAAAATGGAGAAAAACGTCCCAACTCAAACTCTTCCGTAGGAGCCTTCTTGGATTCACACCAAGACACATATTTTCTCCAAATACGGTGGTACTGTTTAGACGTTACTCCTTTCCTAGCCTGAATAAGAGTGGGGATGACTTCTTTGGGAATACCCTTTCGGGCTAGGATCCGACGCTCAACAGCCATGCCGTCAAACATAGCCGCGGTAAGTCTTGATACACACACGGCCCCTGCTGTAGTAGGTCCTGTCGAGGAGGAAGAGGACGAGGATCTTCTATGAGCAACTCCTGAAGATCTGGATACCAAGCCCTCCTTGGCCAGTCTGGGGCAATGAAGATTGCTCGAACTCTTGTTCTTCTTATTATTTTGAGAACTTTTGGAATCAGTGGGAGTGAAGGGAAAACATATACCGACCGAAACACCCACTGGGTCACCAGTGCATCCACTGCTATTGCTTGAGGGTCTCTCGACCTGGAACAATACCTCTGAAGCTTCTTGTTTAGACGAGATGCCATCATGTCTACTTTAGGAACTCCCCAAAGACTTGTCACCTCTGCGAAGACTTCTTGGTGGAGGCCCCACTCTCCTGGATGGAGATCGTGTCTGTTGAGGAAGTCTGCTTTCCAGTTGTCCACTCCCGGAATGAAAATTGCTGACAGAGCTGTTACATGTCTTTCTGCCCAGAGGAGAATCCTTGTCATCTCTGCCATTGCCGCTCTGCTTTTCGTTCCGCCTTGCCTGTTTATGTACGCGACTGCTGTTATATTGTCCGACTGGATCTGCACGGGATGATCTTGAAGAAGATGTACCGCTTGTAGAAGACCGTTGTAAATGGCTCTCAATTCCAGAACGTTTATGTGAAGGCAGGCTTCCTGACTTGACCATTTTCCTTGGAAGCTTTCCCCCTGTGTGACAGCTCCCCAGCCTCGGAGACTTGCATCCGTGGTTATTAGGACCCAGTCGTGAATCCCAAACCTGCGTCCCTCTAGTAGGTGAGAACTGTGTAGCCACAAGAGCGAAATCCTGGCTTTGGGGGACAGGATTATTTTCGTAATCATGCATGTGTAGGTGGGATCCGGATCACTTGTCCAACAGGTCCCACTGGAATACTCTGGCATGAAATCGGCCAAACTGTATGGCCTCGTAGGCCGCTACCATTTTCCTCAACAACCAAATGCATTGATGAATCGACACGCTTGTTGGTTTTAATATTTGTTTGACCAATTTCTGGACTTCCAGAGCCTTTTCCACTGGAAGAAATACTCTCCGTACTTCTGTGTCCAGAATCATCCCTAAAAAGGACAATCTTGTCGTCGGTTCCAACTGCGACTTTGAAAAATTCATGATCCAACCGTGTTGTTGGAGTATTGACAGGGAGAGTGCGATGTTCTGCACCAACTGTTCCCTGGATCTCGCTTTTATCAGGAGATCATCCAGGTAAGAAATTATACTGACTCCTTTTTGACGAAGGAGGACCATCATCTCCGCCATCACCTTGGTGAATACCCTCGGTGTCGTGGAGAGTCCTAAACGGCAACGTCTGGAACTGGTAATGGCAATCCTTTATGTCTACTGACACCATGAAGTCCCCCTCCTCCAGACTGGAAATCACTGCCCTCAGGGATTCCATCTTGAACTTGAACCTTTTCAGGTAGAGATTCAGATTTTTCAGGTTTAAAATCGGACTGACCGAGCTGTCCGGCTTCGGAACTACGAATGGGCTTGAATAAAAACCTTCTCCTTGCTGTGACACGGGTACCAGGACAATGACCTGATCCTGACATAATTTTTGAATTGCCGTTGTTACTGCCTCTCTTTCTGGAAGAGAAGCTGGCAAGGTTGATTTGAAAAATCGGCATGGGGGGACGTCTTCAAACTCTAGTTTGTACCCATGGGACACTATTTGTAAGACCCATGGGTCCAGGCCAGATTGAATCCAGATTTGACTGAAAAGTTTCAGACGTGCTCCCACCCGAACGGACTCCCGAAAGGGAGCCCCAGCGTCATGCTGCAGATTTGGCAGAAGCAGGGCTGGACTTCTGCTCCTGCAATCCGGGAGACGCTGCAGATTTCTTTCCTTTTCCCCTTCCCCTACCTGCAAAAAAGAGGGAACCTTTGGCCTTTTTGTATTTGTTGGGCCGAAAGGACTGTATGTGAGAGTGATGTATCTTTTTCGCCGGTGTAGGAGCATAAGGCAAGAATGCCGACTTACCTGCGGTAGCCGCCGAGACTAACGCATCCAGCCCATCACCAAACAAGGCCTCACCTTTATACGGGAGAGCCTCCATATTTCTTTTAGAATCTGCATCAGCATTCCACTGGCGAATCCACAACGCCCTCCGAGCCATGGTAGCGGTTCTTGATCCCAAGAGACCGATATATTTCATGGTTTCTAGTACGTATGCAGCAGCGTTTTTGATATGACCTAACGTTAGGAGTATCTCGTCTATTGTGTCAATGTCTAATGACAAGTTTTCTGACCACTTTTCAATAGCACTACTCACCCACGCACAGACAATGGTAGGACTGAGTAGTGTCTCATTGGCCACATCAATAGATCACGTCACTCACTTGTGGTCTGTCGGCTCCTTAAGTGAAGCCATTCCAGGCGCAGAGAGAAACACCTTTTCTCTTTTTATGACAGGGCCCTGTCTAAAATGCGGGGTGACTCCCACCTTTTGGAAAAAGCTGCCTGAATTCCTTTTGGGAATCTGAAATTTCTTTTCAGGTTAAATCAGACTTCCTCCCAGAGACTGTTCAACTCCTGAGGTGGAGGGAAAATTACATTATTTCTTTACTAAAGTAAACCCTCTCCTTGTGGTAAAAGAGGGAGCTTCGTAACTTCTAACACCTCCTTTATAGCTAAAACATGTTTTGAATGCTTTTTTGCTAACTTAGGATCTATTCCCCTGGAATCACTAGTGTCGACACAGGAATCAGAGTCCGTGTCGGTATCAGTTTGTACTACTTGTGCAAATTTGTATGTGACCCAGAGGGGTCCCTGTGGATGAAAGGCAGAACTATTAAAAATCACATCTTCAACAGATTATTTTCAGTTTTCTGTATGAGATTCAGTCCAACCTCTTACTGATATGATTCACACTATCATGTAACCTTTCACCCGGTCAGGCTCTTGGTGTCATATTACACCTCTGTGTCCCTAACATGTCTCCCACAGAGGAAGAGTTCCCTACCACAGACATGTCACACACGTGCACAACCACACCACAGACTCTCCGGGACTTATAGGGGACAGACCTACAGTAAAATCTGTCAGAGGGACACAGATAGGATTTGCCAGTTCACAACCCAGCGCCAGTAACACAATGTCTGTGAACACAAAATGCCCACTGACATGCAGCGCTTTTATAATGTTAATCACACAATTATATAGCATCAAATTCACTGTGCCCCCCCCCCCCCCCCTGTTTTGCACCCTGATACTTGTTCAGCAGTGGAGGAGGACCAGTGTTCTTCTCTGCAGCCTGCAAGGAAAGAAAATGGCACTGAGCAGTGTGCTGGCTGACTGAGGAGGAAGCTCCACTCTTTAATGGCTTGTTTCTCCTCAGCTTTTATGAGGTAATTTTTTATACTGGCGGGGGTAGGACTGTGCCTCAGCAACTTATGCCACTTAATTCTGACAGTTTCCATAGGTTTCGTGCTGCCCAGGGCGCCCCCCACCCGCGCCCTGCAGCCTGCAGTGCCTGTGTATGTGTGGGCAACATGGCGTGCTGCGCTCCCGCCAGCCGCGTGGTACCTTTAGCCGTCACTTTCTTGATTGAAGATCTGTCTTCTAACACTCACCTGTCTTCTGACTTCTGGCTCTGTGAGGGGGGTGACAGCGTGCTGTGGGAGTGAGCATCTAGGCACGGCTAGCGTTCAGTTCCCTTCAGGAGCTAATGGTGTCCTGTCAGCCAGAAGCAGAGCCATGAAACTCTTTACGAAGTTGGTTCCTACTTCTGCCCCCTCAGTCCCACGAAGCATGGAGACTGTTGCCAGCAGTTCTCCCTGGAAATAAAAAACCTAACATAAGTCTTTTCAGAGAAACTCAGTAGAGCTCCTCTGGAGTGCATCCGGTCTGCCTGGGCACATTTCTAAAACTGATGTCTGGAGGAGGGGCATAGAGGGAGAAGCCAGTTCACACCCTTGAAAAGTCTTAAAGTGCCCATAGCTCCTGCGGAACCGTCTATACCCCATGGTACTGAAGTGGACCCCAGCATCCTCTAGGACGTATGAGAAAAGTAAATAAAGCAGCTATTTGAAATTAATGTACATTATTGGTTGTGTATTACTAATATGTATACCATACATTAGATGAATGATACCGCTTTCAGATCGCTAATGCCGGATTGCACCTAAGAATTGGAAAAGGTCTTTCCTGGGTGCGACCCGACATTGGACCCTGAGAAATGACATCCTGATCCGGCATATCGGGGGCGGGGACCGCGGCATCATCGGGGGCGGGTACACCGCCTCTCCCTATGCTGTGAACGTGTACTGGGTTGCATTAACCCAGGAAACCCATTCACAGTGCACCTGACCCAGTAATAGCCCAGGAATAATAGCCCAGGAATAACAGGGTTGAGTTACCAGGTCAAGCGACCCAGGAATTCGGGACTGACCCTTTCACACCATGCAGTGACCCGCGTCGACCCGGTCGATACCAGGTTATTTGTGCGGTGTGAAAAAGGTATAAGTATGTTCATCATGCTTTCTTTTACTCCTCTGCCGCAGGTTGCCGTGTTTGGTGAGAGGTGCTTGTCTCTGTAACACAGCAGGCACACTGGGGCAGATGTATTAAGCCTAGAGACGGCATAAGAAAGTGATAAACCAGTGAAATGTGCAAGGTGATAAACACACCAGCCAATCAGCTTTTATCACTTGTGACAGCAAAAACGTTGTATATCTGGTTCAATGTACTTGCGACAAACAATATGTCGGAAGAACAACGCGAAAATTAAAAGAAAGGATGAGCGAACATCTCAGAAACATCAAAAAAGGGGTTGAAACACACGGAATTTCATCACATTTTAAAAAGGAACATATGTGCAAAACATCTGAAATTGCCTTTTTTTGCGGGATACAATTAGCTTCAAATAATTGGAGAAGTTCGGGTACTGAGGAGAGATTGGCAAGGGCAGAGATGAGGACCATTTTTAATTTGGGGACTTTACAACCCAGAGGTATGAACCTTGACTTCGAAATCAAATGGTTCTTATAGAAAGAAGGAGGATCTATGGCCTGATTATTAGGCACCCACAATTCCGTCCCCCATGTAAACCCCCCCCCATTTTCTCACCCATTGTGTTTTCCCACCAGGACTAATACTAGTACCATGTGCAACAAGTAACCTTTTTCCTTCAGGTTGTGTTTTAAGACCCCTACCTATCAATCTAGGCTTGAATAATATTCTTTATAGCTTAGGAGGTTGCATAAATTTGATGTATTGTTTAGTAGGTACTGTGATTGCTGCACTAATTTAATGCACTGTTCTATAATTGCTATTACTACAAGTGTGAGTACACCACTTTTATTTTTTATTTCTTATTTTTTGAACATTCCCCCTAAGATGTCTCTATTTTTCTGTTTTAATACTAATAGTGGTTCTGTTTTATTACTAATAGTGTTTCTATTAGATTTTATTTATTATTTTAATGAGGATATACCACTTTTCAGGAGGTTTCCCTCCTCTTTTGATGTGCCCCTTTTAGTTTACACATTAGCATTCCGGAATAACCTAGGGATGTCCAGGTATTAACCACGGAAGCCGCGACTTCCGTATATGCGTTCCAGGACGACCAGGTGGAACGCACGCCTGTACGCCACTTCCTGGTTGTACGGCTGGCGGCTCGTCACTTCTCAGTGACGCTTACAACAGCGACAGTGCGTTCCAAAAGGACAGGGTGGAACGCACGTCGCGCGCCCCCTCCCGGAAGATAACGCACTTCCGGCGGAAGCTGTGCGTTCCACCATCGGCAGGTGGAACGCATAGCGCTATTTTTAGCTTTTTTTAGCTATGTATCACCATAAAAAAGATGTTTCAAAGAGCCTAAGTAATATAAGCCATTTGTATGTATTATACACTGCAATTTGTATAGGCTGTGTGTATTTTTTGTTAGAGATGGAAAACTCAGTAACTCCTCCCACAATAAGAGGATATCCGGTTTTAGAGTATAAATAGGTACTCAGTAGCCCTCCTTACACACCTTGACAAAGACCTTTGGTCGAAACGCGTTGGTGCGAGGGCTATACACCATTCAAGGACCTTCCAGATCACCGTTATTTAGGTGAGATAATCCGGATCTATCTCATCCTTTTTGATTGTGTTTAACATCTTCTGGGCGGTCTATTAGGATTGACACTACTGTTGTGTTCATTTTAAGAAACCTTTTTTGTATAATAAAGTTTTTTTTAACTACACCTCCATCCCTGATATATATTTTATTATACCGAGATTGGGCGCATCCAAGGGTGGAATTCCACCTTCTGAGAAGGAGGTGGAGAAAGAAACCGCTACGTGAGAGACAACAAGTGGAAGACCGTAAGTGGGGTACGCTTACCCATTGATATTCTCAACACTGAGTGAATGGTCAGGCAATTAATCACAGTTAAAGATACCTTTATGTGCCTTTATACACATGTTTAGTGTAAGTACGGTAAGCTGGCTAACTCCTCCGTCTATAAATTTCAATTGAGATAATAGACTACAATTGTGGTCTATTAATTCGACTACTTTCTCCCTTATTTTCCGCCTTGGGTCATCGCTTGGGGAGAAACCGAAAGAAGTCTGGATCATCCATCTGCTCGCCCAGGAGTAGTCTGGACCTATAAAGAAACCTTTATATGTGGAAAAAACTTCCCTCTAGACGTGAGTACGGTACGAAATTTATTCGTTAAACTATGAAATCCTAGAACAACTTCCCCTTTTTGAATCTGGGACGTACTACACGATATCGCTCTCCTGTCTTCTTCCTTTTGAGGGACATTGGAACAAGTTTGCTAAGAGGACTCCAACCCATTTGAATAAGAGAAGGAAGTCTTAAGAAGATCCTTGAACTGACCCACTTCTTAATGTTTAGAGACATTATAGAGATCATTGGTTATTGTGCGCAGTTGATGTAGTCCCCATTTTTTCTTTATGTTAATTTACATATTGGAACTGATTGGCTGGTGTGTTTATCACCTTGCACATATCACTGGTTTATCACTTCCTTATGCCTCCTTCAGGTTAATACATCTGCCCCACTGTCACAGTTTGGCCGAACTCGTGCCCAATTAACCCAATACTGCTGGTGTTTTCTCTTCTGGCTCTCCCCATCCGGCAGCTTCAGTGCACAGATGGCTCCAGCTCCCGTAGGGAGATTTAAAAGGCCAGGTGCGCAAAAAGAGGGAGTTCTCATTGGCGCCAGATTTGAACACCATCTATTTAAGGATGTCCCTGGGAGGACTCCTGTGCCAGAGTATAGGTTCATACCTTTCTGCAGTGTTCCTGACCCTTGTGTTATCAGCTATCTGTTCTTGACTTCGGCTATTCCTAGTGACCTGATTCTGCCTGATCCTTTGGTACCGCTTTTAGTTATTCCTGGTTTGACCTTGGCTTTCCTAGTGACCTGAATCCGCCTTTTTACTGGTACTTCGCCATCTGTCTGGTTCTGATCTGGCTTGTCAACTGCGCAATGTAGTCAACTACGCACTGTTTCACAACATACTTCCAGTTCCACCCCAGTGTATACTAGCACCTGTACAAGGGATCCCAGACAGAAAGCCACGTCCTACATGTTCAGACCTCCTACCACTGCCACATTAGTCTCTGCACCTCTGCTCCAGGTCTTAGCCAAACCCATAGTTCGGTCAAGAATTCACTATCCACCCGTTATTTGTGACACATATTCTATGTGCTCTGTTCAATGCAGATACTGTATTTGTGTCACTCTATAAATAAACACCAAGGTCAATGCTGAAAAGACAGGAAGTATAAAATAGTCACAGGTGATATGTGAACTCACATTGCATAGCAACCATTTTTGCTCTCAACAGTAAACGGTTCTATGTAACTGTAAGCACTGAAGGAATTGTGTAATATTAGTGTAATGTTTTTTAAACCTGCTTGTCAAGTCCTAACAGTCATGGATATTTGAAGAATGACATCACTTTATAAGTCCAGAAAATAAGATTTTACTCACCGGTAAATCTTTTTCTCGTAGTCCGTAGTGGATGCTGGGGACTCCGTAAGGACTATGGGGAATAGACGGGCTCCGCAGGAGACTGGGCACTCTAAAGAAAGATTTAGTACTACCTGGTGTGCACTGGCTCCTCCCTCTATGCCCCTCCTCCAGACCTCAGTTAAGGAAACTGTGCCCGGAAGAGCTGACATTACAAGGAAAGGATTTTGGAATCCAGGGTAAGACCCATACCAGCCACACCAATCACACCGTACAACTCGTGATAACTATACCCAGTTAACAGTATGAACAAACAACATAGCATCAACCAAAGGATGCCAATATAACATAACCCTTTATTAAGCAATAACTATATACACGTATTGCAGAAAGTCCGCACTGGGGACGGGCGCCCAGCATCCACTACGGACTACGAGAAAAAGATTTACCGGTGAGTAAAATCTTATTTTCTCTAACGTTCTAGTGGATGCTGGGGACTCCGTAAGGACCATGGGGATTTTACCAAAGCCTCCAAACGGGCGGGAGAGTGCGGATGACTCTGCAGCACCAAATGGGTAAACACAAGGTCCTCCTCAGCCAGGGTATCAAACTTGTAGAATTTTGCAAAAGTGTTTGAACCCGACCAAGTAGCAGCTCGGCAAAGCTGTAATGCCGAGACCCCTCGGGCAGCCGCCCAAGAAGAGCCCACCTTCCTTGTGGAGTGGGCTTTCACTGATTTTGGATGCGGCAATCCTGCCGCAGAATGAGCCTGCTGAATCGTGTTACAGATCCAGCGCGCAATAGTTTGC
Organism: Pseudophryne corroboree; assembly: GCF_028390025.1. Taxonomy (NCBI): domain Eukaryota; kingdom Metazoa; phylum Chordata; class Amphibia; order Anura; family Myobatrachidae; genus Pseudophryne; species Pseudophryne corroboree. The sequence continues at coordinate 612,761,095 of NC_086444.1, read as the reverse complement.
TTTGAAGCAGGAGCACCCAGCTTGTTGGATGCATACAGGATAAACAGCGAGTCAGTCTTCCTGACTCCAGCCGTTCTGTTAACATAAGTCTTCAAAGCCCGGACCACGTCCAGCAACTTGGAATCCTCCAAGTCACGAGTAGCCGCAGGCACCACAATAGGTTGGTTCAAATGAAACGAAGACACAACCTTTGGTAGAAATTGCGGACGAGTCCGCAATTCTGCCCTGTCCATATGAAAAACCAGGTAGGGGCTTTTACATGACAAAGCCACCAATTCTGACACACGCCTAGCCGACGCTAAGGCCAACAGCATGACCACTTTCCATGTGAGATACTTTAGCTCCACGGTCTTAAGTGGCTCAAACCAGTGGGATTTCAGGAACCCCAAGACCACGTTAAGATCCCAAGGTGCCACTAGTGGCACAAAAGGGGGTTGAATATGCAGCACTCCCTTAACAAACGTCTGAACCTCAGGCAGTGAAGCCAGTTCCTTTTGAAAGAAAATGGATAGGGCCGAAATCTGGACCTTTATGGACCCTAATTTTAGGCCCATAGTCACTCCTGACTGTAGGAAGTGCAGGAATCGACCCAGCTGGAATTCCTCTGTAGGGGCCTTCCTGGCCTCACACCAAGCAACATATTTTCGCCATATACGGTGATAATGTTTTGCTGTCACGTTTTTCCTAGCCTTTATCAGCGTAGGAATAACTTCATCCGGAATGCCCTTTTCCGCTAGGATCCGGCGTTCAACCGCCATGCCGTCAAACGCAGCCGCGGTAAGTCTTGGAACAGACAGGGCCCTTGTTGTAACAGATCCTGTCTGATAGGCAGAGGCCATGGGTCCTCTGTGAGCATTTCTTGCAGTTCCGGGTACCAAGTCCTTCTTGGCCAATCCGGAACAATGAATATTGTTCTCACTCCTCTTTTTCTTACCATTCTCAGCACCTTGGGTATGAGAGGAAGAGGAGGAAACACATAGACCGACTGGAACACCCATGGTGTTACTAGTGCGTCCACAGCTATCGCCTGAGGGTCCCTTGACCTGGCGCAATACCTGTTTAGCTTTTTGTTGAGGCGTGACGCCATCATGTGCACCTGTGGGAGTTCCCATCGATTTGCAATCAGCGTGAAGACTTCTTGATGAAGTCCCCACTCTCCCGGGTGGAGGTCGTGTCTGCTGAGGAAGTCTGCTTCAAAGTTGTCGACCCCCGGAATGAACACTGCTGACAGTGCCTGCACGTGATTCTACGCCCAACGAAGAATCCTGGTGGCTTCTGCCATCGCCACCCTGCTTCTTGTGCTGCCCTGTCGGTTGACATGGGCCACTGCAGTGATGTTGTCTGACTGAATCAGCACTGGTTGGTCTCGAAGCAGAGGCTCCGCTTGGCTTAGGGCGTTGTATATGGCCCTTAGTTCTAGGATATTTATGTGCAGACAAGTCTCCTGACTTGACCACAGCCCTTGGAAGTTTCTTCCCTGAGTGACTGCCCCCCAACCTCGGAGGCTTGCATCCGTGGTCACCAGGACCCAGTCCTGTATGCCGAACCTGCGGCCCTCGAGGAGGTGAGCCCTCTGCAGCCACCACAGAAGAGACACCCTAGCCCTGGGGGCAAGGGTGATCAGCCGATGCATCTGAAGATGCGATCCGGACCACTTGTCCAACAGATCCCACTGAAAAATCCTGGCATGGAACCTGCCGAAGGGAATGGCTTCGTATGACGCCACCATCTTTCCCTGGACTCGCGTGCAGTGATGCACAGACACCTGTTTTGGTTTCAGGAGGTCCCTGACCAGAGTCACGAGCTCCTGAGCCTTCTCCTCCGGGAGAAATACCTTCTTCTGGCCTGTATCCAGAATCATGCCCAGGAAGGGCAGACGCTTCGTAGGGATCAGCTGCGACTTTGGAATATTCAGAATCCAGCCGTGCTGCCGCAACACTTCCTGAGAGTGTGCTACGCTGATCAGTAATTGCTCCCTGGACCTCGCCTTTATGAGGAGATCGTCCAAGTATGGGATAATTGTAACTCCTTGCTTCCGAAGGAGCACCATCATCTCCGCCATCACCTTGGTAAATATTCTCGGTGCCGTGGACAGGCCAAACGGCAGCGTCTGGAATTGGTAATGACAGTCCTGTACCACAAACCTGAGGTACTCTTGATGAGGCGGATAAATGGGGAAATGCAAGTAAGCATCCTTGATGTCCAGAGACACCATGAAATCCCCCTCTTCCAGACTTGCAATGACCGCTCTGAGCGATTCCATTTTTAACTTGAATTTCCTCAGATAAATATTCAGGGATTTTAAATTCAAGATGGGCCTGACCGAAGCGTCCGGTTTCGGTACCACAAACATAGTGGAATAGTAACCCCTTCCCTGTTGAAGGAGGGGAACCTTTACTACCACCTGCTGGAGGTATAGCTTGTGAATTGCCGCCAGCACTACCTCCCTTTCCATGGGGGAAGATGGCAAGGCCGATTTTAGGTAACGGTGAGGGGGCGTCACTTTGAACTCCAGCTTGTATCCCTGAGACACAATTTGTATAGCCCAAGGATCCACCTGTGAGCGAACCCACTGGAGGCTGAAATGTCGGAGACGCGCCCCCACGGCTCCTGGCTCCGCCTGTGGAGCCCCAGCATCATGCGGTGGATTTAGTGGAAGCCGGGGAGGACTTTTGTTCCTGGGAACTAGCTGCATGGTGCAGCTTTTTTCCTCTACCCCTGCCTCTGGCAAGAAAAGATGCCCCTCTGACTTTCTTGCTCTTTTGCGAACGAAAGGACTGCATTTGGTAATACGGTGCTTTCTTCGGCTGTGAGGGAACATATGGCAAGAAATTTGACTTCCCTGCCGTAGCAGTGGAAACTATGTCCGAGAGACCGTCCCCAAATAATTCCTCACCCTTATAAGGCAAAACCTCCATGTGTTTTTTAGAGTCGGCATCCCCTGTCCATTGCCGAGTCCATAAGACCCTTCTGGCAGAAATGGACATTGCGTTTATTCTAGAGCCCAGCAGGCAAATGTCCCTCTGGGCATCGCGCATATATAGGACAGCGTCCTTGATATGTCCCAGGGTCAGTAGAACAGTGTCCCTGTCCAGGGTATCTATCTCCTCCGAGAGATTATCAGTCCAAGCTGCTACAGCACTACACATCCAGGCCGAAGCAATTGCTGGCCTCAGTAGAGTACCAGAATGTGTATAAACAGACTTCAGGATAGCTTCCTGCTTTCTATCCGCAGGATCCTTTAGGGCGGCCGTATCCTGAGACGGCAGGGCCACCCTCTTAGATAAGCGTGTCAACGCCTTGTCTACCCTCGGGGAGGATTCCCAGCGTAACCTGTCCGTTGGCGGGAAAGGATACGCCATCAGTAATCTCTTGGAAATTACTACTTTCCTATCAGGGGAATCCCACGCTTTTACACATAATTCATTTAATTCATGTGAAGGGGGAAAAGTCACTTCTTGCTTTTTCTCCCCGTACATATAAACCCTCTTGTCAGGGACAGGGTGTTTCTATGATATGTTTAATATATCCTTCATTGCTATAATCATGTTGCGGATGGCATTAGTCATTTTAGGCTGTAACTTTTCATCATCGTCATCGACACTGGAGTCAGACTCCGTGTCGGCATCTGTGTCAACCATCTGGGATAGTGGGCGCTTGTGAGACCCTGACGGCCTCTGCATTGTAGGATCAGGCATGGGTTGAGACCCTGACTGTCCCAAGGCTACAGCTTTATCCAACCTGTTATGCAAGGAGCTTACATTATCATTTAACACCTTCCACATATCCATCCAATCAGGTGTCGGCACCGTCGGCGGCGACACCTCATTCACCTGCACTTGTTCTGCCTCCACATATCCTTCCTCATCAAACATGTCGACACTGACGTACCGACACACCGCACACACACAAGGAATGCTCTGACTGAGGACAGGACCCCACAAAGGCTTTTGGGGAGACAGAGAGAGAGTATGCCAGCACACACCCCAGCGCTATATAACCCAGGGATTACACTGTACCTTAGTGATTACCCAGTAGCTGCTGTTTGTGATCGTTTTGCGTCTAAATTTATGTGCCCCCCCCCCCCTCTCTTTTTACCCTTTTTGCACCTGGATACTGCAGGGGAGAGCCTGGGGAGCGTCTTTCCAGCGGAGCTGTGAAGAGAAAATGGCGCTGGTGTGCTGAGGAAGAAGGCCCCGCCCCCTCAGCGGCGGGCTTCTGTCCCGCTTCTATGTGTAAAAAATGGCGGGGGCTCGAACATATATCCAGTGCCTGACTGGATATATGTGTTATTTTGCCAAAAGGTACCTTAATTGCTGCCCAGGGCGCCCCCCCCCCCATGCACCCTACAGTGACCGGAGTGTGCGGGTGTGCTGCGGGAGCAATGGCGCACAGCTGCAGTGCTGTGCGCTACCTTAAGTGAAGACAGGAGTCTTCTGCCGCCGATTTCGATGTCTTCATGCTTCTGCTGCTTCTGTACTTCTGGCTCTGCGAGGGGGGCGGCGGCGCGGCTCCGGGAACGGACGATCAAGGTTAGGTACCTGTGTTCGATCCCTCTGGAGCTAATGGTGTCCAGTAGCCTAAGAAGCGCAACCTAGCCGCAGTTAGTAGGTTTGCTTCTCTCCCCTCAGTCCCACGTAGCAGAGAGTCTGTTGCCAGCAGAAGCTCTCTGAAATTAAAAAAACCTAAACTAAAATACTTTCTTCTTAGCAAGCTCAGGAGAGCCCACTAAAAGCACCCAGCTCTGGCCGGGCACAGATTCTAACTTAGGTCTGGAGGAGGGGCATAGAGGGAGGAGCCAGTGCACACCAGGTAGTACTAAATCTTTCTTTAGAGTGCCCAGTCTCCTGCGGAGCCCGTCTATTCCCCATGGTCCTTACGGAGTCCCTAGCATCCACTAGGACGTTAGAGAAATGTTTCTAAGTTTCACTCTTCTGTATACCGAAACATTCTGAAATTTTGTATTAGGGAATGGGGGTATGACCATGGCATGCTAGGGGCATGACTTAGTCATAGGGGCATAACAATACTCTTAGTGCGTGTGAATAACACTTCTGTAGTGACTCGCCGGATATCTTAATAGGCCTACATACTTCCCCGGAGTCCAGAGCCAATGACTATACACACGGAACAATTTTGGTTATGAACGATTTTAACTATGTATATTCTAGTCATGTTATAGCCAAAATTGTATGTGCATGCACAGTCTATTTTTACCAACGATGATGATCCACGGGAGCGCGCATCGTTCATCGTTGGTTCTATACACACGGAACAATATGCACTAGTTTTTCTAACGATACAGGGGTATATTCAATTCCTGTCTGATCCTTTCCGACGGAAAGGATCCGACAGGTCAGTATTCAATGGGCTGTCGGATTTTGGCCATTCCCACGATGCCAATCCGACAGCCAGGCTGCTGCTCTGACACACCCGGAGACCGTGCGGTGGCAGCACTACTGCTGTATGTGCGGCCGGACCTAAGCAGGAGATGTGGGCACTGCGTGTGGGTCACTGCACTCGGGGTGCTGCAACTGGCTGGATGGGCAACTTCATCCCGGGACCACCGGAGGAGTCAACCTGTCCCTGGGATCGGACTGGAGCTACCGCTTGCGGGGAGCCGGAGCAATGAGCGGAGAGGTGGCTGGGGATGGATGGCTCAGGCTGGGCACCGGGGCAAGCATTGAGCGGCTCTCTGCCCTGTCCCTGTCGGTGTACCTGCAGTTCTCCTCCTGGAGCCAGCTCAACTCTCTCACTATCAGGCTGCAGTTCCAGGAGTACGGGCGGTGGCAGCAGCACAACTCCGATCGTAGATGTGCTAAATTTAGCACATAGTCACACAGACATCAGTCACACAGACATGCGGGGGGATGCCCAGCACAGGGCTAATCCGCCTGCGTTGCCCGGACCGTACCCCTAAAACGGCTGCCAAATGTTGCCGGCTCACCCCCTCCCGCCCAGCGGCCGCCTCTGTGGCCTCTAAATTAGGAGGGGAGTCCAGAAGCAGAGCATTTTGTCTCTCCTGGAATGGGTCATGTTGGAAGGTTTGTTATACCGCTTTAATACCAAAATGAGGGGTGGCACCCGGGACCCGTACACGGATGCTTCCTGGCTGCGACACATCAAGAGACCCCTTTCAGACAGCGGCCCAACCCGACATATTGCTGCGTTTGTGATGGCACCGCTGACATGTGCGGAGGTAGCACTTGGAAATGAAATGATCTCTTCTCTATGCAGTGAATGGGTCCTGGATTGCATCGACCTGGCATACCCATTTACACTGCACCGCGACCTGGGTCCTTCCCGGGACCAACCCTGCAAGCTCGCTGGGTTGAATTCCCGGGTAACTGGACCCTGGTTAACCCTTTTACACAGAGCCACTCATGGCAATGTCCCAAGTTTTTAGTGGCTGTGTAAAAAGGGTATAATATAGTATTACAGGTTGAGTATCCCATATCCAAATATTCCGAAATACGGAATATTCCGAAATACGGACTTTTTTGAATGAGACTGAGTGTTATGATTCCTGAACTCCAGACCGGAGGAGATCTTATGACAGGGATCCGAGTTCAGGAAAATAAGCTGGTTGTGGGAGCTGGAAGGCCTAGTAACCCCTGGCGCCCTAACTCCGTTGTCTCGCCCGTGTTATCAGAAATCCCCTGCGAGACTATGGTTGCTTGAGCCCATGGCAGCCGCGTTCGAAGGGCGGATTATGTCTGCCCAACCCCGATGCCCCCGCAGGTCTTAATGGGAGACAAGGGGAAGTCCGAGACAGGGTGATAACAAGGGGCCCTCTGACTAAGCAACACGGCCAGGGGTTACAAGCTGACTAACTAAACCAAAAGGTATGTGCGGACTAGCCGCCAGGGAAAAGGACAACCAAAGATCCACTGATCCGACACTCCTATCCGGCACCGCTGGACACCAGAGTGGATCTGTGGAAGCGGAATCCTCCGCAAAACTCCAGAACACAATATAAACAAAATAATAAACAGTAGCGGACAAGCCGCAACACACGGCTGCGCCGCGACTCACGAACACCACCAGATGTTAAAGGTGCTCGGTCAGACTCCAGGAACAGATGGTAACTTCCGAGTACAGGATCTCTGAGGACAGGAACAACCGAATAGACCGGGACTGGGAACTCTCTGCAGCAGACAAGGCAAACAGGAAACTATCACCGGCGTCTGTAGGAAGTCCTGAGGATGCCTTTATTCAGGCATCCTCCAATCAAGATCCAGACAGGACAATCAAAAGAAATGCCGTGCAGCTTGCATGCTGCACGGCCAGCACATAATCAGGGCAATGAGGATAGACCCAGCAACGGGGAACGCGGCTGCACGTGGCGTCCCCGTTGCTAAGGCCAGAGACGGCTCCGTGCGCCCGGCGTCTCAGCGTTGCCAGGGAGCCGGCGGCTGAACGCGCCCGGCGTCCCTGGTTGCTAGGCGCCGGGCCGCACGGCCGAGCGGACCCCGGCGCCTAACAGTACCCCCCCCTTGAGGAGGGGTCAAGGAACCCCCAAAGCCAGGTTTCCGAGGAAATTCATGAAAAAATGCCCTTTTCAGCCTCGGGGCATGAAGGTCTTCATCCAGGACCCACGACCTTTCCTCTGGCCCATAACCTCTCCAATGCACCAAAAAATAAAGCCGACCCCGGGACAACTTGGAATCGAGAACCTTCTCAACCAAGAACTCTTGCTGACCCTGTACATTAACTGGTGATCTCCCCTGAGATTTTTTACGAGGAAATCTGCTGGACGAAACATATGGTTTAAGCAATGAGCAATGGAAGGTATTTCCGATCCGTAAAGTTTTTGGTAAACGTAACCGGAAAGCAACTGGATTGACTTTTTTGATAATGAGAAATGGTCCAATAAATCTAGGACCCAATCTGGCTGAAGTTTGTCGAAGTTTGATGTTGCGAGTTGACAACCACACCCTGTCTCCTATTTTAAAAGTGCACGGCCGCCGGAGCCTGTCAGAAAATTTCTTTTCCCGGAAAGCTGCTTTTCTGAGAGCCAGGTGCACTTTTTTCCAAATAAGTTTAAGATGAGAGGTCAGGGCCAGAGAGGAGACAGAGGAATGTTGAAAAAATGAATTAGCTCTGGGGTGGAAACCAAAAACTGCAAAAAATGGAGATACATTGGTGGACGAATGACAGGCATTATTATAAGCAAACTCCGCCAATGGAAGAAACTCAGACCAGTCATTTTGGAGTTTGGCCGAGTACAAACGCAAATATTGTTTTAGAGATTGGTTAACTCGCTCAGTCTGTCCATTGGATTGTGGATGATAGCCGGAGGTTAATGATAATTTCATCTTTAACGAAGCACAAAAAGATTTCCAAAATTGCGCAATGAATTGTGGACCCCTGTCAGAAACAATATCGGTGGGTAACCCATGGAGTCTGAAAACATGACGGAGGAACAGGACTGCCAATCCCTGGGCAGATGGCAATCGGGGAAGAGCAATGAAATGGGCCATTTTGCTAAAACGGTCCACTACTACCCATATGACTCGGCATCCTGCTGACAGAGGGAGGTCCACCACAAAATCCATGGAGATATGCGACCATGGCCTAAGGGGAACATTCAAGGGCATAAGTTGACCAATAGGCAAAGAACGAGGAACTTTATGCTGTGCACAGACCTGACACGAAAAAACAAACTCTTTAATGTCCTTGGAAAGACCAGGCCACCATACTGAGCGGGATACCAATTCCAAAGTCTTGGCGATTCCAGGATGCCCGGCAACTTTGCTATCATGAAACTCTGCCAAAACAGTTGCTCTCAAAAATTCAGGGACAAAAAGACGACCAGCAGGAGTATTTCCAGGAGCTTGATGTTGAAGCAGCTTTAATTGGGAAAATACATCCTGTGTGAGACCTGCCTGAATGACTGAAGACGGAAGTATGGGAGTAACAGGACTGTTGTCTTGAACCGGAAGGAAACTGCGTGACAGGGCATCTGCCTTGATATTCTTGGAACCTGGTCTGAAGGTGATAATGAATTTGAAACGAGTAAAAAATAAAGCCCAACGAGCCTGTCGGGCATTCAGTCGTTTAGCCGATTCAATGTATTGAAGATTTTTGTGATCAGTCAAAACTGAAATGGTATGGGTCGCTCCTTCAAGCCAATGTCTCCACTCCTCGAAAGCCCATTTAATAGCCAGCAATTCCCGGTTACCAACGTCGTAGTTGGATTCTGCAGATGAGAATTTCCTGGACATAAAGGCACAAGGATGTAACTCAAGGGAATCTGGATCCTTCTGAGACAGGATAGCCCCTACTCCAACCTCCGAGGCATCAACCTCAACAATGAAAGGTAATTCTGGGTTGGGATGTCTAAGGACAGGGGCTGAGACAAAGGCTTGTTTCAAGGCCTGAAAAGATAACTCAGCTTCACATGACCAATTGGTAGGATCTGCTCCCTTCTTAGTAAGTGCCACAATAGGAGCTACTAGGTCAGAGAAAGAGTGAATAAATCTTCTATAGTAGTTTGCAAACCCTAAAAAGCGCTGAATTGCTTTTAAATTGGTGGGTTGCGCCCAACTAAGGATGGCCTGGAGCTTTTTTGGTTCCATTCGGAATCCCCGAGGGGAAATAATGTACCCTAAAAAGGATACTTCTGTGACATGAAATTCACACTTCTCCAGTTTGGCATATAAGTGATTTTCACGTAATTTCTTTAGCACCTGACGCACCTGGGTAACATGCTGTTCCACGGAGTCAGAATATATCAAAATATCGTCTAAATAGACCACGACGAATCTTCCCAGAAACTCACGGAGCACATCATTAATGAGATCCTGGAAAACTGCCGGAGCGTTAGATAGGCCGAATGGCATGACCAGATACTCATAGTGGCCTGACTGAGTACTAAATGCCGTTTTCCACTCATCCCCTGACTTGATTCTGATGAGGTTATATGCTCCTCTCAGATCAATCTTAGAGAAAATAACAGCCGAACGTAGCTGATCAAAGATGACAGAGATCAGCGGCAGAGGGTAAGTATTCTTTACTGAGATTTTATTCAGAGCTCTAAAGTCAATGCAGGGTCTGAGTGAACCGTCCTTCTTCTCTACGAAGAAGAACCCTGCACTTAAAGGGGATTTAGATGGCCTGATAAACCCTTTCCCAAGGCTTTCTTTCACATACTCATTCATGGCCACAGTCTCAGGACCAGACAATGCATATAACCTTCCTTTAGGCAACGTGGCACCAGGAATTAACTCAATGGTACAATCATACGGCCTATGGGGAGGCAAAATATCTGCATTGCCCTTGGAAAACACATCAACAAAATCCTGGTATTCCCCAGGAATATGTGCGGAACCGGCGGCAGCTACTCGGATAGGAAGCGTAATACATTCTTTATCACAGATGGTACCCCATTGTAGGATCTCCCCGGACTGCCAATCTATGATGGGATTATGAAAGGCCAGCCAAGGGTGACCCAGAACCACAGGAACTGCTGGACAATGGGTAAGGAAAAACTCAATCTTTTCTGAATGCAAAGCTCCCACCGAGAGCAAAACTGGAGGTGTACATAGAGAAATAACCCCATTGGACAAGGGACTCCCGTCTAAACCATGCATGGTGATACACCTATTCAAGGTTAACTGAGGAATACCTAAGGCCTCGGCCCATGTTAAATCCATAAAGTTTCCTGCAGCTCCACTGTCCACAAAAGCAGAGACCGAGGAACAGAGGCTGCCATAGGAAACTTTAACAGGAACCAACAGTGAATTATTTGAGGAGATGAGCTGCAGACCAAAGTGAACCCCCTCACAATTCACTTGGTCAGGAAGTTTCCCGACTTGTTTGGACAACTACGGGCAAAATGTCCCTTACCTCCGCAGTATAAACACAGACCAGAATTTTGCCTCCTGGTTCTTTCTTCCGGAGACAATTTGGAGAGACCTATCTGCATGGGCTCCTCTATGTCTACAGGAATGGAAGGAACCCAGGAAGAGGACCCGACAGATGCCCCTTTTTCAGCCCTCCGCTCTCTGAGCCGACGATCTATCTTAATAGAGAGCTCCATGAGGTTATCGAGGGTCGCAGGAGCGGGATACTGGAGGAGACTGTCTTTTATAGATTCAGATAAGCCGAGGCGAAACTGACTGCGCAGGGCTGGGTCATTCCAGCCACAGTCGTTCGACCAACGGCGAAACTCCGTACAATAATTCTCTGCGGGATTCCTACCCTGTCTAAGAGTACGCAACTGACTTTCTGCGGATGCCTCTCTATCAGGGTCGTCATACAATAGCCCTAAAGATTTTAAAAAGGCATCTACAGACGATAAGGCCGGATCGTCTGTCTTTAAACCAAAAGCCCAGGTCTGAGGATCCCCCTGGAGCAGAGAAATAATAATCCCAACCCGCTGAGCCTCTGTACCTGAGGTAACTGGTCTTAAACGAAAATACAGTTTGCAAGATTCTTTAAAATTAAAAAACTGCTTTCTATCCCCAGAAAAACGGTCAGGCAGATGCATTTTTGGTTCAGGGACGACCCTCGGGGAGGTCCGTAACAGATCTTCCTGTGAGCTCACCCGGAGGGACAGATCCTGAACCATCTGAGTAAGTTCCTGAATCTGACTAACTAGAAACTGGCCAGGATTTGGCCCAACCCCGGTGGGATTCATGAGGCCGACAAAATTCTCCCAACTGAATAAGTGAAAAAATTAACTCTTGTTCAAATTTTTTCTTTTGTCTGGCCGGTGATAATGTTATGATTCCTGAACTCCAGACCGGAGGAGATCTTATGACAGGGATCCGAGTTCAGGAAAATAAGCTGGTTGTGGGAGCTGGAAGGCCTAGTAACCCCTGGCGCCCTAACTCCGTTGTCTCGCCCGTGTTATCAGAAATCCCCTGCGAGACTATGGTTGCTTGAGCCCATGGCAGCCGCGTTCGAAGGGCGGATTATGTCTGCCCAACCCCGATGCCCCCGCAGGTCTTAATGGGAGACAAGGGGAAGTCCGAGACAGGGTGATAACAAGGGGCCCTCTGACTAAGCAACACGGCCAGGGGTTACAAGCTGACTAACTAAACCAAAAGGTATGTGCGGACTAGCCGCCAGGGAAAAGGACAACCAAAGATCCACTGATCCGACACTCCTATCCGGCACCGCTGGACACCAGAGTGGATCTGTGGAAGCGGAATCCTCCGCAAAACTCCAGAACACAATATAAACAAAATAATAAACAGTAGCGGACAAGCCGCAACACACGGCTGCGCCGCGACTCACGAACACCACCAGATGTTAAAGGTGCTCGGTCAGACTCCAGGAACAGATGGTAACTTCCGAGTACAGGATCTCTGAGGACAGGAACAACCGAATAGACCGGGACTGGGAACTCTCTGCAGCAGACAAGGCAAACAGGAAACTATCACCGGCGTCTGTAGGAAGTCCTGAGGATGCCTTTATTCAGGCATCCTCCAATCAAGATCCAGACAGGACAATCAAAAGAAATGCCGTGCAGCTTGCATGCTGCACGGCCAGCACATAATCAGGGCAATGAGGATAGACCCAGCAACGGGGAACGCGGCTGCACGTGGCGTCCCCGTTGCTAAGGCCAGAGGCGGCTCCGTGCGCCCGGCGTCTCAGCGTTGCCAGGGAGCCGGCGGCTGAACGCGCCCGGCGTCCCTGGTTGCTAGGCGCCGGGCCGCACGGCCGAGCGGACCCCGGCGCCTAACACTGAGATAGTGAAACCTTTGTTTTTTGATGGCTCAATGTACACAAACTTTGTTTAATATACACAAAGTTATTAAAAATATTGTATTAAATGACCTTCAGGCTGCGTGTATAAGGTGTATATGAAACATAAATGAATTGTGTGAATGTACACACACTTTGTTTAATGCACAAAGTTATAAAAAATATTCTCTAAAATGACCATCAGGCTGTGTGTATAAGGTGTATATGAAACATTAATGCATTCTGTGCTTAGATTTAGGTCCCATCACCATGATATCTCATTATAGTATGCAATTATTCCTCAACCTGTAATAATTAACACTATACATGGCCTATAGCAGTGATTCCAAAACTCAGTCCTCAGGACTCAAAACATTACATGTTTTCCAGAACTCTTAATTGGTGCACAGGTGTATTAATTACTAGTGGACACATTTCAAAAGATCCAACTAATACTAATTTTTTTAATCGTAATACTGAGGAGATTTTTGCATGGAAATGCGGCAATTAACCGCGAGTACACTTTTTGCACCATTCGCAAGATAAGCAGTATCCAATTGCAAATGTGCAAAAATGTGATTCGCGCGATAGAGAAAAGTATAGGTAAAAATTAGGAAATCTACCTGTACCCCCCAAAAAGTCAAAATAATATAGGATAACAGTATAGAAGTGTATTCCTCATCATAATAAAAGTATTTGGGGTACTTAAATTGAGAAAAATTGATGTTATATGCATTTTGTATAAAAAGTGAAAAAATTATAGAAAGCAAGTGTTTTTAAACAAAATAAGTGCTCACATTAAATTAGGCGTACATAAAAATGGATATAAGTATATATTTGGGTCATTTTAAGCCACTTAAAAAAAAAAAAATCACTCCCACCTGCAAGCCTAAAAACACTTGTCCCGCTTATAAAGCACCCCGATATAGTCATTCCATACCTTGTACCCTAATTTACATCATTTTGCACTTTTTCACCCTAATGACGTTTTTATTGGCCAATTAAAAATAATGAAAAACTTCTAAGTGCCTAATTAGTACCCCTAGGGGTTCTGAACCAAATCCCAACATTGTTACCTTTAAATAGGGTTATTCACCATCATTTCACCTGCTCCGAGGTGGTGAAAAGAAATTTGCGATAAAATCTATGGAGAATTATCGCTGAAGAATTACTGAATAGGTCAATTTTCAGGAATTAAAAGCGTGTTTTCATGTGAAAACGGATTATCGCTGCCAATTAATATCCCCCTCTCTGTATCAAACAAGTGGTTATTGATCTGCACCAATCAGTGGATGCAACAATGGTCACAGTGCACCCAAAGCCACAGCCCATATGGGGGCTGGGCCTGCCACAGTCTTCCAATGCATATTTCCTGGTCTCCTGCGTGATTACACCAGACATGATGAGTAACCTGGGGGCTTTGTAGATGTGCAGTCTTCTCTCGCTGATGATCGATACTGCATCTTTGGACACAGCAGTGGATCAGAGAAGCCGTCAGGAGGCTTACCCAAGATGCCTCCTGCATCATTAGCATATTTTTACGCAGCAGCTGTGTCCACTTCTAAATAAGCCCCTTAAACAGTTTTATTTCACAGCTAGTTAGAGAAACCTAAAATATTGACAACTTAGATGAAATCAATAGTTTTCAACTCAAGAACTTCAACAGGTCCTATTTTCAGGATTTCTTAATTCATGCACAGCATACTTGCCTACTCTGGAACCCTGGAACAGCCGGAGGTGTCCGAAAATCGTGTGGAGCTCCAGCCCCCCAGGACAGTAGGTAAGTCTCCCAGAGCCGCCCACTCCCTGCCACCCACTTACCCAGTAAAGTGGACGGACCAGGTGACTGATGGTGCGATTTGCACTGAATTGCATCATTGTAGTGCAGTAACATTGGCATTGTATAGCGGGGGGGCATGGCTACAATGAAGTGATCACTCATCCACACCCTGATCCACATTTTGCTGCGTCACGCCCCCTCTCCGCAGATATCTGGATGATAGGTTGACGTCAAAAGGTTGACAGTCAATAGGTCAATACCATATGGTCGGCATGCATCTGGTTGACTTGATCAAAAGGTCGGTAGGTTGATTTGGTCGACATGACAAAGTTTTTTATTCTTCTTTTTTTTTCAACTTTTTCATACTTTACCATCCACATGGACTATGAACGGTAATGTGTGCTGTGTGCAGCGGTAGCTGAAGAAGGCACCTTGCCTTCACTCGCCATGCGAGGAGCCACGGTACATTAATTGGGGTTTCATGTGCTGAAAAGTACAAGTTGACACCCAAAAAACATGTGTTGACCATTTCCATGTCGACCTTTTTCATATGTTGACCTTGTGCATGTGGAGCCCTTGGGGTGACCTAGATACTGTTGACCTTTTCACTGTCAACCTTTTGAACCAACCCCCTCCCCCTATTTCAAGCCACGCTCTCCACATCCCAGCCAGAAAGTTGGCAACTATGATACAAAGGTGAGTTAATGTATTTTGATTGCTCGGTAATTACCAGCTGTTTCTACAGGCAAAAATCCTGAGAAAATTTTAGGTGTAATTGAAGATTGGAGTTAAAAAAAACCCTCTGATTTAATTAAACAATACTGTCTTCTGTTCCCTCTGTCTGATTTCTATCTTAGCTTTAACCCACTACAATATACTGCATCTGCTCACTAGGTCTTTGGACTAGGATGTGACGTGGTGGGGAGAGGCAGGTGAGGCAGAGCCTTTCCTGTCATACTAACGTTTGTGCCAGAGTTTTGACTGTATAAAGTATATGAAAAATACAAAGAATATGTTAGAAATATCTTCTTTGCATTATTCTAATAATTTTTATAGTCAAAACTCTGGAGTAAAAAGTCTATGGCAGGGGAAGCGGTGCCTCACCTCCTTATCTTTTCTGCAAATCACTGACCAAAACTCACCAAATTTCCAGGAGTTTATAATGCTACACCTGTGTATAATGCCCAGATGTACACTTTGGCTCATAATATTGCATGTAAATCTGTCTCTGGTGCTAACCAGTGCCTCCTGAGCCATTTAGCTCACCGCACGTCCCTAAGAAAATGCATCCCATGTGATCGCAAGTCACACAGGACTGGGACAGATCTTTCCTAGCATCTTTACCAAAGCTTTTCCTGAGGAAGAATGCATCATGCACACACTGACATGGATTCACAATACATTTTTAAAGGGATGAGCGATGCCTAGTGCAAAGGATTTGATAAAAAAAAAAGAAAAGAAAAGAAAAAAAAGAAGAAGTAACGGACCCTTCCATACTTATGTTGCAAACCCTTAACTTGTTGCTAAATTTACAGAGCAAATTGTATGACTTTATATACCCAAGACTTGGAGAGTCAATGTTTTTTTATTTTGTATGGGAGCAGCTAGACTGGTTTTCCTTACAGAATGTTATTTTACTGCTGCTCCACTCTCAGTCCAATACAATCCAACACAAAATACTTCTGCTTGCTTATAGTGCAATCAACAACACTAACAACATACTGTACATCTTTTTGCTTATCTCAAAATACATTCCTCCCAACGTCCCGATTTCATCTGGACAGTCCCAATTTTCGGGCACTGTCCCACCTACAGACTGCAGTGTCCTGCCGGCAGGGGTAAGTTGAGAGCTACTTTGTCACTACTGCTCTGTATAGCAGAGTGGTGGTGAATGGATGACGAGTGCATGCGTGCATCATCCACACTGTGCAGGGAGAAGTGCGGGGTTTCCCAGCAGCTGCTGGAGTGCTAGGCAAGCCATCTTCATGACATGAAACAGGGATGTGACACGCAGTCATGCCATGCACCAGAGGAGCGCACAACACCTTTTGGCCACATCCGTGACTGCATCTACAAAAGTATCTGCTCTGTGCAAGAACGGCATCTCTCATAACTAATTACTTTCTCCCATTTACAGTTACAGGACTTTGTGGGGGTGCTAAACCCACTCTGGTGAATGTCCTCTCTTGCGCTAGACTTTCTTCTTCTAGCCTCCAAACCTTCAGAGTTCCCGGAAAACGTACCTTTCAGACAAGCTTATCAAATTTCTGAACTACCCACATAATCTCCATAAACTATTATACCCAATTACCTCCCACTGACCCCAGACCAACATTGCTGTGTGACAGGATCTTAGAGCCCACCAAGAACTGTCTACCTATCCAGTCTGGCCAGATCAATTTGTAATATGTAGCACTTATCCTCATATATAAAATTCCTATTTGCCTATAGAGGGTAAGTGTGACACCCCCAGTGGCAGGTGTTCGTGTGTAGTGTGGATCGTACCTGGTCCTTGAAGGATCTTCTTTCTCTTAAAGCACGGCAGAGGAACAGAGAACCCTCCAAATCCCAAATACAAGGAACACACAAAAGTGTGATGTTTGATTTATTAATCTGGAATGCTTTGACGCTATAAATCTGTTCAAAAAGGAACAGTCACAGATATAATATAAAACAATCTTTCAAAGGTTGGAAACAACGTGGATATTAGTTGCCATAACACTGCGACACTCAGAACCTTGGCCGTTGCTATTGGTAACACTACAGGCCTTCACTTTAGATTAAACTGGGCAATATCAATAATGCAATTTGCAAATACTTATGTAGCAATAAATAACCTTGATACTGTACATTTAACAGTACTACAAGTTATTCTAATAACTGTTACGTGACCAAAGGCCTAACAGCAATATACACTGTGGCCGTAGTACACTATGAATATATGTAATAACATAAAATACCTGTGAATGCAATAACTCAAACACATTCACAAAATATTCTAAATAACATTCACAAAATATCATACACAACAGTCGCTGAAACTAATGCAATGGAAGGCAAACAAATTACATAATAACTCTGCAAGTGCAGTAAGTCCTGTAAGGGTATCTAACCTTTTCTAAATAAGTCCTGGTATAAGACAAGTTAACCTTATGATCTTCAGTGGTCAGCTCTTGCATCGGTGCACATAAAAGTAAAGGACAGGAGGTAACTGTAAATTAATATGCTCAATATTGACTGAGTGTCTCTTTAAGTATATACAGTGGGTAGTCCCATAACTTAGGTACAGTATATCAACAATCGCTGTAGGATACTGTTCTCATGATAGTGTAACTCTGTAGAGCAGTGATTTTCAACCTTTTTTTACTCGCGGCACACCGAACAATATTTTAAAATTGCCAAGGCACACCATAAGTTTCCCACAGAAAAAATACAAAACACACACACTGGCCCTCACAGTAAAAATTTTTTCCACACATACATTGGCCTGCACAGAAAAAACGATCGCATTGCTCCCCACATAAATCATGTTGCTCAATACATAAATCCTATTGCTCCCCACATAAATCAATTACATTGCTCCCGACATAAATCATGTTGCTCCCCACATAAATCAATCACATTTCTCCCCACATAAATCCTATTGCTCCCCACATGAATTATTCACATTGTTCCCCCAATAAATCCTTATTCTCCCCACACAAATTCTACTGTTCCCCACAGGAGAAATAAAATATCAAATATTAGCCTCTACTGGTCAGCTGTCCTCCTTCCTGTCCCTCAGTGGCGGGGGTTGTTCATAGTGTAGTGCTGCGAATACTGAGCAGCGGGCAGTCGCGCAGGTGTGGATGTGGGTGTGCAAGGAAAGTTGTGTATGCAGGCAGGACCTGGAAGATGTGTATGCAGGTGGGTGGGCTGGCTGGGTGGTAAGACGTGGCAGCCGTGACCTATGATATCAGCACAACCAGGCCCGGCGCTACCCGCTCAGCGAAGGGATGCAGGGCAGGGAGGCGCTGGGACGGAGAGGCGCTCCCCCTGCTCTGCATTCCTTCCCTGCTGCGCCGTCCTGGCCCCCCTGCTGCTGCTGCTGCTGCTGTGTCTGTCACTGTATGACTGTGACAGTCACTGGCAGCGGAGCCGGCAGCGTGAAAAGCCTCCTCCTTCCCCTCCCCTCACCTGTGTGGCAGCGGCTGTGTACGGGACGGAAGGGGGCGGAGCTAAACGGGACGGAAGGGGGCGGAGCTAAACGGCCCAGAAGGGGCGGGGCTACACGGACCAGGCTGCTGTACCGAGGGAGACTGGCTTAGGTAAGTAGAGGGTGAGAGAGAAGTGTGTGTTTGTATATATGGTGTGTGTGTGTGTGTATATGGAGGGTGTGGGTGTGTGTGTGTGCATACGGTGTGTGTGTGTGTGTATATGGTGGGTGTGTATGTGTGTGTATATATGTGTGAATTGTGTGTGTGTGAGGTATGTCTGTGTACGCGCACTTTATGGATGGTAGTACTGGGGGGCATTACGTATAATGACGCTATTACTGGGGGGGGGGGCATTACATGTAAGGACGCTACTACTACTGGGGGGGCATTTTGTGAAACGCTACTACTGGGGGGGCCATTACGTATAAGGACGATACTACTACTAGGGGGGAATTACGTATAAGGACGCTTCTACTACTGGGGGTGCACTACGTATAAGGACGCTACTACTACAGGGGGGCATTACGCGTAATGACGCTACTACTACTGGGGGGGGGCATTACGTATAAGGATATAAGGACGATACTACTACTAGGGGGGAATTACGTATAAGGACGCTTCTACTACAGTGGGTGCACTACGTATAAGGACGCGTCTACTACTGGGGGCGCACTACGTATAAGGACGCGTCTACTACTGGGGGCGCACTACATATAAGGATGCTACTACTACTGGGGGGGGCATTATGTATAAGGATACTACTACTACTGGGGGGCATTATGTATAAGGATACTACTACTACTGGGGGGCATTACGTATAAGGACGCTACTACTACGGGTGGGGCATTATGTATAAGAGGAATAAGATTGTGCTACATTGTGGCGTAATTTTAAATGGGGGTACTATTGTGTGGCCATGCCCCTTACTTGTGAGCCCACACCCCTTTTCCCGGCGCAAATATGGGAGGGCGCAAATTTATAGTTTGCAGGGGGGCGCCGAACACCCTAGCACCGGCCCTGCCCTGGGTCATCTACTTACTGCCCTAAATGTCACCTTCCCTCGCTCTCCCATACCTTGTACATATACAGCATCTTATTATCTAATATTTTTATTCCATATCTCCCAGTATTATCCCAGTTACAGATACTGTACCCTCGTCCCAGCTTGTTAGTCTGTTGCAGCTCTACCAGTACCATTGTACTCTTGCTTCTACTCTTTGATGCTCTGTATATAAATGTATTGTTACTTGTCTAATTTTGTAGGTCCATTTTGTAACTGAGCTCGCTCAATGGTGTTTGTCTTGATAAAGAATTTGAATGACTGGTAGATAAATATTAATGTTATTATCCCACACTCTTTTTGCTACAAATTGTGGCTGTATTACTACAAGAATAAATTTGTGCATTAAGGGTTATTCCATCCAGGGCCGAAACTAGGATTCTCATCACCCAGGGCAAGGCAGTAATTCAGCCCTCCCCATCACATCCAAAACTGCAACTTCGCCCTCACCTCTGAGTCTGCCATTGGCCCTCATTCCGAGTTGTTCGCTCGCAAGCTGCTTTTAGCAGCTTTACACACGCTAAGCCGCCGCCTACTGGGAGTGAATCTTAGCTTCTTAAAATTGCGAACGAAAGATTCTCAAAATTGCGATTACACACCTCTTAGCAGTTTCTGAGTAGCTTCAAACTTACTCAGCATCTGCGATCAGTTCAGTGCTTGTCGTTCCTGGTTTGACGTCACAAACACACCCAGCGTTCGCCCAGACACTCCTCCGTTTCTCCAGCCACTCCCGCGTTTTTCCCAGAAACGGTAGCGTTTTTTCGCACACACCCATAAAACGGCCAGTTTCTGCCCAGAAACACCCACTTCCTGTCAATCACATTACGATCACCAGAACGAAGAAAAAACCGTGAGTAAAATTCCTAACTGCATAGCAAATTTACTTGGCGCAGTCGCACTGCGGACATTGCGCATGCGCATTCGCGACTAATCGCTCCGTTGCGGAAAAAAAATAACAAGCGAACAACTCGGAATGACCCCCATAGTGAACTTCCGGCTTCTCTGGTTCCTTCCTGCTTAGGTCAGGCTTCACACAGGCTTGGGGGTGGCACAGTCAGATCAGCAATGGGGAAGCTTGCGATAGAGGTGCACAGCAATGGGAGGACAGACACATGCAGTGGATATATGGAGCCCTGTGTGCCATCCCTCAAATTCTGCGCCTGGGGCATGTGCTCCCCTAGCCCCCCTCTAGTTGCAGACATGATTCCACCTTTTGGTAGTAAATTTTAAAAGGAACCCACACCCTTTACCGTACCTGTCCATTGAAAACTCCTTATTTTGTTGTGTTGGGTCCCTGAAGAAATAAAGCTCCTAAAAGGTCAGATATGAAGTGATCTGTCAGTAAAGATCCATGTATGTTCTGTTCAATGCCATTACACTGCCAGAGCTGTGGATGTTTAAAGTCTTAGCATTGGGACCATTGCTTCAGCAGGCAGAAGTGGTGGGGAGCTGAAGGCGAGAATGTTATGAGGCTTTGTCACCAAGTTGTGCCTTCCTTCGAGAAGGCCAATTTTCTTCAGAGATGTCTATAGCTCAGAAGATAGGTGTGGTGAGGAAGGACCCTAAAGTTAGGGTAGGGAGCATCTAGGAGATAAAGGAAGTTACTCTATCTACATGTACCACCCAATAAAGGTCTCCACATTCATTTATTGTGATCTGTGTTTCTCTGTTTTGGAAGCAGTTAGCAAAGTTATACATTCAAAATAGCAGACTCGTAAGTGAGTTAGAACTGTCCATGAGAACACTTAGTAGACACTCCCAGCTTGCTGTGCAACGGAGATAGGTTACATAGCACTCATGCTTCAGCTACAGTTCATCCTGTATTTCAAACTAATGTACAGTACAGGGACATAGCCAGGGGCAACAGCAACGTAAACAATGTTCTGCTTGCATTAGCACAGTGTGGAAATCTTAGTAGGTCATACAGAGTGTAAAAGGTGAAGTGTAAAAGAAAGTGTCAAGAAAATAGATGAGGAACATATATTATACCCAGTAAAAGAGAATGACCAGTCAGATAGGAAATTACTATGTACTGTAGCTATCCAGAGAATTAAACTGTAAGTCAGAAGAGAATGGTCAGTAGTCTCAACGGAAGCGTAGAGATCAAGGAGTATTATAGAAAAGTAACATTGGGATTTAACAATCTGAAGGTCATTTGTCAACTATGCATAATACAGTGTCAGTCAAACAGGATTTGTGAAAACCAGACGGACAACATGCAAATATTCCTGGGAGATCAGGTAAATAATTTAGGGCCTTATTTAGTATGGAGCATACCGAAGTATTTATGCCCATGCATGCCATTGGAAATGGGGGCAGGATCGGGGCGGCTGCATGACATCACACGCAGCTGCAAAGGCAGGGAGGCATTTACATTTCAGCGATGCATTGCTGCCAGGCATTTGCATGCTGAGCAGCCTTTCCCTGTGCTGCGTGGCCCCCAGCATGCAATCGCAGCCAGTTGCAGTTTTGCTAAAATAACAAAACTGCAACTGAAGCTGAATAAGGCCCTTTGAAAGCAACATTTTGTTAGGTTACAAAATAAACTTAAATGTAGGCAATAACGCTTCACACAACCTAAACTATTAATACACATCATCCAAACTGATACAATCTAAAAATTATAATATATATAAAAAGTCACACAAAATTTGTGTTTATCAGTGTGACAACAGTTAATACTGGAAAGTATTTTTTCTTCATCCACAAAAGATCTTGTGATGTGATAGTCCCTCTCGAATTGTAGCTATACCTTAAAACACCCCAGAAAATATATACACCTAGAGGGTCATTCAGACCCGGACACTTATGCGGCCCACAGCACACTTTGACAATGGCGGCAAACTCCACCTGCGCAGCGGCAGTACAGTGGCTGCGCGGACACACACCTTACGGCCGCATGCCCGATGGATGGGACCACAATGTGATTGACAGCCACATGCAGCCGCTCCGATACAAAAATGCCTGCTGACCGCCTGACAGAGCAGGCAGGGGTCAACCATAGTCCCGATGCATCCACAATTGCAGACGCACTGGGAGGTGGCCGCTCACATGCTGGGCGGCCTTGACCTGTGTTGGGCGGCCCTCAGCATGTGCAGAGATCAACGCAGATCTGGCTGTGCATGCATCCATCTGTATTCATCTCTGAATAACTCCCCTAGTGCAGTTTGTGAACACCTTTACTAAATATTATACTATACTACATGCAATTCTTACCCACATGGGTCTATGAGCAGAGCAGATACATGCTGTTTCGCTGTAGCAATAATTGCTCATAATACCTATATTTTGGAATAAATACATATTTTGTAAGACATAAACCTTTGTTAAGCTATTCACTCTCAATTCACTACTCTTGGATCTTTGGTCCTAACGTAGAGCCTAATTCAGACCTGATCACTGTTGTGTGAAATTGCACAGCGGCGATTATTGATTGACTGCGCATGCATACAGATTGTAATGCACAGGCGCGAGGCCAAACTGCAAAAAAATCCTGCGTCTATTTTTATCGCTAGGCGAACGCAGGCTGATTGGCAGGAAGGAGACGTTTGGGTGTGGTAACTGGCCGGAAAAATGCAGGCGTTCCCAAGCGTTTTCAGAGATGGTGTGTGACATCAGCTCCGGCCCAATTAGCCTGATCTTTCGCACTGTAGGAGTAAGTCCTGGGCTACGCACAGACTGCACAGATAGGAAAAATCATTTGATGGTGAGTTGCGAATGGATTTGCAGCTGACCGGCATTTGTAAATCTTACAGACTTGCGCAGGGCGGATTTTCACTCTGGCTGGGCGGCGACTATACGATCGCAAACCTCTGTAAAATCGCACAACAGCGATCAGGTCTGAATTAGGCCCATAGAGAGGCAGATATCATGGAACGGTATCCGGTCTCTAGGTCGATGACACTATTGGTCGACAGTAACTAGGTCGACAGGGTTTCTAGGTCGACAGGGTATCTAGGTCGATGTGTTCTAGGTCAACAGGTCAAAAGGTTGACATGAGTTTTTCACAATTTTTTCTTTTTTTAATTTTTCATACTTAACGATCCACGTGGGCTACGATTGTGAATAGTAACCTGTGCCGAGTGCAGCGGTAGCGGAGTGAGGCACCTTGCCCGAAGCTGCGAGGGTACACAGTGCACTAATTGGGGTTCCCGGTCACTGTACGGAGAAAACCACACAATTTAAAAACAACAACCTCATGTCGACCTTTTGACCTGTCGACCTAGAACACGTCGACCTAGAATCCCTGTCGACCTAGTTACTGTCGACCAATACTGGTTGACATAGACACTGTCGACCTAAGTGTGGTCGACCTTTCGTACCACATCCTATGGAACATGGGTATTTTATATAGATTAATTTTGTCAACCTGCACCCAAGAGTAAATTCCTTTTTTATACTGCATGCAATCCTCATACTTGTGATAAAAAATGTGCTTCTATGAATGAAGTGCCACCATCATCCATTAATGGAATGTATTGAGTAACACTCTCAACCTGACTCACACATACACAATTTTGAAATTCTTATCAGATGATCTTTTTCAAAATCTTTTGAACTTGAAAAAAGAAATATAATGCCACAATAGTGAAGTTCCGTAGGTCACAGACTTTATATTATACTTTGTAATACTATCACATATGTATAGAACTATATCAGCCTCTGTGTTACTCTCTACAGCTTCTAACAAATTCATAAGCCACGCCTCCTTCTTTCCTCTTAATATTCATTACTGTATGTATTGTCTTGCGTATGTAAACTGTTCCAGATGGAGTTGGCCTGCCTCCTCTCTCTCTCTCTTGCCGGGTCACTCAGGCTCAGCAAACTCATGAATTTTGATCTTCAGAAATCACCAGGATGACAAATCGTGGTGTTTATATCTGCACGCCTGTAAGTGTTAGGACAGTTAGACTCTCAGCATGGACAGAGCTTGAGCGGAGCATACAGACCACCACGCCAGTGACTGTATGTTAGTAGCAGTGCAGGATGCAATCGGAACCAGTGGTTGTAGCGGTATCAGCGATTGTGGAATCGTGGGCCTCAGTGAGCTAAGTGGAACATGTCCATGTCCCACTGTGGCATTCCAACATACTGACAAGATGGCACAGTGTAATAGGTGGCCAGCTTGGTTAGGGATTGAAGCCTCCCTGAAGGAGCCAATATGTGCTCATGCTTACTGCAAATGCTGGTATAGGGAGTCAGAGATAGCACTGAGCATGTGCGGTGCCATCTTGTACTGTATATGGCGACTATAGTGTGAGACAAATGTCTCCCACTTAACTCCAGAGAGATCCTGCTTTACTTTACTTATTAATGCTGTTCCAGCATCATCTACAGCTATCTGAATCTTGTCTACAGTCACCAGCTGGTGAGTTGCTACAACCCTGTTGCACTTCATACCCTTAACCAGTGTAACCACAGTGAGCACGGCTGTATCTACTATCCCTAATAAACCACACTACCAGTTAAGCCACTGGAGTGCTAATTGGGTCAATACATTCTGCTGCTGTGTACGTTACTGTGCCATATCACCGCATGTACACACATATTTCCAACAGCAAGAGGGTAAAATGCCAGATGAGACAGAATAGATAAAGATAATGGGCTAAATGTAATAGGCTCTCAGTTCCCCATGTTTAGCCCCAGGTTTTGAGATCAAGCTTTTAAATGCAGGCTTCTGCAGGTTAAAAGCAATGGGGCCAAGAACACATGTACTTAATAGGGGTCAGAGACTTAACAGGTTTTTAACATGGAAAGAATAAAGTCACACACTAGAATATATTTAAGATAAAGGGGGTATCCAATTAGCCACGGTAAACCAGAATTTATCCCTGATGGCATTTATCAGGGATTATGCTTCGCGTGCCTCAGACAAGTTAAGCATAATCCGCGATAAGTGCCCCCTAGATGTTTGATAAGTGCCACGAAAATACATAGGTCCGTGGCTTTTCGCAGACCTATGTATTTTTACGGGAACTAAATGAATAGGGGGATAAAAAAAAATGTGAAAACACCTTTTTTTCACTTCAGCGGCACTATATGAAGTAAAAAAAACAAAACAGAATGGAGATGCGCTATGGTAATGTCAGATTCACAGTTACTATTCTTCAGAATGAATTAATAAAGAACTGATGTAGTTCAAACTGTATAAAATAAACACAGGATTATATCGTAAGGTAGGTAATACTTCATATGCCATCAGCAAAAAAAAAAAAAAAAAAGATTGAGTATGATGTCTCTAGTCCAAATTCACACATAGGGGTAAATTTACTAAGATGGAAGTTTTATTTAAGATGGGATTTTGCCCATAGCAACCAATCAATTCCAGGTATTATCTTCTAGAAGGTGCTAGATAAATGAGAAGTAGAATCTGATTGGTTGCTATGGGCAACATCCCATCTTAAAAAGAACTTCCCTCTTAGTAAATTTACCCCATACAGTCTGGATACCCAATAAAATAGGATTTTTGGTCACTTACCATTGAATCCTTCTCTCTTAAGCAGACTGGAGGACAATAGACCATGGGATTGCAGGTTGAGGCTTAGCTGCTAGTGAAACTACTGTAATTTTAACAGAGATAGTAGAGATAGTCAAAATTGACTTGCCTGCACAGTGTATCTAGGCTTGCGATGCCGACGGCGCGGGACCGCGCATCGGCATCGAATCGGGATCGCAAGGTGACTTTCACCTTGCGATCTGCGCTAACCTTTCTTACGATTTTGACTCACCGTGTGTACACACCATTACAGCAAGGCTGAGGGACACTGAACGATGGGACGTTCACAGCCGCCCCCCGGGGAGGAAAGCTTAAGCTGCTTGACCAGAGAACTGTACACCTTAAGTGGGCATCGCTGGAGGCAAAGACATGAGAAAAACTGGACAGAGGACCAGGAAGCTGCATGAAAGACCTGTTCTGCACTGCCCAAGTGGTCACCACCACCCTAGTGGGGTGCTCTGACACCCGGTTTGATGCCAGTCACCCTGCACTGGAATAGACTTGATTGGTTAGTCAAAGCAATGGCCTGCTTTGTAGCTTTCTAACCACATTTGTGTGTGGTAAAGAACAAGCAGTGAATCCGTGCAGCGGACAGAAGAAATATAGCAAATCTGCAGAGCTCAGCCAATGTCCAACAGAGCCAGATTATCCTGGTCTCAGAAAATCACTGAAGAAGGAATAACTGGAAAAACAATTTTCTGGTTTAAAGGGAAAACTACTTGATCATGAAGATGAGAAAAGGTGGCTTGTAAGACAAAAACCCCTAACTCGGACAAATGCCGAGCTGAGGCAAGAGCCATGAAGAAGCCAGCTTCCAAGTAACAAACTGAAGATCCACTGAATATAAATGCTCAAATGGAGCCCGTTTTAGAGACGATAAAACTACAGTAAGATTCCACGGTGCTACCAGCAGACAAAATGGTGATTGAATACACACCACATCCTGTAAAAGGGTATGAACCTCTGGAAGAAGGGCCAAAAATCACTAGAAATAAATTGACAGGACTGAAACTGTTTCAACTACAAGATGTAGAGTTTCCATACTTTTTGGTAAATGCAAGACAAAACCGGAGTCTTGCCAATTCCAGGCTCGCAGCATAGTACAGACTACTGAGAGAGGAAAAACCTGTAGCTTTTCAAAAGCTCAGTTTCAAAAACTGGTCATTAAAGCCAAATGAGGAAGGTCCACGCATAAAAATGGACTTTGTGTTAGGAAGTCTGGTCAAAGTGGAAGACGCCACCAGATATCTATGGTGATATTGAAAAAGTTGGTGTACCACAAGTCCACAACCTGTGTGGCCAGTCTGAAGCCAGTAAGATAACCATCATCCATTGATCCTTAATGTGCTTGAGTACCTGAGAAAACCTTGGGATCAGAGGAAACAGATACGCTAGATGAAAATCCCATGGAACCATCATGGCATCCTATGCCAAAGCCAGACGGACTTTGGATCTCACACAAAACTGTGGAACCTTGAAGTTGTGTCGAGAGGCCATGAGATCTACTTGTGAAAGGTCCCACTTCCAAAGTAACTGTTGGAAATCTGCTTCCCAGTTTACCACTCCTGGAATGAATATGGCTTATAATGGCTAAACAAAGGTCTCTGCCCAGGAATGTATTCGGGCGCCTCAACCATCGCTGCCATCAACCATCGCACCTCAACCATCTTTGTGCCTCTTTGATGATTTACATACACCACTGCCGTGGCCTTGTACAGATGTATAAGAATTGGCCGGCTAGAATGGACTGTGCTTTCAAGAGGAAGTAGCTTCTGAGAATTGAGAAATAAACACACCTTGATATGCACCATTAGTACGCACAATTGAAAAAAATAAGAATTTACTCACCGGTAATTCTATTTCTCGTAGTCCGTAGTGGATGCTGGGAACTCCGTAAGGACCATGGGGAATAGCGGGCTCCGCAGGCGACTGGGCACTCTAAAAGAAAGATTAGGTACTATCTGGTGTGCACTGGCTCCTCCCTCTATGCCCCTCCTCCAGACCTCAGTTAGGGAAACTGTGCCCGGAAGAGCTGACACAATAAGGAAAGGATTTGGAATCCCGGGTAAGACTCATACCAGCCACACCAATCACACCGTACAACTCGTGATACTATACCCAGTTAACAGTATGAATAACAACTGAGCCTCACGAAAAGATGGCTCATAACAATAACCCTTAGTTAGGCAATAACTATATACAAGTATTGCAGACAATCCGCACTTGGGATGGGCGCCGCCCAGCATCCACTACGGACTACGAGAAATAGAATTACCGGTGAGTAAATTCTTATTTTCTCTGACGTCCTAGTGGATGCTGGGAACTCCGTAAGGACCATGGGGATTATACCAAAGCTCCCAAACGGGCGGGAGAGTGCGGATGACTCTGCAGCACCGAATGAGCAAACTCAAGGTCCTCCTCAGCCAGGGTATCAAACTTGTAGAATTTTGCAAATGTGTTTGAACCCGACCAAGTAGCAGCTCGGCAAAGCTGTAAAGCCGAGACCCCTCGGGCAGCCGCCCAAGAAGAGCCCACCTTCCTTGTGGAATGGGCTTTTACTGATTTAGGATGCGGCAGTCCAGCCGCAGAAAGTGCAAGTTGAATCGTGCTATAGATCCAGCGAGCAATAGTCTGCTTTGAAGCAGGAGCACCCAGCTTGTTGGGTGCATACAGGATAAATAGCGAGTCAGTTTTCCTGACTCTAGCCATCCTGGAAACATAGATTTTCAGGGCCCTGACTACGTCCAGCAACTTGGAATCCTCCAAGTCCCGAGTAGCCGCAGGCACCACAATAGGTTGGTTCAAATGAAACGCTGATACCACCTTAGGAAGAAATTGGGAACGAGTCCTCAATTCCGCCCTATCTATATGAAAAATCAGATAAGGGCTTTTACATGACAAAGCCGCCAATTCTGATACACGCCTGGCCGAAGCCAAGGCCAACAGCATGACTACTTTCCACGTGAAATATTTTTGCTCCACGGTTTAAGTGGCTCAACCAATGCGACTTTAGGAAATCCAACACCACGTTGAGATCCCAAGGTGCCACTGGAGGCACAAAAGGGGGCTGAATATGCAGCACTCCTTTAACAAAAGTCTGAACTTCAGGCAGTGAAGCCAGTTCGTTTTGGAAGAAAATCGACAGAGCCAAAATCTGGACCTTAATGGAACCCAATTTGAGGCCCATAGTCACCCCTGACTGTAGGAAGTGCAGAAATCGACCCAGCTGAAATTCCTCCGTTGGGGCCTTCCAGGCCTCACACCAAGCAACATATTTCCGCCATATGCGGTGATAATGTTTTGCAGTCACATCCTTCCTAGCTTTAATCAGCGTAGGAATGACTTCCTCCGGAATGCCCTTTTCCTTTAGGATCCGGTGTTCAACCGCCATGCCGTCAAACGCAGCCGCGGTAAGTCTTGGAACAGACAGGGCCCCTGCAGTAGCAGGTCCTGTCTGAGCGGCAGAGGCCAAGGGTCCTCTGAGATCATTTCTTGAAGTTCTGGGTACCAAGCTCTTCTTGGCCAATCCGGAACAATGAGTATAGTTCTTACTCCTCTCCTTCTTATTATTCTCAGTACCTTGGGTATGAGAGGAAGAGGAGGGAACACATAAACCGACTGGTACACCCACGGTGTCACTAGAGCGTCCACAGCTATCGCCTGAGGGTCCCTTGACCTGGCGCAATATCTTTTTAGCTTTTTGTTGAGGCGGGACGCCATCATGTCCACCTGCTTCTTGTGCCGCCCTGGCGGTTTACATGGGCGACCGCTGTGATGCTGTCTGACTGAATCAGAACCGGTTGGTTTTGAAGCAGGGGTTCTGCTTGACTCGGGGCGTTGTAAATGTCCCTTTGTTCCAGAATATTTAAGTGTAGGGAAGTTTCCTGACTTGACCATTGTCCTTGGAAGTTTATTCCCTGGGTGACTGCCCCCCAACCTCGGAGGCTTGCATCCGTGGTCACCAGGACCCAGTCCTGTATGCCGAATCTGCGGCCTTCGAGCAGATGAGCACTCTGCAGCCACCACAGCAGAGACACCCTGGCCCTCGGGGACAGGGTGATTAACCGATGCATCTGGAGATGCGATCCGGACCACTTGTCCAACAGATCCCACTGGAAGATCCTTGCATGGAATCTGCCGAAGGGACTTGCTTCGTAAGAAGCTACCATCTTTCCCAGGACTCGCGTGCAGTGATGCACCAACACCTGCTTTGGTTTCAGGAGGACCCTGACCAGAGATGATAATTCCTGGGCCTTCTCCTCCGGGAGAAATATCTTCTTCTGTTCTGTGTCCAGAATCATGCCCAAGAACAGCAGACGCGTCGCAGGAATCAGCTGCGACTTTGGGATATTCAGAATCCAGCCGTGCTGATGCAGCACTTCCTGAGATAGTGCCACGCCGACTAGCAACTGCTCTTTGGACCTCGCCTTTATAAGGAGATCGTTCAAGTACGGAATAATCATGACTCTCTTCTTTCGGAGGAGCATCATCATTTCGGCCATTACCTTGGTAAATACCCACGGTGCCGTGGACAGACCAGACGGCAACGTCTGGAATTGGTAATGACAGTCCTGTACCACACCCTTGAGGTACTTTGAACTTGAACTTTTTTATATATAAATGTTCAAGGATTTTAAATTTAGAATGGGTCTCACCGAACCGTCTGGTTTCGGTACCACAACATTGTGGAATAGTAACCCCGTCCCTGTTGAAGGAGGGGTACCTTGATTATCACCTGCTGAAGATACAGCTTGTGAATTGCCGCCAGTACTACCTCCCTTTCTCTGAGGGCAGCAGGCAAGGCTGATTTGAGGTAACGGCGAGGGGGAGTCGCCTCGAACTCCAGCTTGTATCCCTGTGATACTACTTGCAGAACCCAGGGATCCATCTGTGAGCGAGCCCACTGGTCGCTGAAGTTCCGGAGACGCGCCCCCACCGCACCTGGCTCAGCCTGTGGAGCCCCAGCGTCATGCGGTGGACTTAGAGGAAGCGGGGGAAGATTTTTGATCCTGGGAACTGGCTGTCTGGTGCAGCCTTTTTCCTTCTTCCCTTGCCTCTGGCAGAAAGGAAGCGCCTTTGACCCGCTTGCTTTTCTGAGGCCGAAAGGACTGTACCTGATAAATAATACGGTGCTTTCTTAGGCTGTGAGGGAACCTGAGGTAAAAATTTTGACTTCCCAGCTGTTGCTGTGGATACGAGGTCCGAGAGACCATCCCCAAACAATTCCTCACCCTTAAAAGGCAGCATCTCCATGTGCCTTTTAGAATCAGCATCACCTGTCCACTGCCGGGTCCATAATACCCTCCTGGCAGAAATGGACATTGCATTAATTCTGGATGCCAGCCGGCAAATATCCCTCTGTGCATCCCTCATATATAAGACGACGTCTTTAATATGCTCTATGGTTAGCAAAATAGTATCCCTGTCGAGGGTAACACTATTATCTGACAGGGTATCAGACCACGCTGCAGCAGCACTACACCTCCATACTGAGGCAATTGCAGGTCTCAGTATAGTACCTGAGTGTGTATATACAGACTTCAGGATTTCCTCCTGCTTTCTATCAGCAGGCTCCTTCAAGGTGGCCGTATACTGAGACGGCAGTGCCACTTTTTTTGACAAACGTGTGAGCGCCTTATCCACCCTAGGGGATATCTCCCAACGTGACCTATCCTCTGGCGGGAAAGGGTACGCCATCAGTAACTTTTTAGAAATTACCAGTTTCTTATCGGGGGAAACCCACGCTTCTTCACACACTTCATTCAATTCATCTGATGGGGGAACAAAACACTGGCTGCTTTTTCTCCCCAAACATAAAACCCCTTTTTAGTGGTACTTGGGTTAATGTCAGAAATGTGTAACACATTTTTCATTGCCGAAATCATGCAACGGATGCCCCTAGTGGATTGTGTATATGTCTCAACCTCGTCGACACTGGAGTCAGACTCTGTGTCGACATCTGTGTCTGCCATCTGAGGTAGCGGCCGTTTTTGAGCCCCTGATGGCCTTTGAGACGCCTGGGCAGGCGCGGGCTGAGAAGCCGGCTGTCCCATGGCTGTTACGTCATCCAGCCTTTTATGTAAGGAGTTGACACTGTCGGTTAATACCTTCCACATATCCACCCACTCTGGTGTCGGCCCCGCAGGGGGTGACATCACATTTATCGGCACCTGCTCCGCCTCCACATAAGCCTCCTCATCAAACAAGTCGACACAGCCGTACCGACACACCCCACACACACAGGGAATGCTCTGACTGAGGACAGGACCCCACAAAGTCCTTTGGGGAGACAGAGAGAGAGTATGCCAGCACACACCACAGCGCTATTTAATCAGGGATTTACACTAATAGAAAGTGATTTATCCCTATAGCTGCTTTTTATATACAGTTTGCGCCTAAATTTAGTGTCCCCCCTCTCTTTTTAACCCTTTGAGCCTGGAAACTGCAGGGGAGAGCCTGGGGAGCTGTCTTCCAGCTGCACTGTGAAGAGAAAATGGCGCCAGTGTGCTGAGGGAGATAGCCCCGCCCCTTTTTCGTCAGGCTTCTCCCGCTCTTATAATTGTATTATGGCAGGGGATTTTTACACATATATAGCTTATTAGGCTATATTATGTGTTGTTTGCCAAAGTTAAGGTACTCTAATTGCAGCCCAGGGCGCCCCCCCCCCAGCGCCCTGCACCCATCAGTGACCGGAGTATGTGGTGTGCATAGGGAGCAATGGCGCACAGCTGCAGTGCTGTGCGCTACCTTAATGAAGACCGAAGTCTTCAGCCGCCGATTTCCAGGACGTTCTTCTTGCTTCTGGCTCTGTATGGGGGACGGCGGCGTGGCTCCGGGACCAGACGACCGAGGGTGGGCCTGAGTTTGATCCCTCTGGAGCTAATGGTGTCCAGTAGCCTAAGAAGCCCAAGCTAGCTGCAAGCAGGTAGGTTCGCTTCTTCTCCCCTTAGTCCTTCGTATCAGTGAGTCTGTTGCCAGCAGATCTCACTGAAAATAAAAAACCTAACAAATACTTTCTTTTCTAGGAGCTCAGGAGAGCCCCTAGTGTGCAACCAGCTCGGGCCGGGCACAGATTCTAACTGAGGTCTGGAGGAGGGGCATAGAGGGAGGAGCCAGTGCACACCAGATAGTACCTAATCTTTCTTTTAGAGTGCCCAGTCTCCTGCGGAGCCCGCTATTCCCCATGGTTCTTACGGAGTTCCCAGCATCCACTAGGACGTCAGAGAAACAATTGAAAAAATGAGACATTTTGACGTTACCATCATGCATACCTACCAACATCGGAAGATGGGGAAGCAGGACTCCCTGATGCAGCTGAAAAGGGCATGGCCTATAGAAAATAGTGATGTGCACCTGAAATTTTTCGGGTTTTGTGTTTTGGTTTTGGGTTCGGTTCCGTGGCCGTGTTTTGGGTTCGGACGCGTTTTGGCAAAACCTCACCAAATTTTTTTTGTCGGATTCGGGTGTGTTTTGGATTCGGGTGTTTTTTTCAAAAAACCCTAAAAAACAGCTTAAATCATAGAATTTGGGGGTCATTTTGATCCCATAGTATTATTAACCTCAATAACCATAATTTCCACTAATTTTCAGTCTATTCTGAACACCTCACACCTCACAATATTATTTTTAGTCCTAAAATTTGCACCGAGGTCACTGGATGGCTAAGCTAAGCGACCCTAGTGGCCGACACAAACACCTGGCCCATCTAGGAGTGGCACTGCAGTGTCACGCAGGATGGCCCTTCAAAAAAATACTCCCCAAACAGCACATGACGCAAAGAAAAAAAGAGGCGCAATGAAGTAGCTGTGTGACTAAGCTAAGCGACCCTAGTGGCCGACACAAACACCTGGCCCATCTAGGAGTGGCACTGCAGTGTCACGCAGGATGGCCCTTCAAAAAAATACTCCACAAACAGCACATGACGCAAAGAAAAATGAAAGAAAAAAGAGGTGCAAGATGGAATTGTCCTTGGGCCCTCCCACCCACCCTTATGTTGTAAAAACAGGACATGCACACTTTAACGAACCCATCATTTCAGCGACAGGGTCTGCCACACGACTGTGACTGAAATGACTGGTTGGTTTGGGCCCCCACCAAAAAAGAAGCAATCAATCTCTCCTTGCACAAACTGGCTCTACGGAGGCAAGATGTCCACCTCATCATCATCGTCCGATTCATCACCCCTTTCACTGTGTACATCCCCCTCCTCACAGATTATTAATTCGTCCCCACTGGAATCCACCATCTCAGGTCCCCGTGCACTTTCTGGAGGCAATTGCTGCTGGTGAATGTCTCCATGGAGGAATTGATTATAATTCATTTTAATGAACATCATCTTCTCCACATTTTCTGGAAGTAACCTCGTACGCCGATTGCTGACAAGGTGAGCGGCGGCACTAAACACTCTTTCGGAGTACACACTGGAGGGAGGGCAACTTAGGTAGAATAAAGCCAGTTTGTGCAAGGGCCTCCAAATTGCCTCTTTTTCCTGCCAGTATACGTACGGACTATCTGACGTGCCTACTTGGATGCGGTCACTCATATAATCCTCCACCATTCTTTCAATGGTGAGAGAATCATATGCAGTGACAGTAGACGACTTGTCAGTAATCGTTGGCAGGTCCTTCAGTCCGGACCAGATGTCAGCATCAGCAGTCGCTCCAGACTGCCCTGCATCACCGCCAGCGGGTGGGCTCGGAATTCGTAGCCTTTTCCTCGCACCCCCAGTTGCGGGAGAATGTGAAGGAGGAGATGTTGATGGGTCGCGTTCCGCTTGACTTGACAATTTTGTCACCAGCAGGTCTTTGAACCTCTGCAGACTTGTGCCTGCCGTAAAGAGAGATCCAAGGTAGGTTTTAAATCTAGGATCGAGCACGGTGGCCAAAATGTAGTGCTCTGATTTCAACAGATTGACCACACGTGAATCCTGGTTAAGCGAATGAAGGGCTCCATCCACAAGTCCCACATGCCTAGCGGAATCGCTCTGTTTTAGCTCCTCCTTCAATGCCTCCAGCTTCTTCTGCAAAAGCCTGATGAGGGGAATGACCTGACTCAGGCTGGCAGTGTCTGAACTGACTTCACGTGTGGCAAGTTCAAAAGGTTGCAGAACCCTGCACAACGTTGAAATCATTCTCCACTGCGCTTGAGACAGGTGCATTCCACCTCCTTTGCCTATATCATGGCCAGATGTATAGGATTGAATGGCCTTTTGCTGCTCCTCCATCCTCTGAAGCATATAGAGGGTTGAATTCCACCTCGTTACCACCTCTTGCTTCAGATGATGGCAGGGCAGGTTCAGGTGTTTTTGGTGGTGCTCCAGTCTTCTGTACGCGGTGCCTGTACGCCGAAAGTGGCCCGCAATTCTTCTGGCCACCAACAGCATCTCTTGCACGCCCCTGTCGTTTTTTAAATAATTCTGCACCACCAAATTCAAGGTATGTGCAAAACATGGGACGTGCTGGAATTTGCCCAGATGTAATGCACTCACAATATTGCTGGCGTTGTCCGATGTCACAAATCCCCAGGAGAGTCCAATTGGGGTAAGCCATTCTGCGATGATCTTCCTCAGTTGCCGTAAGAGGTTTTCAGCTGTGTGCCTATTCTGGAAAGCGGTGATACAAAGCGTAGCCTGCCTAGGAACGAGTTGGCGTTTGCGAGATGCTGCTACTGGTGCCGCCGCTGCTGTTCTTACAGCGGGAGGCAATACTTCTACCCAGTGGGCTGTCACAGTCATGTAGTCCTGAGTCTGCCCTGCTCCACTTGTCCACATGTCCGTGGTTAAGTGGACATTGGGTACAACTGCATTTTTTAGGACACTGGTGAGTCTTTTTCTGACGTCCGTGTACATTCTCGGTATCGCCTGCCTAGAGAAGTGGAACCTAGATGGTATTTGGTAACGGGGGCACACTACCTCAAGAAATTGTCTAGTTCCCTGTGAACTAACGGCGGATACCGGACGCACGTCTAACACCAACATAGGTGTCAAGGCCTCAGTTATCCGCTTTGCAACAGGATGACTGCTGTGATATTTCATCTTCCTCGCAAAGGACTGTTGGACAGTCAATTGCTTACTGGAAGTAGTACAAGTGGTCTTCCGACTTCCCCTCTGGGATGACGATCGACTCCCAGCAGCAACAACAGCAGCGCCAGCAGCAGTAGGCGTTACACTCAAGGATGCATCGGAGGAATCCCAGGCAGGAGAGGACTCGTCAGACTTGCCAGTGACATGGCCTGCAGGACTATTGGCTTTCCTGGGTAAGGAGGAAATTGACACTGAGGGAGTTGGTGGTGTGGTTTGCGCGAGCTTGGTTACAAGAGGAAGGGATTTACTGCTCAGTGGACTGCTTCCACTGTCGCCCAAAGTTTTTGAACTTGTCACTGACTTATTATGAATGCGCTGCAGGTGACGTATAAGGGAGGATGTTCCGAGGTGGTTAACGTCCTTACCCCTACTTATTACAGCTTGACAAAGGCAACACACGGCTTGACACCTGTTGTCTGCATTTCTGTTGAAATACTTCCACACTGAAGAGCTGGTTTTTTTTGTATTTTCACCAGGCATGTCAATGGCCATATTCCTCCCACGGACAACAAGTGTCTCCCCGGGTGCCTGACTTAAACAAACCACCTCACCATCAGAATCCTCCTTGTCAATTTCCTCCCCAGCGCCAGCAACACCCATATCCTCATCCTGGTGTACTTCAACACTGACATCTTCAATTTCACTATCAGGAACTGGACTGCGGGTGCTCCTTTCAACACTTGCAGGGGGCGTGCAAATGGTGGAAGGCGCAAGCTCTTCCCGTCCAGTGTTGGGAAGGTCAGGCATCGCAACCGACACAATTGGACTCTCCTTTGGGATTTGTGATTTCGAAGAACGCACAGTTCTTTGCTGTGCTTTTGCCGCAAGTCTTTTCTTTTTTCTAGCGAGAGGATGAGTGCTTCCATCCTCATGTGAAGCTGAACCACTAGCCATGAACATAGGCCAGGGCCTCAGCCGTTCCTTGCCACTCCGTGTCGTAAATGGCATATTGGCAAGTTTACGCTTCTCCTCAGACGCTTTTAATTTTGATTTTTGGGTCATTTTTTTACTGATCTTTTGTGTTTTGGATTTTACATGCTCTGTACTATGACATTGGGCATCGGCCTTGGCAGACGACGTTGATGGCATTTCATCGTCTCGGCCATGACTAGTGGCAGCAGCTTCAGCACGAGGTGGAAGTGGATCTTGATCTTTCCCTATTTTTTTAACCTCCACATTTTTGTTCTCCATATTTTGCGCACAACTAAAAGCCACCACAGGTATACAATGTATATGGATGGATAGTATAGTATTATATTACTTATGGACGACGAGTGACGACACAGAGGTAGGTACAGCCGTGGCCTACCGTACTGCTGCTTATATATATAATATACTGTATAACGGACCTGGTGGACACTGTCAGCAGACTGCTGAACTAGTATGAAGAAAAAAAAAAACACCACAGGTATACAATGTAGATGGATGGATAGTATAGTATTATATTACTTATGGACGACGAGTGCACTGACGACACAGAGGTAGGTACAGCCGTGGCCTACCGTACTGCTGCTTATATATATAATATACTGTATAACGGACCTGGTGGACACTGTCAGCAGACTGCTAAACTAGGATGAAGAAAAAAAAAACACCACAGGTATACAATGTAGATGGATGTATAGTATAGTATTATATTACTTATGGACGACGAGTGACGACACAGAGGTAGGTACAGCCGTGGCCTACCGTACTGCTGATTATATATATAATATACTGTATAACGGACCTGGTGGACACTGTCAGCAGACTGCTAAACTAGTATGAAGAAAAAAAAAACACCACAGGTATACAATGTAGATGGATGGATAGTATAGTATTATATTACTTATGGACGACGAGTGACTGACGACACAGAGGTAGGTACAGCCGTGGCCTACCGTACTGCTGCTTATATATATAATATACTGTATAACGGACCTGGTGGACACTGTCAGCAGACTGCTAAACTAGTATGAAGAAAAAAAAAACACCACAGGTATACAATGTAGATGGATGGATAGTATAGTATTATATTACTTATGGACGACGAGTGACTGACGACACAGAGGTAGGTACAGCCGTGGCCTACCGTACTGCTGCTTATATATATAATATACTGTATAACGGACCTGGTGGACACTGTCAGCAGACTGCTAAACTAGGATGAAGAAAAAAAAACACCACAGGTATACAATGTAGATGGAAGGATAGTATAGTATTATATTACTTATGGACGACGAGTGCATTGACGACACAGAGGTAGGTACAGCCGTGGCCTACCGTACTGCTGTTTATATATATATAATATACTGTATAACGGACCTGGTGGACACTGTCAGCAGACTGCTAAACTAGTATGAAGAAAAAAAAAACACCACAGGTATACAATGTAGATGGATGGATAGTATTATATTACTTATGGACGACGAGTGCACTGACGACACAGAGGTAGGTACAGCCGTGGCCTACCGTACTGCTGCTTATATATATAATATACTGTATAACGGACCTGGTGGACACTGTCAGCAGACTGCTAAACTAGTATGAAGAAAAAAAAAAAACACAGGAGTGTTTTTCAGGCAGACAAACGTATACTGGACTGGTGGTCACTGTCAGCAAAACTGTGCACTGTACTCCTGCTATAACTGCTCCCCAGTCCCCACAATTAGGCAGTGTGAGCAGAGCAGTGCACTCAGCACAGATATATCATGCAGCAGTGCAGCACACTGAGTGAGCACAGATATGGTGGAGCGT
This sequence comes from Pseudophryne corroboree, assembly GCF_028390025.1. Taxonomy (NCBI): domain Eukaryota; kingdom Metazoa; phylum Chordata; class Amphibia; order Anura; family Myobatrachidae; genus Pseudophryne; species Pseudophryne corroboree. The sequence continues at coordinate 612,722,050 of NC_086444.1, read as the reverse complement.
TTTTTTTTCAGGCAGAGAAACAAACAAAGGATTAAACTCACTGGTGGTATAATCAAAACCCTGCACTGTACTCCCTAACAGCTGCTCCCCGTCCCCAATCCTCCCCACAATTATAAGTAAGTCACTCAGTCTTTATACTCAGTCTTTTTCTACTATAACGGAGAGGACGCCAGCCACGTCCTCTCCCTATCAATCTCAATGCACGTGTGAAAATGGCGGCGACGCGTGGCTCCTTATATAGAATCCGAATCTCGCGAGAATCCGACAGCGGGTTGTGCGTATACACACAGTGTCTATTCACCGCTGCTCTGCTAAGCAGGGCAACGAGTAACAGGAGCCTCCCAACTGCCCCCCCACTGTGGGACACTGCGGCCCGCGGGTGGGACATCGGGACATTCCCGAAAAAAACGGGATTGTCCCGCAAAATCAGGACAGTTGGGAGGTATGATTTATGTGCGGTGTGCGTCATAAATGAGACTTGTCACTATTTGCTGTTTCTCAGGTAGAATTTCTGAACCATGTTGAATAGTGCATACATTTTCTTTGAAACAGAAGGGCTCATCTCAAATCTAGACAGTAGTACTAGTACAGTATAAAATAATTTTCTTAATTTTGTGACACAGCCACTGGCATATCTATAATGGATCCCTGATTTCATGTGGGGTCCAAACTGCCCACCCTGAACCATTTGAGTATACTTAACTTGCGGTTGCCACAAAATCACCGGGGAAAATGGTGCCTGCACTGCTGCAAGGGTCACATGACTGGATGCCCATTAGTAGCTATACTGCTTGGTGTTTTATTTGCAACAGGCTATATAGAGTTTTATTGCTGTGACTGTTATTCTGTTGTGATTCTAATTCCGTGCTGCACGTAACCTATTTCCTAAGCAACAGAGAACGCCGTCTGCCTGTGGCGTCAGCCCATTTCTAGGAGTCCGATGGCTCCTAGCGCCCCAGTGTCAGCCTGTTGCTAGGTGCCGAGTGGGGACCAGGAGACCTTGCGCCCGGCGTCTGCCTGTTGCTAGGTGCCAGTGGGGGTCAGCGGTAGGTGCGGAGTCCCAGCTCCTAGGCAACGGGCGGGATGCGTGCCTCCCAGTGCTAATAGTACACCCCCCTTGAAGAGGGGTTAAGAAACCCCTAGATCCAGGTTTCTGTGGATATTTCTTGAAGAATCCTTTCTTTAATTCAGGAGCATGGAGGAACTTCCCAGGCACCCAGGCTCTCTCCTAAGGACCGTAGCCTTTCCAATGAACTAAATAATGTACTTGACCCTGCACAAACTTGGAGTCCAAGAGTCTCTCAACAACAAACTCTTGACAACCCCGAATCATGACTGAGAAGATCTCCTGAAACCTCTTACTTTAAACTTTTTAGAAACAAATGCCGGTTTAAACAAAGAACAATGGAAGGTATTATTGATTCCCAAAGATCTTGGTAATTGAAGATGGAAAGCAACAGGATTGATTTTCTGGATGATTTGAAATGGTCCAATGTAACGGGGACCCAATTTCTGAGATGTCTGGCGGAGCTTGATATTCCGGGCAGATAACCACACCATGTCTCCAAGGTTTCCGAAATCTGTCAGCAAATAACTTAGAAAGGTTTGCCGCATCCTCCAAGGCTTGATGCACTTCCCTCCAAATCCTCCTGAGGCGAGACATGGGAGAAAAAGAACTAGACTGTTGTGATGGAGGGAAAGTATTAAATTTAGGATGAATACCGGAAACACAAAAGAAAGTAGACATGGAAGTTGAAGAATGTTCAGAATTATTATACGCAAATTCTGCAAAGGGTAGGTGATTAACACAATCATCCTGGTATTTAGAGATGTAACACCGTAGGTATTACTCTAACGATTGAATAACCCGCTCCGTCTGCCCATTGGACTCTGGATGATACCCTGACGAGAGACTGATATCGATCCCCAGTTCCGCACAAAAAGACCTCCAGAAACGGGCTACAAATTGAGAGCCTCTATCCGAGACGATGTCTTGTGGTAAGCCATGAATACAAAATATGTGTTGAATGAACAATGAAGCAAGAGCCTTAGCATTTGGGCAGTTTAGACTGGGGAATGAAATAAGCCATTTTACTGAAACGGTCAACTACTACCCAGATGACCGAGCATTTGGAAGATCTTGGAAGCTCAACAATAAAATCTATTGACAAATGGGTCCATGGCTTGGAGGGTACAGATAGAGGAAGTAATTGTCCAGAATGAAGAACATGAGGAGACTTGTTTTTGGCATGGACAAAACAGGCCCTAACAAACTTCTGAACGTCTGTCTTGATAGTTGGCCACCATACTGAGCAAGAGAGAAAGTGTAAAGCCTTATTAACCCCTGGATGTCCTGAAGTCTTGTTGAAATGGAACTCAGATAACACGGCTGATATGAGTTTCTCTGGAACGAACAGGAGTCCTGACGGAGTCTCAGATGGGGCCCGCATCTGTGTTGACTGGACTTAAGAGGCAAGATTCATGGTGAGACCAGCAAGAATGCATACTGGGGTAAGAATCGGCTTCAGAAGCTTAGAGACTTCATGGTTAGACAAAAAACTCCGGGCTAAAGTGTCAGCTTTGATGTTTTTGGATCCGGGCCTATAGGTAATTACAAAATTGAACCTAGCAAACAACAATGCCCATCTGGCTTGCCGAGAGTTCAATCTTTTAGCAGATTCAAGATAAACTAAATTTTTGTGGTCGGTGAATACGGTTACTGTATGCCTTGCCCCCTCCATCCAGTGTCTCAATTCCTCCTGAATACATTTGACTGCTAAGAGCTCTTGATTTCCTACGTCATAGTTGACTTCAGCAGGGGAAAATTTTCGAAAGAATAAGGCACAGGGGTGGAGTTTATGACTGACTGGATCCTCTTGTGAAAGAATAGCTCCAACACCTACTTCGGAGGTATCCACTTCTACAATGAAGGGCAGATCTGGATCGGGGTGCCAGAGAACAGAAGCAGAGATAAATGCTATTTTAAGATGCTCAAAAGCCTTTACCGCCTGTGGTGACCAATGAGCAGGGTCCGCACCTTTCTTGGTTGAACTCACAATTGGGGCTACAATTGAAGAAATTGAATCACTAAATCTTCTGTAGTAATTTGCAAAACAGAGGAAACCTTGAGTAGCTTTTAGATTAGAGGGACGAACCCATTCCACAATTGCCTGAAGTTTCTTAGGATCCATAGAAAACCCTTTGGATGTGATGATGTATTCTAGGAAGGCCACTTTCTCAACCCAGAACAATTGGAGTTAGGGGACAATGTACAATTAAAAAAATTCAACTCTTCACAATGGAACATTCCGACAAAAACTGAAGGGCTGGAGTCCAGGTGCTCACCCGACCATTTTGAAGAGGACTGCCATCTAATCCACAGACGGAAATTGGTGGACAAAGAGTCTCCATAGGAATTCCTCGAGCACAAGCAAGGTTCAAGTCCATAAAATTTCCGGCAGCACCGGAGTCTACAAAAGCAGTTACTTCACTTGGACCAGAAGGGGTAGTTATCCTAATAGGTAACAATAAAGAATTATCCGGGGAGATAGAACAGGGACCCAAAAAAACTCTCCCTGAATTTATTGGGTCTACTAGTTTTCTGCCTTCTGCGGACAAGTGCTCGCCAGATGCCCCTTGGACCCACAATAAAGACATAGTCCTAAACTGCGACGTCTCACCTTCTCTTGAGGCATCAAACGGAAAACCCTGATTTGTATGGGTTTCTCAGTATTCCCTGCAACCTCTGGCACCATCCAACGAGATGTAGGTGTGGGAACCTCTTTCTCCATTCTCCGTTCCAGAATCCGCCTATCTACTTTGATGGCTAACTCCATAAGTGCATTCAAAGTGGCCGGGGAAGGATATTGGACGAGAAAATCCTTAATTTGCTCTGTTAGTCCCAACCAGCAATGACTCTGCAGTGGTTGGTTATTCCAACCACAGTCATTGGCCCATCAGCGAAATTTGGTACAATATACATCGGCAGAATTTCTTCCTTGCTTAAGGGAATTAAGATGGGCCTCCGCGGATGCTGCCCATTCTGTGTCATCATAGAGTATTCCCAAGGCTTTAATCAAATCCATGGAATGTAGACTGGGGTGATCTGCTGAAAGGCCAAAGGCCCAAGATTGTGGGTCACCATGTAACAGGGAAATTATGATTCCTACTCGATGGGTCTCAGAACCTGAAGAGTAAGGCCTGAGCTTGAAATACAACTCTCCCGGAAGTTCACAAACTGTTTACGGTCCCCAGAGAACCTAACTGGGAGGTTTAGTTTAGGTTCCCTCGTAACAGGTGATGAGACAGGTTGGGTCCTACGATTTTCCTACTGAGTGTCCACATGAAGTGTAAGGTCCCGTAGCTGCTGGGTCAAACCCTGGATCTGGACCACCAGAGTCTGGGCCGGATTTTGTGCTGGATCCATCCAGAGACGAACGACCCATGGAGTTACGGTTTGTTTGGCTGGTGATACTGTTATGTTTACACTCAGTTCTGTAGGTTTATAGGCAGTGCCTTGTGACCCTCACACAATTACCCACTGCCCAGCAGTCTTTTAGCCTCCTGCAATGCTAGGGTTCTCCTATAGCAGCCGCCTTTCCAGGGTGAATTAGGTCCACCCAGTACTCAGATGCCCCCAAGTTTTATGTATGGACAAGGTGACTATCGGAGGCTTGGCAGGGGTAAATGCAGTATGGTGAGACGTTCACCAGACACAACCTTACTACAATGCTAAGGCACAGACTGAGGGGTATATGAGGAGTGCACGTGAGTGCAACAATGCACAGATAAAAACTAACCCAGATGATCTTGCAAATGCAACAATGCACAGGATGGAATAAATATAACAAATGATTTGTAAATGCAACAATGCACAGGATAGAATGAATGTAATACAAATGATTTGTAAATGCAACAATGCACAGGATGGAGACAATAAATAAATATAGGCAAAGGCAGTGCCTGTGTGGAAATGCCACACCCAAACCTGAATACAAGGCTAGCTGGATTCGATCAGGAAAGCAGTCAGACAGGGTCTCAGAATAACGGGTGTTCACAGGCTGACAGGTTCTCACTTAGGCAAACAGTGGCAGTTGCTCGCAGTTGTTCCTGGAGATAATTATATATCAGGTGCTAGACAGGGGGAGGGGTCATAGACAAACAACAGACAGAGAGGGGGAGTGCTTTTTTCCCCCCTGGTATCCCCCCAGCACACTAAAAAATTACCAGTAATCATACCTGAACCTATCTGGTAATAGAAATTCGGAGAATTGGAATGTTTGCAAACGCATGTTTAGCTGCTGAGCCACTTCACGTGTGCAGAAAACCCTCTCACTGTCTCACACACATCATTTTGGAGTTCCCTAACACAAACACATTGGCTCTGACAAAAAAAATTCAAATTGGCCCCCACAGAAAAAACACACTGGCCTCCATAGGAAAAAATCCCCAAATAATTTGGCTCTGACAGGAAAAAACAAAACACATTGGCCTCCACACAAAAAAAAAAAGAAGAAAAACACATTAGTCCTCATAGGGAACAAAAAAAATTCAAACATATTGGCCCCCCACAGAAAAATATGAACACACACACAGTGAACCCCCCGGTATTGTGACCGGCGGTCTCCTGATCGCCGGTCACAGAGCCAGCCCTAACCAATATGATGCCCTAGGTAAGATTTTGGCTGGTGCCCCCTAGCACCACTGCTGGTTCTGCCTCTGACCTTGCACCTCTTTCCCAGCACCATCACCCCTCCTCCATAACAGTCCTTATTTTGGTGTTTGTACCCCCTATATTTTAAATAGGAACAGTTCACACATTTGGCGCACAGCCCAAAAAGGGGTGTGTTTTTGCTGGCAAGGGGCATGGCCACACAATAGTACCCCCAATTCAAAGTACGCCACACAGTACTGCAACTTTATTCACATTTGATCATGCGATAGTGGGCCTAATTCTGAGTTGATCGCAGCAGCAAATTTGTTAGCAGTTAGGCAAAACCATGTGCACTGCAGGGGGGACAGATATAACATGTGCAGAGGGAGTTAGATTTGGGTGGGGTGTATTCAAACTGAAATCTAAATTGCAGTGTAAAAATAAAGCAGCCAGTATTTACCCTGCACAGAAACGAAATAACCCACCCAAATCTAACTCTCTCTGCACGTTATATCTGCCCCCCTGCAGTGCACATGGTTTTGCCCAATTGCTAACAAAATTGCTGCTGCGATCAACTCAGAATTACCCCCAGTGTCCATAATTCACATTACATCCCACAGTAGTAACACTTTACCTTATAAATGTTACTCCTCACAGTAGAGCTCCTTATTCACATTACGTCACACTGAACTGCTCCTTATTTACATTACACCACACCCTATTGCTCTTTATTCACATTAGACGACACAGTAATGTCCTTTCTATATGCAACGCCACATAGTAGAGCACCTTATACACATAATGTCACACATTTGTAATGCATTTATACACATAATTCCACACAGTAATGCCCCTTACACATCATGAGACACATAATTAATGTCCTTATAAACATAATGCGTCTTACACATTATGACAACCTTTATTAATGCCCTTTTACACATAATGTCCCTTACACATATGCCGCACATTATTAATTCCCTTATACACATAATGACACACATAGTGCCCCTTATACATATGTTGCACATTATTAATGCATTTTTACATGACACACATAATGCTCCTTACACATATTCCGAACACTACTGCACAACCAACCCACTCACATGCACACAGCACTCACACTGCCACTAACACTGTAACCTCTGCCTTTGCTTGGATACAGATGTGTCCTCATAAATCTTGCCTCGATGCTAACGTCGGGCACCTTTTTTTTATTAAAATGCATCTTTTTTGCATTGCTATGTAGCTAGGATGCACAAGTAGCTTCTGCTGATTAAAATGATATGCAGCATGCCCTTATACTGTGTGAGACTGTGGCTGTTTCTGCATATGAAATGCTACACACAGAATATAGGCATGCCGCATATCATTTTAATCCATAGTTGCCTACCCTCCCACATTCTGCAGGAGACTCCCTGAAATAGCAGTAATCTCCCTGACTCCCTAAATAGTGCATCAATCTCCCTGATTGCACCAAATACCCATTTATACAACCGTTAAATTATTGAGGGGGAAAATACATCAGAGATACATACATTCAAATGGGCTCATCTCTGCCATTTCCCTGCATTGGTTATAAGGCACAGTAGGACAGATGTATTAAGTCTGGAGAAGTGCTAAAACAGTGATACGTGCAAGGTGATAACGCACCAGCCAATCAGCTCCTAACTGTAAATTTACATATTGGAGTTGATTGGCTGGAGCGTTATCACCTTGCACTTATCACTGCTTTATCACTTCTCCAGGCTTAATACATCTGCCCCAGTGATCCCTATGGCTACATGCAGAGCCGGCCCTAACCAATATGATGCCCTAGGCAAGATTTTGGCTGGTGCCCCCTAGCACCGCCGCTAGTTCTGCCTCTGACCCTGCACCCCTTTCCCAGCACCATCACCCCCCACCCATAGCAGTCCTTTTTTTTGTTTTCCTACCCCCTGTAATTTAAATAAGAACAGTGTGCACATTCGACGCACAGCCCAAAAAGGTATGTGTTTTTGCTGGCAAGGGGCATGGCCACACAATAGTACCCCCAATTCAACTTATGCCTCACAGTAGTGCAACTTTATTCACAATGTATCATACGATAATGTCCCTTGTTCACATTACATCACACAGTAGTACCACTTTACCTTATATACGTTACTCCTCACAGTAGTGCCCCTCATTCATATAACATCATACTGAGTTGCTCCTTATTCACATTACACCACACCATATTGCTCTTTATTCTCATTATGCCACATGATATTGCTCCTTATTCACATTATACCACACCATATTGCTCTTTGGGGGTAATTCTGAGTTGATCGCAGCATCAAATTTGTTAGCAGTTGGGCAAAACCATTTGCACTGCAGGGGGGGCAGATGTAACATGTGCAGAGAGAGTTAGATTTGGGTAGGGTGTGTTCAAACTGAAATCTAAATTGCAATGTAAAAATAAAGCAGCCAGTATTTACCCTGCACAGAAACAAAATAACCCACCCAAATCTAACTCTCTCTGCAAATGTTATAACTGCCACACCTGCAGTGCACATGATTTTACCCAACTGCTAACAAATTTGATGCTGCGATCAACTCGGAATTACCCCCTTTATTCACATTAGACCACACAGTAGTGCCCTTTCTATATATTACACCACACAGTAGAACACCTTATACACATAATGCCACAAATTGGCAATGCATTGATACACATAATACCACACAGTAATCCCCTTACACATATGACACACATTATTAATGTCCTTATAAACATAATGCACCTTACACATTATGCCAACCCTTATTAATGCCCTTATACACATAATTTCCCTTTCACATATGCCACACATGTTAATGCCCTTATACACATAATGACACACATAATGTCCCTTACACATATGCGGCACATTATTAGTGCCCTTATACACATAATGACACACATAGTGCCCCTTACACATATGTTACACATTTATTAATGCCCTTATACACATAATGACACATATAGTTCCTGGCGTGAGTCTACTGGCAGCTCTGCTAACGTTGGGCACCTATTTTTTATGAAAATGCATCTTATTTGCATTGCTATGTGCCTAGGATGCACAAGCAGCTTCTGTTGATTAAAATGATATGCAGCATGCCTATATACTGTGTGCGACTGTGGCTGTATCTGCATATGAAATGCTACACAGAATATAGGCATGCTGCATATCATTTTAATCAGCAGAAGCTGCTTGTGCCCCTAGGCATACCAGATGCCCTAGGCAATTGCCTAGTTTGCCTATGCCTAGGGCCGGCTCTGGCTACATGCATTCTAAATAAGGTTTCTCGTGGCCATTTACAGAATATGGAACCTCTTATAAAACTCAATAAACAAACAAATCCTGAAAAATATCAGTGTCTTTTATTCAACAAGTAGATCTTTCTAACTTTCAGGCTCATTTACATTTAGATGCAAGTCATTTTTATGACACGCCTCTCAGATGTAGCAGTACAGGTCCGCACTGATAGGTGTGACTTTCACATCTCCCTGAAATGCTTTTTCAAAAGTAGGCAAGTATGTTTTAATCAGCAGAAGCTGCTGATGCCCTAGGCATTTGCCTAGTTTGCCTATGCATATGGCCGACTCTGGCCGGTCACATAACTGCAACCCAAACTATACACCTTTGACCTACAGGATGATCCACAGCATATCACTTTGGGGCAGATGTATTAACCTGGAGAAGGCATAAGGAAGTGATAAACCAGTGTAAAATGCAAGGTGATAAACACACCAGCCAATCAGCTCCCATATGTAAATTAACAGTTAGGAGCTGATTGGCTAGTGTATTATCACCTTGCACTTAACACTGCTTTATCACTGGTTTATCACTTCCTTATGCCTTCTCCAGGTTAATACATCTAGTACCCCTATGTCTGCAGTATCAGCTTTCTCATCTGAATGTAATCCCACATCACTGTCCTAAAGACATTAGATGAATTGCAGCTGTCTGTAATGGAGTGGAGATATAATACTTTACTTATTAAGAGAGCTGTAGTGAAATGTCAGGCTAAATGTCCATACACATTAGTAGATTTTCATTTCAAAAGACTTTGACAACATCTCTGAAAGATATATCTTTCACCCAAAGTAGTGCATACACACTGAGCTATTTTCCCAAAGAGCAAGAGTGTCAGGCTCCGGAGCCTTGACTCCGGCGGGTGCTCCCGGGGGTTGCCGTCCCGCTGGTGGCAGGGAGCTGCTGGTGGTGGGTCCTCCTGGACGAATGTGCGGCTGCCGAGAGCCGGGGGTCTGGAGAGCCGGGCGCTGCTGCGAGGATCACTGCTGTAAGGTCCTCTAGTGTGACACAGTATAGTGTGTCAGAGTCAGAAGCTGGCTAAAGCTGTGTGCTAACAGCTGAGTATGTCTCCTGTGCTGGGGGCAGGCATGTGGGAGACCAGAGCATTACCAATTAAGTTCCCATTGTGTGTCCAGCCAATCCTGCATGTTCTCCCCTTACAAAAGGGGGCTGGTCCAGAGGGAGATTGCCAGTGCTTCAAGTTACCTCCTTGTGAAAGGTTCTTCAGCTCTGTGCTCCCAGGTTACTTCTGGTGCCCTGGTCCTGGTTGCTCTCATCCATCGGTTACCTAAACGCTGCTGCAGTTCTGCTGTCCGTCGCCACTCGTGGAAGCGCTCATGGGTAGCAGGTCGTAGAGGAGCTCCAGGTGCTAACGGCAATTCTCACAGATGTCTTCATTTCTTCAAAGTCCAAGTTCTTCAGCCTCATCTTTCAATCACAAATCACAAGTCTTCATTTCTTCAAAGTCCAAGTTCTTCAGCCTCATCTTTCAATCACAAATCGCAAGTCTTCATTTATTCAAAGTCCAAGTTCTTCAGCCTCGTCTTTTAATTAGTGATGTGCACCGGAAATTTTTCGGGTTTTGTGTTTTGGCTTTGGGTTCGGTTCCGCGGCCGTGTTTTGGGTTCGGACGCGTTTTGGCAAAACCTCACCGGAAATTTTTTGTCGGATTCGGGTGTGTTTTGGATTCGGGTGTTTTTTTCTAAAAACACTAAAAAACAGCTTAAATCATAGAATTTGGGGGTCATTTTGATCCCATAGTATTATTAACCTCAATAACCATAATTTCCACTCATTTTCAGTCTATTCTGAACACCTCACACCTCACAATATTATTTTTAGTCCTAAAATTTGCACCGAGGTCGCTGGATGGCTAAGCTAAGCGACACAAGTGGCCGACACAAACACCTGGCCCATCTAGGAGTGGCACTGCAGTGTCAGGCAGGATGGCACTTGAAAAAAATAGTCCCCAAACAGCACACGATGCAAAGAAAAAAAGAGGCGCAATGAGGTAGCTGTGTGACTAAGCTAAGCGGCCCTAGTGGCCGACACAAACACCTGGCCCATCTAGGAGTGGCACTGCAGTGACAGACAGGATGGCACTTGAAAAAAATAGTCCCCAAACAGCACATGATGCAAAGAAAAAAAGAGGCGCAACAATGAGGTAGCTGTGTGACTAAGCTAAGCGACCCTAGTGGCCGACACAAACACCTGGCCCATCTAGGAGTGGCACTGCAGTGTCAGACAGGATGGCACTTGAAAAAAATAGTCCCCAAACAGCACATGATGCAAAGAAAAAAAGAGGCGCAATGAGGTAGCTGTGTGACTAAGCTAAGCGACCCTAGTGGCCGACACAAACACCTGGCCTATCTAGGAGTGGCACTGCAGTGTCAGACAGGATGGCACTTGAAAAAAATAGTCCCCAAACAGCACATGATGCAAAGAAAAAAAGAGGCGCAATGAGGTAGCTGTGTGACTAAGCTAAGCGACCCTAGTGGCCGACACAAACACCTGGCCCATCTAGGAGTGGCACTGCAGTGTCAGACAGGATGGCACTTGAAAAAAATAGTCCCCAAACAGCACATGATGCAAAGAAAAAAAGAGGCGCAATGAGGTAGCTGTGTGACTAAGCTAAGCGACCCTAGTGGCCGACACAAACACCTGGCCCATCTAGGAGTGACACTGCAGTGTCAGGCAGGATGGCCCTTCAAAAAAATACTCCCCAAACAGCACATGATGCAAAGAAAAATGAAAGAAAAAAGAGGTGCAAGATGGAATTGTCCTTGGGCCCTCCCACCCACCCATATGTTGTATAAACAGGACATGCACACTTTAACGAACCCATCATTTCAGCGACAGGGTCTGCCACACGACTGTGACTGAAATGACTGGTTGGTTTGGGCCCCCACCAAAAACGAAGCCATCAATCTCTCCTTGCACAAACTGGCTCTACAGAGGCAAGATGTCCACCTCATTATCATCGTCCGATTCATCACCCCTTTCACTGTGTACATCCCCCTCCTCACAGATTATTAATTCGTCCCCACTGGAATCCACCATCTCAGGTCCCCGTGTACTTTCTGGAGGCAATTGCTGCTGGTGAATGTCTCCACGGAGGAATTGATTATAATTCATTTTAATGAACATCATCTTCTCCACATTTTCTGGAAGTAACCTCGTACGCCGATTGCTGACAAGGTGAGCGGCTGCACTAAACACTCTTTCGGAGTACACACTGGAGGGAGGCCAACTTAGGTAGAATAAAGCCAGTTTCTGCAAGGGCCTCCAAATTGTCTCTTTTTCCTGCCAGTATACGTACGGACTGTCTGACGTGCCTACTTGGATGCGGTCACTCATATAATCCTCCACCATTCTTTCAATGGTGAGAGAATCATATGCAGTGACAGTAGACGACATGTCAGTAATCGTTGGCAGGTCCTTCAGTCCGGACCAGATGTCAGCACTCGCTCCAGACTGCCCTGCATCACCGCCAGCGGGTGGGCTCGGAATTCTTAGCCTTTTCCTCGCACCCCCAGTTGCGGGAGAATGTGAAGGAGGAGCTGTTGACGGGTCACTTTCCGCTTGACTTGACAATTTTCTCACCAGCAGGTCTTTGAACTCCTGCAGACTTGTGTCTGCCGGAAAGAGAGATACAACGTAGGTTTTAAATCTAGGATCGAGCACGGTGGCCAAAATGTAGTGCTCTGATTTCAACAGATTGACCACCCGTGAATCCTGGTTAAGCGAATGAAGGGCTCCATCCACAAGTCCCACATGCCTAGCGGAATCGCTCTGTTTTAGCTCCTCCTTCAATGTCTCCAGCTTCGTCTGCAAAAGCCTGATGAGGGGAATGATCTGACTCAGGCTGGCAGTGTCTGAACTGACTTCACGTGTGGCAAGTTCAAAGGGTTGCAGAACCTTGCACAACGTTGAAATCATTCTCCACTGCGCTTGAGACAGGTGCATTCCACCTCCTTTGCCTATATCGTGGCCAGATGTATAGGCTTGAATGGCCTTTTGCTGCTCCTCCATCCTCTGAAGCATATAGAGGGTTGAATTCCAACTCGTTACCACCTCTTGCTTCAGATGATGGCAGGGCAGGTTCAGGTATTTTTGGTGGTGCTCCAGTCTTCTGTACGCGGTGCCTGAACGCCGAAAGTGGCCCGCAATTCTTCGGGCCACCGACAGCATCTCTTGCATGCCCCTGTCGTTTTTTAAATAATTCTGCACCACCAAATTCAAGGTATGTGCAAAACATGGGACGTGCTGGAATTTGCCCAGATGTAATGCACGCACAATATTGCTGGCGTTGTCCGATGTCACAAATCCCCAGGAGAGTCCAATTGGGGTAAGCCATTCTGCGATGATCTTCCTCAGTTGCCGTAAGAGGTTTTCAGCTGTGTGCGTATTCTGGAAAGCGGTGATACAAAGCGTAGCCTGCCTAGGAAAGAGTTGGCGTTTGCGAGATGCTGCTACTGGTGCCGCCGCTGCTGTTCTTGCTGCGGGAGGCAATACATCTACCCAGTGGGCTGTCACAGTCATATAGTCCTGAGTCTGCCCTGCTCCACTTGTCCACATGTCCGTGGTTAAGTGGACATTGGGTACAACTGCATTTTTTAGGACACTGGTGACTCTTTTTCTGAGGTCTGTGTACATTTTCGGTATCGTCTGCCTAAAGAAATGGAACCTAGATGGTATTTGGTACCGGGGACACAGTACCTCAATCAAGTCTCTAGTTGGCTCTGAATTAACAATGGATACCGGAACCACGTTTCTCACCGCCCAGGCTGCCAAGGCCTCAGTTATCCGCTTTGCAGCAGGATGACTGCTGTGATATTTCATCTTCCTCGCAAAGGACTGTTGGACAGTCAATTGCTTACTGGAAGTAGTACAAGTGGTCTTCCGACTTCCCCTCTGGGATGACGATCGACTCCCAGCAGCAACAACAGCAGCGCCAGCAGCAGTAGGCGTTACACTCAAGGATGCATCGGAGGAATCCCAGGCAGGAGAGGACTCGTCAGACTTGCCAGTGACATGGCCTGCAGGACTATTGGCTTTCCTGGGTAAGGAGGAAATTGACACTGAGGGAGTTGGTGGTGTGGTTTGCAGGAGCTTGGTTACAAGAGGAAGGGATTTACTGGTCAGTGGACTGCTTCTGCTGTCACCCAAAGTTTTTGAACTTGTCACTGACTTATGATGAATGCGCTGCAGGTGACGTATAAGGGAGGATGTTCCGAGGTGGTTAACGTCCTTACCCCTACTTATTACAGCTTGACAAAGGCAACACACGGCTTGACACCTGTTGTCCGCATTTGTGTTGAAATAATTCCACACCGAAGAGCTGATTTTTTTGTATTTTGACCAGGCATGTCAAGGGCCATATTCCTCCCACGGACAACAGGTGTCTCCCCGGGTGCCTGACTTAAACAAACCACCTCACCATCAGAATCCTCCTTGTCAATTTCCTCCCCAGCGCCAGCAACACCCATATCCTCATCCTGGTGTACTTCAACAGTGACATCGTCAATTTGACTATCAGGAACTGGACTGCGGGTGCTCCTTCCAGCACTTGCAGGGGGCGTGCAAATGGTGGAAGGCGCAAGCTCTTCCCGTCCAGTGTTGGGAAGGTCAGGCATCGCAACCGACACAATTGGACTCTCCTTGGGGATTTGTGATTTCGAAGAACGCACAGTTCTTTGCTGTGCTTTTGCCAGCTTAAGTCTTTTCTTTTTTCTAGCGAGAGGATGCGTGCTTCCATCCTCATGTGAAGCTGAACCACTAGCCATGAACATAGGCCAGGGCCTTAGCCGTTCCTTGCCACTCCGTGTCGTAAATGGCATATTGGCAAGTTTACGCTTCTCCTCAGACGCTTTTCATTTTGATTTTTGAGGCATTTTACTGATCTTTTGTGTTTTGGATTTTACATGCTCTGTACTATGACATTGGGCATCGGCCTTGGCAGACGACGTTGATGGCATTTCATCGTCTCGGCCATGACTAGTGGCAGCAGCTTCAGCACGAGGTGGAAGTGGATCTTGATCTTTCCCTATTTTTTTAACCTCCACATTTTTGCTCTCCATATTTTAATGCGCACAACTAAAAGGCACCACAGGTATACAATGTAGATGGATGGATAGTATACTTTATGGATGACGAGTGACGACACAGAGGTAGGTACAGCAGTGGCCTACCGTACTGCTATATACAGTATAATGGACCTGGTGGACACTGTCAGCAGACTGCTAAACTACTAGTATAAAAAAAAAAGCCACCACAGGTATGCAATGTAGATGGATGGATAGTATACTTTATGGATGACGAGTGACGACACAGAGGTAGCTACAGCAGTGGCCTACCGTACTGCTATATACAGTATAATGGACCTGGTGGACACTGTCAGCAGACTGCTAAACTACTAGTATATAAAAAAAAAAGCCACCACAGGTATACAATGTAGATGGATGGATAGTATATTTTATGGATGACGAGTGACGACATAGAGGTAGGTACAGCAGTGGCCTACCATACTGCTATATACAGTATAATGGACCTGATGGACACTGTCAGCAGACTGCTAAACTACTAGTATAAAAAATAAAAGCCACCACAGGTTTACAATGTAGATGGATGGATAGTATACTTTATGGATGACGAGTGACGACACAGAGGTAGGTACAGCAGTGGCCTACCGTACTGCTATATACAGTATAATGGACCTGGTGGACACTGTCAGCAGACTGCTAAACTACTAGTATAAAAAAAAAGCCACCACAGGTATACAATGTAGATGGATGGATAGTATACTTTATGGATGACGAGTGACAACACAGAGGTAGGTACAGCAGTGGCCTACCGTACTGCTATATACAGTATAATGGACCTGGTGGACACTGTCAGCACACTGCTAAACTACTAGTATAAAAAAAAAAAGCCACCACAGGGATACAATGTAGATGGATGGATAATATACTTTATGGATGACGAGTGACGACACAGAGGTAGGTACAGCAGTGGCATACCGTACTGCTATATACAGTATAATGGACCTGGTGGACACTGTCAGCAGACTGCTAAACTACTAGTATAAAAAAAAAAGCCACCACAGGTAAACAATGTAGATGGATGGATAGTATACTTTATGGATGACGAGTGACGACACAGAGGTAGGTACAGCAGTGGCCTACCGTACTGCTATATACAGTATAATGGACCTGGTGGACACTGTCAGCAGACTGCTAAACTACTAGTATAAAAAAAAAGCCACCACAGGTATACAATGTAGATGGATGGATAGTATACTTTATGGATGACGAGTGACGACACAGAGGTAGGTACAGCAGTGGCCTACCGTACTGCTATATACAGTATAATGGACCTGGTGGACACTGTCAGCAGACTGCTAAACTACTAGTATTAAAAAAAAAAGCCACCACAGGTATACAATGTAGATGGATGGATAGTATACTTTATGGATGACGAGTGACGACATAGAGGTAGGTACAGCAGTGGCCTACCGTACTGCTATATACAGTATAATGGACCTGGTGGACACTGTCAGCAGACTGCTAAACTACTAGTATAAAAAAAAAGCCACCACAGGTATACAATGTAGATGGATGGATAGTATACTTTATGGATGACGAGTGACGACACAGAGGTAGGTACAGCAGTGGCCTACCGTACTGCTATATACAGTATAATGGACCTGGTGGACACTGTCAGCAGACTGCTAAACTACTAGTATAAAAAAAAAAGCCACCACAGGTATACAATGTAGATGGATGGATAGTATACTTTATGGATGACGAGTGACGACACAGAGGTAGGTACAGCAGTGGCCTACTGTACTGCTATATACAGTATAATGGACCTGGTGGACACTGTCAGCAGACTGCTAAACTACTAGTATAAAAAAAAAAGCCACCACAGGTATACAATGTAGATGGATGGATAGTATACTTTATGGATGACGAGTGACGACACAGAGGTAGGTACAGCAGTGGCCTACCGTACTGCTATATACAGTATAATGGACCTGGTGGACACTGTCAGCAGACTGCTAAACTACTAGTATAAAAAAAAAAGCCACCACAGGTATACATTGTAGATGGATGGATAGTATACTTTATGGATGACGAGTGACGACACAGAGGTAGGTACAGCAGTGGCCTACCGTACTGCTATATACAGTAGAATGGACCTGGTGGACACTGTCAGCAGACTGCTAAACTACTAGTATAAAAAAAAAAGCCACCACAGGTATACAATGTAGATGGATGGATAGTATACTTTATGGATGACGAGTGACGACACAGAGGTAGGTACAGCAGTGGCCTACCGTACTGCTATATACAGTATAATGGACCTGGTGGACACTGTCAGCAGACTGCTAAACTACTAGTATAAAAAAAAAGCCACCACAGGTATACAATGTAGATGGATGGATAGTATACTTTATGGATGACGAGTGACGACACAGAGGTAGGTACAGCAGTGGCCTACCGTACTGCTATATACAGTATAATGGACCTGGTGGACACTGTCAGCAGACTGCTAAACTACTAGTATAAAAAAAAAAGCCACCACAGGTATACAATGTAGATGGATGGATAGTATACTTTATGGATGACGAGTGACGACACAGAGGTAGGTACAGCAGTGGCCTACCGTACTGCTATATACAGTATAATGGACCTGGTGGACACTGTCAGCAAACTGCTAAACTACTAGTATAAAAAAAAAAGCCACAGGAGTGTTTTTCAGGCAGACAAACGTATACTGGTGGTCACTGTCAGCAAAACTCTGCACTGTACTCCTGCTATAGCTGCTCCCCAGTCCCCACAATTAAGCAGTGTGAGCACTCAGCACAGATATATCATGCAGCACACTGAGCACAGATATGGTATGGAGCGTTTTTTTCAGGCAGAGAAGAGAACGGATAAAAAACTGGTGGTCACTATCAGCAAAACTCTGCACTGTACTCCTCCTAACAGCTGCTCCCCAATCCTCCCCACAATAGTAAAATAAACAAGCAAAGCAAAGCAATCAGATCAACTGTAGTGTCTCGTATAAACGGAGAGGACGCTAGCCACGTCCTCTCCCTATCAATCTCAATGCACGTGTGAAAATGGCGGCGACGCGCGGCTGCTTATAGAATCCGAATCTCGTGAGAATCCGACAGCGGGATGATGACATTCGGGCGCGCTCGGGTTAGCTGAGCAAGGCGGGAGGATCCGAGTCTGCTCGGACCCGTGTAAAAAAAGGTAAAGCTCGGGTGGGTTCGGTTTCTCGGAAACCGAACCCGCTCATCACTACTTTTAATCACAGACTTCAGTTCTTCTTTACCGGAGATCTTCAGCTTCACTCTTCAAGTCATTTAACCATAAACTCTAATTCTTCCAGTTTCATCAATTTCTTCAATATTCATGTACAGCCTGTTATTCATTAAAACTACAGTTATCTTCCTACGAAGTCCTCCTTTTCCTTTACGCCCTCCGGCCAACGTTAACAATTAGTTTGGCCTCCACCCAGGGCCGGATTAACAATGGGGCGGATGGAGCTGCAGCTCCAAGCCCCCCATTGAAAATAGGCCCATGGGATCCCCTGCACCGTAGCCAGTGTTGACAGAAAAAAAAACTTTTTTCCTGTCACCACTGTGACTGACCAACAGCACAGGCCAGCACATGATTCTCCTGGCAGCCTGGCTGCTCGATGCACTGCCACTGCCAGTGCTCACTGAACACCCACCTCCGGCTGCCGATCACAGCAGGGTAAACCTCAACACAGCCGCCCGAAGCTCCGCCCCCTGGCCGCACTAAGCTCCGCCCCCGGCCATCAGAAGCAGTGTCACCAGTGTGGAACTCACTGGCTGGTCTAAGCTCCGCCCCCTGACCACGCTAAGTTCCGCCCCCTGACCACGCTAAGCTCCGCCCCCAGTCGTCTGAAGCTGTGTCATGTGGGTGGGAGCCCCCTGGTTGTGTTTAGCTCTGCCCCCAATCACCCTAAACTCCGCACCTGCTCACCTGTGTCAGTCACCAGTGTTGGAGCCCCCTGATTGATCTATATAGCTCTGCCCTGCCCCTGCCCCCCCAGCCATCCAAAGAATCTATGGTTTGGTGTGACCCATTAGGACTACACCAGGACATCCCAGTTCCTGATACCCTGGAGCCTGGACCAACTACAGCCTTGTATTTCTGCAACCCAGGATTAGTGAGTGCTACTGTACAGCTGTTTTTTCCCTACTTCAGGCCTGGCCAACCTGTGGCTCTCCAGCTGTTGTGAAACTACACATCCCAGCTTGCTCTACCACAGTTTTAGCATTCCCTAATAGCAAAACTGTGGCAAAGCATGCTGGGAATTGTAGTTTTACAACAGCTGGAGAGCCACAGGTTGGCCAGGCCTGCCCTACTTGGTTGTATCCCTGAAGTTGTCTGCAGAGCAGCATATGGTGATTTAAGAACATCATGGCCTGATTCAGAGATGTATGTGACCTTGATGATTTATGTACATCTCTAGAGTTTGTGGGTCTGCGCAGTGTTTTCTGCCACTGTACAGATTTACCCTGTGTGTGCTGTCATTGTATGCTGTAACCCTGTGTGTGCTGTCATTGTATGCTGTAACCCTGTGTGTGCTGTCATTGTATGCTGTAACCCTGTGTGTGCTGGAGCAGTGTGGTGAACCCTGTGTGCTTCCACTCTATGGTGTGAGCAGTGTAACTCTGGGGGTCATTCTGAGTTGATTGTAGCTGTGCTAAATTTAGCACAGCTACGATTAGGCACACTGACATGCGGGGGGACGCCCAGCACAGGGCTAGTCCGCCCCGCATGTCAGTGCCGCCCCCCTCCCCCCCCCCCCCCCGCAGAGGTGCAAAGTGCAAAAGCATCACACAGCGGCGATGCCTTTGCCCTTCAAGAGTAGCTCCCGACCAGCGCAGCTTTAGCGTGCTGGCCGGGAGCTACTCATCGCTCCCCGGCCCGCAGCGGCTGCGTGTGACGTCACGCAGTGTGACGTCACACGCAGCCGCTGCGGGCCGGGGAGCGATGCGTGTGACGTCACGCATTGCTCCCCGGCCCGCAGCGGCTGCGTGTGACGTCACACCTGCGTTGGCCGGACCGCTCCGAAGAAACTGTGGCCAAACGCCGCCGTTCTGCCCCCTCCAACCGCCTCTGCTTGTCAATCAGGCAGAGGCGATCGCATCCCTGCTATGGCCTTCGGCCGTCTGGCATGCGCCGGTGCACTACGGCGCCGGTGCATGCGCAGTAGGGACCCGTTCGCTCGGCTGCGACAAAAAGCAGTGAGCGAACGGGTCAGAATGACCCCCTCTGTGTGTACGCCCACTATATGGTGTAACCCAGTTTATATTATTACAGTCTATTGGGTTTATGTGTATATACAGGAGGGTGTATGGACGGGATGTACTAAGATGTTACGCTGCGCTAAGCTGCATTGTGTGGTGCTAATAGCTATCTTACCGCTCTGAAGCCCCCACCCTCCGCCTCCTCCTCACCCGTAGCAGCGCAGCGGCCTACCCCCTCTCTCCTCCCCGGGAAGAGAGGACACCTGGGAGCAAACATCTCCTCCCTCCACAGCCTCCACCTTTCCCACTAGAGGCGCACACTCTCTCCGTCCGGTGTTGGCTGCAGGCGGCAGTGAGGTGAGCGGATAACACCGCCGCCGCCCTGTGTGCTGTACCCTCTTACTGCTCCGAAGCATGTTAGAAATCCTCCTCAGCCTCCCAGCACTGTCATTATTTCCAAGCAGTTTCCACATCACGTGATCCCTTTGTCTCCTGACTCCATTGGCTAGTGCATACAGTTCACGTGATGAGGAAACCGCTTTGAAAGAATGACAGCGCCTGGAGGCTGAGGAGGAATGTAACATGCTTCGGAGCGGTAAGATAGCTATTAGCACAGCCCAATGCAGCTCAGCGTAGCATCATCATAGTACATGCTGCCCTATATATGTTTATTGGCGGGTAGTGAAGGTAATGGTTCCTGCTTGGTTAGGGTGCAGAGATCCACGGACAGCAGCCGGGGATCACTTGTATGCTGTGGATTGTGCTTCTGAAGTGCAGATTGCTGTGTTTAGTTAGTTTCAGCACACAATGGGGGGGAATTCAGTTAATATTGTGGGGATGTAACTTCTCGGTTAAGTGCCCTGAGTTACCCAATTGCTCGCGTGGTAAACCTGCTACTAGCTGATTTCTACTCACTGCATCCCGAGGGAGCGAGCAAAAATCTGCATTAAGGTGGTCATTCCGAGTTGTTCGCTCGTTGCCGATTTTCGCTATACTGCGATTAGTCGCTTACTGCACATGCGCAAGGTTCGCAGAGCGCATGCGCTTAGTTATTTTACACAAAAGTTAGGTATTTTACTCACGGCATAACAAAGCTTTTTCATCGCTGTGCTGATCGTAGTGTGATTGACAGGAAGTGGGATATTCTGGGCGGAAACTGGCCGTTTTATGGAAGTGTGCGGAAAAAACGCAGGCGTTCGGGTTGCAAAACGCAGGAGTGGCTGGAGAAACGGGGAAGTGGTTGGGCAAACGCTGGGTGTGTTTGTGACGTCAAACCAGGAACGAAAAGGACTGAGCTGGTCGCAATGGCTGAGTAAGTCTGGAGCTACTCAGAAACTGCAAAGAAATTTCTATTCGCAATTCTGCTAATCTTTCGTTCGCAATTCTGCTAAGCTAAGATACACTCCCAGAGGGCGGCGGCTTAGCGTGTGCAATGCTGCTAAAAGCAGCTAGCGAGCGAACAACTCGGAATGAGGGCCAAAGTACTGCCTTAAGACTAGTTGCGGTGTTACTGTGTGAAACTAACATTGCCCAGGAGGTGCAGTTTACCGCAACTAAGCCCTGGGCATTAGTCGCAGTAAGGTGCATCTGCTGGGTTAAATGCCGGATGTGATGCGTTCAACCGAATAGCTCCGGCACTTACCCTAGGAGCTACATCCCCACAATGCTAATTGAATTTCCTTCATTGTTTAGTAGTGATATTTTATATACTAAAACAAAGCAGGTGCCCTCCAACCTAGTAAATATAGCAATGGACCAGTAATACATGCAATACTCCAGCGGCAGCACTCTATGGAGACTAATTACCACAACAATTGTAGACAGTGACCAGCGTTTCAGTGTTATTGTAGCATTTTGGTCAGGGTACACTGTGTATACGCGTAGGGTATGTTTGACTGGTGGCTGGGATTCCGGCGGTCAGCATACCGACACCAGGATCCCGGTCGTCAGAATGCCGGCAGGGGGGTGAGCGCAACGAAGCCCCTTGCGGGCTCGGCTCGCTGCGCTCGCCACAGGTTTTTTTCCCTCTGTGTGGGTGTCGTGGACACCCACGAGTGGGAATAGCCCTTGGCCCCCTGCTGGCATTCTGACGGCCAGGATCCCAGCGTCGGTATGCTGATCACCGGGATAATAACTACATTCCGTGTATACACAGAGGTGCAGCTGTGACTGAGATGCACTGTATCAGAAATGTCTGGTAAATATGCTAGGCGTTCCTGGGCAGTGACTGGGAGGTGGCTATTAATGTACATGGTCTGTCTCATGGGTATGATGCATACATGATGCTAAAGTGTTTGCGCACACAGACGCTTCATAGCTCACACTGGAGCCTACACTCAGGGCCTAATTCAGACCTGATCGCTGTTGTATGAATTCGCAAGGAGGACGATTATCGATCGACTGCACATGCATTCAGATTGTAGTACTCACCATGCGAGGCCAAACTGCGAAAGAATCCTTCGTCTTTTTTGATTGCTAGGCGTACGCAAGTTAATAGGAAGAGGGCGTTTGCGGGTGGTAACTGGCCATTTTCTGGGAGTGTCAGGAAAACCGCAGGCGTTCCCAAGTGTTTTCAGGGCGGGTGTATGATGTCCGCTCCGGCCCCGATCAGCCTGTGTGTGTCGCACTGCAGGATTAAGTCCTGGGCTGCACAGTATGGAAAAATAATTTCATGGTGAGTGAGTTGTGAACGGATTTGCAGTTGACCGGCGTTTGCAAAGCTTTTAGCACGGTGTACGCAGACTTGCTCAGGGCTGGTATTCACTCTGTCTGGGTGGCAACTATCTGATAGCAAACCTCTGCAAATTCACATTGGAGTGATCAGGTCTGAATTAAGCCCTGAGATGGAAAATCTGCACTCACCCAAGGACTGGTGCAAGTTTCCATGGTGCGACCAATAATGGTGTCTAAGCACCAGACAGGAAAGAGGAACTGCACCAAGCTGTATTATAGCATTTATAGACACTGACAGTGGGCGTCTCAGTCCTTGCACACTCGCACACATACTTATACACAAGGGAAGAGCTTTGTAGCGGCATATGCATAAAGTGCAGGTCACATATTCGCTTTATTTAATATTATTTCATGTTCTGTTCTTTGTACTTTGTTTAAAGCTAGACATTGGGAAATTAGCAATTTTCAGGTATATATTTCTATCAAAGCACTCTAAATAAAAATATTATTAATAACCTATGGGTGGGGAGGGGGGGTGTTATTCAGTGATTAATAATATAACAGGTGGTGTGGGAAGGGAGATTCAGATGGTTGAAGGCAGACAGTAGCTATGTATGGCACTAACCACACCCCATGTCACAGACCACACCCCCTGTGAAGACTACACCCCCACAACACTGGTCACACCCCATCCCCCCATCAGTACTAACACCCCTGCCATGCTGATCACACCTCCTGCGACACACACACAATAGGCCCATCATAAATTTCAGCTCCAGGCCCATGTGGACCTTAATCTGGCACTGCCTCCACCCCATGAGGGGGAATTACATTCAGCCACCTCGTTTACTCTCCTCAGAGGTAGCTGTCCCTTCAGCCAAAACTCGGTTGTCGGAACTCCAACTTACGCCGAGTGTGACAAAGAGATTTTCAGGAGGCGAAAGACTTTGCTGAAAATCTTTCATTAGAAAGGCTATTTACGTAATGGCCTGGGTTTGAATTCCAAGGGTGGGAGCATAGACCATTGTAAAAAGGGGGACTGTTGCCATAATGTGTAAAAAGGGGGACTGCTGCCATAATGTGTGTAAACAGGGGGACTACTGCCGTAATGTGTAAAAAGGGGGACTGCTGCCGTAAAGTGTGTAAAAAGGGGAACTGCTGCCGTAATATGTGTAAAAAGGGGGACTGCTGCCGTAATGTGTATGAATGGGGAATGCTGCCATGTGTATAAATGGGAATTTCTCCATGTGTATAAATGGGTACTCTGCTTATTATGTGTATTATACATAAACATTGGTGGGCAGTGGTGCCAGTAATATATACATTGCTGGCCTGGGCCAGCAATGTATATATTACTGGCTAATATATGCATAATTGGTGGCCAGTGACGGCAGTAATATATACATTGCTGGTCTGTGCCAGCAATGTATATATGACTGGCTAAAATAAAAAAAATAAGATTTTACTTACCGGTAAATCTATTTCTCGTAGTCCGTAGTGGATGCTGGGGACTCCGTAAGGACCATGGGGAATAGACGGGCTCCGCAGGAGACATGGGCACTTTAAGAAAGAATTTAGATTCTGGTGTGCTCTGGCTCCTCCCTCTATGTCCCTCCTCCAGACCTCAGTTAGAGAAACTGTGCCCGGAAGAGCTGACAGTACAAGGAAAGGATTTTGGGAATCCAGGGTAAGACTCATACCAGCCACACCAATCACACCGTATAACTTGTGATAACTTTACCCAGTTAACAGTATGAACAATAACAGAGCATCAGATAAACCCTGATGCAACTATAACATAACCCTTATTTAAGCAATAACTATATACAAGCATTGCAGAAGAAGTCCGCACTTGGGACGGGCGCCCAGCATCCACTACGGACTACGAGAAATAGATTTACCGGTAAGTAAAATCTTATTTTCTCTAACGTCCTAGTGGATGCTGGGGATTCCGTAAGGACAATGGGGATTATACCAAAGTTCCCAAACGGGCGGGAGAGTGCGGATGACTCTGCAGCACCGAATGAGCAAACACAAGGTCCTCCTCAGCCAGGGTATCAAACTTGTAGAACTTTGCAAAGGTGTTTGAACCTGACCAAGTAGCCGCTCGGCAAAGCTGTAATGCCGAGACCCCTCGGGCAGCCGCCCAAGAAGAGCCCACCTTCCTTGTGGAATGGGCCTTAACTGATTTAGGCAGCGGCAATCCAGCCGCAGAATGGGCCTGCTGAATCGTGTTACAGATCCAGCGAGCAATAGTCTGCTTTGAAGCAGGCGCCCCAAGCTTGTTGGAAGCATACAGGATAAACAAAGATTCTGTTTTCCTGACCCTAGCCGTTCTGGCTACATAAACCTTCAAAGCCCTGACCACAACCAGTAACTCGGAATCCTCCAAGTCATTAGTAGCCACAGGCACCACAATAGGTTGGTTTATATGAAAGGATGAAACCACTTTTGGCAGAAATTGTGGGCGGGTCCGCAATTCTGATCTATCCGCATGGAAAACCAGATAAGGGCTTTGATGTGACAAAGCCGCCAATTCTGACACACGCCTAGCCGAAGCCAAGGCTAGTAGCATGACCACCTTCCACGTGAGATATTTCAATTCCACCGTCTTGAGTGGTTCAAACCAGTGGTTTCAGGAAACTCAACACCACGTTAAGATCCCAAGGTGCCACTGGAGGCACAAAAGGGGGCTGAATATGCAGCACTCCCTTAACAAACGTCTGAACTTCAGGCAGAGAAGCCAGTTCTTTTTGAAAGAAAATGGATAGGGCCGAAATCTGGACCTTAATGGAACCCAATTTTAGGCCCAAAGTCACTCCCGACTGTAGGAAGTGAAGGAAACAGCCCAGCTGGAATTCCTCCGTAGGGGCATTCCTGGCCTCGCACCAAGCAACATATTTTCGCCATATACGGTGATAATGTTGAGCCGTCACGTCCTTCCTAGCCTTTATCAGCGTAGGAATGACCTCATCCGGAATGCCTTTTTCTGCTAGGATCCGGCGTTCAACCGCCATGCCGTCAAACGCAGCCGCGGTAAGTCTTGGAACAGACAGGGCCCCTGTTGCAACAAGTCCTGTCTTAGAGGCAGAGGCCACGGGTCCTCTGTGAGCATTTCTTGCAGATCTGGATACCAAGTCCTTCTTGGCCAATCCGGAACAATGAGTATTGTTCTCACTCCTCTTTTTCTTATGATTCTCAGCACCTTGGGTATGAGAGGAAGAGGAGGAAATACATAGACCGACTGGAACACCCACGGCGTCACCAGTGCGTCCACAGCTATCGCCTGAGGGTCTCTTGACCTGGCGCAATACTTCTGTAGCTTTTTGTTGAGGCGGGATGCCATCATGTCCACCTGTGGCAGCTCCCACCGACTTGCAACCTGCGCGAAGACTTCTTGATGAAGTCCCCATTCTCCCGGGTGGAGGTCGTGCCTGCTGAGGAAGTCTGCTTCCCAGTTGTCCACTCCCGGAATGAACACTGCTGACAGTGCGCTTACGTGATTCTCCGCCCAGCGAAGAATTCTGGTGGCTTCTACCATCGCCACCCTGCTCCTTGTGCCGCCTTGGCGGTTTACATGAGCCACTGCGGTGATGTTGTCTGACTGAATCAGAACCGGGTGGTCGCGAAGTAGGGACTCCGCTTGGCGTAGGGCGTTGTATATGGCCCTTAGTTCCAGGATGTTGATGTGGAGGCAAGTCTCCTGACTTGACCACAGCCCCTGGAAATTTCTTCCCTGTGTGACTGCCCCCCACCCTCGGAGGCTTGCATCCGTGGTCACCAGGACCCAGTCATGAATGCCGAATCTGCGGCCCTCGAGGAGGTGAGCACTCTGCAGCCACCACAGGAGAGACACCCTGGCCCTGGGGGATAGGGTGATTAACCGATGCATCTGAAGATGTGATCCGGACCATTTGTCCAGTAGATCCCATTGAAAGGTTCTCGCATGGAACCTGCCGAAGGGAATGGCCTTGTATGATGCCACCATCTTTCCCAGGACTCGCGTGCAGTGATGCACCGACACCTGTTTTGGTTTCAATAGGTTTCTTACCAGTGTCATGAGCTCTTGAGCCTTCTCCATCGGGAGATCAACCCTCTTCTGGTCTGTGTCCAGAATCATGCCCAGGAAGGGCAGACGAGTCGTAGGAATCAACTGCGACTTTGGAATATTTAGAATCCAACCGTGTTGTCGTAACACTTCCCGAGAGCATGCTACGCTGATCAGCAACTGCTCTCTGGACCTCGCCTTTATGAGGAGATCGTCCAAGTATGGGATAATTGTGACCCCTTGCTTCCGCAGTAGTACCATCATTTCTGCCATTACCTTGGTAAATATTCTCGGTGCCGTGGAGAGACCAAACGGCAACATCTGAAATTGGTAATGGCAATCCTGTACCACAAATCTGAGGTACGCCTGATGAGGTGGATAAATGGGGACATGAAGGTATGTCTAGAGACACCATAAAATCCCCCCCTTCCAGGCTTGCGATGACCGCTCTGAGCGATTCCATCTTGAACTTGAACCTTTTCAGGTATATGTTCAGGGATTTTAAATTCAATATGGGTCTGACCGAACCGTCCGGTTTCGGTACCACAAACATGGTCGAATAATAACCCTTTCCTCGTTGAGGGAGGGGAACCTTGACCACCACCTGTTGAAGATACAATTTGTGAATTGCAGCTAACACTATTTCCCTCTCTAAGGGGGAAGCTGGCAGGGCCGATTTGAGGTATCGGTGAGGGGGCATCTCTTCGAATTCCAGCTTGTATCTCTGAGACACAATATCTATTGCCCAGGGATCCACCTGTGAGTGAACCCACTTGTGGCTGAAATTTCGGAGACGCGCCTCCACTGGGCCTGGCTCCGCCTGTGGAGCTCCAGCGTCATGCGGTGGATTTAGTGGAAGCCGGGGAGGACTTCTGTTCCTGGGAACTAGCTGTGTTGTGCAGCTTCCTTCCTCTGCCCCTGCATCTGGCAAGAAAGGACGCACCTCGGACTTTCTTGCCTTTTTGTGATCGAAAGGACTGCATTTGGTAATACGGTGCTTTCTTAGGCTGTGAGGAAGCATATGGCAAAAAAATTGACATTCCAGCAGTAGCTGTGGAGACCAGGTCCGAGAGACCCTCCCCAAACAATTCCTCACCCTTGTAAGGTAAAACCTCCATGTGCCTTTTTGAGTCGGCATCACCTGTCCATTGCCGAGTCCACAGGACCCTTCTGGCAGAAATCGACATTGCATTTATTCTAGAGCCCAGTAGGCTAATGTCTCTTTGAGCATCTCTCATATATAGGACAGCGTCTTTTATATGCCCCAGGGTCATTAATATAGTATCCTTGTCTAAGGTATCAAGTTCCTCAGATAAGGTATCCGTCCATGCCGCTACAGCACTACACACCCAGGCCGACGCAATTGCCGGCCTTAGTAAGGTACCTGAATGTGTATAAATGGACTTCAGGGTACCCTCTTGCTTTCTATCCGCAGCATCTTTTAGGGTGGCCGTATCCTGTGACGGCAGGGCTACCCTCTTGGATAAGCGTGTTAAAGCTTTGTCCACCCTAGGGGAGGATTCCCAGCGTAACCTGTCCGTTGGCGGGAAGGGATACGCCATAAGCATCCGTTTGGAAATCTGCAGTTTTTTATCTGGAGATTCCCAAGCCTTTTCACATAACTCATTTAGCTCGTGTGAAGGAGGAAAGGTCACCACCTGCCTTTTTTCCCCATACATATGAACCCTCTTGTCAGGGACTGGGGTTTCCTCTGTGATGTGCAACACATCCTTAATTGCTATAATCATATAACGGATGGATTTAGCCAATTTAGGCTGTAACTTTGCATCATCGTAATCGACACTGGAGTCAGAATCCATGTCGGTATCTGTGTCAACAATTTGGGATAGTGGGCGCTTCTGAGACCCTGACGGCCTCTGCGACATAGGATCAGGCACGGGCTGAGACCCTGACTGTCCTAAGGTTTCAGCTTTATCCAACCTTTTATGCAAGGAATTAACATTATCATTTAAAACCTTCCACATATCCATCCAATCAGGTGTTGGCGCCGTCGGCGGAGTCACCACATTCATTTGCTCCCGCTCTGCTTCCACATAGCCTTCCTCGTCAAACATGTTGACACAAACGTACCGACACACCACACACACAGGGGATGCTCTTTTTGAAGACAGTTTCCCCACAAGGCCCTTTGGAGAGACAGAGAGAGAGTATGCCAACACACACCCCAGCGCTATATAACCCAGGAATCACACAGTAACTTAGTGTTAACCCAGTAGTCGCTGTAATAATGATTTTTGCGCCTAATTAGTAATTATGTGCCCCCCCCTCTCTTTTTTACCCTCTTCTACCGTGTATCTGCAGGGGAGAGCCTGGGGAGCTTCCTCTCAGCAGAGCTGTGGAGAAAAAATGGCGCTGGTGAGTGCTGAGGAAGAAGCCCTGCCCCCTCAGCGGCGGGCTTCTGTCCGCGTTTATGTACAATATTATGGCGGGGGCTCATACATATATACAGTGCCCAACTGTATATATGTCCAACTTTTGCCAAGAGGTCCTAATTGCTGCCCAGGGCGCCCCCCCCTGCGCCCTGCACCCTTACAGTGACCAGAGTATGTGGGTGTAGTGTGGGAGCAATGGCGCACAGCTGCAGTGCTGTGCGTTACCTCATGTGAAGAACGGAGTCTTCTGCCGCCGATTTCGAAGTCTTCTTGCTTCTTTCACCCGGCTTCTGTCTTCCGGCTCTGCGAGGGGGACGGCGGCGCGGCTCCGGGATCGGACGACGAGGGTGAGATCCTGTGTACGATCCCTCTGGAGCTAATGGTGTCCAGTAGCCTAAGAAGCAGGACCTATCTGCAGAGAGTAGGGCTGCTTCTCTCCCCTCAGTCCCACGATGCAGGGAGTCTGTTGCCAGCAGAGCTCCCTGAAAATAAAAAACCTTACAAAATACTTTTTTATAGCAAGCTCAGGAGAGCTCACTGAACAGCACCCAGCTCGTCCGGGCACAGATTCAAACTGAGGTCTGGAGGAGGGACATAGAGGGAGGAACCAGAGCACACCAGAATCTAAATTCTTTCTTAAAGTGCCCATGTCTCCTGCGGAGCCCGTCTATTCCCCATGGTCCTTATGGAGTCCCCAGCATCCACTAGGACGTTAGAGAAATAAATGAATAAACATTGGTGGCCAGTGGTATATACATTGCTGGCCTATGCCAGCAATGTATATAACAGAGGGTGCAGCGACTCACCAGTTTCGCTGCTAGAATCCGTGCCGCTGCATCCGGAAGGGAGCAGAAGCTGGAGAGAGCAGGCGCTTGAGAGAGCGGGCGGACAGCAGTGTCTAGCAGGTGGGGCTTGGGGAGGGAGCAGGGCGGGTCCGCCAGCCAGAAGACAGTTCATCTTCCAGCCATCATCGCTCGTGGCTGTACACATTGAGCAATGATGGCTGGAAAATGACCCATCATCTTCAAGCATGCTGGTTTTACCAGCCGACGGACCACCTTGATGGCGATGATGCGGGAGCGCGCATCATCGCCAATCATCAGTCGCTGGGCCATACACACTGGGCGTCTTTGACCTCAAAATTGTTCAAAACGGCAAAAACGAATGATTTTGAGGCCAAAATCGCCCAGTGTGTATGGGCCTTTACACTTAACAGTATTTTGCCTTTTCAGCCCTATATCCGTCTGTGTGGTGGTGTAGGTTCATATTCTGAACTTTGGGCCTGATTCAGGTTTGTTAGCAAGGGATACGGTCATTAGGTCGACAACACCTAGGTCGACAGTCATTAGGTCGACCTCTATTGGTCAACATGCATTAGGTCAACTTGGTCACTAGGTCGACATGTACTAGGTCAACATGGAAAAAGGTCGACATGAGTTTTTCACTTTTTTTTTTTCATTTTTTTAACTTTTTCATACTTTACGATCCAGATTGGACTACGATTGGGAATGGTAACCTTGCGAGGGGACACGGTGCACCAATTGGGGTTTCCCGTCACTTTACGAAGAAAACGACACCAAAAAAAGTGAAAAAACTCATGTCGACCTTTTCCAGGTCGACTTACTACATATCGACCTGATGACCATGTTGACCTAATGCATGTCGACCAATAGTGCTCGACCTAATGACTGTCGACCTAAGTGTGGTCGACCTAATGACCCATACCCGTTAGCAAAGCAACAAAGCACACACCTGGGCAAAACCATGGGGGTAATTCAGATCTGATCGCTGGGCTGCATTTTTTGCTGACCTGCGATCAGATAGTCGCCGCCTACAGGGGTAGGGGAAATGTACTGTGCAAGTGTGCAATCGCTTCTTTTGCAGAGCTGCACAAAAATAAATTTGTGCAGTTTCTGCGCAGCCCAGGACTTTACTCTTCATGTGCTATGGAATCCTGCTGATCGGGGCCAGAGCTGATGTTAGACACCCTCCCTGAAAACGCCTGATCCCGCCTGCGTTTTTCCGGACACTCCTGGAAAATGGTCTGTTGCCACCCACAGACGGCCTCTTACTGTCAATCACCCTGCGAATGCGTTCGGATTTTTCGTACTATCCCGTCGCTAGACGCCGATGCCTGTTGCTGTTGTGCGATGCACTGGCGCATTGCAGTGCATACGCATGCACAGTTCAGATCTGATCACCCACTGTGCGAAAACACACAGCAGCGATCAGATCTGAATTACCCCCCATGTTGCACTCCAGATTGGGCGCATGTAACAGGTGCAGAGAGATTTAGATTCCAGTGGGTTATATTGTTTCTGTGCAGGGTAAATACTGGCTGCTTTTGCATGTAGCCCGCAAATGTTAGACAAATCTATTTTTACACTGCAATTTAAATTTCAGTTGGAACACAACCCACCCAAATCAACTTAGTTACATAGAAACATAGAAACATAGAATTTGACGGCAGATAAGAACCACTTGGCCCATCTAGTCTGCCCCTTTTTTATTTTATCCTTTAGGCAATCTCAACCCTTTTTTAACCTTGATTCTTTGTAAGGATATTCATATGCCTGTCCCAAGCATGTTTAAATTGCCCTACAGTCTTAGCCTCTACCACCTCTGATGGGAGGCTATTCCACTTATCCACTACCCTTTCTGTGAAGTAATTTTTCCTTAAATTTCCCCTGAACCTCCCCCCCTCCAGTCTCAATGTATGCCCTCGAGTTCTAATACTTCTTTTCCTTTGAAGAATGTTTCCCTCCTGAACTTTGTTAAGACCCTTTATATATTTGAAAGTTTCTATCATGTCTCCCCTTTCCCTTCTCTCCTCCAAACTATACATGTTAAGATCTTTTAGCCTTTCCGGGTAAGTTTTGTGATGTAGGCCATGCACCATTTTAGTTGCCCTTCTCTGTACACTCTCTAATGTATTTATATCCTTCTGGAGATAGGGTCTCCAGAACTGGACACAGTATTCCAGATGGGGCCGTACCAATGACCTATACAGTGGCATTATCACTTCTTTTTTCCTGCTACTGATTCCTCTCCCTATGCAACCAAGCATCTGACTTGCCTTTCTCATTGCTTTGTTGCATTGCTTTCCTGCCTTCAAGTCACTTGAAATAGTGACTCCTAAATCTCTTTCCTCCTCAGTAGTTTCCATTATAGTACCCTTGATACTATACTTAGCCTTTGGGTTTTTGAGACCCAAGTGCATGATTTTGCATTTTTTAGCATTAAACTGTAGTTGCCACGTTCTTGACCATTTCTCAAGCCTACCTAGGTCATTAATCATTTGTTTTACCCCTCCCGGTGTGTCTACCCTGTTGCATATCTTTGTATCATCTGCAAAAAGGCATATCTTCCCTTCAATACCATCTGCAATGTCACCAACAAAGATATTAAAGAGAACTGGACCAAGTACAGATCCCTGGGGTACTCCACTGGTAACATTTCCCTCCATAGATTGCACTCCATTAACTACGACTGTCTATTTCCTATCCTGCAACCAGGTTCTTATCCATTTAACTGATTATAATCCACCCCCAGGCTTTCAAGTTTATTTAGCAGTCTGCGATGTGGGACAGTGTCAATGCCTTACTAAAGTCTAGATATGCTACATCTACAGCTCCCCCTTGATCTATTATTTTCATCACAGAGTCAAAAAAGTCAATAAGATTTGTTTGGCATGATCTCCCACCAGTAAATCCATGCTGTTTTGGATCCTGTAAGTTGTTTGATTTAAGATATTCCACTACTCTTTCTTTTAATAGTTTTTCCATTACTTTCCCTACTACTGATGTAAGGCTTACTGGTCTGTAGTTACTTGCTTCTTCCTTGCTTCCACTTTTGTGCAGTGAAACTACATTTGCTCTTTTCCAGTCCTCTGGAATAGCACCTGTATTTAGTGACTGGTTAAATAATTCTGTTAAAGGTGTAACCAGCACATCTTTTAGCTCTTTGAGTATCCTTGGGTGTATCCCATCTAGTCCCATTGATTTATCCACTTTTAGTTAATGTTATGCCCTTTTTTTTTTATGAACCATAGTAGTGCACTTTTTCAGATTGGTGTCACATTGTAGGGCTGCCAGTACAGATTATGCAACACAGTACCCCCAATTCACATTTTGACATACTGTGTCACCAGGTCATATTATTCAATTATTCAATTATCATATTATGTCATAGTATAGTGCCTCCACTTCATATATATTGTTCCACATTACAGTGCCCCAGTTTATGTAACACTATAATGCCCTCCAGTTAATTTTATTGCAATGAACAGGTTCAGGAACATAGCTACATATACTGCAGGCCCCAAGACAAAAGTTTGGAAGGACCCCTATTTACCACCCAATGGTGAAAAATGTATATAACACATGTAACTTTAACAGGGAAACTGGGCCCCTCCTAGCTCTGGACCCCATAGCAGCACTACCTGCACCTATGGTAGCTACGCCACTGAAATCTCCCCCTCTAACTGAAAAGTATGTTTTTCCAGGGTGATGGAGTTCCTGCAAATGCTTTACTTTTACTCCCCAAAAGTGGTTCCATTAGTTTCACATCATGTTTAATCAGTTGGTGGCACACAAAAAAAATAAAAAAAAAATATTTAAGGACCCAGCCTAAATTTAAGGTGATGCAATGGCAGCGACACAGTCCGCCAGCAGGGCCAGCTCCAGGCATGTTCCAATAGAGTGGCTGAACAGTGTGCCACACTTAATGGGCGCCGCTAACTCTCGCCGCCATATTGGAGCCTGCCCTGGAGCCAGGTCCCTGCAGCAGCAGCATCTTTCCCGCGGCCCACCTCCCACTGCATCCCACAGCCACCGATGTAAGCGGCGCCAGCCCGTGAGCCAATCAGAGCCCGTGGACTGGCAGCTAAGGCTCCTGATTGGCTGCCGGACTGCAAGCTTTGATTGGCTCATGGACCGGTGCCTAATTGGAGCTAGACACCGCCGCCAGAGACTGAGGGGCAGGAGAGGCACACACTGCGCTCTCCTCCCCGCCCTCAAGAACAGTCAGCATCTGCGCAGTGAGCAGCACTTGGGTGGGGGGGCACTGTGGGGATATGTGTATCTGGCATTGGGGTTTTATCTGGCACTCTGGGGACATGTGTATCTGGCATTGGGGGCATATCTGGCACTCTGGGACATGTGTATCTGGCACTGGGGGCATATCTGGCACTCTGGGACATGTGTATCTGGCACTGGGGGCATATTTGGCACTGTGGGGACATGTGTATCTGACACTGGGGTCATATTATCTGGCACTGTGGGGACATATGTATCTGGCACTGGGGGCATATCTGGCACCCTGTGGAGATGTGTATCTGGCACTGTGGGACATATCATGTCTATCTGGCACTGGGGGCATATCATGTGTATCTGGCACTGCTGGGGGGCATATCATGTCTATCTGGCACTGGGGGCATATCATGTCTATCTGGCACTGCTGGGGGGCATATCTTGTCTATCTGGCACTGCTGGGGGGCATATCGTGTGTATCTGGCACTGCTGGGGGGCACATCATGTCTATCTGGCACTGCTGAGGGGCATATCTTGTCTATCTGGCACTGCTGGGGGGCATATCATGTGTATCTGGCACTGTTGGGGGGCATATCATGTCTATCTGGCACTGCTGGAGGGCATATCATGTGTATCTGGCACTGTTGGGGAGCATATCATGTCTATCTGGCACTGCACTACTGGGGTCATTATGTGTATCTAGCACTATACACATTATGTGTAAGAATCACTACTGTGGCTGTTGTGTGTAAGGCTAAAATATATTTATTTATAGTTTGATAATATGAAGTTGTGAAGCCACACCAACTTTTCCAGGAACGCACCTGGGGGGGGGGGGGGGGGGGGAGTGGCTTCAAAATTTTCTAGCTCAGGGTACTAGAAGTCCTGGAACCGGCCCTGTCCGCTAGGAAGCAGCAAAAGTGGGAGTGCAGATCCAGGCTACTTTGGATTTTGTGGTAGTGCATGGACTGTTTGACAGGGACCCACGAGAGAGTGGTTACACTTCCAGTTGGCCATGCCAAATGAGAGCTCGCTAAAGCAGTTGACGGACCAGATACTCTGCCCATTACCAATAGATCTTATTTACCTACATCGCCTCACACTGACATACTTCACATTTCCAGGTAAGGTCTTAGATTTTGTTTTATAAGAAAATATTCCAGTTCTTCTAACAATTCCATGTCATCTTTTTAATTCAATGTAAACAATCCGCAGAAATACATTCTTAAGATGGCTTTCATAAAGTGTGTATTTGGCTGGTTGATTATAGTATGTAATTTACACAAGAATATGCTGTTTGCAGCTATGCATAGTACGTGTGCTTTATAATTTACTTCCAATCATCTGAGAGCATGTCAGAGAACTTGGTAAATAGTGCATCTTTCTGTATGAAATCCTAATTTCCTCTGACATTTGAAATGTTGGGATGCATAGAACATGGCCTACCATGCTCTGCTTCTCCCTGTTATGTTCCTATGAGTGCAAATGTCCTGCTGTCACACTGACACAGACTATTCAGGGCAGCTGGGCACAAAGAACAGAATGATCTCTGCATTAATATTAGGGGTAAAAGGATTAGAAGGTCATAAAAATTATGGAGCACATCCAAAGCGTCTTTAGAAATCAGAGACAGGGAAACTCCAAAGCACTTTTACATCTGATCTAGTCACTGCCCAGTTCACATCACAGTGCTCTATAACCATAAATCTTTTTTTCTGCTATGGTTGTTCACCTTATATATAAATTATATTAAAACAAAACTCTCTAAGTGGGTTAATGCACCAATGTCACCTTTTGCTTTGCCCAGTCCTGCACATAATATTCACAAACATTTCCCTCCCCTCCTCCTCTAGCACTCTAACCTCTGCCCTCTCTCACTCACCCGCCTCCCATCCCCTCCCTGCTCTGGTATTAACCTGTGACCTCCCTCTCAGTTGAGAAGGCAGGATAGAGAACTGAAAATGGGGACTATAGGATTCTGGGAAGATTTGGGTGGCAAAAACATCTGCCATACTATCACCAGCCTGGGAACGTCTTTACCCTGAGTTCACCCCCTGTTCTATCAATTTCACTTTCAGGAAAACACAGAGATCCATTTCTTTCTTACAGTACCTACTTGATTTGTTGAAAACAGACCCTTGCATTGCAGTTCTATTTTATTCCCTCTAAGTCACAACATTTCCCATCTGTTTTGCATCATAATATTTCACCCATGCACTATATAACAAATAATACATGTCTAGCCTAGATTAAACCAATATGCGATGAGTAATAATTATCTTATTTGTTTTTACTTCAAATTAGTTCTTTAAAAAAGCCATGTCTTTCAGGTCACCAAACAGAAGGGTTCTCTCTACTCCATATAAGGTGCAGCTTCCTGGCTGTTTTACTCTGCAATCAGCCTGTCATGTTTGACTTGCACCATTTTATTTCAGTTTCTGACTTTTCAACACACAGAGGCTCATTAAGGAACAACAAAAATGTGGGCCCAACACAGCTTTTTTTTGTTTTCACACGTGTGCTGAATTGTTCACCATGGCCCTCATTCCGAGTTGATCGGTCGCAAGGCGAATTTAGCAGAGTTACACACGCTAAGCCGCCGCCTACTGGGAGTGAATCTTAGCTTCTTAAAATTGCGACCGATGTATTCGCAATATTGCGATTACTAACTACTTAGCAGTTTCTGAGTAGCTCCAGACTTACTCTGCCTGTGCGATCAGTTCAGTGCTTGTCGTTCCTGGTTGACGTCACAAACACACCCAGCGTTCGCCCAGGCACTCCCACCGTTTCTCCGGCCACTCCTGCGTTTTTTCCGGAAACGGTAGCGTTTTCAGCCACACGCCCCTGAAACGCCGTGTTTCCGCCCAGTAACACCCATTTCCTGTCAATCACATTACGATCGCCGGAGCGAAGAAAAAGCCGTGAGTAAAAATACTTTCTTCATAGTAAAGTTACTTGGCGCAGTCGCAGTGCGAACTTTGCGCATGCGTACTAAGCGGATTTTCACTGCGATGCGATGAAAAAGAACGAGCGAACAACTCGGAATGAGGGCCCATGTTCATTTTGAGGTAAGTAACCACTACCCGGACTTTGGAAGCAACCCTGTAAGAGAGGAGGTACACCTACATTGCGTGGTGGAAAGAGTAACGGGGTCCACTAATGGGTTATTTAGAGATGGACGAAGCCACTACGTTCTCATGTAGTGGCCGCGTCCATAGAGCTTGCGCATGCGCACCGGCTGTAGTGTGTGCACGTGACCCTTCATCATGTGATTGCATCCTGGAAGAATGTGATCGCATAGTGACTGACAGCGGTGGCCATTAGGGGTGGCGCTGACGCAGCATTTGGTGGGTGCTGTCCGGACAATGCAGGCTCACACGGACCATTATCAACGTGATATCACATGCAGCCTCTCCGAGGAAAAAAAGTAGCGCTGGACCACCTTGCATTACAGCCAGGCTGCGCAGGCAGGAGCTGTCCTCTACTCAATACGTTCGTAATTAAATTGCAAACGTATCGCGGGGCAGCGCAACATACATGCTAGGCAGCGTTGCCCTGTGCTGGTTGGCCCTCAGCACGTGAGTAGATGGACACAGATCTTGCTGCGGATGCAAGATCTGCGTCCATCTCTGAGTATGGGTGGTCTTCAGTTTGCCGGCTGTCGGGGTCCCGGCGCATAGTATACCGACGCTAGAATCCTTACAGCTGGCATACCTTCACCTTTTCTCCCTCTTGGGGGTCCACGACCCCCCTGGAGCGAGAACAGATAGCATGGCGCGCGCCGGAGGGGACAATGGCAGCTGCTAGAAAGGTGCGGCAAGCCCACAAGAGACATGGAAGTACACAGGACAGAGAGTATGTATGCAACTACAGTGTATGGTCCGGGCTGTGCCCTCAGTGACTGCTAAATTTAATAGTGGAGCGTAAGCACACAGTACTGGCCAGGGGAGCTGCCATCTGAAATTGTGGTGCCCGAGTCTGACAAAATAGGCCGCCGCTGGGGTATACAATATGCATGCAGACGTGGTTGGCACTCAGAGTAAATAACAGACAGCAATACCAAAGAGGTTCAAGCCGACGTTTCAGGGACCGTGCTCCCTTTTATCAAGACATGTTTGATAAAAGGGAGCACAGCCCCTGAAACGTCGGCATGAACCTCTTTGGTATTGCTGTCTGTTATTTACTCAGAGTGCCAACCACGTCTGCATGCATATTGTATACCATAGCCAGGGGGAAGGTGAGGCACCCGACAAGTTGTCAGTATCTGTATGTATCTTATACATATATCAAAGTTTTGAAGTGAATGAAGTTACTGAAGAGATTGCTGTATATGTGAGCAGGTGGTCGCAGTCCACTGCACCCCAACCTGGAGGTGGAGAGTGCATGTGTGCACCCCTGTCACAGACCTGGGTCGAGGGGATTGGGTACTCTGGGATTCTTCCGATGGTTGGAAAGAGGAACCGTAGCTGGGTCGAAATAAAGATGGCCGGTTGTAGGTCTTCCTCATGCAGCTTTATTAGTAAGTAACGTTTGAGAACGATGCCAAAAGAACACTGAATGAAAAGATGAAATTATGATTTGAGAATGATGCTGAAGAACTCGGAATGAGGAAATGAGTGATGACTTGTGAACGATGCTCAAGAACACTGAATGAAGAAATGAGTGATGACTTGTGAAAGCTGCTGAAGAACTCTGAATGAAGAAATGAGTGATGGCTTGTGAAAGCTGCTGAAAAACTCTGAATGAAGAAATGAGTGATGACTTGTGAACGATGCTGAAGAACACTGAATGAAGAAATGAGTGATGACTTGTGAACGATGCTGAAGAACACTGAATGAAGAAATTAATTAAGTCCAGTGAGAGCTGGGAAACACACGGTAATGCTGGAAGCACTCAGAGAGCTGGGTACACACTGTAATGCTGGAAGCACTGAAACTCAGAGAGCTGGAAACAAACTTCCGTGAACTGCAACATGAGCCTGGGGGTAGCTTATGCAGTGATGATACTCAGGTGCTGGGTCTCTACCCAGCACTTCCTTTTGAATCTCCCACCTTGCTCCTATTGGTTGTTGGGGTCATGTGATGACCAGGGACCACCATTGGACTATTCCCAGCATGTGGTCGCTGGCAACAATCGCGGCACCCCCGGACCGAGGTAGGCAGGGACTCCGTTCCTTGCACTTTGCAAGCGTGGCCGCCCGGCGTGGCCTGGAAGCAGCGGAGGGTGGTGCGCACCAGCCGTAGGGCGAGGAAGCCAGTGGAGCAGTAAGCGTGGCGGCCGCTGCTCCCGGACTCTGACCATACCCCCTCCTCTAGGAGTGGCCACTGGACACTTTCCTGGTTTCTGTGGATACTTGGAGTGGAAGATCCGGACTAAACGTGGTGCAGTGACATATGTAGCATTCATCCAACTTCTCTCCTCAGGTCCATAACCCTTCCATTCCACCAGATGCTGCAGATTCTTGCGATAGTAACGAGAATCAAGAATTTTCTTGACCTCAGTTTCTGTTCCAATTTCAGTCTCCACCGGGTTGGTCTAGGAGAATCCAAATGGAAACAATTTAGAATGAGAGGACGGAGAAGAGAAACATGGAAAGAGTTCGGTATTCGATAGTGAGATGGCAAGCCCAATTTGCAGACAACAAGATTCAGGACTTGCAGAACAGGGTAAGGGCCAATGAATCTCAGAGCAAATTTCATGGTGGGTACTTTTTGACGAAGGTTGCGGGTAGAGAGCCATACCCTGTCACCAACTTTGTATTGAGGAGCTGCCCGCTGTTTTTTGTCCGCAAAGAGTTTATATCTGATGGAGATTCTCTTGAGGTTAGCATGAACCTTGTTCCAGATGTGACTGAAGTGCTGTAGCGTGAAGGATACGTCAGGAACATCCTTTGTAGGGAAATGCAGTGATTCAGGAACATGTGGATGGAATCCATAATTGATTTAGAATTGGGTCTCGCCAGTGAAAGTATGGTACTGATAATTATGAGCGAATTCTGCCCAGGGCAACAACTCCACTCAGTCGTCCTGTGAAGGAGAGAGATAAATAAGCAGAAAAGTTTCAAGATCCTGATTGACTCTTTCGGTTTGTCCGTTGGTTTGTGGGTGGTAGGCGGAGGAAAACTTGAGTTTAATTTGTAGAGCATTGCAGAGAGCTCTCCAGAATCTTGCAGTGAACTGAACCCCTCGGTCGGAGACCACCTCCTGAGGTAACCCGTGCAACCGAAAATATTCCCGGATGAAGAGTTGAGCCAACTTAGGAGCCATAGGTAGACCTGTTAATTAAATTAAATGTGTCATTTTCGAGAATCTGTCAATGATCACCCAGATGGTATTACATCCCTTAGAGAGGGGTAACTCAGTGATAAAGTCCATTGAGATATGGGTCCATGGCCTTCTAGGAATGGGCAACGGGCAGAGCAATCCTGCAAAAGGAAGACGAGGGTTTTTGTGTTGGGTACATTGAGAGCACAAGCTGAGGTAATCTTGAATATCTTTCCTCATGGTGGGCTACCAGTAAGCCCATTGCAAAAACTCAAACATTTTCTTTTTTTTTTTTAAATTCTTTATTTTGCGTGGTTGAACAGAATGGGTAAACAATACATTGACAGGAGGGACAGGCGGTCAAGCGGACCAACGTCCAACAGAAACCACAATTTTAGAAGAAACAATGAGAGTAATCAGAAGTAAAACATTAGTAATCAAGTATCAAATTTGGGGGGGGGGGGAGGTAAAGGAGGAAGAGGGGGATAGGGGGAGGGGAAACCACGATATAGTCCAATCAGAGTACATATCCTGGAAATATTGAAATCAGAAAAAAGAAAGAGTGGGAGGGTAAGAGTGAGACGAGAGAAGATAAGAAGGAGAAAAAGAAAAGGAGAGAAGAAGAGAAAAGAGAAGAAAAGGAGCAATGCGATGGGGGCGGAGTGGTAACCAATGCCCATGGGTCCGTGGAAGGAGTCAAGAGCAAGAGGGGGGAGACGGCGATCTACGTTCTGCAGCTAGCCAGGGGGCCCAAACCTGCTCAAAAACGTGACCCCGGTCATGGAGATAATATGTAATCTTCTCCATTGATGCAATATGCCAAATTTTGGTTTTAAGGGCCGAGAGGGAGGGTGGGGAGGGGTTCTTCCAATTAAGAGCTATCAGTGATTTTGCCGCTGTTAGAATATGAGCAGTCAGTTTTTGGGAGAATTTATTAAGCATCGGAGGAGGGTAGCACAGCAAAAAGATCCAGGGATCTTTCAGCATGGGGGAGTCCAGGAGGGAGTTAAGGAGGGAGTGGACTAGATTCCAAAAGGGGACTATGGACGGGAAGGCCC
Source organism: Pseudophryne corroboree (assembly GCF_028390025.1). Lineage (NCBI taxonomy): Eukaryota > Metazoa > Chordata > Amphibia > Anura > Myobatrachidae > Pseudophryne > Pseudophryne corroboree. The sequence goes on along the minus strand of NC_086444.1, from coordinate 612,680,313 downwards.
ACCATATGTGTAACATAGTGCCTCTAGATCCGCAGTTCCTCCAGCAATTAGGGGAGGAAGACGGAAAGAGTTTGTTCAGTTTATCAGAGGTGTAGTACCAACGGTAGTAAATTTTGTAGGCAGTCTCCTTAAAAGCAGTAGCAATACAGCATTTAGCAATCCCCAGTCTCATGTCCTCCCAGTCTTCGCTCTCCGGAGGGGGCCCAAGGTCACGCTCCCATGCGAGTTCATGGGGCCAGGAGGAGGGAAGGGAAGAATCTAGTAAAAGGGAGTAAAGTTGGGAGATTAAGCCTTTGGATAGGCGAGAGTTAGTGCATAAAGTTTCAAAGGGAGTGAGGCCTCGAAGCAGAGCAGAGGAGGACAGAGAACCTAAGAAGTGTCGGATTTGTAGGGATTGAAAGGGATTAAGTGAGAACGAGGGAGTCTTCTGTTGGAGGTCCGGTAGGGACAGCCATTGGCCTCGATCGGCAAAATTAGTCGGGAATTTGAAGCCTAGCATTATCCATGTACGGAATCTCATAAGCGAGAGTCCAGGGGGGAACATAGGGTTCTGCCATATGGGGGTCAAGGGCGAGGGGGTAGTGGTGAGACCCATCTTCAGAGAGTGGGAATCCCAAATTTTAAGGTTAAATTTAATAGTGGGGAGGAGTTTGGAGGTTGGGGGTCGGGAGGTAGAGGGCAGACCCCATAAGGGGGTCAGGTCTGAGAGGTTAAAGAGGGCTGCCTCAATATCTAACCAGGATACAGATCCCGGAGGAGCATAAGAGGTGACAATATGAGATAGGTGGGAGGCTAGGTAGTAGAGTTTGATATCAGGGAGACCTCTACCGCCAGCGGAGATTGGCCGTTTCAGGGTATTGGCGGCAATGCGGGGGGGGGGGTCTGTGATTCCAGATAAAACGCATGAAGGCTCGTTGGGTAGTGCGAAGAAAGGAAGCCGGAACTGCCACAGGGAGGGTCTGGAAAAGGTAAAGCCATTTGGGGACTATGGTCATTTTGACCGCTATGATCCTGCCCAGCCACGAAATGAAGAAACTGTTCCAGGATGTCAGGTCAGCGAGTGTTCTGGTGAGGAGGGGTGGAAAGTTTTCCCGGAAGAGAGACTCGTAGCGGGAGGTCAAATAAATCCCCAAGTATTTAATCTTTGTGGGCTGCCATTTAAAATTGAAATTGGCGCGAAGGGATTCAGCCTCTCGGTGAGGGACATGGAGCAGCATAGCCTCGGACTTGAAATAATTGATCTAATAGCCTGAGAGAAGGCTGTAAGAATGCAGGACGGAAAATAAGTTTGGGAGTGAGATAAGGGGCTGGGTCAGGGAGAGTAGAATGTCGTCAGCGAAGAGGGAGATTTTAGGATCGATACGGCCTACTTGTATACCGTGTATATTTGGATGGGCTCTAATTTGAGAAGCGAGGGGCTCAATAATGAGGGCAAATATTAGCGGTGAAAGGGGGCATCCCTGACGTGTACCATTCGAAATGCTGACCGGAGCAGACGGGACGCCATTGATTAAGACTGTGGCAGAGGGGGCGGAGTATAGTGCCAGGACACCAGTGAGAAAGCCACCAGACAAGCCATAGGTCTCCGGGGCAGCTCTCAGAAAACTCCAGGAGATCCGGTCAAATGCCTTTTCAGCATCTAAGGAAAGCATGATAGTGGGGGATCTCCTGGAGTTCGAGATATGTATAAGATCAATAGCACGTCTGGTGTTATCTCTCGCTTGACGGCCCGGGATAAACCCCACCTGGTCGTAGTGGACAAGGGAAGGGAGGTACGGGTTAAGGCGGTTGGCTAGGATCTTAGCGAAGATTTTCAAGTCCAATTTCAAGAGAGATATAGGGCGGTAGCTAGCGCAGTTAAGGGTATCCTTGCCTTCTTTAGGGATCACCACAATTCTAGCCTCCAACATCTCAGGGGGAAAGGGGTCGCCATGGACAATCCTATTAAACAGGGACTGAAGGTGGGGGGAGAGAAGATCGGAAAATTTTTTGTAGTAAAGAGCTGTGAACCCATCCGGGCCCGGGGATTTACCAATTTTTTGCATGAGTATAGTCTGAGCAATTTCCTCCACCGAGATCTCACTGTTAAGATGGTCCATGGCGTCCTGAGGCAATCTAGGCAAGTAAGAAGCCGAAAGAAAATGAGAGACTAGGTCAGGGTGGGACAGAGAGGGAGAACCAGGTGACGGGGGTGGAAGGTTGTACAAGTCAGTGTAGTAGGATTGAAAGGCGGCCCTAATGGCAGTGGGGTCATGAACTAGCTGGTTGAGGGAATTTCTGATAGAGATAATATTAGTTTTGGCTCTTGTGGAACGGAGTCGTGCTGCTAGGATCTTGTCTGCTTTGTCTCCCTTCTCGTAAAAAGACTGGCGAAGCCATTTAAGACGTTTGGCCACCCGTCTGGAGAGAAGGAGATCAAGTTCTGCTTTGACAGTACGAAGTTCAGACAAGATAGCCTGGTCGGAGGACGCCTTGTGTTGGGCCTCGAGTGTGTGGAGTTTAATAGAGAGTTTGTTGAACTGAGTGAGGGACTGTTTCTTGGTTTTTGAGGCCAAGCTGATAATGTGGCCACGAAGAACCGCCTTGTGAGCCAGCCAGAGAGTGGACCTAGAAATGTCAAGGGAATCGTTCAGGGTAAAATAGTCTGAAATCTTGTCCCGAAGACGGGAACGTATCTCCGGGTTGTGAAGGAGGGAGTCGTTAAGACGCCATGTCATGGGGCGGGGGGCGTGAGAGCAGACCTGAGAGGTTGCAAGAGATAGGGGCATGATCAGACTAGATCAGTGGGTGTATATGGGCAGCGTGGAGATTCAAGGCAAGATCGTGGCTGAGCAGGATCATATCAATGCGGGAGTAGGAATTATGAGGAGCAGAATAAAAGGTATAGTCACGTGCAGAGGGGTCTTTTATCCTCCAGGAGTCGTAGAGAAGCTGGGATAGCATAAGACGGAGGAGGGATCTAGAGCGGAGGGAGTCCGACGGAGAAGCAGTGGGGAGAGAGGGAGAGCGGTCTATCTTTGGATTTAAAACAGAGTTAAAGTCCCCAGCAAGAATGAGGTCGCCTTGCCGGACTCGAGTAAGGAGAGCATCTAGCTTCGCAAAGAATGGTTCCTGTCGTTGGTTAGGGGCATAGACGTTAGCTAGGGTGCATAGTTTGTTGTTAAGTTTCCCTATTAAAACAAGAAATCGGCCTTCCTTGTCGGCATGGGAATCTAGGAGCTCAAAGGTGAGGTGACGGGCAAATAAAATCGCGACCCCCCGTTTCTTGGCTGAATGATCACAGGCATGGAAAGAATCAGGGTATGGTTTACATTGCAGCGTAGGGTGGGAGTTATGTAGGAAGTGGGTCTCCTGGAGAAATACCAGGTCGCCTTTATGGAGTTTAAGGGAGACAAAGAGCTTACCTCTCTTTTGAGGGCTATTCAGGCCCTTCACATTAAGAGAGAGTACCCGGAGACGCATGGGCAAGCAACAGAGAGGTAGGCAGAATAGAAGGAGTGTAGAACGCTGAAAGTAGGGGAGGGAAGAAGAGAAATATAGAAGGAGGAAATAAAGCGAGAGACAACGTGGTCAAAAAGGAGGGAGGAAGGAAAGGAGACCGGGAGGGGTGGGAGGGTGGTTGGTCGTCCGGCAATAGGGGCCAGGACCGGTAGTGCTGACAGGGGGAAGGGATACTAGGTGTCGGGAGGGCACCTAGGTCAGCAAGGGGGCTCAAAGCCCTAAGGGGGCGCGGCATGGGGTCCGGATGTTGGATCACAAACCACATAGCAATAAGTAGGAGGCAAACCTCCCCTGGGGATACCTGAGGGAAAAAGCTGGAGAGAAAGCGGAGACAAAAAACAGATGGAGCGCCAGGTCCAGAAAGAAAGGGAAGAGTAGGGGATAAAAAAAACAAAAAAACACACATAAAAAAAACAAAAAAAAAACTGATTATCACTTTTTAGTATATTAACATGTTAAGATTCTAACATTTTAACAAGGGGTAACAACAGAGCAATCGAGAATCAACTAAGGGGTCAGGAAATCAGAATGCGGGGGATCTAGAATGCAACGGCTCCCCGGCTAGGGGAGTACGACCAGGAAAGGTCGACACAACTGTAAAAAGAAGGCATTAAGTCAGAGAGCTAGAGGTCCATCAGGGAACTGGAGGTGGAGCCTGGGAGGCCGCAGAGGCTGGGACCGTGAACCACTCTGATCGGGGAGGCTGAGATGGGTTCCGCAGTGTCCGCGGTGGCAGGCATTGAGCAGAAATAACCTGCTCAGCGGCGTGGATACCCAGCTTGGAGAGCAGCGTGTGGGCCTCGGGTGGGTTCCTGGCTGTGAGCAGCTTCCCTTGGTGCCAAACCAGGATACGGAAAGGGAAACCCCAGCGGTACTTGACATTATGACGGGAGAGCAGGGAGGTGATGGGTTTAAAGTCCCTACGTTTGGCCAGGGTGAGCGGGGATATGTCCTGGAAGATCTGTACGGGGGTGTTCTGGAAAGTCACAGACCCCAGCTGTCGGGCTTCTCTCATAATGGCCTCTTTCGCAGTGAAGTACTGCAGTCGGAGGATGACATCCCTGGGCTGGGAGGAGTCTTGGGAGCGGGGTCGGAGGGCTCGATGCTCTCGATCCAGGAGAAGATGTTCCTCAGGGGTGTCAGGCGATAGGTGGGCAAAGAGGCGCTTAAGGTAAAGGTCAAGGTGGGCCGCCTCGACCTCCTCAGGAATACCCCGAATCCTCAGGTTATTTCTCCTCGCCCTATTGTCCTGGTCCTCATGCTCCTCCCGCAATTGGGCAACATCTTGGCGGAGTTGATGGAAGTCGGTCTCGACCGTTTGTTGGAACGACACCACCTCTTCCACTCGTCGTTCAAGTTGATCCGTTCTGGAGCCAATGTTGGCAATGTCGGATTTCAGGGAGTGGAGAGCCTGGACAGAGGTTTTAACATCCCGCATCTCCTTCAGGAGGGAGAGAAAGTCCCTGCGGATAAGGGGTGTGAGATCATCGTCTTCGGTCTCGGAATCGGAGGGGCCCTGGGGGGGTCCAGGAGCATCGGGCCTGCTCTTGGCTGGGGTGCTCTTTTTAGTAAGGAACGGTGTGAGGTCAGACCCCTGTGACTTTTTGCCGCCCTTGGGCATCGTGAACCAATGAGGAAAGGAGTGGATAAGTGGGAGGGAAGTAGAGAAAGCGCTCCAGCAGTAAGGCTCAGGACCAGGGGGGGCAGGGCGGGGGCCCTAGAGGAGCATCATGACGTGGCCAGCTGAGCAAGGCGGGTGGGACAGGGCTGGGGAGCCCCGGCAGAGAGGAGGGTCCACGTGGTCCTGTAGAGGAGCCAGGCAGTCTGAGATTGCAGAAGGCAGGGCACTCCGGAAATCCACTCCTGTCCAGGAACCGCAGGGATAAGGCCCGGACACGGACCAGCCAGGGACCGGGGCAGCACCAGGATACTCCAGCTATCCACCCCCATCCAGGATCCTTAGGAGGGGATGCCCGATCACGGACCAGCCAGCGACCGAGGCAGTACAAGGGTCAGGCGGCAGGAAAGGGGTGTCCGGCCCCAGCAGCAGCCAGGGATCCCACGGGCTCCGAGAGAGCGCTGGTGCCCTCAGTCAGGCTGGAGTAGGGGCTTTGGGGGGGTCGCAACAGGGGGGCCTCCAGCACGGGGTCCCGGGCAACAAGGATGCGACAGGGGGAGCCGAGGGCCCGCAAGAGGAGATAAGCTGAGGAGTGATCCAGCCACAGGGCGCAGCCGAAGGGACCCCCTCAGTCTCCAGGTAAATTCAGTATAGGAGGGCCGGGGAGACGACCCAGGAGGGAGAGGCAACACAGTGCAGGGCCAGGGGAGAGCGAGAGCCAGCCCCAGGACAGATCCGCAGAAGGGATGTGGCTGCTCTGCGGTTGGCGCCTCACCCAGGGCCCCCGGCGGCCGGCGCCCGCATCCAGTAAGTGCAAGGATGGAGTGAAGGGAGGGGGCAGGGGGAGCACTGCAGGGCCCGGAGATCAGCTCACCTTGGCAGGAGGGAGCGCTGCCGGAGCCGAGCGTCCCCTTCGTCCGTCCCCGGGATCTAAGATGGCCGCCGCCGCTGGGACTCCAGAGCTCCCGCGTTCGGCCAAATCAGCAGCCCTCCAGCAGCGCCGCCAGGTCCAGCAGGCAGGAGAGGTAAGCCAGCCGCAGGGGTGTAGAGCGGGAGTCCGCCGTCCGATTTTTCACGGGAGTGTGCCGCGGGCGGTGGGCAGCGCCGGTCCCAAATCGAGGCCCCAGCTTCGGAGAGGTGGATAGGCCGCAATCCACGGGAGCCAGTAGACCGGCTCCCCGATTCCGCGGCACTAATCCACCACAACAGGGGGTCCCCACAGCCGCAGGGGGTAAAGGCAGAGGGGGTATAACTTGTATGGGGATGGCAGACGAAGGTTTAATTCCACAGATAGAGTGGAGCCTCCCGTTCCTGCTGCCACTTCGTTCAGCCTCCAGGCCACGCCCTATCCCTAACTCAAACATTTTCTGAACTCCTGGGTGACCAGAAAACTTGGAGATATGAGCCCACTGTAATAACTTCGGGCGAAGCTCAACCGGAACGGACGACCTTCCTGGAGGAGGATCTAGAGAGGTGGGAGCTGCACTGATGTACACTGGATTGAGAAATAGGCTTTTTTCAAGTGAACTTTCTTCGTCATAAGCGGTCAAGGACAGAGACAACACATCTGCTTTTACATTGAGAGTTCCTGCCCAATACTTAATGATAAATGAGAATCGAGTGAAAAAGAATGCCAACCTAGCTTGACGGGGGTTAAGGCATTGAGCGGTCTTGATGTAGAGCAAATTCCCGTCATCAGTGTAGATGGTGATAGGATGCTTAGCACCTTCCAGTAAATATCTCCACTCCTCCAGGGCAGATTTTATTGCCAAATTTCCTGGTCTCCTATGGAATAGTTTTGTTCTGCAGGCGTAAATTTAGCCACATGGGTGCAATTTCCCATCCGAAGAGTACTGCTCTGACAACAACTGAGGAAGCATCTACTTCCAGAACAAAGGTCTTCTCAAGATTAGGTTGCTGAAGTACCGGAGCAGACATGAATGCCGATTTCAAACGAGAAAATGCCTCTACGGCCTCAGGAGACCATAGAATTGGGTTAGAGCCTTTCCTGGTCAGGGCGGTAATGGGTGCAACTATAGTGGAGAAACCTTTTATGAACTTCCTGTAGTAATTAGCAAAGCCCAGGAACCTTTGTACCGCTTTCAGGGAAGTGGTTGAGTCCAATCCCGGATGGCTTTAACCTTTTCCAAATCCATACGAAGCTCTGTGCCCGAGATGATGTATCCAAGGAACAGAATTGATGGTACTTTGAAGGTGCACTTAGAGAGTTTGCCATACAAATGGTTCTTACAGAGACGGTGAAGAACTTCTTTGACCTGCATCCTATGTTCTGAGTGATTTCTAGAGATCAGAATGTCGTCCAAATAGACCACTACGCTCTGGTACAGCATGTCACGAAAGATTTCATTTACAAATCCCTGGAAGACGGCAGGAGTGTTACTAAGACAGAACGGCAGTACCAAATACTCATAATGCCCGTCCCAGGTATTAAAAGTGGTCTTCCACTCGTCCCCCTGTCTAATGCGTATGAGGTTATAAACTCCCCTTAAATCAAGCTTCGTGAAGACATGGGCTCCGCGAACCTTATCAAACAGCTCCGTCATCAATGGAAATGGGTTTCTGTTCTTGATGATATCATTCAACCCACGATAGTCAATACATGGTCTTAATTCCCCATCCTTCTTCTTTACAAAAAAGAAACCAGCTCCAGCAGGAGAGGTAGAGGGGCGAATGAACCCTTTTTGGAGATTTGACTTGATATAATCTGATATAGCTTGGGTCTCTGGCAAAGACAGGGTACACGTGCGACCTTGGGGCGGCATCTTCCCAGAGATTAAATCTGTTGGACAGTCTCAAGGTCTATGGGGCGGCAATTGATCGGCAGCTTGCTCGGAAAACACGTCTGCGTATTCCTGCTAGGGCTCCGGAAGAAGTTCTTGGTCTGATTTGGAGGACACCCGCAGCGGGTAATCGGACATGAGGCAACTTGAATGACTGTAGGAGCTCCAGGATAAAATTTGCGAAGACTCCCAATCGATGTGGGGGTTATAGATCTTGAGCCAGGGTAGGCCGAGGACAAGGTCATGAGACATCTCCGGAATCACTAGAAAGTCCAGATGTTCAAGATGTAAAGCTCCCACCTGCAGCTTTATTGGCTCCGTGCGACTGTAAATAACTCCATTGGAGATTTGAGTACCATTAATAGCGGTCAGCATAATGGGTCGGTTGAGAGATTTCAACTTCAGACCCATTTCCTGGGTGCAACAGACAGAGATAAAATTCCCAGCGGCCCCGGAATCCAGCAAGGCATTGAGAGAGTTAGTGGTTGACTCAGAAAACAATAATACAGGAAGCAAATAGTCCTTTGCCGGAGAAGACTTGGTTGTGGCACCCAACTTGATTTCTCCGGAACATGCTAGGTTGGCCCGTTTCCCGGACGAGACTTGCAAAACTTAATAAAATCAGCGGCTCCACAGTAGAGACAGAGTCTTCCCTCATGACAACGCTCAGCGGCTCCGCAGTAGAGACAGAGTCTTCCCTCATGACAACGCTGGCGTTCTTCAGGGAAAAATGGGACCGATTGACTTGCATGGGTTTATCCTGACTTGGTGATGCAGCCTGTCTGGGAGGGGAGGCCGGAATTTAGGCCAATCCGTCCGGCTACGTTCACTACCACGCTCCCGCATGCGAAGGTCCACTTTGACACAGAGCAAGATTAACTCTTCAAGTTGGTCAGGCAGATACCCGGTGACCAGCTCATCCTTGAGATGATCAGACAGTCCGCTCCAGAAAGCGGTCCTGAGAGCTTCATTATTCCAGCGCAACTCTGATGCAATGGTCTGGAATTGAATTACGTATTGCCCTACGGAACGGAAGCCTTGTCGTAAATTGAGCAGTTCGGTAGAAGCTGCGGTGGACCTACCGAGCTCATCAAAAATTCTTCTGAAGGATTCTATGAAGTCTGTGTAATTGGAGACTAGTGGGTCAGAACATTCCCACAACGGAGATACCCAATCCAACGCTGAACCCTCGAGCAGGGAAATGATGTATGCCACTTTAGATCGATCCATAGGGAACTTATGTGTGAGCAGTTCAAAGTGCACCTTGCACTGGTTCAAGAAGCAGCGACAATGTTTTGGATCTCAGTTATTTCGGGATGGAGTAGGAAGCTGGAGACGAGACCTAACCACTGCCGAAGGCTAGGCACTACTGGAGACTACTACTGGAGCGGGGCTCAGAGCCTCTGAAGCCAAGGTTGCTTGTATTTGATCCAGATGACCAGATAACTCCTGGAGATACTGCATCACCTGATCATGTGCCGCCTCCTGACTTTGTACACGAGAAGCCAAACTCTGTATGGCGCTTGCTTCTGCGTTCCGATCCTCCGAGTCCATTGGGCCTGGGTATCCTGTCACAGACCTGAGCCGAGGGGATTGGGTACTTGGGGATTCTTCCGATGGTTGGGAAGAGAAACCGTAGCTGGGTCGAAATAGAGATGGACGGATGTAGGTCTTCCTCATGCAGCTTTATTAGTAACCAATGTTTGAGAACGATGCCAAAAGAACACTAAATGAAAAGATTAAATGATGATTTGAGAACGATGCTGAAGAACAGGGAATGAGGAAATGAGTGATGACTTGTGAACGATGCTCATGAACACTGAATGAAGAAATGAGTGATGATTTGTGAATGATGCTGAAAAACTTTGAATGAAGAAATGAGTGATTACTTGTGAACGATGCTGAAGAACTCTGAATGAAGAAATGAGTGATGACTTGTGAACGATGCTGAAGAACACTGAATGAAGAAATGAGTGATGACTTGGGAATGATGCTGAGAACTCTGAATGAAGAAATTAAGTCCAGTGAGAGCTGGGAAACACTCGGTAATGCTGGAAGCACTCAGAGAGCTGGTTACACACTGTAATGCTGGAAGCACTGGAACTCAGAGAGCTGGATACACACTGTAATGCTGGAAGCACTCAGAGAGCTGGATACACACTGTAATGCTGGAAGAACTGGAACTCAGAGAGCTGGAAACACACTTCCATGTACTGCAGTGTGAGCCTAGAGGTAGCTTATGCAGCGACGATACTCAGGTGCTGGGTCTCTGCCCAGCACTTCCTTTTGAATCTCCCGCCTTGCTCCTATTGGTTGTTGGGGTCATGTGACGGCCGGGGACCACCATTGGACTATTCCCAGCATGTGGTCATTGGGAACAATGGCGGTGCCCCCGGACCGAGGAAGGCAGGGACTCCGTTCCCTGCACCCTGCAAGCGGGGCCACCAGGTGTGGCCTGGAAGCAGCCCGGAGGAGAGCGGCGTGCACCAGCCGTAGGGAGAGGAAGCCAGTGGACCGGTAAGCGTGGCGGCCGCTGCTCCCGGACTTTGACAACCCCATTCCCGGAAATGGCGAGTGCGGTGGATTCCTGTGTGTGTATGTGTGTATATATATATACATATATATATATATATATATATATATATATACATATACACACCTCAAAAAAATAAAGGGAACAGTAAAATAACACATCCTAGATCTGAATGAATGGAATATTCTTATTAAATACTTTGTTCTTTACATAGTTGAATGTGCTGACAACAAAATCACACAAAAATTATCAATGGAAATCAAATTTATTAACCCATGGAGGTCTGGATTTGGAGTCACACTCAAAATTCAAGTGGAAAAACACACTACATGCTGATCCAACTTTGATGTAATATACTTAAAACAAGTCAAAATGAGGCTCAGTAGTGTGTGTGGCCTCCACGTGCCTGTATGACCTCCCTACAACGTCTGGGCATGCTCCTGATGAGGTGGCGGATGGTCTCCTGAGGGATCTCCTCCTAGACCTGGACTAAAGCGTCCGCCAACTCCTGGATAGTCTGTGGTGCAGTCTGTTGGTGGATGGAGCGAGACATGATGTCCCAGATGTGCTCAATTGGATTCAGGTCTGGGGAACGGGCGGGCCAGTCCATAGCATCAATGCCTTCGTCTTGCAGGAACTGCTGCCACACTCCAGCCACATGAGGTCTAGCATTGTCTTGCATTAGGAGGAACCCAGGGCCAATCGCACCAGCATATGGTCTCACAAGGAGTCTGAGGATCTCATCTCGTTACCTAATGGCAGTCAGGCTACCTCTGGTGAGCACATGGAGGGCTGTGCGGCCCCCCAAAGAAATGCCACCACACACCATTACTGACCCACTGCCAAACCGGTCATGCTGGAGGATGTTGCAGGCAGCAGATCGTTCTCCTTGGCGTCTCCAGACTCTGTCACGTCTGTCACATGTGCTCAGTGAGAACCTGCTTTCATCTGTGAAGAGCACAGGGCGCCAGTGGCGAATTTGCCAATCTTGGTGTTCTCTGGCAAATGCCAAACGTCCTGCACGGTGTTGGGCTGTAAGCACAACCCCCACCTGTGGACGTCGGGCCCTCATACCACCTTCATGGAGTCTGTTTCTGATCATTTGAGTAGACACATACACATTTGTGGCTTGCTGGAGGTCATTTTGCAGGGCTCTGGAAGTGCTCCTCCTGTTCCTCCTTGCACAAAGGCGCAGGTAGCGGTCCTGCTGCTGGGTTGTTGCCCTCCTACGGCCTCCTCCACGTCTCCTGATGTACTGGCCTGTCTCCTGGTAGCATCTCCATGCTCTGGACACTACGCTGACAGACACAGCAAACCTTCTTGCCACAGCTCGCATTGATGTGCCATCCTGGATGAGCTGCACTACCTGAGCCACTTGTGTGGGTTGTAGACTCCGTCTCATGCTACCATTAGAGTGAAAGCACCGCCAGCTTTCAAAAGTGACCAAAACATCAGCCAGAAAGCATAGGAGCTGAGAAGTGGTCTGTGGTCACCACCTGCAGAACAACTCCTTTATTGGGGGTGTCTTGCTAATTGCCTATAATTTCCACCTGTTGTCTATTCCATTTGCCCAACAGCATGTGAAATTGATTGTCAATCAGTGTTGCTTCCTAAGTGGACAGTTTGATTTCACAGACGTGTGATTGACTTGGAGTTACATTGTGTAAGTGTTCCCTTTATTTTTTTGAGCAGTGTGTATATATATATATATATATATATATATATAAAAATATATATAAATTCCTGTGCACACACTCTGAGCAACATTATATTCTGCCCCACGATGTAATGCCCCTTTCCCCATAATAAGCTCCCACAGTAATTCCCCTGACACCATATGAGGTCCCCACTGTAATGCTCCTGACACCATATTACCAGTGACATGCGGTGGGGTGAGGCAGAGTCTTTCCTGTCATACTAACGTTTGTGCCAGAGTTTTGACTCTGTAAAGTATATAAAAAATCCAAAGAACATGTTAGAAATATATTTTTTGTAATATTATAATCATTTTTATAGTCAAAACTCTGGAGTAAAAAGTCCATGACAGAGGAGGCACCTATTTTTTCCGCACATCTCTGATCAAAACTCACCAAATTTGCAGGAGTATATACTGCTACAACTGTGTATAATGCCCACATGTACCCTTTGGCTCATATATTGTGTGTAAATCTGGCTCTGGTGCTAGCCAGTACCTCCTCAGCCATTTAGCTCACCGCACGTCCCCACATATTACACCCCCACTGTTATGCCCCTTTCACAATATTATGCCCAATACAGTAATGCCACTGACACCATATTATACACTCACAGTAATGCCCCTGTCACCATGCTATGCCCCACAGTTATGCCAGTGTGACCATATTATATCCCAGTACCTGCTCTCAGGGGTTTTTCTCATTGTCAGAGGTTCTGCTCATTGTCAGGGGTTTTGCTCATTGTCAGGGGGATGGCCGATGCCACCAGGAGTCTGTTGTCCTGGTGGGGGCCACTTGCCCCTTTCAACCTTTTGAAAATGTCCGCTGCCTCATCAAGCATTTTAAATAACTGTCTCCTATGAGGCGGTGCCCATTTTGGGAGGGACATTTTAAATACTAGGGACCCTCTCAGTTGCGGGCAGTGTTGGGCAGCGGTGGCCGGCAGCATCCGGCCCAGGCCCTCCACTCGGCCAAGACAGTTGTGCCCCCAGCACCCCCCTATGGTGGCCCTGGCCAACAGTACATGAACAGTAATTCATCTCTTAAGGTGGTGTAGGTCTTACTCTCAGTGTTTGACTGGGGCATGAAGGGCCCACGGAGGAGGTGTGGCCAGCTGCCACAGAGGCTTGACTAGCCATTAAAGAAATCATGGTCTGGACCCCTTGAGAAATATATATATATATATATATATATATGTGTATGTATGTATGTATGTATATAGTAAATACTGTTTTGCATGCATGATAATGTACCAGATTTATAACAATGCACTGTAGAGAATACACCATAGTCAACTGCACAGTTTAGAACATGATCCCTAGAAGAGGAGGGTTTCCCCTGTGTCCCTGTTGGCCAGTCCAACCCTGGCGAGACTGCCAGAAGAGAAGGACACCCTACCACACCCCACCCAATTCCTAGTGAATGGGTGGGACAGTAGAGTGTGATGACACCATTCTTGGCAAACTACATCATCATAACCCCAATGCCATGATTCGCAGCAATGCTTCACAGGATGTAGGGCCAAATGATGCAGCAAACCTTAAACATGCACAATCAAATAGAGGGAATGACCCGTGGCGCTGAAAGAGGTGACATGTATAACATAAAAAATATATAACAACCTTAAAACGGTTAGAAGGTTCAAATTTCAGACTTCTGATGTGACTATGAGCTAGTGATGTGCACCGGGCATTTTCTGGGTTTTGTGTTTTGGTTTTGGATTTGATTCCGCGGCTGTGTTTTGGATTCTGACGCGTTTTGGCAAAACCTCCCTGAAAATTTTTTGTCGGATTCGGGTGTGATTTGGATTCGGGTGGTTTTTTTTTACAAAAAACCCTCAAAAACAGCTTAAATCATAGAATTTGGGGGTCATTTTGATCCAATAGTATTATTAACATCAATAACCATAATTTCCACTCATTTCCAGTCTATTCTGAACAACTCACAATATTATTTTTAGTCCTAAAATTTGCACTGAGGTCGCTGGATGACTAAGCTAAGCGACCCAAGTGGCCGACACAAACACCTGGCCCATCTAGGAGTGGCACTGCAGTGTCAGACAGGATGGCACTTCAAAAAATAGTCCCCAAACAGCACATGATGCAAAGAAAAAAAGAGGTGCACCAAGGTCGCTGTGTGACTAAGCTAAGCGACCCAAGTGGCCGACACAAACACCTGGCCCATCTAGGAGTGTCACTGCAGTGTCAGACAGGATGGCAGATTCAAAAAATAGTCCCAAAACAGCACATGATGCAAAGAAAAAAAGAGGTGCAATGAGGTAGCTGTGTGGCTTAGCTAAGCGACCCAAGTGGCCGACACAATACCTGGCCCATCTAGGAGTGGCACTGCAGTGTCAGACAGGATGGCAGATTTAAAAAATAGTCCCCAAACAGCACATGATGCAAAGAAAAAAAGAGGTGCACCAAGGTCGCTGGATGGTTAAGCTAAGCGACCCAAGTGGCCGACACAAACAACTGGCCCATCTAGGAGTGGCACTGCAGTGTCAGACAGGATGGCAGATTTAAAAAATAGTCCCCAAACAGCACGATGGCCAAAATGTAGTGCTTTGATTTCAACAGATTAACCACCCGTGAATCCTGGTTAAGCGAATTAAGGGCTCCATCCACAAGTCCCACATGCCTAGCGGAATCGCTGTGTTTTAGCTCCTCCTTCAATCTCTCCAGCTTTTTCTGCAAAAGCCTGATGAGGGGATTGACCTGACTCAGGCTGGCAGTGTCTGAACTGACTTCACGTGTGGCAAGTTCAAAGGGTTGCAGAACCTTGCACAACGTTGAAATCATTCTCCACTGCGCTTGAGTCAGGTGCATTCCCCCTCCTTTGCCTGTATTGCCTTTGCGGGAGGCAATACATCTACCCAGTGGGCTGTCACAGTCATATAGTCCTTAGTCTACCCTGCTCCACTTGTCCACATGTTCGTGGCTAAGTGGACATTGGGTACAACTGCATTTTTAGGACACTGGTGACTCTTTTTCTGAGGTCTGTGTACATTCTCGGTATCGCCTGCCTAAATAAATGGAACCTAGATGGTATTTGGTACCGGGGACACAGTACCTCAAGCAAATCTCTAGTTTCCTGTGAATTAACGGTGGATACCGGAAACACGTTTAACACCGCCCAGGCTGCCAAGGCCTGAGTTATCCGCTTTGCAGCAGGATGACTGCTGTGATATTTCATCTTCCTCGCAAAGGACTGTTGGACAGTCAATTGCTTACTGGAAGTAGTACAAGTGGTCTTCCGACTTCCCCTCTGGGATGACGATCGACTCCCAGCAGCAACAACAGCAGCGCCAGCAGCAGTAGGCGTTACACTCAAGGATGCATCGGAGGAATCCCAGGCAGGAGAGGACTCGTCAGACTTGACAGTGACATGGCCTGCAGGACTATTGGAGTTCCTGTCTAAGGAGGAAATTGACACTGAGGGAGTTGGTGGTGTGGTTTGCAGGAGCTTGGTTACAAGAGGAAGGGATTTAGTTGTCAGTGGACCTCTTCCGCTGTCACCCAAAGTTTTTGAACTTGTCAATGACTTCTGATGAATGCGCTCCAGGTGACGTATAAGGGAGGATGCTCCTAGGTGATTAACGTCCTTACCCCTACTTATTACAGCTTGACAAAGGCAACACACGGCTTGACAAATGTTGTCCGCATTTCTGTTAAAATAATTCCACACTGACGAGGTGATTTTTTTTGTAATTATACCAGGCATGTCAATGGCCATATTCGTCCCACGGACAACAGGTGTCTCCCAGGGTGCCTGACTTAAACAAACCACCTCACCATCAGAATCCTCCTTGTCAATTTCCTCCTCAGCGCTAGCAACACCCATATCCTCATCCTGGTGTACTTCAACAGTGACATCTTCAATTTGACTATCAGGAACTGGACTGTGGGTGCACCTTCCAGCACTTGCAGGGGGCGTGCAAGTTGTGGAAGGCGCCACCTCTTTCCGTCCAGTGTTGGGAAGGTCAGGCATCGCAACCGACACAATTGGACTCTCCTTGGGGATTTGTGATTTAGAAGAACGCACAGTTCTTTGCTGTGCTTTTGCCAGCTTAAGTCTTTTCATTTTTCTAGTGGGAGGATGAGTGCTTCCATCCTCATGTGAAGCTGACCCACTAGTCATGAGGAACATAGGAGAGGGACTCAGCCGTTCCTTGCCACTCCGTGTCGTAAATGGCATATTGGCAAGTTTACGCTTCTCCTCAGACGCTTTTAATTTAGATTTTTGGGTCATTTTACTGAAATTTTGTTTTTGGGATTTTACATGCTCTCTACTATGACATTGGGCATCGGTCTTGGCAGATGACGTTGATGGCATCTCATCGTCTCGGCCATGACTAGTGGCAGCAGCTTCAGCACGAGGTGGAAGTGGATCTTGATCTTTCCCTATTTTACCCTCCACATTTTTGTTCTCCATTTTTTAATGTGTGGAATTATATGCCAGTAACATATCAATAGCAATGGCCTACTGTACCATACTGCTATATATTATATACTGGTGGTCAGCAAAATTATGTACTGTCCTCCTACTACTGCGCACAACAACTAAAATGCACCACAGGTATGGATGGATAGTAATGATGTGCACCGGACATTTTTCGAGTTTTGTGTTTTGGTTTTGGATTCAGTTCCGCGGCCGTGTTTTGGATTCGGACGCGTTTTGGCAAAACCTCACCGAAAATTTTTTGTCGGATTCGGGTGTGTTTTGGATTCGGGTGTTTTTTTCAAATAACCCTAAAAAACAGCTTAAATCATAGAATTTGGGGGTCATTTTGATCCCATAGTATTATTAACCTCAATTACCATAATTTCCACTCATTTCCAGTCTATTCTGAACACCTCACAATATTATTTTTAGTCCTAAAATTTGCACCGAGGTCGCAGGATGGCTAAGCTAAGCGACACAAGTGGCCGACACAAACACCTGGCCCATCTAGGAGTGGCACTGCAGTGTCAGGACTAAGTTAAGCGGCCTTCCGTACCGTACTGCTATATATACTGGTGGTCACTGTGTCAGCAAACTGCAAAACTAAAATGCACCACAGGTATAGAATGTAGATGGATAGTATACTTAATGACGACACAGAGGTAGGTACAGCAGTGGCCTTCCGTACCGTACTGCTATATATACTGGTGGTCACTGTGTCAGCAAACTGCAAAACTAAAATGCACCACAGGTATAGAATGTAGATGGATAGTATACTTAATGACGACACAGAGGTAGATACAGCAGTGGCCTTCCGTACCGTACTGCTATATATACTGGTGGTCACTGTGTCAGCAAACTGCAAAACTAAAATGCACCACAGGTATAGAATGTAGATGGATAGTATACTTAATGACGACACAGAGGTAGGTACAGCAGTGGCCTTCCGTACCGTACTGCTATATATACTGGTGGTCACTGTGTCAGCAAACTGCAAAACTAAAATGCACCACAGGTATAGAATGTAGATGGATAGTATACTTAATGACGACACAGAGGTAGGTACAGCAGTGGCCTTCTGTACCATACTGCTATATATACTGGTGGTCACTGTGTCAGCAAACTGCAAAACTAAAATGCACCACAGGTGTAGAATGTAGATGGATAGTATACTCAATGACGACACAGAGGTAGGTACAGCAGTGGCCTTCCGTACCATACTGCTATATATACTGGTGGTCACTGTGTCAGTGTTAGGGTCTCCTGCTCTGTGCTGCCACGTCGTCATGGCAACCGGGAGACAAGTGCTAGTGGAGTAACCTGAGCGTAGCTGATACTCCGGTTCGGGTCTTTTGCTGTGCAGTGGTTACAGGCTCTGTGCACGGCAGGGGATCCGGTGCTGGTTTTTGTGCTCACAGTCTGTGAGGTCTGAGTGGGGCGTGGACAGCACCTGCTATATAAACCCTCTTCTCAGGTTAGGCAGATGCTGCTGAATCTTTGTTGGTTAGTCAGTTCCTGAAAGCTAGCCAGTACTGTGTAAACTTTGTATTTGTTTGTTGCTTACTGCAAATAGGCCTTGGGATTTGGTATTACACTCTGCCAATCCAGACCTAGCAGTAAGACTGGAGTCAGTCGTTTAACCTGCTGGGGTTCTTTTGCTACTCTGTGAACCTAGCAGGTTTGCGGCTGTATTCTCAGACTTGCCTGCCAAAATCCTTTCTCACTGTGCAAGGTGTTCAGGTGTCAGTTTAGTGGCAGTAAGCTGAACCAGTGCACTGCAAGTGAGGACTAGGATTGTGGAGACTCTCCTTGTGTCTATTACTCCATCTCTGACCAAGGAGTTTACTGCCACACCCGTTGGTAACCCTTTAGGGTTTTGCTGTTGCCCTTAGCAACAGCATTTCGGGTTCTCTACGTATTAAATCACAACATTTCGCTTCTTTCCATCTGAGCATTCCTAATACTAGGGAGAAACCCAGTTTCTTAGCCTTTGGGCTTCTCTGTTCACTTTGTGTTTATTTTGTTACCCTATCACCTTCTATGTATGTAATGTCATATTCCCCAGTCTGTCTGTGAGTTCATTTGTTTTGCATCCCTCTCCGTTCAGACACCAGTACATTCCTGCTGGCACTGGTGTACATAACATATTCAGTAGCCCAATACTCCTGTTGAAATTTTGTGGGAATATGGAGCATACCCCTCAAAATACTTTGCAACAGGTGGTCGATCAGGTGCAGGTCCTGACTCGACAATTTAATGATTTGTCCAATAAAATGCACACCTCGCAGGCCGCTGGCGGAGTTCCCGCAGCAGCAGTGCCTTCAGGGGTTAAGGAGCCGAAAGTAAATCTCCCGGATCGTTTTTCTGGAGATCGCTCGCAGTTCTTTTGTTTCAAGGAGAGCTGCAAGCTATATTTCCAGCTTAGGCCTCAGTCTTCTGGGTCGGAGATTCAGCGGGTGGGCATAGTGATTTCCTTGCTACAAGGAGACCCACAGGTCTGGGCATATGGGTTGCAGCCTGACTGTCCGTCGCTTAAAAGTGTTGATGCTTTTTTTAGGGCACTGGGCATGTTGTATGATGACCCTGACAATACGGCCTCAGCCGAGGCTCAGATTTCGATCCTTAAGCAAGGGCGAAGGCCAGTTGAGGTTTATTGTACGGAGTTTCGGAGGTTGGCCCATGATACCCAGTGGAATGACCCAGCCCTGAGACACCAGTACCGAAGAGGTCTTTCTAACCAGTTAAAAGACCAATTGGTACAATATCCCTTGCCTGATAGCTTGGATCAGCTCATGCAGTTATCCTTTCGGGTGGATAGACGGCTGAGAGAGCGCAGGCTTGAAAGGGAGACCGAGGTTTCCTTCTTTCCCAAGGGAACCTCAGACTCTGAGGAATTTTCCGAGGAGCCTATGCAGATTGGGGCTACCCGCCTCTCCTCGCGTGAGAAGACGCGGAGGAGACAGCAGGGGTTATGTTTGTACTGTGGGAATAAAGGTCATGTGGTAGTATCATGCCCAGAAAAGCCGGAAAACTTCAGGGCCTGAGGGTGATGGGAAATATCCTGTCAGGCCAGAAGTCAGAATTTCCCAAGAAGACTTTTATCATTCCGGTGACCTTGAAGATCCTCGGTCAAACTGTCAAGACTGAGGCCTTTGTGGACAGTGGGGCCGACGGGGTTTTTATGGACCGCCAATTCGCCCTGAAACACTCTGTTCCCTTAGTACCCTTGGCATCGGAGATTGAGATTTGTGGGTTAAACGGGGAACCATTATCCCAGGGTAAAATTACCTCTTGCACTAGCCAGATTTCTTTGTTTATTGGAGCCACACACTCTGAAAAATTGTCCTTTTATGTGACTGTCTGTACTTTTGCCCCATTGGTGTTGGGGTTACCCTGGTTAAGGGCCCACAATCCTCAATTTGACTGGGTCTCTGGGGAGATTCTTAGTTGGGGTACTGATTGTTTCAGGAGTTGCTTGAGCCTTCCAGTCAGGCTTTCGCAGCTAAATTTGCCAGGATTGCCAGGATGAAAAAAGGAAAAAAGTACTGCGCTATAAAACCAGCAGCTCCATTGAATATAAATGGTATATTTAATGTGTATATGGAGCGCTTGATAATGTGTCACTGTCTAATGCTGAAAAAGAAAAACAGGTTTAAACACAGTGGGTTAGTTGTAAACTCAGGGTGCCCTGTAATGTTTAAGCTCTTTTTTTTTTTTTTACAACTAACCCACTGTGTTTAAACCTGTTTTTCTTTTTCAGCATTAGACAGTGACACATTATCAAGCGCTCCATAAGGATTGCCAGGATGTTATGCAGATTTTGCGGACGTGTTCTCCAAAAGAGTTGCAGAGGTACTACCTCCCCATCGCCCCTATGACTGTGCCATTGATTTGTTGCCGAATGCTAAGCTTCCCAAGAGCAGGTTGTACTCCCTGTCACGTCCTGAGACTCAGGCTATGGCAGAGTACATTCAGGAGAACTTGGCTAAAGGATTTATCAGACCTTCACAGTCTCCAGTTGGGTCGGGGTTCTTCTTCGTGGGTAAAAAGGACGGTTCGTTGCGACCCTGCATCGACTTCAGGGAATTGAACCGTATCACGATTAAAAACTCATACCCACTGCCTCTCATTTCGGTCTTGTTTGACCAGCTTCGTACTGCCACCATTTTTTCTAAGATTGACCTACGCGGTGCGTACAATCTAATCCGAATAAGAGAGGGGGATGAATGGAAGACTGCCTTTAATACCCACTCAGGGCATTATGAATATTTGGTGATGCCTTTTGGGCTCTGTAATGCCCCGGCAGTCTTCCAGGACTTCATGAACGATGTGTTCAGGGAATATTTGGATAGATTCTTAGTTGTATACTTAGATGACATCCTAATCTTCTCCCATTCCCTGGAGGAACATCGGAAGCATGTACGCTTAGTCCTCCAGAAACTCAGAGACCACCGGCTTGGGGCGAAGCTGGAGAAGTGTTATGCACACCAGTGCCTGCAGGAATGTACTGGTGTTTGAACTGTTATGCAAAACAAATGGACTCACAGACAAACTGGGGAATATGACATAACGTACACAGAAGGTGATAGGGTAACAAAATACACACACAGTGAACAGAGTAGCCCAGAGGCTAAGGAACTGGGTATCTCCCTTGTATTAGAACTGCTCAGATGTAAAAAGCAAGATGTTGTGTTTTAATACGTAGAGAACCCGAAATGCTGTTGCTAAGGGCAACAGCAAAACCCTAAAGGGTTACCAACGGGTGTGGCAGTAAACTCCTTGGTCAGAGATGGAATGATAGACACAAGGAGAGCCTCCACAATCCTGATTCTCACTTGCAGTGCACAGGTTTAAGCTTACTGCCACTAAACTGACCCCTGACACCTAGCACAGTGAGACAGGATTAGACAGGCAAGTGTTAGAATACAGCCGCAAACTTGCTAAGTTCACAGAGTAATAACAGAACCCCAGCAAGCTAAACGACTGACTCCAGTCTTACTGCTAGGTCTGGATTGGCAGAGTGTAATACCAAATCCCCAGGCCTATTTGCAGTAAGCAACAAACAAATACAAAGCTACACAGTACTGGCTAACTTTCATGAACTGACTAACCAACAGAGATTCAGCAGCATCTGCTTACCCTGAAAAGAGGCCTTATAAAGCAGGTGCTGTCCACGCCCCACTCAGACCTCACAGACTGTGAGCACAAAAACCAGCACCGGATCCCCTGCCGTGCACAGAGCCTATAACCACTGCACAGCAAAAGACCCGAACCGGAGTATCAGCTGCGCTCAGGTTACTCCACTAGCACTTGTCTCCCGGTTGCCATGACGACGTGGCAGCACAGGGCAGGAGACCCTAACAGTACCCCCCCTCTGACGAGGGGTCAAAGAACCCCTACCACCGGGTTTATCGGGGAACTGCGAGAAGAAAGAGCGTATCAGTCTGGGGGCATGAAGATCACAACTGCGCACCCACGACCGCTCCTCCGGGCCATACCCCTTCCAGTGCACCAAAAATGACAGCCGACCCCGAACCACCTTGGAGTCAAGAATCCTTTCAACAACAAACTCCCTCTGGCCACGTATCAGAAGAGGGGAAGGTCTTCCACTGGAAGAAGGATTACTAATCGCCCGTTTTAAAAGGGAACAATGAAATGTTTTATTGATACCCAAAGAACGGGGCAGATCTAACTGAAATGCCACCGGATTGATAACCCTGGTGATCTTATAAGGGCCGATGAACCGGGGCCCTAACTTATGAGATGGCTGTCTCAACTTCAAATTCTTGGTAGACAACCAGACGAAGTCTCCTAATTTGAAGCTGCAGGGTCTTTTCCGCTTATCAAAAACCCTTTTGGTCACTAATGACACAGACACAAGGGCTTTCTTCACTTTCCGCCAAATACCTCTAAGGACCGAAACCACAGAGGAACCACCAGGCGTGGAGTCCAGGGGGTCAAAAGAATTGGCCTTAGGATGATGCCCATACACACAAAGGAAGGGAGAGATCCCTGTAGCAGAGTGAGCCGCGTTGTTATAGGCAAACTCCGCCATGGACAGATGAGCAACCCAGTCAGTCTGACACTTGGAGACATAACACCTGAGGAACTGCTCCAAGGACTGGTTCACCCTTTCAGTCTGCCCATTAGACTGCGGATGGTAGCCTGACGACAAGCTGACAGAAATCTGGAGATCGGAACAAAATGCCCTCCAGAATTTGGCCACAAACTGGGATCCGCGGTCAGAGACCACATCAAGTGGCAAC
Source organism: Pseudophryne corroboree (assembly GCF_028390025.1). Classification (NCBI taxonomy): domain Eukaryota; kingdom Metazoa; phylum Chordata; class Amphibia; order Anura; family Myobatrachidae; genus Pseudophryne; species Pseudophryne corroboree. The sequence goes on along the minus strand of NC_086444.1, from coordinate 612,657,457 downwards.
CCGTGGAGACGCATAACATGCAGCATAAATAATTCAGACAGGCGTCTGGCTGATGGCAGCCCAACCAGTGGAACGAAGTGCGCCATCTTCGAAAACCTGTCAACGACAACCCAGATGGCTGTCATCCCCGAGGATTTGGGCAAGTCCACCACAAAATCCATTGAAATGTGGGTCCATGGCTTAGATGGGATAGAGAGTGGATGTAATGGGCCAACAGGAACCCCTCTAGGAGTCTTATTTCGGGCACAGATGTCACATGCCCGAACCCACTGATCCACATCCTTAGCCACCGAGGGCCACCACACCGCCCTAGATAGCAACTCCCGAGTTCTGGCAATACCCGGGTGACCTGCCGACTTCTTGGCATGGAATTCCAGGAACACTCGCTGTCTTAACCTAGGAGGCACAAACAAAAGACCTACCGGAAGGTCTGGAGGAGCCTGCTCCTGTGCTCTAAGGACTAATGATAAGAGGTCCTGGGTAATGCCCACTTTAATACATGATGGGGAAACAATGGGCAACGGCTCCTCGGTGGTCTCCTGGATTGGAGCAAAACTCCGCGAGAGCGCATCAGCCTTGATGTTTTTTGACCCAGGGCGATATGTTATCAAAAAATTAAAGCGAGCAAAAAACAAAGCCCATCGTGCCTGCCTGGCATTGAGACGCTTTGCTGACTCTAAATATGCCAGATTCTTATGGTCAGTGAGAATTGAGACCACAAACTTAGCCCCCTCAAGCCAGTGTCTCCACTCCTCGAGTGCATCCTTAATAGCCAACAATTCCCGGTTACCCACGTCATAATTCATCTCGGCAGGCGAAAATTTACGGGAAAAGTAAGCACAGGGATGAAGGCGATTATCAGACACTCCCATCTGAGAAAGCACTGCCCCAATACCCATCTCAGAGGCATCCACCTCCACCACAAAAGGACGCTCTGGATCTGGGTGTCGCAGCACCTTGGCCGAAACAAATGCCCTTTTGAGACGGGCAAAAGCCGCTTTAGCCTCACAAGACCAGTGAGCAACATCCGCCCCTTTCTTAGTGAGTGCCACCAAGGGCGCCACTATAGACGAAAATCCAGCGATAAATCGTCTATAAAAATTCGCAAAGCCCAGGAAACGCTGAAGCGCCTTCAAACTAGTGGGCTGCACCCAATCCAGGACTGCCTGTACCTTGGAACCCTCCATTTGGAAACCTTCTGGGGAGATAATATATCCTAGAAAATGCGATTTGCTGAACTTCAAATTCGCACTTCTCCAGCTTCGCCCCAAGCCGGTGGTCTCTGAGTTTCTGGAGAACTAAGCGTACATGCTTCCGATGTTCCTCCAGGGAATGGGAGAAGATTAGGATGTCATCTAAGTATACAACTAAGAATCTATCCAAATATTCCCTGAGCACATCATTCATGAAATCCTGGAAGACTGCCGGGGCATTACAGAGCCCAAAAGGCATCACCAAATATTCATAATGCCCTGAGTGGGTATTAAAGGCAGTCTTCCATTCATCCCCCTCTCTTATTCGGATTAGATTGTACGCACCGCGTAGGTCAATCTTAGAAAAAATGGTGGCAGTACGAAGCTGGTCAAACAAGACCGAAATGAGAGGCAGTGGGTATGAGTTTTTAATCGTGATACGGTTCAATTCCCTGAAGTCGATGCAGGGTCGCAACGAACCGTCCTTTTTACCCACGAAGAAGAACCCCGACCCAACTGGAGACTGTGAAGGTCTGATAAATCCCTTAGCCAAGTTCTCCTGAATGTACTCTGCCATAGCCTGAGTCTCAGGACGTGACAGGGAGTACAACCTGCTCTTGGGAAGCTTAGCATTTGGCAACAAATCAATGGCACAGTCATAGGGGCGATGGGGAGGTAGTACCTCTGCAACTTTTTTGGAGAACACGTCCGCAAAATCTGCATAACACCCTGGCAATCCTGGCAAACTTAGCTGCGAGAGCCTGACTGGAAGGCTCAAGCAACTCCTGAAACAATCAGTACCCCAACTAAGAATCTCCCCAGAGACCCAGTCAAATTGAGGATTGTGGGCCCTTAACCAGGGTAACCCCAACACCAATGGGGCAAAAGTACAGACAGTCACATAAAAGGACAACTCCTCAGAGTGTGTGGCTCCAATAAACAAAGAAATCTGGCTAGTGCAAGAGGTAATTTTACCTTGGGATAATGGTTCCCCGTTTAACCCACAAATCTCAATTTCCGATGCCAAGGGTACTAAGGGAACAGAGTGTTTTAGGGCGAATTGGCGGTCCATAAAAACCCCGTCGGCCCCACTGTCCACAAAGGCCTCAGTCTTGACAGTTTGACCGAGGATCTTCAAGGTCACCGGAATGATAAAAGTCTTCTTGGGAAATTCTGACTTCTGGCCTGACAGGATATTTCCCATCACCCTCAGGCCCTGAAGTTTTCCGGCTTTTCTGGGCATGATACTACCACATGACCTTTATTCCCACAGTACAAACACAACCCCTGCTGTCTCCTCCGCATCTTCTCACGCGAGGAGAGGTGGGTAGCCCCAATCTGCATAGGCTCCTCAGAAAATTCCTCAGAGTCTGAGGTTCCCTTGGGAAGGAAGGAAATCTCAGTCTCCCTTTCAAGCCTACGCTCTCTCAGCCGTCTATCCACCCGGATGGATAACTGCATGAGCTGATCCAAGCTATCAGGCAAGGGATATTGTACCAGTTGGTCCTTTATCTGGTTAGAAAGACCTCTTCGGTACTGGTGTCTCAGGGCTGGGTCATTCCACTGGGTATCATGGGCCAACCTCCGAAACTCCGTACAGTAAACCTCAACTGGCCTTCGCCCTTGCTTAAGGATCGAAATCTGAGCCTCGGCTGAGGCCGTCTTGTCAGGGTCATCATACAACATGCCCAGTGCCGTAAAAAAAGCATCAACACTTTTAAGCGACGGACAGTCAGGCTGCAACCCATATGCCCAGACCTGTGGGTCTCCTTGTAGCAAGGAAATCACTATGCCCACCCGCTGAATCTCCGACCCAGAAGACTGAGGCCTAAGCCGGAAGTATAGCTTGCAGCTCTCCTTGAAACAAAAGAACTGCGAGCGATCTCCAGAAAAACGATCCGGGAGATTTACTTTCGGCTCCTTAACCCCTGCAGGTGCTGCTGCTGCGGGAGCTCCGCCAGCAGCCTGGGAGGTGTGCATTTTAATGGACAAATCATTAAATTGCCGAGTCAGGACCTGCACCTGATCGACCACCTGTTGCAACGTATTTTGAGGGGTATGCTCCATATTCCCACAAAATTTCAACAGGAGTATTAGGCTGCTGAATATGTTATGCACACCAGTGCCTGCAGGAATGTACTGGTGTTTGAACTGTTATGCAAAACAAATGGACTCACAGACAAACTGGGGAATATGACATAACGTACACAGAAGGTGATAGGGTAACAAAATACACACACAGTGAAACAGAGAAGCCCAGAGGCTAAGGAACTGGGTATCTCCCTTGTATTAGAACTGCTCAGATGTAAAAAGCAAGATGTTGTGTTTTAATACGTAGAGAACCCGAAATGCTGTTGCTAAGGGCAACAGCAAAACCCTAAAGGGTTACCAACGGGTGTGGCAGTAAACTCCTTGGTCAGAGATGGAATGATAGACACAAGGAGAGCCTCCACAATCCTGATTCTCACTTGCAGTGCACAGGTTTAAGCTTACTGCCACTAAACTGACCCCTGACACCTAGCACAGTGAGACAGGATTAGACAGGCAAGTGTTAGAATACAGCCGCAAACTTGCTAAGTTCACAGAGTAATAACAGAACCCCAGCAAGCTAAACGACTGACTCCAGTCTTACTGCTAGGTCTGGATTGGCAGAGTGTAATACCAAATCCCCAGGCCTATTTGCAGTAAGCAACAAACAAATACAAAGCTACACAGTACTGGCTAACTTTCATGAACTGACTAACCAACAGAGATTCAGCAGCATCTGCTTACCCTGAAAAGAGGCCTTATAAAGCAGGTGCTGTCCACGCCCCACTCAGACCTCACAGACTGTGAGCACAAAAACCAGCACCGGATCCCCTGCCGTGCACAGAGCCTATAACCACTGCACAGCAAAAGACCCGAACCGGAGTATCAGCTGCGCTCAGGTTACTCCACTAGCACTTGTCTCCCGGTTGCCATGACGACGTGGCAGCACAGGGCAGGAGACCCTAACAAGAAGTGCGAATTTGAAGTTCAGCAAATCGCATTTCTAGGATGTATTATCTCCCCAGAAGGTTTCCAAATGGAGGGTTCCAAGGTACAGGCAGTCCTGGATTGGGTGCAGCCCACTAGTTTGAAGGCGCTTCAGCGTTTTCTGGGCTTTGCGAATTTTTATAGACGATTTATCGCTGGATTTTCGTCTATAGTGGCGCCCTTGGTGGCACTCACTAAGAAAGGGGCGGATGTTGCTCACTGGTCTCGTGAGGCCAAAGCGGCTTTTGCCCGTCTCAAAAGGGCATTTGTCTCGGCCAAGGTGCTGCGACACCCAGATCCAGAGCGTCCTTTTGTGGTGGAGGTGGATGCCTCTGAGATGGGTATTGGGGCAGTGCTCTCTCAGATGGGGGTGTCTGATAATCGCCTTCATCCCTGTGCTTACTTTTCCCGTAAATTTTCGCCTGCCGAGATGAATTATGACGTGGGTAACCGGGAATTGTTGGCTATTAAGGATGCACTCGAGGAGTGTAGACACTGGCTTGAGGGGGCTAAGTTTGTGGTCTCAATTCTCACCGACCATAAGAATTTGGCATATTTAGAGTCAGCGAAGCGCCTCAATGCCAGGCAGGCACGATGGGCTTTGTTTTTTGCTCGCTTTAATTTTTTTATAACATATCGCCCTGGGTCAAAAAAACATCAAGGCTGATGCGCTCTCGCGGAGTTTTGCTCCAATCCAGGAGACCACCGAGGAGCCATTGCCCATTGTGTCCCCATCATGTATTAAAGTGGGCATTACCCAGGACCTCTTGTCATTAGTCCTTAGAGCACAGGAGCAGGCTCCTCCAGACCTTCCGGTAGGTCTTTTGTTTGTGCCTCCTAGGTTAAGACAGCGAGTGTTCCTGGAATTCCATGCCAAGAAGTCGGCAGGTCACCCGGGTATTGCCAGAACTCGGGAGTTGCTATCTAGGGCGGTGTGGTGGCCCTCGGTGGCTAGGGATGTGGATCAGTGGGTTCGGGCATGTGACATTACATCCACTCTCTATTCCGTCTAAGCCATGGACCCACATTTCAATGGATTTTGTGGTGGACTTGCCCAAATCCTCGGGGATGACAGCCATATAGGTTGTCGTTGACAGGTTTTCGAAGATGGCGCACTTCGTTCCATTGGTTGGGCTGCCATCGGTCAGACGCCTGTCTGAATTATTTATGCTGCATGTTGTGCGCCTCCACGGGTTGCCACTTGATGTGGTCTCTGACCGCGGATCCCAGTTTGCAGCCAAATTCTGGAGGGCATTTTGTTCCGATCTCCAGATTTCTGTCAGCTTGTCGTCAGGCTACCATCCGCAGTCTAACGGGCAGACTGAAAGGGTGAACCAGTCCTTGGAGCAGTTCCTCAGGTGTTATGTCTCCAAGTGTCAGACTGACTGGGTTGCTCATCTGTCCATGGCGGAGTTTGCCTATAACAACGCGGCTCACTCTGCTACAGGGATCTCTCCCTTCCTTTGTGTGTATGGGCATCATCATTTGGCCAATTCTTTTGACCCCCAGGACTCCACGCCTGGTGGTTCCTCTGTGGTTTCGGTCCTTAGAGGTATTTGGAGGAAAGTGAAGAAAGTCCTTGTGTCTGTGTCATTAGTGACCAAAAGGGTTTTTGATAAGCGGAAAAGACCCTGCAGCTTCAAATTAGGAGACTTCGTCTGGTTGTCTACCAAGAATTTGAAGTTGAGACAGCCATCTCATAAGTTAGGCCCCCGGTTCATCGATCCTTATAAGATCACTAGGGTTATCAATCCGGTGGCATTTCAGTTAGATCTACCCCGTTCTTTGGGTATCAATAAAACATTTCATAGTTCCCTTTTAAAACGGGCGATTTGTAATCCTTCTTCCAGTGGAAGACCTTCCCCTCTTCTGATACGTGGCCAGAGGGAGTTTGTTGTTGAAAGGATTCTTGACTCCAAGATGGTTCGGGGTAGGCTGTAATTTTTGGTGCACTGGAAGGGGTATGGCCCGGAGGAGCGGTCGTGGGTGCGCAGTTGTGATCTTCATGCCCCCAGACTGTTACGCTCTTTCTTCTCGCAGTTCCCCGATAAACCCGGTGGTAGGGGTTCTTTGACCCCTCGTCAGAGGGGGGGTACTGTTAGGGTCTCCTGCTCTGTGCTGCCACGTCGTCATGGCAACCGGGAGACAAGTGCTAGCGGAGTAACCTGAGCGTAGCTGATACTCCGGTTCGGGTCTTTTGCTGTGCAGTGGTTACAGGCTCTGTGCACGGCAGGGGATCCGGTGCTGGTTTTTGTGCTCACAGTCTGTGAGGTCTGAGTGGGGCGTGGACAGCACCTGCTATATAAACCCTCTTCTCAGGTTAGGCAGATGCTGCTGAATCTTTGTTGGTTAGTCAGTTCCTGAAAGCTAGCTAGTACTGTGTAAACTTTGTATTTGTTTGTTGCTTACTGCAAATAGGCCTTGGGATTTGGTATTACACTCTGCCAATCCAGACCTAGCAGTAAGACTGGAGTCAGTCGTTTAACCTGCTGGGGTTCTTTTGCTACTCTGTGAACCTAGCAAGTTTGCGGCTGTATTCTCAGACTTGCCTGCCAAAATCCTTTCTCACTGTGCAAGGTGTTCAGGTGTCAGTTTAGTGGCAGTAAGGTGAACCAGTGCACTGCAAGTGAGGACTAGGATTGTGGAGACTCTCCTTGTGTCTATTACTCCATCTCTGACCAAGGAGTTTACTGCCACACCCGTTGGTAACCCTTTAGGGTTTTGCTGTTGCCCTTAGCAACAGCATTTCGGGTTCTCTACGTATTAAATGCACAACATCTCGCTTCTTTCCATCTGAGCATTCCTAATACTAGGGAGACACCCAGTTTCTTAGCCTTTGGGCTTCTCTGTTCACTTTGTGTTTATTTTGTTACCCTATAACCTTCTATGTATGTAATGTAATATTCCCCAGTCTGTCTGTGAGTTCATTTGTTTTGCATCCCTCTCCGTTCAGACACCAGTACATTCCTGCTGGCACTGGTGTGCATAACAGTCAGCAAACTGCAAAACTAAAATGCATCACAGGTATAGAATGTAGATGGATAGTATACTTAATGACGACACAGAGGTAGGTACAGCAGTGGCCTTCCGTACCGTACTGCTATATATACTGGTGCTCACTGTGTCAGCAAACTGCAAAACTAAAATGCACCACAGGTATAGAATGTAGATGGATAGTATACTTAATGACGACACAGAGGTAGGTACAGCAGTGGCCTTCCGTACCGTACTGCTATATATACTGGTGGTCACTGTGTCAGCAAACTGCAAAACTAAAATGCACCACAGGTATAGAATGTAGATGGATAGTATACTTAATGACGACACAGAGGTAGGTACAGCAGTGGCCTTCCGTACCGTACTGCTATATATACTGGTGGTCACTGTGTCAGCAAACTGCAAAACTAAAATGCACCACAGGTATAGAATGTAGATGGATAGTATACTTAATGACGACACAGAGGTAGGTACAGCAGTGGCCTTCCGTACCGTACTGCTATATATACTGGTGGTCACTGTGTCAGCAAACTGCAAAACTAAAATGCACCACAGGTATAGAATGTAGACGGATAGTATACTTAATGACGACACAGAGGTAGGTACAGCAGTGGCCTTCCGTACCGTACTGCTATATATAGTATACTGGTAGTCACTATGTCAGCAAACTGCACAACTGAAATGCACCACAGGTATAGAATCTAGATGGATAGTATACTTAATGACGACACAGAGGTAGGTACAGCAGTGGCCTACTGTACTGTAATGCTATATATTATATACTGGTGGTCACTGGTCAGCAAAACTCTGCACTGTACTCCTCCTATATAATATTATACTGGTGGTCCCCAGTAGTGATGAGCGGGTTCGGATCCTCGGGATCCGACCCGCCCGAACTTCACCTTTTTTTTACACGGGTCCGAGCGACTCGGATCCTCCCGCCTTGCTCGGTTAACCCGAGTGCGCCCGAACGTCATCATCCCGCTGTCGGATTCTCGCGAGATTCGGATTCTATATAAGGAGCCGCGCGTCGCCGCCATTTTCACACGTGCATTGAGATTGATAGGGAGAGGACGTGGCTGGCGTCCTCTCCGTTATATTAGAAAAGAACAGAGTAAACTGAGTGACTTAGTTATGTGGGGAGGATTGGGGACGGGGAGCAGCTGTTAGGGAGTACAGTGCAGGGTTTACCACCAGTGAGTTAGTTTAATCCTTTGTTTCTCTGCCTGAAAAAAACGCTCCACCATATCTGTGCTCAGTGTGCTGCACTGCTGCATGATATATCTGTGCTGAGTGCACTGCTCACACTGCCTAATTGTGGGGACTGGGGAGCAGTTATAGCAGGAGTACAGTGCACAGTTTTGCTGACAGTGATCACCAGTCCAGTATACGTTTGTCTGCCTGAAAAACACTCCTGTGGTGTTTTTTTTTTCTTCATACTAGTTTAGCAGTCTGCTGACAGTGTCCACCAGGTTAGTTATATACAGTATATTATATATATAAGCAGTACGGTAGGCCACGGCTGTACCTACCTCTGTGTCGTCAGTGCACTCGTCGTCCATAAGTAATATAATACTATACTTACTATCCATCCATCTACATTGTATACCTACCTGTGGTGGGTTTTTTTTTCTTCATACTAGTTTAGCAGTCTGCTGATAGTGTCCACCAGGTCCGTTATATACAGTATATTATATATATATAAGCAGTACGGTAGGCCACGGCTGTACCTACCTCTGTGTCTTCAGTGCACTCGTCGTCCATAAGTAATATAATACTATACTTACTATCCATCCATCTACATTGTATACCTACCTGTGGTGTTTTTTTTTTCTTCATACTAGTTTAGCAGTCTGCTGACAGTGTCCACCAGGTCCGTTATATACAGTATATTATATATATAAGCAGTACGGTAGGCCACGGCTGTACCTACCTCTGTGTCGTCAGTGCACTCGTCGTCCATAAGTAATATAATACTATACTTACCATCCATCTACATTGTATACCTACCTGTGGTGGTTTTTTTTTCCTTCATACTAGTTTAGCAGTCTGCTGACAGTGTCCACCAGGTCCGTTATATACAGTATATTATATATATAAGCAGTACGGTAGGCCACGGCTGTACCTACCTCTGTGTCGTCAGTGCACTCGTCGTCCATAAGTAATATAATACTATACTATCCATCCATCTACATTGTATACCTACATGTGGTGTTTTTTTTTTTCTTCATACTAGTTTAGCAGTCTGCTGACAGTGTCCACCAGGTCCGTTATATACAGTATATTATATATATAAGCAGTACGGTAGGCCACGGCTGTACCTACCTCTGTGTCGTCAGTGCACTTGTCGTCCATAAGTAATATAATACTATACTATCCATCCATCTACATTGTGGGGGTCATTCCGAGTCGTTCGCTCAGTAATTTTCTTCGCATCGCAGCGTTTTTCAGCTTAGTGCGCATGCGCAATGTTCGCACTGCGACTGCGCCAAGTAATTTTGCTATGAAGATAGTTTTTTTACTCACGGCTTTTTCTTCGCTCCGGCGATCGTAGTGTGATTGACAGGAAATGGGTGTTACTGGGCGGAAACACGGCGTTTTATGGGCGTGTGGATAAAAACGCTACCGTTTCCGGAAAAAACGCGGGAGTGGCTGGAGAAACGGAGGAGTGTCTGGGCGAACGCTGGGTGTGTTTATGACGTCAAACCAGGAACGACAAGCAGTGAACTGATCGCAGATGCCGAGTAAGTCTGAAGCTACTCTGAAACTGCTAAGTAGTTTGTAATCGCAATATTGCGAATACATCGTTCGCAATTTTAAGAAGCTAAGATTCACTCCCAATAGGCGGCGGCTTAGCGTGTGTAACTCTGCTAAAATCGCCTTGCGAGCGAACAACTCGGAATGAGGGCCTGTATACCTACCTGTGGTGGTTTTTTTTTTCTTCATACTAGTTTAGCAGTCTGCTGACAGTGTCCACCAGGTCCGTTATTATTATACAGTATATTATATATATATAGCAGTACGGTAGGCCACGGCTGTACCTACCTCTGTGTCGTCAGTCACTCGTCCTCCATAAGTAATATAATACTATACTATCCATCCATCTACATTGTATACCTGTGGTGGCTTTTAGTTGTGCGCATTAAAATATGGAGAACAAAAATGTGGAGGTTAAAAAAATAGGGAAAGATCAAGATCCACTTCCACCTCGTGCTGAAGCTGCTGCCACTAGTCATGGCCGAGACGATGAAATCCGATCAACGTCGTCTGCCAAGGCCGATGCCCAATGTCATAGTACAGAGCATGTAAAATCCAAAACACAAAAGATCAGTAAAAAAATTACCCAAAAATCAAAATTAAAAGCGTCTGAGGAGAAGCGTAAACTTGCCAATATGCCATTTACGACACGGAGTGGCAAGGAACGGCTGAGGCCCTGGCCTATGTTCATGGCTAGTGGTTCAGCTTCACATGAGGATGGAAGCACTCATCCTCTCGCTAGAAAAAAGAAAAGACTTGCGGCAAAAGCACAGCAAAGAACTGTGCGTTCTTCGAAATCCCAAATCCCAAAGGAGAGTCCAATTGTGTCGGTTGCGATGCCTGACCTTCCCAACACTGGACGGGAAGAGCTTGCGCCTTCCACCATTTGCACGCCCCCTGCAAGTGCTGGAAGGAGCACCCGCAGTCCAGTTCCTGATAGTCAAATTGAAGATGTCACTGTTGAAGTACACCAGGATGAGGATATGGGTGTTGCTGGCGCTGGGGAGGAAATTGACAAGGAGGATTCTGATGGTGAGGTGGTTTGTTTAAGTCAGGCACCCGGGGAGACACCTGTTGTCCGTGGGAGGAATATGGCCATTGACGTGCCTGGTCAAAATACAAAAAAAATCAGCTCTTCAGTGTGGAATTATTTCAACAGAAATGCAGACAACTGGTGTCAAGCCGTGTGTTGCCTTTGTCAAGCTGTAATAAGTAGGGGTAAGGACGTTAACCACCTAGGAGCATCCTCCCTTATACGTCACCTGGAGCGCATTCATCAGAAGTCATTGACAAGTTCAAAAACTTTGGGTGACAGCGGAAGCAGTCCACTGACAACTAAATCCCTTCCTCTTGTAACCAAGCTCGCGCAAACCACACCACCAACTCCCTCAGTGTCAATTTCCTCCTTACCCAGGAAAGCCAATAGTCCTGCAGGCCATGTCACTGGCAAGTCTGACGAGTCCTCTCCTGCCTGGGATTCCTCCGATGCATCCTTGAGTGTAACGCCTACTGCTGCTGGCGCTGCTGTTGTTGCTGCTGGGAGTCGATCGTCATCCCAGAGGGGAAGTCGTAAGACCACTTGTACTACTTCCAGTAAGCAATTGACTGTCCAACAGTCCTTTGCGAGGAAGATGAAATATCACAGCAGTCATCCTGTTGCAAAGCGGATAACTGAGGCCTTGACAACTATGTTGGTATTAGACGTGCATCCAGTATCCGCCGTTAGTTCACAGGGAACTAGACAATTGCTGGAGGTAGTGTGCCCCAGTTACCAAATACCATCTAGGTTCCACTTCTCTAGGCAGGCGATACCGAGAATGTACACGGACGTCAGAAAAAGACTCACCAGTGTCCTAAAAAATGCAGTTGTACCCAATGTCCACTTAACCACGGACATGTGGACAAGTGGAGCAGGGCAGACTCAGGACTACATGACTGTGACAGCCCACTGGGTAGATGTATTGCCTCCCGCTGCAAGAACAGCAGCGGCGGCACCAGCAGCAGCATCTCGCAAATGCCAGCTCGTTCCTAGGCAGGCTACGCTTTGTATCACCGCTTTCCAGAATACGCACACAGCTGAAAACCTCTTACGGCAACTGAGGAAGATCATCGCAGAATGGCTTACCCCAATTGGACTCTCCTGGGGATTTGTGGCATCGGACAACGCCAGCAATATTGTGCGTGCATTACATCTGGGCAAATTCCAGCACGTCCCATGTTTTGCACATACCTTGAATTTGGTGGTGCAGAATTATTTAAAAAACGACAGGGGCGTGCAAGAGATGCTGTCGGTGGCCAGAAGAATTGCGGGCCACTTTCGGCGTACAGGCACCGCGTACAGAAGAATGGAGCACCACCAAAAACACCTGAACCTGCCCTGCCATCATCTGAAGCAAGAGGTGGTAACGAGGTGGAATTCAACCCTCTATATGCTTCAGAGGATGGAGGAGCAGCAAAAGGCCATTCAAGCCTATACATCTGCCCACGATATAGGCAAAGGAGGTGGAATGCACCTGTCTCAAGCGCAGTGGAGAATGATTTCAACGTTGTGCAAGGTTCTGCAACCTTTTGAACTTGCCACACGTGAAGTCAGTTCAGACACTGCCAGCCTGAGTCAGGTCATTCCCCTCATCAGGCTTTTGCAGAAGAAGCTGGAGGCATTGAAGGAGGAGCTAAAACAGAGCGATTCCGCTAGGCATGTGGGACTTGTGGATGGAGCCCTTCATTCGCTTAACCAGGATTCACGGGTGGTCAATCTGTTGAAATCAGAGCACTACAATTTGGCCACCGTGCTCGATCCTAGATTTAAAACCTACGTTGTGTCACGATCCGGGTATCTGGACGCCATTTCTTACCTATCAGATGCCTCCTAAGGCTGGCTCAGCGCTCCAGGACCGGATCCCATCTGTTATCCTGATATGCACATTCCCGCATCCTCTCCTGTCTCTCTGGACGCAGTCACAGTAACGCCTTATACATCTGGCATGGCGTCTCCCGCGGCCTCCGCCGCCGTCCCTGAGCTTCTGCATTCAGAGTGGCGATTACGTCAGCCGCGGCCTCCGCTGTGTCCGCGTGGTCGGATGTGCATCTGTCATCCTGGCGTCTCCTGTCTCCGGTGGCCGGCGCCGCCATTACTGTTTTCCAGACCACATGGATTACAATCCAAACTTCCCTCCAAGTGTCTGCATGGGCGCAGCCATCTTGGATTCTGTCAGCTGATCATTCCTACCAATCCGTTGTCAGTATTATTAATTTGCATAATTGCCTAGCCAATGCCTTCCTTGCTGCAGGTATAAATAGGTTGTGCCTGAGCAAGGAAGGCGTCAGTGCTTTGGTTGTCAAACCTAGTTCCAGTTTGTCTCTCTTCTGTGAATGTCTTCCAGGTTCCAGCTCCTGTCTCCAGACTTCTGCTATAGAGACCCGCACCAGCATTCCATCTGCGGTGTAGCCTGACTCTCCGATCCATTCTGGACTCACCTGTTTCCAGCTACAACATCACCTGCTTCCAGCTCAGCTTCCAGCAGTGTACAGCTTCTCTTAAAGGGCCGGTGTCCTTTCTGCAGTTTACCACTCTCCACCGGTATTGTTATTTCTCCGCTCTCAAATTCTACATTTCATCTACTTTGCATCGCTCTCAAGCTTTATTTATTATTTAACTGGTTCCAGCCAGTATCCACTCCGTGCCAACACCTGTCTGGTTCTAACCAGTACCCACAGCAGCATTTTATCTACAGCAGTCCAGCTTTCCCTGGAACACCAGCTGGTACGACCCTGGGCTTTCCTCATTGCTACAGTTGAGCCTGGTAAGGACTTTCCAACTTGCAGATAATAAGAACTGTCTCATACCACCAGAGCTCTGTGGCCCCTGCCACCCTGTAGTACCCAGGAACTGTATTATTATTTCTCTGCTGATTTTTATGTTACTTTTTACTGCTACTGTGATGCATGGAGTTTGTCATAAATAAATATCATTGACTTTTACTCAAGTTGTCGTGGTCACGCCTTCGGGCGGTTTCTCTTCATGTTACTTACATGTCCAGGGGTCTGATACAACCTCCCAGGTTCCGGTACATCTCAGCCCCTACAACTGAGGCTGCCTTCCGTCAGCTCAGGCCCTCAGTTGTGACAGTAAGCACTGACCAAATGAATCCAGCCGGAGACCAGGATCAAGCGGCCAGGCCGATGCAAGAACTGGCAGCCCGACTTGAACATCAGGAGGCTGCACAGGGCCACATCATCCGCTGTCTCCAGGATCTCTCTACTCGGCTGGATGGGATTCAGACAACTCTCCGTGGATCAGGCGCATCTGGGGCGTCAACCACAGTGACTCCAACTATAACCCCACCCACCTTACCCGTTTCTGCTCCACGTCTTCATCTTCCAACGCCAGCAAAATTTGACGGATCTCCAAGATTCTGCAGGGGATTTCTCAACCAGTGTGAGATTCAGTTTGAGCTACAACCTGGCAATTTTCCCAGTGACCGTACAGAAATTGCCTACATCATCTCACTTCTCAGTGGCTCAGCCCTTGACTGGGCATCACCGTTATGGGAGAGGTCCGACACCCTGCTATCTTCTTACACTGCATTCGTGTCAACATTCAGGCGCATCTTCGACGAGCCAGGCCGGGTAACTTCAGCTTCGTCTGAGATTCTCCGTTTACGCCAGGGATCACATACTGTAGGACAATATCTTATACAGTTCCAGATCCTGGCATCTGAACTGGCATGGAACGACGAGGCCCTGTATGCTGCATTCTGGCATGGTTTATCCGAGCGTATTAAAGATGAGTTAGCTACCAGAGACTTACCCTCCAAGTTAGATGAGCTAATCTCACTTTGTACGAAAGTTGATTTACGTTTCAGAGAGAGAGCAACTGAGCGTGGAAGATCATCTGCTCCAAAATCTTCTGCTCCTCCTCCTCGCCAACTGTCACCATCTAAAGATGAACCCATGCAAATTGGCCATTCCCGTTTAACTCCTGCTGAGCGCCGAAGACGTCTCTCTGAGTCTCTCTGTCTGTATTGTGCAGCCCCGTCTCACACCATCAATGCCTGTCCCGAACGTCCGGGAAAACTCCAAACCCTAGCTCGCCCAGGAGAGGGCCGGCTAGGAGTAATGATCTCCTCTTCATCTCCTCATGATTGTAATCTCCCAGTGTCGCTCCAAATTGCTCAACGTTATCGGAACGTCATTGCCCTCCTGGATTCCGGAGCAGCTGGGAACTTTATTACCGAAGCCTATGTTAAACGGTGGTCCCTACCCA
The DNA here is from genome assembly GCF_028390025.1 of Pseudophryne corroboree. NCBI lineage: Eukaryota > Metazoa > Chordata > Amphibia > Anura > Myobatrachidae > Pseudophryne > Pseudophryne corroboree. Next base: position 612,642,229 of record NC_086444.1, on the reverse strand, counting down.
CCGAGAGACTTCCTTCCTCCTTTTCCTTAACTGCCGTGGATGGCAGTAAAATTTTTGATACAGTTATTGCTCTAAGGACTCTACCAGTTCGTCTGAGAGTGGGAGTTCTTCATTCCGAACTTATTTCACTTTTAGTGATTCCAAGAGCCACACATCCTGTGGTCCTGGGCCTTCCATGGCTCCGTCTTCACAATCCTACAATTGATTGGACGACTACGCAAATCCTGGCATGGGGTCCCTCCTGTGCTGAGACATGTTTGTTTAAAGTGTTGCCTGTCTGTTCTTCCTCCCCCAGGTCGTCTGATGTTCCACCTCCTCCATATCAAGATTTCACGGATGTGTTCAGTAAAGCTTCTGCTGATATCCTTCCTCCTCATAGAGAATGGGACTGCCCGATTGATCTCGTTCCAGGGAAGGTTCCACCTCGAGGCCGAACTTATCCGTTGTCTCTGCCCGAGACGTATTCTATGGAGGAATACATTAAAGAGAACCTAGCAAAGGGGTTCATTCGACCTTCTTCTTCTCCAGCCGGCGCAGGCTTCTTTTTTGTAAAAAAGAAAGATGGTGGTCTGCGGCCGTGCATCGACTACAGAGGTTTGAACGACATTACCATCAAGAACCGCTATCCTTTACCCCTGATTACTGAGCTCTTTGACAGAGTTAGCGGAGCTACCATCTTTACAAAGCTGGACTTGAGAGGTGCATACAATCTCATCCGGATCCGTGAGGGTGACGAGTGGAAGACCGCATTTAACACCCGTGATGGACATTATGAGTACCTCGTCATGCCCTTCGGATTGAGCAATGCTCCAGCTGTCTTCCAGCATTTCGTCAATGAGATCTTCAGAGACATTCTATACCGTCATGTCGTGGTCTATCTAGATGATATCCTCATTTTTGCCAACAATTTAGAGGAACATCGTTTTTGGGTAAAGGAGGTTCTGTCCCGTCTCCGTGTCAATCATCTCTATTGCAAATTAGAGAAATGCGTCTTTGAAGTCAAATCCATTCCGTTTCTAGGGTACATTGTGTCCGGTTCCGGACTAGAGATGGATCCTGAGAAACTACAAGCAATCCAGAATTGGCCGGTACCCTTAACCCTCAAAGGGGTCCAGAGGTTCTTAGCGTTCGCCAATTATTACCGAAAGTTTATACGAGACTTTTCCACCATTGTGGCGCCTATTACTGCTTTCACCAAGAAGGGTGCTAACCCGTCCAAGTGGTCTGAAGAAGCCATGCAAGCTTTTCATCTTTTAAAACAGAGGTTCATCTCTGCGCCTGTCCTGAAACAGCCTGACATCGACTCTCCTTTCATCATAGAGGTGGATGCCTCCTCCGTTGGAGTAGGAGCGGTGTTATCTCAGAGGGCTAAAGATGGCCATTTACATCCTTGCAGTTTCTTCTTACGAAAGTTCTCCCCAGCGGAGCGCAACTATGCCATTGGCGACCAGGAGTTGCTAGCCATCAAGCTCGCTCTAGAGGAGTGGAGATATCTGTTGGAGGGAGCTTCTCATTCAATCACCATCCTTACAGACCACAAGAACCTTCTATATCTGAAAGGCGCACAATGTCTCAACCCTCGTCAGGCCAGATGGGCACTTTTCTTTTCCAGGTTCGACTTTAAACTCCAGTTCTGTCTGGGCTCTCAGAATCGCAAGGCCGATGCCCTTTCCCGCTCATGGGAGCAAGAAAATGAGTCAGAGTCTTCAGACAAGCATCCTATTATAAATCCGTTGGCATTCTCCACGGTAGGGATGGACTCTACGCCCCCATCAGGGAAAAGTTTTGTGAAGCCGACACTAAGGAAGAAGCTCATGCATTGGGCCCATGCTTCCCGCTTTGCCGGACATACAGGTATCCAAAAAACCCTGGAGTTTATCTCTAGGTCCTATTGGTGGCCAACTCTGAAAAAGGACGTTTTGGAGTTTATTGCATCTTGCCCAAAGTGTCATCAACATAAAGTATCCCGCCAGTCGCCTGCGGGGCAACTGGTTCCACTATCTGTTCCCCGTCGACCATGGACCCATTTGTCGATGGATTTTATTACAGATTTGCCCATGTGCAACAAGTTTAATACCATCTGGGTGGTAGTTGACCGGTTCACCAAGATGGCACACTTCATTCCTCTCACCGGTCTTCCGTCAGCTTCCAAGTTGGCTCAAGTATTCATACAAGAGATCTTTCGACTCCACGGTCTTCCAGAAGAAATTATCTCAGATCGAGGAGTTCAATTCACAGCCAAATTCTGGCGAAGTTTATGTCAAGCCCTCCAAGTCAAGCTAAAGTTTTCCACGGCTTACCATCCTCAGACCAATGGTCAAACTGAGAGGGTGAATCAGGACTTGGAGTCCTTCCTCCGTATCTATGTGTCCTCCTCTCAAGATGACTGGGTTCAATTACTTCCCTGGGCCGAGTTCTGTCATAACAACCAGTATCATTCTTCATCTTCTTCAACACCATTCTTCACCAACTTTGGATTCCACCCTAAAGTCCCTGAGTTCCAACCGCTTCCAGCAACTTCTGTTCCCGCAGTGGATATCACCTTGCATCAGTTTGCCAATATCTGGAAGAGCGTACGATCAGCTCTGCTCAAGGCATCGTTCAGGTACAAGAAGTTTGCGGATAAGAAGCGTCGAGCAGTTCCTGCTCTCAAGGTGGGTGATCGGGTATGGTTATCCACGAAGAATTTGAGGTTAAGAGTTCCCAGTATGAAGTTTGCACCTCGCTACATCGGTCCTTTTAAAATTGATCAAGTCATCAATCCTGTTGCTTACAGACTCCAGTTGCCTCCCTTCTTAAAGATACCCAGGACATTCCATGTTTCCCTGTTGAAACCGCTAATCTTGAAACGGTTTCATTCCTCACTTCCTCCAACTCCGAAAGTCCAAACTCAACGAGGCGTTGAGTATGAAGTAGCCAAGATCCTGGACTCACGTCACCGTTACGGTCAACTTCAGTATCTTATTGACTGGAAGGGTTATGGCCCAGAGGAACGTTCATGGACCAATGCTTCTGATGTCCATGCTCCTGCCTTGGTCCGGAGATTCCATTCCAAGTTTCCTCAAAAGCCAAAGAAGTGTCCTGGGGCCACTCCTAAAGGGGGGGGTGCTGTCACGATCCGGGTATCTGGACGCCATTTCTTACCTATCAGATGCCTCCTAAGGCTGGCTCAGCGCTCCAGGACCGGATCCCATCTGTTATCCTGATATGCACATTCCCGCATCCTCTCCTGTCTCTCTGGACGCAGTCACAGTAACGCCTTATACATCTGGCATGGCGTCTCCCGCGGCCTCCGCCGCCGTCCCTGAGCTTCTGCATTCAGAGTGGCGATTACGTCAGCCGCGGCCTCCGCTGTGTCCGCGTGGTCGGATGTGCATCTGTCAGCCTGGCGTCTCCTGTCTCCGGTGGCCGGCGCCGCCATTACTGTTTTCCAGACCACATGGATTACAATCCAAACTTCCCTCCAAGTGTCTGCATGGGCGCAGCCATCTTGGATTCTGTCAGCTGATCATTCCTACCAATCTGTTGTCAGTATTATTAATTTGCATAATTGCCTAGCCAATGCCTTCCTTGCTGCAGGTATAAATAGGTTGTGCCTGAGCAAGGAAGGCGTCAGTGCTTTGGTTGTCAAACCTAGTTCCAGTTTGTCTCTCTTCTGTGAATGTCTTCCAGGTTCCAGCTCCTGTCTCCAGACTTCTGCTATAGAGACTAGAGATGAGCGCCTGAAATTTTTCGGGTTTTGTGTTTTGGTTTTGGGTTCGGTTCCGCGGCCGTGTTTTGGGTTCGAACGCGTTTTGGCAAAACCTCACCGAATTTTTTTTGTCGGATTCGGGTGTGTTTTGGATTCGGGTGTTTTTTTCAAAAAACACTAAAAAACAGCTTAAATCATAGAATTTGGGGGTCATTTTGATCCCAAAGTATTATTAACCTCAAAAACCATAATTTACACTCATTTTCAGTCTATTCTGAATACCTCACACCTCACAATATTATTTTTAGTCCTAAAATTTGCACCGAGGTCGCTGTGTGAGTAAGATAAGCGACCCTAGTGGCCGACACAAACACCGGGCCCATCTAGGAGTGGCACTGCAGTGTCACGCAGGATGTCCCTTCCAAAAAACCCTCCCCAAACAGCACATGACGCAAAGAAAAAAAGAGGCGCAATGAGGTAGCTGTGTGAGTAAGATTAGCGACCCTAGTGGCCGACACAAACACCGGGCCCATCTAGGAGTGGCACTGCAGTGTCACGCAGGATGGCCCTTCCAAAAAACCCTCCCCAAACAGCACATGACGCAAAGAAAAAAAGAGGCGCAATGAGGTAGCTGTGTGAGTAAGATTAGCGACCCTAGTGGCCGACACAAACACCGGGCCCATCTAGGAGTGGCACTGCAGTGTCATGCAGGATGTCCCTTCCAAAAAACCCTCCCCAAACAGCACATGACGCAAAGAAAAAAAGAGGCGCAATGAGGTAGCTGACTGTGTGAGTAAGATTAGCGACCCTAGTGGCCGACACAAACACCGGGCCCATTTAGGAGTGGCACTGCAGTGTCACGCAGGATGTCCCTTCCAAAAAACCCTCCCCAATCAGCACATGATGCAAAGAAAAAGAAAAGAAAAAAGAGGTGCAAGATGGAATTGTCCTTGGGCCCTCCCACCCACCCTTATGTTGTATAAACAAAACAGGACATGCACACTTTAACCAACCCATCATTTCAGTGACAGGGTCTGCCACACGACTGTGACTGATATGACGGGTTGGTTTGGACCCCCCCCAAAAAAGAAGCAATTAATCTCTCCTTGCACAAACTGGCTCTACAGAGGCAAGATGTCCACCTCATCATCACCCTCCGATATATCACCGTGTACATCCCCCTCCTCACAGATTATCAATTCGTCCCCACTGGAATCCACCATCTCAGCTCCCTGTGTACTTTGTGGAGGCAATTGCTGCTGGTCAATGTCTCCGCGGAGGAATTGATTATAATTCATTTTAATGAACATCATCTTCTCCACATTTTCTGGATGTAACCTCGTACGCCGATTGCTGACAAGGTGAGCGGCGGCACTAAACACTCTTTCGGAGTACACACTTGTGGGAGGGCAACTTAGGTAGAATAAAGCCAGTTTGTGCAAGGGCCTCCAAATTGCCTCTTTTTCCTGCCAGTATAAGTACGGACTGTGTGACGTGCCTACTTGGATGCGGTCACTCATATAATCCTCCACCATTCTATCAATGTTGAGAGAATCATATGCAGTGACAGTAGACGACATGTCCGTAATCGTTGTCAGGTCCTTCAGTCCGGACCAGATGTCAGCATCAGCAGTCGCTCCAGACTGCCCTGCATCACCGCCAGCGGGTGGGCTCGGAATTCTGAGCCTTTTCCTCGCACCCCCAGTTGCGGGAGAATGTGAAGGAGGAGATGTTGACAGGTCGCGTTCCGCTTGACTTGACAATTTTGTCACCAGCAGGTCTTTCAACCCCAGCAGACTTGTGTCTGCCGGAAAGAGAGATCCAAGGTAGGATTTAAATCTAGGATCGAGCACGGTGGCCAAAATGTAGTGCTCTGATTTCAACAGATTGACCACCCGTGAATCCTTGTTAAGCGAATTAAGGGCTCCATCCACAAGTCCCACATGCCTAGCGGAATCGCTCCGTGTTAGCTCCTCCTTCAATGTCTCCAGCTTCTTCTGCAAAAGCCTGATGAGGGGAATGACCTGACTCAGGCTGGCAGTGTCTGAACTGACTTCACGTGTGGCAAGTTCAAAGGGCATCAGAACCTTGCACAACGTTGAAATCATTCTCCACTGCGCCTGAGACAGGTGCATTCCACCTACTATATCGTGCTCAATTGTATAGGCTTGAATGGCCTTTTGCTGCTCCTCCAACCTCTGAAGCATATAGAGGGTTGAATTCCACCTCGTTACCACTTCTTGCTTCAGATGATGGCAGGGCAGGTTCAGTAGTTTTTGGTGGTGCTCCAGTCTTCTGTACGTGGTGCCTGTACGCCGAAAGTGTCCCGCAATTCTTCTGGCCACCGACAGCATCTCTTGCACGCCCCTGTCGTTTTTTAAAAAATTCTGCACCACCAAATTCAAGGTATGTGCAAAACATGGGACGTGCTGGAATTTGCCCATATTTAATGCACACACAATATTGCTGGCGTTGTCCGATGCCACAAATCCACAGGAGAGTCCAATTGGGGTAAGCCATTCCGCGATGATCTTCCTCAGTTGCCGTAAGAGGTTTTCAGCTGTGTGCGTATTCTGGAAACCGGTGATACAAAGCGTAGCCTGCCTAGGAAAGAGTTGGCGTTTGCGAGATGCTGCTACTGGTGCCGCCGCTGCTGTTCTTGCGGCGGGAGTCCATACATCTACCCAGTGGGCTGTCACAGTCATATAGTCCTGACCCTGCCCTGCTCCACTTGTCCACATGTCCGTGGTTAAGTGGACATTGGGTACAGCTGCATTTTTTAGGACACTGGTGACTCTTTTTCTGAGGTCTGTGTACATTTTCGGTATCGCCTGCCTAGAGAAATGGAACCTAGATGGTATTTGGTACCGGGGACACAGTACCTCCAACAAGTCTCTAGTTGGCTCTGCAGTAATGATGGATACCGGAACCACGTTTCTCACCACCCAGGATGTCAAGGCCTCAGTTATCCGCTTTGCAGTAGGATGACTGCTGTGATATTTCATCTTCCTCGCAAAGGACTGTTGGACAGTCAATTGCTTGGTGGAAGTAGTAAAAGTGGTCTTACGACTTCCCCTCTGGGATGACCATCGACTCCCAGCAGCAACAACAGCAGCGCCAGCAGCAGTAGGCGTTACACGCAAGGATGCATCGGAGGAATCCCAGGCAGGAGAGGACTCGTCAGAATTGCCAGTGACATGGCCTGCAGGACTATTGGCATTCCTGGGGAAGGAGGAAATTGACACTGAGGGAGTTGGTGGGGTGGTTTGCGTGAGCTTGGTTACAAGAGGAAGGGATTTACTGGTCAGTGGACTGCTTCCGCTGTCGGCCCAAGTTTTTGAACTTGTCACTGACTTATTATGAATGCGCTGCAGGTGACGTATAAGGGAGGATGTTCCGAGGTGGTTAACGTCCTTACCCCTACTTATTACAGCTTGACAAAGGGAACACACGGCTTGACACCTGTTGTACGCATATCTGGTGAAATACTTCCACACCGAAGAGCTGATTTTTTTGGTATTTTCACCAGGCATGTCAACGGCCATATTCCTACCACGGACAACAGGTGTCTCCCCGGGTGCCTGACTTAAACAAACCACCTCACCATCAGAATCCTCCTGGTCAATTTCCTCCCCAGCGCCAGCAACACCCATATCCTCTGTCACGATCCGGGTATCTGGACGCCATTACTTACCCTTCAGATGCCTCCTAAGGCGGGCTCAGCGTTCCAGGACCGGATTCCGCTGTTCCTGAGTTTCCACATACAGAGTGGTCTTTTCATCAGCCGCGGCCTCCGCTGTGCCCGCGTGGTTAAATGTGCATCTATCAGCCTGGCGTCTCCTGTCTCCGGTGGCCGGCGCCGCCATTACTGTTTCCCAGACCACATGGATTACAAACCAAACTTCCCTCCAAGTGTCTGCATGGGCGCAGCCATCTTGGATTCTGTCATCTGATCATTTCCACCAATCTGCTGTCTGTGTTGTTGATTTGCATAATTGCCTAGCCAACCCCTTCCTTGCTGCAGGTATAAGTAAGCTGTACCTGAGCAAGGAAGACGTCAGTGCTTTGGTTGTCAAACCTAGTTCCTGTTTGTCTCTCTTCTATGATTGTCTTCCAGGTTCCAGCTCCTGTCTCAAGACTTCCACCATAGAGACCCGCACCAGCATTCCACCTGCGGTGTAGCCTGACTCTCCAATCCATTGTGGATTCATCTGTTTCCAGCTACAACACTACCTGCTTCCAGCCTCAGCTTCCAGCAGAGTACAGCTTCCCTTAAAGGGCCGGTGTCCTTTCTACACTTTACCACTCTCCACCGGAATTATTATTTCTCCGCTCTCAAGTTCTACATTTCAGTTCACATTTCATCGCTCCCAAAGTTCATTTATTATTTAACTGGTTCCAGCCAGTATCCACTCCGTGCTAACAACAGTCTGGTTCCAGCCAGTATCCACAGCAGCTGTTTTACCTTCAGCAACCCAGCTCTTCCTGGAACACCAGCTGGTATAATCCTGGGTTATCTCCATTGCTACAGCCGGGCCTGGTAAGGACTTTCCATCTAGAAGATCATAAGAACTATCTCACACTACCAGTGCCCTGTGGCTCCTGCCATGCTGTAGTACTCAGGAACTGTATTTATTCTTTGCTGACTTTTACATTTTCTTTTATTGCTGCTGTGATGCGGAGTTGTCATAATAAACATCATTGACTTTTATCTAAGTTGTCGTGGTCACGCCTTCGGGCAGTTATTATTCATGTTACTTACATGTCCAGGGGTCTGATACAACCTCCCAGGTTCCGGTACATCTCAGCCCCTACAACTGAGGCTGCCTCCCGTCAGCTCAGGCCCTCAGTTGTGACAGTAAGCACTGACCTAATGAATCCAGCCGGAGACCAGGATCAAGCGGCCAGGCCGATGCAAGAACTGGCAGCCCGACTAGAACATCAGGAGGCTGCACAGGGCCACATCATCCGCTGTCTCCAGGATCTCTCTACTCGGCTGGATGGGATTCAGACAACTCTCCGTGGATCAGGCGCGTCTGGTGCGTCAACCACAGTGACTCCAGCTATAACCCCACCCACCTTACCCATTTCTGCTCCACGTCTTCATCTTCCAACGCCAGCAAAATTTGACGGATCTCCAAGATTCTGCAGGGGATTTCTCAACCAGTGTGAGATTCAGTTTGAGCTACAACCTGGCAATTTTCCCAGTGACCGTACAAAAATTGCCTACATTATTTCTCTTCTCAGTGGCTCAGCCCTTGATTGGGCATCACCGTTATGGGAGAGGTCCGACACCCTGCTATCTTCTTACACTGCATTTGTGTCAACATTCAGGCGCATCTTCGACGAGCCAGGCCGGGTAACTTCAGCTTCGTCTGAGAGTCTCCGTTTACGCCAGGAATCACGTACTGTAGGACAATATCTTATACAGTTCCAGATCCTGGCATCCGAACTGGCATGGAACGACGAGGCCCTGTATGCTGCATTCTGGCATGGTTTATCCGAGCGTATTAAAGATGAGTTAGCTACCAGAGACTTACCCTCCAAGTTAGATGAGCTAATCTCACTTTGTACGAAAGTTGACTTGCGTTTCAGAGAGAGAGCAACTGAGCGTGGAAGATCATCTGCTCCAAAATCTTCTACTCCTCCTCCTCGCCAACTGTCACAAACTACAGATGAACCCATGCAAATTGGCCGTTCCCGTTTAACTCCTGCTGAGCGCCGAAGACGTCTCTCCGAGTTTCTCTGTCTGTATTGTGCAGCTCCGTCTCACACCATTAATGCCTGTCCCAAACGTCCGGGAAACTCCAAATCCTAGCTCGCCAAGGAGAGGGCCGGCTAGGAGTAATGATCTCCTCTCCATCTCCTCAAGATTGTAACCTCCCAGTCTCGCTTCAAGTTGCTCAACGTTATCAGAACGTCATTGCCCTCCTGGATTCCGGAGCAGCTGGGAACTTTATTACTGAAGCCTATGTTAAACGGTGGTCCCTACCCACCGAGAGACTTCCTTCGTCCTTTTCCTTAACTGCTGTGGATGGCAGTAAAATTTTTGATACAGTTATTTCTCTAAGGACTCTACCAGTTCGTCTGAGAGTGGGAGTTCTTCATTCCGAACTTATTTCATTTTTAGTGATTCCAAGAGCCACACATCCTGTGGTCCTGGGCCTTCCATGGCTCCGTCTTCACAATCCTACAATTGATTGGACGACTACGCAAATCCTGGCATGGGGTTCCTCCTGTACTAAGACATGTTTGTTTAAAGTGTTGCCTGTCTGTTCTTCCTCCCCCAGGTCGTCTGATGTTCCACCTCCTCCATATCAAGATTTCACGGATGTGTTCAGTAAAACTTCTGCTGATATCCTTCCTCCTCATAGAGAATGGGACTGCCCGATTGATCTCGTTCCAGGGAAGGTTCCACCTCGAGGCCGAACTTATCCGTTGTCTCTCCCCGAGACACATTCTATGGAGGAATACATTAAAGAGAACCTAGCAAAGGGGTTCATTCGACCTTCTTCTTCTCCAGCCGGCGCAGGCTTCTTTTTTGTAAAGAAGAAAGATGGTGGTCTGCGGCCGTGCATCGACTACAGAGGTTTGAACGACATTACCATCAAGAACCGCTATCCTTTACCCCTGATTACTGAGCTCTTTGACAGAGTTAGCGGAGCTACCATCTTTACAAAGCTGGACCTGAGAGGTGCATACAATCTCATCCGGATCCGTGAGGGTGACGAGTGGAAGACCGCATTTAACACCCGTGACGGACATTATGAGTACCTCGTCATGCCCTTCGGATTGAGCAATGCTCCAGCTGTCTTCCAGCATTTCGTCAATGAGATCTTCAGAGACATTCTATACCGTCATGTCGTGGTCTATCTAGATGATATCCTCATTTTTGCCAACGATTTAGAGGAACATCGTTTCTGGGTAAAGGAGGTTCTGTCCCGTCTCCGTGTCAATCATCTCTACTGCAAATTAGAGAAATGCGTCTTTGAAGTCAAGTCCATTCCGTTTCTAGGGTACATTGTGTCCGGTTCCGGACTAGAGATGGATCCTGAGAAACTACAAGCAATCCAGAATTGGCCGGTACCCTTAACCCTCAAAGGGGTCCAGAGGTTCTTAGGGTTCGCCAATTATTACCGAAAGTTTATACGAGACTTTTCCACCATTGTGGCGCCTATTACTGCTTTCACCAAGAAGGGTGCTAACCCGTCCAAGTGGTCTGAAGAAGCCATGCAAGCTTTTCATCTTTTAAAACAGAGGTTCATCTCTGCACCTGTCCTGAAACAGCCTGACATCGACTCTCCTTTCATCTTAGAGGTGGATGCCTCCTCCGTTGGAGTAGGAGCGGTGTTATCTCAGAGGGCTAAAGATGGTCATTTACATCCTTGCAGTTTCTTCTCACGGAAGTTCTCCCCAGCGGAGCGCAACTATGCCATTGGCGACCAGGAGTTGCTAGCCATCAAGCTCGCTCTAGAGGAGTGGAGATATCTGTTGGAGGGAGCTTCTCATTCAATCACCATCCTTACAGACCACAAGAACCTTCTATATCTAAAAGGCGCACAATGTCTCAACCCTCGTCAGGCCAGATGGGCACTTTTCTTTTCCAGGTTCGACTTTAAACTCCAGTTCTGTCCGGGCTCTCAGAATCGCAAGGCCGATGCCCTTTCCCGCTCATGGGAGCAAGAAAATGAGTCAGAGTCTTCAGACAAGCATCCTATTATAAATCCGTTGGCATTCTCCACGGTAGGGATGGACTCTACGCCCCCATCAGGGAAAAGTTTTGTGAAGCCGACACTAAGGAAGAAGCTCATGCATTGGGCCCATGCTTCCCGTTTTTCCGGACATACAGGTATCCAAAAAACCCTGGAGTTTATCTCTAGGTCCTATTGGTGGCCAACTCTGAAAAAGGACGTTTTGGAGTTTATTGCATCTTGCCCAAAGTGTGCTCAACATAAAGTATCCCGCCAGTCGCCTGCGGGGCAACTGGTTCCACTATCTGTTCCCCGTCGACCATGGACCCATTTGTCGATGGATTTTATTACAGATTTGCCCATGTGCAACAAGTTCAATACCATCTGGGTGGTAGTTGACCGGTTCACCAAGATGGCACACTTCATTCCTCTCACCGGTCTTCCGTCAGCTTCCAAGTTGGCTCAAGTATTCATACAAGAGATCTTCCGACTCCACGGTCTTCCAGAAGAAATTATCTCAGATCGAGGAGTTCAATTCACAGCCAAATTCTGGCGAAGTTTATGTCAAGTCCTCCAAGTCAAGTTAAAGTTTTCCACGGCTTACCATCCTCAGACCAATGGTCAAACTGAGAGGGTGAATCAGGACTTGGAGGCCTTCCTCCGCATCTATGTGTCCTCCTCTCAAGATGACTGGGTTCAATTACTTCCCTGGGCCGAGTTCTGTCATAACAACCAGTATCATTCTTCATCTTCTTCAACACCATTCTTCACCAACTTTGGATTCCACCCTAAAGTCCCTGAGTTCCAACCGCTTCCAGCAACTTCTGTTCCCGCAGTGGATATCACCTTGCATCAGTTTGCCAATATCTGGAAGAGCGTACGATCAGCTCTGCTCAAGGCATCGTTCAGGTACAAGAAGTTTGCGGATAAGAAGCGTCGAGCAGTTCCTGCTCTCAAGGTGGGTGATCGGGTATGGTTATCCACGAAGAATTTGAGGTTAAGAGTTCCCAGTATGAAGTTTGCACCTCGCTACATCGGTCCTTTCAAAATTGATCAAGTCATCAATCCTGTCGCTTACAGACTCCAGTTACCTCCCTTCTTAAAAATACCCAGGACATTCCATGTTTCCCTGTTGAAACCGCTAATCTTGAATCGGTTTCATTCCTCACTTCCACCAACTCCGAAAGTCCAAACTCAACGAGGCGTTGAGTATGAAGTGGCCAAGATCCTGGACTCACGTCACCGTTACGGTCAACTTCAGTATCTCATTGACTGGAAGGGCTATGGTCCTGAAGAACGCTCTTGGACCAATGCCTCTGACGTCCATGCTCCTGCCTTGGTCCGAAATTTCCACGCAAAGTTTCCTTTAAAGCCTAAGAAGTGTCCTGGGGCCACTCCTAAAGGGGGGGGTGCTGTCACGATCCGGGTATCTGGACGCCATTACTTACCCTTCAGATGCCTCCTAAGGCGGGCTCAGCGTTCCAGGACCGGATTCCGCTGTTCCTGAGTTTCCACATACAGAGTGGTCTTTTCATCAGCCGCGGCCTCCGCTGTGCCCGCGTGGTTAAATGTGCATCTATCAGCCTGGCGTCTCCTGTCTCCGGTGGCCGGCGCCGCCATTACTGTTTCCCAGACCACATGGATTACAAACCAAACTTCCCTCCAAGTGTCTGCATGGGCGCAGCCATCTTGGATTCTGTCATCTGATCATTTCCACCAATCTGCTGTCTGTGTTGTTGATTTGCATAATTGCCTAGCCAACCCCTTCCTTGCTGCAGGTATAAGTAAGCTGTACCTGAGCAAGGAAGACGTCAGTGCTTTGGTTGTCAAACCTAGTTCCTGTTTGTCTCTCTTCTATGATTGTCTTCCAGGTTCCAGCTCCTGTCTCAAGACTTCCACCATAGAGACCCGCACCAGCATTCCACCTGCGGTGTAGCCTGACTCTCCAATCCATTGTGGATTCATCTGTTTCCAGCTACAACACTACCTGCTTCCAGCCTCAGCTTCCAGCAGAGTACAGCTTCCCTTAAAGGGCCGGTGTCCTTTCTACACTTTACCACTCTCCACCGGAATTATTATTTCTCCGCTCTCAAGTTCTACATTTCAGTTCACATTTCATCGCTCCCAAAGTTCATTTATTATTTAACTGGTTCCAGCCAGTATCCACTCCGTGCTAACAACAGTCTGGTTCCAGCCAGTATCCACAGCAGCTGTTTTACCTTCAGCAACCCAGCTCTTCCTGGAACACCAGCTGGTATAATCCTGGGTTATCTCCATTGCTACAGCCGGGCCTGGTAAGGACTTTCCATCTAGAAGATCATAAGAACTATCTCACACTACCAGTGCCCTGTGGCTCCTGCCATGCTGTAGTACTCAGGAACTGTATTTATTCTTTGCTGACTTTTACATTTTCTTTTATTGCTGCTGTGATGCGGAGTTGTCATAATAAACATCATTGACTTTTATCTAAGTTGTCGTGGTCACGCCTTCGGGCAGTTATTATTCATGTTACTTACATGTCCAGGGGTCTGATACAACCTCCCAGGTTCCGGTACATCTCAGCCCCTACAACTGAGGCTGCCTCCCGTCAGCTCAGGCCCTCAGTTGTGACATCCTCCTCATCCTGGTGTACTTCAACACTGACATCTTCAATCTGACTATCAGGAACTGGACTGCGGGTGCTCCTTCCATCACTTGCAGGGGGCGTGCAAATGGTGGAAGGCGCATGCTCTTCACGTCCAGTGTTGGGAAGGTCAGGCATCGCAACCGACACAATTGGACTCTCCTTGTGGATTTGTGATTTCGAAGAACGCACAGTTCTTTGCTGTGCTTTTGCCAGCTTAAGTCTTTTCATTTTTCTAGCGAGAGGCTGAGTGCTTCCATCCTCATGTGAAGCTGAACCACTAGCCATGAACATAGGCCAGGGCCTCAGCCGTTCCTTGCCACTCCGTGTGGTAAATGGCATATTGGCAAGTTTACGCTTCTCCGACGACAATTTTATTTTAGGTTTTGGAGTCCTTTTTTTTACTGATATTTGGTGTTTTGGATTTGACATGCTCTGTACTATGACATTGGGCATCGGCCTTGGCAGACGACGTTGCTGGCATTTCATCGTCTCGGCCATGACTAGTGGCAGCAGCTTCAGCACGAGGTGGAAGTGGATCTTGATCTTTCCCTAATTTTGGAACCTCAACATTTTTGTTCTCCATATTTTAATAGGCACAACTAAAAGGCACCTCAGGTAAACAATGGAGATGGATGGATTGGATACTAGTATACAATTATGGACGGGCTGCCGAGTGCCGACACAGAGGTCGCCACAGCCGTGAACTACCGCACTGTACTGTGTCTGCTGCTAATATATAGACTGGTTGATAAAGAGATAGTATACTCGTAACTAGTATGTATGTATAAAGAAAGAAAAAAAAACCACGGTTAGGTGGTATATACAATTATGGACGGGCTGCCGAGTGCCGACACAGAGGTAGCCACAGCCGTGAACTACCGCACTGTACTGTGTCTGCTGCTAATATATAGACTGGTTGATAAAGAGATAGTATACTCGTAACTAGTATGTATGTATAAAGAAAGAAAAAAAAACCACGGTTAGGTGGTATATACAATTATGGACGGGCTGCCGAGTGCCGACACAGAGGTAGCCACAGCCGTGAACTACCGCACTGTACTGTGTCTGCTGCTAATATATAGACTGGTTGATAAAGAGATAGTATACTCGTAACTAGTATGTATGTATAAAGAAAGAAAAAAAAAACACGGTTAGGTGGTATATACAATTATGGACGGGCTGCCGAGTGCCGACACAGAGGTAGCCACAGCCGTGAACTACCGCACTGTACTGTGTCTGCTGCTAATATATAGACTGGTTGATAAAGAGATAGTATACTCGTAACTAGTATGTATGTATAAAGAAAGAAAAAAAAACCACGGTTAGGTGGTATATACAATTATGGACGGGCTGCCGAGTGCCGACACAGAGGTAGCCACAGCCGTGAACTACCGCACTGTACTGTGTCTGCTGCTAATATAGACTGGTTGATAAAGAGATAGTATACTCGTAACTAGTATGTATGTATAAAGAAAGAAAAAAAAACCACGGTTAGGTGGTATATACAATTATGGACGGGCTGCCGAGTGCCGACACAGAGGTAGCCACAGCCGTGAACTACCGCACTGTACTGTGTCTGCTGCTAATATAGACTGGTTGATAAAGAGATAGTATACTCGTAACTAGTATGACTATAAAGAAAGAAAAAAAAACCACGGTTAGGTGGTATATACAATTATGGACGGGCTGCCGAGTGCCGACACAGAGGTAGCCACAGCCGTGAACTACCGCACTGTACTGTGTCTGCTGCTAATATAGACTGGTTGATAAAGAGATAGTATACTACTAATATTATATATACTGGTGGTCAGGTCACTGGTCACTAGTCACACTGGCAGTGGCACTCCTGCAGCAAAAGTGTGCACTGTTTAATTTTAATATAATATTATGTACTCCTGGCTCCTGCTATAACCTATAACTGGCACTGCAGTGCTCCCCAGTCTCCCCCACAATTATAAGCTGTGTGAGCTGAGCACAGTCAGATATATATATACATTGATGCAGCACACTGGGCTGAGCAGTGCACACAGATATGGTATGTGACTGAGTCACTGTGTGTATCGTTTTTTTCAGGCAGAGAACGGATATATTAAATAAAACAAACAACTGCACTGTCTGGTGGTCACTGTGGTCGTCAGTCACTAAACTCTGCACTCTCTTCTACAGTATCACAGCCTCAGGTCAATCTCTCTCTCTCTCTCAACCCTAATCTAAATGGAGAGGACGCCAGCCACGTCCTCTCCCTATCAATCTCAATGCACGTGTGAAAATGGCGGCGACGCGCGGCTCCTTATATAGAATCCGAGTCTCGCGAGAATCCGACAGCGTCATGATGACGTTCGGGCGCGCTCGGGTTAACCGAGCAAGGCGGGAGGATCCGAGTCTGCTCGGATCCGTGAAAAAAACCATGAAGTTCTGGCGGGTTCGGATTCAGAGAAACCGAACCCGCTCATCTCTAATAGAGACCCGCACCAGCATTCCATCTGCGGTGTAGCCTGACTCTCCGATCCATTCTGGACTCACCTGTTTCCAGCTACAACATCACCTGCTTCCAGCAGTGTACAGCTTCTCTTAAAGGGCCGGTGTCCTTTCTGCAGTTTACCACTCTCCACCGGTATTGTTATTTCTCCGCTCTCAAATTCTACATTTCATCTACTTTGCATCGCTCTCAAGCTTTATTTATTATTTAACTGGTTCCAGCCAGTATCCACTCCGTGCCAACACCTGTCTGGTTCTAACCAGTACCCACAGCAGCATTTTATCTACAGCAGTCCAGCTTTCCCTGGAACACCAGCTGGTACGAACCTGGGCTTTCCTCATTGCTACAGTTGAGCCTGGTAAGGACTTTCCAACTTGCAGATAATAAGAACTGTCTCATACCACCAGAGCTCTGTGGCCCCTGCCACCCTGTAGTACCCAGGAACTGTATTATTATTTCTCTGCTGATTTTTATGTTACTTTTTACTGCTACTGTGATGCATGGAGTTTGTCATAAATAAATATCATTGACTTTTACTCAAGTTGTCGTGGTCACGCCTTCGGGCGGTTTCTCTTCATGTTACTTACATGTCCAGGGGTCTGATACAACCTCCCAGGTTCCGGTACATCTCAGCCCCTACAACTGAGGCTGCCTTCCGTCAGCTCAGGCCCTCAGTTGTGACACGTTGTATCTCTCTTTCCGGCAGACACAAGTCTGCAGAGGTTCAAAGATCTGCTGGTGAGAAAATTGTCAAGTCAAGCTGAACGCGACCCGTCAACATCTCCTCCTTCACATTCTCCCGCAACTGGGGGTGCGAGGAAAAGGCTACGAATTCGGAGCCCACCCGCTGGCGGTGATGCAGGGCAGTCTGGAGCGACTGCTGATGCTGACATCTGGTCCGGACTGAAGGACCTGCCAACGATTACTGACATGTCGTCTACTGTCACTGCATATGATTCTCTCACCATTGAAAGAATGGTGGAGGATTATATGAGTGACCGCATCCAAGTAGGCACGTCAGACAGTCCGTACGTATACTGGCAGGAAAAAGAGGCAATTTGGAGGCCCTTGCACAAACTGGCTTTATTCTACCTAAGTTGCCCTCCCTCCAGTGTGTACTCCGAAAGAGTGTTTAGTGCCGCCACTCACCTTGTCAGCAATCGGCGTACGAGGTTACTTCCAGAAAATGTGGAGAAGATGATGTTCATTAAAATGAATTATAATCAATTCCTCCATGGAGACATTCACCAGCAGCAATTGCCTCCAGAAAGTACACGGGGACCTGAGATGGTGGATTCCAGTGGGGACAAATTAATAATCTGTGAGGAGGGGGATGTACACAGTGAAAGGGGTGATGAATCGGACGATGATGATGAGGTGGACATCTTGCCTCTGTAGAGCCAGTTTGTGCAAGGAGAGATTGATTGCTTCTTTTTTGGTGGGGGCCCAAACCAACCAGTCATTTCAGTCACAGTCGTGTGGCAGACCCTGTCGCTGAAATGATGGGTTCGTTAAAGTGTGCATGTCCTGTTTTTACAACATAAGGGTGGGTGGGAGGGCCCAAGTACAATTCCATCTTGCACCTCTTTTTTCTTTCATTTTTCTTTGCGTCATGTGCTGTTTGGGGAGTATTTTTTTAAGTGCCATCCTGTCTGACACTGCAGTGCCACTCCTAGATGGGCCCGGTGTTTGTGTCGGCCACTAGGGTCGCTTAGCTTAGTCGTCACACAGCTACCTCATTGCGCCTCTTTTTTTCTTTGCGTCATGTGCTGTTTGGGGAGTATTTTTTGGAAGGGCCATCCTGCGTGACACTGCAGTGCCACTCCTAGATGGGCCAGGTGTTTGTGTCGGCCACTTGCGTCGCTTAGCTTAGTCACACAACGACTTTGGTGCAGCTCTTTTTTTCTTTGCATCATGTGCTGTTTGGGGAGTATTTTTTTAAGTGCCATCCTGTCTGACACTGCAGTGCCACTCCTAGATGGGCCAGGTGTTTGTGTCGGCCACTAGGGTAGCTTAGCTTAGTCGTCACACAGCTACCTCATTGCGCCTCTTTTTTTCTTTGCGTCATGTGCTGTTTGGGGAGTATTTTTTGGAAGGGCCATCGTGCGTGACACTGCAGTGCCACTCCTAGATGGGCCAGGTGTTTGTGTCGGCCACTTGGGTCGCTTAGCTTAGTCACACAACGACTTTGGTGCAGCTCTTTTTTTCTTTGCATCATGTGCTGTTTGGGGACTATTTTTTTAAGTGCCATCCTGTCTGACACTGCAGTGCCACTCCTAGATGGGCCAGGTGTTTGTGTCGGCCACTAGGGTCGCTTAGCTTAGTCGTTGCACAGCTACCTCACTGCGCCTCTTTTTTTCTTTGCGTCATGTGCTGTTTGGGGAGTATTTTTTTGAAGGGCCATCCTGCGTGACACTGCAGTGCCACTCCTAGATGGGCCAGGTGTTTGTGTCGGCCACTTGTGTCGCTTAGCTTAGTCACACAGCGACCTTGGTGCGCCTCTTTTTTCTTTGCATCATGTGCTGTTTGGGGACTATTTTTTTGAAGTGCCATCCTGCCTGACACTGCAGTGCCACTCCTAGATGGGCCAGGTGTTTGTGTCGGCCACTTGTGTCGCTTAGCTTAGCCATCCAGCGACCTCGGTGCAAATTTTTGGACTAAAAATAATATTGTGAGGTGTGAGGTGTTCAGAATAGACTGAAAATGAGTGGAAATTATGGTTATTGAGGTTAATAATACTATGGGATCAAAATGACCCCCACATTCTATGATTTAAGCTGTTTTTTTAGGTTTTTTTTTTTAAAAAACACCCGAATCCAAAACACACCCGAATCCGACAAAAAAAATTCGGTGAGGTTTTGCCAAAACGCGTTCGAACCCAAAACACGGCCACGGAACCGAACCCAAAACCAAAACACAAAACCCGAAAAATTTCAGGTGCACATCACTAGTCCCCAGTCCCCACAATAAAGCAGCACACTGAGCACAGATATGGAGTGTTTTTCAGGCAGACAACGTATACTGGTGGTCACTGTCAGCAAAACTCTGCACTGTACTCCTGCTATATAATACAGCTGCTCCCCAGTCCCCACAATTAAGCAGTGTGAGCACAGATATATGCAGCACACTGAGCACAGATAAGGAGCGTTTTTTTTCAGGCAGAGAACGGATAAAACTGGTGGTCACTGATCAGCAAAACTTTGCACTGTACTCCTCCTATATTATACAGCTGCTCCCCAGTCCTCCCCACAATTAAGCAATAAAGCACAATCAAGTTCAAAAATAACGGAGAGGACGACAGCCACGTCCTCTCCCTAACATTTCCAATGCACGAGTGAAAATGGCGGCGACGCGCGGCTGCTTATATAGAATCCGAATCTCGCGAGAATCCGACAGCGGGATGATGACGTTCGGGCGCGCTCGGGTTAACCGAGCCATACGGGAGAATCCGAGTATGGCTCGGACCTGTGTAAAAAGGGTGAAGTTCATGGGGGTTCGGTTTCCGAGAAACCGAACCCGCTCATCACTAATGGATAGTATACTTGACGACACAGAGGTAGGTAGAGCAGTGGACTACTGTACCGTACTGCTATATATTATATACTGGTGGTCAGCAAAATTATGCACTGTCCTCCTACTACTGCGCACACCAACTAAAATGCACCACAGGTATGGATGGATAGTATACTTGACGACACAGAGGTAGGTAGAGCAGTGGACTACTGTACCGTACTGCTATATATTATATACTGGTGGTCAGCAAAATTATGCACTGTCCTCCTACTACTGCACACAACAACTAAAATGCACCGCAGGTATGGATGGATAGTATACTTGACGACACAGAGGTAGGTAGAGCAGTGGACTACTGTACCGTACTGCTATATATTATATACTGGTGGTCAGCAAAATTATGCACTGTCCTCCTACTACTGTGCACAACAACTAAAATGCACCACAGGTATGGATGGATAGTATACTTGACGACACAGAGGTAAGTAGAGCAGTGGACTACTGTACCGTACTGCTATATATTATATACTGGTGGTCAACAGAATTATGCACTGTCCTCCTACTACTGCGCACAACAACTAAAATGCACCACAGGTATGGATGGATAGTATACTTGACGACACAGAGGTAGGTAGAGCAGTGGACTACTGTACCGTACTGCTATATATTATATACTGGTGGTCAGCAAACTTATGCACTGTCCTCCTACTACTGCGCACAACAACTAAAATGCACCACAGGTATGGATGGATAGTATACTTGACGACACAGAGGTAGGTAGAGCAGTGGACTACTGTACCGTACTGCTATATATTATATACTGGTGGTCAGCAAACTTATGCACTATCCTCCTACTACTGCGCACAACAACTAAAATGCACCACAGGTATGGATGGATAGTATACTTGACGACACAGAGGTAGGTAGAGCAGTGGACTACTGTACCGTACTACTATATATTATATACTGGTGGTCAGCAAAATTATGCACTGTCCTCCTACTACTACGCACAACAACTAAAATGCACCACAGGTATGGATGGATAGTATACTTGACGACACAGAGGTAGGTAGAGCAGTGGACTACTGCACCGTACTGCTATATATTATATACTGGTGGTCAGCAAAATTATGCACTGTCCTCCTACTACTACTGCGCACAACAACTAAAATGCACCACAGGTATGGATGGATAGTATACTTGACGACACAGAGGTAGGTAGAGCAGTGGACTACTGTACCGTACTGATATAATACTGGTGGTCACTGGTCAGCAAAATTCTGCACTGTCCTCCTACTATATACCACAATGCAGCACAGATATGGAGCGTTTTTCAGGCAGAGAACGTATAATACTGGTGGTCACTGGTCAGCAAAACTCTGCATTGTCCTCCTACTATATAATACTGGTGGTCCCCAGTCCCCACAATAAAGCACACTGAGCACAGATATTTGCAGCACGCTGAGCACAGATATGGAGCGTTTTTCAGGCAGAGAACGTAGATATTTTCAGCACACTGAGCACAGATATTTGCAAGCACACTGAGCACAGATATTTGCAGCACACTGAGCACAACTGAGAGAACGCTGCACACGTCCTCTCCCTATCATCTCCAATGCATGAGTGAAAATGGCAGTGACGCGCGGCTCATAATATAGAATACGAATCTCGCGAGATTCCGACAGCGGGATGATGACGTTCGGGCGCGCTCGGGTTAACCGAGCAAGGCGGGAGGATCCGAGTCTGCCTCGGACCAGTGTAAAATGGGTGAAGTTCGGGGGGGTTCGGATTCCGAGGAACCGAACCCACTCATCTCTAGTATGAGCCCAAACTCCTGCTTATTTGCAGATCCTTTTCTCAGCACATGTAAATTAAAGAAAAAGGACTTAAGGGGACAATTACTAAGCAGTGATAAGAGCAGAGAAGTGAGCCAGTGGAGAAGTTGCCCCATCAACCAATCAGCAGCTTTCTATAATTTTATAGTATGCAAATTATAGATGTTACTTCAGTGCTGATTGGTTGCCATAGGCACTTCTCCACTGGCTCACTTCTCCGCTTAGTAAATGTCCCCCTTAGGGCCTAATTCAGCATAGACTGTAGTTGTGCAAAAAATCGCACATCTACGACCCATTACACTGACATGCGGGGGGACGACCAGCACAGGGAAAGTCCAGTCCTGGCACCCCTGCAAACATGCAAAAGCATTGCATGACGGCAATGCTTTTGCATATTTAGGATTGCCCTCTGCCTACGCAGCATAGTTGCTAAGGCAGATGATTACCTGCCATCTTTTGGGTCGCAGTGGCTGTGTGTGATGTCACGCAACTGCCGCGGCCAGCCCCGCAAACATCCCGGACATGCCTGCCTTATCCGGACCATGCCACCTTGATGCCCCTAAAATGCCACCACGACGCTCCCTCCTGCCCCACGAACGCCTCTGCCTGTCAATTTATTTATTTATTAATTTATTTATTAACAGTTTCTTATGTAGCGCAGCAAATTCCGTTGCGCTTTGGAAGTCAATCAGGCAGAGACATTCGCACATGCCGTTGCATCTCACTGTGTGCGCACGTGCAGTGCGGCTTCTGCGCGTGTGTACACTGAACTGGGCATCAGCATGCCCATGCGGATTTAGGCCCTTAGTGCAACACCGTCAGAAAATTAAAACACACTTTAATATCTCATTACACTCACATTTAGAAAGTGCAAAAGCGCTTATAATATCATACAGTAAATCTCCACAGGAATCAGATCAAGACTAGGGCCAATATTTACTAAGAATTCAAGTTTGTCCGATTTGTGTTTTTTTTTCTAAGTCCCAATCCGGGAATTCACTAAGCACCAATTTCGGCAGTGTTTGGACTATTCGTAATGGTTTGATTGGCAAAGTTCCGAAATACGAATGAATAGACCATCGGTCAAACGCGGCTGTTATTTCATACAATACGGGAATTCACTATTCATTCGTATTTGGGTGTTAGTCTCTGAGTGCTCAATTGCGGTCGTATTTTTTTGCGAATCGGTAAAAAAAGCGGCAAAAAAATAGACCTGCTTTTTTCAGCCGTGTTTACATGTGTTGACACTTACAAACCATTCTAACCTGAATTAGAATGCCTATAAAAGGGACACAAACTTCTCTCATGCAAAATAATTTATTTCCTTATGTTTGCTGGCCAAAAATTGTAGATTTGTAAGGCAATACACATTTAACAACATATATCCATTATTACACACAAATGTGTTCAACTTTCAAATATTTCAAATGTTGTTGTTTCTGCATCATGTTTTTAAATCTGATTACTTATTTTTAGCACACACAAACATGGCACAACAATAATGTCAGTCATTTTCGGACTGAATTATCTAAATATTACTCCCAACATATTAGGACACTTTTAGCCAACTCAATTGTGTTTTTCTTGTCAATTCGTCTAGAGAAGAAATGTAAAACAGTTACAATTCACATTGTAAATTGTATTGGTCATGGATGAATCTGCCTGGCTGCCAATTAGTCTGTCTGCTGGCTCAAAGAATGATTAGAATCTACAAAGAGTAATGATTAGAAAAAAATCAAGTGGTCTGCTTTCTGCCTGCTTAAGACAATCTGCCTGGCTGCCAATTAGTCTGTCTGCTGGCTCAAAGAATGATTAGAATCTAGAAAGAGTAATGATTAGAAAAAAATCAAGTGGTCTGCTTTCTGCATGCTAACATCTATGTGCAGCTCAAACAACAGTTTCCTGCTAACAAAAATTAAAGATGATAAAGAAGAAATGTGTGTACAAAATTCCTTTTGTTGTTTGTACCAGTTATAATTAATGATGTTGTACAAATTGTCAAGGAGCTAAGTGTTATATATATTCTGTTAATCATACACTTGGTAAGTGTTTTTTTTCTCTTCTCTTTAAAGAAATGGGTGTGGTTTTTTTTAAATGTTTATTTGGGTGGTTGCTTGTCCTGGCCTTTGCCTTTACCACTGTCGTGTTGGCGTGCTCTGGTGGAGCGCCTTGGTGGTGATGACACTGTCGTTACATTTGGAGTAGTCGTACCAGAACTGCTGCTTGTTTGCTGTTGCTGCAGGGATCTGAGTGTTTCATTGAGGTTACTGAGGGTGGCATTGAGTTCACGTGTTGCAGCATTTTGATTGTCTACAATTCTGGACATGGATTCATTGATCATTTGATTGCTTTCTAAAATGTTTATATAGCTTTGCTGTTGTCTGTGCTGTTCTTCCATTATGCGCTGTAAGTTGCCCATGACCTGTGTAATGTGTCTGCACGTATGATCTCCATGGTATTTGCAATTCTTGTGTTTGTTTCATTTTGTCTACTCAGATTTCTGCTGATTCGTCTGAGGTGATATGGTAGGCTTGCAAACATTTGGGTCTGCCTACGCAGGCAATCTTCATTAGTGGCCTGCTGTCTAGCCCAAATGGTCCAGAACACTTGATCAGGACCTTGTGTTACTGGTGTTGTTGGGCTGTGTTGGGTTGGTGGTGTGCTTTGCTGTGGGGGAGTACTCACAGGTGCTGGGGGGCTGATTCCTTCGCTTACTGGATGCATTTCTAACATGATTGTGTCATCCATGTCACTGTGTTGCTGTTGTTGCGGAGGGATGCTGGTACCAGGACTAGAAGCTGAAATTAAAAACATTTATCCGTTACTTATCCATATGTTTAATACAGTGGTACAAAGCACTAAACATGGAACACATGTAATGGACTGGTGCTTTCAGATATCCGGCCTAGCAACATCATCACTCATTACTTAAATACATACATATGCCTGTTTGTTGCAAATGTGTCTGGTTACTTCATTCTGAAAGCAAACACATGAGTTGTATGGTACATCAGATATACTCCTGCCTAAAAACACATTGTAATCCATAATGTGTTGCCTTATAGTGTCTCCAACCAAAACATAGTAATGTTTTTGTATGCAGTTGGCAATGTTAGGACAAGCACACATGTGTAAATGATTCTAACAACCTTACTATTTGCAAAGCTTACACATGAGTTTCTGTTGCAGCATCTTCCACACAATGTGCTACTGTATGGCTGAAATGGACATACATATCTTTACTGGATGCTGTGTAGGCCATTTTGTTTGGTTTCCATTTCATGTTTTACTGACTTGGGTAAGTATAGCACATTTTGATGGGTATTGACTTAATGAGTTTAGTAAATGGTTTTTTAAAGATCTGACATTTTTAATTGTTATCACAGTTTGTTACTCACAATCAAGATGAGGGGAGTGTGGTTGTCGTCTTGGAGGTGTGTCCAAAATTTGGAGTGGGGGCACCGAACAAACAGTAGATAATCTTCGTGGCGGGGTAGCCTGCTGTGGTTGGCCCTGGACATCAGACCTTGCTTTCTTTGCTGGCAGATGTTTTTTTGTGGTGTGTTCCAGAAGTGCGCCTTCTGCTGCTTAAGACTTCTTTGGATGGACCTAATATTTAATGTGACATTTTGTTATGGCCATTCATTTACAAACCTAACCTATACTACAATGGACACTTTTACCTGCTTCCGCAGCGTCATCATCATCAGATGTGATGGGAATGACTGTAGGACGACCAGTACTGCTTTTTTTCAACACTGTAAATCCCCCAAAAAATTATTCATGCTTTTGTTAATACATCCACCCATTATGCTTATAAACATTACATCTTTAAAAAATGGATGTTTTATTATGAATCTAAAAATAAGGACATTAAACACAAAAAGCACAACAACAAACCCAAAACATTGTCCAATAGCCATATGCACTATGGAAAGTGCAACACAGGGAATCATATACAGGGCACAGACAGAGGACACAATTCCAAAAACATACACTAACAAGCCAAAACACACACAGCTTCATTTTCAAATAAAATGAAAAAAAATAAGATTTTACTTACCGGTAAATCTATTTCTCGTAGTCCGTAGTGGATGCTGGGGACTCCGTAAGGACCATGGGGAATAGACGGGCTCCGCAGGAGACATGGGCACTTTAAGAAAGAATTTAGATTCTGGTGTGCTCTGGCTCCTCCCTCTATGTCCCTCCTCCAGACCTCAGTTAGAGAAACTGTGCCCGGAAGAGCTGACAGTACAAGGAAAGGATTTTGGTAATCCAGGGCAAGATACATACCAGCCACACCAATCACACCGTATAACTTGTGATAAACTTACCCAGTCAACAGTATGAACAACAACAGAGCATCAGTTCAACTCTGATGCAACAATAACATAGCCCTTATTGCAGCAATAACTTTATACAAGCATTGCAGAAGAAGTCCGCACTTGGGACGGGCGCCCAGCATCAACTACGGACTACGAGAAATAGATTTACCGGTAAGTAAAATCTTATTTTCTCTAACGTCCTAGTGGATGCTGGGGACTCCGTAAGGACCATGGGGATTATACCAAAGCTCCCAAACGGGCGGGAGAGTGCGGATGACTCTGCAGCACCGATTGAGCAAACACAAGGTCTTCCTCAGCCAGGGTATCAAACTTATAGAACTTTGCAAAAGTGTTTGAACCTGACCAAGTAGCCGCTCGGCACTACTGTAATGCCGAGACCCCTCGGGCAGCCGCCCAAGAAGAGCCCACCTTCCTAGTGGAATGGGCCTTAACTGATTTTGGCAGCGGCAATCCAGCCGCAGAATGAGCCTGCTGAATCGTGTTACAGATCCAGCAAGCAATAGTTTGCTTTGAAGCAGGCGCCCCAAGCTTGTTGGAAGCATACAGGATAAACAAAGATTCTGTTTTCCTGACCGTAGCCGTTCTGGCAACATAAACCTTCAAAGCCCTGACCACATCAAGTAACTCGGAATCCTCCAAGTCAGTAGTAGCCACAGGCACCGCAATAGGTTGGTTTATATGAAAGGATGAAACCACTTTCGGCAGAAATTAAACCCTTTTCTGGTCTGTGTCTAGAATCATGCCTAGGAAAGGCAGATGAGCCGTAGGAACCAACTGCGACTTTGGAATATTTAGAATCCAGCCGTGTTGCCGTTACACTTCCAGAGAAAGTGATACGCTGTTCAGCAACTGCTCTCTTAATCTCGCTTTTATGAGGAGATCATCCAAGTACTGGATAATTGTGACACCTTGCTTCCGCAGGAGCACCATCATTTCCGCCATTACCTTGGTGAAGATTCTCGGGGCCATGGGGAGACCAAATGGCAACGTCTGAAATTGGTAATGACAATCCTGTACCGCAAATCTGAGGTAAGCCTGATGAGGTGGATAAATGGGGACATGAAGGTATGCATCCTTTATGTCCAGAGACACCATAAAATCTCCCCCTTTCAGGATTGCGATGATCGCTCTTAGCGATTCCATCTTGAACTTGAACCTTTTCAGGTATATGTTCAGGGATTTTAAATTCAATATGGGTCTGACCGAACCATCCGGTTTCGGGACTACAACATGGTCGAATAATAACCCCCTCCTTGTTGAAGGAGGGGAACCTTGACCACCACCTGTTAAAGATACAATTTGTGAATTGCAGTTAACACTATTTTCCTCTCGTGGGGGGAAGCCGGCAGGGCCGTCGGTGAGGGGCATCTCCTCAAAGTCCAGCTTGTATCCCTGAGACACAATATCAATTGCCCAGGGATCCAACAGGGAGTGAACCCACTTGTGGCTGAAATTACGAAGACGTGCCCCCACCGGGCCTAGCTCCGCCTGTGGAGCCCCAGCGACATGCGGTGGATTTTGTAGAGGCCGGGGAGGACTTCTGTTCCTGGGAACTAGCTGTGTTGTGCAGCTTCTTTCCTCTGCCCCTGCCTCTGGCAAGAAAGTACGCACCTCAGACTTTCTTGTTTCTTTGTGATCGAAAGGCTGCATTTGATAATGTCGTGCTTTCCTAGGCTGTGCGGGAATATAAGGCAAAAGATCAGAATTACCAGCTATAGCTGTGGAGACCAGGTCCGAGATCCTTTCTCCACACAATCCTCAGCATTCCATATGCCTCTTAAGTCGGCATCACCTGTCCATTGCATATTCTACAGGACACGTCAAGCAGAAATCGGTATAGCGTTGACTCTAGAACCCAGTAGACTAATGTCTCTTTGGGCATGTTTTATATATATATATATATCTTAAGACAGCATCTTTAATATATATATCTATATATATATATATATACATATATATATATACATACTAGGGTCTCAATCTCTGCTGATAAGGTACCTGACCACGCTGCTACAGCGCTATAAACCCATGCCGACACAATCGCCGGTCTGAGTAGTGTACCAGAATGTGCACGCTATCTGCAGGGTCCCTGAGGATAGCTGTTAAGTCAGGGCTACCTTTTGGGCAAACGTGACACCTTAGGGGAAGATTCCCATCGTATCCTGGCCCTAGTAGGGAAAGGATACTCCCTGAGAATTCTTTGTGGGAAACTGCAGTCTCTTGTCTGGAGGTTCCCGCTCTTTTTCATCATGAGAGGAGGGAAATTTACCTCAGCTTTCTTCCCCTTAAAATAAGAATTTACTTACCGATAATTCTATTTCTCATAGTCCGTAGTGGATGCTGGGGACTCCGTAAGGACCATGGGGAATAGCGGCTCCGCAGGAGACTGGGCACATCTAAAGAAAGCTTTAGGACTATCTGGTGTGCACTGGCTCCTCCCCCTATGACCCTCCTCCAAGCCTCAGTTAGGATACTGTGCCCGGACGAGCGTACACAATAAGGAAGGATTTTGAATCCCGGGTAAGACTCATACCAGCCACACCAATCACACCGTATAACCTGTGATCTGAACCCAGTTAACAGCATGATAACAGAGGAGCCTCTGAAAGATGGCTCACAACAATAATAACCCGATTTTTGTAACAATAACTATGTACAAGTATTGCAGACAATCCGCACTTGGGATGGGCGCCCAGCATCCACTACGGACTATGAGAAATAGAATTATCGGTAAGTAAATTCTTATTTTCTCTAACATCCTAAGTGGATGCTGGGGACTCCGTAAGGACCATGGGGATTATACCAAAGCTCCCAAACGGGCGGGAGAGTGCGGATGACTCTGCAGCACCAAATGAGAGAACTCCAGGTCCTCCTCAGCCAGGATATCAATTTTGTAGAATTTTACAAACGTATTTGCTCCTGACCAAGTAGCTGCTCGGCAAAGTTGTAAAGCCGAGACCCCTCGGGCAGCCGCCCAAGATGAGCCCACCTTCCTTGTGGAGTGGGCATTTACAGATTTTTGGCTGTGGCAGGCCTGCCACAGAATGTGCAAGCTGAATTGTACTACAAATCCAACGAGCAATAGTCTGCTTAGAAGCAGGAGCACCCAGCTTGTTGGGTGCATACAGGATAAACAGCGAGTCAGATTTCCTGACTCCAGCCGTCCTGGAAACATATATTTTCAGGGCACTGACAACGTCTAGCAACTTGGAGGCCTCCAAGTCCCTAGTAGCCGCAGGCACCACAAATAGGTTGGTTCAGGTGAAACGCTGAAACCACCTTGGGGAGAAACTGAGGACGAGTCCTCAATTCCGCCCTGTCCGAATGGAAAATCAGATAAGGGCTTTTTCAGGATAAAGCCGCCAATTTTGACACGCGCCTGGCCCTGGCCAGGGCCAACAGCATGACCACTTTTCATGTGAGATATTTTAACTCCACAGATTTAAGTGGTTCAAACCAATGTGACTTTTGGAACCCAAAACTACATTGAGATCCCAAAGTGCCACTGGAGGCACAAAAGGAGGCTGTATATGCAGTACCCCTTTTACAAACGTCTGAACTTCAGGGACTGAAGCTAGTTCTTTTTGGAAGAAAATTGACAGGGCCGAAATTTGAACCTTAATGGACCCCAATTTCAGGCCCATAGACACTCCTGTTTGCAGGAAATGTAGGAATCGACCCAGTTGAATTTCCTCCGTCGGGCCTTACTGGCCTCGCACCACGCAACATATTTTCACCAATTGCGGTGATAATGTTTTTGCGGTTACATCCTTCCTGGCTTTGATCAGGATAGGGATGACTTCATCCGGAATGCCTTTTTTCCTTCAGGATCCGGCGTTCAACCGCCATGCCGTCAAACGCAGCCGCGGTAAGTCTTGGAACAGACAGGGTCCTTGCTGGAGCAGGTCCCTTCTTAGAGGTAGAGGCCACGGATCCTCCGTGAGCATCTCTTGAAGTTCCGGTTACCAAGTCCTTCTTGGCCAATCCGGAACCACGAATATAGTGCTTACTCCTCTCCATCTTATCAATCTCAGTACCTTGGGTATGAGAGGCAGAGGAGGGAACACATACCCTGACTGGTACACCCACGGTGTTACTAGAGCGTCTACTGCTTATTGCCTGAGGGTCCCTGGACCTGGCGCAATACCTGTCGAGTTTTTAATTATGTGGAAGACTTCTGGGTGAAGTCCCCACTCTCCCGGGTGGAGGTCGTGCTGAGGAAGTCTGCTTCCCAGTTGTCCACTCCCGGAATGAATACTGCTGACAGTGCTATCACATGATTTTCCGCCCAGCGAAGAATCCTTGCAGCTTCTGCCATTGCCCTCCTGCTTCTTGTGCCACCCTGTCTGTTTACGTGGGTGACTGCCGTGATGTTGTCCGACTGGATCAACACCGGCTGACCTTGAAGCAGAGGTCTTGCTAAGCTTAGAGCATTGTAAATGTCCCTTAGCTTCAGGATATTTATGTGAAGTGATGTCTCCAGGCTTGACCATAAGCCCTGGATATTCCTTCCCTGTGTGACTGCTCCCCAGCCTCGCAGGCTGGCATCCGTGGTCACCAGGACCCAGTCTTGAATGTCTAATCTGCGGCCCTCTAGAAGATGAGCACTCTGCAACCACCACAGGAGGGACACCCTTGTCCTTGGTGACAGGGTTATCCGCTGATGCATCTGAAGATGCGACCCGGACCATTTGTCCAGCAGGTCCCACTGGAAAGTTCTTGCGTGGAATCTGCCGAATGGGATTGCTTCGTAGGAAGCCACCATTTTACCCAGAACCCTTGTGCATTGATGCACTGAGACTTGGCTCGGTTTTAGGAGGTTCCTGACTAGCTCGGATAACTCCCTGGCTTTCTCCTCCGGGAGAAACACCTTTTTCTGGACTGTGTCCAGGATCATCCCTAGGAACAGAAGACACGTCGTCGGAACCAGGTGCGATTTTGGAATATTGAGAATCCAATCGTGCTGCCGCAACACTACCTGAGATAGTGCTACACCGACCTCCAACTGTTCCCTGGATCTTACCCTTATCAGGGAATTGTCCAAGTAAGGGATAACTAAAATTCACTTCCTTCGAAGGAATATCATCATTTCGGCCATTACCTTGGTAAAGACCCGGGGTGCCGTGGACCATCCATACGGCAGCGTCTGAACTGATAGTGACAGTTCTGTACCATAAACCTGAGGTACCCTTGGTGAGAAGGGTAAATTTTGACATGAAGGTAAGCATCCTTGATGTCCCGAGACATCATGTAGTCCCCTTCTTCCAAGTTCGCAATCACTGCTCTGAGTGACTCAATCTTGAATTTGAACCTCTGTATGTAAGATTTCAAAGATTTTAGATTTAGAATCGGTCTCACCGAGCCGTCCGGCTTCGGTACGACAACAGTGTGGAATAATACCCCGTTCCCTGTTGCAGGAGGGGTATCTTGATTATCACCTGCTGGGAATACAGCTTGTGAATGGCTTCCAAAACTGTCTCCCTGTCAGAAGGAGACATCGGTAAAGCCGACTTTAGGAAACGGCGAGGGGGAGACGTCTCGAATTCTAATTTGTACCCCTGAGATATCACCTGAAGGATCCAGGGGTCTACTTGCGAGTGAGCCCACTGCGCGCTGAAATTCATTGAGACGGGCCCCCCACCGTACCTGATTCTGCTTGTAAAGCCCCAGCGTATACTGAGGGCTTGGCAGAGGCGGGAGAGGGTTTCTGTTCCTGGGAACTGGCTGATTTCTGCAGCCTTTTTCCTCTCCCTCTGTCACGGGGCAGAAATGAGGAACCTTTTGCCCGCTTGTCCACGAAAAGACTGCCTGATAATACAGCGTCTTCTCATGTTGAGAGGCGACCTGGGGTACAAACGTGGAATTCCCAGCTGTTGCCGTGGCCACCAGGTCTGAAAGACCGACCCCAAATAACTCCTCCCCTTAATAAAGCAATACTTCCAAATGCCGTTTGGAATACGCATCACCTGACCACTGACGTGTCCATAACCCTCTACTGGTAGAAATGGACAACGCGCTTAGACTTGATGCCAGTCGGCAATTATTCCGCTGTGCATCACGCATATATAGAAATGCATCTTTTAAATGCTCTATAGGCAAAAATATACTGTCCCTATGTAGGGTATCAATATTTTCAGTCAGGGAATCCGACCACGCCAACCCAGCACTGCACATCCAGGCTGAGGCGATTGCTGGTCGCAGTATAACACCAGTATGTGTGTAAATACCTTTTAGGATACCCTCCTGCTTTCTATCAGCAGGATCCTTAAGGGCGGCCATCTCAGGCGAAGGTAGAGCCCTTACAAGCGTGTGAGCGCTTTATCCACCCTAGGGGGTGTTTCCCAACGCACCCTAACCTCTGGCGGGAAAGGATATAATGCCAATAACATTTAGAAATTATCAGTTGTTATCGGGGGAAACCACGCATCATCACACACCTCATTTAATTTCTCAGATTCAGGAAAACTACAGGTAGTTTTTCCTCACCGAACATAATACCCCTTTTTTTGGTGGTACTCGTATTATCAGAAATGTGTAAAACATTTTTCATTGCCTCAATCATGTAACGTGTGGCCCTACTGGAAGTCACATTCGTCTCTTCACCGTCGACCCTGGAGTCAGTATCCGTGTCGGCGTCTATATCTGCCATCTGAGGTAACGGGCGCTTTAGAGCCCCTGACGGCCTATGAGACGTCTGGACAGGCACAAGCTGAGTAGCCGGCTGTCTCATGTCAACCACTGTCTTTTATACAGAGCTGACACTGTCACGTAATTCCTTCCAACAGTTCATCCACTCAGGTGTCGACCCCCTAGGGGGTGACATCACTATTACAGGCAATCTGCTCCGTCTCCACATCATTTTTCTCCTCATACATGTCGACACAAAAGTACCGACATACAGCACACACACAGGGAATGCTCTGATAGAGGACAGGACCCCACTAGCCCTTTGGGGAGACAGAGGGAGAGTTTGCCAGCACACACCAGAGCGCTATATATATACAGGGATAACCTTATATAAGTGTTTTTCCCCTTATAGCTGCTGTATAGTTAATACTGCGCCTAATTAGTGCCCCCCTCTCTTTTTTAACCCTTTCTGTAGTGTAGTGACTGCAGGGGAGAGCCAAGGAGCTTCCCTCCAACGGAGCTGTGAGGGAAAATGGCGCCAGTGTGCTGAGGAGATAGGCTCCGCCCCCTTATCGGCGGCCTTATCTCCCTTTTTTTCTATGTATTCTGGCAGGGGTTAAATGCATCCATATAGCCCAGGAGCTATATGTGATGCATTTTTTGCCATCCAAGGTGTTTTTATTGCGTCTCAGGGCGCCCCCCCCCAGCGCCCTGCACCCTCAGTGACCGAAGTGTGAAGTGTGCTGAGAGCAATGGCGCACAGCTGCAGTGCTGTGCGCTACCTTGTTGAAGACAGGACGTCTTCTGCCGCCGATTTTCCGGACCTCTTCTGCCTTCTGGCTCTGTAAGGGGGCCGGCGGCGCGGCTCTGGGACCCATCCAAGCTGGGCCTGTGATCGTCCCTCTGGAGCTAATGTCCAGTAGCCTAAGAAGCCCAATCCACTCTGCACGCAGGTGAGTTCGCTTCTTCTCCCCTTAGTCCCTCGATGCAGTGAGCCTGTTGCCAGCAGGTCTCACTGAAAATAAAAAACCTAAACTAAAACTTTCACTAAGAAGCTCAGGAGAGCCCCTAGTGTGCACCCTTCTCGTTCGGGCACAGAGATCTAACTGAGGCTTTGAGGAGGGTCATAGGGGAGGAGCCAGTGCACACCAGATAGTCCTAAAGCTTTCTTTAGATGTGCCCAGTCTCCTGCGGAGCCGCTATTCCCCATGGTCCTTACGGAGTCCCCAGCATCCACTTAGGACGTTAGAGAAACATGTGTACCCTTGTGTCAGGGACAGATGAGTCATCAGTGATATGCAAATCATCTTTTATTACAATAATCATATATTGAATACTTTCTTGCCATTTTGGCTGTAACTTTGCATTATCGTAGTCGACACTGGAGTTAGACTCCGTGTCGATATCAGTGTCTATTATTTTGGATAGTGATCATTGAGAGACTCTGAAGGTCTCTGCGACATAGGGACAGACATGGGTAGATTCCCTGTCTGTTCTCTAATCTTTTGTGCAATAATTTCACCTTAGCACTTAATTACATATATCCAAACAGGTGTCGGCGTTGTCGACGGAGACACCCCTCACACACACATTTGCTCCATCTTCTCCTTAGGGGAGCCTTTTACCTCAGACATGTCGACACACACGTACCGACATACCACACACTCAGGGAATGCTCATCTGAAGACAATTCCCCCACAAAGCCCTTTGGAGAGACAGAGAGAGAGTATGCCAGCACACACCCCAGCGCTATTAACCCAGGAATAACATAGTAACTTAATGTTAACCCAGTAGCTGCTGTTTATATTGATTTTTGCGCCTAATTATGTGCCCCCGCCCTCTCTTTTTACCCTCTTCTACCGTGTATCTGCAGGAGAGAGGCTGGGGAGCTTCCTCTCAGCGGTGCTGTGGAGAAAAACATGGCGCTGGTGAGTGCTGAGGAAGAAGCCCCGCCCCCTCGACGGCGGGCTTCTGTCCCGCTTAAATATACATTTTCTTGGCGGGGGCTCATACATATATACAGTGCCCAACTGTATATTATGCAAACTTTTGCCAAAGAGGTCCTAATTGCTGCCCAGGGCGCCCCCCCCTGCGCCCTGCACCCTTACAGTGACCGGAGTATGTGGGTGTGTGTGGGAGCAATGGCGCACAGCTGCAGTGCTGTGCGCTACCTCAGTGAAGTCTGGAGTCTTCTGCCGCCGATTTCGAAGTCTTCTTGCTTCTTATGCTCACCCGGCTTCTGTCTTCCGGCTCTGCGAGGGGGAAGGCGGCGCGGCTCTGGGATCGGACGACGAGGGTGAGATCCTGTGTACGATCCCTCTGGAGCTAATGGTGTCCAGTAGCCTAAGAAGCAGGACCTATCTGCAGAGAGTAGTGCTGCTTCTCTCCCCTCAGTCCCACGATGCAGGGAGTCTGTTGCCAGCAGAGCTCCCTGAAAATAAAAAACCTAACAAAATACTTTCTCACAGCAAGCTCAGTAGAGCTCACTGAACAGCACCCAGCTCGTCCGGGCACAGATTCAAACTGAGGTCTGGAGGAGGGACATAGAGGGAGGAGCTAGAGCACACCAGAATCTAAATTCTTTCTTAAAGTGCCCATGTCTCCTGCGGAGCCCGTCTATTCCCCATGGTCCTTACAGAGTCCCCAGCATCCACTAGGACGTTAGAGAAATACAGATGCGATATAGAAATAGGTCTGTGATGTGGCACTCCAAACACACATTAACACAATATGAGGCCAACAAAAATTAAAAAAATTAAAACAAAAAAAAAAACAGTAAGGTAACTAAGGCCCTCATTCCGAGTTGATCGGTCGCAAGGCGAATTTAGCAGAGTTACACACGCTAAGCCGCCGCCTACTGGGAGTGAATCTTAGCTTCTTAAAATTGCGACCGATGTATTCGCAATATTGCGATTACTAACTACTTAGCAGTTTCAGAGTAGCTCCAGACTTACTCTGCCTGTGCGATCATTTCAGTGCTTGTCGTTCCTGGTTGACGTCACAAACACACCCAGCGTTCGCCCAGGCACTCCCACCGTTTCCCCGGCCACTCCTGCGTTTTTTCCGGAAACTGTAGCGTTTTCAGCCACACGCCCCTGAAACGCCGTGTTTCCGCCCAGTAACACCCATTTCCTGTCAATCACATTACGATCGCCGGAGCGAAGAAAAAGCCGTGAGTAAAAATACTTTCTTCATAGTAAAGTTACTTGGCGCAGTCGCAGTGCGAACATTGCGCATGCGTACTAAGCGGATTTTCACTGCGATGCGATGAAAAATACCGAGCGAACAACTCGGAATGAGGGCCTAAGTCTGCAGTTGTTGTGTCAGTGTACAAATACAGACTCAAAATGAACCAGCAAATAGTGGCCTTGACTTAAACAATATTACATTGAGTACTAATGAAATTACACATGTAACTGCCTTCAAAGACACTTTGCACTACTCCAGCCTCTAACATATCAACCACTGATTTGGAAACATTGCACATGGATAACAGAATAAAAAAACATAGTCCAACTTTCAAAATGTACAATGTGCAAAAGTAAAACATTATTGCTGGACAATTCAATGACACACCAAGTCCAAACTACACATGGAAAATGTACTGTCCAAAAACCACATGACATACAAGCAAGTAAGACGTTACATTGACTTTTGTATGAAACATGACCCAAAACAATGTATTTGATGACGCACACTTGAAGATGGGAGTAATATGCAACGTCACATGACACACATTTAAAACATACAGAAAGCCAGAAGTAATGTCATAGAATGTTAAGGCAAATACACATGCTCACCATCCTTCCTGGGGCGATCAGAATCCCGGACATGGGTTGCAGACACTACTTCTGGAGGGATCATTATAGTCCGCATGGGCTCCTCATAGTCCAGATATGTGGCAATAAAGGGCGGACCACCACCGGTTTTGCGAGCCGACTTCGCCTCCTTGGCCATTTTGGACTTGACACGTCGCTTTATGTCATAGTACCGTTTGCGGCACGTGTCCTCCGTCCGCTTCACCATCCCCTCACTATTTACAGCAGCAACTACTTTCGCCCACAACACCGTCTTCTTCCGTGTTGACACCTTGGCGGACTCAGGCC
This sequence comes from Pseudophryne corroboree, assembly GCF_028390025.1. Lineage (NCBI taxonomy): Eukaryota > Metazoa > Chordata > Amphibia > Anura > Myobatrachidae > Pseudophryne > Pseudophryne corroboree. Next base: position 612,605,315 of record NC_086444.1, on the reverse strand, counting down.
CAAATAGCTGCCACTGATACTTCATCAGCTCCCGCACCAATGCCACATTTTCTGCATAACTAAACTTGACATTCCGCCCAGTCTTAGTAGTGGTGCGTGGCTGCGGAGCTGTCTGACTGTCACTATCACTGTCACTTGAGGCTGCTGCAGCAACCTCACCAACCTCCTCCACCTCACTAACCTCACTAACACTGACTGTCACTATCACTGTCACTTGAGGCTGCTGCAGCAACCTCACCAACCTCCTCCACCTCACTAACTTCACTAACACTCCACCTGACCGACCTCCTCCCCCTCACTAACACCCTCCACCTCACTCACCTCAGCCACCTCTGAGTCACACATAATTGTGTGACTAAACAATTAACACAGAAAAAAAAAAGACAAAACAAAACACTCCTCCGCTACCACTACACTAATCACACACACACACACACACACACACACACACACACACACACACACACACACACACACACACACACACACACACACACACACTGACAATAAATAAAAAAAACTAGGACAAAAATTGAGACAAAACCAAAAAATACAAGACAACAAGAATGACAAAACTACTTTCAAACACAATACAACACTCAGAACTCGCAAAAAATACTCCTCCAAACAAACACTACTCACCAAACTCCACTGCACAACCTCTCTCCTCACCACTAACTAAACCCACGAGGTGCGGATGGTTTGGGGCGTATTTATATGGTTGCGCACAGACACTCCTACCATCTGAAACACAACCAATCACGAACGGGGATGAAAACCGAAACTAAAAGTGAAAATGCGGCCGCGGGGGGAAAAAAACCCTGCCGTGTTTAACTTAGAAAAACCCCCAGCAAAAACAACACAAACACGTACGCAAACGACAATGACGGCCGTAAATGTGCCAAAAAAACCAGACTGGCATCGACATCAGAAAACACGAAAACAATAAACTCGAATGCTTAGTAACTTGGCGTATATAGGGGGTAATTCCAAGTTGATCGCAGCAGGAATTCTGTTAGCAATTGGGCAAAACCATGTGCACTGCAGGGGAGGCAGATATAACATGTGCAGAGAGAGTTAGATTTGGGTGTGGTGTGTTCAATCTGCAATCTAATTTGCAGTGTAAAAATAAAGCAGCCAGTATTTACCCTGCACAGAAACAAAATAACCCACCCAAATCTAACTCTCTCTGCAAATGTTATATCTGCCCCACCTGCAGTGCACATGGTTTTGCCCAACTGCTAAAAAATTTCCTGCTGGGATCAACTTGGAATTACCCCCATAGTTTCAAAAAGTTGCATGAAAATGCACCCGATACAAGACGAGTTTAAACACTACACAAACCGACACAAACACGAATATTAGTAAATTTTGGCCTAGTGTGGCCAATCCCGGGATCGGGATCAGCAGGATTCCGAGATTTAGCTAAAAAAACAGCTGGGATTCAATCCCGGGATTGGAAGCTCCAATCCCGGGGCATGTGGGATCAGACGGCCCTTTGTTTTTTTTAAGCCGGGCAGCGCTGAGCAGAGGCGCCGATTTATATTTTAGCCAATGGGTGGCGAGTGATGTAATCACGTCACGCCGTGGCCGCACACGCAAGATACCAGGAGGATGACTGTAAGCTGGGGGTGGAGCCGCAGGCTGAGGAATTTCTGGCCCGCGGCTCCACCCCCAGCTCACAATCATCCTCATGGTCTCTTGCGTATTCGGTGGCTGGAGTGCTGGGGGAAGCTGCAGTGCCGTGCTGTGCCGTGCTGTGCCAGGAGCTCCAATTACTAACACTATGCTGCGCTCACCCCCGCTGGTGGCTCATGTGGTGTATGTCATACACCACATGAGCCGCCAGCGGGGGTGAGCACAGCATAGTCATACACGACATAAGTCGCCAGCGGGGGTGACTATAAGGACCTGCAAGGGGCCGGGCGTGTGGCCCTGTGGGTGCTCAACATTTTCTGTGTGCGCTCCGGACCTGGAGGACCCACAGAATTGGCACCTATGGCGTTGAGATTCCTCAGGACACTCAGATGCTGCCCGGCTCCCTCCTCCCGGCTCCCCCGCACAGCGTGACGTGCAGTCACAGGTCACACTGCGCCGTCCGCTGTCACCCACCACATGCCTGCCGCCGAGACAGACGGATGTTTCCCACACATAGGAAAAGCCAATCCCGGGTATCCCGGAATTGACCATTTTTGAATCCCGATACCCGATAATCAAGACTCTCACTAGACAGGGCAAAAGTACCACTAGGTCCATAGAACATGCAGTCTTAGTCCAAGTCAGATGTACACCTGAGAGTAAAAGCAGTCCCTCTTGGAGTCACCAACAAAGACACCTGTTTAACACATTTTCGGACCATCAATGTAAGGGTCCTTCTTCAGAGGCATGATGGATAGTCCATTCAGTCCATCTGTTTATACCATACATAATCAAATAATCAGCAGTCAATTATTAATTAACTCCCTCTCACCACCTTCCCCCCGACGCTTCATGTGTTGCTAGGCGCCGACAGGAAAAACTCTGATCTCCAATATGTGATCCTATGAGGCGGAACCATTTGGTGGAAACAGAAGTCGCGTCATGCGTTCCACCGCATTCCATGATGCAAAAGTACCTGTTAGTCTATATCAGCGGTGGAGCGGATGTGTATGAGTTGGGAAATGCTGTTCTGTGCTACTGAGAGGCTGATTCTGAATCACACAAAGGCTATATTTGCAGGCCTGTTTTACTACTGTATGCTAATACCAAATTTGATAGGACAAATGCATGGGTTCATCATACATACAAGTCGAAACCATTGATTTTACAGTGACCCTTGCACCAGCCCCATGCTAAAAGCAAGAGATATGTCAAAACTAGGCTTCCCTACTCTGTGTGCATGACTCACACAGTGCTTTTGGTATGTGCCCATGACACTCCCACTAGTCAGGGTGACATCTGCAATCGCATTATCACTGCCCAGTTAATGCCTGGGAACACCCTATTTCACAGAATGACAGATCTGGTTAAGTTGCACCCAAATAGGACAGACAGGGAGGCGATCACGAGACCACCTAGCGGGATCCCGGCGGTCACAATGCCGACGCTGGAATCCCGACAGGTGGTGAAATCCCGCTGCCAGAAAACCGGTGTCCCAAGCATTTCTCCCTCTGTGGATGTCCATGCTGCATTCGGCAGCAAAGCATCGCTAGCAATAGCCCCAGATCTTCAAAAGATCTGAGGTTGCTGCTAGCGACCTGTGGGTGCGTGCATCGCCATCATCATAGTGCGTATACACTGCACTTTTTAAACGATTTGTCATTCAATCAGTCGAAAACGGCCACATCATTTAAAATCTCGTGTGTTTAATGTTTAAAATGAGGTTTAAATTGTTAAAAGATGTATTTTTAGACATTGTTAGTATGTCACATTTTATAACAAATATAAAATAAAAGATAAAAACCAATCACATTTAAAGTTAATAAAAAAGCTAAAAATAAGACATAGTATAGTTTCTCTGTCATCTGTCAGCTTTTTACACCCTATGACATATAACGTATAACAAGAACATCATTGTAAGTAAAGCAAAAAAAAAAGTCACGTGTTATGGAACACAGAACGTGATTTAGATACAAAATATTGTGTGCATTTTTTATTTTATTTTTTGCATTTCTGATTTTCTTTTCCTAAGAACTTTAACTTTCACCTGTACAGCGGTAACCTCATACACCTAGCATCTTTTAACCATATGGTGTGAGACGCTTAAAGTAAATATTGCATCTTAGTCAGATTGTAGCCTCATGCACAGCCACTCACAGTGTCTTTTAAGTTACATTTTCTACTAAATACAGTAACTAACCGTCAAGAGACATAAATGAGATACTGGGGCTTAACAATTAAAAAAGGCCTAAATTTGTGTGGTTGGAATGAATGATTAGTGATTAAAATACTACAAACTTTTATTCGCATTTTCTAGGCTGAGAGGCACGATGCCATGATTGTTACCTAGTAGCACCCATCAGCATCCTGAATTCAGGTGCTGCCACTGTTCCAGCTTCAAGGCTGGAGTTTGATTTGTTTGCTGCCAACCATGACTTTAGGTTGTTCTGCGCTGACCTTTGCTTGTTCACTTCATTGTGTGCTATTCTGTTTGCCTGCTCTCAGTCCACCTGTATCCAGAATCTAGCACCTTTATTGTAACACTACATAGATCTCCTTCAGTGTTCTGTTCATCTAAGTACCACTGGCAATAGCCCCTCCTATCTGGACCTAGTGATCCCTCTCTACGGGGCTTTTTGCAAAAAGGAAGCCCATAGGATTCTATAGGCAATGCAAGGGCTATAACAAGCGTGGTGCCAACAGTTCTTGGCACACAGCACATATGCTCTGTGGGTGGAGAACTAGCCACCAGCACCCACGTCTCTCATGCCCCACCGCCACTACCTGCAGTGCTGCCCGCTGTAATGTATGTAGCGGTGTGCACCTGGCTCCTTCTCTGATGGGCACACACCATTACATACATTACAGCAGTCAGCACTGCAGCTGCTCGCCAATATGCTCTGCAACCTCCCAGTTTGACGTCCCTGAAGACAGTCAGTGAGGCAACGTGGCTCATCATCCTGTCCCTCCACTCCCTCTACCTGGCTGCTTTCCTGCTCCAAGGCCGCATCACCTTCATGGGCTGCTGCTGGACGTAACAAAGTAAGCAGGAGTATAGCAGATCTGGGAGGAGGGATTGGGGGAGAGGGAGAGGGAAAGAGAGGAATGATGAGGAGGAGAAGTGATGTGGAGCGGATCTACCTAGGCATAATGTGTATGAGGAGCTCTTCTGTGGCATAACGTGTATAAGGGGCTCTTCTGTGTCGTAACATGTATAAGGAGCTCTACTGTGATGCAACATGAATAAACGGCTCTACTGTGGTGTAACGTGTATAAAGGACTGTACTGTGTCACCTTACATGTATAAGGGGTATTACTCTGTGGTGTAATGTGACTAACAGACACTACTGTGCGGTGTAATGTAAATTGGTATTATTCTGTGGACCACCCCCTGAGTGGGGATTCCGGGCCCTGGTCGGAATTTCGACCACCGGGATTCCATTGGGTGTCGGGATTCTCGCGTCGGTATCCCAACAGCCAGGAAACGAACTGCTTCCCGTAAATCTATGTACACTCTCTACCCCATATCTGTTTTTTCAGAAAGAGCTGATTATACAATAAGGGGCATATGTAATATTGAGTGATATTCTTGTTATCACTTATCACTAATCTTATATGGTGCTACAAACTATCAGCATCTGTCGTTTTTCAAACACATGACAGTTAGGAGCTGATTGGTTGGAGCACCATTTGAGATTAGTAACGAGTGATAACAAGAATACCACTCATTATTAAATATGTCCATAAGGATCCTCCACTTATCTTTGACATGGGATCAAGAGTAGGACTGGCCATTACTGATGTTGGATTGAACTAGAGATGTGCGGGTTTCGGATTTCCTCAGTTCTTAACGCAAGAATTAACTATATTTTATTTACTGGAGCAGTTTTTATATTCATAATATTATTTTTAAATTGCTCCTAAATAGGTCATGGAAATAAAACCAGTGATTTCATAAGAAAGGGACCTTAAGTGTACCATGAAAAAGGAAAAGGTGCCTCACTGAAGGTTTAGTCTGATACCTAAGTCACATTAAAAAAATTAGATGGATAGCTGTGCTGTAGGACCTACAGCAAGCCTGAGGAGGATACCAGGAGCTCCCAATATGAACAATGTTCAAGTTTTATGTTGATTTGTATTAAAACATTCATTTGTTTTTATCACAAATCTTGACTGATAATTATCTCTAGCTCTCGAATAGGAGAGTTAATTATTTCTTCATAGCTCTAGAATAAGGGAGTTACATTCGTGCCAGAGGACCAGTGCCAAGTGGGAGGAACCACTTTCTTTTTTGTATTAGTCTAATACCTGTCACTAGTTCTGGGGACATTTAATGATTCAGATTCAGGGGCAGAGCCCAGTAGGGGTTTATTTACTAAAGGTCATTTTTCATCATTTTCAAATAATTGGAAATTGATTTCAATCCATGTTGATTTTCAGAAGCAGAAACACACATTTACTAATGGTAGCGTCTAGTTTCTCTTCGTGGAGAGGACCTTTCCCAGAAACCCCTGGGTCCATGTCACAAACTATTTGGAATAGTAACCTGTGGCGAGCGTCCAATGGTGCATATTAAAAACAAAATAACCTCAAATGAACGGAGAATGGGGAAAACAACACACACACACACACACACACACACACACACACACACACACACACACACACACACACACACACACAACCCCCCTCCCCCCTTAGTAAATCCTGCATTTGCCCCTGCACCACATTGCCTTATTTATGTTAATTGATAAGATCAGTATGGCATCAACTGACAGATCTCAGAATTTTTGGTAATCTGGTCTCAATGGCTGGAATTCAGGGAGAGTCCACACACTTCTCACCTATGCACAAAGCCGCCCCCCAAATTATCGCCGTTGGTACTTGCCTACCTGCACAATTCTTCATCAGCATTAATAGAACACTGTCAGTGCACTCTCACCTTTTCAGCACTTGCTATACTGAAGCGCATAGATCTTTCTTATCCCCTACCATGCCATGGTCTTCCCTACTCCTTTTTGCCCATAATAGTGTACACTCGCCACATTATACTATATCTGATATTATTTATAGATTTCTTTGTCTTATGGCTTTAATATTCTTCTATGTAGTTTGAAATGCAACAGAGTGACGTGAGTTTGTTAGCCATCAGTGTCTTAAGGGGGGTACACACAAGGCGATTTTTACTTATTTCCTAAGCGATCTGACTAGATTGCTTAGAAATTAAGCACTGTTAAAGTGAAATAATTTAAGATGAGTCTTCCTTTGTGATGATATTCAGCATATAGAATTTATTATCAAAGAGGGAACCACGCCCAATATTCTATGCAGAGAAGCGTGGACCAGGACAGAGTTCATCACTGGTTAAGGCAAGATAGAATCTTTAAATAATAGCACAATTAATGAGACAATACAGCTATATTTGATTTAACTTCAACAGCACAAATCGCTATGTGTGTAACGCGTCGCTATCGCCGGTTCAGATCATTCAAGCATGCAGACAAGCTCTAGTCAGATCGCCTAGCATGTGCATAAAGAACATTGGTTAGCACAGATCGCTCAGCACACATCGCTATGTATATAGCAGTGTATAGCGATCTGTGCTGAGCGACTGTGCTAACCTAGATCACGTAGCACACAGGCACAAGTCGCCCCGTGTGTACCCAGCATTAGAGTGCTTTATACAATGTGTTACATATTGCTCTGCTATTTTCATTGTTCCTATGTCAGAAAATAAAAATTATATATATATATATATATATATATATATATATATATATAATGGTTGTATAGCCTACCGCACACAGTATTGTCCATACTAGGAGTGCTGGATACATAATATGTTGCAATAGTCCCAAAGAAATAGAAACCAGCACCTCCAAATTACTGCATAATAAAGTCTTTATCAAAATGTAAGTACAAAAATCTTAAAACACCAGAGGCAAGAGACATGGAGTAAAGTGACATTTGTCAACATCCGGCCGGATCCAACAGCAGTGTGACACGCTAAGAAGCTGGCATCACCGCTGCGTCCATAACCGGAAGTGACGTTTGTCAACATCCGGCCGGGTCCAGCAGCAGTGTGACGCGGCCAAAGAGCCGATTATGTGACCTTTACATCACCACTCCCCCAACACTCCACTGAGCTGGTAATGCAGGCTCCACGACACCGCCCACATTTTTTGTCATGTCACAGCCTGAACGGAAAGACGCGTAACCATGGCAACCAAAGCACGGCATATAATGACGGGCGCTATTTAGTAAACATTTAGTGCCCCAATATAGTACAACAACTGAATTACATTTCCCTATATACTGGCAGATATAGTAGACAGACTTAGACATAATAAACAAAAAAGTGATAATTAAATAAACAGAATGGGAAAACCTGAATAGGACAAAGGTAATTCGTCCAGGTTATAGAGAGTCTATAACAAAGCATTCACCCTACAAAAAGCAACCGAAACCCTGACTTTCATTGAGTCCGTTAGGTGCAACTGTATTGAGTCGGGCTATCCAATGGGCTTCACGCTGAAGTAGAATACGTCCACGATCACCCCCTCGTCTGAGTGGGGGAACACAGTCTATTGGCATGCAATGGAAATCTTTAATTGTATGTCCGCTCATCACAAAGTGTTTGGCCACAGGAGGTATATTTAAATCCAGTGTAACATAAGCTTTTTTTATGGAGGAACGATGCATTGAAATCCTCTCCTTTAATGTCCTTATCGTTTTCCCAACATAAAGCAGATGGCAAGGACAGGATATAAGATAAACAACATAGCGGCTATTGCAGTCCAAATGATGCTTTATTTTGAATCTCTTGCCATTCTGATGGTCAAAAAAGGAGTCTCCTAGGGTCAAAAAATTGCATAACCATAAAATGTAGACGTATGGTGCGCTAAAAGCTGCCCATAGATTACCCAGTGAGAAAGGTGTCACCTCACACCACAAACAATATAGAAATATAAAATATCACGAGTTGTCTTCAGGCGCTTGATTATAATTTTTGAGGATGCTCCTAAATAATCCGTTCAACATCAATTCTTGCCCTCAACCAAAGAAATAAGGTACAAAATAGTGTAATACTGTTAACTTCTGAATAAATGGATCTGTGTATAAGGTAAACTCCGTACCAGATGATAGTGTCTAAATAATAGACAATATGCGTAGTGGAAGAGAGAGGGTAAGAATTTCATCCAGTAGTCCCCAGTATCTCATCCGCACATCACTCCATTAGAGAGATTCTCATAAAAAAGGGATAAAAGCAAATATAGTGTAATACTGCTTTAATACGATTAAAAAGGCCAAAAGAAATAGCTGGACTCTCACCATAAGACAGAAATCACAAGGCAGATAGAAAATCAAAAACCAGGCGTCCCCAGCACCTCGCAAGTCCTCCTATGGGTCCTTTCCAGACTTCCAGTGACCACCATCCAACGCGTTTCAATACTTCAAAGTATCTTTTTCAAGGCATGTATAGTTCCCTTCCCAGAGGATATCTTATTTATACCCCCATACTGATGACATCATTTCCTATAAGAAAAGGCCTATTTCCAGACATGGATTCACCTGTCCTCTAAACATCCTACTAAAGTCCGGAACTAACGGTGGAACGCAAAATCCGCCGCGGCCGGTAGTGACGTATACGGAAGAACGTCATTTCCGGAAAAAGCGGAAGGACACGTGTGCGGGTCACCCGGCGGATGTGATGTATTTCAGAGAGCCGGGAACTTGAAAATCGGATTCCGGGATGCTAGAACATTTGGCGCCGGGGAAGGGATACACAAATATCCGGATAGGTTAAGGGGATTGGATGTGCAACATTGTTAGGTATAGGATGTTTAGAGGACAGGTGAATCCATGTCTGGAAATAGGCCTTTTTTTTATAGGAAATGATGTCATCAGTATGGGGGTATAAATAAGATATCCTCTGGGAAGGGAACTATACATGCCTTGAAAAAGATACTTTGAAGTATTGAAACGCGTTGGCTGGTGGTCACTGGAAGTCTGGAAAGGACCCATAGGAGGACTTGCGAGGTGCTGGGGACGCCTGGTTTTTGATTTTCTATCTGCCTTGTGATTTCTATCTTATGGTGAGAGTCCAGCTATTTCTTTTGGCCTTTTTAATCGTATTAAAGCAGTATTACACTATATTTGCTTTTATCCCTTTTTTATGAGAATCTCTCTAATGGAGTGATGTGCGGATGAGATACTGGGGACTACTGGATGAAATTCTTACCCTCTCTCTTCCACTACGCATATTGTCTATTATTTAGACACTATCATCTGGTACGGAGTTTACCTTATACACAGATCCATTTATTCAGAAGTTAACAGTATTACACTATTTTGTACCTTATTCTTTGGTTGAGGGCAAGAATTGATGTTGAACGGATTATTTAGGAGCATCCTCAAAAATTATAATCAAGCGCCTGAAGACAACTCGGTGATATTTTATAGGTCAAAAAATTGCAGTTTGCACACCCATGGCATTTAAAGACCCCCAGCTTGGGTTGTAACCAACACTTGGATCTAATAGGACCAATATCTGATGGTGCTATAATGTCCTTGATGTTCTTACTCCTCTTACTGCAAAAAAGAGGATTATTCTTACATAATGCTCCTATGGTCGCATCAGCCTGGATAACATGCCAATATTTGAGTATGACATCACAAATATGCCGTGAGGCTATAGAGTAAGTAGAGGAGAAGATCATTCGTTCTGCTCTAGCATCCTTCTTTCTTGATACCAAAGCATCCTCCCGCTTGGTATTCAAACATATTGTGATAGCCTCATTGATTTCACTTTGTGCATATCCCCTTTGTATAAAGCGTGTACCCATTTCTTCAAGTGCCCGAGGTAGTTCTGCCATATTGGACGTGATACGTACTACTCGTAATAGCTGAGAGAGCGGAAGACCCCGCTTTAAAGGGGTAGGATGGAAGCTATCTGCTGATAATGACGTATTTTTATCAGTAGCTTTCCTGTAAATTTGTGTGGATAATTCATTTCCTTGCTTCACTATACAAACATCAAGATAGTTGATTGAAATATAACTAAACGATAATGTAAATCTAATCTTGGTGTCCAGACTGTTAAAAGTGTCTATGAATTCGGTGAGGAGCCCCTCACCACCAGTGAGGTTACGGACGCGGCGGTGATGCCGGCTTCTTAGCGTGTCACACTGCTGTTGGATCCGGCCAGATGTTGACAAATGTCACTTCCGGTGACGGACGCGGCGGTGATGCCGGACGGACACATGGACACATGTGTGTTCTATTTCTAATCAGGTGAGCATGTTTTACTTCTTTCTGGCAGGTATAAGAGACACACTTTTTCATCAGGTTGGCTGTCCATGAGGAAGGTGCCTCTGTGAGCACCGAAACAGCTGTTGACCAACCACCTGTCTGTCGCTGGAGGCTTGCACTATTTACAACCATGGATATAGTGATATGATATTATGCAGTTTTTGCACTTTTGTGACACCCCATGTGCTTTACTCTATGTCTCTTGCCTCTGGTGTTTTAAGATTTTTGTACTTACATTTTGATAAAGACTTTATTATGCAGTAATTTGGAGGTGCTGGTTTCTATTTCTTTGGGACTATATATATATAGTTTGCCCAGCACCCCACCCATCTATCCATAAGTGTTTTCATCAATGCAACATTGGCCCTCATTCCGAGTTGTTCGCTCGGTATTTTTCATCGCATCGCAATGAAAATCCGCTTAGTACGCATGCGCAATGTTCGCACTGCGACTGCGCCAAGTAACTTTGCTATGTAGAAAGTAATTTTACTCACGGCTTTTTCATCGCTCCGGCGAACGTAATGTGATTGACAGGAAATGGGTGTTACTGGGCGGAAACACAGCGTTTCAGGGGCGTGTGGCTGAAAACGCTACCGTTTCCGGAAAAAACGCAGGAGTGGCCGGAGAAACGGTGGGAGTGCCTGGGCGAACGCAGGGTGTGTTTGTGACGTCAACCAGGAACGACAAGCACTGAACTGATCGCACAGGCAGAGTAAGTCTGGAGCTACTCTGAAACTGCTAAGTAGTTAGTAATCGCAATATTGCGAATACATCGGTCGCAATTTTAAGAAGCTAAGATTCACTCCCAGTAGGCGGCGGCTTAGCGTGTGTAACTCTGCTAAATTCGCCTTGCGACCGATCAACTCGGAATGAGGGCCATTATTCCTTCCAACTTAACTAGTATTTCAGAGACAGAGTGCAGGCTCACATCTAAAAGTGGTCACCTTTTCATGCTAGATGGGCATCCACTGGGATGCAGTTAATATACCAGCTGTCGGGATCCCGGCTTTCAGGAGACCGATGCCAGAATCCCGACAGCCAGTGAAATGCCGCCGGCTGGAATCCTACAATCGGGTGGTATTCCCACTGAGATGGTGGGAATATAACCAGTGGTGAGCAAAGCAAGCCACCAGGCCCAAAGCATGGCGAGTGCAGCAAGCCCGTGAGGGGACTCGCAGCTGGGATTCCGACAGATGGTATGCCGCTGTCAGAAAAGTGACAGCCGGCATCCCGTCTGCTGGTCATTCGTATGTCCACTATTTGATCACAATGTGCACTAAGGGCCTAATTCAAGGTTCATTGCAAAATAAAATTTTCCTCTAATGGGCAAAACCATGTGCACTGCAGGGGGGGGGGGGGGGCAGATATAACATGTGCAGGGAGAGTTAGATTTGGGTGGGTTATTTTGTTTCTGTGCAGGGTAAATACTGTAGCTTTATCTTTACACTGCAATTTAGATTTCAGTTTCAACACACCACACCCAAATCTAACTCTCTCTGCACATGTTATATCTGCCCCCCCCCCCCCCCCCTGCAGTGCACATGGTTTTGTCCATTAGAGGAAAAATAAGAATTTACTTACCGATAATTCTATTTCTCATAGTCCGTAGTGGATGCTGGGGACTCCGTAAGGACCATGGGGAATAGCGGCTCCGCAGGAGACTGGGCACATCTAAAGAAAGCTTTAGGATCACCTGGTGTGCACTGGCTCCTCCCCCTATGACCCTCCTCCAAGCCTCAGTTAGGATACTGTGCCCGGACGAGCGTACACAATAAGGAAGGATTTTGAATCCCGGGTAAGACTCATACCAGCCACACCAATCACACCGTATAACCTGTGATCTGAACCCAGTTAACAGCATGATAACAGAGGAGCCTCTGAAAGATGGCTCACAACAATAATAACCCGATTTTTGTAACAATAACTATGTACAAGTATTGCAGACAATCCGCACTTGGGATGGGCGCCCAGCATCCACTACGGACTATGAGAAATAGAATTATCGGTAAGTAAATTCTTATTTTCTCTAACGTCCTAAGTGGATGCTGGGGACTCCGTAAGGACCATGGGGATTATACCAAAGCTCCCAAACGGGCGGGAGAGTGCGGATGACTCTGCAGCACCAAATGAGAGAACTCCAGGTCCTCCTCAGCCAGGATATTAATTTTGTAGAATTTTACAAACGTATTTGCTCCTGACCAAGTAGCTGCTCGGCAAAGTTGTAAAGCCGAGACCCCCTCGGGCAGCCGCCCAAGATGAGCCCACCTTCCTTGTGGAGTGGGCATTTACAGATTTTTGGTTGTGGCAGGCCTGCCACAGAATGTGCAAGCTGAATTGTACTACAAATCCAACGAGCAATAGTCTGCTTAGAAGCAGGAGCACCCAGCTTGTTGGGTGCACACAGGATAAACAGCGAGTCAGATTTCCTGACTCCAGCTGTCCTGGAAACATATATTTTCAGGGCACTGACAACGTCTAGCAACTTGGAGGCCTCCAAGTCCCTAGTAGCCGCAGGCACCACCAATAGGTTGGTTCAGGTGAGACGCTGAAACCACCTTGGGGAGAAACTGAGGACGAGTCCTCAATTCCGCCCTGTCCGAATGGAAAATCAGATAAGGGCTTTTTCAGGATAAAGCCGCCCATTCTGACACGCGCCTGGCCCAGGCCAGGGCCAACAGCATGACCACTTTCCATGTGAGATATTTTAACTCCACAGATTTAAGTGGTTCAAACCAATGTGACTTTTGGAACCCAAAACTACATTGAGATCCCAAAGTGCCACTGGAGGCACAAAAGGAGGCTGTATATGCAGTACCCCTTTTACAAACGTCTGAACTTCAGGGACTGAAGCTAGTTCTTTTTGGAAGAAAATTGACAGGGCCGCAAAATTGAACCTTAATGGACCCCAATTTCAGGCCCATAGACACTCCTGTTTGCAGGAAATGTAGGAATCGACCCAGTTGAATTTCCTCCGTCGGGCCTTACTGGCCTTGCACCACGCAACATATTTTCGCCAATTGCGGTGATAATGTTTTTGCGGTTACATCCTTCCTGGCTTTGATCAGGATAGGGATGACTTCATCCGGAAAGCCTTTTTTCCTTCAGGATCCGGCGTTCAACCGCCATGCCGACAAACGCAGCCGCGGTAAGTCTTGGAACAGACAGGGTCCTTGCTGGAGCAGGCCCCTTCTTAGAGGTAGAGGCCACGGATCCTCCGTGAGCATCTCTTGAAGTTCCGGTTACCAAGTCCTTCTTGGCCAATCCGGAGCCACGAATATAGTGCTTTCTCCTCTCCATCTTATCAATCTCAGTACCTTGGGTATGAGAGGCAGAGGAGGGAACACATACACTGACTGGTACACCCACGGTGTTACCAGAGCGTCTACAACTATTGCCTGAGGGTCTCTTGACCTGGCGCAATACCTGTCGAGTTTTTTAATCATGTGGACGACTTCTGGGTGAAGTCCCCACTCTCCCGGGTAGAGGTCGTGCTGAGGAAGTCTGCTTCCCAGTTGTCCACTCCCGGAATGAATACTGTTGACAGTGCTATCACATGATTTTCCGCCCAGCGAAGAATCCCTGCAGCTTCTGCCATTGCCCTCCTGCTTCTTGTGCCACCCTATCTGTTTACGTGGGTGACTGCAATGATGTTGTCCGACTGGATCAACACCGGCTGACCTTGAAGCAGAGGTCTTGCTAAGCTTAGAGCATTGTAAATGGCCCTTAGCTTCAGGATATTTATGTGAAGTGATGTATCCAGGCTTGACCCTAAGCCCTGGATATTCCTTCCCTGTGTGACTGCTCCCCAGCCTCGCAGGCTGGCATCCGTGGTCACCAGGACCCAGTCCTGAATGCCGAATCTGCGGCCCTCTAGAAGATGAGCACTCTGCAACCACCACATGATGGATACCCTTGCCCTTGGTGACAGGGTTATCCGCTGATGCATCTGAAAATGCGACCCGGACCATTTGTCCAGTAGGTTCCACTGGAAAGTTCTTGCGTGGAATCTAACGAATGGGATTGCTTCGTAGGAAGCCACCATTTTTACCCAGAACCCTTGTGCATTGATGCACTGAGACTTGGTTCGGTTTTAGGAGGTTCCTGACTAGCTCGGATAACTCCCTGGTTTTCTCTTCCGGGAGAAACACCTTTTTTCTGGACTGTGTCCAGGAACATCCCTAGGAAACAGAAGACAAGTCGTCGGAACCAGCTGCGATTTTGGAATATTGAGAATCCAATCGTGCTGCCGCAACACTACCTGAGATAGTGCTACACAGACTTCCAACTGTTCCCTGGATCTTACCCTTATCAGGGAATCGTCCAAGTAAGGGATAACTAAAATTCCCTTCCTTCGAAGGGATATCATTTCGGCCATTACCTTGGTAAAGACCCGGGGTGCCGTGGACCATCCCTACGGCAGCGTCTGAACTGATAGTGACAGTTCTGTACCATAACCTGAGGTACCCTTGGTGAGAAGGGTAAACTTTGACATGAAGGTAAGCATCCTTGATGTCCCAAGACATCATGTAGTCCCCTTCTTCCAGGTTCGCAATCACTGCTCTGAGTGACTCAATCTTGAATTTGAACCTCTGTATGTAAGTGTTCAAAGATTTTAGATTTTAGATTTAGAATCGGTTTCACCAGGCCGTCTGGCTTCGGTACCACAATAGTGTGGAATAATACATCGTTCCCTGTTGCAGGAGGGGTACCTTGATTATCACCTGCTGGGTGAATGGCTTCCAAAACTGCCTCCCTGTCAGAGGGAGACGTCGGTAAAGCCGACTTTTGGAAACGGCGAGGGGGAGACGTCTCGAATTTCAATATGTACCCTTGAGATATTACCTGAAGGATCCAGGGGTCTACTTGCGAGTGAGCCCACTGCGCACTGAAATTCATTGAGAACGGGCCCCCACCGTGCCTGAGTTTGTAAGGCCCTAGCGTCATACTGAGGGCTTTTGCAGAGGCGGGAAAGGATTTCTGTTCCTGGGAACTGGGTAATCTCTTCAGCCTTTTTCCTCTCCCTCTGTCACGAGCAGAAAAGAGGAACCTTTTGTCCGCTTGCCAACAAAGGACTGCGCCTGATAATACGGCGTCTTATTTTGAGAGGCGACCTGGGGTACAAACGTGGATTTCCCAGTTGTTGCCGTGGCCACCAGGTCTAAAAGACCGACCCCAAATGTCCCCTTTTAAAGGCAATACTTCCAAATGCCGTTTGGAATCCGCATCACCTGACCATTTTACTGGTAGAATTGGACAACGCACTTATACTTGATGCCAGTCGGCAAATATTCCGCTGTGCATCATGCATATATAGAAATGCATCTTTTAAATGCTCTATAGGCAATAATATACTATCCTTATCTAGGATATCAATATTTCCAGTCAGGGAATCCGACCATGCCAACCCAGCACTGCACCTCCAGGCTGAGGCGATTGCTGGTCGCAGTATAACACCAGTATGTGTGTGAATACATTTTTGGATACCCTCCTGCTTTCTATCAGCAGGATCCTTAAGGGCGGCCATCTCATGAGAAGGTAGAGCCCTTGTTCTTACAAGCGTGTGAGCGCCTTATCCCCCCTAGGGGGTGTTTCCCAACGCACCCTAACCTCTGGCGGGAAAGGGTATACAGCCAATACTTTTTAAGAAATTATCAATTGTTATCGGGGGGAAACCCACGTATCATCACACACCTCATTTTATTTTTCAGATTCAGGAAAACTACAGGTAGTTTTTCCCTCACCGAACATAATACCCCTTTTTGGTGGTACTCGTATTATCAGAAATGTATAAAACATTTTCCATTGTCTCAATCATGTAACGTGTGGCCCTACTGGAAATCACGGTTGTCTCTTCACCGTCGACACAGGAGTCAGTATCCGTGTCGGCGTCTGTATCTGCCATCTGAGGTAACGGGCGCTTTAGAGCCCCTGACGGCCTATGAGACGTCTGGACAGGCACAAGCTGAGTAGCCGGCTGTCTCATGTCAACCACTGTTTTTTTATACAGAGCTGACACTGTCACGTAATTTTCAACAGTACATCCACTCAGGTGTCGACCCCCTAGGTGGTGACATCACTGTTACAGACACTCTGCTCCGTCTCCACATCATTTTTCTCCTCATACATGTCGACACAAACGTACCGACACACAGCACACACACAGGGAATGCTCTGATAGAGGACAGGACCCCACTAGCCCTTTGGGGAGACAGAGGGAGAGTATGCCAGCACACACCAGAGCGCTATATATATATATATATATATATACAGGGATAACCTTATATAAGTGTTTTTCCCCTTATAGCTGCTGTATGTTTTAATACTGCGCCTAATTAGTGCCCCCCTCTCTTTTTTTAACCCTTTCTGTAGTGCAGGGAAGAGTCAGGGAGCTTCCCTCCAACTGAGCTGTGAGGGAAAATGGCGCCAGTGTGCTGAGGAGATAGGCTCCGCCCCCTTTTCGGCGGCCTTATCACCCGTTTTTCTGTATATTCTGGCAGGGGTTAAATGCATCCATATAGCCCAGGAGCTATATGTGATGCATTTTTTGCCATGTAAGGTATTTTTATCGTGTTTTATTGCGTCTCAGGGCGCCCCCCCCAGCGCCCTGCACCCTCAGTGACCGGAGTATGAAGTGTGCTGAGAGCAATGGCGCACAGCTGCAGTGCTGTGCGCTACCTTATTGAAGACAGGAACGTCTTCTGCCGCCGATTTTTCCGGACCTCTTCGCTCTTCTGGCTCTGTAAGGGGGCCGGCGGCGCGGCTCCGGGACCCATCCAGGCTGAACCTGTGATCGTCCCTCTGGAGCTAATGTCCAGTAGCCAAGAAGCCCAATCCACTCTGCACGCAGGTGAGTTCGCTTCTTCTCCCCTTAGTCCCTCGATGCAGTGAGCCTGTTGCCAGCAGGTCTCACTGAAAATAACAAACCTAAACTAAAACTTTCACTAAGAAGCTCAGGAGAGCCCCTAGTGTGCACCCTTCTCGTCGGGCACAGAAATCTAACTGAGGCTTGGAGGAGGGTCATAGGGGGAGGAGCCAGTGCACACCAGGTGATCCTAAAGCTTTCTTTAGATGTGCCCAGTCTCCTGCGGAGCCGCTATTCCCCATGGTCCTTACGGAGTCCCCAGCATCCACTTAGGACGTTAGAGAAACTTTATTTTGCAATCAACCTTGAATTAGCCCCTAAGAACATTATGCTTGTATTAGAAGTCATTTTAGAAATGGTAATTTTTTTGCATTGTTAAACAGCTTTTATATTAATGTCTTAGGGGTAGATGTATCAACCTTTGAAAAGAGATAAAGTGGAGAAGTTGAACATAGCAACCAATTAGCACAATCTGTGAAACAATAGTCAGACGCTGATTTTCTGCTATGTTCAACTTCTCCAAGTCATCTCTCTCAAAGGTTTTATATATCGGCCCCTTAGTGTCTAAAGTGTGCATCTTGGATTGTTTATTGCATTTTCAATCACAGCAGCGTACAGTTCTAATTGGAAGAGACTGTCCATTGTCCCTCCACTGTCCCTTAACTATGAACAAAGATACAAAATGGTGGTTATTAGGGAGTTATGGTCCCACTCACCAGTTATGTATGTGCAAGATGGGAGGGTGTAGTCTAGCTTTTCTGAATAGCTACACTGGCCATTGAGAAACAGACACATTTGTGCACTAAGTGGTATGTACATTTTGTGACAGACCAAGGTGGTGGGGGGGAAGGGGGGGGGATTGTTATATAGAGAAACATTGCTAGTGTTCTTCTTGTAAGTCAGGAATCAGATGATAGTCCTATTTGGCAGACATCAGGCCAAGAGCGAGGCGCAACACTTGATGCACTGATCTAATGATAGCTACTATATTTTTGTACAGGAACTTCCATATTGTCTCTCATTTTATACATCACTTCTACACTAAGTCTGACCTGGCTTTCAGAAATTCGGACTCCACAACAGATTTTACTCCCTCTAGTGGCTGCTCTGTGATATTACAAATACTTGCACAGTGATAACCTGAAAAGCTTTCAGTCACTTTGGTTTGGGAAGGCTTGTCCTGTCTGTTTTGTAATTATTTTTTATTTTTACACTTTAAAAGGTGCACTGTGTATAGGACCTGTCTTTATTACATGTGCCAATTTTGTGTGGAACGTATTATTGCATTACTTATGCTGGGCATACACGTGCAGATAAAAAATGCATGTTATACAGCCTGACACCCTGCAGATATTGTGGCCATACATGATGGTTTCACCCCAGTGGTCATCCCTGCTTTATGTATTACTGAGCTGTGGGCCAATGAACACTTGGGGGGAGAGCTACGTTGGTGCATTGGGGGGCAAAGCCATGGTTCCCCAGCACCAAGAAAAAAAAATGGTGGAGTCTTAACAATCGATGGTGGAGAACCATTAGTATGGACAAAAATCTGTATTATATAGTGGTAAGTAAGGTGCATTATACTGTCGTTTTTAAGCACTACTATATTTTATCTACACATCTAGTCATCTTTTTATATATCCCACTTAAGTTAGATGATCTCGTGAGTGCTTGTGATTTCATAACATTGTTTTTTTAATAGTGTTATGAAAGTATCTTAATAGAATGTATTTAGGTGGTCATTCCGAGTTGATCGCAGCCAGCAGCTTTTAGCTGCTGCTGCGATCAATAGTCCATGCTTATGGGGGAGTGTATTTTAGCTTAGCAGGGCTGCGATCGCTTGTGCAGCCCTGCTAAGCTAAAAAAAATTCAAGCAGAAGTATACTAGGGCTGGACATACTTACCCTGTGTGATGGATCCAGCAATGATGGTCCCGGCTTTGACGTCACTCCTCCGCTCTCCGTTGTCCTGGACACGCCTGCGTTTTACTCACCACTCCCCGAAAACGCTCTCCAACAGTCTGGATCTGCCCATCCATGCCTCCTTCCTGTCAATCTTCCCGCTTCCATCGGTAGCCGCGATGTAACCCGGCGACCGCGTATGTGCATTCCGCACCCGTTCGCACTGCAGCGAAGAAACACTGCTTGCAAACGGGTCGGAATGACCCCCTTAACACACACAAAGAACAAAGTGAGTTGGTTTATATACTCTTGCAGTGTGCTGGGAACCAGCACACTGCAAGAGTATATAAACCAACTCACTTTGTTCTTTGTGTGTGTTAATGTCTTCAATGGGAATATAAATTATTAACTAATAATTAAAATAATGAAACTGTAAATGAATATTATTAAGGACTTTGGATTATTTGCAGGAGTTCTCCTTCTGGGTCTATAACATACTTACCTATAGTACCTTCTCGGAAGCTGTGGGAGACTCACGATTTTTTGGGTAGTCCCCCGGACCCCACAAGAGTAAGCAGATCTACTGAATCCCTCTACCTCCTAGTGAATTGGGCAGGATGGGGAGCTAATACAAGGAATCTCGTATCTGCAGTTAAGTGGTGGGGCTAAAATGATGTGCATCGTATCATTTTAATCTTTCCCTTTGGACCAGCAAATCACAATAATTTTCCGCATATGGGGTGGACCTAATGATGTTGAGAGTCACACCCACCCCCATAGCGGTCAACAGTATTTCCTCTCCAACCTTCTCCTGGAAAGCAGTTGAATAAAGTAGGAAAGTATGTTCTAGGGAACCAGAAAGAGAATTCCAATACTCAGCCTGCCAAGCATACAGTCCTACGAAGAGCTGTGAGCGCATCTGGAGGAATATGTATTGATATGGTTATGGAGGTACTCAGTCTATAATAGAAACTCTGGAACAGTCTGCGTAGGGATGGTAGCAAGGCATCTGGGGTTATTATGAAAAGCAAGATGTGCTTCTTTGCAAAGAGACACAGTTTATGTTGAACACCCTGAATGCTTATAGCGAACAAGGAGGAGAGAAAGCTTATTGTTGACAATCCTGGCTGAGGGGTTTGAGCAATGAGATTCACACACCTGTTCTAGACATCAGTTATATCTCCCCAGCAAAAGAAGTGGGGTTTTCATTGGGGGGGGGGGGGGGGGGGAGTCCAAAATATTGAAGACTATCCAAATACTGTCTGGGGCCTGTCTGTTAAGTACAAACTACACTGTTGTAGAACCAGGCTAGGGTCTAGCAATCCAAGCCTCATCTCGATCATCTTCGCATAATTTGATTGGCTGCCAATCCATGAGCGGTGGCTCTCCAATGGATGTGTGCCAGGCCCACCCTCTCTGTCAGGGCCCTGGACTCCACTAAAGTGCCATTAATACTATATTTAGCCTTTGGATTTTTTGGGGCATTAAATTGTAGTTGCCATGCTCTTAACCATTCCTCTAGTCTACCTAGATCATCAGTCATTTCTTTTACACCTCCTGGTGTGTCTATAATAGGAAACGGGCTTTGGCGCACTGTGACAACTTGCCTGCTTTTCTGGGCATCCAAGAAAGCTACTAGAGATTTGGAAGTTTCCTGGATGTCACAGGGGAGTAGGCAAGTATGGTATCTGTACATGATATGTGTGTGTCCTGAAATTTGTGCATATAGAGATGATGATCCTTTAACAACTGTGGACAGAACCTCTTCTGGTCCAAAATCACCAATTCCTTTTTCTCTGGGGATATGTCATTTGGTCTCATGTATGTCATTACAAAACAGAGTACTCAGCTCTTAAACAATAATTGGGAACTTTGGTCCAGAAATCAAACGTGAGGAATGGCCTTGAATTTACATCCGAGACTACTTAGGAGCCTGTTTAGTTTTAATTGCACTACAGCTCTGAAAAATTACCATTCATTATTACCGCATATCACAGTGATTTGGCATATTTTTTAGGGCTATATAAAATGGGGCGGACACTGGACGCAAGCTCCAGTAAGACAGGTGACTAACATAATTTAAAGATAGTGGGGGTTATTCAGAAATGGACACAGATCTTGCATCCCACAGCAAGATCTGCAACCATCTACTCATATGCTGGGGGCCGCCCAGCACTGGACAAGTCCGTCCAGCATATGTGTGGCGCCACCTTGCGATGCATACGCAGGGTGGCGACACACACACACACACACACACACACACACACACACACACACACACACACACACACACACACACACTGTATATAATAGAAATACATTCCTCAATATTATTTATTTAATTAATGAGGAACTTATTTATATTGTATGATAGTAATTGGGCAGTTATATACTGTACTTATTGAGAAGACTACTGAGGTACTTTTTTATAAAGAATATTGGGGCACTTATTTATTTCTTATCAGGTAATATTTTTTCTTATTTATTACAGGGTGAACACTTGTAGCGTACACTAAAGTGCTAGTATGCAATGGCATCTACGAGCATTCTGATACTGGTATTCTGGCATGCAATAATGCTAATGGGCTGACAATGTACATTGGTACCATTAGTCTTACAAGAGATTGCACTATATTTTAACAATATTACTCTAGTACCCATTGGCCAGGAGTACCAGGAGAAGCACAATGACATTACAAAGTTGAGTTCAACGATCCAATCATTTATCTCAGCCCCCCAGAGGACTGGGCCCAATGCTGAGTAGGCTGGCCTCCTATAGAGATGAGCGCCGGAAATTTTTCGGGTTTTGTGCTTTGGTTTTGGGTTCGGTTCCGCGGCCGTGTTTTGGGTTCGACCGCGTTTTGGCAAAACCTCACCGAATTTTTTTTGTCGGATTCGGGTGTGTTTTGGATTCGGGTGTTTTTTTCAAAAAACACTAAAAAACAGCTTAAATCATAGAATTTGGGGGTCATTTTGATCCCAAAGTATTATTAACCTCAAAAACCATAATTTACACTCATTTTCAGTCTATTCTGAATACCTCACACCTCATAATATTATTTTTAGTCCTAAAATTTGCACCTAGGTCGCTCGATGACTAAGCTAAGCGACCCTAGTGGCCGACACAAACACCGGGCCCATCTAGGAGTGTCACTGCAGTGTCACGCAGGATGGCCCTTCCAAAAAACACTCCCCAAACAGCACATGACGCAAAGAAAAAAAGAGGCGCAATGAGGTAGCTGTGTGAGTAAGATAAGCGACCCTAGTGGCCGACACAAACACCGGGCCCATCTAGGAGTGTCACTGCAGTGTCACGCAGGATGTCCCTTCCAAAAAACCCTCCCCAAACAGCACATGACGCAAAGAAAAAAAGAGGTGCAATGAGGTAGCTGTGTGAGTAAGATAAGCGACCCTAGTGGCCGACACAAACACCGGGCCCATCTAGGAGTGTCACTGCAGTGTCACGCAGGATGTCCCTTCCAAAAAACCCTCCCCAAACAGCACATGACGCAAAGAAAAAAAGAGGCGCAATGAGGTAGCTGTGTGAGTAAGATAAGCGACCCTAGTGGCCGACACAAACACCGGGCCCATCTAGGAGTGGCACTGCAGTGTCACGCAGGATGTCCCTTCCAAAAAACCCTCCCCAAACAGCACATGACGCAAAGAAAAAAAGAGGCGCAATGAGGTAGCTGTGTGAGTAAGATAAGCGACCCTAGTGGCCGACACAAACACCAGGCCCATCTAGGAGTGGCACTGCAGTGTCACGCAGGATGTCCCTTCCAAAAAACCCTCCCCAAACAGCACATGACGCAAAGAAAAAAAGAGGCGCAATGAGGTAGCTGTGTGAGTAAGATAAGCGACCCTAGTGGCCGACACAAACACCGGGCCCATCTAGGAGTGGCACTGCAGTGTCACGCAGGATGTCCCTTCCAAAAAACCCTCCCCAAACAGCACATGACGCAAAGAAAAATTAAAGAAAAAAGAGGTGCAAGATGGAATTGTCCTTGGGCCCTCCCACCCACCCTTATGTTGTATAAACAGGACATGCACACTTTAACCAACCCATCATTTCAGTGACAGGGTCTGCCACACGACTGTGACTGAAATGACGGGTTGGTTTGGACCCCCACCAAAAAAGAAGCAATTAATCTCTCCTTGCACAAACTGGCTCTACAGAGGCAAGATGTCCACCTCATCATCATCCTCCGATATATCACCGTGTACATCCCCCTCCTCACAGATTATCAATTCGTCCCCACTGGAATCCACCATCTCAGCTCCCTGTGTACTTTGTGGAGGCAATTGCTGCTGGTCAATGTCTCCACGGAGGAATTGATTATAATTCATTTTAATGAACATCATCTTCTTCACATTTTCTGGATGTAACCTCGTACGCCGATTGCTGACAAGGTGAGCGGCGGCACTAAACACTCTTTCGGAGTACACACTTGTGGGAGGGCAACTTAGGTAGAATAAAGCCAGTTTGTGCAAGGGCCTCCAAATTGCCTCTTTTTCCTGCCAGTATAAGTACGGACTGTGTGACGTGCCTACTTGGATGCGGTCACTCATATAATCCTCCACCATTCTTTCAATGGTGAGAGAATCATATGCAGTGACAGTAGACGACATGTCCGTAATCGTTGTCAGGTCCTTCTGTCCGGACCAGATGTCAGCATCAGCAGTCGCTCCAGACTGCCCTGCATCACCGCCAGCGGGTGGGCTCGGAATTCTGAGCCTTTTCCTCGCACCCCCAGTTGCGGGAGAATGTGAAGGAGGAGATGTTGACAGGTCGCGTTCCGCTTGACTTGACAATTTTCTCACCAGCAGGTCTTTCAACCCCAGCAGACTTGTGTCTGCCGGAAAGAGAGATCCAAGGTAGGCTTTAAATCTAGGATCGAGCACGGTGGCCAAAATGTAGTGCTCTGATTTCAACAGATTGACCACCCGTGAATCCTTGTTAAGCGAATTAAGGGCTCCATCCACAAGTCCCACATGCCTAGCGGAATCGCTCCGTGTTAGCTCCTCCTTCAATGTCTCCAGCTTCTTCTGCAAAAGCCTGATGAGGGGAATGACCTGACTCAGGCTGGCAGTGTCTGAACTGACTTCACGTGTGGCAAGTTCAAAGGGCATCAGAACCTTGCACAACGTTGAAATCATTCTCCACTGCACTTGAGACAGGTGCATTCCACCTCCTATATCGTGCTCAATTGTATAGGCTTGAATGGCCTTTTGCTGCTCCTCCAACCTCTGAAGCATATAGAGGGTTGAATTCCACCTCGTTACCACTTCTTGCTTCAGATGATGGCAGGGCAGGTTCAGTAGTTTTGGTGGTGCTCCAGTCTTCTGTACGTGGTGCCTGTACGCCGAAAGTGTCCCGCAATTCTTCTGGCCACCGACAGCATCTCTTGCACGCCCCTGTCGTTTTTTAAAAAATTCTGCACCACCAAATTCAAGGTATGTGCAAAACATGGGACGTGCTGGAATTTGCCCATATTTAATGCACACACAATATTGCTGGCGTTGTCCGATGCCACAAATCCACAGGAGAGTCCAATTGGGGTAAGCCATTCCACGATGATCTTCCTCAGTTGCCGTAAGAGGTTTTCAGCTGTGTGCGTATTCTGGAAACCGGTGATACAAAGCGTAGCCTGCCTAGGAAAGAGTTGTCGTTTGCGAGATGCTGCTACTGGTGCCGCCGCTGCTGTTCTTGCGGCGGGAGTCCATACATCTACCCAGTGGGCTGTCACAGTCATATAGTCCTGACCCTGCCCTGCTCCACTTGTCCACATGTCCGTGGTTAAGTGGACATTGGGTACAGCTGCATTTTTTAGGACACTGGTGACTCTTTTTCTGAGGTCTGTGTACATTTTCGGTATCGCCTGCCTAGAGAAATGGAACCTAGATGGTATTTGGTACCGGGGACACAGTACCTCCAACAAGTCTTTAGTTGGCTCTGCAGTAATGATGGATACTGGAACCACGTTTCTCACCACCCAGGATGCCAAGGCCTCAGTTATCCGCTTTGCAGCAGGATGACTGCTGTGATATTTCATCTTCCTCGCAAAGGACTGTTTGACAGTCAATTGCTTACTGGAAGTAGTACAAGTGGTCTTCCGACTTCCCCTCTGGGATGACCATCGACTCCCAGCAGCAACAACAGCAGCGCCAGCAGCAGTAGGCGTTACACGCAAGGATGCATCGGAGGAATCCCAGGCAGGAGAGTACTCGTCAGAATTGCCAGTGACATGGCCTGCAGGACTATTGGCATTCCTGGGGAAGGAGGAAATTGACACTGAGGGAGTTGGTGGTGGGGTGGTTTGCGTGAGCTTGGTTACAAGAGGAAGGGATTTACTGGTCAGTGGACTGCTTCCGCTGTCACCCAAAGTTTTTGAACTTGTCACTGACTTATTATGAATGCGCTGCAGGTGACGTATAAGGGAGGATGTTCCGAGGTGGTTAACGTCCTTACCCCTACTTATTACAGCTTGACAAAGGCAACACACGGCTTGACAAATGTTGTCCGCATTTCTGGTGAAATACTTCCACACCGAAGAGCTGATTTTTTTGGTATTTTCACCAGGCATGTCAACGGCCCTATTCCTCCCACGGACAACAGGTGTCTCCCCGGGTGCCTGACTTAAACAAACCACCTCACCATCAGAATCCTCCTTGTCAATTTCCTCCCCAGCGCCAGCAACACCCATATCCTCCTCATCCTGGTGTACTTCAACACTGACATTTTCAATCTGACTATCAGGAACTGGACTGCGGGTGCTCCTTCCAGCACTTGCAGGGGGCGTGCAAATGGTGGAAGGCGCATGCTCTTCACGTCCAGTGTTGGGAAGGTCAGGCATCGCAACTGACACAATTGGACTCTCCTTGTGGATTTGGGATTTCGAAGAACGCACAGTTCTTTGCGGTGCTTTTGCCAGCTTGAGTCTTTTCAGTTTTCTAGCGAGAGGCTGAGTGCTTCCATCCTCCTGTGAAGCTGAACCACTAGCCATGAACATAGGCCAGGGCCTCAGCCGTTCCTTGCCACTCCGTGTGGTAAATGGCATATTGGCAAGTTTACGCTTCTCCTCCGACAATTTTATTTTTGGTTTTGGAGTCCTTTTTTTACTGATATTTGGTGTTTTGGATTTGACATGCTCTGTACTATGCCATTGGGCATCGGCCTTGGCAGATGACGTTGCTGGCATTTCATCGTCTCGGCCATGACTAGTGGCAGCAGCTTCAGCACGAGGTGGAAGTGGATCTTGATCTTTCCCTAATTTTGGAACCTCAACATTTTTGTTCTCCATATTTTAATAGGCACAACTAAAAGGCACCTCAGGTAAACAATGGAGATGGATGGATACTAGTATACAATTATGGATGGACTGCCGAGTGCCAACACAGAGGTAGCTACAGCCGTGGACTACCGTACTGTGTCTGCTGCTAATATAGACTGGATGATTGATAATGAGATGAAATCAATATATATATGTATGTATATATAATATCACTAGTACTGCAGCCGGACAGGTAGATAATATATTTATTAGGTATTGGTAATGATGACTGATGACGGACCTGCTGGACACTGTCAGCTCAGCAGCACCGCAGACTGCTACAGTAAGCTACTATACTATAGTAGTATGTACAAAGAAGAAAGAAAAGAAAAAACCACGGGTAGGTGGTATACAATATTATATATATATATATATATATATATATTATATACAATTATATATATATTAAACTGGTGGTGATTGATTATTAAACTGGTGGTCAGGTCACGTTGCAACTTGCAACTAGTACTCCGAGTCCTAAGCAGACAATCACAAAATATATTATTATACTGGTGGTCAGTGTGGTCACAACAATGGCAGTGTGGCACTGACTCTGGCAGCAAAAGTGTGCACTGTACGTTATATGTACTCCTGAGTCCTGCTCTCAGACTCTAACTGCTCCCCACTGTCAGTGTCTCCCCCACAAGTCAGATAATACACTTACAGTCACACTATCTAATCTATAAATATCACTTCAGCAAGTAGTATAGTAGTATACAGTATAGTAGTACTCCTCCTAATAATGCTCCCCAAAATACTGTGTCTCTCTCTTCTCTAAACGGAGAGGACGCCAGCCACGTCCTCTCCCTATGACTCTATAAATATCACTTCAGCAAGTAGTAGAGTAGTATACAGTATAGTAGTACTCCTCCTAATAATGCTCCCCAAAATACTGTGTCTGAGTAGTATACAGTATAGTAGTACTCCTCCTAATAATGCTCCCCAAAATACTGTGTCTCTCTCTTCTCTAAACGGAGAGGACGCCAGCCACGTCCTCTCCCCCTATGACTCTATAATATCACTTCAGCAAGTAGTATAGTAGTATACAGTATAGTAGTACTCCTCCTAATAATGCTCCCCAAAATACTGTGTCTCTCTCTCTTCTCTAAACGGAGAGGACGCCAGCCACGTCCTCTCCCTATGACTCTATAAATATCACTTCAGCAAGTAGTATAGTAGTATACAGTATAGTAGTACTCCTCCTAATAATGCTCCCCAAAATACTGTGTCTCTCTCTTCTCTAAACGGAGAGGACGCCAGCCACGTCCTCTCCCTATGACTCTATAAATATCACTTCAGCAAGTAGTAGAGTAGTATACAGTATAGTAGTACTCCTCCTAATAATGCTCCCCAAAATACTGTGTCTCTCTCTTCTCTAAACGGAGAGGACGCCAGCCACGTCCTCTCCCTATGACTCTATAAATATCACTTCAGCAAGTAGTAGAGTAGTATACAGTATAGTAGTACTCCTCCTAATAATGCTCCCCAAAATACTGTGTCTGAGTAGTATACAGTATAGTAGTACTCCTCCTAATAATGCTCCCCAAAATACTGTGTCTCTCTCTTCTCTAAACGGAGAGGACGCCAGCCACGTCCTCTCCCCCTATGACTCTATAATATCACTTCAGCAAGTAGTATAGTAGTATACAGTATAGTAGTACTCCTCCTAATAATGCTCCCCAAAATACTGTGTCTCTCTCTCTTCTCTAAACGGAGAGGACGCCAGCCACGTCCTCTCCCTATGACTCTATAAATATCACTTCAGCAAGTAGTATAGTAGTATACAGTATAGTAGTACTCCTCCTAATAATGCTCCCCAAAATACTGTGTCTCTCTCTTCTCTAAACGGAGAGGACGCCAGCCACGTCCTCTCCCTATGACTCTATAAATATCACTTCAGCAAGTAGTAGAGTAGTATACAGTATAGTAGTACTCCTCCTAATAATGCTCCCCAAAATACTGTGTCTCTCTCTTCTCTAAACGGAGAGGACGCCAGCCACGTCCTCTCCCTATGACTCTATAAATATCACTTCAGCAAGTAGTAGAGTAGTATACAGTATAGTAGTACTCCTCCTAATAATGCTCCCCAAAATACTGTGTCTGAGTAGTATACAGTATAGTAGTACTCCTCCTAATAATGCTCCCCAAAATACTGTGTCTCTCTCTTCTCTAAACGGAGAGGACGCCAGCCACGTCCTCTCCCCCTATGACTCTATAATATCACTTCAGCAAGTAGTATAGTAGTATACAGTATAGTAGTACTCCTCCTAATAATGCTCCCCAAAATACTGTGTCTCTCTCTTCTCTAAACGGAGAGGACGCCAGCCACGTCCTCTCCCTATGACTCTATAAATATCACTTCAGCAAGTAGTAGAGTAGTATACAGTATAGTAGTACTCCTCCTAATAATGCTCCCCAAAATACTGTGTCTCTCTCTTCTCTAAACGGAGAGGACGCCAGCCACGTCCTCTCCCTATGACTCTATAAATATCACTTCAGCAAGTAGTAGAGTAGTATACAGTATAGTAGTACTCCTCCTAATAATGCTCCCCAAAATACTGTGTCTGAGTAGTATACAGTATAGTAGTACTCCTCCTAATAATGCTCCCCAAAATACTGTGTCTCTCTCTTCTCTAAACGGAGAGGACGCCAGCCACGTCCTCTCCCCCTATGACTCTATAATATCACTTCAGCAAGTAGTATAGTAGTATACAGTATAGTAGTACTCCTCCTAATAATGCTCCCCAAAATACTGTGTCTCTCTCTTCTCTAAACGGAGAGGACGCCAGCCACGTCCTCTCCCTATGACTCTATAAATATCACTTCAGCAAGTAGTATAGTAGTATACAGTATAGTAGTACTCCTCCTAATAATGCTCCCCAAAATAGTATACTGTGTCTCTCTCTTCTCTAAACGGAGAGGACGCCAGCCACGTCCTCTCCCTATGACTCTATAAATATCACTTCAGCAAGTAGTAGAGTAGTATACAGTATAGTAGTACTCCTCCTAATAATGCTCCCCAAAATACTGTGTCTCTCTCTTCTCTAAACGGAGAGGACGCCAGCCACGTCCTCTCCCTATGACTCTATAAATATCACTTCAGCAAGTAGTAGAGTAGTATACAGTATAGTAGTACTCCTCCTAATAATGCTCCCCAAAATACTGTGTCTCTCTCTTCTCTAAACGGAGAGGACGCCAGCCACGTCCTCTCCCTATGACTCTATAAATATCACTTCAGCAAGTAGTAGAGTAGTATACAGTATAGTAGTACTCCTTCTAATAATGCTCCCCAAAATACTGTGTCTGAGTAGTATACAGTATAGTAGTACTCCTCCTAATAATGCTCCCCAAAATACTGTGTCTCTCTCTTCTCTAAACGGAGAGGACGCCAGCCACGTCCTCTCCCCCTATGACTCTATAATATCACTTCAGCAAGTAGTATAGTAGTATACAGTATAGTAGTACTCCTCCTAATAATGCTCCCCAAAATACTGTGTCTCTCTCTTCTCTAAACGGAGAGGACGCCAGCCACGTCCTCTCCCTATGACTCTATAAATATCACTTCAGCAATAGTATAGTAGTATACAGTATAGTAGTACTCCTCCTAATAATGCTCCCCAAAATAGTATACTGTGTCTCTCTCTTCTCTAAACGGAGAGGACGCCAGCCACGTCCTCTCCCTATGACTCTATAAATATCACTTCAGCAAGTAGTATAGTAGTATACAGTATAGTAGTACTCCTCCTAATAATGCTCCCCAAAATACTGTGTCTCTCTCTTCTCTAAACGGAGAGGACGCCAGCCACGTCCTCTCCCTATGACTCTCAATGCACGTGTGAAAATGGCGGCGACGCGCGGCTCCTTATATAGAATCCGAGTCTCGCGAGAATCCGACAGCGGGATGATGACGTTCGGGCGTGCTCGGGTTAACCGAGCAAGGCGGGAGGATCCGAGCCTGCTCGGACCCGTGGAAAAAAGCTGAAGTTCGGGCGGGTTCGGATTCAGAGGAACCGAACCCGCTCATCCCTAGCCTCTTACAGAACTTATTTTAACATCTGATTTTACCATGGTCTGTCCTAACTGCAAGGTGATTAGTGGCATTTAACATTCAAGTGACATTACAGTAATTGCA
This sequence comes from Pseudophryne corroboree, assembly GCF_028390025.1. Taxonomy (NCBI): domain Eukaryota; kingdom Metazoa; phylum Chordata; class Amphibia; order Anura; family Myobatrachidae; genus Pseudophryne; species Pseudophryne corroboree. Next base: position 612,574,139 of record NC_086444.1, on the reverse strand, counting down.
TGGTCAGTATTTTTATTTACCCATAATGTTTGAAAATGTTCCTTATAAAGCATTAATTGCCAATACAAGACAGCTGAAAAGTATATGCTTTGCAACTTAAAACAAAACAGAATGTATCTATGCGCTGTAATCAGGGTTGCCCATTTAAAGACCCCCATACATCAGCAATTAATTGCGTCAATTTGACGTTTTGCAGATGATTGTGTAAATAAATCTGCAATGTATGGGGTTCACAGATTGCAGATTCCAACCAAAAAGTGATTGCAATTGGTAAATCAGTTTGTCCAACATGTTGGATTTCAGAGATCAATTGGGGCTAGTGTACTGTATAGTAACAATCAGCAGATCTGCAGACCGTTCTAGTAAACTGATGAGCCTTTCAAGATTGGCAGATCTGTATTTGTCAAAAATGATCTGCAAATCACTGAAAAATATCTAATGTATGGGCGCAAATTGGTGGATTGGGGAATCTTTAAATCTGGGGGAAAAATCTCAGAATCTGCAAATTGTTTTTTGTGATTGCTGATTAGGGGCCTTAAGAGTCTATTACAATTGTGCAGATGCATATTTGCATCTATACAAAGGGCATCTGTTATGTCCAGCTTAATGAAAGATGCCTAGGATGTGCCTGTGCTACCTCTGTCAGCTTTGAGTATGCTGCATGTTTCTGATGCTTTACGTTAAGTTGCCTAGGTGCAATCAGGCAAACTTTCAAATGAACAAGAACATTTGTTGGAAAAGTTTTGAGAAGCCTCCATTCTGTTTAGCAGAACCCAAATTCTAATTACTGCTATAGAGCAATCTCACATTACACCCCCCAAAAAATTGAAATGTTAAAACACTTTCTGTTCACATATAAAAAAAACTAAAGGGGTGTGAGTTTTGTACATAAAGTCTTATTAGTTTGAATTTTACACAAGGACAGATGTATGTGGGAGGCAGTTAAAATACCGCTAGTCGGGATCCCGGCGGTGACAGCGCCGACGCATGGACTTATGGGAGGCATTAATTTTGTCAGCTGTCGGGATCCCGGGTGTCAGGATACTGACATCAGAATTCCCACTCGGGTGGTGGTCCACGAAAGCACCCGAGGGGGAATATAACCCTGTGGTAACCAAAGGTCACCAACGGGGCCCAAAGCGCGGCGAGCGCAGCGAGCCCGCAAGTGGACACGCTGTGCTCACCGCCGGTATTCCGGCTGTCGGTTTCCTGTCAGGAGACCAAAGCCGGGATCCCCACAGCCGGCATATCATACTGAATCCCTTATCCTAGCACTAGCCCCGCTACCGGCATTCTGGTGGACAGGATCCCGCTGTCGGGATCATGACAGCCGGGATCCCGTCCGCCGGCATTTCATACTGAACCCATATATGTGTATAATTCTGACTGACAGTTCTGTTGGGTACATATTTTTTTTAGGATGAATGTACAGTAATCTATATATATGACCATATTTTGTAGTTTCTTTGCTCACATTAATGCATTGATAACCTTGATGTTGTGTGTGTATCCTTTGTTAAACATTCTCTGCTTATCAAAAAAACTAAGCAATTTCTAAAAATTGTTAGGCCAATACCAGTTGAGACGTAATAAGACCCTTAGAAGGGTTGGGTATGGGTGACCGGCGCTTGGGATCCCGCCGGTCACCATACCGACACCGGGAACCCGGGAATTAGAATGCCAGCGGTGGGGGGGGGGGAAGGCCAGCACAATGAAGCCCCTTGCGGGCTCGGTGGCGAGCTGAGCTCACTGCAGGTTCTATTCCCACTCTATGGATGTCGAGGCCACCCACGAGTGGGAATAATCCCTGGTAGTCGGCATTCCGACTGTCGGGATTTAGACGCTGCGGGATGTAGGTGTCAGCATTGTGACCGCCGGTCACATAACTACATCCCCCTTAGGACTGCATTGTGAGTCTTCCCCTATAGCAGCCTTAAAACTATACATCCTTAAAGCTATACAAGTTCATCTGTATTCATATGCCCAAAAGGCTGTAAAGGCGTATCACACCAAGGTATTGCCGAGGGCGGGGATGAGCAGAACACTAGGAAGGACCACAAAGTGTGGAAGTAGATGATACTGCAACAGGACTGTGGAACAAGCAGTTGGAATAATTCTCAGAATGGAACCTGGTAAGGGCATAATATAAATAGATCCTTGTATGTCTGAGGTCCAGGCTAGTAGCAGGGACATAACTATAACTTTGTGTGTGTCCCATAGCAAAATCTTGAAAGGCCAACTGCACCGCCATTGTCACTACAATACCCCTTATGGGAGCAGGAGAGAGAGAGACACAGTGGTGTCAGGGGGAGAGAGAGAGAGAGAAAGAGAGATGAGCAAGAAAGAGAGGCAGTGAGGGGGAGGGGGCAGAAAGAGAAAGAGAGAGAGGGTGTCACAGAGAAAGAGAGAGAAAGGGATTAGAGGAGGAGGGAAAAGGGCATCAGGGGGAGACAGAGGGTGTCAGAGAGAGAATGGAGAGGAGGAAGAGAGGGAAGGGAGCAAGAGTGTCAGGGAGCAAGAAAGAAAGAGAGGGGATCAAAAGAGAGAGAGGGTGTCAGGGAAGGCGAGAGACAGAATGTCAGGGAGAGAGAGATAAACAGTGTCAAAGAGAGGGAGAGAGACAGTGTCAGGAAGGGAGAGAGAGTGATAGTGTCAGGAAGAGAGGGGGAGAAAGCGAGAGACAGTGTCAGAGAGAGATAAAGAAAGTGTCAGGGAGAGAGGCAGTGTCAGAGGGAGAGAGAGAAAGAGGGGGCAGCATCGGAGAGAGGGGGAGAGCGTGTCAGATAGAGAGAGCGACATTGTCAGGGAAAGAGAGAGAGAGACAGTATCAGGGAGAGAGAGAGAGAGATAGTGTCAGAGAGAAAAGACTGTCGGAGAGAAAGGCAGTGTCAGGGAGAGAGAGAGATGGATAGTCTCAGAGAGAGTGAGAGTGTGTCAGGGAGAGAGAGAAAGAGAGAGAGACAGGGGATCAAGTGAGAGAGTATCAGTGAAAGAGAGGGGGGAGAAAGAGAGAGAGAGAGAGAGAGAGAGAAAGGGAGGGGGAATGAGCAGGAGATACATTACCCGTCCATCCTGAACACAGCAGAGATCTCTGATGGGGGATGGCACTTCACAGAATTAGGCACCACCCCCTAAACTTCTGCGAATCACGGTACTGGTGACTCAGACCGGCCAGGTAGTGCCCCCGCACCCCCCTCTAAATCCTCTTCATGGCTGTGGGGAAGGAGGATACAATCAGCGGCGCGGCAGTTTTCACCATGGCGGGGGTGAAGGGGAGCAGCAGGTCTTGGAGGCAGCCCATGACTGGGCCCAGAGCAGCTGGCCCTGGAAGTAACTTGGGCCCCATAGCAGCTGCACACCCTGCACCCACGGTAGTTACGCCACTGGCTAGTAGCAGACAAACTAAGTTTGTTTCCAATCCAGGGTCATGGTTGGTGCGAGACAGACTAATTTAGAGTAGTACGCAAACCTGCACTACTCCAATGGTGGGGGTATTGTGCATGCGCAGAACTGGTCCTGCCATGAAACTCGCAGTGTCCCCTAGCTGCAGTATGATTGACATACTGCTGCATTTGGGGATGAAGCAGGGGAGGTTACGGGGACTGTTCTATGAAATAGGGGCACCGTGCCTTGACCAGGGTCTGTGTATTCTGATGCAGAATTCCCGGCATACTTGCCTACTCTCCCGGAATGGGCGGGAGGCTCCCGAAAATCGGGTGACCCCCCCCCCCCCCCCCGGAAGAGCAGGCAAGTCTCCCGATATTTTAGGGGCCCCCCTGCCCGGCCGCCCACATAGTGAGTAAAGTGGGCGGTCCGGGCAGTCGATGACATGATTCTTGCTGAATCGCGTCATCATAGCAACGCCCCCTGCTGTATAATGCCGGTAATCGCGGCATTACACAGCAGGGGCGTGGCTTAAATGAAGTGCCGTGATAACCCCTCCCCTGTTCCACCTCCGCCGCCCCTGTTTTGCCTCCGCCACGCCCCCTATCCGTGTCATAACCCCGCCCCCCTGCTGAGCCGACCTGGCTGCTCTCTCCCGGAGAGAGCAGCCAGGATGTCGGCATGTATGATTCCTGGTCAAGGCAGAGTGTAAACAGTAAACACCAGTCATCTTGTGTAACCTGAGGGTTACTCAGATGGCCGATGTTTTCGCAGATAATCCGATGCTGCATCCTCGGACTATTTACACAAGATTAGCAATTGTTACATACAGCAGCTGCTTCCAAAGATGCAGCTGCTGTGTGCACTGCCTTCATCTCTGAATCAGGCCCTAAGTCAATAGAATTCAGTGCTGCAGACAAAAAGCAGAATCTAGAAACAGGTCAAGTTCAGAACAGAAGAGAGCAACAAGACCAAAAGGCAATGGGATACAACACACAAAAACACAGGTTCAGCTACATAGGAATTATCACTAGCACATGTGTAACACACAAGCAGCTATTTAATTTACAGGAAGCAGTAAGCTCAGGTCTTGAATCCAGTCATCTCTTAACAAGGAACTCACGGCACATTCGAAAAGAATTGCGGTGAGGGGAAGGAAAGGATGCTGTCAGGGTTTCCATAACGACCATCCTAGAAGCCAAAAGAGCGGTGAAATCAATGGGGGGTAATTCAGACCTGATCGCTAGGGTGCATTTTTTGCATCCCTGTGATCTGTCAGGTAGTCACCGCCTACAGGGGGAGGGTATATGGTGTATGCAGGTGTGCGATCGCATTTGTAGCAGAACTGCACAAACGTCAGTTTGTGCAGTTTCTGCTCAGTCCAGGACTTACTCAGCCGCTGCGATGATTGGGTCCGGAGCTGATGTCAGAATAGCTCCCTCAGAATAAACGCCTTCTTCCTGTCAATCTCCTTGCGACCGCCCATGCATTCAGAAATTTCGCACCATCCCGTCGCTGACCGGCGATCCCCGTTGCTGCGGTTTGTCGCGCCTGCGCATTGCGGTGCATACGCATGTGCAGTTCAGATCTGATCGCAGGCTGTCAGAAAACGCAGCCTAGCGATCAGGTCTGAATTACCCCCAATGTGCGGAGGCTAAGCAATGGCCGTGAGCGCAGTGGTGGCAGATGCTGCTACTAAAAGAAACTTGGTCATTTGTTTCTTTTTGTCTTATAGTCATATGATCAATTATTAATCACATTTTGATAACACAGTATACAATTTTACTAACTTTTGCTCCCATAACATTTCTTAATATTGTGAACCTGTGTACTAAACAACTTGTGCACTAACTTGTCCATAAATATATTTATATAATGTAGGGTACGTCAGCGCTCAGCACTGCTCCTTCAGTCTTCATGAACCAAATAATTATAATATGCCTCCAGCGGCACACACCTTCCCTCTAGCAATGCACTTGGCAGTACAACTCCCAGCTGCTTTGGACTCAGCTGGTGCAGCCCTCTCCAGATAAATCTGCACTGTTCAATAGGCAGCATAAAGGGTCCAAGCTAGCTGTCACACATCACCCCATCCAAACAGCTGAGACTAGCATTGCCCCGGTGACAGGTCTGTGACCTTGGTCAGCTGCTCACTGACCTCAGAGGTTTAACACTTGACCTCAGTTAAGCGACCTTACAGATATTGTTTGGAAATAGTTCCAATAAACAATGTGTGTATAAAGAGATGCATATCATTAAATATAAATGTGACCAAGGGGGACTCTGAATAGCATCATTCCTGTTTTGTGTTTTTCTAGTCCCTTAGAACATCACTCTCTGTATTGCCATAAGAGCAATCTATAATTACCACCACAAGATATATGGCTATTACTGTAACATATATATTTATTGTAACATAGCTATATGATTTTTGTTAAATTACCAAAGTAAAGTTTGTACATAAAAAACCACTGTATACAAAACAGTTGCTGCACATAGCAGTCAATTCATCTCGCATTACTGCCTGCTACATATAGACACGTGCATTTCAAGGCTCAGATTTGTATACGTCATTATTAGGCAGTTCCAGAGTCTGCTGACACCATCTTATTTATATAAGGATGCCTGGCATTAGTGCACTACACAGCGAGGAACCTGGCAGTACACCCTAACTTCAGTTGGAGGCTAACACAATCACTGTCATCTCTCCAATTACTGTAACTTTCCTTTCACACAGAATCAAGACATATGAAAGATTTATGTAGGACAAGAGACTTCTCATGTTCTCCTATACCCCCATGTCTCTTACACTTCCAATGCACTCCTATTCCCCCATGTCTCTATACACTTCTCTTGTACTCCTATACCCCCATGTCTCTTACACTTCCAATGCACTCCTATTCCCCCATGTCTCTATACACTTCTCTTGTACTCCTATTCCCCCATGTCTCTTACACTTCTCTTGTACTCCTATACCCCCATGTCTCTTACACTTCCAATGCACTCCTATTCCCCCATGTCTCTATACACTTCTCTTGTACTCCTATTCCCCCATGTCTCTATACACTTCTCTTGTACTCCTATACCCCCATGTCTCTTACACTTCCAATGCACTCCTATTCCCCCATGTCTCTGTACACTTCTCTTGTACTCCTATACCCCCATGTCTCTTAAACTTCCAATGCACTCCTATTCCCCCATGTCTCTATACACTTCCCATGTACTCCTATACCCCCATGTCTCTTACACTTCCCATGTGCTCCTATACCCCCATGTCTCTTACACTTCTCTTGTACTCCTATACCCCCATGTCTCTTACACTTCCCATGTGCTCCGTCCTATACCCCCATGTCTCTTACACTTCCAATGCACTCCTATTCCCCCATGTCTCTATACACTTCCCATGTACTCCTATACCCCCATGTCTCTTACACTTCCAATGCACTCCTATTCCCCCATGTCTCTATACACTTCTGTTGTACTCCTATACCCCCATGTCTCTTACACTTCCAATGCACTCCTATTCCCCCATGTCTCTATACACTTCTCTTGTACTCCTATACCCCCATGTCTCTTACACTTCCAATGCACTCCTATTCCCCCATGTCTCTATACACTTCTCTTGTACTCCTATACCCCCATGTCTCTTACACTTCTCTTGTACTCCTATACCCCTATGTCTCTTACACTTCCAATGCACTCCTATTCCCCCATGTCTCTATACACTTCTCTTGTACTCCTATTCCCCCATGTCTCTATACACTTCTCTTGTACTCCTATACCCCCATGTCTCTTACACTTCCAATGCACTCCTATTCCCATGTCTCTATACACTTCCCATGTACTCCTATACCCCCATGTCTCTTACACTTCCCATGTGCTCCTATACCCCATGTCTCTTACACTTCTCTTGTACTCCTATACCCCCATGTCTCTTACACTTCCCATGTGCTCCGTCCTATACCCCCATGTCTCTTACACTTCCAATGCACTCCTATTCCCCCATGTCTCTATACACTTCCCATGTACTCCTATACCCCCATGTCTCTTACACTTCCAATGCACTCCTATTCCCCCATGTCTCTATACACTTCTGTTGTACTCCTATATCCCCATGTCTCTTACACTTCCCATGTACTCCTATACCCCCATGTCTCTTACACTTCCCATGCACTCCTATTCCCCCATGTCTCTATACACTTCCCATGTACTCCTATACCCCCATGTATCTTACACTTCCAATGCACTCCTATTCCCCCATGTCTCTATATACTTCCCATGTACTCCTATACCCCAATGTCTCTTACACTTCCAATGCACTCCTATTCCCCCATGTCTCTATACACTTCCCATGTACTCCTATATCCCCATGTCTCTTACACTTCCCATGTACTCCTATACCCCCATGTCTCTTACACTTCCAATGCACTCCTATTCCCCCATGTCTCTATACACTTCCCATGTACTCCTATACCCCCATGTATTTTACACTTCCCATATACTCCTATACTCCCATGTCTCCTACACTTCCAATGCACTCCTATTCCCCCATGTATCTATACACTTCCCATGTACTCTTATACCCCCATGTCTCTTACACTTCCAATGCACTCCTATTCCCCCATGTCTCAATACACGTCTCTTGCACTCCTATTCCCCCATGTCTCAATACACGTCTCTTGCACTGCTATACCCCCATGTCTCTTACACTTCCAATGCACTCCTATACCCCCATGTCTCTTACACTTCCCATGTACTCCTATACCCGCATGTCTCTTACACTTCCCATGTACTCCTATACCCCCATGTCTCTTACGGGATACGGTCATTAGGTCGACACCACTTAGATCGACAGTCATTAGGTTGACCACTATTTGTCAACATGCATTAAGTCGACATGGTCACTAGGTCAACATGGTCATTAGGTCGACATGTACTAGGTCGACAGTTCAAAAGGTCGCAACTCATGACGACCATTTTACCTGTTGACCTAGTACATGTCGACCTAATGACCATGTCGACCTAGTGACCCTGTTGACCTAATGCATGTCGACCAATAGTGGTTGACCTAATGACTGTTGACCTAAGTTGTGTCGACCCAACGACCCATACCCATCTCTTACAGTTCTCATGTACTCCTATACCCCATATGTCTTACACTTCCTATGTACTCCTATACACCCATGTCTGTTACAGTTCTCATGTACTCCTATGCCCCAGTGTTTCTTACACTTGCATGTACTCAAATACCCCCATATGTCTTATACTTCCCATGTACTCCTATACCCCCATGTCTCATATATTTCCCATGTACTTCTATACCACCATGTATATTAAACCGGCTACACATCAGAACGATGTGTAGCCGGCAGGGCTGCCATTAAAAATTGTGGGGCCTGGGACTGCCTGAATAAGCAGGCCCCACCATCAACCTCCATATCTATTACACTTCCCATGTACACCTATAGCCCCATATCTCTTACATTTACCACATACTCCTTTGTCTCCATGTCTTTTACACTTCTCATGTACTTCTATATACTAAATGCTCTTACATTTCCCATGTACTTCTATATCCTCATGTCTTTTACACTTCCCATGAACACCTATATTCCCATGTCTCTTCCATTTACCCTGTATTCCTATACCCTCATGTTTGTTACAATAAGGTCCAGTGGGACAGACATATTGGCAGAACCTATGGATGCTGATAGGTGGCAGCAATGTGCAGTAGATGTTAGTACACATGACGAGTGTCTTAACCGGGGTAACGTTTATTAACTGGCAGATAACAGGTGCAGGGTAATGTTGCCCATACGCCTAAAGATTTATTGTTAGATCTGGACAGTTAGAATGAAAACCTGGAAATGGATGACTGCAAAAAATAGTTGTCCATTAGCTTCTAAATGCCGTAAAACTGACAAAAACGGACGTGGATTTAACCAATTTGTCTGATTGACCATTTTTGTCTGTTTTCCAGGGTTTGGGAGCAAATGGTCAGTTGTCATTTGCTCTCATCATTATCAGGTTTTCATTCCAGCCAGCTAGATCTAACAATAAATCTGTAGGTGCATGGCCAGCTCAACACAGGGTTAACTGGTGCAGGTGTATGCAGATACAGGGACAACAATGTACAAAGCAGGAATACAGTATTAGAAGCAACCAGTTGAATCAAAAGAGGGGGAGGGGGTGTGCAAGTACTAATCACCCGGCCAGTCCCTCCACTTCACTCTTGTCAGCGGCAGTTTGTCTGTTTCAACAGCTTTTCTGTAGAGGGTGCAGGATGCTGGGGTGCGCAGAGCCGGCCCTAACCAATATGATGCCCTAGGCAAGATTTTGGCTGGTGCCCCCTAGCACCGCCGCTAGTTCTGCAAGAAATGCCTGGCATGAGTCAGCTGGCAGCTCTGCTAATGTCGGGCACCTTTTGTTTATGAAAATGCATCTTATTTGCATTACTATGTGGCTAGGACGCACAAGCAGCTTCTGCTGATTAAAATTATATGCAGCATGCCTATATTTTGTGTGCGACTGCGGCTGTATCTGCATATGAAATGCTACATTACAGTGATTTCCAGGAATACACTGAAACGTAGCATTTTGTATGCAGATACAGCCGCAGTCACACACAGAATATAGGCATGCCGCATATCATTTTAATCAGCAGAAGCTGCTGGTGCCCCTAAGCATACCAAATGCCCTAGGCATTTGCCTAGTTTGCCTATGCCTAAGGCCGGCTCTGGGGGTGCGGTAAGGTCAATGGCTGTTGAGGCCATTTATATCGGCCAGATTTACACACACGTGTATAAACCCAATGGTTCATGTGGGCGTTGTACAAAGGTGCAGCAGCATATACTTTGTTACTACAGTATATATACACTGTGTAGACAAAAGTGATTGGAAACTGACGGCAAATAGCTCAACAAGATTTTGTTGATTTCAGTACTTTGTAGGTCCACCACATGCAGTGATTACTGTAGACACCACTCTTGGCAAACTGTCCACAACTTCAACAGCAGGCGGTATGTTTTGCCATTCTGCCTTAAGTATTGTGACCAACTGTGACACTGAAGAAGGCCGAGTTGGCTTAGAATGCACCTGTCGCTCCAATTCATCCCGAGGTTTTCAGTGGGGTTAAGATCTAGATTTTGAGCTGGCCAGTCCATCCGTGTTACTGAATTTTCTGTATACCAGTCCAGCATCGCTCTGGAAACATGAAGGTGGCATTGTTGTCCTGATAAAACAGTTGTCGTTTCCGTAGAACTGCCTCAATTTAGGGAGCACAAAGTTATCGAGAACATCTCCATACTTCTCAGAGTTAATGTGACCATGCATTACAACTAGTGGGCCCATGCCAAGCCAGCTGAAAATGGGTTGTCCAATAACTTTTGTCTGTATACAGTAGTGGTGGCCGCTGGTGGCATCTGATCCAGGTTTGAATAGCCTGCATGGCACCCGTCTGCTTGCAGGCCATTCTAGAAGTAGGAACATCAAGGACATTATTGTCCGGACCGACATCACTGGGTTTGGACAAAACAAGATAACAAACTTTCTAACTAGAAAAAATGGATGCTATCGATGTCTGGGATGTACAACTTGTGGATACCTCCAGACCGGAGACACCATTGTACATGCCCAGTCTGGTAAAAGATTTAAGATCAGATGGCCCCTTAGTTGCTCCTCTAAATTTGTGATTTATGTGCTGTTCTGCCCATGTGGGCTCCAGTATGTAGGCAAAACGGTGTGCCAATTTAAAGAGAGGATGGCACAACATAGGGCGGCCATTAGAGCCGCACTTTCTTCAGGGCACAGTGAACAACCGGTGGCACGCCATTTTGCCCGATTGGGACATGGTGTTGCCACCATACGTTACAAAATTATTGATCATGTACCCTTATCGCTGCGACGTGGTGATAGACATAAAAGGTTACTACAGTTGGAGGCCCGGTGGATCTACCGTCTTGACACTTTGGCTCCCAGAGGTCTGAATGAGACGATGGGCCTTAACTGCTTTCTCTGAATATATCCATATCAGGCTGGTGTGTCACACATGTCTGATATAGGATGAAATGATACAAAAAATTTACAGTGGTATAAATTAATTGTAATTAAATTTGACTTAAGTTTAAATCCACACCCATGTATACATGTGCAGGTAGTGTATATAGAGTTTATCAGTACACCTGTGTGTATTCTTTGAGGCACATGTTATATGTCACAAGCCATATATAACTCATTACGTGAGAATGTTATTCTTGAAATTGTACCCAGAATTAATAACAATATGAAAATGTAGCAGCGGTGTCTGTGGGATGCAGATTAGCTTCATTTGTTTATTTTCTTGTAATGCAGTTACATTTTTTTTCATGGTTTTTCTGTTTTTATATGGTTGTATGATGGATGATTTGACACTGCTGGTAAACGGGATGCTGCTAGCATGGTTTGCAGTTATTTGCATCTATATATACTTTAGTTTAAACATCTCACAGGTCACGGGTTTCCGTGACAACGCTGGCGGCGTCCCTGTATACGAGCGGTGCCGCGTCTCCATGGGAACGCACCCAGCAGCCTTTTCGGCGGTCCGCGTCACTTCCTCTTCCGGCAACAGCCGTGAATGCAGGGGGGAGTGACGGAGGACTCCGTGGATGCTGGCGGGAATGCTGAAAATTTTCCATTGGTGGGGGTAAGGTGTAAAGTTTGTTTTGTGCTCACTTGTTGTTATCCTGATGAAGGGGGACAACCCCGAAACGTTGATGATGTGATGATACATTAAAGTTTGGTTGCTTTATTTTTGCACGAGTTACTACGTCTCTGAGTGCCGCTTCCTGTTTATTGCTGTATATATATATATATATATATATACATATATCCTCCAATGGCGGCACTCGGGAAAGAAAAGAAGACTCATGCACAAGCTTGTTTAGGCAACGTTTCAGTGCTTCCTTGCACTTTTATCAAGCCAATTGGCTTGATAAAAGCGCAAAGAAGCGCTGAAACATTGCCTAAACAAGCTTGTGCATGAGTCTTCTTTTCTTTCCTGAGTGCCACCATTGGAGGATATACTACACACAGCCTTTGGCTTTTTGTGAGGAGGGCACCAGACATTTATTTTATTGTGGTTGCCGGAGTTTGGAGATCATATATATATACACATGCAGGGTGATTCAAAAGTCGCAGTACACGCTTTTGTTTTAAAAAAACTGCAGGAAATGGGAAAACTGAATACTCCAGCGCAGCCTGCGTTGCCTGGACCGCGCCCCTAAAACGGCGGCCAAACGCCGCTGGCCCACCCCCTCCCACCCAGAGACCGCCTCTGCCTGTTAATCAGGCAAAGGCAATCGCAGGGCTGAGACAGCCGTCAGCTATCTGGCATGCGCAGGCGCACTGCGGCGCCGGTGCATGCGCAGTTCACTCCTAATCAGCTGCTGTGCAAAAACAATCGGGTCTGAATTAGGCCCACAGATAGTAAAGTTCAGGGCCGGAACTAGGTGTGTGCCGATGTTGCCTTGCCCACAGCGCAAATGCACTGAAGGTGCACCATCTGCCAGCACACCCGCACAGCCGCTGCTACACTGACACTCCAGCTAGCCACCACTCTGCAAGGAAGCCCTGCCGCTGCTGCTCTGCCGCCGCCAGCTTCTCAAAGTATGCCGCTCGGCCTGCAGCCAGAACAGAGACATGTCAGCATGAGAGGAGGAGGGAGGATCCTCTTCTCCCCACTCCTGGCTCCTCCTGAGACCTGCATCAGCCGCTGGAGATGAGAGATCGTGGCGCAAGAACCCCGGCGGGGAGCCTTGCTCAGAGTTGATGTCACAGTGTTCTCTCCGCCGAGGATCTCACACCGCGATCTTTCGTACCCGGCGGCTGCTGCAGGTCTCAGGAGGAGCCAGCGGTGGGGAGGAGAGGATCCCCCCTCCTCCTCTCATGCTGACAAAATGTCTCTGTTCTGGCTGCATGCTGAGCAGCATACTTTGAGAAGCTGGCGGCAGCAGAGCGGCATCCCAGCAAAAACAGGTAGCTAGGCTTGCGGATTAGGGGGAGGAGGATCTGACTGGGGATCTGACACACACGCACCCTCATTATCTCTCTCTAACCCCCCCCCACCACCACCACCACCACCACCCCACAGGCTCTGCTGCCATAATGTGTAAAAATGAGGACTCTTCTGCTGTAATGTGTACAAAGAGGACTCTGCTGTTGTAATGTGTTAAAAATAAAAAATGGGGACTCTGCTGCTGTAATGTGTAAAAAGGGGACCATGCTGCTGTAATGTCTAAAAATGGGGACTCTGCTGCTGTAATGTGGAAAAAGAGGACTCTGCTGCTGTAATGTGGAAAAAAAGGGGACTGCTACTGTAATGTGTAAAAAGGGGGACTGCTGCCTTAATGTGTAAAAATGGGGACTCTGCTGCTGTAATGTGTAAAAAGAGGACTCTGCTGTTGTAATGTGTAAAAAGGGGGACTGCTGCTGTAATGTATAAAAAGGGGACTCTGCTGTCATAATGTTAAAAAGGGGACTCTGCTGCTGTAATGTGTAAAAAGGGGGACTCTGCTGCTGTAATGTGTAAAAAGGGGACTCCGCTACCATAATGTTAAAAAGGGGACTCTGCTGCTGTAATGTGTATAAAGGGGACTCTGCCTGTCGTAATGTTTAAGAAGGGGGACTCTGCTGCCGTAATGTGTAAAAAGGGGACAATGCTGCCGTAATGGGTAAAGAGGGGATTGTGCTGATGTAAGTAACATGTAAAGAGGGGACTCTGCTGCTATAACGTGTAAAAAGAGGCACTCTGCTACCGTAATGTGTAAAAAGGGGATCTCTGCTGCTGTAACGTGTAAAAAGGGGGACTCTGCTGCTGTAATGTGTAATAAGGGGGACTCTACCTGCCGTAATGTGTAAAAGGAGGCTCTGCCTGCCGCAATGTGTAAAAGGGGGCTCTGCCTGTCGTAATGTGTAAAAGGGGACTCTACCTTCAGTAATGTGTGACAGGGGCTCTACCTAGCGTAATGTGTATAATGGGCCCTACCCGGTGTAATGTGTGTAAGTGGCACTACTGTGCGGCATAACTTGAATAATGGAGACTACTGTGCTGCGCAATAGGAATTGGTATTATTTTGTGGTCATGCCTCTTCCCCATGAAGCTACTCCCCTATATTTTTTGCGCACACCGACGGCGCGCACTGACCCTGTTTTAAATATGGGTAGGGCACCGATGCTGCTTCTTGCACACAGCGCTAAAATGTCTAGTTACAGCACTGGTAAAGTTCAAAAATCAAATGCAGCCAAATGTTGGTTTACTATAGCAATTAAAAGAAAGAAAAAACTAAAATAGACCACAAATGATCTGCCAGTAACAGTAGGTCAATACATTTGGCGTAATTCAGATCTGTTTGCTTGCTAGCTTTTTTTGCTGCAGTGATCAGGTAACTACTGCGCATGCGTATGCACTGCAAGTCGCATGCGCGCCGTACGGTTACAAAGCGGATCGTTGTTGTGCACTGGTTCTAGCGAAGAAACCATTCGCACAGCCGTTCGCAAGGAGATTGACAGGAAGAGGGCGTTTGTGGGTGGCAACTGACCGTTTTCTGGGAGTGGTTGGAAAAAAACGCAGGCGTGTCAAATCGTTTGCAGGGCAGGTGTCTGACATCAATTCCGGGCTCGAATAGGCTGAAGCGATCGCAGCAGCTGAGTAAGGTCAGAGCTACTCAGAAACTGCACAAGCTGTTTTTGTACAGGATGGCTGCACACGCGTTCGCACACTTGCAAAGCTAAAATACACTCCCCTATAGGCAGCGGCTATCTGTTCGCAGCGCTGCAAAAAATAGCTATCGAGCAAACAGATCTGAATTAGGCCCATATAGTATACACTGAATTCTAGAGTCAAGAACATTGTAAGAATTTGTATTGCCCTCTCTTCTTTATTGTAGTCACATTAATCTATGTCATGGCAGTTTCTTAGAGCACCTAAATCAAAACACTGAATTATCAAATGGTGTCTAGTGTGATTAGTCTAATCCACAGTACTGTATTAGGTTTAAAGAGTTTTCCTGTCTACAGGGAGTTAATGTCATTTACATTCCAGGGAATTAGAAGAAAGATGTTTCTACTCATTAAACAGCAGTGAACATGGCTAGGGCTACACTAGCATCTCTTAGCTAAAAAGTACACAGCTCACCATAGAGTCGGATGTTTTTCCCGATGTTTCACCCGTAATTTTTTTTACAGGCTATCCAATTTGGTCACCTGTAAAAATACATTCTCTCCCGAAACAGCAAAAACGTAGCTGTTTGCAGGCATTTGATTTCGCCTGCCTTAAGGTGTGTACACATGATGAGATTCAGGCTAACCACTGATTCTCACTATGCGATAGGGGCTAGGTCTGTATCGCAAGCACATAATGACGATTTTGGCTAAGTGTCAATTTTGACTATCTTTTCTACGAGATAGTCAAAAGTGACTTGCCTGCACAGTCTGTCTAGGCTTGTGATGCCGACCGCGTCGGCATCGAATCGGGATCGCAAGGTGACTTTTACCTTGTGATCTGCACTAACTTTTCTTACGATTTTGACTATATAATCAAAATCGTAAGAAAAATTCTCACCGTGTGTACACACCATTAGGCATGTGAAACAAAATCCCAGATAAGCCACGGCTTGCGCCGATTTATGAGGGCTGATAGGATATCCCCCAGCGGGACAATCAGCCGCAGTAATTAACTGTGGCTATTTCTATACCACCCGTACAGTCTAGAAGCTGATCCAGGAGCATGGGTGGATTGGTCCGCTGGGTAACTTCCCCCTTGGCCAGCTCAGAGACGCCAACCTTCCCTCCCTCTCAGTGTCCAGGGGCCGGCTGCCTGGCTGCATGAAAGCGCTGGCTCAGTGTATCACACTGGCCGTGGGTTATGGATCAATGGGTCGATCTGGATCTGGATAAGGTCGACAGTCAATAGGTCAACCGGTAATGGTTGACATGGACAAGGTCGACATAGTGAAAAGGTTGACATGGGACAGTGCAGTGTAGCCGGTTCCTCAGACCACCCCACCATACTCAGATGCAGCCATCCACCACAATCTGTGTTGCTGGACGCCTGCTGCCATACACAAGCTAGCTCTGGAGGTCTCCAGCTTTATTAATCTCCCTGTGTCTGGCCCCTCTGCACTCTGGCCATGTGATACAAGAGCTGCCAGAGCATGTGGCCAGTCTGAGGGGTGACAGACAGCTGCCAGGCACTAGGACCCAGCGGCTTGATGGAGGTCTGACATAATCTCCTGCGCATGCACGGCACTTGTGTCTGCCTGCTATTTGAACAGCTGGAAACCCCACCCGGCCAAACACAGCAAAGGATAGGACCCTGCACAGCCATTGAAACAGCAGTGGCAGTCACCCACCCGCACTTTCCAGAGAATAACAACTAGAGAGCCGCCTCCCTCCTGCACTGACACCTGGGAGCAGCAGGACTGGACACTGATGGGGAGAAAGCCACTTCCACTTGAAATAGGCCATTCACTGGCTAATGGGATGAGAGGGCCAGAAGGGGGTGGGGGCCAGGCCCGGCGCTACCCACTCAGCAAAGGGATGCAAAGCAGGTAGGCGCCAGGCTCAAGAGGAGCTCTCCCTGCTCTGCATCTCGCTGCTGCGTGGGTCTCCCCTGCTGCCAGGCCGGTACAGTGTAGCAATTTGGTGCCGCTGACACTGTGCACATAGAGGTCAGGAGACATGCAGTTTATACTCCCGAGTCCCGGGCGCTCTGATGAAATAAACACACTGCAGTGAGCAGGGCCGGACTGGGACTAAAAATAGGCCCTGGCATTTTTGAAGCACACAGGCCCACCTCGGTGACTCCTCCCCTTATTATTCCTGACTCCTCCTACTTCCTAGTCTATGTGCTCTTACAAATATAATTAATATTATAACACATACAAGTGTACATCATTCTATATTAAAACATACAGAACCAGTGGTTGAAGTGGAAATGTTGAAGTGGGGGAATGGAAAAGTGAAGGATGTAACTAAGCGCGCCCTGGAAAAGGGGGCGTGGCCACTAGAAAGGGGGCGTGCCCTTCAATGTAGTTTACCACACCATATACCACTTATGCACATTATGCACCACAATAGTAGGACCCCTTATACTATCTAGTACTGGTGCCTCTTTCACATTATAGCACACACGATATGAGACGAAATTCACATTATAGCACACGGTATGAGCCGAAATTCACATTATAGCACACGGTATGAGCTGAAATTCACATTATAGCACACGGTATGAGCCGAAATTCACATTATAGCACACGGTATGAGCCGAAATTCACATTATAGCAGAAGTGACATGTTATGAGAAATTCTAGCCTAATATACATTTTTCACTTCATATAGCAGAAATGTGGTTTGCAGATATTAGTTCTAATTATGCAATTCCTTAAAAAACACAAGTGACATAATCAAACAGCAAAGGGCATCAAAACTATAAAGAAAGTGCAGCAGTGGCAGTATCTGCCCATGGAATGTGAAGGGAAGAAGCTGTGCACCCAGCAGATGAGCAAAGAAGGCTGGAGCCAGTGCACGTGCTGCTTGCAGCAGCAGAAGTCTGCAGTGCAGTTCGAGACTCAGAGCGCAGGCAGGCAGGTGCATGATCTATGCATCTGTAGACGGCGCCCGCTGAGCTCATCCCGCCCGCAGCTTTTACGCTCAGGTCGGCTTGGTCGCGTCCCACTGCCCGATCAGCTCCCCCCGCCCGCACCGCTCCGCTCCCCTCATGGTTGATGCTAGATTCCCTCCTCTCATACTCCGCTCATACCCCGGAGGCTCAGCCGCGTTATGACGCAGCTGCGTCATGACGTCATGACGCAGCCGCGTCACTATGCAAATGACTCGGCCGCTCAGCACAGTGCCACCCAGGAGGCGGTGCTGCCGGTCTTGTAATGGATGGACAAATCAGCCCACCTGGCCATCGGCCCTTCTGGTATTTGCCAGAAGTGCCAGATGGCCAGTCCGGCCCTGGCAGTGAGTGAACTGTAGTGGCAGTGAACTGCAGTGTGAGCATAGCCACAGGGAGCGGAGTTTCAGGAGGGGTCGGGTGGAGCCAGCGGGTAACTGCCTATGCAGTATATCCCTTACTTCCTCTACTGCTGCTGGCTGTGATGAAGCTGCAGGTGTTTGGGCTCCTGCCATATAGCTATGTGTACAGGTTGTACACACTGCTGCTGTCTGACTTCATTCAGGATTGTTACTATGTTATGCACAACACAGTTGCTGGCCCCTCCCCTGGGACCAACCCCCAACAACTACTCGGAATGAGGGCCATGGTTTTGTCCAGCTGCTAACAAATTTGCTGCTGCGATCAACTCTGAATTGCCCCCATTATGTGTATAAGGGTTTTACTAAAGGTTGGTATATTGTGTAAGGCGCATTATGTTTATAACAACATTAATAATGTGTGTCATATTTGTAAGGGGCATTACTGTGTGGTATTATGTGTATAAATGCATTACTGTGTGGCGTAATGTATAGAAAGGGCACTACTTTGTGGTCTAATGTGAATAAAGAACAATATGGTGTAGTGTAATGTGAATAAGGAGCAATTCAGTGTGATGTAAAGTGTATATAAGGGACACTACTGTTAGGAGCAACGCATATAAGTTAAAGTGGTACTACTGTGTGATGTAATGTGAATAAGGGACACTTTCATGATAGAATGTGAATAAAGTTGCACTACCGTGTGGCATAATTTGAATTGTGAGTACTATTGTGTGGCCATGCCCCTCCCCAGCAAGAACACGCCTCTTTTTGAGCTGTGCGCCGAATGCGCACACTGTTCCTATTTAAAATAAAGGGGGTAGGAACACCAAAATGAGGACAGCTATGGGTGAGGGGTGATGGTGCTGGGAGAGGGGTGCAGGGTCAGAGGGTGATAGGGGGCACCAGCCAAAATCTTGCCTAGGGCATCATATTGGTTAGGGCCGGCTCTGCTCCCACTCCAGTATTCATTGATTCATGCATGCTGTCTCAGCCTGCCTGTGACTGCCTCCTGAGTCCTCCTGGCATCTCTTCTCCAGCCCCCTCCCCTTCTGTGGGTGCTCATGGCTGAATATATACAGAAACAGTAAGTAGAGGAGATGTTGGAGGAAAAAAAAAATCTGGTTAGCCATTATGTGTATAAGTGGCACTTCTGTGGGCATTATGCATCTATGCCGCTACTACTGGGGGCAGTATTCATGCATAAGCTCACTACTACTGGGGCCATTATACATAAGTGTAGCTACTACTGGAGGCATTATGCATGCATAAGCGGCGCTACTTACTGGGGGCATTATGCATAAGCGGCGCTGCTACTGGTGACGTTATGCATGCATGAGCGCACTACTACTGGGGGCATTACGTATAAGTGGCGCTACTACTGGGGGCATAATGCATAAGTGGCGCTACACTGGGGGCATTATGCATGCATAAGCACACTACTACTGTGTGGCGTAATTTGAAATGGGAGTACTATTGTGTGGCCACACCCTTTCCTTGTAAGATCACACCCCATTTTGGGTGTCCCTTTGTAAAGTATGGGAGGGCGCAAATTTATAGTTTGCAGGGGGGCACCGAATACCTTAGCACCGGCCCTGGTGGGGGCAAAGTAATATGGGGACTGACAGAACTGGCAGTTCCTGTGCATGACCCACTCATCCTGTGTGTATGTCCCACTGTCACCACATCTATATACGTCCCACTGCCACCCCTCGTATATATGTCCCATTGTCACCCCCATGTGCATGTCTCACTGTCACCCCGTGTGCATATTCCAATGTTCCCCCGTGTGCATGTATCACTGTCACCCCGTGTGTATGTCACATTTGCTCCCATGTATATATGTCCCACAATCACCCTTGTGCATGTTCCACTGTCACCCGGTGTATATATCACATTTGCTCCTTGTGTATATATGTTCCACTGTCACCCCTTATGCATGTTTCACTGTCACCCAGTGTATATGTCACAATGTAACCCCACATATATATGTCCCACTGTCACCCCGTGTATATATTGTCCCACTGTCACCATGTGTACATGTTCTAATGTCACACCTTGTGCATGTCGGACTGTCACACCTTGTATATGTCACACTGCCTCCCTATGTATATATGTCCCACTGTCACCCCGTGTGCATGTTCCAATGTCTCCCGTGTGCATGTGTTCCAATGTCTTCCCGTGTGCTCCCCTTATATACTGTATATGTCCCTCTGTCATGTTTAAATACAGAAAGGAGGATCACAAATTATATGTGATCTAAGGTGTGGTGGTTACCTGCAGGAATAATCACCAATAATGTTTTCAAGTGACTGTATATATATACTTTTGTATTCTTTTAGCTTAGATGTGACAAAATGGCTTACAGGCAATGTGCTGCATTTAACCTCCATGCATCCAGGCTGGGGGGGGGGGGGGGGGGGGGGATTTGCAGACCATAAAGCTTGAGATGACATGTGCAATGACCAGACCAGAGGTTATAAATACTGATAAGAATTGTATATTGTCCAAAATATAAATTATCTGTGGTCTGGGACCCTGACATTTCTACATCAAAAGCAGACATTGCAAAGCTCTGGACATTGAAGTCTGATAAGGCCAATTTGTATGTTATGTCAACAGGGGGGGCCTCTGTAAACAGATCAGGGAAGAGTGACCAAATGTCCTGATGGGAATGCAGGAATCCTATTTCCTGGATAATGTCATAAACCTCTAAAACTTCAAATCCACAACTCCAGGCTTAGGAAGATGTGGCCCCTGCCTGTTGCCAAGCACCAAGTATGTAAAAACTGGTGTATGTGTAGTGTCCAGCAGGGAAGTAGTTAAAAATCCCAAGGGAGGGGCCTGCTGAAGCTGGATATCTGTCTCCCTCTTGGGGACTCAACACTGTTGGAGATGACCTGAGTAATTCTGTGAAATGCCCCACAGCAGAAATACCTAAATTCGTTTGAGTAAGTGAGCTAGGTTTTCTGTATGTTTTATTTCCTTTCATTTATTGAGATTGCTGTATTCTGTGTGTGTTTTTAAAATATTCTTAATAATCTTTGTAACCTTTTTGTAATTAAAGCTCTGAAGTATTCTTGAAATCAAATATCTAATTTTAGTTCTAATTCTGTGATTCTTATGAACTCAGGACCAGTGTGGCTCACATCTACCTATTTTTCTAAGTATTGCAGTGTGTGTGTGTGTGTGTGTGTGTGTGTGTGTGTGTGTGTGTGTGTGTGTGTGTGAGACAGGTAAAGCTAAAGACGACTGCAATGTCCGTAATACATTGAAAAGTCTTTGCTGGTGGCAGCTGAAGGTGTTTGATTAATCCAGTGTGTCCAAAAGTGACCACCACGTCGCATGTGGCAATTCCCAAATTGGCGTATTTGTGAATTGGCCGGCAGCGTCGTGACACCCACTATCACCTTTAGTGCATGTCCCACTGTCACCCGGTGATATATCATACTGTCACCCCGTGTGCATGTCCCACTGTCACCCCGTGTGCATGTCCCTCTGTCACCCCGTGTGCATGTCCCAGTGTCTCCCCATATATGTCCCACTGTGTTGCTACTACATTTAAATAAGAACATTTCCATGTCCAGA
Organism: Pseudophryne corroboree; assembly: GCF_028390025.1. Classification (NCBI taxonomy): domain Eukaryota; kingdom Metazoa; phylum Chordata; class Amphibia; order Anura; family Myobatrachidae; genus Pseudophryne; species Pseudophryne corroboree. The sequence continues at coordinate 612,552,155 of NC_086444.1, read as the reverse complement.
CGATGCACAGCAGCTCCATGTAAACCTAATTCCGCTTTCCCGCCAGCACTTTCCACACAACCCCCATGTTCTCATCATTTTAGAAAAAAAGAAGCCAGAAAATGAACTGTGATTTCCATGTGTATGCTCCCTTGCCCCCCTCAGCCCACTGTGTGGAAAGTTACAGGGTGGGCAGGATGAACAAGATGGTGGCATGTGTGTCTGAGCTCCACTCCCTGGGTAAGGCCACACAATTGGGGCAGAGGCTTGGTTGGGTGCACCCTGGTACCCCTGAAATACCCTCACACATGGGGTAAATATTTCATATTTAGACTTATCAGTCCAGAGCACATGCTGCCATTTTCTTCACCCCAGTTCCTATGTTTTCATACATAGTTGAGTCGCTTAGCCTTGTTTCAACCCAACTATGCACAAAAACATAGGACAATAGTACACCACCTATCTCTCTCTCTCTCTCTCTCTCTCTCTCTCTCTATATATATATATATATATATATATATATATATATTAGTGATGTGCACCAGAAATTTTTCGGGTTTTGTGTTTTGGTTTTGGATTCGGTTCCGCAGCCGTGTTTTGGATTCGGACGCGTTTGGCAAAACCTCCCTGAAATTTTTTTGTCGGATTCGGGTGTGTTTTGGATTCGGTATTTTTTTTACAAAAACCCCTCAAAACAGCTTAAATCATAGAATTTGGGGATCATTTTGATCCCATAGTATTATTAACCTCAATAACCATAATTTCCACTCATTTCCAGTCTATTCTGAACACCTCACACCTCACAATATTATTTTTAGTCCTAAAATTTGCACCGAGGTCGCTGGATGACTAGCTAAGGACCCAAGTGGCCGACACAAACATCTGGCCCATCTAGGAGTGGCACTGCAGTGTCAGACAGGATGGCCGATTTAAAAGATAGTCCCCAAACAGCACATGATGCAAAGAAAAAAAAGAGGTGCACACAAGGTCGCTGGATGGCTAAGCTAAGCGACCCAAGTGGCCGACACAACACCTGGCCCATCTAGGAGTGGCACTGCAGTGTCAGACAGGATGGCCGATTTAAAAATAGTCCCCAAACAGCACATGATGCAAAGAAAAAAAGAGGTGCACCAAGGTCGCTGGATGGCTAATCTAAGCGACCCAAGTGGCCGACACAAACACCTGGCCCATCTAGGAGTGGCACTGCAGTGTCAGACAGGATGGCCGATTTAAAAAATAGTCCCCAAACAGCACATGCAGCACACATATTGATAGTATACTTGATGACACAGAGGTAAGAGCAATGGACTACTGTACCGTACTGCTATATATATACTGGTGGTCACAGCAAAATTCTGCACTGTTCTCCTACTATATACTACAATGCAGCACAGATATGGAGCGTTTTTCAGGCAGAGATCGTAGATATATGCAGCACACTGAGCACAGATATTTGCAGCACACTGAGCACAGATATTTGCAGCACACTGAGCACAGATATTTGCAGCACACTGAACACAGAAACTGAGAGAACGCAGCCACGTCCTCTCGCTATCATCTCCAAAGCACGAGTGAAAATGATACGAATCTCGCGAGAATCCGACAGTGGGATGATGACGTTCGGGCGCGCTCGGGTTAACCGAGCAAGGCGGGGAAGATCCGAGGCTGCCTCGGAACCATGTAAAATGGGTGAAGTTCGGGGGAATTCGGATCCCGAGGAACCAAACCCGCTCATCTCTAATATATATATATATATATCTCCTATATAATAGCCCAGATCTGTGATTCTGTGCCTGGCCGTAACGCTGGGCGGAGTCACAGATCTGGGCGGAGCCACAGATGGAGGAGAGGTGGCTGGATCCTGCCTGCGATTCCCCGGCATGCTCCCCCTGGCTCCTCCACACGGCGGGTACTGGGGTGAAGGCTGTCACTCTCACCCGCCAGGGACCCTGGATGCCGGCATGATGAGAGCCGCAGGAGCCGCCAGAGCGGTTTACAGGCCAGAACCGCTGATGCGCCCTGCCACCTGCCCCTCCCCCAGGCGGGCGGCTCTGCTCAGGGAGCCAGTGGGTGCGCACAACTGTCAGTGCCGGTAGGTGAGGGGGAGGCGGCGGTATCCCCGTGCGCCCGATGCTGGGGTCTCTGTCCCCCTATTTGTCTCCATCCGGCCCACACAACCAACTGCCGCCATTGCGCCTGCGCAGCACATCAGGGGGGGAGAGGGACTGAGAGAGGAGGGGGCTGCAGCACAGACCCCATGCACCGTGCAGCCAGCCACATGTAACAGGCTCCCACGTCCTATGTTGGGGATGGGAGCTGGTGACATAACTGCACTCACCGAGGTTACTACAATGACACATCCAAAATCACACAACAAATAAAATGTACAGGTGCAAGCTTACTCCCACGTGGCTAAATGTATTGCTGGGCAAAACAGTCCCATCACACACCCGCCCCTCCCCCCGGACCCCTCCCCCATGCACAGCACCCCCGCCCCTCCCCACCTGCAGCTCTCTCCGAATCCCCTCCCCCATCTAAGGCACCCCCACACCAGCCCATCCCCCAGCCATGGCGCCTCCAGATCCCTGGCCCAACCGCCGCACCACCGCACCCACCTCTTCACCACCCGCAGCGCCTATGGACCCCATCCCCTT